>NC_136432.1:4117500-5377500 GCF_052849685.1 Lactuca virosa | reverse complement strand
TGAACAAAATAAAAAGCAATGTATTTCAGATTGTAAGTAAAGTTGAATTAATTTGATAAATAAAATAAGAAAAGTCTTTTAACATACATTTTAAAACACTTCTTTGTATACAACATTAGAAGTTTTATTGGTCAAATTATCATTTTTATCTAAAATCAATAACTTTAATCATTCTCTGCTCTTTACTCTTTACTCTGGTCAATTTACAAACAACAGTCCTACAAATCCGTTGGAATGTACAATTCATTAAAATTTTTCCATATCATCTATCAATAATCCAAAAACATTATTTTTTTAAAGTATAATGCTATTAATGACCTAGGAGTGAAATAAAATAACATTGTATTTTCCATTAACGGAATTGTTTCCATAAAAATGTCCGATTAATGAACTCTAATGTATAAAAATATGAAACTTTTCCAGATTATCTAAAAAGAATCCGAAAAATTCATTTTTTTAAAGTACGATGCTATTAATGATTTTTTTTTGTTGCAAAGTTGAATGCTTTTATTGAAATTTGCTTATAGAAAACAGTACATATCAGTTTGAATGTACAAAAAATTGAAAGCTTTCCAAATCAAGGGTATAATGGTCAATTTACTACTATGGATGTGTATACACTTATATATGTGGGGTGTTCAATATTTAATTGCAGGTGTGTGTGTGTGTGTGTTTTCAATACCGATTTGCAGGTGTGTGTGTGTGTGTGTTTTCAATACCCTATTAATAATTAGGCAGAAAATCACACAAAAGTACATAGTAAAAGTACATTGCTATTAATTTCGTTAGTATTTTAGGAAATATAATAAATACCAAAAAAGTTGAACATCTATTGAATTGATGACATTTGGCATAATTTAGATTAAAGGATGATGTGGCATATAGAGTACTTGTTTATTAGAAGAGGGAGGAGATATTAGCATGCTATTCAAACGACAAACTATTGAGATGCTTATAATTATTAAAATGTTTGACATTTTAAACCATTGTAATCATCATTAAACAACATTTTTTGAAAAAACGGTAATTAGGGTTTTAAGTGGTTTGGGTTTTTGCTTATTTTTTACATGTTATTCCTGCTATTTATATTTTATATCTATATCGACATTTTTTATTTGCTCCAAGAGCATTGAGATTTACAAATAGTGGCAGTCGCATTTTAATAATGAATAACCCTAAAAGAAGACCATTTGGATGTAATTTGCAAGAAATAGCAACATACTTTATTTACTGTTTTACCAATATCAGCAACATACTTTACTTTTTATTCACTCACAATTCTTTACCAATAAGAAAGAACAATATGCAACTCATTATAGAAACATACTTGCATTTTCTTTAGACACAAAAACAAAGTTACATTTCTTTACTCATAATAGCAACAGACTTACATTTCTTTACTTGTTGTAGGGTTATAGCAATACTTATGAGTTATACCACACAAAACACAATGTCTATTTTGGTAGCAAAATGCAAGTACATTGCTATTATAGGTAAGAAAATAAAGAAGCTATCTATTATCAATAGAGAAATATAAGTATTCTGCTATTATAGGTAAAAAAAAAAAACATAATACAATGTGCATGTTAGATTAGACATAACAACATGTACAAACAACATAAGCCATTTAAAAAGGAAAAATGAAATATTTCCAAATCCCCCAAGACAACAGCAAAAATGGCTCTTTTAGAGCAAAAACAATTTCAACCGATCAAGATCATGTCACATTTCATCAGTTGTGTTTTTATAAACAGATAAAATCTACATAAAGCTGTATACCAACTATTGAGCTGCTTTACTGAAGAAGTGGTGGATCCCACGAGACTGCACACTAGTTGTTTTGGTCCCCAGCTTTCCATTTTTAGTAATAGAAGATGATTTCCTGGAATCCTGTTGGTAATAAAAGAAATTGTAAGTGGTTGAATAAACTTAAATTCCAATTGCACCAAACCAAACAAAAGGAAAGGCCCTTTTTTAATATGTGAAAAGAAATTTGAAATGTAAAGTATATTTTATAAAGATGAAAGTGATTTGAGTAGAGTGTAATTACGGTTAAGGATGATTTGAGAACTTTGATTGTTCCACCTCTGCCATCAGATCCAACAGCAATAAGATCACCAGATGCTTGCATCGGTGTCGGTGTTGGTGTTGGTGTTGGTGTTGAAGATGCATTTTTATTATTATTATTATTATTAAAATTAAAACTCTTTTTACACCATTTTCCAAGATGTCTTTTACTTCCATCTGGGCCCAACAATCCACCCGAGAAACAAAACTCTCCTCCTCCTCCTCCTTTTCAAGATTCAACAAACAAGATGTTAAATTATTAACAAATCAACCTCTTCTTAAAAATTAAAACCAACTACATAACACATGCCAAAATGAATAGTCAAACAAGACAAAATTCTACCAACTTTTTTTAGTTACTAGATTACAATATGTGGTCACTATTTCTGGGTTACATAACAATTTTGGTCCCCATCCTATGTAGAATGCCTATTTTGCCCTTTATATCATCTTTTACAACTATTATTTATTTATTTATTTATTTATTTATTTATTTATTTATTTATACCCCTTTCTCCAGGAATGGAGATTTCTGTGAAGCAATGAAACCTGTATAACTTTTCATTTATAATATTTACATTAAAAAATATAATAACAGTTAGTAAAAAAAAAACAGATAAGAGGGACAAGATAGTCATTTTACATGGTGACAGGACCAAAACGCTATGAAACCCTAAAATAAGGACCAAAACATATAAAAAAAATTGCATAACAAGGACCATATATGTAAGATAATCATAACTAAAGCATTATATATGATTAGAAAAACTATTAATAAAACAATAATCTAGTTTTTATTAATAAAACATTAAAGAGATCATAAACAACCGATATGCCCTGGGCAACTATTAACCCATTTGACCCGTTTCTATTTTTTCTTTTTTTTTAATTGTTTTTTACCCATCAGGCTTCAGTAATAAGAAGTATAGCCCAGCTTAGCTAAATTTTCACATCAAGCAAACAGCATAATTAGTTACCTTGTTGAGAATCAAGAAAAGGCAAAGAAGCTTCTTTTGTGATGTCAGGCATGGATTTATCTTGTGCCACCACATCATCATCTCTCAGTTTCTCATGTGATATTGAGACCCCATCATCATCATCATCATCAATTAAAATGTAAGAATTTATCTCAGGCGCAGGGGCAGGGGCAGGACTAACTCCATCTTTTTTATCATTTCTTTCATCAATATTCTCAGAGCCTCTAAACCTCTTTGTTTTTCTATCATCAATGGCTGCCTCTGATGCATATATTGTACTTTGTGGTGTACATGGCTCAGGGGCATTTAAGACATTTGGACAACTGTTTGTGTTCTTTGAAGCTTTTAGAGATCTCAACAGTTCGTTATCTTTGATTTCACTGTTTGTCTCCATTTCTTGGATTCTTGTCTGAAAACCAAACAAAGTTAGATTATTTATTCAGGATGATTGTGAAATGAAAAGGGTATTTTCGGAATGGAGTTACCTTTAATTTTTCTAGCTTCTCTTTGGCTTTTTCAAGCTTTTTACGTGCACGAGCTTCATCTCTCCCCAAAGTGTTGCATTTTGCAATTAAATCCTTATACATCCTATGGACAAACATTGTAATATATTATAGTAACTATAAAAATGTAGTAATCATACTGCATAAAATAGAATAGATTCTCCTTCCTACTCATATTTTTTTTTTTTTGAAAGAGACAAAGTCTCAGCAAACTTTATTCAGAAAAAATAAAAGAATACAAAAGAGTACAAAAGGGATTACAGGAAATGAAGATAATAAAATATGCAGCAAAGCAAATAAGAGGCAAACTTTTAGCTTAAACATTATTTTACTTATTAATATGTATTTTATGCTTAAAAATAATTTGACAACATTTAACAGTGATATGAAGGATGTCAGAAATTAATAACTCTGTTTATTTACTTATAATGGTAAATAGTAATGTAACTTACTTGTTGCGAACAACCAATGACTTTTTTAAAACATCTATATTCTCTTTACTATTGGCATGTGTACCCAAAGAAGCAAGCTTCACAATTTCCTCTTCATTTA
Organism: Lactuca virosa; assembly: GCF_052849685.1. NCBI lineage: Eukaryota > Viridiplantae > Streptophyta > Magnoliopsida > Asterales > Asteraceae > Lactuca > Lactuca virosa. Next base: position 5,373,401 of record NC_136432.1, on the reverse strand, counting down.
AGTTCAAATCAGACATCCTGCATCATAAGACTGATAATCATTAATCCCGAAAAAAAAAAGTCAAAACTAAAAAATAAAATAAAAAACTAAAAACTGAAGGTTTGTTTCTTCCACTTACAGCTTTAATGCAGCAAGTTCTTTGGCTAAAGCCATATTCCTCTCCTGCAATTTAATGCGCTCCAAATCTGATTTATTAAGTTCCTGACACATGCTTAAATGTGAGACACACATCCTCATAGACAATGATTAAATGCAAGAAATAGCAATGTTCTTTCATTGATTTGTTTGTCAATGCATCCCACTTTCATTTCTTCCTATTACATCATTTTACTTTGAAAAATCCACCAATCATAGAAATGTCATCCAAATTCAAATCAATTTTCACTAATATAATTAAGTAAAGTTTTCAAAGTAAGATGTCCTAATAAGAAAAAGTTAAAACTGCAATGCTAAAATTGGGTGGATTCTTTAAGGTTCAACGCATCAATAAGAACAAAAAAAAAACAGTACAATGTTGTAACAAAAAGAAAGAAAAGCAGGATGCTATAATAATCCAATTAACGAAAGCAAATTGCTCTTTCTTGGTTCTAACCCTAAATCTAAACAGCACATGACTTTTCAAAACTACAAATGAAACACTTTGCAAGAATGAGAAATTTTGCATACATGGAGTAATTGGCACTTCTAAAAGAGAATGACTGATTGACAACAAAAAACCAAGTACGATTGTTGAAAAGCAAATCACTCAAAAATCAAGACGAAATTACCTGTGTTTTTAAGTTAAGTAAGCGGCTGACTGTGCGTGTTTGTTCCAAAACTTCAGTTTTCAAAGATGTTTCTTTCTCCAACTGCTCCTTGCATACACAAAGCTACATGCAAAAAAACATAAAAAAATCAAGCAAACATAGTAGGGGGAAATGAATTATTCTAGTCAAATATGAATAATTACCTCATTACTAATGTTTCTAAGATCATTTTCTCGACTTTCTAAAGCTGAATTGAGTCCCTTAACCTTCCCCTCCAGTCTTCTGCATTCTATCTTCAGTTCCTCTGGATCTTCTTTTTGAGTTTGCAGATTTTGAGAGAGTTTAGGCTCATTAGAGTCACCAACTGACTGGAAATAGAGCCGACTCACATTGGATGCTGAACATGTTTGCTTGCATATGGGACATTTCTTCTTCCCTTTTGAACAGTACTCAAACCATTGCTGTATGCTACATTTGCCACCATTACAAGCACATTTATATCAATATAATGCGCAAATCTATTGGATTCATGGATTACAAACAATCACGCCTCTAGGTCAAAAACACAAAGGCGCTAAAAACACTCGAGTGAAATAAAACATTGCATTGAAAGTATATATTCGAATAAACATAAAATGGAGATAAAGTTCATATTAAGTTTACACCAAACACTAAAAGTAAGATGTGGAGAGACACTGAAATTCATCAGATAGATACTAGGGTTTTACGAATTCCACAATTCCGATTTCAGTTGATATCACAGATTATGTACAGAAAAAGGATCAGCGAGTAAAAAGGGGGTTAATTAGATACTAACCAGAGTTCATGGAAGACATGACCGCAAATTGAAATTGCTTGAAGGTCTTCAACAATAGGTTTGAGATCTTCGTAGCAGATTGAACAGATCGTCTTGGCGAATGGCTGTGATGCATCATTGCAGGACCCGGTCATCACTCTCCAAAACCCTAACCTTAGAATCTGCACTGGGTTGATTATATATGTATGTGTGACGGGTTTAATTGAAATGAAACTGATGAAATTATGTGAGCGGGAAGAGGAATAGAAGAAGCGCCAGGACCTTCAGCCGAGAATTTTCAATGTACAAGTCCTGCTGCATGGTGCACATGTTCTAATTCATTATGTACAACTCATAATCCACTCTGTACAAGGCTCAATGCCTTGCGAAAATACCAAGGCACTATGTACCATGTACATTTGAGCGAAAAAACATGGGTTATTTTACATGTACGAACCATAATTTCAATTCACTGTCAATCAACAATAAAATGTTATATTATCATGATTTAATTTTATTTTTAATTCATACCCTTCAATTGTATCAAAGTTTAAAAAATAATACCTTTTATTTAGTTTAACTCCAAGTTCTTGTTAATTTCTTTTATGCTAACTTAACGTTTTTTCTTTTGTATCCTTTATTTTTTTTACACGTGTGTATATATATATATTAGGTGTAAAATCCGTGAGACCCACGGTTGATTAATTTAAGTAGAATCATAATTTTGATTACATAATAAAATAAGATATCATAGTTAAGAAAAAAAGATAAATACATAATAATAGTATATTTATTTTATTAACATTGTCATTTGTAAGTATTTAAAATTTATAAATTTTAAGCAAAATTTTTTTAATTATAACAATTTAGTTAAGTAATGTATTTAACATGAATAAAGCAAAAACAATAAAATATTATAAGTTAATTAACATGAATAAATCAAACACAATAAATTAATAAAATTAAATCAAGTTATATAATTTAATTAATTACTACTAAAAATAAATAAAATATGATACAAAATAATTGATTATAAATTACCAAAAACTTCTTTATAAACAATATTGGAAGTTTTATTGGTTAGCATATCATCCTTATCTAAAATTAACAATTTTAATTCCTCTCTGCTTTGAACTCTAGATAATACAACATATAATTGGTCATGTGAAAAAACAGGATCTTTGAGGTACAAACCAACCTTGGATAACGACTGTCATTGACTCTTATTAATAGTCATAGCAAAACATGCAGCCAATGGAAACTGTCTTCTTTGGAATTTGAATGGAATTTTTTTCTGGTGGGGTTAAAGACATTCTTGGAATAAAAGTCTAATTTCCAATATTAGTTCCAGATAAGATACGTGCCTCGATAACACATTTGCCCAATGATATCACTTGGAGTCTTGTTCCATTACATAAGCCATTTTTCTGATCAATATTTCTCAGTAACATAACTGGAACACCGATTTTTAAAACTAACTTATGATTTGGTAGACCCGAAACTTTGAGACCATTTAAAATATCAGGTGATTATAAATCTGCATCAAACTGATCATGGACAAATTCAGATTGGCATATACTATCTGAACTTAAATATTCAACCTCATCTCCGGGAAACTTCAATAGCAAACGGTCATTTGTTTCCTGAACCACTTCATTCTTTGGAGCTAGTATTGCTCTTTCTTGAAAATAACTTGTATTGTTGTAATTTTCAAAATTGAAGGATATACAAACTCGATTAATGAACCTATAGGATCATATGTATCGCTAATGAGAATATCATCCGGAATTTCAATAACCGTTTCGCCGTCATTCTGACCACCAAGTTTGCCTTCTCCTATATCCAATAGTCATTTTGCAAAATCTCTAATTTTTTCTACAGCAGACTGATCCCTTCCAACCGCTAGCCTCATGTTTTTTGTTAACTTATGGATTTTGCATTGTTGCCATAAATATAAAGAACTTAAAGAAGCATTAACAATGTTTTGTCTGCTGCCACCCGGAATAACAGACAAAATTTGTCTGAAATCTCCTCCAAAAACAATAACTTTCCTCCAAATGGAATATTCGACTTGGTAGAATTTTCAGACCTTAATACATCTTTTAAACTGGATCTAAAGCTTCAAATGCATGCTTATGGACCATATGTGCTTCATCCCAAATTATCAAAGATGTTTTTTCTCAATAAGCTAGCGAGCTCACTACTTCGATTTATTTTACATACAGAATCCTCAGTAAGTTCAAATGGAATTATAAATCGAGAGTGCGTTGTTCTACCTCCGGGCAATAATAACGAAACAGTCCCACTTGAAGCAACATTTAAAACGATATGACCATCACATCTAATTGTTGCAGATATTGTCTTCCATAAAAAATTTTTACCTGTTCCACCATAACCATAAACAAAGAAGACACCTCCTTTTATTTTTTTAACTGCACCCATGATATAAAGGAAAATGTCACGTTGCTCGTTTGTTAATGCAAGAAACATACGGTCAAATTCAGTCTTTATAATGGGAATGTCATAATCTAGCTCCTCGGTGATAAGTCGATTGTTTGAAGAAGAAACAGAATCAATGTCCGGGTAAGGCATGTTTTTATAATTTTTTAGAGTGTTGTTGTTACGAAGTAAAATCCGTTCTATCTCGGGCAGAGTTAAGTTCATAAGCCGATCTTCACTAAGAGTTCAGCCTGGAGGACAAAATATCAAATTAGTTACATATATTATTAACAATATTTACTTATAATTAAAAATTTATCAAATGCATGTTAGAAAATAAATAGTTTAACTTTTAAATAAATAATAATAATAAAATTATAATACCTGGACACTTGAATCTCTGTCGTTGATTATAAAGAATTCCATCCGCCAAATACTTTCATGTATTTTCCCAAACAACTTCTGGTTTAGACAAACTGTTACACATCAACAATGTGGCAAATAAGAATCGTAGATAAAAAACCAGATCCAGAATGAATTGCTTCTTTAATTGCATCGATGTATTCTTTGTCATCATCCAAGAGCCCAAGAGCATAAACAAGCATCTCTAAAAGACAAATATTCTTCACCGTTTACCGTCCGAATCTCTTCAAATGATCTCGGACCTTTCACCTTATTTAATAGAATCCTTAAGAAACAAGCTTCCCCTAGATTAGGTGAAACCGAATGAATTCTACCAATGCACTTTCCTACTTCCCTAGGCTTCCAAAACCTATCCTTACGATTCCAAAACAAACTTTGTAGGAAATTCAACATACGTAAGCTTCCGTGCATCACAAGAAATTGCATTACACTTCATCCAAGTTGTGAACATTGAAGCAGCAACAAAATGTTTGTCCAAAACATCATCAATATCATCGTCTTCCCCATATACAATCTGCTGTTGACCAGGAAGATGAAAAGGTAGTCTAACTATAGAAGGATACCTGTAATGAACATCATATTTAAAAATTCGCCATGACGCTTCACATGCAGATAAATATCTACAATCGTAATATTCATTTATTTCATCGACCGCTTCATGATTATCACAATCATTGTTGCTTCGTACAACGGCAACTGTAGCTCTATCAGGTCCTTTGTTTATGTATTTGAATAAATACTTTATAGAATATCCCTGATTGCACCGTTCAACATTAATATGTGTCTGATATCTTTTCAATAGATATTTGTTGTAGGGGACAACATTTCTATTATCCAACTTGGCACCTGATTTTTCAACAAAATGACCATTGTTTCTTCTCCTATATAAGGGAAAACCATCTTGATTGTAACGCCCGTAGATCAGGGCTAGTCAATTTAGACACGATAAGCATCAAAAACGACTTTTTGATGGAAGATTATTTAGAAGGATTAATCTTAACCAAGTTTTAGTATATGTCACAAGGTTTCCGAAAATATAAAGAACGCCGAAATCTGAGTTATAGCAAATAAGTTATGACATGTCGAAGTTTCGCGACAGAACCGGCACGACACAGCGCGACGTGAATAGTGAATTTACGATAGAGCGATATTTGGATTTAGCGATCTAAACAAAAGTCGTAGAATACGTTAAACCGAGAGCGTGCATGAAAAGAACGCCCAAATCTGACTTCGTATGAGGAAATTATGATTTTTCGAAGTTTCGGCTTAGCAGTGTACAGCCCGAAGTTCGAATATGAGATCGAGCGATATTTAGCCGAAATAATCTAAACAATAATTGAAGATCTCGTCGATAGTAGTCCAACGGTGAAAAGACAGACGAAAACGGACGTTAGACGAAGGAGTTATGATTTTCTAACGGAGTTTTCCTGTCCCGGCCTACTAAAAATAATATAATAAAAATATAATAAAAATAAAGTCAAAATTAGCCGACGAAGTCTAAACAAGAGTTGTATAGCATAATCTCACCTACGCGTCGATATAAAGAACGTCGAAAACGGAGCTCGTATGCGAAAGTTATGAATTTATGAAGTTCGGGGCGCGAACCCCAAAGTTGTGTCAGAGACCACGACGTGAAAATAGTGTTCACGACGTGGACTCTGTGATTTGACCTTTAAGAGCCTGTCAGACGCAACCTGTGATGATGCATGCAGTGACGATCAAGCCCACGACGTGGGAGTACTGTTCACGACGTGAATTTCATGAAAACAGCCCTAGAAATATAATTCAAGGGGCAGCCGAGTTTGGTTGCTCAATCTCTTCTCTCTCACTCCCGATACTCTCTCTAAGCCCTATTTTAACCCCCCCGAAGCCCCAGTATCATCCCGAGACCCGAAGCAAGTCCCGAAGCCCCAAAGGTCCCGAGGAGAAAAGAGTTTCAAAGTCGAAGCTCTGCCCACGAGAAGCCCGGTGTGTGAAGATATCCCGGTTTCACCGAAGAGTTACTACTTGGAGAGTCGTAGTGCTGTCCGACAATCGTCTTAACAAGTGAGTGTGTAGTTACTTTCTTCTAACACATAAATATGAAGTATTTGCTATGAAATACGTGCTATGTTTTATGTATTATTTGTTTATTTGAGATGGGTGTGGAATGGATGTTTTATACAGGTTTTTAATGATTTAAACCGTATATGTATTTTATATCTACAAATATGTTGGGTAGATGAAATATCTGGTGACTATGAGACGTAGTGCCTATTGTGTAAACCCTGGTGACTATGAGACGTAGTGCCTATTGTGTAAACCCTGGTGACTATGAGACGTAGTGCCTATTGTGTAAACCCGGGTGACTATGAGACGTAGTGCCTGTTGTATAAACCCTGGTGACCATGAGACGTAGTGCCTATTGTGTAAACCCTGGTGACTATGAGACATAGTGCCTATTGTGTAAACCCTGGTGATTATGAGACGTAGTGCCTATTGTGTAAACCCTGGTGACTATGAGACGTAGTGCCTATTGTATAAACCCTGGTGACTATGGGATGTAGTGCCCCTGGTGACTATGAGACGTAGTGCCTATTGTGTAAACCCTAGTGACTATGAGACGTAGTGCCTATTGTGTAAACCCTGGTGACTATGAGACATAGTGCCTATTGTATAAACCCTGGCGACTATGTGACGTAGTGCCTGTTGTATAAACCATGGTAGCAAATGGATTTTGTGCCAATCCCTTAGGTCAATCCTTAGGAATGAATGAATGAAAGATAATTGACTCTTAGGGTAAAGCTTTAAGAAACAGAAGGAGATAATGGGGATGGGTAATTTGGGTTGATTGTCTGATGATTAAATATAATATAATATCTTACTGTGGGTTGAAAACCCTATATGCTCACCAGGCTCCCAAGCCTGACCCACTCAGTTTTCTTTGCATTACAGGTAATGGCATAAGGGTATAAGTTGGTGGATTTGACGAGAGATTTTGGATTATAGATCAGTAGTTATAAATAACTGTTGTAAGATCTATTTTACATTGTTTATGCTGTTGGTCTGTATCGGAACATGACATCCCGAGATTTTGTTATTTAATTAAAATACATTTTTTTTAAAGAAATGCTTTGATAAATTCTTATCATATTTTGTTTTGGGAACAAATTCCGCAACTCTTTTAATCAAATGATTACTCTGATTTTATAAAACAAAGCATAAACAAATCGGTCTTTTCTGGCCGTGATTTTGGGGATGTCACATTGATCAACAGACGTATGATTACATAATTGCTTTGGAAAGTTTTTAGAGCACTTTTTGTCCACCATGCATGGACAATTGATATTTTCAGCTCCACACGGACCATCAATCATGAACTCATTCACAAGTGAATGCAATTCAGGGTCTTCATCTTTGTTTGGTATTTCGGCGGATATTATGGGATCGATAAATTCAACAGTGGGTAGCTTGTAGTCAGAATGCATGAACATACATATATGACTATGTGGCAAACCTCTTTTTTGAAATTCAATTGTATAAAAAACTGCAAAATATTTTGCACAAAAAAATATGGTTAGACCGCAAGCAAAATGTTAAAAATATGAAATAAAAAAAATTTAATCTCATCAATTATGAAATAAGTTAATTTTAAATATCTGCTTGAACTATGTCGAAGATATGATTCTCCCTTAAGTCTTTAATAAATGCATCAAGCTTGATCTTGAACAACCTACATAGTATATCAGGTCTGTCTTCTGGTTGAAGTGAAGTATCCTTAAGAAACCTTTTGACCTCTGGCCATTTGGGATTACACGTAAAGGTTATGAAGAAATCAGGATATCCAAACCATTTACATAACGACATGGCATCCAAATAGTTTTGAAGCATATAGCGTGCACCACCAGTAAATGATGAAGGTAATATCACACGTTGTCCGACGTTCGAGATACTTGTAGCTCCTTGAGCTTTTTGGTTACGTAAATTCTCATAAGACTCGCATCTAAGAACATGTTGTTGCCTGCATATGTAATGCAATCTCTCACTTTCAATCATAGTATACGCATCTACCAGAAATTGTTGAAACAACCTTTTTGAATTAAGAATCAGTGAGAACGAATGATCCCTGTCTTGAATTCTAAAAGCGAAAATTTATCTCATTGTACATGTCGCCCGCTTGCTGTGGGGTGTATCTGTAATACCTCTATGAAGAATGTCAAAACTGTAACCATCATCCCCATATGGAAATAGTAGTGGATACTGGAGAGGAAGGTAAGAAGGATGCAATTCACTGATACGTTGTAGAAATCCCGATTTTGTTTGAACAACGATATCTCTATTTTCAATCGAATCAGAAATGTCACCTACAATTAAAGCTGCAACCTCAGAAGCAGTTGGTAGGTTATATGTCCTTCCATCACGATTCCTTTGCCCGATAATTCTTAACTTCATATCAACGTGAGGATTTCTTTGAAAAGCATCTCTTACCATTCTATAAGAGCTAACCAAGACATTATTTGAATCTAACATCACCTTCAAATCTTCAATAATATCATTATCAAATGATGTAGATGGGTGGTTTTCCCTACTAAATGAATGGAAAATATACATAATATTAGTAAAAAAATAGAAAATTATTAAAATTGAGTATGAATAAGAAGTTTGAAAATTTACCCAAAACATCTCTGTCTGTTTGAATTTTCATTCTCGGTATCATAAATGTATAACTGAGAGAATTTTGGTTGCGATCCTTTTGCTGGTAAAAGACTTTCAATACTATGATAATTTTGGTCACCAAGTCTGAAAATGTATGGAGCATTTCCTCTATTGATTGAAGAATCAATTTTACCACCCATCGATGTAAAAGAAAACATTGAATTGTAACGTCGAATATTTTTCATGAAGTTTTTGCTTTTAGAATCGTTTGATTGAAACATTCTTTCATAAGTTGGTGGTGCCTTCTTTAAATCTGGTAGTTGAACCTTGCCATAACCACAACATAATGAAAAATCTGTGTTCCTTTTTTGTTTGCCTCTAATGGATTCATTTGTCCATAACTTTGCACGACATGTTTGACATACAACAAACTGATCACCATGATCCAAATATTCTGTGAAAAATTAAGTGTTATAAATAAAATACTAACTTTATAAATATATACCATACAAGATTTGATTTGTAGAAAATAATAAAAATGGATATATTTTTTGTTTACCTTTCGAAATACCAACGATTAAGTTTTCATATATGACCTCATGTATATTTTCTACATCTGCTGTCAGGTCAATTAATGGAATAGGAGATAAATGTTTCGATTTCCTTTTTAATTTATGACATCCTGGATTTAACTTGATTGATGATGAAGATTGAAATATTGTAGATGCAATTCTGGATGTCATATCGTCTGAAAGCACAGAGTAGTTTCTTTTATTTGCTAACGTTGAAGTGGGGTAGTTATTGAAACCAATGTTAGCTGAAACAAATAATAGTAAATTAAAAAAAGATTATAAATTTATTAGAGTGTGCATCATAGTAAATTTAAAAACAAAATTATTACCATTTGTAATGTTAGATAACGGAGTTCTAACATTTATGTACGAAGGAGAAAATTGTAAGGGCGTATTTTCATTTCCTTGAGATCTATACGAATGAACATTTTCATTTTGAAGAACAACGCTCTTAGATTGATCTGCAAAAAAATATATATTATAAAAATTGAAGACATGACGTAAAAAAAATAAGAAGGTAAAATTATATAAAATTATAGGGTAATAACATAAAAAGATGAGAAATCATGTATTGTATTTTTCATCTAAATGAAGTGTAAAACATGGTTGATTTTAATAAGAAAATTTCAGTTATCCATGTTTTTAAGACATGTGGAGTTGATGGATTTAGAATGCTGGATCTTGTATTTGTTCTCTTCAATCGCTTATTATCCAAATATAATTTTCTCCGTCTTCTATTCTCTTTTACTTGCAAGTAGTACATATAGTTGTTTTTTTCTGCATAAGGAATATAAGCATATGATATAAAATTAACAATAGGTAGATAATTGCATTGATATAGAATATTAATAATAGTGAAGAAATAAATGTACCTTTGTAACATTTGTTAAAAAATATTGCAGATGATGAAGATTCAACGTACAAGGAAGGAGATAATTTATTTGCTTTTTTTTGTCATGTTAATACGGGTTGGTGTTAGAATAGTACATATTTTTATGTTATCAAAAAATATACAAAGAACTTAAAAAATATGTAAAAATAAAAATAAAAAATGGTGAATGATAAACATACCGTTGTTAACTGAAGTAAGAACATTAGTAGCGGTTGAATATTGTTGGATTGATGTAGCAGACAAATTAATGTTATGTCTATTTTCTAAATAAAAAGTATTTAATTTTCTAGTCTTTTTAAAATTAACCGACTTCATGATCTGTTTGCGTTCTGAACAAACAACACCATTTAGTTAATAAAATAGATGATATGCACATAGTTAATAAAACAACACAATCGTAATTATTATTTAAAATTAGACGATAGACATGGAAAAAAATAATTAAAGTAAAGATAATATAAGATAAACTAATACGATGATAAAATTTGAAATATATTTGCATTATGGTTTATAAAGTTTGTAAATGGGACCATCCTTGTAATGTAGTTACAATCTAATATTTTTATATCAAGAAAACATAAATATAAAATATAGAGTTACCACTAAATCATTTGTCTTAAAAATGAATTGTACATCAATATTATATACAGACTATATATTTATATTGTAATATCTAATTTTTTTTATTTCTAAATTGTAATATAGAATTGCAGTTTCAGTATTCTCATTATAGAGTTATTATAGCTTAAGAATTTTTATACTTTATACACTTTGAATTGTATAATTTAGCATTAAGATCCCCTATTTTGAAATACTGGCAGCCAAACCCCCCTAACCTCCCAAACCTAACGTACCCATCTACATTTCTACATTTCTAGGTATGCGAAAAAGGAAGAAATGATGAATGGATGCGTACAATTAAACGTAGCCCTAAACCTATTTATCCAATTGACTACAAATCTCATATGGGGCGTACAATAAATCAGATGAAGCTGTTGGAAGAATGTGTATGTAGGTCAGAACCTTCACGATTAAACTACATACAATGATTGGTCTCGATATTCTCCAAAATCAGGAAATCAGAAGGATGCGATTACTTACATATTATCGTGTGTTTTGAAATGTAACGTGGAACGATTAGGAAGAGGATATCGTCATCGGCATGAGTCAGCCCAAGCAATGATGAATCAGAATAAAGTATGAAGGCTGAAGAAATGATGAATCAGAGGAAGTTGTCAACGTTCTGCAAAATCCTTTAGGCGAATCTATATACCGATTTGGAGGTAATTTAGACCCCCAAAAAATCTAGTTTTTTAGAAATTTGAATTCTAATTTCAAATTTTCAATATGGAGTTTTTTTACATTGATTTTTCAAAAACAAATTAAAATATATACTTTCCTAGTAAATAGGGATGATTTTTAGGTATGAATTAAAGGATAAACGTGTATTGGGGCTAGATTTTACATGTAGTCGATTTTTCTCGACAGACCATTTATGTGAATTTAGAAACAGACACATCTAGATTGAATTCAAAAAGACAACTTTGCCCTTGATTGTTTAAAGCTTTAAATCTGTTTTTGTAAAGAGGAAGCAAATGCATTGGGTGCTCAGGAAAAAGTTTTGGAAATTGCAAGCAGGATAGGAATTAGGATTACCATGGTTGTGATTGTCTGAAGTGAGATGTTTCTTTAGAGCTATATGTTACTGATTATAGAAGTGAGATGTTTCTTTAGAGCTATATGTTACTGATTATATCATAATATAAGTTATTGGGTTTATTATCAAATGCTACAATTTTTGTAAAGATTATTCAATCAAGTAGTTGCGTTATTACGTGTATTGAACATAGTGTAAAATGCGTAATTTCAGAAACCAGAGGACAATTCGTCCAAAGATGAGTGCACATTATCGGAGTAAGGTTCATCATTTTATTTACATTTCTTTTTAATTTACTAAAACTCAAGGAAAAAACTTTTAAAAAATGTTATTTTTATTTACAGGAGGCACAAGTAACATAAAACATTGAAGCTACTTTGGGTAGTAGAAACATGATTGAAGCTGTGAGACTACCTTCTGGGGAAGATATCGGTGAACGGCTTGCTGTCAACAGTTAATATCCTTCAATTCATAATTTGATTCTAATTTTGACTTTGAGTTTTGAGTTTTGACTTTTGATACTTGATTTTCAGCAAAATAAGAATTAGGATTACTGTGGGTTTGGCTCACCAATTTGATATTGTAAAACCAGGTATCATTTACATTCGTGAAGTTGCAATTGAGCATTTATTTACCCATGTCAAACTTTGACTCTTATGACATTTTACTCAACTACATTGCTTTTGTATGATTTAAAGGGATTTATAAAGCATAATTATGAAAAAAAATATTAAAAAAACAGTGTTTAACAGTTTTTCAACAGAAAAGGACAATTATGCCCTTGTATACAAGTACATTACTTGCTTTGAATTTAAATTTAAATGTTTAAATGGAGTTATAAAGAATAATTATGCAAAAAAAAAATAGTAAAAAAACCCTGTAAAAACAGTGTTTAACAGTTTTTAAACAAAAAAAAAGACAATTATGCCCTTATAAGAAAATTCATAAAAGTTACTAATTACTAAATAAATATAAAACCAATCTATGGATTTAACGACCACAAGCTTAATGAAACAATTGTTTGACCAATTTATGGATTCTTGATCTTCGACAGAATTGTACCAATTTAAGCTTTGAAAAACCATTACAATGTTCCTATAATTGAGAATAAATTGAATTATAATTTTCAAGAACGACCTTTTATCTAATAAATATTTTAATTTTTCATTTTGTAGGTTCTGAATTTGTTCATATTAACTCGTAAAAAAAAAGACATATAAAAATATCAAATAGATTATAATATTAAAAGATATCGTTGAATATTGAATATGAATATTGAGTTTATTTATAGTTTTATAAAAAAAAATATATGAAAACTTTCCATTATATTAATTTTTAGGTTAATTTTTTTTAGATTTAGGTATACCTAAGTGATTGTTCAGTACAAAAGTAAATTCTTTGTAATTTTTTTTATCATAATTTTAAATGGTTTTAGTTATTATATATATATATATATATATATATATATATATATATATATATATATAGTTTAACAGTTTTTCAACAGAATAGGACAATTATGCCCTTGTACACAAGTACATTGCTTGTTTTGAATTTAAATTTAACTGTTTTTAAACATTTTATGTTCAAAGCTTAATTTGAGTGTACTATTTCATCTCCATATCAGGTACGTGTATGTCTACAATAAAACGTTTCTCATGCTATGAGGAGTGGAAGCATCAATGAGGTTAAAAAGTTGAAGACAAACATCATTCATGCATCATTTACTGGTATTATTACTAATTCTCATTTTAATTTACATTTTTGCCTGTTTTTACATAGGTATAACTGCAATAGATATCAATTTACTTTGAATAATTCAAGCAATTCTAGAAATCTAATTGTGATACAAATCAATTTTAAAGCAAAAGTGTCAAACCAAGTGAAAATGTATTGTTAAACCATTTGAAATAAACAAAACAAACGTATCAAAACAGTTGAAAGTCCCCAAAATAATTGAACGAAACAAAGAAATAGTCTTTAAAACCAAACCAAAATTAAGAATTGTTTTTATAAACCATAATGAACTCACTTCTCCACTTTTGGCACCAAAAGTGGAGTCTCTTCACCCAAAGATTTCCTTTTTGATTTTGTTGAACTTGCATCACCATCATCATCAACATCATAAACGTCATGCAAATTGCGCTTTAAATCAGTTGACGTTTTGACAGGACTGGTTGCGCTCGATTTATGAACATTCGACGGAGTTAAATTGCCATCCGTAAAAGAAATAGCATCCTAATAACATAAACAAAACATAAGTTGTTAAATAAATTACTGTAAAAATTGAACAAACAAATAGAAGAATAAAAAATTACATTTTATATTTATAAAATTAAAATTTTTCTATATAATGTATAAAATTACAAAAGTATGACCATTTTGCCCATGTACGGTTGACAAATATGTAATTTGAAGACATTGTTGGAAATAACAAAATTAATTTGAAAACATGAAAGTACATTGCTATTAAACTGTTTTTATTTTGTTTATTTCCAAAATTACCCTTGTAATGTATAAAATGAAAAAAAAAATCAGATAATGCATGTTGCTATTAACAACATATAACAATAAAAACAAAACATAATTTGTTAAATAATGAAACTGGAACAAATAATGAAAGTACATATTGAAGTTTATATCATTAAATATAAATAATTATTGTTATGGACTTCAAAATACGTTCACAACTTTCTCTACATCTTCATCAGATTCCAAAGGGACTTGAGTCATAGACACAGATTGAGTACTCTATAAAATAAGTTGGAAAACCCGGAAGTTACTTAAAAAGTCAAAAAGAAAAATCTAATTTATATGGGAAATGTAGATACCAAAAGTTCAAGTTTACTTTCCAATTCGGAAACAATTGATACATCTTCCGTAAGTTTGAGAATGGTATATATATATATATATATATATATATATATATATATATATATTAGTTTTCCACATTATAGGATGTAATATCTACAAGAAAAGCAAACTTGCGGTTTTTCAAGATGTTAATTTGGTTTGGAAATAGTTTCAAACTGTCTCCAACCTGTAAGAGGAATGTTTAACATATTAAAACAAATAAAATGTTTTTTTATTTAAAAATATGAATTAAAACAAATAGAATGTTTTTTATTAAAAAATATGAATAACATACTATACCTCTTCATGTATTTTTCTCAATTGGTATGCACTTATACCCAATAGCTTCTTCGCTTCCCTATTAAAAAGAGTCAATCTGATGGTGCCAGTAACATCTTGTACGTTGATTGGAATCATATACCTAAACAAAAAAATATAACATTAATATCAATTTTGTTCAAAAGTGAAATGGTTAATATAAATACAAATGTGTATAAATACAAATGTTTATACTTTGTAACAGGATGAAAATCCGAAGTGTTGCAACGTGCTTCTTTACATTTAGTAACAACAGTCTCTGAAATTTTGTCTGGGGTGCTATAGGAATAATTGACTTTGGGCATTGTGTCTATCTTTTTCCCACATTTGGAGCACGCATCGTAATACTAACGTAGATTTTGTCTTATATTCACGATGGAACCAACTAATAGAAATTTCATTACCTTTATGAAATAAAAGGTAAAAGTTACTCAATAAAAAGTAAATTCCAGTAAAAAATAAATATATATAAAAAAAGCATAAAATTTTTAGTAAAACATTAAATTTTATATTAAAAAAACATACAATGTGTAAATAAAATTAAAGGATATCAAATAATGCAATATACCTTCGGTGGTTCTGTGATCTCACAAACTGTTTTTAAAGGGAAATCACCTTTAAAATCATCTATATAAGAAGAAGAGTAGCTTAGAAATGTAGTTATACTTTTTTCAGACATACCTCCATTGTTATCAGCTTTCAATCTGTAATGTTTAAAAATATTTATTTACATATAAGAAGTTGTATTTGTTTTAATTACAAAACAATAATAAAAAATTTTAAAAGTTCAAGAAAACTAACTCTTTCTTAAACTCGATAATTTCGACAGTGTCTGAATTAATGAACAATTTGGTTACATCAAAATGACCTTGGGCTTGACCAATTCCTATAAAAATAAATTACTCAATAAAATTAAATTCAAATAAAAAATAAATAAAAATGGCATGACTACAAACCATCCCAAATGTTAAGTTTAGCAAATTGCATCACTATAACAACACAAGTTACAGTAGGATTAGTTTTATGGTACTGTGACATCTGGTGTGCTTGAGTTCCAAATATAGTGACCTTCAGGTGTACATACCTAAATAAAAAATTAAATTAATTAGTATGTAAAAATATGATTAAAAATAATAAAGAAATATAAGAAATATAATCTCACTGTAAGTTGCTAAAAGTCATCTTTATGTAATGATTGGATGGGTTAGGATTTGATGTTTCAAGTGCACGAAATGAGACAACTTGTCCAATAATATCTACACAAGTTTAATAAAATATAATAATTAATATTAAGTTAAATACTAACATGTATAATAAATTAGACAATTTAAAAAAGTGATTGCAATAAAATAAAATAACTAACCAAAGAATGACTCTCTAGAGCATGTTTGTTCGATAATAGAATTAAAATCAACAAACACAAAACCATTCACTGGACCTGAAAAATCCTCACATTTTTTTAGAATACTTCTTCGATTCAAAGTTATGGTCTGTTTATGACCCGTAACACTAAAACCATTGTTCACCGCCGCCATGTTGGGTTTGATAATGATATAAGTTTGATCTTCCTTTAAAAGATCACCAAATCTAGAAAATTTTTGATTGAAAACACGATAATAGTATTTTGTACCCTGTTAAATCAAATAAATAACAATTATTTTATTGATTGAAACATATTTAATATTGAGTGGTATATATAAAAAAAATAGTACAACAAACCTCCTCATCCATTACAATCATTTCAATTGCTAAAACCGCATTATTTTTTATAAAGTTCCACATCTTTAACACTCGCACTTTGATATGGGAATCATCATCAATATGCTCAATGTTTTTAAGGTATACTTTATTACCTATATTCATTTCCTGCAAACAATTGAAAGCAGATTTTAAGAATGATAAAACAAAGAAATGGTACACCTAAATTGCCTATGTTCATACATGAATAAATCATTATTGAAAGCAGATTTTATAATTATTTTTGTGTGGTTTTGAATATTTTGAGAAGTAGGTTGAATATATACATAAAATTGTATGTTAGAAAGAAACTTTAATAATCTATATATGTTTTTGTTAGATAATAATAATCATAATTGAAAATTGTAATAAGTAATAAAATATTTGCAAAACAAATTATTAATTTACAAAGATATAATTATTGTTATGAATTTAATCATGGAAATTACAATGAAATAACATGACAAATAACGATGTAATGACTTTGATACATGAAAAAGTAAACATAACAGTAATAAACATATATAAATATAACACAATAAATTTTAAATTAAAACGATAAAGTCCGATTTACTATATTAAGTAAAAGGTTATATAAAAAAATAAAATTACAAAAATTATTTATAAATTTCTAAAAACTTCTTTAAAACATTTGTAATACACGGTTTTTTAATAACCTTGCTAACTTTTTGTGAATGATCAACACACTTAAAGTTGTTAACATTCTCAACTATTGTGAGATTTATAATGTATTTATCACCACCTTATTTATGTAATCATTCAAACTTTTGGAACCCATTAGCTTGAATTCAAGTTCCTTGAGAACATAAATAACAGATCATTTGAAAAACATGGCAATATTCTTTGTTAATGTACTTTAGCAAGAGATTCAAGTTATAATGCTGAAATAGGAAGATTATGAATATACAATGTTGAAAAGGGTTGAAATAGGACCAAACATAAAATAAGAAGATTATCAAAGTACAATGTTGAAATTAGGGGTGTCGAACGAGTAAAATTTTCAGGTTTCGGGTAGAACGGGTCGGGTAGAACGAGTATTTCCTTAAGAAAATAATACCCGATACCTGACCTATATTGTAATTCGGGTTTTCGGGTTTCGGGTATTCGGGTTTGAGGTCGGGTCGGTAATTATCGGGTATACCCGAAAATTTATTAAATGACACTTATTGTTATTTATTTATTTATATATTTTTACATGTTGGTTGGTTTAATAAAGAATCGGGTAGGAAAATACTCCATACAATTAACAAGTACATATATAATAACAATACAACTCATTATAATATGTTATGTACTTTTTTAATTCCATTCCGTGCAATGGTGAGAAACTGAGAATTGTGATGACGGTTCAGGACTTCAGCTTCAGCGTCGTATTCCCTTTGCAAGTTTGCGTCGACTGTCGAGCCGTCGTTCATAAGAAGGAAACGGAGGGCTTTGTTTTATTTGAAGTGTGCGTACGTGACTGTATTGTATATTTGGTATTATTTAAAAAACAAATTCGGGTATTCGGGTATACCCGAAAATAAATATTCATACATAAAACCCGACCTATATTATTATCGGGTTAACCTATTACCCGAATGTTCATACCCGTTACCCGTTTACCCGACCCGTTCTACCCGAATTCGGAACGGGTCGGGTGGGTAGAACGGGTTTCGGGTTTTTTCGACAGGCCTAGTTGAAACAGAGCAAGAATAGAAAAAACACTATGACATTCTACTTTCTGAAAATTCTCATCCATTTATGTTTTTCGCATATGTTTTTACATCCATATTCAACCAGTTTTTCAAAATCTCCAAAATAACAAAATTATTTTATCTTAATAAAAAAACAGAATGTACACTAACCTTCCAAAAAAACGCAAAATATATTCACGAAAAAAAGAAAGCAGATATGGAAAGTAAGATGTACACAAAATCGAATGTATCCAATTCAGATGAATAAAGTTGAATGATTAATGCTAATTGCATTAATCATTTATAGTAGAATAAAAACAGAAAAAAACGGTTTAACATCAAATTATACTAATTGCTATATTATTTCCAGCAAAATAGGATGAATCAAATGATTAATGCTAACTCCATTAATCATTTATAGTAGATTTTATAAGCATGAAGGTTCGATATCAAACACAAACCATGAATAAGATGAAGGAGAAGCAAATAAATGTACAAATATGAACGATAGAATTAAGACTAACCTTTAAGCGTTGAACTTTGATGAAGCAGAAATTCTGAGATGCAGTCGAAACAGAAAGAATACGAAGCTAAATACCATATATCCAAGTAACCGGTGAATATATAATTCAAAAACTGAAAGGATTGTGATGTTTACGAAATTTAAGGTAAGATGTTCCGTTATCTTTTACGGTGATATATATACGAAATATAATTGAAAAAATCTTCCTGGTTTTATGTATTTTTAATGCAGGTTTATTGGAATAGGAAGATTTGAAATTTGAAATCCGAAAATTTAAGGTAAGATGTTGCGTTATCTTTAAGGTGATTACATTTTTAGTGCTAAATTTGTATAGAATATGAAATCCGAAAATTCATACTGATTTTATGTGATTTTTAATGCAGGTTTATTATAATAGGAAGATAGGAAGATTTGAAATATGATATCCGTAAATTGAGGATCGAGGAATAGCATATTAATAGGGACAACTAATTTTTTCGTTAAAGGGCAAATAAGGAAATTAACTTAGCCTTTTGAGCGGGAAAAATTGTTGGGGGGAAGCTCATAGAATGCCACGTGGCGAGCTGGTACTGTTTTATTAGTTTAGGAGATATATATATATATATATATATATATATATATATATTAACTATATTATAAAGCATATTGAACTTTTCTTAAAATTCAAGAGGTATATGCTTGAAAACTTAATGTATAAATTTGTTATAAAGCATATTGAACTTTTCTTGAAATTCAAGAGGTATATATGCTTGAAAACTTAATGTATAAATTTGTTATGCACAAACCGCTTATCTTTCAGGGAACAAAAACTAATTATGGTAAATAATAATCACCGAAAATATTTAAAGAATGAAATATCAATTAAATTTTGTTCATTTTTTAACGTAGATAGAAGATTATACTAAAAAGTAAAAAATATGAGATATGTTATCGTTTCACATTACTGTCACTTTATTCATTAGAGTTCACGATTTCACGTTATTTTAACATATTTTATCTTTGGTTTTAATCTTTTAGTTTATTTTTCTTTCTTTATTCATGTTGCATATCGATATTTTATAGGAAGGAATTATTGTGGTTGTCCAATGATGTTTTTGGTTTTAATGGCGCGATTATCACATAATGGTGGACCTCTATGTCAATGAAGATTTTCTCGTTTTGATCTCTTTTTCTTCATAAAATAAAATTATTATTTGTTGATAGATTTAAGTCTTTGTATTTTTATGAAAGCTTATTTTTTAAGGTTGAAAATCAGTTTCCGGACCATCTCAAGTGGTTTCCTCCACAATATAACAAATTTACTCAGGGTCAGTTTGTTAAGTAGTACACGAAAAAACAAGATGAATTATGCTTAGTTTTTATTCGACAAATGGTAATTGGACAAAAATGCATTTTCTTTTGTTCAACCCATTTCTTTCTATCTCTCACTGTTCCAAGAGATATGATTTCCCACTTCATCCTTATTATTGAAAATAGTCCAAGATAATTTGTGACAGATAAAACATTCAAAACATTCTCTGAAAAAGTTTCGATTTTTATTTTATATTATCTCAACTTAGGCATGATGTTTGTCCAAAGGTCGGACATGAAATTTTCTAACCTATCAGCCAGAAAATTTATAGTCATTGAAACAGTCAAATAACATTTTTCTGAAGAAAAAAAAATCATTCATTGAAATAGTGATAATTGTTACCCAGTTTTATATATATATATATATATATATATATATATATATATATATATATATGATGAAGTAAAAACTCAAAAAATGGTAGGAACCGTGAAGACAATTTTTGGCCTTAAGATTAAAAAAATAAATGGCCAAGATTTGATTTTTTTTATCTTCAAAATCTCACGAGATGATATGACATTTTAGTAATTAATTACGAGATTTTGATAATTTTCGGGGAAAGTTATTTGTTTGGAGGTACAAATGACAAAAACAAAAAGATTAAAAGAAAAAACAAAAAACAAAAATAAAATTTGGTCTATGTGGCCTCTCCAAACGATGCCACATGTCACACCCTACCATGGCAAGTGTTCAGTCCTTATTGGATGGTGAGTTTTTTTTCCACCCACTTAGTTTTTCGGCCATAATTTTTTTTTTGAAAAAAAATCTAAGAAAACCAAATTTCTTAAAATTTAGTTCTCTACAAAATGAACACGATCATGAAAATTTGAAGAAAAAAAATATTATTTTTTATATTTATAAAAAACCCAGAAAAAAAATTCTCCAATAATTATAAAAATTTAAGGAAAATTTCTACTCACTATTCTAATGATTTTGTAAAAAGAATTTTTTAAAAATAAAGTGTTTTATATACCAAACTTGATTTTAAAAGATTAAAAGTTTTTTTTACATGTTGAACATAATATAATCCAAATAGAGATTATTCAAAAATATTATGAGTCAATATGTTTATGATCCTTAACTTGTTATGATCTAAAAATATTTTTGTAACAACCCAAAATTATGAGGTAAAAATTTTATTTTTAATTCAACCAAAACATTAATTATCTTTAAGTCAACATTCAATAATTGTTTATCCAAATATTCAGAAGTACTTTTATAAGAAAACAGTTATCAGATTACAATCCCAAATTATCATGATGCGGAAACATGGGTGGATGTGCTGCAATCAAGTCGGGTCATTCCCTTTCGAATCGGAAGTACCTGAAACCATAACCATAAAAACCGTAAGCACAAAGCTTAGTGAGCTCCCCCAAAATACCATATACCATACATACCATTGGGCCTAGCCTGCATATTGGGCTCAACTCACCATAAAGGGCCTAGCCCTGCCAAACCAATGGGCCTAACCAGATCATACAAATGCAAAAGTATAGGAACTAAATCGATTATAAGACCAATACGTAAGGGCTTTATTCCAGTTTTCCCTAATGACAATATGATAATTAAATCAGTTTTTAAATATTTTGTTGTAATATAACAAAATAAAATGTAAAATGGTGTGAATTAACGGATATAATTGATATGTACTATACTTATTTGCAGTTAAAATGGGAAAGATTGAAAAATATATTCAAATAAATTTTTTTTTTGAAGATGTAAAAGAAGGCGTTCGAAAAAAAGAAAAAAAAACATTCGATAAAATTGTGTTTTTAGGCTAGAAGATATTTGAAGAGATTAGAAGACTGTAATCAATATCAACGTCAGGAAAAAGGCACACAAACATTTTTATCCCCGTATCAATCTTTCGTGATTGAGGAGTCGAGACACCATAAGTTGCCATCAATTTGCTACAATCTAAAAATAAACAAATTATTAAAGCGATAAACTTGAATTTAAAAATTATATAAAATATAAAATTGCATTAGCCTAATCAATTTTTTTGTTATTTGTTATTTTCCGACTAAAAAATTCCTGTTTACCCTTCTACACCGAAAACTCACAATATGGGTTTATAAAGTGTGATGTATCAGATATATTGTATCAACAAAATCAATAAACGCGTCAAATACACCAATATCATTTTGGAATTATGGATTCTTAGGCCGGACGGTATGGTGAGCGGGGAAGGCCGCGGGAAACGTCCCGCATGGAGAAACACCGCACCGGGGGTGCAGGAAAGGAAACGCGGGAAAGAGGTGGGGGGAGGGAGTCCCGCACTCTCTCTCTTCACTTGATTGGGTGTTTAATTTTTTTTTTCTTTTTTTGATTCCAAACGGCTATATAGCCGTTATATACAATTTTTTTTTCTTTCCCTTTTCTTAAACTATAAATACTACAACATCCTATCTTTTTTTTAACCCATAACCTATATTTCTCTCCAAAAAAATATTATTCAAAATGTCATCATCTTCATCATCCGATTCGACGGCTGTAGAGGAGGCTAAGTTTATCAGTTCCGCCATGACGAAAACGGTTGCATACTATCAAAACCGACTAGGCGAAACATCACGTGCACGATCTAAACCAAAAAAGCCGCGGTTGCGTAGAAATCATGAAGCCGGACACGATCGCCTTATAGAAGATTATGTTGCAGATGACGCCATCTACGCTGTAAAGTTTCGACGTCGGTTCCGGATGAGGAAGGAACTATTCTTACGTATTGTGGCGATTTGGAAGGCCGCTTTCCATATTTCCAATGGAAAATGTATGCAAGGCGGATAAAAGGTTTCTCTCCCATTAAAAAATGCACGACTGCAATTCGTCAGCTAGCATACGGCATGGGCGCAGACAAATGGGACGAGTATTTTAGGATGTCAGAGCGTACCGTGCGGGAGTGTGTGTACAAGTTCTGCAAAGCGATCTGTTTGGTTTATGGGCAACGATATTTGCGCAAACCAACTATCAACGATATCCATCAATTGTACACGGTGCATGAAGGCAAGCATGGATTCCCTGGAATGCTAGGTAGTATCGATTGCATGCATTGGAGTTGGTCATTATGCCCCAACGCATGGCGTGGTCAGTACATGAGAGGCGACCACAAAGAGCCGACGATCATTCTAGAGGCTATCGCATCACATGATCTTTGGATATGGCATGCATTCTTTGGTCCAACTGGTGCAAACAATGACATCAATGTGCTAGACCAGTCGCCGGTATTCAACGATATCTACCTTGGAAAGTCGCACGATGTACCTTTTCAAGCAAATGGGGTAGCATATAAGCGTGGATACTATCTTACTGACGGTATATATCCTCCCTTGTCTGTTTTTGTGAAATCGTTTACATGTCCTAACGATCCGAAAAGGAAAAAGTTTAAAGAGGCGCAAGAGTCAGGTAGGAAGGATGTGGAGTGAACATTTGGTGTACTTAAGAGACGTTGGCAAGTACTAACGGTCGGGGCAAGGTCATATGAGGTGAAAAGGTTACATCACGTAATGTATGCATGTATCATATTGCATAATATGATTCTTGAAGACGAAGGAAGAGCGATATGTCGGTACAACGAAAATGAAGTTTTGCCAAATGTCGAAGGAGTAGCTGTTGGTACACAAGAGTATAGGGTGAATAGAAGAGAAGTACACAATCGCGACATTCATCACGCCCTTCGTGCTGATTTGGTGGAGCACATTTATAGGGCTCATATTCAGCCCCCGTTAGAGTTTTCTCACGATGATTTGTTTGACGAATCAGACGAGGATTCTGATATGTTCGTCGAGAGTGAAGATTCCGACGACGAGAGTGACGCTGGGGAGAATGATGAAGACGATCAAGGCGATGACGAGGACGATGAGGGCGATGACGAAGACGATGATTCCGAGTGACGTATTTTGGTTTAAATAAAATTAGGATATTAATTATGTTTTCTATGTTGTGGGTTGTTTGATATATTTTTTTGCGTTTTTATTTTTATTTTTCTACTTATTTAAATATTAGGTTTAATGTAATTTTTATTTTAATTAATGAATTGTTTTTTATTTTTAATTAAATTTTATGTTTAGTATTAATTTAAAAATTATAAATCATAAAAAAAATTAATTTTATTTAAAAAAAAAAGCGAGGGAAGGGCTTCACACTCATTCCTTTGGTTTTAGATGAGGGAAAGAAAAGTGAGGGAAATATGAGTATGACCCACAAAAAATAAAAGAAGTTTCCCTCTCGTACCCTCCTGTCTTATGAAGACAATATGCTATAAAGGTAAGGCCATCAAACATTCAAATGTAGCTTCTTATCAAACCTATCTTTCATTTTTTTTATATGATTTCCAAAACCAGCGTGTAATTTTTTATTATTGCCTACAAAATTAATAGTTTCTTGTTTCGTGTTTTCCAATCTCACCGCCACATCAACCAATTTGAAAAACTTTTACCAAAGAGGTAAAAAAAAATTAAACATAAAGTTACATCCGTCAAAAATACCGTATTTATCACCATAGCATATGCCGATAACGATTTCCCTTCGGCCTTCTTAGAAAACTTAAATAACTCTCATTATTCGTTAGTAAACATCTGTTTTGGTTGGACATTGTTATCGGCCAAACATAAAAATTGGAAGCAATATTATAATAAAATCGAAATTGTATTCAAAAGTTACTTCAAGTAAAATTTAATTTTATTATGGTCTTTTAAAGAAATCAATTTACTATTTAAACATCAAAAGACAGAAGCAATATTATAAAAAACCAAAATTAAATCAAAATTCAAAATTTATTTGAATTTATTCATTCAAACACGTAAAGCAAATTTATCTAGATTCTACTATGATTTTCTACTTCTACCATTATCTTCATAATGATTCCATTTTGAAACCCTCTACACAAATTTTTCCTTGCGCAGTGTCTAAAATATTTTGTTTGTTCAAGAATTATAGGATATTGTTTATTAACATATGATACTAATGAGTTACACTAACAACAACTTAATAGAATTGATTATTTATTAGAAATTGGTTTTAATAAATATTCAATAAACTCTTATAATTAATTGAAAATTATTTATTTCTTGGAAATAATAATTTTTCATTAGCAAGTAACATAATATATCATATGGTATGATTTATTAAGTCATGTATATTATTTTGGACTAGAAAGACTTTTATCTTTTAGCCAAAAGCCAAAGTTTATATTTTATAAAAGAAGGTTATAAAATTTATAAACTTTTGTCTTCTTTTATATATTTATAAGAAAAAATAAAAGAAACATGGCCTTTTGATTTGTTTAATCAAAAGTAGTCAAGGACAAGCAGTTGTTGATCTGTCAATCAACTTCAGCGTTTCATATGTGTAGTTTCGCATGGGTTTTTTTCAGTTGTATGTTGGATCATTGGATTAGTTGTAGATGCTTCCTCGACCATTAGTTATTTCGTTCACCTTCAAAGGTTGAGGTTCTTCGAAGGATTAGAACTGTATCAGTTGAAAGTGCAATTGATACGTTAACCTCTCATCAAGTTTTGGTGAGTTGAATATTTTGGCTTTTGGGTACGCTTACCCTTGATTGTTTGGTCATGGAATCTTAGTTCTGCAAACTTGAATTGGTGATGGTTTTGAATAGTGAGGTCGTGGGATGGCTTGGAAATTTGAACGCTTATTAGGTTGGCATCGTTTAGTCGAATCCAAGTGGGGGATAATCATTTGGGATTAGTCTGAAGTACGAGTCACCTTGGGTTTCGGACCTATGGTCGGGAGACATGTTTGGTGTATATCTTGAGGGTTCACCAGAGTCCTTTTGGTCGGTAAAGATAGGTCGGTGAGATTGTGACCGGTTGATCAAGCGGTACGGTTAAGAGATTGTTTGGTCAGGTTAACTGGGAAGGCCAGTTACATGGATCATATAGGCTTTAGCAACGAAGGATTTGTTTGATATGTATCATATAACTGGGTAACTAGGTAAGGCTAGTTGCCAATGGAGCAGGGTAAGCGACAAGGTTACCGAGTAGTGATAGCTTGAGGTTTTTGTAGTTTAAGTTGGATATCCTGAGAACTCTTGGTCTCATGTCTGTTTGTGATGTTCTTGTCTGATTGTTCGTACTCGGGCGGACCATCTTTTCGACTGTCTATCTGATCCCTGACTATATATGATCGTATGTCAATACCTAAATCCAAGTGTTACATAAACGAAAATGCTGAGTTAAACTGTGCTCACGACGTGAGCATTAGGAGCTCACGACATGAGAACTGTGCAGCCCAAGCCCATGAGTTTTAGGGTTTTCAATATATATATAAGGGTTGGTTCCGTGTTTTTAGGTCATTTTATGAGCCTCCATCATATATATATATATATATATATCATCTTGAGAGAAACCCTAGCCTCCCTTTCACCATTTTGAGCCTCCCATTTCCTCTTCCATCCATTTATGAAGATTTTGGTGCTTTGAAGAAGAAGAAGATGTTCTTGGTGCTTAAATCCAGCAAGCAATTTCCCTCCCCACCTTAAAGATCATACCTTGGACCATGGTAAGTCCTCAAGTTCCAACCTTTATGTGTTATTATTCTATATCTAGACTTTTATGCCATTTTCTTCATGTTGGAGGTGGTTTGAGTGGTTGGATTCCATAAAGTTGGCAACTTTAGGGATCCATGAAGTCCCTTTAAGGTTTGGTGTGCTAGATCTAGAGTTTGGTTGAGTTTTGGTCCCACGCATGAGATTTGGATCTCATTTTCACCATTTTAACCTAATCAAGTTCAAGACATGCGTTGGACATGCATGTCCATAAAGCAAAGATTTTTATGTTGCTTTTGGTATATGAAAGCCCCCTGGAAAGTTAGAATGGTTGACTTAATGGATTAAGGACTCAAGACATTAGGATTTAGCATCAAACGTGGCTCACGACGTGACACAAGGAGTGTCACGGCGTGAGAATGGTTTTTACGCGATTGTTTCGACTGACTGAGCTCACGACGTGACCAAGGAAGGTTCACGTCGTAAGGTCTGCGGAGTGGGCCATCCGGGACCAAGTTGATTGAGTTGAAGCGAGTTGAGTTGGAATCTGGCCGAGTGTGTTCTCACGACGTGACCAAGGACTGGTCACGACGTGAGTATCAACTGATGGGAACGTTGACTTTGACTTTGACCGTTGACTTTGAGGTCGACTTTTGGTGGAGTTGACTTTCGGTCAAATTGCTAGTTTTAGAAGGTGGACTAAGGGTTTACCTTGTATGGTATGTTAAGAGGTGTATGACACCCGTTCGTTGGCTGTGTGAGCTGTTAGCTGTGGATTTTGTTAACGAGGTGAGTTTCCTCATTATAGTTAGTGGGTCGAAGGCACCAATGTTGGCCCATGGTTTATTATGTGTAGGATGCTAGTTGTCTGCGTGACTCTTGCATATGTTATGTGTTTATATGTTTACCTGGTGTGGCCTGATGATTTCATTGTATGCTATTTATCTTTGTGATTTTTACGCATGTGTTTATATGTTTGTATGTATATCGGGCGGGGCCTGATGACTGACAGATCTGTTCCGAGTGGGGCTCGATGACGGGCGGGGCCCATTATATGTTTGATATGTATGGTATGTGGTATTTTGGGGAACTCACTAAGCTTTGTGCTTAAGGTTTTTAGTATGTTTCAGGTACTTCTGGTTCGAAGGGGAAGAGCTCAGGTTGATTGCAGTGCACACACCACATCGCTCCGCATTTTATATTACTCTGATGTATTTGGATGTTATTAATACACTTTGATTCAATATGGTTTTGATGATGTTGTTTTTGATAATGGTTTTATCAATTTAAAAATCGAAATTTTTAGTCTTAAATTTTAGGACGTTACAAAGTCACTTAAATTATTAAGTAATAAATGAGTTAAGTTGATTTTTAGTAAGTACATTTAGAGGTTAGAGTTTATTTCATATAAGGGGTCATTAGATATTTATGTTTGAAAATGAAGAGTTAATGTTTTCATGAGTACTTAAAAAGTGAGAGACTTATTTGAGAGTAGTGGACTCGTTCAGATTAGTTGCATATGCATATGAATTGTTCTTTTATGAATTTATACCAACTCTATATTTTTACCATTACTATGTTAAAATGTCTTGGAAATGGTTTATAATCCGTGTGTAACATGTAGAATTTCATAAAACATGTGGGTATTATGGGTAAAATCTAAAATGTATTGCCCATATCAGTAAAAAAGGGAAAAATACATTATTATTGAACTTATCTGCCCATATCATATCAGTAAAAAAGGCAAATTATATTATTATTGAACTTATATGACAAAACTATTTAATATCTTTAACACTATATTAGTGATGTATGCTATGAATTTAGGTATCCGTAACAACTGAAGCTGATAAGCACCCATTATATCATTCATGTTTTAGCTTTAGTTTCACACAATAAAAAAAATCGTAAAATAATAACTGAAGCCGATAAGCACACATTATGTCATTTATGTTTTAGCTTTGTTTTCACACAATGAAACAAATCGTAAAATTATGCAAAATAATTTTAGTATCTTTATAGAAACTGTTTATTGAATAATTTGTCTTCAATACACAAGTAATGTAAATAGTTGATTAACTGTATGATTCTTTGGGTGACACCTTTTGTCCATTTGTGGACCTTAGTGAGACTAATGATCAAATTTTTTTGACACAACATATATTTTTTGAGATATTTTCAAGTATAATTTTCTAACAGGTTATCCTGATATATATATTTTTTTGGGTCTGCCACTTATTTTGTCGACCAATTATCCCACCTCCGGTTCTTAAGGTGTCCTATGCTAATCCACACCACATAGACAAAATCAATAAAATAAGTTCATGGAAATTACATGTTTTTTTAATTACTCAATTTCATTAAGAAATTAGAGCAAGAAAATGTAGTAAACTGATTAGAATAGTGCCAAGGTTGTAAATGGCCCTATGAAAAATGAATCGTCCGTGTGTGAAAATGATCCCTAATAGACGAGTTGATATTTGAATAAGAATACAGAAACATGACTCGCAATATACGCAATTACAGGAATGATCCTTGGAAAATAATTAACAAAAAAGGTCCATGATATACAAAGTTACATAATGAATTAGTAGATACTTTAAGTAATAAATAACTATTGTTAAAAAATAACAAAAAAAATTCATAAATCATAAATTTTCAAGCCTTCTTTGTATATAATGATAGTATTATTCTTTTGTACGTACGTAGAACAATGTTAAAAAAATCAAATCTTTCAAGCTATTCATTGAAATTAGTTATCAAAGGTAAATATTGTCATTATCACAACTATTTGAGTTCTTTTTTGTTTTCCAAATTTTGAAGTTATAAATGAGATCATTATAATTTGTTTAAAATAAAATTTAGTATTATTATATAACTTAATAGATTAACTAAATAAGATAAAACGATATGCATATAATATGAATATTCAAAAGTAAATGAAAACATTACCAAGAATATGCAAATAAAAAAATGTAACGGGAAATTATAGAATTTTAAGAATCTAGAAGATATAATCGGTTGATCACACACAAAGTTGCATCTTTACGTTTCATGATCATTTAGCTAGTACTTTACAAATATAAATAAAATATTGAGATTTTTTAATATGTGCCCTAAAGATACATATAAAAAAACATTAATTGAAATATTAATTATAAAGAATATTATCATATGATAAATATTAATTATAAATAATATTTTTTATAATTAATGTATTTTATAATTAACTATGATAATATTATCCATAATTAATGTTTATTATAAATACTATTTCAATTAATAACTTTTTTATATAGAACATATATTAGAAAATCCCTAAGAAACATAAAATTTGAGATATTTATACAAACACAAGTAATAAAATTAATATTTGGGAAAATTTGGAATCGTATCGAATCAATCGATTAACTCCAATTGAATAAGATCGGAGATATTGATTGTAAGAAGATGGAGGAGAATTCGAATTCGAATTCGAGCAGCGATTCGAACGAAAAGCCCGGATTGGCGAGTAGGGTGGGTAACAATGTGGCATCGGCGTTTTTCGCATCTCTGGAAAGTTGCTCTTGCGTTAACCTAACCACCGCCGATTCCGACGACGAGGATGAACTGGAGGAAGAAGAAGCCAAAGAGCAGGCTATTATGATGGCTCATCTTCAATCGACAGTCTCCGATAAAAATGCTCCTGCCTCCGTCGAGAATCTCCCCGTCTGAATCATGATTCTAGATGCTCCGATTGGTAATTCCGTTTATTATTAACGTGTCGTGTCGTGTCGTGCATATTTGGTGGATTCGATCATGTATGTGTAGTTTTTTCGCTTTTGGTTAATCACGTACGATACTTGTATCTATATATTGAATTCATTTGTATCCACATGATTTGATTATTCTGGGATCCCTTTTTCTTATGTTTTTTTTATCGATAGTAAGCATTGTTGTATCTTCTTCATATCATAATATGGCCCGTTTGAACGGATAAACTTTTCTAATAATTCTTTGTCAGCATGTATCGGTCTCCAATTCAAATAAAATTTTGTTTGAATAGTTTAATGTTTTTGAATCTACAAGAACATGATTTAAAATTCATAATGTAGTGGAAAGATATCTTATTAGCGGCTAAGATTTTGATATTACAAGAATATCATTAATATATTCTTGTAACAGGAGCATATCAGACTAAAAAAATAGATGAAAGATGAGACTAAAAAAATAGAATAGAAGATTACCGATCGAGGTGTAGGCCAAGGCAAGGTGGCTAAATATTTGAGCTACAACACTCGATAGAATGAATTTGTTCGACAATTCTTTTAATATTATGAATAACAGCGACATAAAGGTATAACAATCAAAGCTAAGAAATTGAACACGGACAATAAAGATGACATAGGCATAAACTTGTTAAACGATCTTAAAAGTTGAATGGTTAAAGCCACCATTTTGACATTTTCTATTCCACTAAAATCATTCAACTTTGACATACTTTTAACTTATTATATTCAGTTTTATAAAAATCACGACTAGCTAGTCTCTGATTAATCCTGTCTAGGCGGTAAGCGACCAACTAGACAGTGCATATCGATTAATCTCTATGTAGACTATTAGTGAAGTTGTCCAAACCGATGATTTTTTAACTTGGAGAATTTATATCTCAATAAAAACTATTTGAAAAAGTGTTAGTGTTTTATTAGTTATATTAACTTATTTTGTTTTGATACTAATCGTATTTATTAGTCATTTTTTTTTTTTTAAATTGAAGGGATTTATATCTTAGTGTCCCGATTAGTCGCTAGTCGACCGACTTAATATACCATCTAACGACTTTTACAATACTGAGTATAACATATCAAATTAAAACATGCAATAGTGTCAGTGACAGATCCAGAAGACACATTCGTCAGGGACACTAGAAATTAGTTAATTCATCGTTTTGAGTGAAAATGACCGGTCCAGCAAAAATTTCTACTTTTTCACTCAGTCTTTAAGTTGAAGTTCAAACACTTTGAAATTTTAATAAAATAACATAAAGATTTAGCTTAATGTTTAAATATCCACATAAACCACCAAGCCTAGAATTGGCAATATAAACAATTAATCACGATCAAAAGTTAAAGATATTACATATCAAAATTCAAATAAGTAAAAAAACAATTTCAAAAATCACATACAATAATATAGATATATTGTTGACTTAGTTATTATATAATTATAATATATTAGACCATTTTTTATAGACATAATTGGTCGACATTATTTCATTGATGGACTAGCCCCCTACCTACTTAATGGTGTGCCCGTCCCTTTGCGGTGCTATAGCAGGTCAAAGTGTTAGATAAGAGTTGTCAAGTATCTTTTTGGTTATATATCGAGACAGAAGGTACAAAATGCACATTCAAATAACTTAAGAGGACTCGGGAACACAAGGTTCGGGGACAACACCCTTGGCGTGTCTAGGGGCAAACCGTATTTTTCCCGGCAAATGACCCAAACTTTGGGTCCATTAAAAGGGAGTTGTTTCACCTTAAAACGGTTGTCTTCTATATATGTATATAGAAGATTAAAACGTTGCAAAAGATTGAGAACGATAACTACTTCTCTCTACACTTTGTCTTTGGAAAACACATTCAATTGCAAGGCATTTATGTGTTTCATAATTTGTAATAGGTATGTATTTCAATTCAGCTTGTTATTGGATTATCCCAAATCGGATTTCATAATACCCTTGGGTCAAAATCACAGTGTTTTTCATATATGATCCTTGAATTTTCCAATTGATTGATATTTGAAACCCAAAATCTAAGATTTTGTTAACAATGCAATACAAAAAGCAGATGACATTCTCCATTAGAAATGGTGAATTCTATAACACAAAAATCCAATAATAGCACAATAGAAATTACTTTTATAAGCAATGACATGATGGTACGTATATTCTGCATTTAATACTTGTACACATACTAGGTAAAAAGAAGCTGGTTTGGTCTTGTTTCTTGGTAATGGAATAATTAAAATATGTTGCTTATGGGTGTATGTAGTTTGCACAACAAATGTAGGAACATTAGATTACAAAACAAGAAAGACAGATGAGAGAAGACGTCGAAATCAAAATATAAAGAAGAAAGTATAAGTAAGAGCATAAGACAATCAATTTTCTCTATAGAAAGAAGAGGCGGTGGATGTGTTTCTAGAATCCCTTGAAAACGGTGAATAAATTGGTGTTTATGTAATCATTATCAACCAAGCTCACCAAGTAGTAAGTGTTTTGTACCTGTATGTATAAGTAAACCATAATCAATGAAATAACGAAAACAAGAAAAATAAAAATAAAAAATGGCAAGAAAAGAGATGAGAGATAAGAAAAGGAACCTCTTGGAGAAGCGATCTTGAAGAGTTATCTTCCTGGGGATACAATTGAGCCCATCCTCTTGACCAGATCTCAAAAGCTTCATCCTTCCATATCAAGAAACTAGCGGGGTCCACAACAGTTGGTTGAATGATCTCCTTTCCTGGGAAGGCACCCCATGTGACTGCATTCACATCGTTTTTCCCAACATTTGAAACCAGGGTTCCTTCCTTGTTCACCGCCAAGTATGTGAGTGAAGGAATTGCCTTGCTTTTCTCCACAAGAGCATTTAACTTTTCACCAGAGCAGAAAAACTCCACGTAGGCTTTCTGGTATACGTACCCACCCGCTGGGCCCCATCCTTCAAACCCAAATAACAACTCATCTCAGTCAGCAACTTTATTATATATATATATATATATATATATATATATATATATATATATATATATATATATATATATATATATGCAAAAACTGTGTATTATAGCTATTTCTTGCATCAAAGTAAAAGCTTATCTTACCAACAGATGGGGAGTCAGATTTGGCTCCATTAACAGCAGGTTGGCTGTTGATGGTGAGGAAACCCTTGAGGTTAATGGAAGCGAGTTCTTCATTGATAATTTTTGTCTCTGGCTGAAGTGCATCGAGGTCCGACCAAGGGCTGGTTTTTAGTTGCCCAAGGCAGTACTTCATGAATTTCTGATATAAAATGTAAAATCATTCATTCAATTAGCCGCCCAACGCATTTTTACATTACATATATGTATAGTATAGTGATTAAATTAGAAATACCATAATACGCATACCTCGGAAATATCATCAAACTTGGTCAAAGGGACCACCCATTCTGCTTGAATTTTCTTGTCACGTGCACGCGGCCGCATGAACTGCTTGTAATATTCACAACATATGAGAAAAGAAAAGAGTGGCATATACCTTTCGCTTAAATACAATAAATATAGCAACGTGCTTTCATTTTTTTTTTTTTTTAAATTATTATTATAGTATATCAGACTTTCATCTCTTCCTATTACAAAACTGTACTTTGAAAAATCAACCCGCTATAGCTATATCAATTTCATCAAAATACGAATCAATTTTTGCTGTGCTATGATTGGGTAGTAGATTTATCAAAAGAAATAGAAAGTACGATGATGTAATAGAAATAAATGAAAGTAGGATGCAATAGTTCATTGCACTTTCTTGCATTTAGCTCTATATCTTTTTGCATTCAACTTTGTCCAATATCAGCTGTTGTGTTGATTGTTAATTTGCAACCGAAAGACGAGTATGATGTCGTCATTGGAAACAAATACAAGAATTTTCGTGATAATGGGTGGGCAAATAAGTAGATTAATATTTCCAGAAAATGAAATGTTGCAATTGTAGGCATACCTGATGATCGGTTAATGCTCCGTATGATGCATTAGAAGAATCCGCCCAACGCCCATGTGGATATTGCTCCCAACCACCAGTCCTTGATATGTAGCTCTTTGGACGATTGGCCCTATCAAAATTCATAATGAGTAATTTTAAAATGAAGTAATTTGTTAACAAATCAACTTAAAAATTCATGTTCATGTTCATGTTGCATACCAGAATATTGGCCTAACATCTTCTTTAAGACGGAAAAGGTTAGTAGGTCTCCTCCATGGAAGTGGTCTTGTAATTTTGGCCTCGTCAACCAATCCAAGACTCTGTATGGTAGATAGATATAATGTAAGTTTACATTTTATAATGCAAATGACATGACATAAGGGAGGAGGGAGTCATTCCCTCCCAACCCACTGCCACATCACTTTTTCTCTTTTGTTTTTATTCATCTTTCCGAACCCACAACACACGGAAATCATATCTTTTTGAATCCACTCAACCCACTCAATTAAAAAAAATACAAAACAATCAAATGTAAAATCTTAATTAGCAA
Source organism: Lactuca virosa (assembly GCF_052849685.1). Classification (NCBI taxonomy): domain Eukaryota; kingdom Viridiplantae; phylum Streptophyta; class Magnoliopsida; order Asterales; family Asteraceae; genus Lactuca; species Lactuca virosa. The sequence continues at coordinate 5,337,993 of NC_136432.1, read as the reverse complement.
TAGAGTTATCGGCGGTACCACTCCCGCTTCAACGAGTGGGTTGATTGGTTTCACTAACTCACTTCATCATCTCTCTCTACTTTCTCTTTCTTATTTTCTCTTGTACCATGTGTTTTAAAACTTGTACCTTAGTTGCTTTGTATTTTTTTTAATTGAATGGGTTGAGTGGGTTCAAAAAGATAGGATTTCCTTGTGTTGTGGGTTCAGAAAGATGAAGAAAAATAAAAGAAAAAAAGTGATGTTGCAGTGGGTTCAATGGGTTGGGAGGGAACGACTCCCTCCTCCCTAACAGGTTGTACTATGTTTGACTACACTGGGACTAGGACTGATGTCAATGGGACATAAATTCAAACTTTCTGTCCCAACAAAATTTAACTACAACCTGTATGTAATATTTCAAGTGAAAACAAAAACAATATTGAGGAGTTGTACTTACTGTCAATATTGCCAATGCAGATTTCTCATTGTTGAGTGTATAAAGATGCAAAGTCTTGATTCCACTAGCCATGATTTTCTTACACATTTCAGTTCCAAGGTGGACTCCATAGTTTCTAACAGCTTCCTCATTGTCCTTGATAGGCTCCAAAGCAGCAGTAATTTCAGATGGAATCTGCAGTAGTTATAAAAATTATATCACGCCCACTTCATACTTCATGTAGCCATGTTAAAGATATACCCTTACAGTAAGGTGAATCATAAATTATTAGATCAGAACACCAAGTTTGGAGGCCAGCATACCTTAGTTTTGCAGAAACCAGTCATCCTAATGAAACCATTATAGTTGTTAATGGGCATAATACCGGGAACAATGGGACAAGTTATTCCAATTTGGCGACAATCATTCACGAATTTTAGAAAATTATCAACATCATAGAAAAGTTGAGTCACAATCACATCTGCTCCAGCATCAACCTGCAACATAAAATCCCATTTGTAAGTTAGAAGTCAACATAACAAATACTACCTCAAAGCACCTAAATTTTGAAAGTAGGTTGTATTTTGGGACACAAATTGTGAAAATAGATTGTACCTTTCTCTTGAGATAAGCAAGATCCTTTTGGTATGCTTCGGGTGTAGCCAAGCCATTGCCTTCAATGACTTCAGGATGTGCCTCTGAGAAGTAAATTTTTAGAAATGTTAAGAAAAGGGTGATTATAAAGCGTTTGCCCCAAAATACACTGAGATATTAAGTAGAATAACATTTACAAATAATACTAAAAATATCATGCTCATGGAACTCGATAGACTCTAGATATAAAGACAAACGGAAGCCAGATGGAAACCTGGATAACCAGCAACAGCTATGCCAAAGTAGTCATCATATGACTTGCGGATATGCTCCACCTACAAAAGAAAAAAAGGCACAAAATTAATATAAAAAACCAAAGCTATTAATTCCATGTGAAATGACTACAATAATTCTCTTACTGCTTAATTAGTTCACTTGAAAATGGGTGCAATTTTTTTAGATTCTTGATGCACCATGATGTAAACTTCTTCATTATCTAAATAATCTTAAACAAGCTAAATGGACTCGACATACCTCGACCTAAAGTTCATCTATTTAAACAATGTTCAAAAGGAATTTGTGTATCAAACGAATTACTAGGAAATGAGCGAAATTCAACAAGTAATTAGTTAACTACAAGCAAGCAATTGAAAATCTCATTCAAATAGCATGTTGCCAGTTAAAAATATAATGCTGAATAACATAAATCAAATATGATCCTAGCATGTAGATCATCTAACTTGTGATGGAACTTGGCAGCTAGTTAAGAAATGTTGGTAACTCAATGATCAATTAGACTGCAAATTCACAAATTTGAATCTAATTAAGTAATCAAAATACTGTGAAAACAGTAATATCTTGTAAAGTCCTTCGTAATCTAAATCATTTTAGAGAAGCTATTATGGACTTCAAAGTTCTCAAAAGCTAACATTCTTCCAGAGTATCTATTTTATGAAACTAATTATTGGAAATTGGGCTAAAATGAACAAAACTACTCTATAGCAATAACAGATCCCGAAATTAGACTTCAAAAACACTCAATTTAATAAGAAATTAGCAAATTGCAAGCAAGTGATTCAGAATCCCGATGAGATAACATGTGGTAATTAAACTCTAAAGCTCAATACACATTCTAATGTGGTCCTAGGATCTAGATCATCTAACTTGTGTCGGTAGCTAGCGTAGAAAGCTTGCAACTTAATGATCAGTTAGACTTCAATTTCACGACTTCAAATCTAATTAACTAATGTCGGTAGTTACTAGTTCGTGTGGAAATGTCGCTAACGCAATTATTGATTAGACATCAAATTCGTAAAATTAAATCCAATTAAATAATCAAACCACTACCGAAAGCAAAATCGTGATACGTACCAGGTCGAGAGCACAAGCGAACCCGCCCTGGATCTGAACGAACTTATCCTGACCGCGTGGTGGATCACCTCGAAGAGCCAGCACATTCTGGATTCCATCTTTCTTAATAGTCTCTAGAGCGTGATCTATCTTCTCCACCGGCATATTAGTACAAGTCAAATGCATCATAGTCTCCACACAAACCATATTCTGCATCCTCCTCGCTATTTCCAAAGTCAGCTCTGCCGTGGAGCCACCGGCGCCCCATGTGATGTCGCAAAATGTAGGATTGTGAGCCACCATTCGCTCCATCCTTTCGAACAGATTTTCAACACCTTCTTCTGTCTTCGGAGGGAAGAATTCGAAGGAAAAAACCACCTTTCCGGCATCTCCAGCCGCCGTAGACTCCAAAATCTTCTCAATTACCTTCATTTTCTGCTTTAATTACAGAAAAATCGGGAGATCTAAAGATTCAGTAGTGTGTTATCTCAGATCTTGTCCTCTGATCTATTTCACAACTCACTGAAGGATGGCACACCAAGATTGGTAGATCCCTGGATTGTTTTATAATGCAAGGATAATACATTTAGCCCCCTTTTTTTCAATAGTATATCAAATTCGCCCCTAAGCTTTGTTGGATATTTAAAGTCAAAATCGACTTATTATTTGTTTCGTTTTTTTCTTATAAAATAAAAAAGTTGATGTTTGTTGTTGGAACTTCAAAGTAGTAGTTTTGTATTTGTGTAGAAGTATTTTGTATTTGTGTAGAAGTATTAGACGAAAGTAGGGATGTGCGTTTGGACCGAATACCCGAACCGAAACCGAAACCCGGACCGGACCGACCCGAATTATGACCGAATAAGTTATTTGGGTCGGTTCTCGGGTATCTATTTTTTTCTAATTCGGGTTTCGGATTATTCGGTCCAGGTTACCTGAATAAAGGTTTAATCGGGCCAAAAAGACCGACCCGGAAAGTGAATAGTCACTTGAACCGAATAACCCAAATAAACCGAAATGACCCGAATAACCCAAATAAACCGAATTGACCCAAATAACACAAATAAGGAAATTCTATATTTAGTTCAAGAAAAAAAATATTAAATTAATATTTTTTTTCTTGAACTAGATATAGAATTTCCTTATTTAGGTTATTCGGGTCATTTCGATTTATTTGGGTTATTTGGTTCAAAAACATAATGTAAATGTTTATTTGAGTTATTTCGGTCCTATCCGGGTTAATAACCGAACCGAAACCCATATTACCCGAACCGAACCGGTCCGTATTAGTATAATCGGTCCGGGTTTCAGTTTCCCATTTTTCATCCAATTCGGGTTTCGGGTTATTCAGGCTCGGGTCGGTTCCGGCCCGAAACACAACCCTAGATGAAAGAACATCTAAAATAAATAATAAAACAAAAGTTTTGTTTAATGACAAACTAATAATATAAAGGTGAAATGCATTTTGTAACAATCAACATAATACGTCTTAAAAACAATAATTTTGTTATAATTAGTAAAGTTCTTTATTTAATTTAAGCTTTTTAAATAAAATCCAAGCTCCTAATTCCTAAAAGCTCTAAAAAGTTTGTTGCACGTTATTTTAAATTTTTATTTTTGCAAATTAAAACAAATTTAAGTATGAGAAAATGACTTATAAGCCCAACGATGTTTCCAAATCGTTCAGTAAACCCCAATTATGTTTTGTCTATTCAATAAAACTCAACGAACTTAATCATTTGTCTAAAAAACATAAACTATCATACACTTTTGCTTACCGGCTAATGAAAATCAACGAATGACATGGTTTATAACGTAAAATTAAATATTGGGAAAATGACTTGTAAGACCAACGAAGTTTCGAAACCGTTCAGAAAACCTCAATCATGTTTTGTATGTTAAAAAAACCCAACGAACTTACGCTTTTTGTCAATTCTCATTAGAGGCAACAAAATTTAGTAGGTATATAATTAGTTGGCAAATGACATGACATTATATTTAATGACATGAAATAAACAGATTAAAATTGTCATTTATATGTCGATTTAAGGCTTGGAGAAGATAAAAACGAACGACGTCTATTTTAGATCTCTTGTAATGGATATTTTTTTTTCTTCCAATCATTGATGTACAACTCAAGATCTACAAAAAATATATTTAATGATGCAAACTCTTGTAGATGTGGACGCCCTTCTCGGATTTGGACTTCTAGAATAGAGGATCATCAAGAGAAAAAGTTAATGGCTTGCTCGAACAGATAGGTAAGTGTAATTGAAAGTTTTAGCATGTCCATCTTCTATCTATTTGGTTGATTATATTAATAAGTTATTGTTTTTGAAGGAACCAAACAAATAGATAGAAGATATCCATCTTCTATCTATTTGGTTGATTATATTAATAAGTTATTGTTTTTGAAGGAACCAAACAAATAGATAGAAGATAGACATGATAAAGCTTTCAGTTACACTTATTCATGTGTTCGAGCAAGCCTTAAACTTTTTCTCTGGATGATCCTCCATTCTAGATGTTTAAATCCAATAAGGGCGTCCACATCCACAAGGGCTTGCATCATCAAATATCTTCTTTGTAGATATTGAGTTGGAAATCAAGATTGAGATGAAGAATAAGAAGTAGTCATTACAAGACATCGAACACAGACGTCATTCATTTTTCTATTCTCCGAGCCTTAAATCGATATCTCAAGGGCAATTCTAATCTGTTTATTTCATGTCATTAAATATAATGTAATGTGTTTATTTCATGTCATTAAATATAATGTCATGTCATTTGCCAACTAATTGTATACCTAATGAATCTGGTTGCCTTCAATGAGAATTGAACAAAAGCATAAGATCGTTGGGTCTTTTATACAAAAAGTTAAGCTCGTTGGGTTTTTTTAAACATACAAAACATAATTTGGGTTTTTCTGAACGGTTTTGAAACTTTGTTTTTCCTTTAAGTATTTTATAAGCCTATGGTTTGGTATGAACCACGATAAAACTTAGATGTTTATTTATCATTTTCTTTCTTCAATCCAACTTTACTTAGATGCACAACCCTATTAATGATTAGATTTACGGGGTTTGAGTTTTGACATGTTCGATATTGAATCTCAATTTTAACTTTTTAAGGATGAAAATCTGATTTGAAAAACATATAAAGATTTCTCTCAACAAAACTATTTTTCATGAATAAATTCAAAAAACGCAACTACATCTTAATTTAATCAAAATATATATATATGTCCCAACTTATAAATGTTATAGTACTTAATATGGAATTGTACATCCAATCGTCTTAAGAGATAGTAGTTTTCATGGTCATTATCTTGGCAGGTTTATCAATTATTATATACATCATATCATATTCATCATCTTAATTTAATTATCATCGAATTCCATAATAAGGTAAGTAGCAACAATCAAATGATGTGTGGCCTATCAGGTATGTTAGAAATATATTCCTTAACCAATAAAATTAATATTAGAATCATGGTGTTAATTTGTGATATTGTCCGTAAAAAAAAATTCAGTAACATAATTAACATTGTATATATTTGGCAACGTCTGTATGAAATTCTATCCAAAATTGTCTATTTTATTCTAAAAATAAAATAAAATGATATATTAGTTAAATAATAACTAATAATATACTATTCAAACACATCGATTGTGACTTAATTTGGTAAAATAGAATCCTACATCTATCACCCAAATAAGTTGAATCATATGTTACAAGGATTTTTATTAAAATGGATCTCTCAGTTTATGATATCAATTATAGTTAAAATATTATAGTATTAGAATAAATAATTGTTAAAAAAATATATGATTTTAAATATAAGTTGGACGGTTTATTTCTCGTATACCTGGTTTTAAAATAAATTTATATTTATTTAACTTGTTAGATATATAAATATAACTTAAATCAATATATTATTGGGTAAATAAAAATTGCCAGTTTTTTAATAAATTATTTGTGATGATATGATATAACAAAATATCACTATCAATGTCGTTGAAATAAAAATTGTTGTTAATTTTAAATGGAAAATACCGATCGAGAGTAATTGTTTAGAATAGAAAACGCAAATCAGTTATTTGAGGGGAATGTACAAGTTGTAGATAGTAGAGGGACTAAAATGTAATTAAGAAATCATTCAACAACCTCACCAACCACGTATCCTCAACAACCCCACGAACTCATCAACATTCCCAATACTTATTTACCGTTCATGATTTATTGATTCAATTTTTTTGTAATTTGAGTATAAGAAAATAAAAGGTTTTTATTCAGGGCGAGTAGAATAGAATCTGTATACCGAAAAATTGACAAAAAAAAACGATAAAATTAGAATTGACAGTTTGGGTTTGATTTTTTAAACAACGAAATATTGGGTCGGTTTCGGTTTATAAAATGGCAAAACCGAACCGAACTTTTATATATATATATATATATATATATATATAAAAGCCCTAACCCCACCCCCACCCCCACCCCACCCTCTCTACGAATATGAAATCAAATGTTTATCTCTCTCATTTGAGTTGCACCACCACTCAGAACACAACACCAACGTTAGAGTCACCGGACAGTCGTTGGTATCATCAGAACGGAGTCGTTATCACCGACCGTTGCCTTTCTACTTTCTCCAAATCTGGCTGTTCACCACTTCCCTTCGCCGTTCACTATCTCCCTCCGCCTTTACTCCTCCCGCCGTCAAAGTTTGTTAGTGTCGCTTCTCCTCCATCAATCTTCATCGATGTTAATCTCTACAAACACTATTTGTGGGAGCTTCCTGGTACGTGTATTTTTCAGGTCTATACTTCTTGTGCACAATCCACAATTCATTCAAACTTGATTTCTGATAAATTTTACCCTAAACCTCTTCAAAAACTGCTTCTCGTACTTCTAGTTACTATCTCTCATTTTTATTGTTATAATCACCAATTCACCCAATTCGATTCTCAAAATTGGAAGAATGGGGAATTGAGGATGAGTTATTTGGATTGATCTCTAAGTTAGGATTTTGCAGGATGAAATTTTGAACTCGATTTAACTTGATGTCAATTCAAAACATGCTCTTAATATTAAATTTGGCTTTGATTGACTCGGTTGGGTTCTACTTTTACTTGATTGTCGTTTGTCCTGTAAAATTTGAGTTCATGAATTACACAATCATCATCAGTCGTTGCAATGGACCACGTTACCCTGTCTATCTCTTATAAACTAGTTCTTCGTAATGTCATGTACTTGATGATCATCTGGCCCTCGAAATTGATGGGTTATGGAGGTTACAAAAACAATGCTCTAAGCGGAAAAACATTTAACAATTAAATGATTATGACACATGCAACCTAAGAAGGATCTATTTCTTTCACATAAAGGCAACATACTATGAAATATCAAACTACAAATTTTTCCTATTCAAACTTGAATTCATTAGTAAGAATACATACCTTATTGATTGTTGAAGTAAAGAACAAATAATCATTTTGTTGATATTTTGGAAGCAAGCACCACAAGCGTTATGCTTTAAGTGGTTCACACCCAACACAAGCAAGAAGGATTTTGAGGAAAGATGAGGGAGGATATCATAATTTCGGCCTAGCTCTTCTAAGTAATGAGTTCCGAAAATCAAAGGCCTAGGAGTCTTTATATAGTACAGCCAGGAAACCCTTGATAAGCCCAAACGCAATATAATAATATTATCTTGAATTTGTAATCATCCAGCTTCCTGATTATACTCCAAGGATAATTCTATAACTCCTAAAACCGTCCAAGGCTCTGTTGGATTAGGTGTCTAAGCCCATAACTATAATTGGTATGTACTTGATTTGAATGTAGCATGGTCATTTTGGGTTGCCTTCACCATAACAACTTGACATGATGAGTTTTGGAGAAATAGGTTAATTAATGGTTTATTAATATATTATAAGAATAATATATTAATTAATAATAATAATATTTAATAAGTGTTTAATCGTAAATTAATTTGGAATTAATTTAGTGGTTAAAGGAACCAATTAAAAGAACGGGGACTGATTATGTAAATCAGTGATAGTTGCAGTTTTGGGCTAATGGACTCTATTGAAAGGGGGTGGATGAAAATTTATGGCAAGCCCCATAGAGTTTTCGTCCAAGGCCTATCATATGTGGGTTCATGGACTGCTTAGAGCCTAAGCAAGGAAATTAGAGTTTCCAGCTGAAAACCCTAGCAACCTCAACTATAAAAGGAACCCCAACCTCTAGAAATCGGCCACTTGATTCCCAAGAGAAACCCTAGCCGATTTTTATATCCTTCTACCTCATTTTTTGCTTGTGGTGTTTGTGACTCCATTAGAGGTGCAACGCTTGGGGCACTAGGCTTTCGAAGGTCAAGGAATTGAAGAAGGATTACTTGTTACTACTAGCTAACAAGAAAGGTATTCTTCTAAACCGTAATATGTATAGATTTCGATTTTATATAGTAGATATAGGTTTCTTGCTTTGGAAAATTAATTTGCATGTATAACTTGAGAAAATCTAGATCCAAAGCAAATAGGGTTGTATGTGCACATAGGGATGTAGATATGCTCAAAACCCATCAGTGGTATCAAACCCTAGGTCATTTTTTCTGTTATATTTGATGCAATAGTGATTTGTCTAAAGCTGGAACAAAACCGTTTTTGCTCTCTGTCTGATGAACTCGACGAGTCCAAGCCCTGACTCGACGAGTTGACTCGTCATACAGTTGATTTTTCGATTTCCTTATATTGTTTGGTTTGGGATAATTACCATGAATCGTTTTTATCACCATAAATTGAATTTTTTGAATGGCAATCTGATTTCCTTACCAAATAATATGGATTAGGTCAAATTTTAAGATAATAACAAAAATATATGATTAGTTTAATTGTTTAAAATTTGATCTAGAAGTTTTGAAAAGTTTCAAAATTTGCTCTCAAGTTTTGGAATTTAAAATTTAATTAAAAGTTTAATTTTGAAATATTAAATTCTAAAACCCTTAGTATTTTAAAAGTTTAAAATACAACCCTTATACTATTATAATATTAAAAGATTAATATATATATATATATATATACACACACACACACACACACACACACATATATATATATATATATATATATATATATATATATATATATATATATATATATAAGATGAGTCGGCCTTACCGTTAGTAGGCCTCATTCACGAAGCTGGTCTATAAGGAGTGTTTAAGGAATCGGCCTATAAAATGACCGTCATTCGGTATCCACTCTTACCCACCGCACTCTTGACTAGTGGAGGGTCGTTAGCCGAAGAGGTAGGATATGACATTAATTCCTCATTAATAAGTATAATGAAAATTATAAAGTAACTAAATGTTTTTATAAATTCTCAATCTTAGTTACTTTAGGAAAAATGTGAAAATTATGCTAGTCCATTAAATTGCACTTTGCACCTTCCCAAGTCGTTAGTGGAGTGTGTGTGGTTAACTGGAACACTAACTTGGACTAACAAGGGTGGCAAAGGGTAGCTCGTAAATTATTATAGATCAATGGAGCGTGTGTAGTTAACCGGCACATTGATTAGGTGGTAAATGACATCGAGAGTACCAAGCTAATTTGCATGGATATTCACACCTTGTTTGTGATCCTCGGTATCCCAGTCACAAACTTGAAGGGCATAATCGAGATTAAACATGACATTGAAAAGTTCAATGAATCTCAAAAGAATCTAGGAATTTCATTTCATTTAAAACCTAATTCTTCATTTCGTTTTTCGTGGTGGAATTGGTAAATCGTCATTTACCTACCTTCATGTAACGACGTGAATTTCCAACACAATTTTTTTCATTTTTAAAACATAATTTCATTCATAATAATTATCAAAATCCAATGTAACACATGTCCTCCAAATAAAAAAAATCCCAAGATCTCAAATACATAAAACTCCATCAATGTGTACAGATCATGTCGGCGCCTTCCCGCGATCCTTGCTGGTACCTGAAACACATATCACATAAACAGTAAGCATAAATGCTTAGTGAGTTCCCCAAAATACCACATACGCACAAACGCCACTCAAGGCTATAGCTCTACAAGACCTTCCGGTCCATGTGTCACAGGGGACTTCCGTCCCAACCCTGGTAGACCTTCCGGCTCTACCCGTAATGACCTTCCGGTCCGCATCATCTTTAACTTCCGGTCCATACACTGTTGACCTTCCGGCCCATATCATAATGACCTTCCGGTCCATACCATACTATTCAAATCATGCATAGCACATGCAATCCATATAACAGCATACATCACATTCTACTCATAACACATAAGACCTTCTGGTCAAACATAATTACCACTCTAGGTAAAGTATAGTGAGAAGACTCACCTCACATGATGTCTAGAAAACCTTCTGGCTTGATAACCTCGATCGAGTCCCCGCCTAACACATAAGGCAAACATTTCTAATTAATACTTCCTCTTGTCCTCATCTCTAATGAATGGGTAGAAGACCATTCTACCCCTTCATGACCTCTCTTGATTCAGCATGACCAACACCCTAAGGTCAACTGAAGTTAACCCATGTCAATGGTCAAATTTTGACCAGACTCGTTGAGTGCACTCGCGTGACTCGGCGAGTCCATGCGTGTGACATCCCCATTTTCACGGCCAGAAAAGACCGATTTTTGTTTATGCTTTATAAAATCAGAGTACTTCTTTTAATAAAAATGTTGCGGAATTTGTTCCCAGAAAAACATGATAAATACGTTATCAAAGCATTTCTGAAGAAATGTATTTTTATTCATTTAAAACATTTGGGATGTCATCGTCAATACAGAAACATAAGCATAAACAGAACTTACATTCATTTACACTAGTGATCTACATCTCTTTTAAATCTCTCAGTGCAAAGTAGCTTCGTATCGACACCTGTGATACAAATAAGCTGGAGTGGGTCAGGTTGGGAAACCTGGTGAGTACATAGGGTTTTCAACCCACAATAATATAATTATTATATTTAAACATCAAACAATCAACCCGATTACCCATCCCCGTTATCTTCTTTAATATTCCTTAAAGAATTATCTTAAGGGTCATCTCCTATATCATATTTACCTCTCATCTTTCTACCTCACATTTCCTTATATGTTCGTTCCTAAGGCATGAATACGTAGTTACGACGTCGCCTGGACTCGTAATTCATTGTAAGGGTTAGAGTATCATCGCATGAATATACAGTCACCATATCACCTGGACTCGTAATTCATCACCTACAGGTTATAAGTTTGTTGGTGTTTCCACGGGTTGTCTAGAATATTCCGTGGTCGCCATCTATACTCTAGTAGATGACTACATCTCCAAATTGTCGGACAAGGTTATAGTATCTTTCATCCTACATCACCGATTCATCATCACCTATCCATCACCTAATTATCATCACCTTCCTATCATCACCTATCTCTCATCATTTTATTTCATCACACACCAACTATTTCATCTACCCATGTTTTATCCCAACGTATTTGTAGATATAAAATAAATATATATTTAAATCATTTAAAACATGTATAAAATCATTCATCCATCATAGACAGCAAGTATTCAGATAATATGCACACATAGCACGTAATTTATACAAAATACTTCATATCTATGTGTAAGATGAAAGAGACCATGCACTCACCTGTTAAAGTGATGATTCCAAACTCAGACAGCGCTTCGTTACTCTTAAAACAATTTCCTTCGACAAAACCTAGTATCAATACCACTAGGGTTTAGTCTAACGTTAACCGCGACTAATTAATGGTCTAGCTATTATTATTATTATTATTATTATTATATAAGCGTTAAACAACACTCTTATATAACTCATAATAATATCCCAAATAATTGTTTTAAGGTCCTAATAATGTTACTATAATTAATTAGAAGTTATATTAAAAATAGCGTAGGCGTAGCTCACTTACAGCGAGTTTTTATTAAAAACCGGGCTTCGCTGGAGCAGCGTTTCCGAGCCGAAAGCTTTTCTTCTCGGAGCCGTCGGGCGCTCCGGGGCTTTCTTCTCGTGCTAGGGAGGTTCCCTAGACTTGGGAGGGGTTTAGGGAGGTTAGAGAGCGAAAGAAAGGTTTGAAGGTGTGAGGAAATTATGAAGAGTTCATCTCTTATTTATAGGAATTGTATAGTAAAGTAGTCTCCAAGCTTCGTCCGTAACTTTCGCATACGAGCTCCGTTTTTGTCTGTCTTTTTACCGTTGAGTTCCTATTAATGAGATCTTCAACTCTCATTTAGACCTCGTTGGCTAATTCTCATTCTATCTCGGATTTACAAAACCGTATCGAATTCGCCGCGCTTGAAAAGTAGAGACTAAGCTTCGTCCATAACTTTCGCATACGAGCTCCGTTTTTGTCTGTCTTTTTACCGTTGAGTTCCTATTAATGAGATCTTCAACTCTCATTTAGACCTCGTAAGCCAAAAACCGCTCGAACTAAAATTCGAGTTTCGGGTTGTACACTGCTAAGCTGAAACTTCGAAAAATCATAATTTCCTCATACGAAGTCAGATTTGGGCGTTCTTTTTATGGACGCTCTCGGTTTAACGTTTTCTACGACTTTTGTTTAGATCACTAAGGCTAAAAGTCGCTCCATCGTAAATTCACTATTTACGCTTCCCGGTGCCGTGCCGGTTTTGCCGTAAAACTTCGACGGGCCATAACTTCTTCGTTATAACTCGGATTTCGGAGTTCTTTATATGTACGGAAACCTTGAGAAATATTCTACAACTTGGTTAAGATTATTTATTATAAATAATCTTTTGCCAAAAATTCGTTTTCGACAATCATTGCCTCTAAATTGACTAGCCCGGATCTACGGGCGTTACAATGCGTGTCCTCTGAATCCTCATAAAGCCTCACTCAACTCGCCGAGTTAACCTTTCACTCGACGGGTTACCACTGGACACGAATCGGGGCAACCCGACTCGACTCGTCGAGTCCCCTTATGGACTCGGCGAGTTCCTTCCATGGCAACACTCAAAAGACCTGATGAGGTCAGATCTGTTTCTCTAACCTATAGATCTGACTTCCCAATGCTCAATAATCACATAAAGGTCCAATCTATACACTCATGCAACACACATAAGGCTTCTTTTGGTGAAATAGCTTCTAAAATAGCAACCTAGGCTCATATCTCCAAAGGAACAGCATAAAGCAGAATGGTTGGGACTCTCTGGACCTCTTAAGGTCCAGATCTAAGACTTTTTCCACATTGGGACCTCATATGCATCATATACTATCCAAGAAAGGGTAAAGAAAACCCTAGATATAAGGATTCTACACAAAACAGAAGGAAGGGGCGAAATACTACCTCAGAATGGAGATCCTTGCTTGGATGTCTCAGAATAACAACCTCCTTTGGTCCTTCTATGTAACAACGTAAATTTCCAAAACAATTTTTTCATTTTTAAATCATACTTTCAACCACACAATAATCACAAAACATAATGTATCCACTGTGTCATAATAAAACATGTCCCGGAATCTCAATAACATAAACTCTATAAGTGTGTACGGATCATGTCGGCGCCTTCCCGCGATCATCACTAGTACCTGAAACACATAATATAACAACTGTAAGCATAAATGCTTAGTGAGTTCCCCAAGATACCACATACAACACATACACCTTTCCAGACCACAACTCTGTAGGATCTTCCGATCCATGTGTCTCAGGGGACTTCCGTCCCGAATCCCGGTAGACCTTCCGGTCCTACCCGTATCGACCTTCCGGTCCGTAACCACTTGACCTTCCGGTCCATATCATCTTGACCTTCCGGTCCATATCATCTTGACCTTCCGGTCCTTATCGTACATAACATACATAATACATACATTTCACATAACAACATACAGTTCATACATCTCATAGCATATAAGACCTTCCGGTCACACATAGGTACCCTTCCAGGTACAGTATAGTGAGAAGACTCACCTCAATGAAGTCGGATAAACTTTCGTGCTCAACGTCCCGACTTAGCCTCCTCCTATTATTCAAATAACATCCCCGATCAATATTCTCTCGTGATCGCATCTCTACAGATTGGGTAGAAGGCCATTCTACCCTTCCCTGAACTCTCTTGAATCAGTCTTGACCAGAACCCTAAGGTCAACGAAAGTCAACTGTCAAACTTTGACCCGACTCGTCGAGTGCACAAGGGCGACTTGGCGAGTCCATGCGGGTCCTCTGAATCCTTTCAGCCTCTCTTGGCTCGTCGAGTCATCCTTCCACTCGACGGGTTACACCTGTCACGAATCGCGGGGCAACCCCGACTCGACTCGTCGAGTCCACTTATGGACTCGACGAGTTGCTCCCATAACAACTCTCAAATGACCTTCTGAGGTCAGATCTGCTTCTCTAAACTATAGATATGGCCTTCAAGTGCTCAAAGGTCACGTAAAGGTGCAACCTTTACGTGCATGCAACCCACATCAAGTCATAAGTGGAGAAGTAACTCTAAAAATGGCAACCTAGTCTCCAATCCTCCATGAACAAGCATAAAGCAGAATGGGAAAGGTTCTCTGGACCTCTATGGGTCCAGATCTGAGGTCTAACCCAGCAAGGGACCATAACCTCAACCTTTCAAGCCTAAAAAGGTTTATAGAAAACCCTAAATCATAGATCTTAACCCAAAACAAAAGGGAAGTTCGATTTGATACCTCAATAGTGTAGATCTGAACTTGAAAACCCTTGATCCACAGCTCCCTTGACCTCCTCTTGTTGGAAACTACTTCTCTTTTGCTAAAACACACAAGAAATGGTGAATTAGCCTTCCTCTTGCACCACAAACGTTCTCTTTCTCTCTCTAGGGTTTCTCAGGGGTGAAGTGGCCGCAATGGAGGCTATAAAGGCCTTTAAATAGGGCACAGGCCCCGAGAATTAGGGTTTCACGGCGAGTCCACGCATCGACTCGTCGAGTCCTTCATTAAATCAGACCAGAAATGCGCGATCCCACTCGGCGAGTCTGAGCGCCTACTCGCCGAGTCCCTCTCTAAAATTCAATATAAATACTTAAAATAAGATACCTGGGAATCCGAATGTTACAATTTTCCCCCACTAGAATCAGACTTCGCCCTCGAAGTCCTGCTCGGCAAACAACTCTGGATGCTGCTCCCGCATCTCCAACTCCGGCTCCCAGGTCAGCTCGGACCCTTTCCGATGTTGCCACTGGACCTGCACCAGGGACACTTCCTTTTTCCTCAGAACCTTGATCTTCCGATCCCGGATTGCGATTGGTCTCTCAGCATAATTCAGGCTCGCATCCACCTGAATATCCTCCAGCGGTACCACCGCCGATTCGTCGGCTATACACTTCCTCAACTGAGACACGTGAAAGGTATCATGAATCTGTCTCAGCTCCTCAGGTAGCTCCAACCGATAAGCTACCCTGCCCACCCTCGCGGTCACCCTAAATGGCCCGATATACCGGGGCCCCAGCTTGCCCCTCTTCCTGAATCGGATCACTCCTTTCCAAGGAGACACTTTCAGGAGTACGAAGTCTCCCACTTGGAACTCAAGCTCGGATCGTCGCCTATCCGCATAACTCTTCTGACGACTCTGAGCCGTCAATAACCTCTGTCTAACCTGCTGTATCTGCTCTGTCGTCTGAAGCATTATCTCAGTGCTACCCATCACACGCTGTCCTACCTCTCCCCAGCAAATGGGAGTCCGACACCTCCTACCATACAACAACTCGAAGGGAGGCATACCAATACTCGAATGGTGGCTGTTGTTGTAGGAAAACTCAGCCAACGGCAAGTACGTGTCCCAACTTCCTTTGAAGTCCAACACACATGCTCGAAGCATGTCCTCGAGTGTTTGAATCGTCCGCTCACTCTGTCCGTCCGTCTGGGGTGGTAGGCGGTACTGAAATGCAACCTCGTACCCAACTCCTCGTGGAACTTCTTCCAGAACCTGGAAGTGAAACGTACATCTCGATCTGACACAATCGAGATTGGTACTCCATGACGCGATACCACCTCCCTCACATACAACTCTTCCAACCTCTCAGCAGAAGAGCTCTCACTGATAGCAAGAAAATGCGCGCTCTTCGTCAGCCGGTCGACGATCACCCAAATTGCATCGACACCCCTCGCGGTCCTCGGCAATTTGGTGATGAAATCCATGGAAATATGTTCCCACTTCCATTGGGGAACCTCAAGCGGCTGCAACTTGCCATGCGGACGCTGGTGCTCGGTCTTAACCTTGCGACAGGTCAAGCACCTCTCGACAAACCACGCGACATCCCTTTTCATACAGGGCCACCAATAATCTTTCTTCAGGTCCAAATACATCTTAGTGGCCCCGGGATGGACCGAGAACCTCGATCTATGCGCCTTCTCCATCAGAATGGTACGTGCCCCGCCTGCATACGGCACCCAAATCCGACCTTGAAAGGTCATCAGCCCTCGACTACAGGTAACGAACTCGGACACCTGCCCGATCACCCGCTCCCTCTTGCGTTTCTCCGGTATCACGGCCTCTGCCTGGGCCTCCCAAATGGTGTCCAACACCGGAGTCATCACTGTCAGTCGCATGCAAATGTCTCGAATCGGGGCACTCTCCGCCCTACGGCTCAGGGCGTCAGCTGCGACATTAGCTTTGCCCGGGTGGTACAGGATCTCACAATCGTAATCCTTTACCACGTCCAACCATCTCCTCTGGCGCATATTCAGATTGGGCTGATCCATCAAATACTTCAAGCTCTTGTGGTCCGTGTATATGGTACACCGAACCCCATATAAATAATGACGCCATATCTTGAGGGCAAACACCACTGCATCCAACTCCAGATCGTGGGTGGGATACATCGTCTCATGAGGCTTCAGCTGCCTTGATGCATACGCTATCACATGCCCTCTCTGCATAAGCACCGCACCCAACCCTGATATCGATGCGTCACAATACACCACAAAATCCTCCATCCCTTCCGGGAGGGCTAACACAGTGGCTTCGCATAACTTCTGGCGAAGTGTCTCAAACGAGGTCTGCTGCTCCGGACCCCATGAAAAAGCAACACCCTTCCGGGTCAACCTGGTGAGAGGCACGACGATCTTGGAGAAATCTCTGACAAATCTCCGATAGTAACCGGCCAATCCTAGGAAACTCCTGATCTCGGTGGGAGATCTCAGCACCTCCCAACTCATCACTGCCTCAATCTTGGCCGGATCGACCAAAATCCCATCCTGGTTGATGAGATGCCCCAAGAACTGGACCTCCCGTAACCAGAACTCGCACTTGGAGAATTTGGCATAAAGCCTCTCCGTCCTCAATACCCCGAGGATCTCTCTCAGATGCTCTTCGTGCTGCTCTCTAGATCTCGAATACACCAGTATATCGTCGATGAACACGATCACCGAACGATCCAACATCGGTCTACACACCCTGTTCATGAGATCCATGAACGCTGCTGGTGCATTGGTGAGCCCGAAAGGCATCACCACGAACTCGTAATGCCCATAACGAGTCCTGAACGCCGTCTTCTGGATATCCTCATCGCGTACTCTCATCTGATGATATCCAGACCTCAGATCAATATTGGAGAACCAAGACGCTCCCTGCAACTGATCGAACAAATCATCAATCCTCGGTAATGGGTAACGGTTCTTGACCGTCAACTTTTTCAACTCCCGGTAATCAATACACATCCGGTGTGAACCATCCTTTTTCTTGACAAAAAGGATCGGTGCTCCCCAAGGGGAACTACTCGGTCTAATAAACCCCTTCCCCAGCAGCTCCTGAAGCTGCGAGGATAACTCCTGCATCTCTGGCGGCGCAAGGTGATAAGGCGCCTTGGCGATAGGCGCTGCCCCCGAAACCAAATCGATGCGGAACTCTACCTGCCTCTCGGGAGGCACACCCGGCAACTCCTCGGGAAAAACATCCGGGAACTCACGCACTATCGGAACGTCATCCATCGAACTTGGCCTCCCAGCAGCCTCTCGTGCGTCCATCACATAGGCCACAAACCCGCTGCAGCCCTGCTGTAAACTCTGTCTCGCTCTGGCAGCCGAACAAATCGCCGACCCACATCGCGTACCCTCGCTGTACACCGTAAGTACTCCCCCACTAGGGTCTCGTATCGTCACCAACTGTCGCTCGCAGTCTATAACAGCCCCAAATCGGCTCAAACAATCCATGCCTACTATGACACACACGTCCCCCATTGCTATCGGGACCAGATCTATCGGGAACTCAACACCGAAGATCTCGAGTACACATCCTCGTATCACATCCGTAGCATACACCGCTCGCTCGTCAGCTATGGAAACTCGCAGAGGTCGACTCAACGCCTCTCGTCTGCTACTGATGTGTCGACTAAACGTTATCGACACAAATGATCGACTCGCACCCGAGTCAAATAACACTAAGGCAGGTACAGAACTCACAAGAAAAGTACCTACGCATATCATCATATAAGCACAATATCTCAACTCAACATAAATAAATAAGAATACATACCAGCCACTACATCGGGCGCTGCACGGACCTCCTCCGCTGTCAACTGGAAAGCTCTCCCGCGAGCCTTCGGTGCATCGGCCTTCGCTGGCCGAACCTCGGTAACCCTAGCAGTAGGGGCAGATCCCTGTGCTGATCCCTGATGTAACTGCGGGCACTCGGCCTTCCGATGGCCAGTCTGGTTGCAATGAAAGCAAACCATAAATCCCTTGGGGCAATCCTTGGCGATATGCTCCTCCTTGCCACATTTGTAGCAAGCACCTGATCGACAGACCCCATCATGTCCCTTGCTGCACTTCCCACAAGTGCGGCCCTTCTGGCCTCCAGATCTTGTATCAGCGGACTTTGCCCGCTTGGCTGCCGGCTGAGACTGTGCCGGCTGCCGATCCATCCTCTGAGACTCGGCCTCCTCCCTGGCCTGAGTCTCCAACTCAATCTCCCTCTTCCGGGCATTTGCCTGGAGCTCAGCAAATGTCTGGTAAGTCGAGTTCGACACGAACTCCTGAATATCCCTCCTCAAAACGCCCAAATACCGGCTCATGCGTGCCTGCTCAGTAGACACCTGCTCAGGGCAGAACATCGCCCTCTCATGAAACTTCCTGGTAACCACAGTAACCGAATCAGTACCCTGCTTGAGGGTCAAGAACTCCTGAACCAACCGTTCCCTCTCCACCGGGGGAACATACTCGTCTCTGAACATGGTGGTGAACCTCTCCCAGGTCACCGCTGAAATCTCTGCAAGAGTGAAGCTCGCCGTCACGAACTTCCACCAATCCTTCGCTCCCAAGCGAAGCTGGTTCAACGCGAACCGTACCCTCAGATGCTCCGGACATGAACACGTGTAGAAGCATCCCTCGATATCAGAAATCCATCTCATCGTAGCGATCGGATCCTGCGTCCCGTCAAACTCTGGTGGCTTCGTGTTGCTGAACTCTCGAAGCAACAACGAGTCACCTCCCTGAGGTCTGGCAGCAGCTACAGCTGCAGTAGCTGCAGCAGCCGCAACCTCAGTCACTGCTGCGTACTGCTCATCAAAAGTCTCAATCAATGTGGTCTTGATAGACCCAAACATCTCCGGAATCTCGGCTCGAATCGCCGCTGCCACCTCATCGTGGATCATCTGACGAAGCTCCTCGTCACTCACGCTACTCGGCTCAGGTCTGTGACGTGTCCCAACCATGATGTCTCTGAAATACAACATAAAAATATCAGAGACTCGCTCGATCATACTTGCACTCGATAACTCAACCCTACTTGTTCCTTAGTACCCAAAGGATTCTTACTTAGAGTGCGCACTGCTCCGGTGTCTTCAGTAGTATGGGACCTATACTACTGTCCACACCGCATCAGTATTCACCCTAAGTCCTCCTCCTTGGATCCCAGATCACAAGTACTCTATATCTCACTGGCATAGGCTACCCTTGGTAGACCCCTCATCAGCTCCTCACTGCTACCTACTCGCTCTCAAGCATCACATAGCAACAAAATCCTTCCTAGGCTAAGGCATCACAAAATCAGGCCACTCTAGTCCTAATATGAATACCTAGCCAACTCTATCATGCATATCATATCATAACATATCTCATAACACATAATGTAAGGGTATTTTGAGAAATCACCGTTCAGGCGCTGGCTGATCGTACACACTGCTTCCTTTTGCCTTTCTCAAAATCTTTTACTCTCTTAAAAAAAATTGTTTATTTTATGAAAAACTTTCTCAATTCCTCAGTTTGAGTTCAGATTCATCCGAAGATGCACCCGAATCCCTCAAACCAAGGCTCTGATACCAACTTGTAACAACGTAAATTTCCAAAACAATTTTTTCATTTTTAAATCATACTTTCAACCACACGATAATCACAAAACATAATGTAACCACTGTGTCATAATAAAACATGTCCCGGAATCTCAATAACATAAACTCTATAAGTGTGTACGGATCATGCCGGCGCCTTCCCGCGATCATCACTAGTACCTGAAACACATAATATAACAACTGTAAGCATAAATGCTTAGTGAGTTCCCCAAGATACCACATACAACACATACGCCTTCCCAGGCCATAACTCTGTAGGATCTTCCGATCCATGTGTCTCAGGGGACTTCCGTCCCGAATCCCGGTAGACCTTCCGGTCCTACCCGTATCGACCTTCCGGTCCGTAACCACTTGACCTTCCGGTCCATATCATCTTGACCTTCCGGTCCTTATCGTACATAACATACATAATACATACATATCACATAACAACATACAACTCATACATCTCATAGGATATAAGACCTTCCGGTCACACATAGGTACCCTTCCAGGTACAGTATAGTGAGAAGACTCACCTCAATGAAGTCGGATAAACTTTCGTGCTCAACGTCCCGACTTAGCCTCCTCCTATTATTCAAATAACATCCCCGATCAATATTCTCTCGTGATCTCATCTCTACAGATTGGGTAGAAGGCCATTCTACCCTTCCCTGAACTCTCTTGAATCAGTCTTGACCAGAACCCTAAGGTCAACGAAAGTCAACTGTCAAACTTTGACCCAACTCGTCGAGTGCACAAGGGCGACTCGGCGAGTCCATGCGGGTCCTCTGAATCCTTTCAGCCTCTCTTGGCTCGTCGAGTCATCCTTCCACTCGACGGGTTACACCTGTCACGAATCGCGGGGCAACCCCGACTCGACTCGTTGAGTCCACTTATGGACTCGACGAGTTGCTCCCATAACAACTCTCAAATGATCTTCTGAGGTCATATCTGCTTCTCTAAACTATAGATATGGCCTTCAAGTGCTCAAAGGTCATGTAAAGGTGCAACCTTTACGTGCATGCAACCCACATCAAGTCATAAGTGGAGAAATAACTCTAAAAATGGCAACCTAGTCTCCAATCCTCCATGAACAAGCATAAAGCAGAATGGGAAAGGTTCTCTGGACCTCTATGGGTCCAGATCTGAGGTCTAACCCAACAAGGGACCATAACCTCAACCTTTCAAGCCTAAAAAGGTTTATAGAAAACCCTAAATCATAGATCTTAACCCAAAACATAAGGGAAGTTCGATTTGATACCTCAATAGTGTAGATCTGAACTTGAAAACCCTGGATCCACAGCTCCCTTGACCTCCTCTTGTTGGAAACTACTTCTCTTTTGCTAAAACACACAAGAAATGGTGAATTAGCCTTCCTCTTGCACCACAAACGTTCTCTTTCTCTCTCTAGGTTTTCTCAGGGGTGAAGTGGCCGCAATGGAGGCTATAAAGGCCTTTAAATAGGGCACAGGCCCCGAGAATTAGGGTTTCACGTAACAGCGCGGACTCGCCGAGTCCACGCATCGACTCGTCGAGTCCTTCATTAAATCAGACCAGAAATGCGCGATCCCACTCGGCGAGTCTGAGCGCCTACTCGCTGAGTCCCTCTCTAAAATTCAATATAAATACTTAAAAGCAGAATGGTTGGGACTCTCTGGACCTCTTAAGGTCAAGATCTAAGACTTTTTCCACATTGGGACCTTATATGCATCATATACTATCCAAGAAAGGGTAAAGAAAACCCTAGATTCAAGGATTCTACACAAAACAGAAGGAAGGGGCGAAATAGTACCTCGGAATGGAGATCCTTGCTTGGATGTCTCAGAATAACAACCTCCTTTGGTCCTTCTAGCTGAATCCCTTCACTTCCTTTGCAAAATCACACCAAAATTACTTGATTTCATCACAAGAACTCTCCCATGGCTCCAATGACGATTTAGGGTTTCTCACAGGGGATATGAGGCGCATCCAAGGTCATAAGTTCCTTTAAATAGACTCCAACCCCAGAACTTAGGGTTTTCTCTGCCCAGTACCTACTCGGCGAGTCCATACTTGGATTCGTCGAGTCCGCTCATTAAATCCACGTGGTCAGCTCGACGTGACTCGGCGTGTCAGACCTACGACTCGTTGAGTCCCTCCTAAATCCTCGAAATTGAAACACGAACTATCATACCCGAAATTCCGTATGTTACACTTCAAATAATTTGTAATTGGATTACGACATCCCTCTTCTAAATTGCGAATTATTGTGTTGGGTCCTAGCCTTAATATTTCATTTGGGTGTTATATTAAGGATTCTTTATCTAATAAAAACTTTGTCCTTTTTATCTTTTCAGATGTCTGGCTCGAACTCCAGCTCCTCAAGCTTCTTTTCTCTTATGAACATTTGCCCTAGGATCACCTTCGATGGATCCAATTTCAATGATTGGATTCGCAACATTCGAATGGCCTTGCGATATGAGGAAAAGGAATATGTTCTCGACAAGCAACTGAACGAGATCGATGAAACCAAAGCTACTCCTGAACAAATGACTAAGTATAGGGCTCACAAAAGGACGCGACAAAGGTGTCGTGTATTATGGTCGCCACTATAACTTCTGAGCTGCAGCAGTTCTACGAGGACTACTGGCCTTACGAGATGTGCCAAGACTTGATGGAAAAATACCATCAAAGTGCGCGTCAAGAAAGGTATGAGATTGTCGCCTCACTGATAACAACCAAGATGAAGGATGAAGAGTCCATCATGAGCCACTTGCAAAGAATGCAAAGGTATGTGGATCATTTTCTCAAGTTAAATGTCAACTTTGACGAAGAGCTGACCATTGATATAATCCTACATTCTTTACCTCCTTGTTATGATCAGTTCAAGATGACTTATCATATGAACAAGGAGGAAGTCACTTTGAGCAAACTTCAAGGTTTGTTGAGAACTGCTGAAAGTGGATTGAAAGGCAAATGTGTCGAATCCACTCCTAATGTTGCTGCCCCAGTCCTGGCTATAGGACATGGAAAAGGGAAAAATAGGAAAGCTCCCTCTAAGAACCATAAGGGAAAGTCCCATGATGGATCTTCTTCAAATGGATCCAAAGGTAAAACCGGTTCTGCCACTACCACATCCGATCCTAAAGAAGCAACTTGCTTCTACTGTCACGAGAAGGGCCATTGGAAATGAAGTTGCCCGAAATACTTGCAAGACATCAAGTATGAGAAGATAAATCCCTCCTTCGCAAGTATTTATACTATTCTATCTAATAACTCTTCACATGCTAGTTCTTGGGTCCTTGATACAGGATGTGGTTTTCACATTTGTTCTGATTTGCGGGGGCTAAAAAGAAGTATGGATATGGAGCATGGGAAGATGAACCTGATAACGGGGAATAGGAAATCGTCGCCTGTAACCAAGATCGACGTTTACTCTTTAGTGCTTAGTAATGGGTTAGGATTAGATTTGAATGAATGTTGCTACTCGTTCGAGATGACGAGGAATATTATTTATTTTCATGGTTTGTACAGACAAGGTTTTGATTTACATTTAATAATGAAATTGGTTATAATAATGCTTATTATAATGGTTTATTTTATTTTGAAGCATTGCCTTGTAATGGTGTATATGAAACTATGATGGTTGTAGATAACTTAGGAAATAATGTGTTGCATATCGATTCGTCTAATGGTTTAGACAAGGCATGCTTGTAGCATTGCCGTAAGAAGCGCATAGCCCAACTCCAAAAGGATGGAGTCTTGGAGTCATTTGACATAAAGTCAGATAACACGTGCGAATCTTGTTTACTTGGAAAAATGACTAAATCACCTTTCACTGATACTTGTGAAAGATGTGTGGGATTGTTGGATCTCATACACACAGATGTGTGTGGGCCCTTCAGATCCACCACAAGGGATGCAAACCGCTTCTATGTGACTTTTTACCGATGATTATAGCAGATATGGATACATCTACTTGATCAAGCACAAGTCATAAACTTTTGAAAAATTTAAAGATTTAGAGCAAGAAGTGGAGAATCAATTGGGCAGGAAGATAAAGATGCTCAGATCTGATAGGGGTGGTGAGTATCTTAGTATCAAGTTCCACGACTATCTTAAGGAATGTGGAATTGTTTCACAGTTGACGCCACCTTGGGCACCACAACTTAATGGTGTGGCTGAGAGGCGTAATCAAACCCTGTTGGACATGGTTCGTTCCATGATGAGTCGAGCTTCGCTACCAATCTCATTATGGGGGTATGCCTTAGAGACTGCCGCCCATATCTTTAATCTAGTCCCAACTAAGAAGGTTGCCAAAACACCTCACGAGATGTGGACAGGGAAGGTTCCCTCGCTGGTACATATCAAGGTTTGAGGTTGTGAAGCTTTCGTAAGACGAGAGACTCACGACAAGCTTGAACCTCGAAGTGAGCGGTGTATTTTCATCGGCTACCCACATAAATCTTTTGGATATATTTTCTACAGACCTAGTGATAATGTGGTCTTCGTAGCAAGGAGAGGGGTTTTCCGCGAAAGAGAACTCATATGTCAAGAGGAAAGTGGGAGGAAAATTGATATTGAAGAGCTTCAAGAGTCAAGCGGTGAAGGAACCTCTAACACTAGCACTCAACCTGAGGAGGAGACTAATGTTGAGCCAGTTGACGAGTCCTTACCTCTGATACGTTCCAGTAGAGTTAGTGCTCCACCTGTGTTATATGGTTTCCATATAACTGCTGAAGGTGATACGTTTATCAGTGATAGTACACTAATAGATTTGGATGAACCTAGCGACTACAAGGAATCCATGGCGGGCCCCGAGTCTGCAAAGTGGAAGGAGGCAATGGACAATGAGATTCGGTGCATGTATGACAATCAGGTTGGAACTTGGTTGGTACCAGGTCGTAAGACGGTCGGGTGCAAGTGGATCTTCAAGAAAAAGACTGACATGGATGGGAAAGTACACACGTTCAAAGCACGACTGGTTGCGAAGGGCTATACTCAAACCCCGGGGGTTGACTATGATGAGACCTTCTCACCAGTCGCCAGGATCAAGTCTATAAGGGTTATGCTGGCCATAACTGCGTTTCATGATTATGAAATATGGCAGATGGATGTCAAAAATGCTTTCCTTAATGGGAAGTTGGCTGAAGATGTTTACATGTGTCGGCCAGAGGGTTTTGTGGATGCTAAATACCCCAATAGAGTGTTCAAGCTTGAGAAATTCATTTATGGATTAAAGCAAGCATCTCGTATATGGAATCTTTGTTTCGATGAGAAAGTCAAAGAGGTTGGATTTTCGAGAAGCGAGGATGAGTCATGTGTATATGTCAAAGCTAGTGGGAGTATAGTTAGCTTCCTAGTATTGTATGTTGATGACATACTGCTTATAGGAAATGACGTTCCAACCTTGCAGGAAGTTAAGTCCTGGCTTGGGAAGTGTTTCGCTATGAAAGATCTAGGAGATGATA
Organism: Lactuca virosa; assembly: GCF_052849685.1. Taxonomy (NCBI): domain Eukaryota; kingdom Viridiplantae; phylum Streptophyta; class Magnoliopsida; order Asterales; family Asteraceae; genus Lactuca; species Lactuca virosa. The sequence continues at coordinate 5,311,888 of NC_136432.1, read as the reverse complement.
CCTACATTCTGGGAATAAGGATTTTGAGAAATAGGAGTAGAAGACTAATAGGACTTAGTCAAAGTACTTAATTGGACAAGGTGATTTTAGCATGGAAAATTCCAAGAAAGGGGAGCTGCCAATCCAGAGCAATACCAACCTGAGTAAGACTCAGGGTTCGAGTACCGATGCCGAGATAGCGGAAATGAGTCGAGTGCCATATGCTTTCGCCGTTGGCTCGCTCATGTACGCTATGACATGTCCTCGCCCTGATGTGGCTTTTGCGTTGAGCATGGTCAGCCGATATCAAGGGAACCCGGGTAGATCTCACTGGACAGCAGTTAAGAACATTCTTAAGTACCTGCGAAGGACTAAGGATTGGGTCCTTATACTGATGGGTTTTGCGCATTCTAACACTCCTAAGTGTACATGCAACCCTAAATACCTTGGATCTATGTTTTCTCTATTATACATGCAATTATGAACTTTCCAAGGTATTACCCTATCTAGCATACACTACTTGATACTTGGGTAATCAAATGGATAGAATACATACCTTTGTTTGATGTAGCTTGTCTCCATGAAGCTTGAGTGCCTAGTGATAGGTTTTATACAAACAATCCTATGTGTGCATGCAACCCTAATTGGATCTATGTTTTCACTATAAGACATACAACTATATGAACACAAAATAAACCCTGGCATGCTTCTATAATTTTCGAAAATCATATAGAAGTGTAGTAGACATACCTTTGTTGTTATATTGCAATAACAACTAGTTTCCTTGATCTCTTGAACTCTTGAAAACAAGCACCACAATTGTAGTGCCTCTGATGGCTCACAAACACCTTGAAGCAAGAAGGCAATTAAGAGAGAGAGGGAGGATACTAATTTTCGGCCCTAGGGTTTCTCTTTGAAATCAAGTGGCCGAAAATTGAAGCACAGGGCATCTATTTATACTGTAGGGTGCTAGGGTTTCAGTCTAAACCCTAATGGACAGCTTAGCCACCAAGCAGCCCAAGGAACCTTCTGGAATGAGGCCCTTGGACGAAAGTATGATGATCCCTCATTATAATTTCGTTCCTCCTTATTCCATTGGGTTTCCCAGCCCAAAACTCAACTATCACACATTTGACAGTTTATACCCCTTTATTTAATTAATCTCTTTTAGTCACCAAATTAATTCCTAATTAATTTATGACTAATACTAATTAAATAAATATGATTTCTCCTTTAATATATCATTCTTATAATATATTAATAAACCATAATATATTCTCTCTCATATCAAATTACCTTGTCAAGTTGCTTTGGTGAAGGCAACCCAAAAGGACCATGCACACTCGGATCAAGTACATACCAAATATAGTTACGGACTTAGACACTAATCCAACAGTCTCCCACTTGGATAAGTCTAGTAACTATATCTCACATATGACTTCCGTATCCGATTAGCAATCGTAGCTTTCAATAGCCGCTGTCAACTCTGACCAATAATCTGTCCTTCAGATAAGGGATCGTATAATCCTTTGTTCTAGATATTATGCTAACAATACTTATTGTTCAGCATTTTGTTTCTCGATCTCTGATTTGTTCGACATAGAACTCAGTTGAACACATCAACTTTATCCTGACCGGGCCCGGCACATAAGTCAAACCAAATCATCAAGTGGCCAAGATATCGCTTTTATTCTCATAGAATAAAAGGAACAGAAAACGCCGACTTATATGCTTTTATCATTTACTAGCTAAGCCACACACAATAATGCATTTTATAACATCAAGTTACTGATGCGTTTTTGCATCATCAATGTATAATCAACTAGCAAACAATAACCATATCTCTAGGTTTAAAGATTATATGATATTATCATCTTGCGATCACTTGTGATAACATTCATGAAGCGATGCCAGCAAGTGCGAGTCTATTCCAATGCTCAATACAAATTTCATAAGCACTCATAAACTTTGCAGCAAACCTTTGCTATGTCTAAAAACTTTTCAGACAATCTACAAACAAATTTATGACAATCTTCCTTCATATCTACTTCCAATATATGAGCGATTGTGGACTGTTCGAATAATCTTATTATTCAGGAAGTCAAAACATGCAAAATTGAAACAATAGATAAATAATCAACACAAGATAGAAACTTTCTTATAAATAACACACCTTTATTTAATCATCAAATGTTGAATATAAGATCATCCATTACAAGTTTCCTACCTATCTAATCTAAACTAATATCGTCCTTTAGCCCTATGCTCCTAGCGTGCTACAAATGCTTAACCCTACTCAGTCCCTTCGTAAGGGGATCTGCTGGGTTATCTTCCGACGATACCCTCTTCACAACGAGGAGTCCCTCTTCTACCCGATGTCTAATAAAATGGTATTTCCTGTCGATATGTCGAGATCTGCCATGATCCCTTGGTTCCTTGGTTAAGGCAACCGCTCCTTCATTATCACAGAAAATTTCCATGGGCTCCTTTATGGATGGCACAACTCCAAGGTCTCCAATGAAGTTCTTCAACCATATAGCCTCCTTTGACGCCTCGCTTGCCGCAATGTACTCTAATTCGCACGTTGAATCAGCTACAGTTTCTTGCTTGGAACTTTTCCAAGTCACTGCTCCTCCATTCAGGGTAAAGACCCAGCCCGACTGTGATCGGTAATTATCCCGATCTGTCTGGAAACTAGCGTCACTGTACCCTCGCACCCTTAAGTCATCACTCCCACCGAGGACTAGAAACCATTCCTTGGTCCTTCGTAGGTACTTAAGAATATTCTTGACAGCAATCCAATGTGCCCTACCAGGGTTCCCTTGATATCTGCTGACCATGCTCAAAGCGAAAGCCACATCAGGGCGAGTACAAGTCATAACGTACATAATCGAGCCAACTGCGGAAGCGTAAGGTACTCGGCTCATATCAGCTATCTCTGCCTCTGTACTCGGGCTCTGAGTCTTACTCAGTTTGGTATTGCATTGGATTGGCAACTCCCCTTTCTTGGAATTTTCCATACTAAAACGTTTTTGTACCTTCTCCAAGTATGTATCCTGACTGAGTCCTATCAGTATCTTGCTTCTGTCTCTCACTATCCTTATTCCCAGAATATATGCAGCCTCTCCGAGGTCCTTCATAGCGAAACACTTCCCAAGCCAGGACTTGACCTCCTGCAATGTTGGGATGTCGTTTCCTATGAGTAGTATGTCATCGACATACAATACGAGGAAGCTCACTATACTCCCACTGGCCTTGACATATACACATGACTCATCTTCATTTCGCAGAAAACCAAACTCTTTGACCTTCTCGTCAAAACAAAGATTCCACCTGCGAGATGCTTGCTTTAATCCATAAATGGATTTCTCAAGCTTGCACACTCTATTTGGATGCTTCGCATTGATAAAACCCTCTGGCTGATTCATGTAAACATCCTCAGCTAGCTTCCCATTTAAGAAAGCGGTTTTTACGTCCATCTGCCAGATTTCATAATCATGAAACGCAGCTATTGCAAGCATTACCCTAATAGACTTTATTTTCGCAACTGGTGAGAAGGTCTCATCATAGTCAACTCCAGGAGTTTGAGTAAAGCCCTTCGCGACCAATCGCGCTTTATAAGTGTGCACTTTCCCATCCATGTCTGTCTTCTTCTTGAAGATCCACTTGCACCCGACTGTCTTACGACCTGGTACATTATCAACCAAATTCCAAACTTGGTTGTCATACATGGACTGAATCTCGCTGTCCATTGCCTCTTTCCATTTAGCAGACTCTGGGCCTGCCATGGCTTCCTTGTAGCTGTTAGGTTCGTCCAGATTCACTAGTGTACTATCACTAATAAACGTATCCCCGTCAGTAGTAATATGGAAACCATAAAACTGGGGTGGAACAATAACTCTACTTGAACGTCTAAGAGGTAAGGACTGGTCAATTGGTTCAACAGGAGTTTCCTCCTCATCTTGAACGCCAGTGTCAGAGATTCCTTCTTCTCCTGACTCTTGAAGCTCTTCAAGGTCAATCTGACTCCCACTGTCTCCTTGGCTTATGAGTTCTCTTTCTCTGAAAACCCCTCTTCTAGCAACAAAGACAACATTGTCATTTGGTCTATAGAAGAGATAACCAAAAGACTTCTGTGGATAGCCAATGAAGTAACACTTCTCACTACGAGGTTCTAGCTTATCGTGAGTCTCTCGTCTTACGAAAGCTTCATAACCCCAAACCTTGATATGTGCTAACGAGGGAGCTTTTCCTGTCCACATCTCGTGAGGTGTTTTGGTAACCTTCTTGGTGGGAACTAAGTTAAGGATATGGGCGGCAGTCTCCAAGGCATACCCCCAGAATGAGATTGGTAACGAAGCACGACTCATTATAGAGCGAACCATGTCCAACAAGGTTCGATTACGTCTCTCAGCCACACCATTCAATTGTGGCGTTCTAGGAGGCGTCAATTATGAAACTATTCCACACTCTTTCAGATAGTCGTGAAACTCAAGACTTAGGTACTCTCCCCCTCGCTCAGATCGAAGCATCTTGATTTTCCTGCCCAACTGATTCTCCACTTCATTCTTGAACTCTTTGAACTTTTTAAAGGTTTCTGACTTCTGCTTGATTAAGTAGATATATCCATATCTGCTATAATCATCTGTAAAAGTCACGTAGAAGCGACAAGCGTCCCTTGTGGTGGATCTAAAGGGTCCACACACATCTGTATGTATGAAATCCAATACACCCTCACCCCTTTCACATGTGCCAGTAAAGGGTGACTTGGTCATCTTCCCAAGCAAACAAGACTCACACACGTCATCGTCCCTAAGGTCGAATGACTCCAATACTCCATCCTTTTGGAGTTAGGCTATGCGTTTCTTGTTAACATGGCCAAGGCGACAATGCCACAAGCATGCTTTGTCCAAACTTGTGGACGAATCAATATTCAAAACATCATTTCCTAAATTGTCAATAACTAACACAGATTCATAAATCCCATTACAAGGTAATGCATTGAAATAAAAGACACCATTCAAATAAGCATTAATAGAACCATTACTATTATCAAATGAATATCTGAAACCTTGTCTAAACAAACCATGAAAAGAAATGATGTTCCTTGCCATATCTGGCGAATAGCAACAATTATTTAAATCTAGTCCTAACCCATTACTCAACACTAAGGAATAAACTCCGATCTTGGTTACTGGTGAAGACTTCTTGTTTCCCATGATCAAGCTTATCCTTCCATGCTCCACTTCCCTACTTCTTTTTAGGCCCTGCATATCAGAACAAATATGGTAACCACACCCTGTATCAAGAACCCATGAAGTAGCAAATGATGAGTTATTAGATTTAATTAAATACATACCTGCAAAGGTGGGCTTTATCTTCCCATCCTTAATATCTTGCAGATATTTAGGGCAGCTTCGTTTCCAGTGGCCCTTCTGGTGGCAATAGAAGCACTCTGCTTCCTTGGGGTCAGAAGAGGGCTTAATAGAACCTGCTTTGGTCCCACTAGAAGAGGAACCATCTTGAGTCTTACCCTTATGGTGGCTCTTGGAAGGAGCCTTCCTCTTCTTTCCCTTTCCTTGGCCAATTGCCAACACAGGAGCAGCTACATTAGAGGATGATGCAATAGATTTGTCCTTGAGGTTGCTCTCAGCTGTCCTCAGGAGCCCTTGAAGCTTACTTAGGGTGACCTCTTCCTTATTCATGTGGTAGGTCATTCTGAACTGGCTGTAGCAGGAAGGCAAGGAGTGGAGGATGATGTCGATAGCCAAATCCTCATCAAACTTAACATTAAGTTTGAGAAGACGATCAACATATCTTTGCATTCTTTGCAAATGAGCAGTTAGGGATTCTCCACTCCCCATCTTAGTGGTGATCATGTTGGTGATGATCTCATAGCGCTCTTGCCTCGCGCTCTGGTGGTACCTGTCCAGCAAATCTTGGTGCATCTCATATGGATACATGTCCTCATAGGACTTTTGGAGTTCGAGGTTCATGGTGGCCAACATGATGCAATGAACTTTCGTTGCATCACGCTCGTGGGCCTCAAAGGCGGCCATCTCTTCAGGAGTAGCTTCTTCTGGGTTGATCTTTTCTAGCTTCTCGTCTAGGACATATTCTTTGTCCTCGTAACGAGTTATCATGCGAATGTATCTCATCCACTCGTTGAAGTTCGAGCCATCAAATGTCACTTTCTGACATAGGTTCATCAACGAGAATGACCCAGAAGTGTTGTTGTTCGCGTTTGACATCTGAAATAGAAAGGAACAAAGTTTGATTAGAATGAATCCCCAATTAAACACCCAAATGAGAAATTAGGGCTAGGATCCAACAACATTATTTACAACTTAGAAAAGGGATGCCGTAATCTAAAAGTAAATAATTTGAAGGTAAGTGAATGACGATTCACTAATTTTCACCATGAAAAACGAAAGAGGTTAAGTTTTAAATGTATTTGAAAATTCCTAGATTTATTTTGAGATTCATTGAACATTTCAATGGCATGTTTAAATCTCGATATGCACTTCAAATTTGCGACTGGGATGCCGAGGATCGCAAACAAGTTTGTGAATAACCATGCGAATCAACATGGTGCACTCAATGTCTTCATCACCTAATCAATGTGCTGGTTAGCCACGCACGCTCCATTGATCTATGATAAGACATCGAGCCACCCTTTGTCACCAATGTCAATCCCAAATTAGTGTGCTGGTTAACCACGCACGCTCCACTAACGTTTGACAGGGGTACAAAGTGTAATTTCATGGAATAGCATCATTTTCACATTTTACCCTAAAGTAACTAAGAATGGGAATTTGTAAAACAATGTAGTTACTTTAATATTTCCATTATACTTATAATGAGGAATTAAGTGCCCTATCCTATCCGTTCGGCTAACGACCCTCCACCAGTCAAGCAAGCGGTAGATGTGAGTGTACATCCATTAAGCGCCATTTTATAGGCAGCAACCTTATACCCACCTTATAGATTGGCTTCGTGAATGAGGCCTACTAGCGATAAGACTAGCTTATTCTTATACATATATATAATAATTAATCTTATAATATCATAATTGTATAAGGGTGTATTTTAAAAACATTTCAAAATACTAGTGTCTTAATTGTATTTAAAATTTTCGAAAATTAGACCATTTAATTTAAAATTTTAAACACCAAAAATCTTTGATTTAATAATTATCAAAATTAAACAATTAATTTAAAATATTAAATCATGAAGAATTATCATGAAATTAAACTATTAATTTACCAAATCCTTTAAATCCCCTAGATTGTGAAATATATGGAAAGGATAATACAAGATCTTCAATTATCTAGTTTAAACAATTAAATTGATAATCACAAAGATAGTAATATCCAAATCCCTAAAATCTTGGGATCTTGTCTTGGGGGGCAAGGGATTTTCGAAATCCCTAGGGTTTCATAACCCTAATTTCGAAAATATGGAGGCTAGGCAAAAGGGTTTAAGAACCCTATCAAAATCGCCAACTAGGGTTTTGCAACCCTAATTGCGAAAATCACCAAGCCTTAGGGTTTACTTGCCATAAACCCTAATTTGTCAAGTTCATAATATGTATCAAATCCAATTGAAAACAAAAAACCAAAGGCTCTGATACCACTGATAGGTTTTATACAAACAATCCTATGTGTGCATGCAACCCTAATTGGATCTATGTTTTCACTATAAGACATACAACTATATGAACACAAAATAAACCCTGGCATGCTTCTATAATTTTCGAAAATCATATAGAAGTGTAGTAGACATACCTTTGTTGTTATATTGCAATAACAACTAGTTTCCTTGATCTCTTGAACTCTTGAAAACAAGCACCACAATTGTAGTGCCTCTGATGGCTCACAAACACCTTGAAGCAAGAAGGCAATTAAGAGAGAGAGGGAGGATACTAATTTTCGGCCCTAGGGTTTCTCTTTGAAATCAAGTGGCCGAAAATTGAAGCACAGGGCATCTATTTATATTGTAGGGTGCTAGGGTTTCAGTCTAAACCCTAATGGACAGCTTAGCCACCAAGCAGCCCAAGGAACCTTCTGGAATGAGGCCCTTGGATGAAAATATGATGATCCCTCATTATAATTTCGTTCCTCCTTGTTCCATTGGGTTTCCCAGCCCAAAACTCAACTATCACACATTTGACAGTTTATACCCCTTTATTTAATTAATCTCTTTTAGTCACCAAATTAATTCCTAATTAATTTATGACTAATACTAATTAAATAAATATGATTTCTCCTTTAATATATCATTCTTATAATATATTAATAAACCATAATATCTTCTCTCTCATATCAAATTACCTTGTCAAGTTGCTTTGGTGAAGGCAACCCAAAAGGACCATGCACACTCGGATCAAGTACATACCAAATATAGTTACGGACTTAGACACTAATCCAACACCTAGTGCCCCAAGTGTGACACCTCAAATGGTTCACACAACACCAAATGCACATGGAATGACTTGAGAGAAATGGAACACTCTTTGAAATCGTCTAGCCCTCATATTCACACATTAGTGCACGATTTCTTGAGCCATGGGATTCTTTTATATGGTGGCTATTAGGGTTACACCATGTAACTCATAACTTTACCCATTCCTTATGCTCCATGGATTTTAACCTCCATGGAGTATCCATGGGTCACCCCATGGACTTAGTCCAACATAAGAAATCTTGGATCACAAGCCCACATATATAAGAATGAATGATTTACACAATCAACCCATATATTTAATTAGTCTCCTTTTGATCACTTAATTAATTCCAAATTAATTCTTGATCAATACTAATTAAATAACCTTATTAATATATTAGAACTTATAATATATTAACCAACCTTAAGTGTTATTTCTCTCATTATAGTCTATCCAAATGCATGATGCCATGCAACCCAAATGGACCATGCCGGGTCGGGTCAAGTCTTACCAATTATAGTTATGGACTTAGACATTAATCCAACAGTCTCCCACTTGGATAAGTCTAAAACTATTATTGAGTATGACTTCAAAAATCAACTGGCAATTGTAGCTCTCAAAAGCTTCTGTCGAACTCTGACCTTGCCGATGAACTCTGACCTTTGTCAATGACTTATCCATTAGATAAGGGATCATATATTCCTCCATTCTAGATATCATATGGACTGAGACATGGATTATCAATCATTCTCTCTGTCCATTTGTTGTTTCCCGATTTCCGATTCATGATGACTGACTGATTGAACAAATCAAATCAGTCCTGGCTTGGCCAAGCACTCACATGTATCATCTTTAAATCATCGAGGGGCCCACATATATCGCTTTTATCCCGAAGGTAAAAGGAATGGATAAACTTCGACTCATATGGCTTGTTCTACTACTTGTTGAATCATACATAAAGGCACGTTTTATAACATCGAGTTACCGAATGCGTTTTCGTGCAATCAATGTACAACCAACTCATAGTAACAACCCATATCTCTAGGTTTGAAGAATATAAGATATTATCGTCTCATGATCACTCGTGATAAAATCCATGAAGTGATTCAAATGAGCGCGGGTTGAATCCAATACTCAGAACTTATGAGCACTCATGAGTGTTGTAGCACCACTTTGTCCACCAACTTGGACCTCTACAAACCAACCCATGACAGTCTTGATTCATATCTACTTCCAACATATGACCGACTGTGGATGGTTTGAATAACTTAATCATTCAGGAAGAGCGACTTAGTTATTCTGGAAGTCAAAACATGCAAAGTGAAACACAAGAATAAATGAATCAAATATGGTATCAAACCCTATGAATATAAATAAACACTTTTATTTATCACCATACTGATTACTCATTATTCATTGTTTCGGTTTTATCAACTTTATACTTGAATTAAAAACACTAGTTGTCCCATGCTCCAAGCATGTACACTATGTTTTTCTTAAACAATAGCTTTGCCATACACCAAGTATGCACTCTATGTTTGTCTATGATCCTTACTTTGTGAAATAAACCAATTGAACATAATTTCAATGATTCTAATTTCACACTCCCAAATCCTTATCGAAAAATGTGAGAATTTCAAATTCCTATCATTTATCGAAATCTGTTTAGATTTTAAACTTATATGCACTGACCCTCCTGTAATGAATATGTACAAAGTCACAAAGACTTGTCAACAGTCATTATAAGGTATTCCAATGGAGATCAACTCCATGGAAACTAAGTCTCATATTCAAAGTACATTGCTTTGGACATGCTTCTTGCATTAAGTTTTCTAATCTTACACAGATAACTTCCACCTATGGAGACAACTCCATATTCTCATTTTGACTATCACTTCTGAATAAGAGATGCCTCTTTTCAGAATATGTCAATATGGTCCTTCCAAAATTAGCACTATACTTCCAATTGTCCCTGAGCAACCAATCTTTGGTAAACCTCAGATTGTCCTCGACAATTGCTTAATCATTTTAGTCATATCCAATTCTAAACCTTTTCCCTTCTTAATGCCTCTGGGCATTTGGAAAAATTTAGAAATGACAAATATTATAGCACATGCAATCGATCCTGTACCCAAAGCAAATGGTACACGATTCATGATGTCTCACATAAAGACATGATTCTAGACCAGTCTTTTGCTACAATATTTTTATTTGCCATGTTTTCAAAATTTGACTATGAAGAGGGATGCCGTAATCATAATCGAATTTTAAGAATGCAATATATAGAATTTCCTTAAGTTGAACCAATCCAACATGAAATTCATATATATATTCTTGACTAAAGATGATTAAGGTCTCAATCTAAGCCTTTAGAACTGAAATGAAGTATATCCTCTCCCTTAATTATAGCAAAACAACTTTTTCAATCCCTGCAGCCTCACGAATTGAAACTTTTGTTTTCTATAATTAGCATTGCTAACTTGCAACACTAACAATAATTATCATGCTCCTACTAACATGATGATTATTAGCATAACACTTATGCTCCCACTAGCTTTGACATGTACTCAGAAATCAGCTGGACTTCTAGAAATCAATACTTTATTGACTTCCTTACCAAAGTTCAGATTTCTGATACGAGATGCTTTGATAAAACTTTATCAAAATCATACACCTTTCCTTAGATAGCATGCATGTGTGTCTAAACAATTTCAAAACTATGAAAAGGGATGCCGTAATCATAGTCTCAATTGTTTAGACCTTTTGCCATCTGCTTCAAATCTACTTGGTGGAAGTGTTTCCTCACCATCATTTTCATGAATCGGAGAGAAACCTTATGACCCTTAGATTTTATGGTGTATGTGTTCTTATCCATGTGAATCGTCAAAACCATAGTCACAAGACAAGGATAATGACAAATCCAAACTCATATGGACTGAACTTATGCAATCTTAACTTCTTGCCACCTGGCAGTACAGGGCCTGTCATTGCTTCCAAGTTGTTATGCAACCAATTGAGAACTTTCAGAACTCCTATGCAAAGCCAACTTTAACTGGAATGGGCACAGAATATGTCAACATGATAGGTTATAAACCTCAAGTAGTGTGCTAGTGAAGAACCTCAGGTTTTTATTCTTGATTAGTTCTTGAAATTCTTTTTAGGATCTTTAAGACTCCCACTGTCCTCTTGACATATAAGACTATCTTGCCAAATATTCAAGAGATAGTGCGGATTCTTTATCAAGACAAACACTTCACACAATTGGCCTTAGTTGGTCTTTGTTTAATCCAAAACATCACAACTTACCAACTTCAAATGTACAAGAGTAGGACACTTTTACTCTTACATTTGATAAGTGTTATAAACCTTTCTTTAAGATATGTCACTCAACTTATAGTCTTGGAGTATGACTCTAAGACTTGTTTTGAAACGAAGTATGACTCATCTTCATGATTTAACCATTTCAACAATTCATGACTCCTCTTCTTAGTCATAAGAATGCACTAAGATGTCCTTAGAAGACCAATTGTGATGTGGTTCTTTAATCATTAAGATGATCACAAAACATGATACTAAAGTACTCTCCCATCTTTTCAGATTTGAGAAACTTTTATCTGTCTGCCTAATTTGATTCTTCCCATTCGTTCTGCCATACATTGAGACTTTTCCAATGTTTCAGAATTATACTTAAACTTGTAAGTATAACCATATTTACTAAAATTTAGTAAATCATGACGAATAGTCTTAACGAGCTTTGTGGTGGACTTGACCAGTGCACAAGAATGTGTACTCGATTCCTTTAGTCTTTAACTTGACTCACACATCCATGTGAACAAGTCTTAATTTTCCAATGCTTGAAAGTTCTCATTCATCATAGTATTCAACTTGCATGATTCCAAGTTTCTATCCAACTGAAGCCTTGGGAATGAGAATCTTTCCTTATTTGGTAAATTATGACACTACCACAAATGAAAGAATCAAATCCATTTTCCAATATTGCTATCAATGGAAACATGTAAACAACAATTTTTCACAAATGCCATTGTAAGGATACTTAAAATAAATCAAAACTGTTTTTTATTTTAAAACTTCCGGAAAAACTTATCCTTACAATGCAAATGCATATGAAAAACTTGTTGTTATCTATTCCTAAGCAATATATCATAACTCCTAAGTAACAGCTTCAAAAATTCTGATCACCAAACCATGCGATCGAAATCCATCTTCGTGATGAGAATCAGCATGTACTTCCTTTAAGTTTCTTCACTTTTCTTTGATTCTTAAAGCATCAACATGTGAACCAGTCACATCATGTAATGAGAATCTCATAATAGAAACTTAACAGAGTTAGATAATGGACTTTTACCTGAAGAAGAGTCAAACTTCTTGAATTGATCAACCTTATGATCTTTCAGGTAAATAGGCAGCTTCGCAATCAATGCCCCTTCCTTTGGAAAGAGAAACATATGGACTCTTTGGGAATGGTGTACTGGACTATCACAGACTTGCCTTTCTCTTTACCATTTGGTCAACCGAGTTGACTATGACCAATCCCTTTCCATTGGGAAGCGAAAGATTTTCTGGATATCCAATGTTACCATTTTCAAAGTCCATAGAAGTTTGGGAAGTTGATCTTCTAATCAAATTTGCTTTACTGGTCCTCCAAATCATTGCTGATTCAGTAGCACCAAGCAAATAGATATGATCATTAAGGTTCATGTCATAGTCTGTTTCATAGTAGTCCCAAAGGAACTCACTATGTGACTTAGAAAGTGATTGAACATCCAACTTTCTCAAGACTTTGACACCCAACTCTCCCGGCTTGTCAATATGTGACTTCATCTCCAAGATGTGATCACACATAGACCTTGCTTGCCAATAGGGATTGAGTGACCTTTGAACTTGTGGGTTAGGGAGAATAATTGGAGGAGGTGGAGGAAGTAAAGTTCCAAGAGAGTTGGGAAGATCATAGATGTCTGAACTAGACATCTTTTGGGAGATATTCAAGATAGTTGATCTAAAGTCCTTAATATAACACCCAATATGAAATATTAAGGCTAGGATCCAACAACCTATTTATAACTGGAAGAGGGATGTCGTAATCCGAGTTATAAAATTGTTGAAGGTAGGTAAATGACGATTTACCAATTTCCACCATGAAAAACGAAATAATGTAATTAGGTTTTTAATTGGATTTGAAACTCCTAGATCTTTTGAGATTCATTGAACTTTTCAATGGCATGTTTCAATCTCGAGTGTGCCCTTTAGGTTTTGTGACTGGGATGCCGAGGATCACAAAACAAGGTGTGAAGTAACCATGCAAATATACTTGGTACCCTTAATATTTACCCCTCAATCGATGTGCCGGTTAACCACACGAGCTCCACCGATACTATGATAAATATTAAGTTACCCTTTGCCTACTTTGTTAAATCCAGGTTAGTGTGTCGGTTAACCACACACGCTCCACTAACGGTTTAAACAAAGTGCAAAGTGTAATTTCATGGATTAACACCTTATTCACATTTTCCTAAGTAACTAAGATTGGGAATTTATAAAAAGTTTAGTTACTTAGTATTTATCATTAATACTTTTAATGAAGGGAGAATTATAGTCCTTGTCCTACCCGTTCGGCTAACGACCCTCCACCAGTCAAGGAAGCGGTGGGTGAGAGTGGACACCCATTAAACTGCCATTTTATAGGCAGTAACCTTATACCCCCCTTATAGACTGGCTTCGTGAATGAGGCCTACTAACGGTAAGACTGACTTGCTCTTATACATATATTTATTATTAACTTATAATACTATAAAGTATAAGGGTTGAATTTTAACTTTTAAAATTCTAAGGGCTAACTTGGAACTAAAGTATTCATGGGGAAAACTTTACAAATTCCAAAACTTGAGGGCAAGTTTTGAAAATATTCAAAACTAATTAATTCCATAACTTATGTGTTTAAAGTAGTTTTAATTAAAAAAAAACTCTTCAAGTTCCATAACTTGAGGACAAGTTATGGAAGACTTTAAACTAATAAAAGAATATAACTTTTCTTTATTTTTGTAACTTATGGAACTAATTAAGGTTACACATTTTATCATTTAATGAAGTGACTCTTGAACCTCCATAACTTGAGGACAAGTTATGGAGTCATAAAACCATTTAATGAGGACAAGACTCTTCATTTTTGTAACCATTGCCAACTTTTTATGAGTTTTATGAAACTTAAATGTGACTTTTCATATAACTTGAGGACAAGTTACAAAAACACATTTTAGAATCAACTATTAGATTAAAATGGATTGAAAACACATAATCAATTAACTTTTCTATTAATCTAATAAACTCATATGAACAAAGATAATTCACATGAAATTTTTTTCCAAGTAATTAGCATAACTTTTAAACTAATACAATTCGATTTTTCAGCTAATTTTGCAAGTATAACAAGAAAACAAGCATTGGCTCTGATACCACTGATGGGTTTTGCGCATTCTAACACTCCTAAGTGTACATGCAACCCTAAATACCTTGGATCTATGTTTTCTCTATTATACATGCAATTATGAACTTTCCAAGGTATTACCCTATCTAGCATACAATACTTGATACTTGGGTAATCAAATGGATATAATACATACCTTTGTTTGATGTAGCTTGTCTCCATGAAGCTTGAGTGCCTAGTGCCCCAAGTGTGACACCTCAAATGGTTCACACAACACCAAATGCACATGGAATGACTTGAGAGAAATGGAACACTCCTTGAAATTGTCTAGCCCTCATATTCACACATTAGTGCACGATTTCTTGAGCCATGGGATTCTTTTATATGGTGGCTATTAGGGTTACACCATGTAACTCATAACTTTACCCATTCCTTATGCTCCATGGATTTTAACCTCCATGGAGTATCTATGGGTCACCCTATGGACTTAGTTCAACATAAGAAATCTTGGATCACAAGCCCACATATATAAGAATGAATGATTTACACAATCAACCCATATATTTAATTAGTCTCCTTTTGATCACTTAATTAATTCCAAATTAATTCTTGATCAATACTAATTAAATAACCTTATTAATATATTAGAACTTATAATATATTAACCAACCTTAAGTGTTATTTCTCTCGTTATAGTCTATCCAAATGCATGATGCCATGCAACCCAAATGGACCATGCCGGGTCGGGTCAAGTCTTACCAATTATAGTTATGGACTTAGACATTAATCCAACATATACTTGGCGGGAGTGATGACTTGAGAGTGACAGGGTATAGTGATGCCAGCTTTCAAACCGACAGAGATAACTTCCGCTATTAGTCGGGTTGGGTGTTTACCCTAAATAGAGGAGCAGTTACTTGGAAAAGTTCCAAGCAGGATATTGTGGTTGATTCAACGTGCGAATTAGAGTACATAGAAGCGAGAGAAGCGTCGAAGGAGGAGATATGGTTGAAGAACTTCATTGGAGACCTTGGAGTTGTACCAACCATAAAGGAGCCTATGGAGATTTTCTGTGACAACGAAGGAGCGGTTGCCTTAACCAAGGAACCAAGGGATCATGGCAGATCCAGACATATCGACATAAAATACCACTTCATCAGACATCGGGTAGAAGAAGGACTCCTCGTGGTCAAGAGGGTATCGTCAGAAGAAAATCTTGCAAATCCCCTCACAAAGGGTTTAAGTAGGATCAAGTACGTTCAGCATGCGAGGAGCATTGGTCTGAAGCACGATATTAGTTTTAGTGATTAGATAGATGTTTCGAAACTTGTAATAGATAAATGTAATTGACATTTTGGTAATTATATAATGGAGATTTATATATAAGTACTCTTTACTATCTTGTGTCAATTGTTTACTATTGTTTCACTTTTGCATGTTTTAATTCCTGAATAATTGGATTGTTCAAATTATCCACGGTCGATCATACTTTGGAATTAAGTTATGAGGTTAGACTGTCATAAATTGGTTTGTAGATTGTTTAAGTGCTTACACATAGCAAAGTTTTGTTGCAACGTTCATCAGTACTTCTGAAATAAGATTTTAGTATTGGATTAAACCCACGCTCATATGAATCACTTCATGGAATTTATCACGAGTGATTGTGAGATGATAATACCATATAATCTTTAAACCGAGATATATGAGTTGTTGTTTGCGAGTTGGTTGCGCATTGATAATGCGTAAACGCATCAGTAACTTGATGTCATAAAACGTGTTGTTGTGTATGATTTGATGAGTAAATAGTACAAGCATATAAGTCAAAGTTTATCTGTTCCTTTTATCCTCGGAGGGTAAAAGCGATATCTTGGGCCCCTCGATGATTTTGTGTCGACTTATGTGTCGGACGCGGTCAGGTCTGAACTGATGTGTTCAATTAAGTTCTATGTCAAACAAAAAAGAAGTCGAGAAACAAATTGTTGGACATTGAGTATGACTCTATTACATGTCTTTGTCCACACGATATCTTGCAGAATGGAGGATTATATGATCCCTTATCTAAAAGGACGCGTCATTAACTACGTCAGAGTTCAACAGAGGCTTTTGAGAGCTACAATTGCTAATCGGATTTTGAAGTCATACTTGCAGCTATAGTTATTAGACTTATCCAAGTGGGAGACTGTTGGATTAGGTGTCTAAGCCCATAACTATAATTAGTATGTACTTGATTTGATTGTATCATGGTCCTTTTGGGTTGCCTTCACCATAGCAATTGGACATGATGAGTTTTGGAGAAAGAGGTTAATTAATGGTTTATTAATATATTATAAGAATACTATATTAATTAATAATCATATTATTTAATCAGTGTTTAATCGTAAATTAATTTGGAATTAATTGAGTGGATAAAGGAACCAATTAAAAGAACGGGGACTGATTATGTAAATCAGTGATAATTGTAGTTTTGGGTTGATGGACTCTATTGAAAGGGGGTGGACGAAAATCTATGGCAAGCCCCATAAGGTTTTCGTCAAAGGCCTATCACATGGGGGTCCATGGACTGCTGGGCATAAGCAAGGAAATTTAGGTTTCCAGCTGAAAAACCCTAGCAGCCTCAACTATAAAAGGAACCCCAACCTCTAGAAATCGGCCACTTGATTCCCAAGAGAAACCCTAGACGATTTATATCTCCTTCTACCTCATTCTTTGCTTGTGGTGTTTGTGACTCCATTAGAGGTGCAATGCTTGGGGAACTAGGCTTTCGAAGGTCAAGGAATTGAAGAAGGATTACTTGTTACTACTAGCTAACAAGAAATGTATTCTTCTAAACCCTAATATGTATAGATTTCGATTTTATATAGTAGATCTAGGGTTCTTGCTTTGGAAAATTAATTTGCATGTATAACTTGAGAAAACCTAGATCCAAAGCAAATAGGGTTGCATGTGCACATAGGAATGTAGATATGCTCAAAACCCATCAGACTCTAGATAGGTTCTAGAATCTCTCGTGTTCAACTATTGAACAATTACACTTTAGTCTCTACACTTTTAATTAGTTCTTTTAATCACAAAATTAATTTCAATTAATTTATGATTAAATATTAATTAAATATTACTATTTCTAATTAATATATTATTTTCATAATATATTAATAAATTATTTATTTCAATTTATTAATCAAATAATAAATCAACCTCTCTTTCCAAAATATCATGTCCAATTGCTAGGTTTGAGGGCAACCCAAAATGACTATGCTACCATCAATTCAAGTTTATACCAATTATAGTTATGGGCTTAGACACCTTGATATGTGCTAACGAAGGAACCTTCCCTGTCCACATCTCGTGAGATGTTTTGGAAACCTTCTTAGCTGGTACAATATTAAGAATGTTGGCGGTAGTCTCTAAGGCATACCCCCGTAATGAAATTGGAAGACAAGTTTGACTCATCGTGGAACGAACCATGTCTAACAAGGTTCGATTGCGCCTCTCAGCCACACCATTAAGTTGTGTTGTCCTAGAAGGTGTCAATTGTGAAAGTATTCCACATTCCTTGAGGTGGTCGTGAAACTAGATACTAAGATACTCTCCACTTCTATCTGATCAGAGCATCTTTATTTTCCTACCCAGTTGATTCTCGACTTCATGTTTAAACTCCTTGAACTTTTCAGAGTTTTCCGACTCATGCTTGATTAAGTAGATATAACCATATCTGCTATAATCATCAGTAAAAGTCATATAGAATCGATTAGCATCCTTTATGGTGGATCTGAAGGGCCCACACAAATTTGTGTGTATGAGGTCCAACAAACCTTCACCTCTTTCACAAGAACCAGTGAAAGGTGATTTTGTCATCTTACCCAAAAGACAAGATTCACATTCATCATCTGAGCTTAGGTTAAATGATTCCAACACTCCATCTTTTTGGAGTTGGGGGGATGTGTTTCTTGTTAATGTGTCCAAGACGACAATGCCACAAGCACGCTTTGTCTATAACATTAGACGATTCAATTTGAAATACACTATTGCCTAAATTGTCTACACACATCACAGTTTCATACACACCATCACAAGGTAAAGCTTCAAAATAAATAATATCATTTTTATAAGCAGAAATAGAACCATTCTCATCATTAAAAGAATATCTAAAACTAGGGATGAGAATTTGGCCTGAAAACCCAAATCGAACTGAAACCCGAACCGAACCGAACTGAATTAGGCCCGAATAAGCAATTCGATTCGGGTATCTATATTATTCTTATTCGGTTCTCGAGTTATTCGGTTCGGGTTACCCGAATAAGAGCTTATTCAGTTCTAAATACCCGGCTCGAATAAACATTCATCGTCCCCTTTCTCTGATCGACGAAAATCAAAATCATGATTAACACATCTGTCCTCGTCATTCATAACAGGAAAAACCCTACGCTCGTCCTCGTCGACCAATCTTCTTAACAATTTCCAAACTCGAAATCACTTTTGTCGATCCTTCCTCTTGTGTCAGACTTTTAAAAATCGACCTTCATATTACCTCTAAGGATTCACGAATTCCTACTTTTTCTAGTCATGAAAAATTGGGCTCCAACTCAAGAAATTTAAGTAAGCAATTAATTCTCATAATGTTAATCTAATACGTAAATGTTATTCTTTCAATGTGTTATTGTGTTATGTTAGTCTTTGAATGTTTTATGTTGATGTATAAAAGTACATTGTTATTATATTATTTGGGTTATTCGGGTTATAGAATTCTAACACAGTTTATTCGGTTTGTTTTGGTTATATTAGGTCCCGAATCATATTGTACACTTTATTCGGGTTATTCGGGTAATAACCGAACCGAACCAAACCAATTAATACCTGAATCGAACCGAACCCGTATTGGTTAATCGGTTCGGTTTTCGGTTAATGCAATTACCCTTATTCGGTTTTCGGGTTATTCGGGTTCAGTTTGGTTCCAAACCGAATAACATCCCTATCTAAAACCTTGTTTAAACAATGCATGAAACGAAATAATGTTTCGTGTCATTTATGACGTGTAACATCCTAAAAATCATGATCAATTTTTTTTTTAATTAAATATCTTATAAAACAGTTTACTAAAAAACATTATCGATTCATATCATTTCATAAACCATAGTCACGTGTCTCAAAACCATATCATAAAATAGTAATATTATCATAGTACAATCCCAAGAATCTCATAATGCGGAAATCTTGTGTGTGTGTGTGTGTGATGCGCTGCTACCGTGCCGGCTCCTTCCCCTTCGACGAAGAGGTACCTGAAACAAACTGAAAATTGTAAGAACAAAGCTTAGTGAGTTCCCCCATCATACCACATACCATACAATAAACATATTTTTTAGGCATATCTGGGTGCCTGACCTACCCTGCTAGGCATACCGGGGTGCCTAACCTACCCCTGTCAGACATACCAGGGTGTCCGACCTACCCCTCCGGTTTATCTCAACCGGTTACGGGGACCTTTTCACCCCTACTACTACCACGTAATAACATAACAGAATCATACTGTCAGGCATACCGGGGTGCCGGACCTATTGTGACAACCCAAAAAAAAATTTCCTTGTAAGTCCAGCCAATCAATCGAGAGTCAGACTCATTTCTGCTATCTTTTAGCATTGGTTACGAATTATTTAGGGGTTCTAATCTCAGTACAATCAAGTTTTGGGTTTAGGGAAGTGTTAGCATAGGTTCTTCGTGTTGCAATCGAGCCAAACACTCCATCAAAGGGAGTGTACGGCCGCACACATGGGTGTACGGTCGTACACCCATGATGGCTGTGAACTCAACCCCCATAAGTATCATATCGCTTCATTTTTCTTCATTTCATACACTTGAAAGTCTAGAAAATCGATTCTCTCTCAACTATCATCAAGCTTTTCATCTTGATCTTAAAAAACGTAAGTGATTCTTCCATCTATTTGTTGTTATCCTTCTTAATCTAGTATCACCCTTTGATTTCATCCATGAAAATCATCTTTTTGGGTAGATCTTCAAGATCATCATCTTTCACCAAGAACACACACTTGTTCTTGGTGGTCGTCAACCCTCTTCAAGCTTCCAAATCGTAAGTATCCTTTCCATATGCTTAGTATACGTTAGAAACTCTTGTTTAACACCCTAGAAACGACCATATTTCATGAACAAAAGGAGTGTACAGCCGTACACCCTTGCATGGCCGTACACACCTCAAGACCCTCCAAAAGACCCTCCATTTAGGACTCGTATGTGTCTTGTTCCTTGTTTGGTTGTGGATTTAGAGCAGATTCACCCAGCCTACTATCTATTCGATCTTAGCTATATATATATTCCGTATACACCAAGTAATCATAAGGAGTACCATGTATGGGCCAGGTCATAGTATACTAATTAAATACACCGTTTTCTAGTACAAAACATACTTTTCAAATAGAACATTTGGTAGACAGAACTAGAAACTTACCAGTAAAAGTTTTAATCCATTTTATTAAACCAGTATAACTTAAAGGACCTTTGGTGGTTAATTCTATAATACCTTAGTTTATACATCAGGGTTATATATAATTAATATCCGATAGGTAGTTGGATGTGTGCTTTCCGTCTCATTTCCTGTTCCTTGTTTGGTTGTAGGCTTAGGGCAGATTCACACAATTAACTATATGTTCGATATTAGATTATGTATAGCTAGTATAAACTAAGTGATTAAAGAATGAACTAGTGTGGTTACCATTTTTACTAAAAGAAATAAGGGTTTTCTTAAAGAACCTTTTCATCAATTATAAAGGAACTATTACAGTTAACTCCGTGAGTACCAAGTGAATACGCCAGGGTTATATACAACGATGATCTAACAAACAATGGGATGTGTGCTTTCCGCCTCATTTCATGTTCCTTGTTTGGTTGTGGGTTTAGGGTAGATACACACAATCGATTGTTTGTTTACTATGGGTTTTATATAACTTGTATCCATTTAGTACTCATAGAAAGGATTGTAGAGTCATTTTTACTTATCTTTCATCAAAGCAGGAAATATAGGATTTTCTGGAGGAACAGGCGAACTTTTCTAAAAGAACTTACAACTTACATTACATCAATAAAATCTTATGAACTCAGCAGCTTAAATGTTAATCTACTCTTTCAAAATAACTTGTATTCTCAGGAAACCAGTAGACAGGTACGCGCACTGGGATTCAGAAGATGGAGCATAATAGCTTCATGTCTTGTTTTGTTATTTACTTTTGTAGTCTATCTTATGTGAACCACATACTTTGTAAACACTTTCTTTCTAATGAAATGGTTGTTTGTTACTTTGATTACTATGATGCATGTCTTGTGATACTAAACATGACGTCCTCCACCCCCGAACGTTTCCGTCGTTCCGGTTTGGGGGTGTGACAGATTGGTATCAGAGCATTGTTTATAGTGAACTAAGTATATCAACCGATAAAAGATATACAACTATAAATGCAATGGGGCCGAAGTGCTCTGGATAATAATATATTTTAAAAATATAATAATACCTTTTAAAAGTATACATACATGCTTATACATATATACATACTAGAACAAGTATCACAAGAAGAACAGAACAAAAGTATTTAAAGGTTGAACACTGCGGTCAAACCTGGGCAGTTATGTAATCATATATGGGATCAATATAGCCTGATAAACTATATTCATTCGAGATGTGACCGACATGTGTTTGGGAGTGATGTGGTGTTGCAACAGTATTAAAACTTACCTAACTCTATTCAAGGGATTTCTAGATCAGAACATAAAGTTAAGATACTATGGGAGTATTTTATGATACTATAACACGACAACAAGTTTAAAACATACCTAGTTCATTACATTGAAATATTATAGGAGTATTTTAGGCACTATAAATAACTTATGTGATAATTTAAAAGACCCTTATGGATAGGTCTATAATATGTTCGTGTCCAGAAGGGAGCAAAGTGAAGTTTGTTGCCTGCACCTTCTCCGACAGAGCCCTGACATGGTGGAATAGCTATGTTAAGTCACTGACCCTATCGGTGGCTAACTCAATAGGTTGGGAGAACCTAAAGGATATGATGTTGGAAGAATATTGCCCGAGGGGCGAAGTTCCAAAGCTAGAACAAGAACTATGGGAGCACACTATGGTCGGCTCAGACATAGTGGCCTACACTGACAGGTTTAGCGACCTGACAACACTATGCCCCGGGATGGGTACCCCGGAGAGCAAGAAGATAGAAAGATACATCTGGGGTTTATCTACCCCGATTCAAGGAGATGTACTGTCTTCTAACCCAACTACATTCGATAGTGCCAAACGCCTGGCTCAACGAATCATTGACCATGGAGTCCGCCATGGCGTGGTTGTCCCCGTTCCTGAGCCATCAAGGGGAGAGGACTATAAACGGAAGTCGGGGAACAAGAGGAAGAAGAAGCGAACAACACAGGAAACCCCGCAGGAGCAACAAACGGGTACTATATACGCCGCCACAACACCTGCTACTCCAGCATCTGCCAGTCGATATGCTGGAACTCTCCCGAAGTGTGGAAAATGCAACTATCACCACACCAAAGTATGTCGGGAAATGCAGTGCCTGAACTGCCACAGGAAGGGACACGCAATTCGTTTCTGCAGGGCACCAGCTCAACCGATCTCCCAAGTCCCCGGAGTTGAAGAAAACCAAGCCTTCTATGACTGTGGTGAGAATGGACACTACAAGAGGGACTGCCCGATAACAAAGAACTCAGGAGCGGATGGACGAATTCTGATGATCACTGCAGGAGAATCTACCCCGGAGTCGCCAGCGAGCAGCGGTACGTCTTCGAAATAATAATTACTTTAATAATTAATTTATATTTATATAAGATTAAAAACTTGGGGAAAACATTTAAAAGTAATTATAACAACTCACTTATCGGAACAAGTCACAGTATTCAAGAGAACTAAAAGATCCGTTCAGAGAAGCTATGATGGCTTAGTATGTACATTAGGGTTGTGCATGCCTAAGATTTTGCAGACTTAGAGTGAGTGATTCTGCCTCAATTCATGTTCCTTGTTTGGTTGTGGATTTGAGGCAGAGTTACTCAGTCGACTGTCTTATTCATCTTAATTATTCATAACTTGTATATTCCTGGCGATCATAGTGGTACCGAGGAGGATCGTAGTATAAAGTATCGACACTAGTTATCAAATCACTTTCACAGTATGTACTCGCTCATCGCAGTACGATACGTAGAAGTGTTAACATCAAAGAGAAAACAGAAAGCACTAGAAAGTCTACACAGAGTACATTGGCGAGCACACTAGGGATACATCATCGTATACCAGACGTTTCTTTCTAATCGGCCAAACTTTTGTTCAGTAAAGAGTCCGTTGCTATCATTCGTCATGAATTGGCGTGGTCCTCACCATACTAAGTTCATATGTTTCCATCGCTTTGACCGTCAAATTCACGAAACCTCCGTCATTCGTAACGACAGTCCGACCCACCGTCATTCGTAACGACAGTCCGACCCAGACCTCGGAATCGTCTACCTCGTATTCTAAACCCCAAAGTACTCATGCGAAGAGTACTTTGCCCTCCGAAACCTTGCCGCCGTATGTTCAGCAGACCTTCCCGAAATACCACTCGTTCAACAGACCAAGTTCAAGCACAGAGGCTAAGGACAAATACAGCCCACCTATCACTAATAAGTGTATACGCGAGGGTGGTATATAATTATGATTATGCAGATTTAGTATGCGTGTTTCCGCCCTATCTCCTGTTCCTTGTTTGGTTGTGGACCTAGGGCAGAGTCGCACATCCGACCGTCTTACTGATCTTGATTATATACGACTTGTATACACGAGGTAATGATAGATGGACCAGGTATGAATCCTATCATGGACAGTAGGGCAAAGTTGCTCAGGTCTACGAGTGAGTATTCTGCCAATCAGAGGAGCACAACCCCAGTAGTACTGCTAAGAAAGCTAATTTCCGGACGAAATTCCATCTAACGGGGAGATGATGTGACAACCCAAATTTTTTTGCCTTGTAAGTCCAGCCAATCAATCGAGAGGCAGACTTATTTCTGCTATCTTTTAGCATTGGTTAGGGACTGTTAAAGGTTTCTAAGCTCAGTACAATCAAGTTTTGGGTTTAGGGAAGTGTTAGCATTGGTTCTTCTCGTTGCAATCGAGCCAAACACTCCATCAAAGGGAGTGTACGGCCGCACACATGGGTGTACGACCGTACACCCATGATGGCTGTGAATTCAACCCCCATAAGTATCATATCCCTTCATTTTTCTTCATTTCATACACTTCCAAGTCTAGAAAATCGATTCTCTCTCAACTATCATCAAGCTTTTCATATTGATCTTCAAAAACATAAGTGATTCTTCCATCTATTTGTTGTTATCCTTCTTAATCTAGTATCATCCTTTGATTTCATCCATGAAAATCATCTTTTTGGGTAGATCTTCAAGATCATCATCTTTCACCAGGAACACCAAGAACACACACTTGTTCTTGGTGGCCGTGAACCCTCTTCAAGCTTCCAAATCGTAAGTATCCTTTCCATATGCTTGGTATACGTTAGAAACTTTTGTTTAACACCCTAGAAACGACCATATTTCATGAACAAAAGGAGTGTACGACCGTACACCCTTGCATGGCCGTACACACCTCAAGACCCTC
The DNA here is from genome assembly GCF_052849685.1 of Lactuca virosa. Taxonomy (NCBI): domain Eukaryota; kingdom Viridiplantae; phylum Streptophyta; class Magnoliopsida; order Asterales; family Asteraceae; genus Lactuca; species Lactuca virosa. The sequence continues at coordinate 5,286,352 of NC_136432.1, read as the reverse complement.
CAAAAGACCCTCCTAAATGAGAACTTAGTTCATCTTCTTATTGTACAATAGACCCACTAGTTTACCCATGGATTGAATACCCTCTTTTGCATACTTCATCCATGAGTGTACGACCGCACACTCCATGGCCGTACACCCCTTGGCCGTACACTCCATGGTGTGGTTGTATACTCCCTTTAGTGAATCACATGTCATTCTAACACTTAGTCCAAGTGTTTCCTAGTCCCTAAGGTGGTTTCCTTGCATGTTAGTTGCTTTTAAACACTAATTACATGCCAATATATGCCATTATATGTCATTTAGGACTCGTATGTGTCTCAGGACTTCATTCGTGGAACTCCTCATCCTTACACGAATCTGCAATTGAATCACCCACATAAGGTGAGTTCATACCCCTATAATCAATCTTTTAATTGTTTTAAATGCTTTTAAGGGGGGGGGGGATACAAGTTGAACACAATGATAATTGTGTAAATTTTTTGTGATAAACATCATTTTAAAGGATTGCTTATGTGTGTATAAGTGATCAAAAAATTTCAAAAACTCTTTTAAAGTTATGTTACTTTATAGTTTATAAAACTCCATTTTTAAAGTACAATCATAACTTAGTAGATAAATGAGTCTTTTCTTCAAGTCAGTAACAGTTCAAAGTAAAGATACTAGTAAACAATAATAGGTATAGTTTAGGGGTTCAGTTCACACTATAACAGAGAGAACACACAATACACTATAACAGAGAGAACACACTATACACTAGAACAGAGAGAACATACTGTTGGATTAATGTCTAAGTCCATAACTATATTTGGTATGTACTTGACCCGACCCGGCATGGTCCATTTGGGTTGCACTTCACCGGCACAATTTATATGGATAGTCTTTTGAGAATAGTATATTTATGATTTATATTAATATATTATAAGTTCTAATATATTAATATGGAATCATATTATTTAATTAGTATTGATCAAGAATTAATTTAGAATTAATTAAGTGATCAAAAAGCACTAATTAAATATGGACTCTTATATATATGGAATGGGCCAAGTTCATTTAGGTTGGGCTAAGCTTTCATGGATGGTCCATGGAGCTTTTAACCCATGGATCCTATGTAAATGAAAGGTCATGGGTATTAGGGTTTACATGGATGTAACCCTAATCTTCCATAATATATAAAGGGGTCCTTGGCTCACAAAATTGGCACAAGTGTGTGAAAATAAGAGTGGGCCGATTTTAGTGTGCATACATATTCTCTCAAGTTCTTCCAAGGTGTTTTGGTGATTTGTGATTCCATTTGAGGCTTCCACACTATTGGGGCTAAGCTCTTAAAGCTTGAAGACATCAAGCTACATCAAAAGGTATGTCATCTAACTAGAACTTTGTAGTATAGGTGCTTTATAATATGCTAGTTAGGATGAAACCTTGGAATAGTTAATATTTGCATGTATAATAGAGAAAACATAGATCCAAGGTTTATAGGGTTGCATGTACACCATAGGAGTGTTAGAATGCTCAAAACCCAACAGTGGTATCAGAGCCATGGGTTGTTTTCTGTTATATTGATGCAAATGTTTTATTTTCAAGTTGAAAAAAAAAGAAAAAAACATGACGTTTGTCAAATTTTAAGATAATTACTTGTTTTGTGAAAAACGAATTATTTGTAAAATTTGAATCATTTGTTATATGAGTTGAATTAGGTCAAATTTAGTAAAAGATAAAATGATATGATTATTTTATTAGTTTTAAAAGTTTGATCTAAATGTTTTAAGGAGTTACATATTTTGTCATAAAATTTTGGAGCTCAAAAGTTTTTTTTAAAGTTGTGATCTTAAGGGTTTTTGAAACTTCCATAAGTTATGGATATGAAAGTTTTTTAAAAAAAAAAATTTTGATTTAAAGTTTTTATGGAGTTACAAAATTTGGTGTTAATGTTTTAAAGAATTCCATAACTTGTTCTTAAGTTATGGAACATGGAAAGTTTCTTCATAAAACACCATTAATTCCATAAGTTATGGAATCCAAAGGTTTTCAAAAATTACAAAACTTGCCCTCAAGTTTTGGAATTTGAGAAAAAAATTTTATGAAAAAAAGAATTGAATTCTAAAACTCTTGGGTTCATAACTTAAACAATTAATTAAATGGTTTTAATTTTGAGTTTAATAATTGGAATTATGATGTTTTGTTGAATAGTTCAAATTAACTCTTATGGACTTTATTAATAGTTAATTAAAGCGTTTAATTAAAAGAGTATTATTAATCCATAAATATATGGTTTGAGTTTAATTAAATTAAAAGTCTAGTTTAATTAATAGATTAAACCACAAAGTATTTTAAATGTCTAAAATACACCCTTATACTATTATAATATTAAAAGTTTAATATATTATATGTATAAGAGCAAGTCGTCTTACCATTAGTAGGCCTCATTAACGAAGCCGGTCTATAAGGGGGGTATAAGGTTACTGCCTATAAAATGGCAGTTTAATGGGTGTCCACTCTCACTCACCGCTTCCTTGACCGGTGGAGGGTCGTTAGCCGAACAGGTAGGACAAGGACTATAATTTTCCCTTCATTATAAGTATAATGATAAATACTAAGTAACTAAACACTTATAAATTCCCAATCTTAGTTACTTAGGAAAATATGAATAAGGTGCTAATCCATGAATTACACTTTGCACTTTGTTTAAGCTGTTAGTGGAGCGTGTGTGGTTAACCGGCACACTAACCTGGACTTAACAAGGTAGGCAAAGGGTAACTTAATGTTTATCATAGTATCGTTGGAGCGTGTGTGGTTAACCGGCACATCGATTGAGGGGTAAATATTAAGGGTACCAAGTATATTTGCATGGTTACTTCACACCTTGTTTTGTGATCCTCGGCATCCCAGTCACAAAACCTGAAGGGCACACTCGAGATTGAAACATGCCATTGAAAAGTTCAATGAATCTCAAAAGAATCTAGGAGTTTCAAAACCAATTAAAACCTAATAATACATTTCGTTTATCTTGGTGGAAATTGGTGAATCGTCATTCACCTACCTTCAAATATTTTATAGCTTGGATTACGGCATCCCTCTTCCAAGTTATAAAATAGTTTGTTGGGTCCTAGCCTTAATATATCATATTGGGTGTTATATTAAGGACTTAAATCAACTTTACGTGAATTTCTCCCATTGTTGATGTCTGGTTTAGACAACAATGATCTTCCCAAACCAAGCTTTCCTAATGAATATGACTTCCCGAGTTTGGCTCATGGAAGTCATACTTCTCTTCCTCCACCTCCTCCAATTATTCTCCCTAACCCACAAGTTCAAGGTCACTCAAGCCCTAATGGCAAGCAAGGTCTATGTGTGATCACATCTTAGAGATGAAGTCACATATTGACAATCCGGGAGAGTTGGGTGTCAAAGTCTTGAGAAAGTTGGATGTTCAATCACTTTCTAAGTCACATAGTGAGTTCCTTTGGGACTACTATGAAACAGACTATGACATGAACCTTAATGATCATATCTATTTGCTTGGTGCTGCTGAATTAGCAATGATTTGGAACGATAGTAAAGCAAATTTGATTAGAAGATCAACTTCCCAAAAACTTTATGGACAGTGACAATGGTGACACTGGAAATCCAGAAAAAGCATTCTCTTCCCAGTGGAAAGGGATTGGCCATAGTCAACCCGGTTGACCAAATGGTAAAGAGAAAGGCTAAGTCTGAGATAGTCCCATTACCAAAGGGTCCATATGTTTATTTTGCCAAAGGAAGGGGCGTTGATTGCAAAGCTGCCAAATTTACCTAAGGATGTTAAAGTCAATAAGTTTGACTCTACATCAGGTAGAGCCCATTATCTAACTCTGTTAAGTTCTATTTTGAGATCCTCATTACATGATGTGACTGGGTCACATGTTGATGTTTTAAAAATCAAAGAATAGAGATAAATCTTAAAGGAAGTATATGCTGATTCTGATCGCGAAGGTGGATTTCGATCGCATCAGAATTTTGAGCAGTTGCTTAAGAAGTTATGATATATTGCTAAGGAATAGATAACAACAATTTTCCATGTGGATTGTAAGGATAAGTTTTTCCGCAAAGTTTTAAAATAAAAGAAAATTGCTTAATTTTATTTATTTTAAGTATCCTTACAATGGCATTTGTGGAAAATTGTTGCTTATATGATTCCACTGACAGCAATATTGGAAAATGGATTTGATTCTTTCATTTGTGGTAGTGTCTAAATTTACCAAATCAGGAAAGTTCCTCATCACCCAAGTTTCAATTGGACCGAAACTTGGAATCATGCAAGTTAAATAGTATGATGAATGAGAACTTTCAAGCATTGGAAAATCAAGACTAATTACTTGTTCACATGGATGTGTGAGTCAAGTGAAGGACTAAAGGGATCGAGTACACATTCTTGTGCACTGGTCATGTCCACCACAAAGCTCGTTAAGACTATTTGATTTACTAAAGTTTAGTAAATATGGTTATACTTACAAGTTTAAGTATAATTCTGAAACATTGGAAAAGTCTCAATGTATGGCAGAACGAATGGGAAGAATCAAATTAGGCAGAAAGATAAAAGTTTCTCAAATCTGAAAAGATGGGAGAGTACTTTAGTATCATGTTTGTGATCATCTTAATGATTTAGAAATCATATCACAATTAGTCCTCTAAAGGTCATCTTAGTGCATTCTTATGACTAAGAAGAGGAGTCATGAATTGTTGAAATGGTTAGATCAGGAAGATGAGTCATACTTCGTTCCAAAACAATTCTTAGAGTCATACTCCAAGATTGTAACTTGAGTGACATATCTTAAAGAAAGGTTTAAAACACTTGTCAAATGTAAGAGTAAAAGTGTCCTACTCTTGTACATTTGAAATTGGTAAGTTGTGATGGTTTGGATAAAACAAAGACCAACTAAGGCCAATTGTGTGAAGTGTTTGTCTTGATAAAGAATCCGCACTATCTCTTGAATATTTGGCAAGATAGTCTTATATGTCAAGAGGATAGTGGGAGTCTTAAAGATCCTAAAAAGAATTTCAAGAACTAATCAAGAATAAAACCTGAGGTTCTTCACTAGCACACGACTTGAGGTTTATAACCTATCGTGTTGACATATTCTGTGCCCATTCCAGTTAAAGTTGGCTTTGCATAGGAGTTCTGAAAGTTCTCAATTGGTTGCATAACAACTTGGAAGCAATGGCAGGCCCTGTACTGCCAGGTGGCAAGAAGTTAAGATTACATAAGTTCAGTCCATATGAGTTTGGATTTGTCATTACCCTTGTCTTGTGACTATGGTTTTGACGATTCACATGGATAAGAACACATACACCATAAAATCTAAGGGTCATAAGGTTTCTCTCTGATTCATGAAAATGATGGTGAGGAAACACTTCCACCAAGTAGATTTGAAGCAGATGGCAAAAGGTCTAAACAATTGAGACTATGATTACGACATCCCTTTTCATAGTTTTGAAATTGTTTAGACACACATGCATGCTATCTAAGGAAAGGTGTATGATTTTGATAAAGTTTTATCAAAGCATCTCGTATCAGAAATCTGAACTTTGGTAAGGAAGTCAATAAAGTATTGATTTCTAGAAGTCCAGTTGATTTCTGAGTACATGTCAAAGCTAGTGGGAGCATAAGTGTTATGCTAATAATCATCATGTTAGTGGGAGCATGATAATTATTGTTAGTGTTGCAAGTTAGCAATGCTAATTATAGAAAACAAAAGTTTCAATTCGTGAGGCTGCAGGGATTGAAAAAGTTGTTTTGCTATAATTAAGGGAGAGGATATACTTCATTTCAGTTCTAAAGGCTTAGATTGAGACCTTAATCATCTTTAGTCAAGAATATATATATGAATTTCATGTTGGATTGGTTCAACTTAAGGAAATTCTATAAATTGCGTGCTCAAAATTCGATTATGATTACGACATCCCTCTTCATAGTCAAATTTTGAAAACATGGCAAATAAAAATATTGTAGCAAAAGACTGGTCTAGAATCATGTCTTTATGTGAGACATCATGAATCGTGTACCATTTGCTTTGGGTACAAGATCGATTGCATGTGCTATAATATTTGTCATTTCTAAATTTTTCCAAATGCCCAGAGGCATTAAGAAGGGAAAAGGTTTAGAATTGGATATGACTAAAATGATTAAGCAATTGTCGAGGACAATCTGAGGTTTACCAAAGATTGGTTGCTCAGGGACAGTTGGAAGTATAGTGCTAATTTTGGAAGGACCATATTGACATATTCTGAAAAGAGGCATCTCTTATTCAGAAGTGATAGTCAAAATGAGAATATGGAGTTGTCTCCATAGGTGGAAGTTATCTGTGTAAGATTAGAAAACTTAATGCAAGAAGCATGTCCAAAGCAATGTACTTTGAATATGAGACTTAGTTTCCATGGAGTTGATCTCCATTGGAATACCTTATAATGACTGTTGACAAGTCTTTGTGACTTTGTACATATTCATTACAGGAGGGTCAGTGCATATAAGTTTAAAATCTAAACAGATTTCGATAAATGATAGGAATTTGAAATTCTCACATTTTTCGATAAGGATTTGGGAGTGTGAAATTAGAATCATTGAAATTATGTTCAATTGGTTTATTTCACAAAGTAAGGATCATAGACAAACATAGAGTGCATACTTGGTGTATGGCAAAGCTATTGTTTAAGAAAAACATAATGTACATGCTTGGAGCATGGGACAACTAGTGTTTTTAATTCAAGTATAAAGTTGATAAAACCGAAACAATGAATAATGAGTAATCAGTATGGTGATAAATAAAAGTGTTTATTTATATTCATAGGGTTTGATACCATATTTGATTCATTTATTCTTGTGTTTCACTTTGCATGTTTTGACTTCCAGAATAACTAAGTCGCTCTTCCTGAATGATTAAGTTATTCAAACCATCCACAGTCGGTCATATGTTGGAAGTAGATATGAATCAAGACTGTCATGGGTTGGTTTGTAGAGGTCCAAGTTGGTGGACAAAGTGGTGCTACAACACTCATGAGTGCTCATAAGTTCTGAGTATTGGATTCAACCCGCGCTCATTTGAATCACTTCATGGATTTTATCACGAGTGATCATGAGACGATAATATCTTATATTCTTCAAACCTAGAGATATGAGTTGTTACTATGAGTTGGTTATACATTGATTGCACGAAAACGCATTGGTAACTCGATGTTATAAAACATGCCTTTGTGTATGATTCAACAAGTAGTAGAACAAGCCATATGAGTCGAAGTTTATCCATTCCTTTTACCTTCGGGATAAAAGCGATATCTGTGGGCCCCTCGATGATTTAGCGATGACACATGTGAGTGCTTGGCCAAGCCAAGACTGATTTGATTTGTTCAATCAGTCAGTCATCATAAATCGAAAATCGGGAAACAACAAATGGACAGAGAGAATGATTATAATCCATGTCTCAGTCCATATGATATCTAGAATGGAGGAATATATGATCCCTTATCTAATGGACAAGTCATTGACAAGGTCAGAGTTCGACAGCGGCTTTAAGAGCTACGATTGCCAGTTAGGTTTTGAAGTCATACTCAATAATAGTTTCAGACTTATCCAAGTGGGAGACTGTTGGATTAATGTCTAAGTCCATAACTATATATGGTATGTACTTGACCCGACCCGGCATGGTCCATTTGGGTTGCACTTCACCGGCACAATTTATATGGATAGTCTTTTGAGAATAGTATATTTATGATTTATATTAATATATTATAAGTTCTAATATATTAATATGGAATCATATTATTTAATTAGTATTGATCAAGAATTAATTTAGAATTAATTAAGTGATCAAAAAGCACTAATTAAATATGGACTCTTATATATATGGAATGGGCCAAGTTCATTTAGGTTGGGCTAAGCTTTCATGGATGGTCCATGGAGCTTTTAACCCATGGATCCTATGTAAATGAAAGGTCATGGGTATTAGGGTTTACATGGATGTAACCCTAATCCTCCATAATATATAAAGGGGTCCTTGGCTCACAAAATTGGCACAAGTGTGTGAAAATAAGAGTGGGCCGATTTTAGTGTGCATACATATTCTCTCAAGTTCTTCCAAGGTGTTTTGGTGATTTGTGATTCCATTTGAGGCTTCCACACTATTGGGGCTAAGCTCTTAAAGCTTGAAGACATCAAGCTACATCAAAAGGTATGTCATCTAACTAGAACTTTGTAGTATAGGTGCTTCATAATATGCTAGTTAGGATGAAACCTTGGAATAGTTAATATTTGCATGTATAATAGAGAAAACATAGATCCAAGGTTTATAGGGTTGCATGTACACCATAGGAGTGTTAGAATGCTCAAAACCCAACACATACTATACACTAGAACAGAGAGAACATACTATAAAGAGAAACAAGGATGAACATACTATAAAGAGAAACAAGGAGGAACATACAATACACTATAACAAACGAACAAATCATGATTAACACAATTATACCAATGATTCCCAGTAACCTAGGAAGGGAACGTATCACTAACTCATTGTTCTAAACAAGAGGTGATAATAAAAGTGGTATAACAAGAACAAGATAACATTAATGTGAGACTACTTCACGGCTTAGCAATTCGTTTGTTGAAGTCGCGTTTTGTAACCATAGTCTCCTGGAGGGAGAACGTAATTAGTATGGTTACAACCACATCACATTATAACCTTAATAAAACGAACTGGTTTTTAAGGTAGTCGGTACTTCAGTAAGTCAATTTAAAAGACTACTGTATGCTTTCTTTTTTTCCCATTACTTTCATATTGTGAAATTCTCACTTGAAAGGTAATGCAAACTATTTTTGAGTAAAGATAGTTATAAACTAAGGAAAACTTACATCATTACAAGCGACAAACAGAACAGTCGAGTCATAGTACATTCAGTAGAAAGGGGCCTATAATGCTAACTTTATGATTTCTTAGTTTATACATCAGGGTTATATATTAATCGGATCCGACATGTAGTAGGATGTGTGCTTTCCGCTTCATTTCTTGTTCCTTGTTTGGTTGTGGATTTAGAGCAGATTCACCCAACCTACTATCTATTCGATCTTAGCTATATATATATTCTGTATACACCAAGTAATCATAAGGAGTACCATGTATGGGACAGGTCATAGTATACTAATTAAATACACCGTTTTCTAGTACAAAACATACTTTTCAAATAGAACATTTGGTAGACAGAACTAGAAACTTACCAGTAAAAGTTTTAATCCATTTTATTAAACCAGTATAACTTAAAGGACCTTTGGTGGTTAATTCTATAATACCTTAGTTTATACATCAGGGTTATATATAATTAATATCTGATAGGTAGTTGGATGTGTGCTTTCCGTCTCATTTACTGTTCCTTGTTTGGTTGTGGGCTTAGGGCAGATTCACACAATTAACTATATGTTCGATATTAGATTATATATAGCTAGTATAAACTAAGTGATTATAGAATGAACTAGTGTGGTTACCATTTTTACTAAAAGAAATAAGGGTTTTCTTAAAGAATCTTTTCATCAATTATAAAGGAACTATTACAGTTAACTCCGTGAGTACCGAGTGAATACGTCAGGGTTATATACAATGATGATCTAACAAACAATGGGATGTGTGCTTTCCGCCTCATTTCATGTACCTTGTTTGGTTGTGGGTTTATGGCAGATACACACAATCGATTGTTTGTTTACTCTGGGTTTTATATAACTTGTATCCATTTAGTACTCATAGAAAGGATTGTAGAGTCATTTTTACTTATCTTTCATCAAAGCAGGAAATATAGGATTTTCTGGAGGAACAGGCGAACTTTTCTAAAAGAACTTACAACTTACATTACATCACTAAAATCTTATGAACTCACCAGCTTAAATGCTGATCTACTCTTTCAAAATAACTTGTATTCTCAGGAAACCAGTAGACAGGTACGCACACTGGGATTCAGAAGATAGAGCATAATAGCTTCATGTCGTGTTTTGTTATTTACTTTTGTAGTCTATCTTATGTGAACCACATACTTTGTAAACACTTTCTTTCTAATAAAATGGTTGTTTGTTACTTTGATTACTATGATGCATGTTTTGTGATACTAAACATGACGTCCTCCTCCCCCGAACGTTTCCGCCGTTTCGGTTTGGGGGTGTGACACCTACCCCTTCGGTCCTACAACCGTAACATCGGGACTTTTCCCCTACTACCACTATCACCTAACATCATAACATACGAGCATATAGAACATATCAGATAGTGGCAAACCCATGTAATTATCACAAAGACAATGACCTGACAAACAAATCCCTACTAGTGGGTCGGCATTGTAGCCGTAGATCCACTTCTATTGGAAGGTAACTCACCTCGATGTCGTGCAGTAACTGACTGTCCTCGGCACTGGAATCGACTCCACTCAAACTCCTACACATAACAACCTTCCTTAATTACCACTTCATACTTATAACCCTTTCAAGGGTCAACCCAGGTCAAAGTCAAAGTCCAGGTCAACGCCCTGGTCAAAGCCAACATCCTGGTTGACTCAACTCGCCTAGTTCATCCATCAACTCGTCGATGTAACATCCCGAAATTCAGGTACAACTATTTAGCCCTTCTTTTATTCAAAGTGTCAAGTTAAGCCCTTAAGAGGAATTGGTAGCAAATGAGTACGTTGGGCGTACTCAAGAGTACGCTGCGCGTACTCATGCGCTTATTTTGGACGCGGACTCGCCTGAGTACGCTGGGCGTACTCAGGGTTACGCTGGGCGTAATGTGTCCAGGTGCAAACCCTAATTTCTGACTTGTGCCCTATATATTGGATGCTAAGGCTCATTTCTCAGCCTCCATGGCAGTGAGTAAAACCCTAAGAGAGAACTTCCCATCGTCCTTAGTGAGTATGTGTGATTTTGGAGCTAAAAGTGCCTTGGGGTGTTAGTGAAGAAGAAGGAGAGGAGCTTGTGGAGGCTAGAGCTTGAAGTGCAAGTTTGGATCTGAGATCTACAGAGGAAGGAGCTGCTTTTAGAGGTATAAAGTTCAAAGCTTTCCTCTTCTTTTGGTTTGTTGTTGCATGGGCCATTTCGAGGGTTAAAAGTCCCAAAGGTGGAGACTTTATGAGTGTAAGGTGCTCCATGGTCCAAGATCTGTCCCCTTTCAGTGATATTTATGTTTTAGATCCATAAAGTTTCTATCTTGGTCGTTGATATGAGGACATGCTAGAGTTTTGAGCTTTCTAGGGCTAGAAGTGGTATATTTTGGGTGTTAGTGACTTGTTCAGCCATGCAAAGGCTTAAAGTTATCGACTTTATGGATTAAGAGGCTTAGAAACGGTCAGATCTAAAAGTTGGACGAGTGTCTTAACTGATTAAGACCTCAAGAGCTAAGGGACTGAAACTGAGAGTTACGCGGGGCGTAATCTCAGTACGCGCAGCGTAAGGGGTCGCGCACCCCATTTCTGTGCGGACGCCGGGTACGCCCAACGTACGTGTTTGGTACGCGCAGCGTAACCCGGAGGGTTGACTTTTGTTGACTTTTAGGGTTTGGTCAACTTTAGGGCCTTTGAGCCATGGGAGGGGTAAAATGGTCTTTTACCCTTCTGAGAGTACTAAGAGGAGGAATAGTCTAGCCTTGAGAGATGTATTGATTTAGAGTGTATATTTCATATGATTAGGCGGGGGCTAGACCAGATTTTACAGAGTTCGAGCTTTACCGAGTTACCCGAGGTGAGTCTTCTCACTATACTTTACCTAGAGTGGTAACAGAGTTATGTGACAGAGTTATTGTATGCTATCTATGTGATTTGTGGCACGACATTATTTCTATGTGATTTATGCTGTGTGTATACCAGAGTTAGGACCGGAAGGTCCAAAGAGCTAGGACCAGAGGGTCCACAGAGTTAGGGCCCAAGGGCCCACAGAGTTATAGCCTCGAGTGGCTAATGTGTGTTATGTTCTATAGTTATGTGCCAGTGTATTTGTATGCTATTTATGTGTTGAGATTTATTGTGATATGTGATATGCATGATCCAGAGTTATCAGAGTTAGGACCTTTGGGTCCATAGAGTTAGGGCTAGAGAGCCCACAGAGAGTTGGGACTGGAGGGTCCCACTGAGACACACTGACCAGAGGGTCAGCAGAGTCATAGCCTCGAGTGGCTAATATGTGTTAGAGTGGTATTTTGGGGAACTCACTAAGCTTTATGCTTACGGTGTTATGTGATATGTGTTTCAGGTACCAGTGGTGATCGCGGGAAGGCGCCGGCATGATCTGTACACACACCCGCAGAGTTTATTATGATTTGATCTTGGGATTTGTAGTGAGATAAAATTGATACATTGTTTTTGAAAGCAATTGTGGATGAATTTATATGGTTGTAAAAAGTGAAAAATTGTTTTGAAAATTTGGGTGTTACAAGTTGGTATCAGAGCCTTGGTTTGAGGGATTCGGATTCATCTTCGGGCGTATCTGAACTCAAACTGAGGATTTGAGAGAAATTTTGATGACTAAAAACTTTTTAAAAGAGTAAAAAGAGTTTTGAGACAAACAGAGCAGAGCCGTGTGTACGATCAGCCAGCGCCCGAACGGTGAATTCCCAAAATACCCTTGCAATTAGTGTTATGAGATATATTATGTTATGATATGCGATGAGTTATGCTATGCATGCTAGAGTAGACTAGGTATTCTTATTAGGACTAGAGTGGCCTGATATGTGATGCCTTAGTCTAGGAGTTTTGCTGCTAGGGATACTTGAGAGTGTTTAGATAGCAGCGAGGAGTTATGAGAGAGCTGCTAGTGAGTAGCATATGGTTAAAGAGAGTAGAGTACTTGGGACTTGGGATCCAAGGAGGAGGACTTAGAGTGAATACTGATGCGGTGTGGACGGTAGTATAGGGCCCGTACTACTGAAGACGCCGGAGCAGCGCGCACCCTAAGTAAGAATCCATTGGGTACTCAGGAACAAGTAGGGTTGAGTTATCGAGTGCGAGTATACTCGATCGAGTCTCTGGTATCTTCATATTGTGTTTCAGAGACATCATGGTTGGAACACCGCACACGCCGGAGGGCAGCGGTATTAGCGATGAAGAGATTCGCAGTATGATTTTGACGAAATGACCGTGGCGATCCGGAGGATTGTGAGTAGCGGATCGAGGGGTGATGTCATGGTTCGAGTACCATGATTAGTAGCAGATCGAGAGGTGATGTCATGGTTCGAGTACCATGATTGGTGGCAAAATGAGAGGTGATGTCATGGTTCGAGTACCATGATTAGTAGCAGATCGAGAGGTGATGTCATGGTTCGAGTACCATGATTGGTGACAGATCGAGAGGTGATGTCATGGTTGGAGTACCATGATTAGTAGCAGATCGAGAGGTGATGTCATGGTTCGAGTACCATGATTAGTAGCAGATCGAGAGGTGATGTCATGGTTCGAGTACCATGATTGGTGACAGATCGAGAGGTGATGTCATGGTTGGAGTACCATGATTAGTAGCAGATCGAGAGGTGATGTCATGGTTCGAGTACCATGATTGGTGACAGGTCGAGAAGTGATGTCATGGTTCGGGTACCATGATTGGTAGCAGATCAAGAGGTGATGTCATGGTTCGAGTACCATGATTGGTGGCAGATCGAGGGGTGATTTTGTGGTTCGAGTACCATGATTTGAGGCGGGTTGAGAATAGAGGACATGGTTCGAGTACCATGAAATGTGGCGGTGAGTGCTTCTGGTTTTGCCGGTTATTCCGCAGCGATTATCTAGACCAAGGTCGGATGTGAAGGAGTATGGGCCCAGAAGGCCAGGAAGAACGAGTTTTAGTGGAGCATCCCATGATAGGGAAACCGAGTTAGCTCCAAGGGATTGTTGGTGATATGTCATTCGGGTCGCAAGAATCAGAGTAGAGTAGGGACGGTGCGTTATGGAGGGATACGGTCTGAGCTGGAGAGCCGGCCGATAGTAGACATGTCACTTCCCGTGACCCGAGTGGTGCTATTTCTGTTTTTGTGGGAGACGTAAGGGGTATTGAGATTTCGGTTTCTGAGTTGGGGTGAACCCTGTGGAATCACACTGATGGTGACTTTTCAATCAGAGTATCCGGCAGCGGGTCTGTCGCAATGGAATGGTATAGCTTGAGCAGGCTGACAGTCGAGACTGAAACGGTCAAGGATCAGGATACACCCTATTTGAGTATAATAGGGCAGGTGTTAGCTGCAGTGTTGGGTGATCAAGAGGGGTATATCAGGGCAGTGACTCCTATTGTTCTTGAGAGGTATAAGGAGTGGAAATGTGGTTTCTGCTCTTATGATAAGGGGCATGTTGGAACGTTGGGCAAGGAGTCAAGGATGAGGAGTATGATGGTTCATTATTTCCAGATCCAGGGTTAGTGATAACACTGGACTGTTGGGAGGTCCGGTGAGGGTATAGTGTGAGATCCCGAATGACTAGAGGCAGTCACGATGGTAAGTTCTGAAGGTTGCATATGAGATCCTGGTATTTGGAGTTGTTTAATCCTTGTCAGAGAGATCATCAAGCGTTGCGTAGCACCTTGCAGAATTAGGTGAAATGTTACTGGCGGAGACAGTCTGTGGGATAGAGTGTTGGTGCACTAATTGGTGATGGTTCGAACCCTAAGCGGTGAAGAACCGAGTATCTTATTCGAGAAATCCGCACCTGCTGCTAGAGTTACTGAGGTTCGGCCAGCGAATGTCGAGGCACCGAAGGCTCGCGGGAGAGCCTTCCAGTTGACAGCGGAGGAGGTCCGTGCATCGCCCGATGTTGGGACTGGTACTTTTCTGTGGGTTATGTACCTGCTTAGGTGATATTTGACTCGGGAGCGAGTCGATCATTTGTGTCAATAGTGTTTGGTCGACACATCAGTAGCCGACGAGAGGCGTTGAGTCGACCTCTACGAGTTTCCATAGCTGACGAGCGAGCGGAGTATGCTACGGAGGTGATTCGGGGATGTATACTCGAGATCTTCGGTGTTGAGTTCCCGATAGATCTGGTCCTGATAGCGATGGTGGACGTATGAGTTATGAGGGGCATGGATTGGTTGAGCCGATTAGGGGCTGTCATAGACTGCGAGCGACAGTGGGTGACGATACGAGACCCCAGTGGGGGAGTACTTACGGAGTACGGCAAGGGTACCCGATGTGGATCGACGTTTTGTTCAGCCGCCAGAGCGAGACAGAGATTG
Organism: Lactuca virosa; assembly: GCF_052849685.1. Taxonomy (NCBI): domain Eukaryota; kingdom Viridiplantae; phylum Streptophyta; class Magnoliopsida; order Asterales; family Asteraceae; genus Lactuca; species Lactuca virosa. Next base: position 5,271,144 of record NC_136432.1, on the reverse strand, counting down.
CAGCAAGGCTGCAGCGGGTATGTGACCTATGTGATGGACACACAAGAGGCCGCTGGGAGGCCAAATTCGATGGATGACGTTCCGATAGTGCGTGAGTTCCCGGATGTTTTCCCGAGGAGTTGTCGGGTGTCCTTCCGAGAGGCAAGTAGAGTTCCGCATCGAGTTGGTTCCGGGGGCAGCGCCTATCGCCAAGGCGCCTTATCACCTTGCGCCGCCAGAGACGCAGTAGTTATCCTCGCAGCTTCAGGAGCTGTTGGGGAAGAGTGTTGTGATGCTACGGGGAGTCGTAGTACTCACCCGTCAGAGAGAGAGTGTTGTGATACTACGGGAAGCCGTAATACTCAGAGGTTGTTGTGATGCTACGGGGAGCTGTAGTACTCACCAGTCAGAGAGAGAGTGTTGTGATACTACGGGAAGCCGTAATACTCAGAGGTTGTTGTGATGCTACGGGGAGCTGTAGTACTCACCAGTCAGAGAGAGAGTGTTGTGATACTACGGGAAGCCGTAGTACTCAGAGGTTGTTGTGATGCTATGGGGAGCCGTAGTACTCACTAGTCAGAGAGAGGGTGTTGTGATGCTACGGGGAGTCGTAGTACTCACCAGTCAGAGAGAGGGCGTTGTGATGCTATGGGGAGCCGTAGTACTCACTAGTCAGAACAGGGCATTGTGATGCTACGGGGAGCCGTAGTACTCACTAGTCAGTGGGAGGTTGTGGTGATGTTATGAGGAAGCCTTCTTGATCTGAGCATGACACAGGAGGGTTTTAGGCTTGAAAAGCCCTACGCATGAGTTTTGGGAGCCTGGTGGTCGGACCAGGGGTGAGACCGGGGTCTCCTCAATGATTGGGAATCATTACATTCTGAGTAAGTGTGGACATCCAATCCGAAGGGATTGGATAAGTGAAGTACACATGGGTTGCGGGTCCCCAAGCTATGAGTTGAATGAGTCATTGGAACGAGCGATTCCAACTACGGGCGGACCAAACTCTTGAGTTGAGTTGAGTCCTGGTGATGTGTTGTACAGACCGGACCGAAGGGTCCAACGATATAGACCGGACCGAAGGGTCCAACGATGACTATCAGATGATAGAGGTCGGGGTTGAGTCGATCTCCAGTTGGGTACGAGGTTGCATTTCAGTACCGCCTACCACCCACAGACAGACGGGCAGAGCGGGCGGACGATTCGGACGCTCGAGGACATGCTTCGGGCATGTGTATTGGACTTCGGAGGAAGTTGGGACACGTATTTACCCTTGGTTGAGTTTTCCTATAACAACAGCCATCATTTGAGCATCAGTATGCCACCCTTTGAGCTGTTGTATGGGAGGAGGTGCCGGACTCCCATTTGTTGGGGTGAGGTCGGGCAGCGTGTGATGGGTAGTATAGAGATAGTACTTCAGACGACTGAGCAGATTCAGCGGGTCAGACAGAGGTTGTTGAACCACTCAGAGTCGCCAGAAGAGTTATGCGGATAGGCGACGATCCGAGCTTGAGTTCCAGGTTGGTGATTTAGTACTCCTGAAGGTATCTCCTTGGAAGGGGGTGATCCGATTCAGGAAGAGGGGTAAGTTGGGACCTCGGTATATTGGTCCTTTCAGGGTGACTGCCAGGGTGGGCAGGGTAGCGTATCGTTTGGAGCTACCTACGGAGTTGAGCCAGATTCACGATACCTTCCACGTGTCTCAGTTGAGGAAGTGTATCGCTGATGAGTCGGCAGTGGTTCCGTTAGAGGACATTCAGGTGGATGCGAGCCTGAATTATGTTGAGAGACCGGTTGCGATTGTGGATCGAAGGATCAAGACTTTGAGAAACAAGGAGGTGCCATTGGTTCAAGTCCAGTGGCAACATCGGAAGGGTTCTGAAATGACCTGGGAGCCGGAGTTAGAGATGCGCGAGCAGTATCCAGAGTTATTTGTTGAGTGAGACTTCGAGGGCGAAGTCTAGTTCTAGTGGGGGAGAATTGTAACATCCCGAAATTCAGGTACAACTATTTAGCCCTTCTTTTATTCAAAGTGTCAAGTTAAGCCCTTAAGAGGAATTGGTAGCAAATGAGTACGCTGGGCGTACTCAAGAGTACGCTGCACGTACTCATGCGCTTATTTTGGACGCGGACTCGCCTGAGTACGCTGGGCGTACTCAGGGTTACGCTGGGCGTAATGTGTCCAGGTGCAAACCCTAATTTCTGACTTGTGCCCTATATATTGGATGCTAAGGCTCATTTCTCAGCCTCCATGGCAGTGAGTAAAACCCTAAGAGAGAACTTCCCATCGTCCTTAGTGAGTATGTGTGATTTTGGAGCTAAAAGTGCCTTGGGGTGTTAGTGAAGAAGAAGGAGAGGAGCTTGTGGAGGCTAGAGCTTGAAGTGCAAGTTTGGATCTGAGATCTACAGAGGAAGGAGCTGCTTTTAGAGGTATAAAGTTCAAAGCTTTCCTCTTCTTTTGGTTTGTTGTTGCATGGGCCATTTCTAGGGTTAAAAGTCCCAAAGGTGGAGACTTTATGAGTGTAAGGTGCTCCATGGTCCAAGATCTGTCCCCTTTCAGTGATATTTATGTTTTAGATCCATAAAGTTTCTATCTTGATCGTTGATATGAGGACATGCTAGAGTTTTGAGCTTTCTAGGGCTAGAAGTGGTATATTTTGGGTGTTAGTGACTCGTTCAGCCATGCAAAGGCTTAAAGTTATCGACTTTATGGATTAAGAGGCTTAGAAACGGTCAGATCTAAAAGTTGGACGAGTGTCTTAACTGATTAAGACCTCAAGAGCTAAGGGACTGAAACTGAGAGTTACGCGGGGCGTAATCTCAGTACGCGCAGCGTAAGGGGTCGCGCACCCCATCTCTGTGCGGACGCCGGGTACGCCCAACGTACGTGTTTGGTACGCGCAGCGTAACCCGGAGGGTTGACTTTTGTTGACTTTTAGGGTTTGGTCAACTTTAGGGCCTTTGAGCCATGGGAGGGGTAAAATGGTCTTTTACCCTTCTGAGAGTACTAAGAGGAGGAATAGTCTAGCCTTGAGAGATGTATTGATTTAGAGTGTATATTTCATATGATTAGGCGGGGGCTAGACCAGATTTTACAGAGTTCGAGCTTTACCGAGTTACCCGAGGTGAGTCTTCTCACTATACTTTACCTAGAGTGGTAACAGAGTTATGTGACAGAGTTATTGTATGCTATCTATGTGATTTGTGGCACGACATTATTTCTATGTGATTTATGCTGTGTGTATACCAGAGTTAGGACCGGAAGGTCCAAAGAGCTAGGACCAGAGGGTCCACAGAGTTAGGGCCCAAGGGCCCACAGAGTTATAGCCTCGAGTGGCTAATGTGTGTTATGTTCTATAGTTATGTGCCAGTGTATTTGTATGCTATTTATGTGTTGAGATTTATTGTGATATGTGATATGCATGATCCAGAGTTATCAGAGTTAGGACCTTTGGGTCCATAGAGTTAGGGCTAGAGAGCCCACAGAGAGTTGGGACTGGAGGGTCCCACTGAGACACACTGACCAGAGGGTCAGCAGAGTCATAGCCTCGAGTGGCTAATATGTGTTAGAGTGGTATTTTGGGGAACTCACTAAGCTTTATGCTTACGGTGTTATGTGATATGTGTTTCAGGTACCAGTGGTGATCGCGGGAAGGCGCCGGCATGATCTGTACACACACCCGCAGAGTTTATTATGATTTGATCTTGGGATTTGTAGTGAGATAAAATTGATACATTGTTTTTGAAAGCAATTGTGGATGAATTTATATGGTTTTAAAAAGTGAAAAATTGTTTTGAAAATTTGGGTGTTACAAGTTGGTATCAGAGCCTTGGTTTGAGGGATTCGGATTCATCTTCGGGCGTATCTGAACTCAAACTGAGGATTTGAGAGAAATTTTGATGACTAAAAACTTTTTAAAAGAGTAAAAAGAGTTTTGAGACAAACAGAGCAGAGCCGTGTGTACGATCAGCCAGCGCCCGAACGGTGAATTCCCAAAATACCCTTGCAATTAGTGTTATGAGATATATTATGTTATGATATGCGATGAGTTATGCTATGCATGCTAGAGTAGACTAGGTATTCTTATTAGGACTAGAGTGGCCTGATATGTGATGCCTTAGTCTAGGAGTTTTGCTGCTAGGGATACTTGAGAGTGTTTAGATAGCAGCGAGGAGTTATGAGAGAGCTGCTAGTGAGTAGCATATGGTTAAAGAGAGTAGAGTACTTGGGACTTGGGATCCAAGGAGGAGGACTTAGAGTGAATACTGATGCGGTGTGGACGGTAGTATAGGGCCCGTACTACTGAAGACGCCGGAGCAGCGCGCACCCTAAGTAAGAATCCATTGGGTACTCAGGAACAAGTAGGGTTGAGTTATCGAGTGCGAGTATACTCGATCGAGTCTCTGGTATCTTCATATTGTGTTTCAGAGACATCATGGTTGGAACACCGCACACGCCGGAGGGCAGCGGTATTAGCGATGAAGAGATTCGCAGTATGATTTTGACGAAATGACCGTGGCGATCCGGAGGATTGTGAGTAGCGGATCGAGGGGTGATGTCATGGTTCGAGTACCATGATTAGTAGCAGATCGAGAGGTGATGTCATGGTTCGAGTACCATGATTGGTGGCAAAATGAGAGGTGATGTCATGGTTCGAGTACCATGATTAGTAGCAGATCGAGAGGTGATGTCATGGTTCGAGTACCATGATTGGTGACAGATCGAGAGGTGATGTCATGGTTGGAGTACCATGATTAGTAGCAGATCGAGAGGTGATGTCATGGTTCGAGTACCATGATTAGTAGCAGATCGAGAGGTGATGTCATGGTTCGAGTACCATGATTGGTGACAGATCGAGAGGTGATGTCATGGTTGGAGTACCATGATTAGTAGCAGATCGAGAGGTGATGTCATGGTTCGAGTACCATGATTGGTGACAGGTCGAGAAGTGATGTCATGGTTCGGGTACCATGATTGGTAGCAGATCAAGAGGTGATGTCATGGTTCGAGTACCATGATTGGTGGCAGATCGAGGGGTGATTTTGTGGTTCGAGTACCATGATTTGAGGCGGGTTGAGAATAGAGGACATGGTTCGAGTACCATGAAATGTGGCGGTGAGTGCTTCTGGTTTTGCCGGTTATTCCGCAGCGATTATCTAGACCAAGGTCGGATGTGAAGGAGTATGGGCCCAGAAGGCCAGGAAGAACGAGTTTTAGTGGAGCATCCCATGATAGGGAAACCGAGTTAGCTCCAAGGGATTGTTGGTGATATGTCATTCGGGTCGCAAGAATCAGAGTAGAGTAGGGACGGTGCGTTATGGAGGGATACGGTCTGAGCTGGAGAGCCGGCCGATAGTAGACATGTCACTTCCCGTGACCCGAGTGGTGCTATTTCTGTTTTTGTGGGAGACGTAAGGGGTATTGAGATTTCGGTTTCTGAGTTGGGGTGAACCCTGTGGAATCACACTGATGGTGACTTTTCAATCAGAGTATCCGGCAGCGGGTCTGTCGCAATGGAATGGTATAGCTTGAGCAGGCTGACAGTCGAGACTGAAACGGTCAAGGATCAGGATACACCCTATTTGAGTATAATAGGGCAGGTGTTAGCTGCAGTGTTGGGTGATCAAGAGGGGTATATCAGGGCAGTGACTCCTATTGTTCTTGAGAGGTATAAGGAGTGGAAATGTGGTTTCTGCTCTTATGATAAGGGGCATGTTGGAACGTTGGGCAAGGAGTCAAGGATGAGGAGTATGATGGTTCATTATTTCCAGATCCAGGGTTAGTGATAACACTGGACTGTTGGGAGGTCCGGTGAGGGTATAGTGTGAGATCCCGAATGACTAGAGGCAATCACGATGGTAAGTTCTGAAGGTTGCATATGAGATCCTGGTATTTGGAGTTGTTTAATCCTTGTCAGAGAGATCATCAAGCGTTGCGTAGCACCTTGCAGAATTAGGTGAAATGTTACTGGCGGAGACAGTCTGTGGGATAGAGTGTTGGTGCACTAATTGGTGATGGTTCGAACCCTAAGCGGTGAAGAACCGAGTATCTTATTCGAGAAATCCGCACCTGCTGCTAGAGTTACTGAGGTTCGGCCAGCGAATGTCGAGGCACCGAAGGCTCGCGGGAGAGCCTTCCAGTTGACAGCGGAGGAGGTCCGTGCATCGCCCGATGTTGGGACTGGTACTTTTCTGTGGGTTATGTACCTGCTTAGGTGATATTTGACTCGGGAGCGAGTCGATCATTTGTGTCAATAGTGTTTGGTCGACACATCAGTAGCCGACGAGAGGCGTTGAGTCGACCTCTACGAGTTTCCATAGCTGACGAGCGAGCGGAGTATGCTACGGAGGTGATTCGGGGATGTATACTCGAGATCTTCGGTGTTGAGTTCCCGATAGATCTGGTCCTGATAGCGATGGTGGACGTATGAGTTATGAGGGGCATGGATTGGTTGAGCCGATTAGGGGCTGTCATAGACTGCGAGCGACAGTGGGTGACGATACGAGACCCCAGTGGGGGAGTACTTACGGAGTACGGCAAGGGTACCCGATGTGGATCGACGTTTTGTTCAGCCGCCAGAGCGAGACAGAGATTGCAGCAAGGCTGCAGCGGGTATGTGACCTATGTGATGGACACACAAGAGGCCGCTGGGAGGCCAAATTCGATGGATGACGTTCCGATAGTGCGTGAGTTCCCGGATGTTTTCCCGAGGAGTTGTCGGGTGTCCTTCCGAGAGGCAAGTAGAGTTCCGCATCGAGTTGGTTCCGGGGGCAGCGCCTATCGCCAAGGCGCCTTATCACCTTGCGCCGCCAGAGACGCAGTAGTTATCCTCGCAGCTTCAGGAGCTGTTGGGGAAGAGTGTTGTGATGCTACGGGGAGTCGTAGTACTCACCCGTCAGAGAGAGAGTGTTGTGATACTACGGGAAGCCGTAATACTCAGAGGTTGTTGTGATGCTACGGGGAGCTATAGTACTCACCAGTCAGAGAGAGAGTGTTGTGATACTACGGGAAGCCGTAATACTCAGAGGTTGTTGTGATGCTACGGGGAGCTGTAGTACTCACCAGTCAGAGAGAGAGTGTTGTGATACTACGGGAAGCCGTAGTACTCAGAGGTTGTTGTGATGCTATGGGGAGCCGTAGTACTCACTAGTCAGAGAGAGGGTGTTGTGATGCTACGGGGAGTCGTAGTACTCACCAGTCAGAGAGAGGGCGTTGTGATGCTATGGGGAGCCGTAGTACTCACTAGTCAGAACAGGGCATTGTGATGCTACGGGGAGCCGTAGTACTCACTAGTCAGTGGGAGGTTGTGGTGATGTTATGAGGAAGCCTTCTTGATCTGAGCATGACACAGGAGGGTTTTAGGCTTGAAAAGCCCTACGCATGAGTTTTGGGAGCCTGGTGGTCGGACCAGGGGTGAGACCGGGGTCTCCTCAATGATTGGGAATCATTACATTCTGAGTAAGTGTGGACATCCAATCCGAAGGGATTGGATAAGTGAAGTACACATGGGTTGCGGGTCCCCAAGCTATGAGTTGAATGAGTCATTGGAACGAGCGATTCCAACTACGGGCGGACCAAACTCTTGAGTTGAGTTGAGTCCTAGTGATGTGTTGTACAGACCGGACCGAAGGGTCCAACGATATAGACCGGACCGAAGGGTCCAACGATGACTATCAGATGATAGAGGTCGGGGTTGAGTCGATCTCCAGTTGGGTACGAGGTTGCATTTCAGTACCGCCTACCACCCACAGACAGACGGGCAGAGCGGGCGGACGATTCAGACGCTCGAGGACATGCTTCGGGCATGTGTATTGGACTTCGGAGGAAGTTGGGACACGTATTTACCCTTGGTTGAGTTTTCCTATAACAACAGCCATCATTTGAGCATCAGTATGCCACCCTTTGAGCTGTTGTATGGGAGGAGGTGCCGGACTCCCATTTGTTGGGGTGAGGTCGGGCAGCGTGTGATGGGTAGTATAAAGATAGTACTTCAGACGACTGAGCAGATTCAGCGGGTCAGACAGAGGTTGTTGAACCACTCAGAGTCGCCAGAAGAGTTATGCGGATAGGCGACGATCCGAGCTTGAGTTCCAGGTTGGTGATTTAGTACTCCTGAAGGTATCTCCTTGGAAGGGGGTGATCCGATTCAGGAAGAGGGGTAAGTTGGGACCTCGGTATATTGGTCCTTTCAGGGTGACTGCCAGGGTGGGCAGGGTAGCGTATCGTTTGGAGCTACCTACGGAGTTGAGCCAGATTCACGATACCTTCCACGTGTCTCAGTTGAGGAAGTGTATCGCTGATGAGTCGGCAGTGGTTCCGTTAGAGGACATTCAGGTGGATGCGAGCCTGAATTATGTTGAGAGACCGGTTGCGATTATGGATCGAAGGATCAAGACTTTGAGAAACAAGGAGGTGCCATTGGTTCAAGTCCAGTGGCAACATCGGAAGGGTTCTGAAATGACCTGGGAGCCGGAGTTAGAGATGCGCGAGCAGTATCCAGAGTTATTTGTTGAGTGAGACTTCGAGGGCGAAGTCTAGTTCTAGTGGGGGAGAATTGTAACATCCCGAAATTCAGGTACAACTATTTAGCCCTTCTTTTATTCAAAGTGTCAAGTTAAGCCCTTAAGAGGAATTGGTAGCAAATGAGTACGCTGGGCGTACTCAAGAGTACGCTGCGCGTACTCATGCGCTTATTTTGGACGCGGACTCGCCTGAGTACGCTGGGCGTGCTCAGGGTTACGCTGGGCGTAATGTGTCCAGGTGCAAACCCTAATTTCTGACTTGTGCCCTATATATTGGATGTTAAGGCTCATTTCTCAGCCTCCATGGCAGTGAGTAAAACCCTAAGAGAGAACTTCCCATCGTCCTTAGTGAGTATGTGTGATTTTGGAGCTAAAAGTGCCTTGGGGTGTTAGTGAAGAAGAAGGAGAGGAGCTTGTGGAGGCTAGAGCTTGAAGTGCAAGTTTGGATCTGAGATCTACAGAGGAAGGAGCTGCTTTTAGAGGTATAAAGTTCAAAGCTTTCCTCTTCTTTTGGTTTGTTGTTGCATGGGCCATTTCTAGGGTTAAAAGTCCCAAAGGTGGAGACTTTATGAGTGTAAGGTGCTCCATGGTCCAAGATTTGTCCCCTTTCAGTGATATTTATGTTTTAGATCCATAAAGTGTCTATCTTGGTCGTTGATATGAGGACATGCTAGAGTTTTGAGCTTTCTAGGGCTAGAAGTGGTATATTTTGGGTGTTAGTGACTTGTTCAGCCATGCAAAGGCTTAAAGTTATCGACTTTATGGATTAAGAGGCTTAGAAACGGTCAGATCTAAAAGTTGGACGAGTGTCTTAACTGATTAAGACCTCAAGAGCTAAGGGACTGAAACTGAGAGTTACGCGGGGCGTAATCTCAGTACGCGCAGCGTAAGGGGTCGCGCACCCCGTTTCTGTGCGGACGCCGGGTACGCCCAGCGTACGTGTTTGGTACGCGCAGCGTAACCCGGAGGGTTGACTTTTGTTGACTTTTAGGGTTTGGTCAACTTTAGGGCCTTTGAGCCATGGGAGGGGTAAAATGGTCTTTTACCCTTCTGAGAGTACTAAGAGGAGGAATAGTCTAGCCTTGAGAGATGTATTGATTTAGAGTGTATATTTCATATGATTAGGCGGGGGCTAGACCAGATTTTACAGAGTTCGAGCTTTACCGAGTTACCCGAGGTGAGTCTTCTCACTATACTTTACCTAGAGTGGTAACAGAGTTATGTGACAGAGTTATTGTATGCTATCTATGTGATTTGTGGCACGGCATTATTTCTATGTGATTTATGCTGTGTGTATACCAGAGTTAGGACAGGAAGGTCCAAAGAGCTAGGACCAGAGGGTCCACAGAGTTAGGGCCCAAGGGCCCACAGAGTTATAGCCTCGAGTGGCTAATGTGTGTTATGTTCTATAGTTATGTGCCAGTGTATTTGTATGCTATTTATGTGTTGAGATTTATTGTGATATGTGATATGCATGATCCAGAGTTATCAGAGTTAGGACCTTTGGGTCCATAGAGTTAGGGCTAGAGAGCCCACAGAGAGTTGGGACTGGAGGGTCCCACTGAGACACACTGACCAGAGGGTCAGCAGAGTCATAGCCTTGAGTGGCTAATATGTGTTAGAGTGGTATTTTGGGGAACTCACTAAGCTTTATGCTTACGGTGTTATGTGTTATGTGTTTCAGGTACCAGTGGTGATCGCGGGAAGGCGCCGGCATGATCTGTACACACACCCGCAGAGTTTATTATGATTTGATCTTGGGATTTGTAGTGAGATAAAATTGATACGTTGTTTTTGAAAGCAATTGTGGATGAATTTATATGGTTTTAAAAAGTGAAAAATTGTTTTGAAAATTTGGGTGTTACAGTCGAGCTCCATAATTCAGAGAAACTCGCATTCGCGATCGGACTCGTTGAGTTACCCTTTAACTTGCCGAGTTCCTCCTTATGACATAATCGGGACTTTCCATTTGAACTCGTCGAGTCCTTCCTTGGACTCATCGATTTCTCCTTCATACAGATCGGAACATTTGCTCCTTGACTCGCCGAGTTCATCCTTGAACTCGTCGAGTCCTGCTTCATAACAGTTGGGACATTGTCTTGAACTCACCGAGTTCATCCTGGACTCGTCGAGTTTTTGATCTTCAAGTCCATATTCACGCCCTATCTTGTTTAGTCATATTCTAGACTTAACCAGATTGCTTAGAAACAGAAAAAGTTGGGGAACCATGACCCGACTCACTGAGTTCTATGAACGACTCGTCGAGTCCCCTAAAGTCCAAGTATATCCATTCGATTTCAGTCGGACTTAATGCATCCAAAACATACATATGACCTTCTAGGATCGATATAGCATGTAAAGTTACAAACTTTACGTGCATGCATGGGTTAACTAGTCCACAAAGTCCTAAAAAGCATTCCATAAGATGTATGGGATTCCCATGGCCAATGGTCATAATGTTGGCACCTTTATGCCATGGAGTCCCTCTAAGACTCTGGATCCAAATTCCTGACACCAAAACAAGCTTGTGTCCGCGAATGGTTCCATAATGAGCGCTAAATGGCCCTAAACTACCCCATGGAGAGATCTAAGGAATGAAAGAACAAGGTACACACTTTTTACCTCAAATAAGTTGGGAATGTGACAAAATCTCTAGATCTACTTGATTCCTCTTGATCTCCCAAGCTTCCTCTTTCTTCTCAGGCTTCAAAAACACACAAAATCCCTCAAGAATGGCTCTCACACTTGCAAAATGCTCTAGGGTTTCAAGTTAGGGTTTTCTGGACTAAGGGAGACGATGGAGGCTAGGAGGGAGGCCAGATAAAGTGTTTAAATAGGGTGCAAACCCTAAAATTTAGGGTTTCATCCAGATAGGTCTACTCGTCGAGTCGGGGCTTCCGACTCGGCGAGTAGACTCTTCCACCCGCGTCCAAGATTCGCCTCTTACTCGACGAGTTGGGGCCTCCAACTCGTCGAGTCCCAGTGTAAAAATGCAAAAATTCGTATTTAAAATACGTACTGGGAACCGGGCGTTACATGACGAGTAGCAACAATTTAATAAATCTAAACTAACTCCATCACTAAGCACTAGACTATAAACTCCAATCTTGGTGACATGTGAAGATCGCCTATTCCTCATGATCAAGTTTATTCTATTATGATCCATGTCCTCACTTCTTCTTAGCCCCTGCAAATCATAACAAATGTGAAATCCACATCCTGTATCAAGGACCCAAGAACGAGAAGATGATGAGTTATGAGATAAGATATTGTAAATACATGTAGAAGTCGGCTTTACCTTGCCATCTTTAATGTATTGCATATACTTTGGGCGGCTTCATTTCCAATGCCCTCTGTCGTTGCAGTAGAAGCAAGTCGCCTCTTTGGGATCAGAGACAAGGGGAGCATCAGAACTGGATTTACCTTTGGGTCCATTACTTGAAGATCCAACTTGAGGCTTTCCCTTCCAGTTTTTCTTTGGAAGACCTTTCCTCTTTTTCCATTTCCCTTGACCAATGGCCAAAACGGGAGAACTAGCAGAAGTGGAGGCAACACTTTTTCCCTTCATCCTTGCTTCAACTGTTTGCAAGAGGTTGTGCAATTGAGACAAAGTAGTCTCATTTGTTGTTCAAATGATAGGTCAAGATGAACTGATCATAAAAACTTGGTAAGGAGTTTAAGACTATGTCGATAGCCAACTCCTCATCAAAATTCACATTAAGCTTGACAAGCCGATCCACATATCATTGCATTCTTTGCACGTAGCTGCTAACAGATTCTCCCTTTTTCATATTGCTTGTTGTGGGGGATTTTACCACCTCGTACTTTTCTTGACGAGCTCGCTTATGGTACTTTTCCATAAGGTCTTTGTTTATCTCGTACGACCAGTAATCCTTATAGTATCTCTGCAATTCAGGAGTCATCGTGACCACCATGATGCAAGCAACTTTTGTTGCATCATTGTAGTGCTTCTTGTAGGCGGCCATTTCTTTAGGAGTGACATTTTCTTCATCAATTTCATTGAACTCTTTCTCAAGGACATACTCCTTGTCCTCGAAATGAAGGGACATCTTGATGTTGTGCATCCGATCATTATAGTTGGTTCAATCCAATGTCACCCTTGAGCAGATGTTTAGCAACGAGAAGTTTTGATTAGAGGACGAGGATGAACAAGAAGCATCATTTTGAGTAGACATTTGTAAAAGAAATGTAGTTTTAGTTAGATAAGAACAATCCTTAATATAACAACCCAGAAAATGAAATATTACGGCTAGGATCCAACTAAAAAATTCACAACTTAGAAAATGGATGCTGTAATCTAATTGTAAACTTTATAAAGGTAGGTAAATGACGATTTACCAATTCCACCATTGAAAAACGAAATTTGAAGGAATTTAAGTTAAGTGAAATTTCTAGATCTTTTGAGACTCATTGAAACTATTCAATGACATGTTTAATCTCAGATTATGCTCTTCTATTTGTGTCTGGGATACCGAGGATCACAAACAATATGTGACTAACCATGCAAATTAGCTTGACACTCTCGATTTCATTTATCATCTCATTGTAATGTGTCGGTAAACCACACACGCTCTGTTAATCAATGATAATTTTCGAGATGCCCATTATTACTCTTTATAGTCACTATTAGTGTGCCGGTTAAGCACAAACGCTCTACTAACTAATATAAAGTATAATGCGCGACATACATGGCTCGTATGCCCAGCGTACGCTGATGACGATTCGGAATCGGGGCACTGGTCCATTACGCGCAACGTACTCTAAAGTACGACGGACATACTGTCCAGTCAGCCCAAACTAGCACCCATGTCTTAATCCATTAAGCTCTAACATCTAAAACTTAGATCCAAGCTCATTATAGTGTCTTAAGCCATAAAGTTGCAAACTTTATGCACTTGCATGCCTTAATGGGACTCAAACCACGAATTAAGCCCTATAACTCTCTCATGTGGTCACTAACACATGCTCTTCTATTTGTGTCTGGGATACCGAGGATCACAAACAATATGTGACTAACCATGCAAATTAGCTTGACACTCTCGATTTCATTTATCATCTCATTGTAATGTGTCGGTAAACCACACACGCTCTGTTAATCAATGATAATTTTCGAGATGCCCATTATTACTCTTTATAGTCACTATTAGTGTGCCGGTTAAGCACAAACGCTCTACTAACTAATATAAAGTATAATGCGCGACATACATGGCTCGTATGCCCAGCGTACGCTGATGACGATTCGGAATCGGGGCACTGGTCCAGTACGCGCAACGTACTCTAAAGTACGACGGACATACTGTCCAGTCAGCCCAAACTAGCACCCATGTCTTAATCCATTAAGCTCTAACATCTAAAACCTAGATCCAAGCTCATTATAGTGTCTTAAGCCATAAAGTTGCAAACTTTATGCACTTGCATGCCTTAATGGGACTCAAACCACGAATTAAGCCCTATAACTCTCTCATGTGGTCACTAACACATGCTCTTCTATTTGTGTCTGGGATACCGAGGATCACAAACAATATGTGACTAACCATGCAAATTAGCTTGACACTCTCGATTTCATTTATCATCTCATTGTAATGTGTCGGTAAACCACACACGCTCTGTTAATCAATGATAATTTTCGAGATGCCCATTATTACTCTTTATAGTCACTATTAGTGTGCCGGTTAAGCACAAACGCTCTACTAACTAATATAAAGTATAATGCGCGACATACATGGCTCGTATGCCCAGCGTACGCTGATGACGATTCAGAATCGGGGCACTGGTCCAGTACGCGCAACGTACTCTAAAGTACGACGGACATACTGTCCAGTCAGCCCAAACTAGCACCCATGTCTTAATCCATTAAGCTCTAACATCTAAAACTTAGATCCAAGCTCATTATAGTGTCTTAAGCCATAAAGTTGCAAACTTTATGCACTTGCATGCCTTAATGGGACTCAAACCACGAATTAAGCCCTATAACTCTCTCATGTGGTCACTAACACATGCATGATTGACTCTTAACCTCCAAGATACGATTTTTATGACTCCATGCACTCCCAAGATTCCAAAAGGACAACTCAAATGGCATGGAGTAGCCCATACTCCAAAAGACCAAGTTATGGGACCAAAAGATGCTAAAATCTTCCCTAAGTCTAGATCTAAGCTTAGAATGAACAAGTTTCAAACTTTATACCTTTAATATGCTAGAAATGATGCACAAACTCACGATCTACAAGATCCTTCTTCTCCTTTGCTTCTTCTCAAACTTCCTTATTCTTCAAAACCACCAAAGAAAACCCAAACACTCTATGTAAGCTCAAAAATCCACTCAAGATGGCTAGGGTTCCGAGATTAGCACTAAAGGCAATGGAGATCGAAGGGGTGATGCACTTGAAGAACTTAATGACCTTAAATAAGGTGCAAACCCTAAAAATTAGGGTTTGCCTCTGGCTTGAGTACGCCCAACGTACACCAGGATCACCCCGATGATGCGCATGCAAGGAGTACATTGTGCGTACCTAATGTACGTCCAACGTACTCATGAAACCTTCACCACATTTTAATTGAAATAAGTAGAACAATAGATTAATTTCATACCTGGCGAATCGGGCGCTATAAGTGCCGATTACGTTGGGCATACGCGATTAGTGCCCAAACCTTATTTTCATGGTTTGATCCCTGTTTAAGCTCCTTAACTTCCCGAACCCATTCCATTTTCATCCTCCACCTTTCCAACACCCTCCATTGAAAACCCTAACCCTAGTTTTAGCAAAAGAAGGTGTGCTTGGGTGCTTTGGAGTGTTCTCGGTCCATCTTGGAGAAGAATAAACTATTTGGAGAAGTGTTGGTTGCATTGGAGCTTATAGATCCAGACTTTGTTCACCTTGATCTTTCTTCTAGAGGTATAAATTTTGAATCTTGATGATTCATTTGATAGATCTAGCTAGTATTGGGTGTTATGCGCTTTTGGTCACTTTAATGCATACAATTTAGTCTTACAAGTTTGAGACCTTGTTATGGATAAAGTTAGAAACTTTATCCATCTAAACATCATATTGATTCAGATCTAAAGGCTTGAGACTTAGACTTAATGGATTAATTTGGAAAGGATGCACTTTTGGTCCCTTTGAGACTTAAAGACTAGATCTTGGTTGGTTGGACCATTCTAATGGATAAAGTTGGAAACTTTACCCATTATAGAGTTATTAGGAACCATAAAAATGTAATCTTGGACCTTAGTTTCCTTCCATGCATGAGCTAAGGTGTCTTAAAGAGTTAAGAAGTTAGGGTTTTTGGTATTGAGCACTTAATGGCCATGAAAGACCTTAAAGTTGGAAACTTTATGGTTAAGGACATCATTTGAGGACTAGGTCTGGAATTTGTACGAAAGAGTTTAAGGGATTAATTTGTTAATAGAAGGGAATGATGGTTGCACATACGCTGGGTGTACGCCATGGTACACAGGGCGTACGAGGTCAACGCCTCATTTCTGGTCAAGGCCTGTGTACCCTAAGCGTAGAAGATGAGTACGCTAGGCGTACTCAGCTGAGTTGACTCAGTTGGATTTTTGACTTTTCGACATTGACCTGTCTTTGACCTAGGGGTATTTTGGGTATATTAATTATAAGTTAAGTTTGGTAATGTTCCATTGAATAGGTGACCGGTAGAGCTAATATTCAGAACAATGTCCTGTTCAGTGATCTTTCAGATGGAGAGGTGGGTCTTCTCGATATATCCATGGGTCGAAGGTACCAATGTTGACCCATTACTTTGTTATGCAGAATGCTAGTTGTCTCTGTGATACTTATATGAAAGACCAAGATATGACCCCTGACAATTGTATGAAAGACCAGGATCTGGCCCCTGGCACTTGTATGTAAGATCGGGATTTGGCCCTCGACATTGCAAGGAAAGACCATGATTTGGCCCATGGCAAGAAGTGATTGTAAGACTATGATTTGGCCCATAACATTCACTTTCTTATGTATGGTATATGGTGTTTTGGGGAACTCACTAAGATTTGTGCTTATGGTTTTATGTTTATGGTTTTAGGTACTTCCGGTACGAAAGGGAAGGGCCCAACGTGACTGCACCGCATCCACTAGAGTTTTCCGCATTAACAATTTTCAACATTTACCCTGATGTTTAAATAATATATTCACTTTGATCGGTTTTGGAACAACTCGTTCGTATGGTTTATTGTTTTAAAAATGAAAATTTTACTATGAATTTTTGGGACGTTACAACCGGCAGGCTAATTGCCAAGTTCAAGGAGCGAACTGCAACCTTGCAGAATGTGAGAGGGACTTCTGAGGCGACTACTGGGGGAGAGCTTGATGTGGGCAAGCGACTCAGAAAGACAAAGATGGCTTATTCAGCGATGGACTAGGAGTTCGAGGCTGCTAACCTTTGTATTGGAAGTCAGGGGGACCTTGATATATGCGGAAAATATGATGAAACCAATGAGTTTGCTTGTCACAGATTCAAATGCTACAAGTGTGGATAAAAAGGGCATGTCGTTCGCGACTGCAAGAAGGATCAAGCGTGTTTCCATTGTCACCAGTCGGGTCATATCATACCCGACTGTCTTGCATGGGTTGCGGAGGGAGTACATGCCCAAACACCTATCATCATATGGGAGGTCAAGGTTGAATCGCAAGAAATCGTAGATATGAATTTTGACCCTCGATTTTATCTTGACTAGATGTACTTGTTTAATGTGATGCCAAATGGATAACCATTTGTATATTTAGCTTGTTAGCTCTATTATGTTAGCATCGATGGGTTTTAAAGGATCAGGGATGCGGCCTTCGGGGTGCTTTGTAAATCATGAGGTAAGAGGTTCGTTCGTAAAAGGGTTTAAAGTTGTATTGTTTGGAAAGCTTCTAGCGTCTCCATCTAAGGTGCAGGATTTCCTTGAGTTTGCTGGTTAATATTCAAGAATTGTTGCATGCCATTTTGCATATCAAGAGTTGTGTTTAGAGAGTGTCTGGATGAACCGGTTTTAGGCTTTGACTGGGAAAACGTCGGCCAATAATGGAGTAAGCCTAGAGTGGGGAAGGACTGAGTGTTTTGTTTGAAGGATTAACAACCAATTTGATTTTGATTGGTTCTAGCACAATAGGTCAGAGAAAGTTGTAGTGTAAGTTCGTTGGATTTTCGGTATTCGAGATTGTTAAGATCTTTTATGGTGAAAAGGATTAAGGGGTTGATCAGAAGTAAGTGCAGGGTGAGTTTATAACATCCCAATTTTCAAGATCAAAAATTTTGTTTTTAATTAAGTAATTTATAAAACCATTTACTGAAAAACAACATCGATATATATATCAAACTTATAACCCATAAGCTAAATGTCATAAAAACATGTCATGGAATAATAATAATGTCAGAGTACAATCCCAAGGACATCATAGTGCGGAAATCGGGTATGTGTGTACGATGCGCTGCTACCGTGCCGACTCCTTCCCCTTCGATGAAGAGGTACCTGAAAACAAAACTGTAAACTGTAAGCACGAAGCTTAGTGAGTTCCCCCATCATACCACATACCATACATAACACATACAATCTAACATATCTGGGTACTACCCACTTCGGTCTCTTTCAACCGGTAACTTGCCTAGCATATCAGGGTGCTGGCCTACCCCTTTGGTCCTGTCGACCAGTACCTCGCCTAACATATCAGGGTGCTGGCCTACCCCTTCGGTCCTTTCGAACGGTACCAGGGACTATTTCACCCCTAATCTACCACACAACATCCTAGTGCATCAGCATATAAATCATGTACTGCCTAGCTTGTCTGGGTGCTGGCATACCCCTTCGGTCCTATCGACCGGTACTAGGGTCTATCCTACCCATTCAATCACATATCATATAACATCATATCATACTATCACATAAAACATAACATACCAGATAATTATCACAAAGACAATTATCTAACAACCATCTCCTACTAGTGGGCTGACATTATGGCTGTAGACCCACTTCTACTGGAAGGTAACTCACCTCGTAAAGTGTCTAAACTGTCCTTGCTGCCGGAATCAACCCCTCTCAGATCCTACACATAACAATCTTCCTTAATTACCATTTCCTGGTCATCTCAAGTCAAAGTCAAAGTCAAGGTCAACACCTTGGTCAAAGTCAACTCTAGGTCAAAGTCAACATCCAGTTGACTCAATTCGCCGAGTTGGCCCCACAACTCGTCGAGTTCCTAAATCATGAAAACGGCAAGACTCGATCCTACTCGCCGAGCCTTAAAAGGGCTCGCCGAGTTCTTCTTTAAACAAAGTCGGGATCTTCTACAACTGACTCGCCGAGTTCATCTTCATCTGAGTTAAGGTGTTTAGTCCTTGACTCGTCGAGTTAATCCTTGAACTCGTCGAGTTCATCTTCATATGTTTGGGATATTGCCTTGGACTCGCCGAGTTCATCCTTGAACTCGTCGAGTACGATGATCTTCAGGTCCATAATGAACCCAACTGGCTGAGTCCTCTTCCAACTCAACACACACTCGCTATCAGAAGGGGTTTTGGGGAAAATGCAACTTGACTCGCCGAGTCACATAAGTGACTCGCCGAGTCCCTCTATGTCCAAAACTATTCAGTCGATTTCAGATGGTCTTAATGCATCCAAAACATAGATCTGACCTCCTAGGGTCCATTTTACACGTAAAGCTACGATCTTGACGTTCATGCATGGGGTTTTTGGCTCAAAAGACTCTAAAATGAGGTTTATATGATGCATGGGACTCCCATGGCCATAAAGTTGGCACCTTTATGCCACGGGAACCCCCAATGGTTCCCGATCTGAAGTCATACCCCCTTAAAACCACAAATCCCGAAAATGGTTCTACTAACACCTAGAAAAGGTAGAACTTGCCCTAACTAGAGATCTAAGAGATAAATGGTCAAGGTTGAAGCTTTTTACCTTGAATGGGTTGGGAATGAAGCAAAACCTTTGGATCTACTTGCTTCTTCTGGAACCACCAAGCTTCCACTTATTTCTTCAAGCTTCAAACAACCATAAACACACAAAAATGGCTCAAGAACACTCCAAATGCTTTAGGGTTTCGAGTTAGGGCTTTTCTGGACTATGAGAGACGATGGAGGCTGAAATGGGACAAGATAATGTGTTTAAATAGGGTGCAAACCCTAAATATTAGGGTTTCATCCAGGCAGTCCTACTCGTCGAGTCGGGCTCCCGACTCGTCGAGTAGGTTACTTAAAACCCTTGTCCAAAGTCCAGTCTACTCGACGAGTTGGGCCTCTAACTCGTCGAGTCCCAGTGTAAAAATGCAATTACTTTTATTTAAAATACGTACCGGGAACCGGACGTTACAGAGTTGCTGATAAATTCATGCTTTTAAGGTTGTGCACGTGGTCCTCGCATCAAAAGCTTCTAGGCAAGGATCTCGTTGTAATCGGATGTCCCTTCTGGGATAATGAAATATAATTAAGAGGATCGTGTGTTGCTCAGATTGGATATCAATTGAAGGGTTGGTTGGCTCGTTAAACCGATCGTTATCATTAGTAAGAGTAGAACTATGGTTGATTTATCAATATACTTCAGGGTGTAAGGGATGCACTTTTGCACGAGCTTGGGTCCAGAGGATGGGATTGCTCAAGAATTATCAAGTAGTATACGTTGACGGTGTATGGGTGCAATGATCATTCTTCAAGTGTCGAACAACGACTATTTTGGACCCATGAATAGAGCGTCAGAGTAGCATTGACCGATTTTCTGGAAGGACTCGGATCTACGTGGAATCCCATTTTGGTGGGTCGCGCCGGTAAGGTTGGAAAGGAGTCAGTTCGATCTCGGTTCTGATATCATTCAAGAAGTTTGGTTTAATGAGTGGAGCAATTGTATGATAGATTTGATTGTTTAAATTGAAAACATTTATTGGAAAAAGTTTATGGATGAGATGTTTATTGATATGGACCGGCCAACTAGAAAACGAATCCGAATTTATTTCCGAAACGGTCCATTCCGAAAAAAATGATTATTTTACAAAAAATAATTTAAATGTATTTTTTTTTTAAAATGGTTTGTTACTCGATTTCCCTTTATTTTTACTTATAACTTTCATAAAAGGAAATCAAGTATCCACCGCTGTCACCGCAGGTCGAGACTCGAGAGGGCAATAAGGTCATTACGCTTACCGCTTTCTTCATTGTAGTCTTCGCGGTCAGGCTCCGTCTACTGTTCTTCAATCTGTTTTCTGCACCCGCTCGATCTAATATTTCAACTTAAGAACACGAAGAAGAAGGATTTCTTTCAGGAAGATCAAAGTAGGAGTCTGTGCTTAACTTGATCTCCAACGAGGTTTATTGTTTGTAGCCAATCTCTTTATCGAACCATTAATCCCCTCATTCGATGTTAATAATTCAATCATATTGTAAGATTTTGCTAGGGTTTTTCTATGATTCTATCTGGTTTGAATTTAAAATGGAGAAGTAGCTTCATGCCCAGAGAGATCTACTAATATTTGAAATGGCGACTTCAAAAATTGAAATTGAGGTGGAATTGGGTGATAGTTATGTTAGTGAATTTCAGTTTTAAGATATCGATTTTACAATCTCGAGGCTTACTGAAATTTCTGTAGTAGTATGGAATTTTACGATTATTTAGTATGATCTGGTTAAATATTGCAATTAGGTTCAATTTAAATTCTTAGGTAATGCCTGGCGAGTGTGTTCACTAGTGGTTTTTCTTTATACTAGTCAATAACGGGTCTAATATGTTTAAATTTGAAATGGAAGTAGCTCTATGACCATCGAGATCTGCTAATATGTGAACCGGTAACTTTATGAATTATGATCGAAATTGAGGTGGAATTGGGTGAGAGTTTTGTTATTTGCTTTCAGTTTTGAGAAATGGATTTAACAGTATTTAAAGTATCCGAAGTTTGTTTACTAGAATGGGATCTTACGATTATTTAGGATGATCTGGGTACAGCTTTTCAATTAGGCCCAGTTTAACTTTTCCTGTCATCCCATTTCAGTATGTGCGTTCAATACCATCTAATACAATTCTGTCAGTTTGAATATGAAATGGAGACATAGCTTCATGACCAATGATATGAGAAACTTAAACTTTATAATTCGGTGATTATCTCATTTTAAATTGTAGCTTCAAGTTCAAGATATGGATTCATACAATCTTGGAAGTTACTGAATTTGTTTACTAGAATGGGATTTTATGATTATCTAGGATGATCTGGTTAAAACATTATCTTATATTCTAATTGTGACATGACATCAATGTAAAGTTCATCATGATAAATTTACAAAAGGCTAAAGGGTGTATGCATGTTTCTTTCTTTCAGATGAAAGAGATTAGAGATGGAACAAAAAGTAACAAAATATCTCAACCACTTGTTTTAGACATAGAAGACTTCAAGGTAAAGCTTCACAATCTTATGTTTTTGTGTGTATGGTATCTAATCGGTGCATGTATTACAGTTTATTATACTCAATGCCATTGCTACCTTGTCCTATTTGTTTTGTGAAGGGCGACTTCTCTTTCGATGCTTTATTTGGAAACTTAGTAAATGAGGTTCTGCCATCTTTCCAAGAAGAAGATGCTGACTCATTAGAAGCAAATGGTAATATTAATGGGAATGATGCTTTGCCTAATGGAAGGGCAGGGCAAGGTCAAGGGCAAGGGCAATTGACTCCTTTATTTCCAGAAGTAGATGCTTTATTGTCAATGTTCAAGAATTCCTGTTCGCAGTTAGTCGAAATTCGGAAACAGGTATATATTGATTGCATAACATTATTTTTGATTTGTTTTGCATCTATGCACCAAGCAATTTAATCTCCTCAACACATTTTTGTATGTTTGTTAAAGGTTGATGGAAAACTATTTAATCTTAAAAAAGATGTTTCTGCACAAGACTCTAAACATAGGAAGACGCTTGGTGAGGTAAATCATTAATCTCATTTTCTGAATGTTTATTTCAGTATTTATGTTCTTCTCATAAGTTAAAAGGTATCTTTGAGTGACCAGATAAGGTTTTATTACAGATTAATAGTCTAGAAGTTGAAATTTTCATCAATAGATTGGCCTCAACAAATTTCTGGAACTTTTTAGGTTGGATTTGTTTTTTAAAAGGGTTAATGTCACTAAATTGTATCAGAATTTCAACTTTGTTCCACCCAGGTACCTCGAACTTTATTTGAAGAGGTTTTACCACTCAAGTTTTGGTTTTGTTCCATTTATCTGAAACTTCAGTTCATAATTTTGTTGTTCCATTCCTGATCCCTATGAAATTTGTAAACCAACTTCACCTTCTACATGCAGTTCCAGTAAACCATATTTGAAATAGTTTCTTCTTTTTCTAATGCCACATATTTCAAATCAAAACCCACATAAGTTTATTTATGTCACTGTTTTTAATAAAGACAACTATCTACTAAATAGTTTTAACAAAAAAGTATTAAAACTGCATGATTTTTTTGTCACTGAGTGGAACAATACCTAGGTGGAACAACCATGAAACTTGGTTACTATTCGACATACATTAATCCATTTCTAAAACATTCTCCACATGCAGATCATGTTTCTCTATAGATCTGCTTACGACCTGGAGATCATTTTACTATATCTAAAAAATGTTAATAACTGAACTCATGCAACCTGAAATTTCAGTTGTATTCTCATATTTATTTTCATACACATGAAAGTTTTGAATTAATGCTAGTTTGTTTGAACCTTTTGATTTATCTAAATTATTAAGATTTTAATTAATTCCTGTTTTCAGCTGGAGAAAGGTGTGGATGGGTTGTTTGATAGCTTTGCAAGATTGGATTCACGTATTTCTAGTGTTGGGCAGACTGCTGCTAAAATTGGGGATCATTTACAGGTGAAGTTTAAATTCTCTCCAATCATATTATTTTATTAAAAAGCTGGTTGTGTAGTTGTTAAATTTAAACCTTTGTGCTCTTCAATTCCAGAGTGCAGATTCCCAGAGAGAAACTGCCAGCCAAACTATGGAGCTCATAAAGGTACTTTAACTGGATGCAATACAACTCATATGTTTTCTTTTTTCTTGCAAGTATTTAACACCCGTGTTGATTCTGTTATGCAGTACCTAATGGAATTCAACAGTAGCCCAGGGGATCTGATGGAACTTTCTCCTCTATTCTCTGATGACAGCCGTGTTGCTGAGGCTGCTTCGATTGCACAAAAATTACGTAAGTACATTTTTTTTTTTCTTTTCAAAAACCGACTAACTTGTAAATATCATTTTGATTTATTTGGATCTAAGTATATCTTATGAAGTGCACTTTTGTTTGTTGATTTCAGGTTCATTTGCAGAGGAAGATATTGGCAGACAGGGTGTGACTATGCAATCCGTTCCAGGGAATGCAACTGCTAGTAGAGGATTGGAGGTTGCTGTTGGCAACCTTCAAGAATACTGCAATGGTAGCTACATTAACATTCAGTTTTTTCACTTGTGGATGCTTTCTTTTTGACCATGGTGAATGTTTGTACAGAACTGGAGAACAGGTTGTTGTCTAGGTTTGATACTGCATCTCAGAAAAGAGAATTGTCAACCATGGCAGAATGTGCAAAAATCCTATCTCAGGTGCGTATATACAATTAAAACGATAAAAAGAAAGTAGTTTTGGCTTACTGTGTGATTTTTTGATATACAGTTTAACAGAGGCACCAGTGCGATGCAACACTACGTGGGTTTAAGGCCGATGTTTGATGTGGAGGTGATGAATGCAGACACACGATTGGTTCTTGGTGACCAGGATTCCCTACCTAGTCCCAGTAATGTTGCCCGTGCACTCTCCTCTTTGTACAAAGAGATAATCGGTATGAATATGATGGATTTTTTTTAATTAACATTTTCAAAGTGTGTTTTCTCTATAATATATAAAATATACTTGGCTTGTAGATACTGTCCGAAAAGAAGCAGCTACCATCACGGCTGTATTTCCTTCTCCAAATGATGTCATGTCAATTTTGGTACAGGTATTTGCAAAGAAAGAAAGAAACCACATATTTATGAATTTTGTGACACACTTACTTACTTACTTTATGATGTAGCGAGTAATGGAAGACCGGGTTCCTAAACTGTTGGAGAAACTATTGGTGAAACCATCTTTAGTGCATCCACCTCCGATGGGAGAAGGTGGTCTTTTGCTAGTAAGTTGCATGACTTGTTTGTGTAAATGGATGTCTGTTTGTTGGGTTTAGATGCATATATATGAATTTGGGTTTTGCGGTTCCGTTTCAGTACCTGAGGATGTTGGCAGTGGGATATGAGAAGACACAGGAACTTGCCAAGGATCTACGCAGTGTGGGATGTGGTGACTTGGACATTGAAGGTACAAACAACATTGCTACTTCCTTTTAGATGATATTGCAATGACTTGAGGATTAAAGTTAGTTTTCTATTGTCAACATATTGTATCGAAATACCTATTTTGGTCCAATTGGAAAATATTCTTCACCACACATGTTAATATGTTATATGAATATGAAAGCAACACATAGAATAGAAGTAACATACATGAACCTTTGCAATACATCACTTAGCATGCTTGATTATTAAGCAAGTAAAAGTTAAGTGACCCATTCCAAATTTCAAATAATCAACTGAAACATCACCACTTTATTTCCAACAGCCAAAAGCCTACTAAGCCTATATCAATATGATGTTTTCTTAGTCTAATACTAAACCAGATAAAATTCCCATTACACTTGTTTTCGACTCGACAAGCTATAAAAAGTCGGTAAACAACTGATCATTTGTTTGCTTAAGAGTTAAGACTCACTTTCTGTAGATTTCTACTCAACAGTTGGAACTCAAAAGCAATGGACATGAACAAGCCAAATTTCCACAAAATCAAAACTAAGATCAACATACAAAACAAATTTACTATATAACACAATACTGGCAACACGTTGGCCAATTTCACTCATCTCACTAAAATTATAATTTCACTTGCAAGATTTGAATCCAAACTTTCATGAAAGATATCTTCACAATTTGACTGGTATCATCTCCTAGTTCTCAGTCTCTTTCCAGGCACAAACACACACCAAGAGAAAAAAAAAAGTGTTGATCTTTCAGCCTAAAACCTCCTCCGCCTTTATACTTCATAATAATATGCTTTCAGAAGTCCTACTTCTAGGTCAGATCGATTATGGTTACCTTGAACAATGGACAAGTTGTTATAATCTTGAGTAGCTTCCTGATGTTTTTGTGTGGCATGTAATTGAATGGCGACAGCTGTTGGCCACATGTTTTGTATGTTTGGACTCTTGTAGGTGCTACTCGTTGATTATAGCTTTTGGGTATTTATTTAATAGAGGAGGCAGATCATTTAATGATTTTGAGTCACATTGATAGAATATGCTAAAAACTAGATAGAACAAGACAGCCCTGACATTTCATATAAAAGTCATATGGTTACTTTTAATGTCCTGATATACATTTTGTTATTGGTACAGGCCTAACAGAATCTCTATTCATTGATCACAAAGATATGTACATTGAATACGAGCAAGCTTCCTTAAGACAACTCTACAAATCAAAGGTTTTTTTTTTTCTTACAAGACACACTCATTTCCTCCTGCTATACCTTGATGGATTATATCCCATACAGATGGAGGAACTGCTTTCTGAATGCCAGCTAGCGGGAGAGTCAACAGGGTCAATTGGACGTTCAAAAGGCGCTTCAGTATCATCTTCCCACCAGCAAATATCTGTTACAGTTGTCACAGAGTTTGTGCGCTGGAATGAAGAGGCAATTTCCAGATGCACTTTGTTTTCACCTCAGGTAAAAGTAAAACAAAAACAAATTTTATTATATGAATCTTGGATACTTCACAAGATTCTTACATTCCCTTTACTCAATTATCTGTCTGTGTACAGCCTGGTAATCTTGCAACCAATGTGAAAACCGTCTTCACTTGCCTTCTAGACCAAGTAAGTTACAGATTTTATCTACTTCCCATCCTCATATGCATATAATGTAATTATGAATTAATTTCTTTTTTGTGGTGCAGGTGAGTCAGTATACAACAGAAGGGCTTGAAAGAGCCAGAGACGGCCTTACAGAGGCTGCAGCTTTGAGGGAGAGGTTTGTGTTAGGCACCAGTGTTAGTCGAAGAGTGGCTGCTGCAGCTGCTTCTGCTGTAAGCCTTTTTCAATATTCATATATATATATATATATATATATATATATATATTTCCTAAGTATTTGAAAGGAGATGAGAGTCATGAATTATGATGTAGGCAGAAGCTGCTGCTGCTGCTGGTGAAAGCAGTTTTAGATCTTTCATGGTTGCTGTACAGCGTTGTGGAAGCAGTGTGGCTATCGTTCAACAAGTATGTTACTTTGGGTTTTCATTAATATATAGCATCATAATTTCATTTCTTCCTATTACACCAAAAATCTACCCACTGACTCGCACTTATAGCAATGTCATTCAATTACAAATAATTTTTTACTGCTATATTTGAGTAGATATTTCAGACTATAATGTGTTAATAGGAAAAATTTAAAAGTTACAAAAATGGTTTAATAAGACTTTTTTTTACAAGTACAATGATGTAATAGAAAGAAATGAAAGCAGGATGTTGGAATACATAAACAAATAAAAGTCCGTTGGTATTTCCTGCATTTAGCCCTTTATTACAAAGTGTGAATGAAGAGTCTGAATGGTTGTTTGATTGGAAAGTGTATGGTTTTTTTCAGTACTTTGCTAACTCAATTTCAAGGCTTCTGTTACCTGTGGATGGTGCACATGCTGCATCATGTGAAGAAATGGCAACAGCTATGTCCAGTGCAGAGGGCGCTGCCTATAAAGGCCTCCAACAGTGCATCGAGACAGTTATGGCCGAGGTTTGTTCTTGAAACTGAATTTCTACTATATTTATATATTTATATTTTCCATAAAAATATAATCTTTTGAAATTGATATATTTTTTTAAAAATCAAATATGTGTGTAGGTGGAACGATTGCTTTCAGCCGAACAAAAAGCAACCGATTATAAATCACCAGATGATGGCATTGTTCCTGATCATCGGCCTACAAATGCATGCATAAGGTGGTTGACTGTGTTTGAATTTGCAATTCCTTGATATTATTATTATTTACAAAATCATCAACTTTTTTTTTTTGGTTTTGTTTTTCAGAGTTGTGGCATACCTCTCTCGTGTGCTTGAAGCAGCATTCACTGCACTAGAAGGTCTTAACAAGCAAGCTTTCTTAACTGAATTGGTACGCCACATACACATTTCCTATGATTTAATTTTACCTGTCATGTATTAAGATTTAAGATGAACTTTTTTCAAAACAGGGGAACCGCTTGCACAAAGGCCTAAGTAATCACTGGCAGAAGTACACTTTCAATCCCAGGTAACTTCTTCTTCATCCAAATATTATCATTTTTTAATCCAAATCAAACAAAGGCTTGACTTGACTTTTTGTTATGTTGTGGTGTCTGTAGTGGAGGACTAAGGCTGAAACGTGACATCACTGAATATGGGGATTTTGTGCGAAGCTTCAATGCTCCTACAGTTGATGAAAAATTCGAATCACTAAGCATGTAAGTTGTTACCTTATTTTATTGAATAATATGTATCATACCTTCTTTACTTACTGTGATTGTCTATTTATTACTCATATATATATATATATTTTATTTTTTAAATCTCAAAGCATGGCAAATGTCTTCATTGTTGCTCCTGAAAGCTTATCGAGTCTGTTTGAAGGCACACCAAGCATACTTAAAGATGCTCAAAGGTAACGTATTGTATTTCTTAAAGTAAGCTGCAATCGATTCAGATGCTCTATTTCAAATTCGAGAGGATACTTTCTCTTTTAGAAATGCCGTGAATTGTGAAATAGGAGTTATGATTATACAGTGCAAAAATTTACGATATATTTATATGAAGACAAAACCAATAAAATGGAACAAAGACATCCTAACAAGTTACAAATATGTATGCATGTAACATTTTCTTAACTTGCTATGCATACATTGTGGAGTTTTTAACTTTTAAAAAAAATCATTATTAGGACATTCTTTGAAAAATCAACCCAAATATAGCATTGTGCTTTTAAACTTTTTTATTATCAGGACAATCTAATACATTGCTATTTCTGGCATTTACATTATTGTTAAGTTTTTTATTTGTTCAGGTTCATTCAGCTTAGAGAGGACTATAAAAGTGCAAAACTTGCAGCCAAACTCAGCTCCCTTTGGCCAACCTCTTAATCTAGTTGTTGTAGATTTTATTAGTATAAAATGCATTTTCAAATTTAACTCTTGTGATTTTATATTATATGTTTATTATTATTGGAGTTTTGCACAACTACTTGTATATGGTAAAATTGGTTCCAGACAGACATCCTTTTGTTTACCTCTATGCTGTGTGTGTATTATTTCTATAAATCTTACATTATTTCTTTACATAACACTTTCAAGTTGCAATTATGTACTTAAATTCAGAGAAAATGCGTTTTTTTTTTCCCTTTTATTTTTAATAATTCGAAAGTCGATGAAACATGTTATTTTGTCAGAAACCACAAATGTGGGTTAACACCAAGTTTGTAGGGCTATTTTTGATGATAAGGACAAGGAGCGTATTTATCCCTTTTGGCTTTTGCACATACAAGGAAAAATAATAAAAAAAACACTATGTTCCTATCTTTTTTGGTGGTATAAAGTTTTTCAACTTTTTGTCCTAGTCAAATCCATTGCAAACACTGTATGTCAAAAGCAATACAATTTATCACGTCCTATAATGCCCTTTATAAGAAATGGGCCGTATTCACATATATGGATAGTGGTGCACAAAAAAACCGGTTCACGATCCGAACCGGTGTCCGAACCGAAAACCGGTTCACCTCTGAACCGGTCCAAGCTAGAACCGATCCGATGCCGAACCGAACCGGCGGTTTGAACCAATTCATATTTCCGAACGATGGGACCGGTTTCGAACCGGTTTACAATGAACCGGACTTCCGAACCGGTTTTGGACCGATTATGAACCGGTTTTTGAACCAATTATGAACCGGTTTTTGGACCGGTTATGAACCGGTTTTTCGAGATGTTTGAAGATGTTTTTTTTATGTTTGAAGATGTTTTATATACTTTCAATATAAATATCCAAAAAAAATACCCACGAAATTTACTCCGAAATGAGTCTAAATTCAATAGATATGCACAAACCAAATTTCATACACATTACATACATACCTACTGTTAAGTGGGTTTTTTTTTTTTTTTTTAATATGTCAACTATTAAAGAATTCTAACCAATTGGCCACACATATATAACCTATAATATCCCAAAAAATAAAACAAACAATCAAAAAAAGATAAAATTTCCTCCGGTTTTTTTTTAACATGTTCGAAGAACCGGTTTGAAGTGAACCGGTTTGCACTAAACCGAACCGGTTTGTATAGGATCGGATAAATTTGATGGTGAACCGGTTTGAAACCGAACCGGTTTAAGGGTGAACCGGTGTTGACTTTTTTGACTTGAACCGAACCGGTTCGGAAAAAAAAACCGGTTTGTACACCTCTAACATGGATATAACATGACAATGGGAGTGTAAATAGCATGCTCAAAACAAGAACATGAGAGTTTACGTGGCTTTAAAGAAATAATCTATCACCATGGCTAATCGAGTTAAATAAGTCTGATTAGGCTTCTACAATTAACAGATATATTTATGTCTATATCTCAAAGCCAAAGCATACCATGAAACATTAGCCTTCATAAAAATGTTGTGATGTCTACTGTTAGTTGGCTCCAAAGGTTAAAGGTTCTCTTCCTCAACTAGAGGTGCACAACTGGTTTTGGTTATAATCGGTGGGGTGAAATTATTAAAAAAAAAACAGTTTTTTCGGTTTGGTTATTATAGAAAAACTGAGGAAAAAACCGGTTTCGGTTATATATTAAAACCTGTTTTACCTAACCGGTTAAAAAATGATTGTAAACGTCCACCTCAAATGAGGTTGGGCTTGGTAATTGTAAGCTAGCGATGAGATGAACAAGAAGCCCAACATGAAAAAAATAAACAAAACGACTTTTGAAGCCTATTCTCTCCATTCTCCAATCCCATGTGAGAAATTTTGATGTGTGAGTGTGACATGACATGTAGTGATGACTTGATGTAACGTTGATTCGGAAAAGGACAATATCATTATCAACAGCATTTGTTTATGAAGTATAAAATACTTAATAAAAGCCGATGGGATTATATGCACTTTTAATGGAAGAGACGTGACAAACATGAACTTTCTTTTATAATATCTGGACTGGAGTACTCTTGTTGAAAGTTGGATGCAAAATCACCAATTCTTTTTTTTTTTTTTTGGTTACAAGCCCCTAACCATACCATTCCATGTGAAAAAAAGTTTGGACATATGACATATAGATAATAGATATGTAGTGAGGGAATGTCGCTTCGACAAAAAGAATGTGAAACAATGAAAGAAAGTGACTACCAAATAACAAAAAGCCCTTAATGGTGCTCATTTCAGTTGTCGTTTTCTCTCATGGATTAGTGGAATTCATTCCGGGTCATAGATGATATATTATATAGAATAACGAGTTTTTATAGGATTACGTCTTATCGCCTTCTTTCTATTTAATCAAATACAAAAGTGCTTCTTTAATTCTGTAAGCGAACATGTGTACGCATATAATTCTATTAACAGATCCCTTAAGTTACAAATGCAATTATTCCAGGTTTAGCCACATATGCAATAAGGTAATAATGATGCAAAAAGGTTATAATTCTTGGTTTGTTATAATAATAGTTCATAACATAACGAGGTCTTGAGAAATCAAAAAGGTTCGTTCCACGACATTGGTTACATAAGCTCTTTATTTAACTTAACTGTATCTTACTTTTATAACATTTTGTTTGATTTCTGTAATATGTAATGAGAGCAATCTACACTCATAATAATGCTTGCTTTTAGAATACAATTTGGACTTTTCTACTGTGGTTTCGTGCTTTATTTGATATCGTTATCGCTAGTTCTTGTTTTATTAGTCATTTCAAACATTTGTGATAGAAAACCGACCAAAAAAAATAAATAATAATTTATTTAGTCATTGGGTACTAACAACTTATGATGGGTCTACATCTAAACTTTTAGTCGGTTTCGAACAAATGTTATATAAATGATGCTAGTGAGATTTTGGTACGATCAATATCACGAAAAGAATGCCCGTTACATGTTTAAATGTTTTTTTTATTTGTCTAAGACGTACGATAGGTCCCATAGTTTTTGCATGTCATCTCTGTTGGTGATTTGTTATCATCAATGTTATTTAAGTGTAATGGGATTACTTTGTTGACCAAAAGTGATATTGATAAATATTAAACAAGTAAGGAAAGTGTGGAGTACACATTTGTTTAAGTTTGATCAAGTTTAAAAGTATGCTGTCATTTAGGGGCGAAGCCCCTGAACGAACGGGGGTTCGGGGGCAGCGCCCCTGGGAGTGGGGTCCAAGGGAGTGGAGGTGTTAAGGGAGGTGTCAAGGGAAGTGCTAAAGATGCTACACCACTCCCTATCTCATGCTAAGGAAGGTGCTAAGAAAGAGGTGCTATGTGTGTGGCGAGAGGAGAGAGGAGAGAGAAAGTATGAAGGTGTGTTGTGATTGATTAATTTGTATTTCTTTATACATTTTAATTTTTTTTCTTCAAAATTAAACCTACTAAATTGTCACACTTCTACTCCCTACCTTTTTTGTGCTAAAAATGCTAAGCCTATGTGTCATAAAAAAAAACTAAAAAATCCTATGTGGCAACATGCAAGAGTGTTACCACTCCTTTTAGCCTAAGTAATAAAAAAGCACAACCGCTCTCCATTATTAAAATCGGTTACATGATTGGGTACGAATCGGAGAACATGACCATTCTTCCTTAAACTTTATTTATAGTTATGAATCCAATAATAACCATGATTAACAGTGACATATCAAATTTATGATTACAAATGTATTATTATTATTATTATTATTATTATTATTATTATTATTTTATCTATGCTCCACTCATTTATGATTAAAAAAATTTTAGAACGGGAAATCTAATCTACACCTAAATTATTCATAATTTCATCTATGTCCCAAACGAGACGTGAACCCACGACCTCAAGGAGGAAAGACAACATCTGATACCGCTTGACTAGAAATTATACTAGATTTTTTATCACATTTTCTGCTTCATTAGTTTATGATTATAATGTGATAATTTTGTTTATCTTTGTATTGTTCTTTATTTATTTATGGTTGCAAATGTACTGCTTTTTTATCTCTACGTTATACTTTACAAGCGTGCTTTATTAATTTATGATCAGGAAGGAGTGTGGTAGAGCTTCTCCAACCCACCCCAAACTTCATTTTTTCCTTTATTTTTTTCCCTCATTCTACTCAAACTCTACCTTATTTCTATCTCTATTTTGGGATATATGAATAATATTCCATCAAATATAGAGGAACACTATTATTTCTCCCAAAAGAACTTGAAGTTTTAGTTGTTGCTTTTAATCATCTTTTTTTTTTATTTTATACATTTCTAATTTATTTTATCTACAAATTATAATTTAAATATAATATTTAATATTTATAATATTTTGTTATATATTAAATTATATTAATTAGTTATAAATATAAACTTTGTTTATTGTGTATCAAATTCATATATATTATATCTCTTAAAATTCAAGATATGACTAATATGTTGTATAATATAGTATAAGATATATATATATATATATATATATATATATATATATATATATCTTATACTATATTATACAACATATTAGTCATATCTTGAATTTTAAGAGATATAAGTTACAAATTTTTTATACAAATCAATTATGCATAAATGATTTATTAATACTTGCCAAAAGTTTGAAGACTTAAATTAATGAATGTAATTAAGAAATTCAATTTGAAACAAAATGAAAAATTTAAAATATTAAATTCATATACATCAATTAATTTATATTTCTTAAACTAAACACGAATATTAATTAATTTACATCAATAGTATAAACATGCGATATAAAATAAGGTATAAACATACATATTTTATTTAAAAGTGGTAGTTTTTTATTATATAATAACTAATAATAAAATCTAATAAATATTTCTCCGTAAAAAATTATTTGTTAAGAAATTTATTTATCGCCGCCGCCTTGCGTGGATATATATATATATATATATATATATATATATATATATATATATTGAAATAAGATTATTGATTCTATACAAAAAAAAAATTTCTTGTGGTATTCAAGTTGGAACAATAGATGTTCCGGGTTAATTGGTTCCAAAATCCCATGAATTTTTTGTAATTATTTTTCTTGTTCATTGATAGTTTATTATTAATATTTTATTGACTATATATATAATAATAATAATAATAATAATAATAATAATAATAATAATAAAATCTAATAAATATTTCTCCGTAAAAAACTTTTTGTTAAGAAATTTATTTATCGCCGCCGCCTTGCGTGGATATATATATATATATATATATATATATATATATATATATATATATATATATATATATATATATATTAAAATAAGATTATTGATTCTATACAAAAAAAAAATAAAAAAAATTCTTGTGGTATTCAAGTAGGAACAATAGATGTTCCATAGTACGGGTTAATTGGTTCCAAAATCCCATAAATTTTTTGTAATTATTTTTCTTGTTCATTGCTAGTTTATTTTTAATATTTTATTGACTATATATATATATATATATATATATATATATATATATATATATAGGTTCAAATGTTTCTCACATCTATTGTGTGCTAGAATGCACCAATATAAATTTAGTATTAATTATATGTATATTAAATGCTATCCATATTTATAACTCCTTTTTGTGGAAACTAATTAAATTCGTCATTAATGTCAACAATAATATTCTTTCAGAATGAATTCATATCTAGAAGAATGAGAGTGTATTGCAGCAGAATGAGAATGTATTCTAGTAGAACACACTCTCGTTTTTCATATTCCATGCAACTTTATTGTATTTTAAGTGAGTGGGTCCTGAAAGAAAATACGAATTCATATATAAAAACCTAGATGCGAATTCATTCTGAAAAAATGTTATTGATGACATTAATGACGGATTTAATTAGTTTTCATAAAAATAGAATTATAATTATGGATATCATTTAATATACATATAATTATGGAAATCATTTAATATCTATATTTATTTAATTAAATAATTATTTAATTTACTAAATTCCTATTGGTGCATTCTTGCACATAATAAATGTAAGAAACAAAATAACGTAGCCTCTCTCTCTCTCTCTCTATATATATATATATATATATATATATATATATATATATATATATATATATATATATATATATATATATATATATATATATATATATATATATATATATATATATATATATATATATATATATATACTTTGGAACATGGGCATGAATTTATGGTGGTAGATGGGTCCTATTACATACAAGTCTTTTGTGCATCCTATTTTTTTTCTTCATTATCACTTTCTTGAAAATGGAAAATAAAAGAAAATAAGGAAAAAGAAGATGGGTTGGGTATTTGGGGCCAAAAAATGCGTGGGTGCATTACCTCAACATCAACGTGAAGCCATTTTCTTCACCATATTTATCAAGAGGAGTGGATCACCTCTAAACCAAAAGTAGTCAAATTGTCAAGTCAAACTATATGTGTTGATGAATATGAGTTTTGGTGCAATTAAAACCCACATAATATTTAGAATTATATATAACTAAATTTCGTAAAATTCCATGTAAAAGACATGATTGTGTCATGTGTGACAGTATAAAAGAATATTGGACTAGATTAATTGAACTATAATCAAAATTTTGAGAAGATTAAAATACAAGAATTGAATCATATTGTACGTGTTGGGTATTACTCAAGTAAAAGATGTTTTTTTTTTAAATAATAAACTAAAATTAAAAGAGAATGGATTTAGCTGAATTGAAACCTGATTTTTTTTTTTTTTTTTATTTTGTAATCAGACATGTGTATAAGTTAAACGTTCAGTTTGTTGTATGCTTATGTACCTAGTTTTGCATATTCATAATTTTATTTTTAAGTTTTATTTATTTTTTTATGAAACAGACTTTGATAGAATAAACATCTTAGCAATCCTAAAATAGGGATATACTATCGTGCATTTCTTTTGAGTGATGAGAAATAAAGTATGTTTTATGATTAGTTAATAAGTTTAAAACACGTCATTTTTAAAAATGAGACAAATAGGTTGGGTTTCTATTAACATGTTATATATATATATATATATATATATATATATATATATATATATATATATATATATATATATATATATATATAACTAAAGTATTAAATATAATTATATGAAGCAAGAACCAAACTACGATGATCATCGTTTATGTAGCGGTCGTTGTAGAGTAATATTCTTTTATAACTCCTTATTATCTCTTAGCCGTCCTTATTGTTGATTTCATTAAAGATTCAAAAGTCATGGTTAAATAAGTTGCACATTTTGATTATTTAGAGTAATGAAGGACATTTTAGTAAACACGCATCTATATTGGATTCCTAAATTATATATATATATATATATATATATATATATATATATATATATATATATATATATATATATATATATATATATATATATAGCAAATAAGGGGGTATGGCGGTTTTTTCCGGGTTTACGTTAAACCATATATATAATATGAACAAGAATTAAAATCAAGAAGAGTAAACTTACAAGGAAGGATACGAGGGGAGAAGCAACCAGAGTTGTACCAGCTCTTTTTTATTTTTTTTATTTTTTTTATTTTATGTATAAGGGATATAATATGAAGTGCTTGAAAGAACTAGGAATGTAAGAGATAGGCTAAGAGAATCGGAAAGAAAGTATTTAGAGAGACATGAGAGAATTAATAACAACAAAATTTTTATTCGTATGAGATTTCGATGATTTTTACAATCGTTTACAACCCTTTAAATAGACAAAGGGTAGCGTAAGAATTACAATTCAATAGACAGACACTTGAAAATACATAAAGTAGAAAATGACTTGCACACCTACATAAAGTAGAAAACGATTGCACACCTACATAAAGTAGAAAATAATGATTCTAAATGACAACTATAATAATTCTATATAACAATTATAATTTCATAAATTGCCCTTGAACTTGTCATGTCTTGTCTTATTTTCACAAACGGCCCTTAAATTTGCTCAAACTTATCACTTTGTATCCTTTGCTAAAAAATCATCACTTGCTAAAAGTCCCGATGAGTACTGTCAATAGAAATCGGTGATTTGGTTCTGTGTCAATATGTTATTCACTGTTCATGATATCTTCTAGTCTCAATAGTGTATCTCCTTCACCGCTGAATGGCAAGAGCATATGCCAATTTTGATGAGACCAAATTTGTAGGTAGTGTCCTTCTGCTAGGAGCTTATAATTTTCCCAACGAAAATTTGCAGGTAGTGAAGGTGTTTTTTGAGCTGTGCATATATCTTCATTTGAAAGATTCTGTAGAATTCCAAAATCTATTTCTTGTTTACATGATAACTTTTTAAGATAGCCATGTTGTACTGTTCTTTGGGTGATGAAGATCCTTTTTCTAGCAGGTCTGTATGTATGTTCATCCGCTGCTGGAAAAGAAGAAAAAATTTTGCACCCAATAATTGGACTGATGCTGTGAGAGGCGATGTTTCCGGCTGTTAAAATAAATTTTTCTCCTAATTTATTAAGAAGACTTTCTGTGCTGCTATTGAGGCAGAATTCTAAGTAATCTATCATTCCATTGTGATAAAAGTTAATTATCTGTTCTTCTGGCATGTCTGTAGTTTTTAGGTTTATCTGTAACAGGAGTATGAGAGTCTCTTCACCTTCATCATTCAATCTTTGGATTATTGTAACTCCTTTATAATTGATTTCTTGAAAAGCAATCTGTACAATCTTCTGCTGTAATTCATATAGAATTGCTGGAAATTCTATACTAATTTTTTGAGACACCATTTGCTCAAATTCTTTAAACTGATCAAGTACTGGTCTCAACGTTTGTCTCCAAGGGAGATCCAAAATGCGAGCTTTAAAACATTCATAGTTTCTGTATATTGCTGTTTTTAATTTTTCATCTTTTTTCTCATTCCTTTGTATAAGCTGTACATTTTTTGCTTCAAGAATTTTTATTTTTTGTTTCAAAATATTATTTTCAATCTGGCTTTGTATATACTGTGTATCTTTTCCAGATTGCATAAGTTGTTGTAATTTAGCAATAATTTCTTCTTGAGCTTTAATCATTTGCTCTGGACTAGTTTTTGCTATTTCTGAAAATGTTTTCACCTGTTCGGGTTCTATGAAAAAACTGTTTAACCCAAAATGTTCTCGAGCAATATTCATAGCTTCCTGGAAGCTACAACATCCCTTATAAAAGGGATTTTGACACTGTATATATTTTATGACTATTGCCCACTTATTAAAAATCCCAACTTTAGTGCCCCTGATGATAACATAATGCGTAAACTTCTTTATTTGTTTTTCAGGGGTCAATGATGACTGTTTATGAAAGTAAAAACTTAAAGCATTGAGGATTTGAACTTTGAATGATGAAGCCTGTGGAACTGTCTGAATATGCCATAAGTTGTCTAGCAAACATTGTTGGTCTTCTGTCAAGTTTACTCCAATCATGGGCCTAAACTTTTTACGTTCATCGAAGCAAATTGGTAAAGTGCAGTTACCAAATGCTATAACGGCTTCTCTGTTCTGTGTATATTGTGTATTTTTTGAAGGTCCTGTCCAATAATATGCATGTTGAGTATTTTGAGATTGTGGTCTAGATCCTTGCAAGAGGTTATTATGTCTAGCACTTGCTATTTCCATATATTGTGTGGGTTTATGTAGATATTCTGTTTTTATTGCTGAATCCAATAATTTTTCTGTTGATGTTGTGTTTCTATCTTCTTCTGAAGAAATGCTCATGGAAGAGGAACTCCTTTTTTGCTGTGTAGACTGTATTAATTTGTTCTTTCCTTTGTTTCGATTATCCATCTACAAAAAATAATCTGTTAATATTTCTGGATAGCATATCAGCTATTCCATTATTTTCTACCTTTATGTGTTCAAAATTTATTTTATATCCACTTCCTTGTATTGTATTTTGTAAATTAACCCATCGTGTCCTATTTATTTTCTTACTTTGATCATTTTTAATAAAACGAACTATAGCTTCACAATCTGTTCTAACTGTAAATTCTTTATGTAAAAATATCTTAAATTTTTCTAAAGCATTTATTAAAGCTTGTATTTCGTAGTCTATAGAAGTCCAGTTCATTCCTGTCTTATTAAAGCTTCCACTAGCATATGAGCATATTTTTTATGTATCTTTTGGGCTATATTTATCGGGTTTACAAAGGAGAACGGCTCCCCATCCTTCTTTGCATCCATCAACTTCTATTATTATGTAATCAGTAACTAATGGTAATTCTAATGATTTAATATTTTTAACTGCTTCTTTAATTACTTTAACTAATTTACAAAGGAGAACGGCTCCCCATCCTGTACTGTTTCACTTGCAACCAAAATATCATCAATATATACTAAGCAAAAATCATATTTTAGAAAAATACTGTCCATAAACCTTTGAAATATAGATGGAGCATTTTTAAGCCCAAAGCTTAAAACATTCCATTCATATTGTCCTTCAGAACATGTAAATGCTGTCCATGGTTTAAAGTGTTCTTCAAGCTGTAACTGATTATATCCAGATTTTAAATCAAATTTGCTAAAAACCTTTTTCTTTTGTATCAAGTTTATTAAAGAGTCTTTATTAGGGATATTATAACCATCATCTTCTGTATTATCATTTAGTCTTTTATAATTATAAACTATTCGAGCTTTTCCTCTTTTTATTTCAGAATGATTTCTTACTATAAAAGCTGCTGACCTATGTGGACTTTCCGATTTTCTAATTAATCCCTGTTCTATCATTTCTGGTATTTGTTTTTTAAATTCTTCTTTATCTAAAGGACTATATTCTATATTTGCTGTTCTTATTGTAATATCAGGATTTTTTAATTTAAATTTACAAATATAGTTAACTTTTGATTTTGTAATATCTTCTCCTATGAGTCCAATTTTCTCTAAGTGTAAAATTATAGGATGATTCATACTTTTGGTTATATCTTTTCCTTTTTCTAACTCATGTGTTAAAAATTCTGTTAATAGCTTAATTGTTTCATTTTCAACATTTGTCTTGATTTGATTATGTTTTAAAAAGTCTAGTTTACCTTGTCCACCACGCTTTTGCGCAAACTCTGATGTATTGGTATATTTAAGTGTTGGAAAACTATATATATGTTTACTAAGTGTGATAAAATTACGTGTTAATGTGATAGCGCCATTTAAGGCAAAAATAAAATTTAATCCGAGAATAAAATCATTAGATTTTACATATTCTGGATTGATATTAACCTGTGGGATATCATATTTCATACTATAGTTACCTGCAAAGTCTAAAAATTGAATACCTGTTGGTTCTAAGTAATGTGTGATAGTTATTAATCTGTGTTCGATTGTTCTTGTCATTAGTTTATATGATAACTCTTTATGATATGGTTTTGGTGCTAGATAATAAGATATAACACTCTTAGTTGCTCCTGTATCTACTAATGCTGTTAAATCTAAAAATTTATTATTATCTAACCATAATCTACATTGTAGGTTTATCATGTTGGGTGATCCATCTGTTTGTATTAATGTAGGTTCATTTGTTATTTGAGACATTTGGTTTATTTCATTTACTTCGTTTTCCTCAATATTGATCTTTTTCTTTTTATCTAACACATCTTCTAAAATACTTACTTTATTTTCTAAAGTTTGTATTTTTAATTTATGTAATTCGGCTATTATTTCTAATTTTTCTATCTTTTCCGATTGTAATCCGATTTTTACTCCTTTATTTTCTTTTTCTGTTTTTTCTTTATTTATTTCTAAATTATATAACTTTTTAAGGCATATGTAACAGATTTCTGTAAAACATATATTACATTGTGATCTTTTTTCTATACTAGGGTAATATCCACAATTATAACATTTTATATAGTTATTTCCTCGTTTATTTATCCAATTATGTTGACATTCTTCTTGTTCTGTATTTACGTATGTATATGTTATTTTGGTTAAATGTTTATCATTATCACTATCACTATATATATTGTATATTGATTCTTTATCAGAATTATCAGAATTTAGAGGTTCTATATTATATTCTCCTATTTGTTCTATTAAATTGCTTTTTTCTATATTCTTATTTTTATTTGGGCACTTATAAGCTAAATGTTTAACATCATCACAGATAAAACATTTATAATTTCTTGTTTGTGGCCTTTTTACATATTTATTTTTATAGTATGGTTTATTCCCCTTTTTATATGATGTGCTTTTTCGTAGTTTCTTTTTTCTTTCATAGTGTCCATATGCTTGAGGTGTATAAATTGTTGATTTACAAAAGGCATAAGCATTTTTCTTTAATTGTTCTTGTAAAGCTACTTCTTTACACTTATCTTCTAATATAGCGAATGTATATGTGATTCTAGGTCCTATTCCTAGGTTTTTCTGTTCTCCATA
Source organism: Lactuca virosa (assembly GCF_052849685.1). Classification (NCBI taxonomy): domain Eukaryota; kingdom Viridiplantae; phylum Streptophyta; class Magnoliopsida; order Asterales; family Asteraceae; genus Lactuca; species Lactuca virosa. Next base: position 5,229,933 of record NC_136432.1, on the reverse strand, counting down.
TTGTTGTTTCCATGTTTCATGTATATATCTTCCTAAATCTCCTGGAAGTTTTATAAAATATTTATCACATAAATTATCATCCATTGCTTGCCCAGTTTGTGATAATAATCTAGTAAAATCTAATGTGAATTCATTAATATATTTCATATCTGCTATACTTAATTGTTCAAGATTTCTAATAGCTGTATCTTGTATTAATGTATTATTTTTTGTAGGATCTACCCCTAAAATTAATGTTCTTATTTGACTAGTAAAATTATATGGGTTATCACCTAAGGCTTTTAATTTATTAATTTCATCTGGATCTTGTGCTTTTTTACTTTGCCAAATACCCAAAGCTATTGGACCTAATGTTGTTTCTAAATAAGCAAACATGTGCATACTATCTTTTTTATTAGTTTCCCACATTCTAACAACTACTTGTTCCCATGACAAAATTTCATCCATCCAAAGTTGTGGTTTTTGTTTTTCTAATAATAACATGCTTCCACTATATATATTTCCAATTGGTAATCGGCTACCTTTTCCTTTATAACTAGATTCTCCGTTATATGTAACTGTTGGTTGTGACCATATTTCTCGTCTTATACTATCTTCTGTACTAGTGTCTGGTTCACTCCATTCCATTTTAGGTCTTTTTCTGATATTTGTCATATATGTATCATTATTCATAAAGCCTTGTTCTTTTTTATAAAAATCTGATAACATAGTTTTTCCTTGTGATATATTTTCTACTAATGGTAAATTATAGTATTCCTGTAATTTATTATAACTTTCTTCGTATGTTAATCCTAAATCTGTTATGCATTCTATAATCATATCATCTACCTCGTCTTGTATATTTAATTCTGTAAATTTTCTATTGATAATATGTTCAATAGTTTTATTAATTTCTTCTGTTTTAAAACTTGTATATGTTTCTTCTTCTATATAATCTATAATACTTAAATCATAATCTATATGTTCTTCTTTTTCAAATTCGCTAAATCCTAATTCCATCGGTTCACTTTCTTTTTCATTATCTGTATCATATATTGGTTCAGTATCGTATTCTATATTCATAAAGCTATACTCTGTATTTTCCTCCTCGTCACTTTGTTTTACTGTTTCTTTTTTAAAGTTTATAAATCTAAGACTTTGTATACCATCACTTCCTTCATATATATAACTTTTCTTTGGAATTAAAACTTCATCTTCTTGTTCTTTTAAATCATTTAATGACCATTCTAATCCTGCTAAATCTTCTAGATCTATTTTTATAGGATCTATCATTTTTATGGATTTTAATGCTATTGTATTTACTATACCTTCTATATTAACTTTATATTTCATTCCTGATCTATTACTTGCTTTTCCTAAAACTCCTATACTTATTACTATGTTGTTACCTTCATAATTTTCATATCCTTTAGTTTGTAATGCTATTTTAATATTATGTAAATCTTTTATATCTTTTAATATTCCAGGTGTACAATAAAATAGTGCATTATTTTGACTCAACTCTACTTCCATTCCTGAGATTATTGCCTTTTTTAAATCTGTTTTCCATGATTTATCTAATAATAATGCTAATATTTTTGTTCCTAAATTTTTTCTTCCTAAAGCTTTTATTCCTATAATAACTAATCCTAGATGTACGAAATGTTTCTTTGACTGTTTTATCTTTTGTATTGTTTCTGGAGAAAATAGATCTATTGTTACTGTATTATCTACTACCCTTAAACTTTCTTCTCTACTACTTCGTATTAATACTGTATTAACATTTAACATTCCAGTTTGATATAATATTCTGGGGTTTAATATATCCAGCTGATGTTGGTTATATAAATTTATATTTCTATCTAAATCAATTTCTTCTTCTAATTGTACAATCTGTTGGTTACTATTAGTTCCTGATCCTCTTCTAATTATTCTGTTTATAAATGTGTCCGATGTAACTATATCTTGTATATTGCTAGTTGAATTTCTAGCTTCTTGTACTGTTCTGCTACGTCCTAAGAGACTTCTATTATTATTCATTTTCTTGGTAACCAATGTTTATAAGGTTTAGGTTTTCTTATTATTTTACTGTCTTCAATAGTTAATTGGTTGATTCCGTTTATTATTTTGTCTAAATCACTTTCTATACTGGGTATGATGGGAGGATTTTTAACTTCTATTAATCTATTTAATTTTTCAATAATTTGTAATAATAAACCGATTATAAAATTAAATAATATAGGATATGTTTTATCACTTTTTCCTGTGCCAGAATATCTAGTAAATCCTGTAACTTATTCTTTATTATCTTCTGGTTTATATTTTTTAACGTCTTCTAAAGCTCTAATGTATTCTTTAGAATTTTCCAGTTTTAACTTTCAACTATAGTTTTAACGACCTGTAAGATTTCTTCTAACGTATTTATTTTAGGCTCAAATTGTAATAATTGATTTTCTATTTTATTTATAAGTTGTTTTGTTTCTATTTCTATTCTTTTAGGTTTATTCTTTTCTAATTGATAGCTTAATTGCTGAATTTCTTCTTTGCTTGGAATTAATCGTTTTATATCTTTTAGTTCTTTAATAATTTGATTATTTTGTTCTTTAATATATCCTAGGTTGTCTATTAATTTAGTTAAAAACTCGGTTTTTATAGTTGTATTTTTAACTATTTTTTCTATTATATTTTTATTATTTTTAAACTCTTTTTCTAAACTTTCTCCTAGATTAATAATTAAATATGTTATACCGTTTAAATGTATATTTTCTGTATGTAGACTATGTTTATATTTGTTTTTAAATCTGCAAACAAAATTATAATTTTCAAAAAGACTTTTAGTAGGATCAACGCTTTTATTATACTCAAGATTTAAGAAGTCTAGTTTTTTAAAGTTGGTTGAATTGTATTGTTTAAAATCGAGACAATATTTTGATGAATCAATGATTATAAAGATTCCTATCTCTTAGCTAAATCTTATATTCCTTTGGTTCTTTATTAAGATTTTCTTATATCCCTTGACATAACATATTTTTTACAAAATTTTAATGTTACAAAAGCTTAAAATAAAATTATACAACCCAAACAAAACTATCATATCTCCTTAAATTATATTAAAACATAAAACAATCCTATAATCTTCACCTGAGAGAGTTCTCGACATAAAAATATGGTCTTAAGCAAAACATGCTGCCAGAAAAATCGAGCTTGTCTCAGTCTTTTAGATCATAGAACGTTCCATGCTCTAATACCAAATAAGGGGGTATGGCGGTTTTTTCCGGGTTTACCGTTAAACCATAAACATAATATGAACAAGAATTAAAATCAAGAAGAGTAAACTTACAAGGAAGGTTACGAGGGGAGAAGCAACCAGAGTTGTAGCAGCTCTTTTTTTTTTTTTTAATTTTTTAATTTTTTTTAGTAACAACAAAATTTTTATTCGTATGAGATTTCGATGATTTTTACAATCGTTTACAACCCTTTAAATAGGCAAAGGGTAGCGTAAGAATTACAATTCAATAGACAGACACTTGAAAATACATAAAGTAGAAAATAACTTACACACCTACATCAAGTAGAAAACGATTGCACACCTACATAAAGTAGAAAATAATGATTCTAAACGACAACTATAATAATTCTATATAACAATTATGGTTTACCGTTAAACCATAAACATAATATGAACAAGAATTAAAATCAAGAAGAGTAAACTTACAAGGAAGGTTACGAGGGGAGAAGCAACCAGAGTTGTAGCAGCTCTTTTTTTTTTATGTATAAGGGATATAATATGAAGTGCTTGAAAGAACTAGGAATGTAAGAGATAGGCTAAGAGAATCGGAAAGAAAGTATTTAGAGAGACATGAGAGAATTAATAACAACAAAATTTTTATTCGTATGAGATTTCGATGATTTTTACAATCGTTTACAACCCTTTAAATAGGCAAAGGGTAGCGTAAGAATTACAATTCAATAGACAGACACTTGAAAATACATAAAGTAGAAAATGACTTGCACACCTACATAAAGTAGAAAACGATTGCACACCTACATAAAGTAGAAAATAATGATTCTAAACGACAACTATAATAATTCTATATAACAATTATAATTTCATAAATTGCCCTTGAACTTGTCATGTCTTGTCTTATTTTCACAAATGGCCCTTAAATTTGCTCAAACTTATCACTTTGTATCCTTTGCTAAAAAATCATCACTTGCTAAAAGTCCCGATGAGTACTGTCAATAGAAATCGGTGATCCTGGTTCTGTGTCAATCTGTTCTTCACTGTTCATGATATCTTCTAGTCTCAATAGTGTATCTCCTTCACCGCTGAATGGAAAGAGCATATGCCAATTTTGATGAGACCAAATTTGTAGGTAGTGTCCTTCTGCTAGAAGTTTATAATTTTCCCAACGAAAATTTGCAGGTAGTGAAGGTGTTTTTTGAGCTGTGCATATATCTTCATTTGAAAGATTCTGTACAATTCCAAAATCTATTTCTTGTTTACATGATAACATTTTAAGATAGCCATGTTGTACTGTTCTTTGGGTGATGAAGATCCTTTTTCTAGCAGGTCTGTATGTATGTTCATCCGCTGCTGGAAAAGAAGAAAAAATTTTGCACCCAATAATTGGACTGATGCTGTGAGAGGCGATGTTTCCGGCTGTTAAAATAAATTTTTCTCCTAATTTATTAAGAAGACTTTCTGTGCTGCTATTAAGGCAGAATTCTAAGTAATCTATCATTCCATTGTGATAAAAGTTAATTATCTGTTCTTCTGGCATGTCTGTAGTTTTTAGGTTTATCTGTAACAGGAGTATGGGAGTCTCTTCACCTTCATCATTCAATCTTTGGATTACTGTAACTCCTTTATAATTGATTTCTTGAAAAGCAATCTGTACAATCTTCTGCTGTAATTCATATAGAATTGCTGGAAATTCTATACAATTTTTTTGATACACCATTTGCTCAAATTCTTTAAACTGATCAAGTACTGGTCTCAACGTTTGTCTCCAAGGGAGATCCAAAATGCGAGCTTTAAAACATTCATAGTTTCTGTATATTGCTGTTTTTAATTTTTCATCTTTTTTCTTATTCCTTTGTATAAGCTGTACATTTTTTGCTTCAAGAATTTTTATTTTTTGTTTCAAAATATTATTTTCAATCTGGCTTTGTATGTACTGTGTATCTTTTCCAGATTGCATAAGTTGTTGTTGTAATTTAGCAATAATTTCTTCTTGAGCTTTAATCATTTGCTCTGGACTAGTTTTTGCTATTTCTGAAAATGTTTTCACCTGTTCGGGTTCTATGAAAAAACTGTTTAACCCAAAATGTTCTCGAGCAATATTCATAGCTTCCTGGAAGCTACAACATCCCTTGTAAAGGGGATTTTGACACTGTATATATTTTATGACTGTTGCCCAATTATTAAAAATCCCAACTTTAGTGCCCCTGATGATAACATAATGCGTAAACTTCTTTATTTGTTTTTCAGGGGTCAATGATGACTGTTTATGAAAGTAAAAACTTAAAGCATTGAGGATTTGAACTTTGAATGATGAAGCCTGTGGAACTGTCTGAATATGCCATAAGTTGTCTAGCAAACATTGTTGGTCTTCTGTCAAGTTTACTCCAATCATGGGCCTAAACTTTTTACGTTCATCGAAGCAAATTGGTAAAGTGCAGTTACCAAATGCTATAACGGCTTCTCTGTTCTGTGTATATTGTGTATTTTTTGACGGTCCTGTCCAATAATATGCATGTTGAGTATTTTGAGATTGTGGTCTAGATCCTTGCAAGAGGTTATTATGTGTAGCACTTGCTATTTCCATATATTGTGTGGGTTTATGTAGATATTCTGTTTTTATTGCTGAATCCAATAATTTTTCTGTTGATGTTGTGTTTCTATCTTCTTCTGAAGAAATGCTCATGGAAGAGGAACTCCTTGTTTGCTGTGTAGGCTGTATTAATTTGTTCTTTCCTTTGTTTCAACTATCCATCTGCAGAAAATAATCTGTTAATATTTCTGGATAGCATATCAGCTATTCCATTATTTTCTCCCTTTATGTGTTCAAAATTTATTTTATATCCACTTCCTTGTATTGTATTTTGTAAATTAACACATCGTGTCCTATTTATTTTCTTACTTTGATCATTTTTAATAAAACGAACTATAGCTTCACAATCTGTTCTAACTGTAAATTCTTTATGTAAAAATATCTTAAATTTTTCTAAAGCATTTATTAAAGCTTGTATTTCTTAGTCTATAGAAGTCCAGTTCATTCCTGTCTTATTAAAGCTTCCACTAGCATATGTGCATATTTTTTCTGTATCTTTTGGGCTATATTTATCGGGTTTACAAAGGAGAACGGCTCCCCATCCTTCTTTGCATCCATCAACTTCTATTATTATGTAATCAGTAACTAATGGTAATTCTAATGATTTAATATTTTTAACTGCTTCTTTAATTACTTTAACTAATTTAATGTCTTCTTGGTTGAAATGTCTTTGTCCATTTTTTGTTGTTTTACTATATAATGGTCCTACTAACTTTGTAAGATTAGGAATAAACTTTCGTGCATAATTAACCAATTCTAAAAAGCTTGTATCTGTTTTAGACTTTCAAACTTTTCTGGGAATTCTAAAATTTTTGTCGATATATGACTTTGTAATTCAATTTTTTCATTTCCTATTTCTAAACCAAGAAATGATATTTTTCTTCTAAACAATTCCATTTTTCTTTTAGAAATAACAATACCATTCTTTTTTATTTCTTCAAATATTATCTGTAAATGCTTCTCATGTTCCTGTACTGTTTCACTTGCAACCAAAATATCATCAATATATACTAAGCAAAAATCATATTTTAGAAAAATACTGTCCATAAACCTTTGAAATATAGATGGAGCATTTTTAAGCCCAAAGCTTAAAACATTCCATTCATATTGTCCTTCAGAACATGTAAATGCTGTCCATGGTTTAAAGTGTTCTTCAAGCTGTAACTGATTATATCCAGATTTTAAATCAAATTTGCTAAAAACCTTTTTCTTTTGTATCAAGTTTATTAAAGAGTCTTTATTAGGGATATTATAACCATCATCTTCTGTATTATCATTTAGTCTTTTATAATTATAAACTATTCGAGCTTTTCCTCTTTTTATTTCAGAATGATTTCTTACTATAAAAGCTGCTGACCTATGTGGACTTTCCGATTTTCTAATTAATCCCTGTTCTATCATTTCTGGTATTTGTTTTTTAAATTCTTCTTTATCTAAAGGACTATATTCTATATTTGCTGTTCTTATTGTAATATCAGGATTTTTTAATTTAAATTTACAAATATAGTTAACTTTTGATTTTGTAATATCTTCTCCTATGAGTCCAATTTTCTCTAAGTGTAAAATTATAGGATGATTCATACTTTTGGTTATATCTTTTCCTTTTTCTAACTCATGTGTTAAAAATTCTGTTAATAGCTTAATTGTTTCATTTTCAACATTTGTCTTGATTTGATTATGTTTTAAAAAGTCTAGTTTACCTTGTCCACCACGCTTTTGCGCAAACTCTGATGTATTGGTATATTTAAGTGTTGGAAAACTATATATATGTTTACTAAGTGTGATAAAATTACGTGTTAATGTGATAGCGCCATTTAAGGCAAAAATAAAATTTAATCCGAGAATAAAATCATTAGATTTTACATATTCTGGATTGATATTAACCTGTGGGATATCATATTTCATACTATAGTTACCTGCAAAGTCTAAAAATTGAATACCTGTTGGTTCTAAGTAATGTGTGATAGTTATTAATCCGTGTTCGATTGTTCTTGTCATTAGTTTATATGATAACTCTTTATGATATGGTTTTGGTGCTAGATAATAAGATATAACACTCTTAGTTGCTCCTGTATCTACTAATGCTGTTAAATCTAAAAATTTATTATTATCTAACCATAATCTACATTGTAGGTTTATCATGTTGGGTGATCCATCTGTTTGTATTAATGTAGGTTCATTTGTTATTTGAGACATTTGGTTTATTTCATTTACTTCGTTTTCCTCAATATTGATCTTTTTCTTTTTATCTAACACATCTTCTAAAATACTTACTTTATTTTCTAAAGTTTGTATTTTTAATTTATGTAATTCGGCTATTATTTCTAATTTTTCTATCTTTTCCGATTGTAATCCGATTTTTACTCCTTTATTTTCTTTTTCTGTTTTTTCTTTATTTATTTCTAAATTATATAACTTTTTAAGGCATATGTAACAGATTTCTGTAAAACATATATTACATTGTGATCTTTTTTCTATACTAGGGTAATATCCACAATTATAACATTTTATATAGTTATTTCCTCGTTTATTTATCCAATTATGTTGACATTCTTCTTGTTCTGTATTTACGTATGTATATGTTATTTTGGTTAAATGTTTATCATTATCACTATCACTATATATACTGTATATTGATTCTTTATCAGAATTATCAGAATTTAGAGGTTCTATATTATATTCTCCTATTTGTTCTATTAAATTGCTTTTTTCTATATTCTTATTTTTATTTGGGCACTTATAAGCTAAATGTTTAACATCACCACAGATAAAACATTTACAATTTCTTGTTTGTGGCCTTTTTACATATTTATTTTTATAGTATGGTTTATTCCCCTTTTTATATGATGTGCTTTTTCGTAGTTTCTTTTTTCTTTCATAGTGTCCATATGCTTGAGGTGTATAAATTGCTGATTTACAAAAGGCATAAGCATTTTTCTTTAATTGTTCTTGTAAAGCTACTTCTTTACACTTATCTTCTAATATAGCGAATGTATATGTGATTCTAGGTCCTATTCCTAGGTTTTTCTATTCTCCATATTGTTGTTTCCATGTTTCATGTATATATCTTCCTAAATCTCCTGGAAGTTTTATAAAATATTTATCACATAAATTATCATCCATTGCTTGCCCAGTTTGTGATAATAATCTAGTAAAATCTAATGTGAATTCATTAATATATTTCATATCTGCTATACTTAATTGTTCAAGATTTCTAATAGCTGTATCTTGTATTAATGTATTATTTTTTGTAGGATCTACCCCTAAAATTAATGTTCTTATTTGACTAGTAAAATTATATGGGTTATCACCTAAGGCTTTTAATTTATTAATTTCATCTGGATCTTGTGCTTTTTTACTTTGCCAAATACCCAAAGCTATTGGACCTAATGTTGTTTCTAAATAAGCAAACATGTGCATACTATCTTTTTTATTAGTTTCCCACATTCTAACAACTACTTGTTCCCATGAAAAATTTCATCCATCCAAAGTTGTGGTTTTTGTTTTTCTAATAATAACATGCTTCCACTATATATATTTCCAATTGGTAATCGGCTACCTTTTCCTTTATAACTAGATTCTCCGTTATATGTAACTGTTGGTTGTGACCATATTTCTCGTCTTATACTATCTTCTGTACTAGTGCCTGGTTCACTCCATTCCATTTTAGGTCTTTTTCTGATATTTGTCATATATGTATCATTATTCATAAAGCCTTGTTCTTTTTTATAAAAATCTGATAACATAGTTTTTCCTTGTGATATATTTTCTACTAATGGTAAATTATAGTATTCCTGTAATTTATTATAACTTTCTTCGTATGTTAATCCTAAATCTGTTATGCATTCTATAATCATATCATCTACCTCGTCTTGTATATTTAATTCTGTAAATTTTCTATTGATAATATGTTCAATAGTTTTATTAATTTCTTCTGTTTTAAAACTTGTATATGTTTCTTCTTCTATATAATCTATAATACTTAAATCATAATCTATATGTTCTTCTTTTTCAAATTCGCTAAATCCTAATTCCATCGGTTCACTTTCTTTTTCATTATCTGTATCATATATTGGTTCAGTATCGTATTCTATATTCATAAAGCTATACTCTGTATTTTCCTCCTCGTCACTTTGTTTTACTGTTTCTTTTTTAAAGTTTATAAATCTAAGACTTTGTATACCATCACTTCCTTCATATATATAACTTTTCTTTGGAATTAAAACTTCATCTTCTTGTTCTTTTAAATCATTTAATGACCATTCTAATCCTGCTAAATCTTCTAGATCTATTTTTATAGGATCTATCATTTTTATGGATTTTAATGCTATTGTATTTACTATACCTTCTATATTAACTTTATATTTCATTCCTGATCTATTACTTGCTTTTCCTAAAACTCCTATACTTATTACTATGTTGTTACCTTCATAATTTTCATATCCTTTAGTTTGTAATGCTATTTTAATATTATGTAAATCTTTTATATCTTTTAATATTCCAGGTGTACAATAAAATAGTGCATTATTTTGACTCAACTCTACTTCCATTCCTGAGATTATTGCCTTTTTTAAATCTGTTTTCCATGATTTATCTAATAATAATGCTAATATTTTTGTTCCTAAATTTTTTCTTCCTAAAGCTTTTATTCCTATAATAACTAATCCTAGATGTACGAAATGTTTCTTTGACTGTTTTATCTTTTGTATTGTTTCTGGAGAAAATAGATCTATTGTTACTGTATTATCTACTACCCTTAAACTTTCTTCTCTACTACTTCGTATTAATACTGTATTAACATTTAACATTCCAGTTTGATATAATATTCTGGGGTTTAATATATCCAGCTGATGTTGGTTATATAAATTTATATTTCTATCTAAATCAATTTCTTCTTCTAATTGTACAATCTGTTGGTTACTATTAGTTCCTGATCCTCTTCTAATTATTCTGTTTATAAATGTGTCCGATGTAACTATATCTTGTATATTGCTAGTTGAATTTCTAGCTTCTTGTACTGTTCTGCTACGTCCTAAGAGACTTCTATTATTATTCATTTTCTTGGTAACCAATGTTTATAAGGTTTAGGTTTTCTTATTATTTTACTGTCTTCAATAGTTAATTGGTTGATTCCGTTTATTATTTTGTCTAAATCACTTTCTATACTGGGTATGATGGGAGGATTTTTAACTTCTATTAATGTATTTAATTTTTCAATAATTTGTAATAATAAACTGATTATAAAATTAAATAATATAGGATATGTTTTATCACTTTTTCCTGTGCCAGAATATCTAGTAAATCCTGTAACTTCTTCTTTATTATCTTCTGGTTTATATTTTTTAACGTCTTCTAAAGCTCTAATGTATTCTTTAGAATTTTCCAGTTTTAACTTTCAACTATAGTTTTAACGACCTGTAAGATTTCTTCTAACGTATTTATTTTAGGCTCAAATTGTAATAATTGATTTTCTATTTTATTTATAAGTTGTTTTGTTTCTATTTCTATTCTTTTAGGTTTATTCTTTTCTAATTGATAGCTTAATTGTTGAATTTCTTCTTTGCTTGGAATTAATCGTTTTATATCTTTTAGTTCTTTAATAATTTGATTATTTTGTTCTTTAATATATCCTAGGTTGTCTATTAATTTAGTTAAAAACCAAATAAGGGGGTATGACGGTTTTTTCCGGGTTTACCGTTAAACTATAAACATAATATGAACAAGAATTAAAATCAAGAAGAGTAAACTTACAAGGAAGGTTACGAGGGGAGAAGCAACCAGAGTTGTAGCAGCTCTTTTTTTATTTTTTTTATTTTTTATGTATAAGGGATATAATATGAAGTGCTTGAAAGAACTAGGAATGTAAGAGATAGGCTAAGAGAATCGGAAAGAAAGTATTTAGAGAGACATGAGAGAATTAATAACAACAAAATTTTTATTCGTATGAGATTTCGATGATTTTTACAATCGTTTACAACCCTTTAAATAGGCAAAGGGTAGCGTAAGAATTACAATTCAATAGACAGACACCTGAAAATACATAAAGTAGAAAATGACTTGCACACCTACATAAAGTAGAAAACGATTGCACACCTACATAAAGTAGAAAATAATGATTCTAAACGACAACTATAATAATTCTATATAACAATTATAATTTCATAAATTGCCCTTGAACTTGTCATGTCTTGTTTTATTTTCACAAATGGCCCTTAAATTTGCTCAAACTTATCACTTTGTATCCTTTGCTAAAAAATCATCACTTGCTAAAAGTCCCGATGAGTACTGTCAATAGAAATCGGTGATCCTGGTTCTGTGTCAATCTGTTCTTCACTGTTCATGATATCTTCTAGTCTCAATAGTGTATCTCCTTCACCGCTGAATGGAAAGAGCATATGCCAATTTTGATGAGACCAAATTTGTAGGTAGTGTCCTTCTGCTAGAAGTTTATAATTTTCCCAACGAAAATTTGCAGGTAGTGAAGGTGTTTTTTGAGCTGTGCATATATCTTCATTTGAAAGATTCTGTACAATTCCAAAATCTATTTCTTGTTTACATGATAACTTTTTAAGATAGCCATGTTGTACTGTTCTTTGGGTGATGAAGATCCTTTTTCTAGCAGGTCTGTATGTATGTTCATCCGCTGCTGGAAAAGAAGAAAAAATTTTGCACCCAATAATTGGACTGATGCTGTGAGAGGCGATGTTTCCGGCTGTTAAAATAAATTTTTCTCCTAATTTATTAAGAAGACTTTCTGTGCTGCTATTAAGGCAGAATTCTAAGTAATCTATCATTCCATTGTGATAAAAGTTAATTATCTGTTCTTCTGGCATGTCTGTAGTTTTTAGGTTTATCTGTAACAGGAGTATGGGAGTCTCTTCACCTTCATCATTCAATCTTTGGATTACTGTAACTCCTTTATAATTGATTTCTTGAAAAGCAATCTGTACAATCTTCTGCTGTAGTTCATATAGAATTGCTGGAAATTCTATACAAATTTTTTGAGACACCATTTGCTCAAATTCTTTAAACTGATCAAGTACTGGTCTCAACGTTTGTCTCCAAGGGAGATCCAAAATGCGAGCTTTAAAACATTCATAGTTTCTGTATATTGTTGTTTTTAATTTTTCATCTTTTTTCTCATTCCTTTGTATAAGCTGTACATTTTTTGCTTCAAGAATTTTTATTTTTTGTTTCAAAATATTATTTTCAATCTGGCTTTGTATATACTGTGTATCTTTTCCAGATTGCATAAGTTGTTGTTGTAATTTAGCAATAATTTCTTCTTGAGCTTTAATCATTTGCTCTGGACTAGTTTTTGCTATTTCTGAAAATGTTTTCACCTGTTCGGGTTCTATGAAAAAACTGTTTAACCCAAAATGTTCTCGAGCAATATTCATAGCTTCCTGGAAGCTACAACATCCCTTGTAAAGGGGATTTTGACACTGTATATATTTTATGATTGTTGCCCAATTATTAAAAATCCCAACTTAGTGCCCCTGATGATAACATAATGCGTAAACTTCTTTATTTGTTTTTCAGGGGTCAATGATGACTGTTTATGAAAGTAAAAACTTAAAGCATTGAGTATTTGAACTTTGAATGATGAAGCCTGTGGAACTGTCTGAATATGCCATAAGTTGTCTAGCAAACATTGTTGGTCTTTTGTCAAGTTTACTCCAATCATGGGCCTAAACTTTTTACGTTCATCGAAGCAAATTGGTAAAGTATAGTTACCAAATGCTATAACGGCTTCTCTGTTCTGTGTATATTGTGTATTTTTTGACGGTCCTGCCCAATAATATGCATGTTGAGTATTTTGAGATTGTGGTCTAGATCCTTGCAAGAGGTTATTATGTGTAGCACTTGCTATTTCCATATATTGTGTGGGTTTATGTAGATATTCTGTTTTTATTGCTGAATCCAATAATTTTTCTGTTGATGTTGTGTTTCTATCTTCTTCTGAAGAAATGCTCATGGAAGAGGAACTCCTTTTTTGCTGTGTAGGCTGTATTAATTTGTTCTTTCCTTTGTTTCGACTATCCATCTGCAAAAAATAATCTGTTAATATTTCTGGATAGCATATCAGCTATTCCATTATTTTTCTCCCTTTATGTGTTCAAAATTTATTTTATATCCACTTCCTTGTATTGTATTTTGTAAATTAACCCATCGTGTCCTATTTATTTTCTTACTTTGATCATTTTTAATAAAATGAACTATAGCTTCACAATCTGTTCTAACTGTAAATTCTTTATGTAAAAATATCTTAAATTTTTCTAAAGCATTTATTAAAGCTTGTATTTCGTAGTCTATAGAAGTCCAATTCATTCCTGTCTTATTAAAGCTTCCACTAGCATATGAGCATATTTGTTCTGTATCTTTTGGGCTATATTTATCGGGTTTACAAAGGAGAACGGCTCCCCATCCTTCTTTGCATCCATCAACTTCTATTATTATGTAATCAGTAACTAATGGTAATTCTAATGATTTAATATTTTTAACTGCTTCTTTAATTACTTTAACTAATTTAATGTCTTCTTGGTTGAAATGTCTTTGTCCATTTTTTGTTGTTTTACTATATAATGGTCCTACTAACTTTGAAAGATTAGGAATAAACTTTCGTGCATAATTAACCAATCCGAAAAAAACTTGTATCTGTTTTAGACTTTCAAACTTTTCTGGGAATTCTAAAATTTTTGTCGATATATGACTTTGTAATTCAATTTTTCCATTTCCTATTTCTAAACCAAGAAATGATATTTTTATTCTAAACAATTCCATTTCTCTTTTAGAAATAACAATACCATTCTTTTTTATTTCTTCAAATATTTTCTGTAAATGCTTCTCATGTTCCTGTACTGTTTCACTTGCAACCAAAATATCATCAATATATACTAAGCAAAAATCATATTTTAGAAAAATACTGTCCATAAACCTTTGAAATATAGATGGAGCATTTTTAAGCCCAAAGCTTAAAACATTCCATTCATATTGTCCTTCAGAACATGTAAATGATGTCCATGGTTTAAAGTGTTCTTCAAGCTGTAACTGATTATATCCAGATTTTAAATCAAATTTGCTAAAAACCTTTTTCTTTTGTATCAAGTTTATTAAAGAGTCTTTATTAGGGATATTATAACCATCATCTTCTGTATTATCATTTAGTCTTTTATAATTATAAACTATTCGAGCTTTTCCTCTTTTTATTTCAGAATGATTTCTTACTATAAAAGCTGCTGACCTATGTGGACTTTCCGATTTTCTAATTAATCCCTGTTCTATCATTTCTGGTATTTGTTTTTTAAATTCTTCTTTATCTAAAGGACTATATTCTATATTTGCTGTTCTTATTGTGATATCAGGATTTTTTAATTTTAATTTACAAATATAGTTAACTTTTGATTTTGTAATATCTTCTCCTATGAGTCCAATTTTCTCTAAGTGTAAAATTATAGGATGATTCATACTTTTGGTTATATCTTTTCCTTTTTCTAACTCATGTGTTAAAAATTCTGTTAATAGCTTAATTGTTTCATTTTCAACATTTGTCTTGATTTGATTATGTTTTAAAAAGTCTAGTTTACCTTGTCCACGATGCTTTTGCGCAAACTCTGATGTATTGGTATATTTAAGTGTTGGAAAACTATATATATGTTTACTAAGTGTGATAAAATTACGTGGAGATACACTATTGAGACTAGAAGATATCCTGAACAGTGAAGAACAGATTGACACAGAACCATGATCACCGATTTCTATTGACAGTACTCATCGGGACTTTTAGCAAGTGATGATTTTTTAGCAAAGGATACAAAGTGATAAGTTTGAGCAAATTTAAGGGCCATTTGTGAAAATAAGACAAGGCATGACAAGTTAAAGGGCAATTTATGAAATTATAATTGTTATATAGAATTATTATAGTTGTCGTTTAGAATCATTATTTTCTACTTTATGTAGGTGTGCAATCGTTTTCTACTTTATGTAGGTGTGCAGGTCATTTTCTACTTTATGTATTTTCAAGTGTCTGTCTATTGAATTGTAATTCTTACGCTACCCTTTGCCTATTTAAAGGGTTGTAAACGATTGTAAAAATCATCGAAATCTCATACGAATAAAAATTTTGTTGTTATTAATTCTCTCATGTCTCTCTAAATACTTTCTTTCCGATTCTCTTAGCCTATCTCTTACATTCCTAGTTCTTTCAAGCACTTCATATTATATCCCTTATACATAAAAAAAAAGAGCTGCTACAACTCTGGTTGCTTCTCCCCTCGTAACCTTCCTTGTAAGTTTACTCTTCTTGATTTTAATTCTTGTTCATATTATGTTTATGGTTTAACGGGAAACCCGGAAAAAACCGCCATACCCCTTATTTGGTATCAGAGCATGGAACGTTCTATGATCTAAAAGACTGAGACAAACTCGATTTTTCTGGCAGCATGTTTTGCTTAAGACCATATTTTTATGTCGAGAACTCTCTCAGGTGAAGATTATGGGATTGTTTTATGTTTTAATATAATTTAAGGAGATATGATAGTTTTATTTGGGTTGTATAATTTTATTTTAAGCTTTTGTAACATTAAAATTTTGTAAAAAATATGTTATGTCAAGGGATATAAGAAAATCTTAATAAAGAACCAAAGGAATATAAGATTTAGCTAAGAGATAGGAATCTTTATAATCATTGATTCATCAAAAAATTGTCTCGATTTTAAACAATACAATTCAACCAACTTTAAAAACTAGACTTCTTAAATCTTGAGTATAATAAAAGCGTTGATCCTACTAAAAGTCTCTTTGAAAATTATAATTTTGTTTGCAGATTTAAAAACAAATATAAACAAAGTCTGCATACAGAAAATATACATTTAAACGGTATAACAGATTTAATTATTAATCTAGGAGAAAGTTTAGAAAAAGAGTTTAAAAATAATAAAAATATAATAGAAAAAATAGTTAAAAATACAACTATAAAAACCGAGTTTTTAACTAAATTAATAGACAACCTAGGATATATTAAAGAACAAAATAATCAAATTATTAAAGAACTAAAAGATATAAAACGATTAATTCCAAGCAAAGAAGAAATTCAACAATTAAGCTATCAATTAGAAAAGAATAAACCTAAAAGAATAGAAATAGAAACAAAACAACTTATAAATAAAATAGAAAATCAATTATTACAATTTGAGCCTAAAATAAATACATTAGAAGAAATCTTACAGGTCGTTAAAACTATAGTTGAAAGTTAAAACTGGAAAATTCTAAAGAATACATTAGAGCTTTAGAAGACGTTAAAAAATATAAACCAGAAGATAATAAAGAAGAAGTTACAGGATTTACTAGATATTCTGGCACAGGAAAAAGTGATAAAACATATCCTATATTATTTAATTTTATAATCAGTTTATTATTACAAATTATTGAAAAATTAAATACATTAATAGAAGTTAAAAATCCTCCCATCATACCCAATATAGAAAGTGATTTAGACAAAATAATAAACGGAATCAACCAATTAACTATTGAAGACAGTAAAATAATAAGAAAACCTAAACCTTATAAACATTGGTTACCAAGAAAATGAATAATAATAGAAGTCTCTTAGGACGTAGCAGAACAGTACAAGAAGCTAGAAATTCAACTAGCAATATACAAGATATAGTTACATCGGACACATTTATAAACAGAATAATTAGAAGAGGATCAGGAACTAATAGTAACCAACAGATTGTACAATTAGAAGAAGAAATTGATTTAGATAGAAATATAAATTTATATAACCAACATCAGCTGGATATATTAAACCCCAGAATATTATATCAAACTGGAATGTTAAATGTTAATACAGTATTAATACGAAGTAGTAGAGAAGAAAGTTTAATGGTAGTAGATAATACAGTAACAATAGATCTATTTTCTCCAGAAACAATACAAAAGATAAAACAGTCAAAGAAACATTTCGTACATCTAGGATTAGTTATTATAGGAATAAAAGCTTTAGGAAGAAAAAATTTAGGAACAAAAATATTAGCATTATTATTAGATAAATCATGGAAAACAGATTTAAAAAAGGCAATAATCTCAGGAATGGAAGTAGACTTGAGTCAAAATACTGCACTATTTTATTGTACACCTGGAATATTAAAAGATATAAAAGATTTACATAATATTAAAATAGCATTACAAACTAAAGGATATGAAAATTATGAAGGTAACAACATAGTAATAAGTATAGGAGTTTTAGGAAAAGCAAGTAATAGATCAGGAATGAAATATAAAGTTAATATAGAAGGTATAGTAAATACAATAACATCAAAATCCATACAAATAATAGATCCTATAAAAATAAATCCAGAAGATTTAGCAGGATTAGAATGGTCATTAAATGATTTAAAAGAACAAGAAGATGAAGTTTTAATTCCAAAGAAAAGTTATATATATGAAGGAAGTGATGGTATACAAAGTCTTAGATTTATAAACTTTAAAAAAGAAACAGTAAAACAAAGTGACGAGGAGGAAAATACAGAGTATAGCTTTATGAATATAGAATACGATACTGAACCAATATATGATACAGATAATGAAAAAGAAAGTGAACCGATGGAATTAGGATTTAGCGAATTTGAAAAAGAAGAACATATAGATTATGATTTAAGTATTATAGATTATATAGAAGAAGAAACATATACAAGTTTTAAAACAGAAGAAATTAATAAAACTATTGAACATATTATCAATAGAAAATTTACAGAATTAAATATACAAGACGAGGTAGATGATATGATTATAGAATGCATAACAGATTTAGGATTAACATATGAAGAAAGTTATAATAAATTACAGGAATACTATAATTTACCATTAGTAGAAAATATATCACAAGGAAAAACTATGTTATCAGATTTTTATAAAAAAGAACAACGCTTTATGAATAATGATACATATATGACAAATATCAGAAAAAGACCTAAAATGGAATGGAGTGAACCAGGCACTAGTACAGAAGATAGTATATGACGAGAAATATGGTCACAACCAACAGTTACATATAACGGAGAATCTAGTTATAAAGGAAAAGGTAGCCGATTACCAATTGGAAATATATATAGTGGAAGCATGTTATTATTAGAAAAACAAAAACCACAACTTTGGATGGATGAAATTTTGTCATGGGAACAAGTAGTTGTTAGAATGTGGGAAACTAATAAAAAAGATAGTATGGACATGTTTGCTTATTTAGAAACAACATTAGGTCCAATAGCTTTGGGTATTTGGCAAAGTAAAAAAGCACAAGATCCAGATGAAATTAATAAATTAAAAGCCTTAGGTGATAACCCATATAATTTTACTAGTCAAATAAGAACATTAATTTTAGGGGTAGATCCTGCAAAAAATAATACATTAATACAAGATACAGCTATTAGAAATCTTGAACAATTAAGTATAGCAGATATGAAATATATTAATGAATTCACATTAGATTTTACTAGATTATTATCACAAACTGCGCAAGCAATAGATGATAATTTATGTGATAAATATTTTATAAAACTTCCAGGAGATTTAGGAAGATATGTACATGAAACATGGAAACAACAATATGGAGAACAGAAAAACCTAGGAATAGGACCTAGAATCACATATACATTCGTTATATTAGAAGATAAGTGTAAAGAAGTAGCTTTACAAGAACAATTAAAGAAAAATGCTTATGCCTTTTGTAAATCAGCAATTTATACACCTCAAGCATATGGACACTATGAAAGAAAAAAGAAACTACGAAAAAGCACATCATATAAAAAGGGGAATAAACCATACTATAAAAATAAATATGTAAAAAGGCCACAAACAAGAAATTGTAAATGTTTTATCTGTGGTGATGTTAAACATTTAGCTAATAAATGCCCAAATAAAAATACGAATATAGAAAAAAGCAATTTAATAGAACAAATAGGAGAATATAATATAGAACCTCTAAATTCTGATAATTCTGATAAAGAATCAATATACAGTATATATAGTGATAGTGATAATGATAAACATTTAACCAAAATAACATATACATACGTAAATACAGAACAAGAAGAATGTCAACATAATTGGATAAATAAACGAGGAAATAAGTATATAAAATGTTATAATTGTGGATATTACCCTAGTATAGAAAAAAGATCACAACGTAATATATGTTTTACAGAAATCTGTTACATATGCCTTAAAAAGTTATATAATTTAGAAATAAATAAAGAAAAAACAGAAAAAGAAAATAAAGGAGTAAAAATCGGATTACAATCGGAAAAGATAGAAAAATTAGAAATAATAGCCGAATTACATAAATTAAAAATACAAACTTTAGAAAATAAAGTAAGTATTTTAGAAGATGTGTTAGATAAAAAGAAAAAGATCAATATTGAGGAAAACGAAGTAAATGAAATAAACCAAATGTCTCAAATAACAAATGAACCTACATTAATACAAACAGATGGATCACCCAACATGATAAACCTACAATGTAGATTATGGTTAGATAATAATAAATTTTTAGATTTAACAGCATTAGTAGATATAGGAGCAACTAAGAGTGTTATATCTTATTATCTAGCACCAAAACCATATCATAAAGAGTTATCATATAAACTAATGACAAGAACAATCGAACACAGATTAATAACTATCACACATTACTTAGAACCAACAGGTATTCAATTTTTAGACTTTGCAGGTAACTATAGTACGAAATATGATATCCCACACGTTAATATCAATCCAGAATATGTAAAATCTAATGATTTTATTCTCGGATTAAATTTTATTTTTGCCTTAAATGGCGCTATCACATTAACACGTAATTTTATCACACTTAGTAAACATATATATAGTTTTCCAACACTTAAATATACCAATACATCAGAGTTTGCGCAAAAGCATGGTGGACAAGGTAAACTAGACTTTTTAAAACATAATCAAATCAAGACAAATGTTGAAAATGAAACAATTAAGCTATTAACAGAATTTTTAACACATGAGTTAGAAAAAGGAAAAGATATAACCAAAAGTATGAATCATCCTATAATTTTACACTTAGAGAAAATTGGACTCATAGGAGAAGATATTACAAAATCAAAAGTTAACTATATTTGTAAATTTAAATTAAAAAATCCTGATATTACAATAAGAACAACAAATATAGAATATAGTCCTTTAGATAAAGAAGAATTTAAAAAACAAATACCAGAAATGATAGAACATGGATTAATTAGAAAATCGGAAAGTCGACATAGGTCAGCAGCTTTTATAGTAAGAAATCATTCTGAAATAAAAAGAGGAAAAGCTCGAATAGTTTATAATTATAAAAGACTAAATGATAATACAGAAGATGATGGTTATAATATCCCTAATAAAGACTCTTTAATAAACTTGATACAAAAGAAAAAGGTTTTTAGCAAATTTGATTTAAAATCTGGATATAATCAGTTACAGCTTGAAGAACACTTTAAACCATGGACAACATTTACATGTTCTGAAGGACAATATTAATGGAATGTTTTAAGCTTGGGACTTAAAAATGCTCCATCTATATTTCAAAGGTTTATGAACAGTATTTTTCTAAAATATGATTTTAGCTTAGTATATATTGATGATATTTTGGTTGCCAGTGAAACAGTACAGGAACATGAGAAGCATTTACAGAAAATATTTGAAGAAATAAAAAAGAATGGTATTGTTATTTCTAAAAGAAAAATGGAATTGTTTAGAAGAAAAATATCATTTCTTGGTTTAGAAATAGGAAATGGAAAAATTGAATTACAAAGTCATATATCGTCAAAAATTTTAGAATTCCCAGAAAAGTTTGAAAGTCTAAAACAGATACAAGCTTTTTTAGGATTGGTTAATTATGCACGAAAGTTTATTCCTAATCTTTCAAAGTTAGTAGGACCATTATATAGTAAAACAACAAAAAATGGACAAAGACATTTCAACCAAGAAGACATTAAATTAGTTAAAGTAATTAAAGAAGCAGTTAAAAATATTAAATCATTAGAATTACCATTAGTTACTGATTACATAATAATAGAAGTTGATGGATGCAAAGAAGGATGGGGAGCCGTTCTCCTTTGTAAACCCGATAAATATAGCCCAAAAGATACAGAAAAAATATGCTCATATGCTAGTGGAAGCTTTAATAAGACAGAAATGAACTGGACTTCTATAGACTACGAAATACAAGCTTTAATAAATGCTTTAGAAAAATTTAAGATATTTTTACATAAAGAATTTACAGTTAGAACAGATTGTGAAGCTATAGTTCGTTTTACTAAAAATGATCAAAGTAAGAAAATAAATAGGACACGATGGGTTAATTTACAAAATACAATACAAGGAAGTGGATATAAAATAAATTTTGAACACATAAAGGGAGAAAATAATGGAATAGCTGATATGCTATCCAGAAATATTAACAGATTATTTTCTGCAGATGGATAGTCGAAACAAAGGAAAGAACAAATTAATACAGCCTACACAGCAAAAAAGGAGTTCCTCTTCCATGAGCATTTCTTCAGAAGAAGATAGAAACACAACATCAACAGAAAAATTATTGGATTCAGCAATAAAAACAGAATATCTACATAAACCCACACAATATATGGAAATAGCAAGTGCTACACATAATAACCTCTTGCAAGGATCTAGACCACAATCTCAAAATACTCAACATGCATATTATTGGACAGGACCTTCAAAAAATACACAATATACACAGAACAGAGAAGCCGTTATAGCATTTGGTAACTGCACTTTACCAATTTGCTTCGATGAACGTAAAAAGTTTAGGCCCATGATTGGAGTAAACTTGACAGAAGACCAACAATGTTTGCTAGACAACATATGGCATATTCAGCCAGTTCCACAGGCTTCATCATTCAAAGTTCAAATCCTCAATGCTTTAAGTTTTTACTTTCATAAACAGTCATCATTGACCCCTGAAAAACAAATAAAGAAGTTTACGCATTATGTTATCATCAGGGGCACTAAAGTTGGGATTTTTAATAATTGGGCAACAGTCATAAAATATATACAGTGTCAAAATCCCCTTTACAAGGGATGTTGTAGCTTCCAGGAAGCTATGAATATTGCTCAAGAACATTTTGGGTTAAACAGTTTTTTCATAGAACCCGAACAGGTGAAAACATTTTCAGAAATAGCAAAAACTAGTCCAGAGCAAATGATTAAAGCTCAAGAAGAAATTATTGCTAAATTACAACAACAACTTATGCAATCTGGAAAAGATACACAGTATATACAAAGCCAGATTGAAAATAATATTTTGATACAAAAAATAAAAATTCTTGAAGCAAAAAATGTACAGCTTATACAAAGGAATGAGAAAAAAGATGAAAAATTAAAAACAACAATATACAGAAACTATGAATGTTTTAAAACTCGCATTTTGGATCTCCCTTGGAGACAAACGTTGAGACCAGTACTTGATCAGTTTAAAGAATTTGAGCAAATGGTGTCTCAAAAAATTTGTATAGAATTTCCAGCAATTCTATATGAATTACAGAAGAAGATTGTACAGATTGCTTTTCAAGAAATCAATTATAAAGGAGTTACAGTAATCCAAAGATTGAATGATGAAGGTGAAGAGACTCCCATACTCCTGTTACAGATAAACCTAAAAACTACAGACATGCCAGAAGAACAGATAATTAACTTTTATCACAATGGAATGATAGATTACTTAGAATTCTGCCTCAATAGCAGCACATAAAGTCTTCTTAATAAATTAGGAGAAAAATTTATTTTAACAGCCGGAAACATCGCCTCTCACAGCATCAGTCCAATTATTGGGTGCAAAATTTTTTCTTCTTTTCCAGCAGCGGATGAACATACATACAGACCTGCTAGAAAAAGGATCTTCATCACCCAAAGAACAGTACAACATGGCTATCTTAAAAAGTTATCATGTAAACAAGAAATAGATTTTGGAATTCTACAGAATCTTTCAAATGAAGATATATGCACAGCTCAAAAAACACCTTCACTACCTGCAAATTTTCGTTGGGAAAATTATAAACTCCTAGCAGAAGGACACTACCTACAAATTTGGTCTCATCAAAATTGGCATATGCTCTTGCCATTCAACGGTGAAGGAGATACACTATTGAGACAAGAAGATATCATGAACAGTGAAGAACAGATTGACACAGAACCAGGATCACCGATTTCTATTGACAGTACTCATCGGGACTTTTAGCAAGTGATGATTTTTTAGCAAAGGATACAAAGTGATAAGTTTGAGCAAATTTAAGGGCCATTTGTGAAAATAAGACAAGACATGACAAGTTCAAGGGCAATTTATGAAATTATAATTGTTATATAGAATTATTATAGTTGTCGTTTAGAATCATTATTTTCTACTTTATGTAGGTGTGGAATCGTTTTCTACTTTATGTAGGTGTGCAAGTCATTTTCTACTTTATGTATTTTCAAGTGTCTGTCTATTGAATTGTAATTCTTACGCTACCCTTTGCCTATTTAAAGGGTTATAAACGATTGTAAAAATCATCGAAATCTCATACGAATAAAAATTTTGTTGTTATTAATTCTCTCATGTCTCTCTAAATACTTTCTTTCCGATTCTCTTAGCCTATCTCTTACATTCCTAGTTCTTTCAAGCACTTCATATTATATCCCTTATACATAAAAAAAAAGAGCTGCTACAACTCTGGTTGCTTCTCCCCTCTTAACCTTCCTTGTAAGTTTACTCTTCTTGATTTTAATTCTTGTTCATATTATGTTTATGGTTTAACGGTAAACCCGGAAAAAACCGCCATACCCCCTTATGAGGTATCAGAGCATGGAACGTTCTATGATCTAAAAGACTGAGACAAGCTCGATTTTTCTGGCAGCATGTTTTGCTTAAGACCATATTTTTATGTCGAGAACTCTCTCAGGTGAAAATTATGGGATTGTTTTATGTTTTAATATAATTTAAGGAGATATGATAGTTTTGTTTGGGTTGTATAATTTTATTTTAAGCTTTTGTAACATTAAAATTTTGTAAAAAATATGTTATGTCAACGAATATAAGAAAATCTTAATAAAGAACCAAAGGAATATAAGATTTAGCTAAGAGATAGGAATCTTTATAATCATTGATTCATCAAAAAATTGTGTCGATTTTAAACAGTACAATTCAACCAACTTTAAAAAACTAGACTTCTTAAATCTTGAGTATAATAAAAGCGTTGATCCTACTAAAAGTCTCTTTGAAAATTATAATTTTGTTTGCAGATTTAAAAACAAATATAAACATAGTCTACATACAGAAAATATACATTTAAACGGTATAACAGATTTAATTATTAATCTAGGAGAAAGTTTAGAAAAAGAGTTTAAAAATAATAAAAATATAATAGAAAAAATAGTTAAAAATACAACTATAAAAACCGAGTTTTTAACTAAATTAATAGACAACCTAGGATATATTAAAGAACAAAATAATCAAATTATTAAAGAACTAAAAGATATAAAACGATTAATTCCAAGCAAAGAAGAAATTCAGCAATTAAGCTATCAATTAGAAAAGAATAAACCTAAAAGAATAGTAATAGAAACAAAACAACTTATAAATAAAATAGAAAATCAATTATTACAATTTGAGCATAAAATAAATACGTTAGAAGAAATCTTACAGGTCGTTAAAACTATAGTTGAAAGTTAAAACTGGAAAATTCTAAAGAATACATTAGAGCTTTAGAAGACGTTAAAAAATATAAACCATAAGATAATAAAGAGGATTTTACTAGATATTCTGGCACAGGAAAAAGTGATAAAACATATCCTATATTATTTAATTTTATAATCAGTTTATTATTACAAATTATTGAAAAATTAAATACATTAATAGAAGTTAAAAATCCTCCCATCATACCCAGTATAGAAAGTGATTTAGACAAAATAATAAACGGAATCAACCAATTAACTATTGAAGACAGTAAAATAATAAGAAAACCTAAACCTTATAAACATTGGTTACCAAGAAAATGAATAATAATAGAAGTCTCTTAGGACGTAGCAGAACAGTACAAGAAGCTAGAAATTCAACTAGCAATATACAAGATATAGTTACATCGGACACATTTATAAACAGAATAATTAGAAGAGGATGAGGAACTAATAGTAACCAACAGATTGTACAATTAGAAGAAGAAATTGATTTAGATAGAAATATAAATTTATATAACCACCATCAGCTGGATATATTAAACCCCAGAATATTATATCAAACTGGAATGTTAAATGTTAATACAGTATTAATACGAAGTAGTAGAGAAGAAAGTTTAAGGGTAGTAGATAATACAGTAACAATAGATCTATTTTCTCCAGAAACAATACAAAAGATAAAACAGTCAAAGAAACATTTCGTACATCTAGGATTAGTTATTATAGGAATAAAAGCTTTAGGAAGAAAAAATTTAGGAACAAAAATATTAGCATTATTATTAGATAAATCATGGAAAACAGATTTAAAAAAGGCAATAATCTCAGGAATGGAAGCAGAGTTGAGTCAAAATAATGCACTATTTTATTGTACACCTGGAATATTAAAAGATATAAAAGATTTACATAATATTAAAATAGCATTACAAACTAAAGGATATGAAAATTATGAAGGTAACAACATAGTAATAAGTATAGGAGTTTTAGGAAAAGCAAGTAATAGATCAGGAATGAAATATAAAGTTAATATAGAAGGTATAGTAAATACAATAGCATTAAAATCCATAAAAATGATAGATCCTATAAAAATAGATCTAGAAGATTTAGCAGGATTAGAATGGTCATTAAATGATTTAAAAGAACAAGAAGATGAAGTTTTAATTCCAAAGAAAAGTTATATATATGAAGGAAGTGATGGTATACAAAGTCTTAGATTTATAAACTTTAAAAAAGAAACAGTAAAACAAAGTGACGAGGAGGAAAATACAGAGTATAGCTTTATGAATATAGAATACGATACTGAACCAATATATGATACAGATAATGAAAAAGAAAGTGAACCGATGGAATTAGGATTTAGCGAATTTGAAAAAGAAGAACATATAGATTATGATTTAAGTATTATAGATTATATAGAAGAAGAAACATATACAAGTTTTAAAACAGAAGAAATTAATAAAACTATTGAACATATTATCAATAGAAAATTTACAGAATTAAATATACAAGACGAGGTAGATGATATGATTATAGAATGCATAACAGATTTAGGATTAACATACGAAGAAAGTTATAATAAATTACAGGAATACTATAATTTACCATTAGTAGAAAATATATCACAAGGAAAAACTATGTTATCAGATTTTTATAAAAAAGAACAAGGCTTTATGAATAATGATACATATATGACAAATATCAGAAAAAGACCTAAAATGGAATGGAGTGAACCAGGCACTAGTACAGAAGATAGTATAAGACGAGAAATATGGTCACAACCAACAGTTACATATAACGGAGAATCTAGTTATAAAGGAAAAGGTAGCCGATTACCAATTGGAAATATATATAGTGGAAGCATGTTATTATTAGAAAAACAAAAACCACAACTTTGGATGGATGAAATTTTTCATGGGAACAAGTAGTTGTTAGAATGTGGGAAACTAATAAAAAAGATAGTATGCACATGTTTGCTTATTTAGAAACAACATTAGGTCCAATAGCTTTGGGTATTTGGCAAAGTAAAAAAGCACAAGATCCAGATGAAATTAATAAATTAAAAGCCTTAGGTGATAACCCATATAATTTTACTAGTCAAATAAGAACATTAATTTTAGGGGTAGATCCTACAAAAAATAATACATTAATACAAGATACAGCTATTAGAAATCTTGAACAATTAAGTATAGCAGATATGAAATATATTAATGAATTCACATTAGATTTTACTAGATTATTATCACAAACTGGGCAAGCAATGGATGATAATTTATGTGATAAATATTTTATAAAACTTCCAGGAGATTTAGGAAGATATATACATGAAACATGGAAACAACAATATGGAGAACAGAAAAACCTAGGAATAGGACCTAGAATCACATATACATTCGCTATATTAGAAGATAAGTGTAAAGAAGTAGCTTTACAAGAACAATTAAAGAAAAATGCTTATGCCTTTTGTAAATCAGCAATTTATACACCTCAAGCATATGGACACTATGAAAGAAAAAAGAAACTACGAAAAAGCACATCATATAAAAAGGGGAATAAACCATACTATAAAAATAAATATGTAAAAAGGCCACAAACAAGAAATTGTAAATGTTTTATCTGTGGTGATGTTAAACATTTAGCTTATAAGTGCCCAAATAAAAATAAGAATATAGAAAAAAGCAATTTAATAGAACAAATAGGAGAATATAATATAGAACCTCTAAATTCTGATAATTCTGATAAAGAATCAATATACAGTATATATAGTGATAGTGATAATGATAAACATTTAACCAAAATAACATATATATACGTAAATACAGAACAAGAAGAATGTCAACATAATTGGATAAATAAACGAGGAAATAACTATATAAAATGTTATAATTGTGGATATTACCCTAGTATAGAAAAAATATCACAATGTAATATATGTTTTACAGAAATCTGTTACATATGCCTTAAAAAGTTATATAATTTAGAAATAAATAAAGAAAAAACAGAAAAAGAAAATAAAGGAGTAAAAATCGGATTACAATCGGAAAAGATAGAAAAATTAGAAATAATAGCCGAATTACATAAATTAAAAATACAAACTTTAGAAAATAAAGTAAGTATTTTAGAAGATGTGTTAGATAAAAAGAAAAAGATCAATATTGAGGAAAACGAAGTAAATGAAATAAACCAAATGTCTCAAATAACAAATGAACCTACATTAATACAAACAGATGGATCACCCA
Source organism: Lactuca virosa (assembly GCF_052849685.1). Taxonomy (NCBI): domain Eukaryota; kingdom Viridiplantae; phylum Streptophyta; class Magnoliopsida; order Asterales; family Asteraceae; genus Lactuca; species Lactuca virosa. The sequence goes on along the minus strand of NC_136432.1, from coordinate 5,201,147 downwards.
ACATGATAAACCTACAATGTAGATTATGGTTAGATAATAATAAATTTTTAGATTTAACAGCATTAGTAGATACAGGAGCAACTAAGAGTGTTATATCTTATTATCTAGCACCAAAACCATATCATAAAGAGTTATCATATAAACTAATGACAAGAACAATCGAACACAGATTAATAACTATCACACATTACTTAGAACCAACAGGTATTCAATTTTTAGACTTTGCAGGTAACTATAGTATGAAATATGATATCCCACAGGTTAATATCAATCCAGAATATGTAAAATCTAATGATTTTATTCTCGGATTAAATTTTATTTTTGCCTTAAATGGCGCTATCACATTAACACGTAATTTTATCACACTTAGTAAACATATATATAGTTTTCCAACACTTAAATATACCAATACATCAGAGTTTGCGCAAAAGCGTGGTGGACAAGGTAAACTAGACTTTTTAAAACATAATCAAATCAAGACAAATGTTGAAAATGAAACAATTAAGCTATTAACAGAATTTTTAACACATGAGTTAGAAAAAGGAAAAGATATAACCAAAAGTATGAATCATCCTATAATTTTACACTTAGAGAAAATTGGACTCATAGGAGAAGATATTACAAAATCAAAAGTTAACTATATTTGTAAATTTAAATTAAAAAATCCTGATATTACAATAAGAACAACAAATATAGAATATAGTCCTTTAGATAAAGAAGAATTTAAAAAACAAATACCAGAAATGATAGAACAGGGATTAATTAGAAAATCGGAAAGTCCACATAGGTCAGCAGCTTTTATAGTAAGAAATCATTCTGAAATAAAAAGAGGAAAAGCTCGAATAGTTTATAATTATAAAAGACTAAATGATAATACAGAAGATGATGGTTATAGTATCCCTAATAAAGACTCTTTAATAAACTTGATACAAAAGAAAAAGGTTTTTAGCAAATTTGATTTAAAATCTGGATATAATCAGTTACAGCTTGAAGAACACTTTAAACCATGGACAACATTTACATGTTTTGAAGGACAATATGAATGGAATGTTTTAAGCTTTGGGCTTAAAAATGCTCCATCTATATTTCAAAGGTTTATGGACAGTATTTTTCTAAAATATGATTTTTGCTTAGTATATATTGATGATATTTTGGTTTCCGGTGAAACAGTACAGGAACATGAGAAGCATTTACAGAAAATATTTGAAGAAATAAAAAAGAATGGTATTGTTATTTCTAAAAGAAAAATGGAATTGTTTAGAAGAAAAATATCATTTCTTGGTTTAGAAATAGGAAATGGAAAAATTGAATTACAAAGTCATATATCGACAAAAATTTTAGAATTCCCAGAAAAGTTTGAAAGTCTAAAACAGATACAAGCTTTTTTAGGATTGGTTAATTATGCATGAAAGTTTATTCCTAATCTTTCAAAGTTAGTAGGACCATTATATAGTAAAACAACAAAAAATGGACAAAGACATTTCAACCAAGAAGACATTAAATTAGTTAAAGTAATTAAAGAAGCAGTTAAAAATATTAAATCATTAGAATTACCATTAGTTACTGATTACATAATAATAGAAGTTGATGGATGCAAAGAAGGATGGGGAGACATTCTCCTTTGTAAACCCGATAAATATAGCCCAAAAGATACAGAAAAAATATGCTCATATGCTAGTGGAAGCTTTAATAAGACAGGAATGAACTGGACTTCTATAGACTACGAAATACAAGCTTTAATAAATGCTTTAGAAAAATTTAAGATATTTTTACATAAAGAATTTACAGTTAGAACAGATTGTGAAGCTATAGTTCGTTTTATTAAAAATGATCAAAGTAAGAAAATAAATAGGACACGATGGGTTAATTTACAAAATACAATACAAGGAAGTGGATATAAAATAAATTTTGAACACATAAAGGGAGAAAATAATGGAATAGCTGATATGCTATCCAGAAATATTAACAGATTATTTTCTGCAGATGGATAGTCGAAACAAAGGAAAGAACAAATTAATACAGCCTACACAGCAAAAAAGGAGTTCCTCTTCCATGAGCATTTCTTCAGAAGAAGATAGAAACACAACATCAACAGAAAAATTATTGGATTCAGCAATAAAAACAGAATATCTACATAAACCCACACAATATATGGAAATAGCAAGTGCTACACATAATAACCTCTTGCAAGGATCTAGACCACAATCTCAAAATACTCAACATGCATATTATTGGACAGGACCTTCAAAAAATACACAATATACACAGAACAGAGAAGCCGTTATAGCATTTGGTAACTGCACTTTACCAATTTGTTTCGATGAACGTAAAAAGTTTAGGCCCATGATTGGAGTAAACTTGACAGAAGACCAACAATGTTTGCTAGACAACTTATGGCATATTCAGATAGTTCCACAGGCTTCATCATTCAAAGTTCAAATCCTCAATGCTTTAAGTTTTTACTTTCATAAACAGTCATCATTGACCCCTGAAAAACAAATAAAGAAGTTTACGCATTATGTTATCATCAGGGGCACTAAAGTTGGGATTTTTAATAATTGGGCAACAGTCATAAAATATATACAGTGTCAAAATCCCCTTTACAAGGGATGTTGTAGCTTCCAGGAAGCTATGAATATTGCTCGAGAACATTTTGGGTTAAACAGTTTTTTCATAGAACCCGAACATGTGAAAACATTTTCAGAAATAGCAAAAACTAGTCCAGAGCAAATGATTAAAGCTCAAGAAGAAATTATTGCTAAATTACAACAACAACTTATGCAATCTGGAAAAGATACACAGTATATACAAAACTAGATTGAAAATAATATTTTGAAACAAAAAATAAAAATTCTTGAAGCAAAAAATGTACAGCTTATACAAAGGAATGAGAAAAAAGATGAAAAATTAAAAACAACAATATACAGAAACTATGAATGTTTTAAAGCTCGCCTTTTGGATCTCCCTTGGAGACAAACGTTGAGACCAGTACTTGATCAGTTTAAAGAATTTGAGCAAATGGTGTCTCAAAAAATTTGTATAGAATTTCCAGCAATTCTATATGAATTACAGAAGAAGATTGTACAGATTGCTTTTCAAGAAATCAATTATAAAGGAGTTACAGTAATCCAAAGATTGAATGATGAAGGTGAAGAGACTCCCATACTCCTGTTACAGATAAACCTAAAAACTACAGACGTGCCAGAAGAACAGATAATTAACTTTTATCACAATGGAATGATAGATTACTTAGAATTCTGCCTCAATAGCAGCACATAAAGTCTTCTTAATAAATTAGGAGAAAAATTTATTTTAACAGCCGGAAACATCGCCTCTCACAGCATCAGTCCAATTCTTGGGTGCAAAATTTTTTCTTCTTTTCCAGCAGCGGATGAACATACATACAGACCTGCTAGAAAAAGGATCTTCATCACCCAAAGAACAGTACAACATGGCTATCTTAAAAAGTTATCATGTAAACAAGAAATAGATTTTGGAATTCTACAGAATCTTTCAAATGAAGATATATGCACAGCTCAAAAAACACCTTCACTACCTGCAAATTTTCGTTGGGAAATTATAAACTCCTAGCAGAAGGACACTACCTACAAATTTGGTCTCATCAAAATTGGCATATGCTCTTGCCATTCAGCGGTGAAGGAGATACACTATTGAGACTAGAAGATATCATGAACAGTGAAGAACAGATTGACACAGAACCAGGATCACCGATTTCTATTGACAGTACTCATCGGGACTTTTAGCAAGTGATGATTTTTTAGCAAAGGATACAAAGTGATAAGTTTGAGCAAATTTAAGGGCCATTTGTGAAAATAAGACAAGACATGACAAGTTCAAGGGAAATTTATGAAATTATAATTGTTATATAGAATTATTATAGTTGTCGTTTAGAATCATTATTTTCTACTTTATGTAGGTGTGCAATCGTTTTCTACTTTATGTAGGTGTGCAGGTCATTTTCTACTTTATGTATTTTCAAGTGTCTGTCTATTGAATTGTAATTCTTACGCTACCCTTTGCCTATTTAAAGGGTTGTAAACGATTGTAAAAATCATCGAAATCTCATACGAATAAAAATTTTGTTGTTATTAATTCTCTCATGTCTCTCTAAATACTTTCTTTCCGATTCTCTTAGCCTATCTCTTACATTCCTAGTTCTTTCAAGCACTTCATATTATATCCCTTATACATAAAAAAAAAGAGCTGCTACAACTCTGGTTGCTTCTCCCCTCGTAACCTTCCTTGTAAGTTTACTCTTCTTGATTTTAATTCTTGTTCATATTATGTTTATGGTTTAACGGTAAACCATAATTGTTATATAGAATTATTATAGTTGTCGTTTAGAATCATTATTTTCTACTTTATGTAGGTGTGCAATCGTTTTCTACTTTATGTAGGTGTGCAAGTTATTTTCTACTTTATGTATTTTCAAGTGTCTGTCTATTGAATTGTAATTCTTACGCTACCCTTTGCCTATTTAAAGGGTTGTAAACGATTGTAAAAATCATCGAAATGTCATACGAATAAAAATTTTGTTGTTATTAATTCTCTCATGTCTCTCTAAATACATGAGAGAATTAATAACAACAAAATTTTTATTCGTATGACATTTCGATGATTTTTACAATCGTTTACAACCCTTTAAATAGGCAAAGGGTAGCGTAAGAATTACAATTCAATAGACAGACACTTGAAAATACATAAAGTAGAAAATGACTTGCACACCTACATAAAGTAGAAAACGATTGCACACCTACATAAAGTAGAAAATAATGATTCTAAACGACAACTATAATAATTCTATATAACAATTATAATTTCATAAATTGCCCTTGAACTTGTCATGTCTTGTCTTATTTTCACAAATGGCCCTTAAATTTGCTCAAACTTATCACTTTGTATCCTTTGCTAAAAAATAATCACTTGCTAAAAGTCTCGATGAGTACTGTCAATAGAAATCGGTGATCCTGGTTCTGTGTCAATCTGTTCTTCACTGTTCATGATATCTTCTAGTCTCAATAGTGTATCTCCTTCACCGCTGAATTGCAAGAGCATATGTCAATTTTGATGAGACCAAATTTGTAGGTAGTGTCCTTCTGCTAGGAGTTTATAATTTTCCCAACGAAAATTTGCAGGTAGTGAAGGTGTTTTTTGAGCTGTGCATATATCTTCATTTGAAAGATTCTGTAGAATTCCCAAATCTATTTCTTGTTTACATGATAACTTTTTAAGATAGCCATGCTGTACTGTTCTTTGGGTGATGAAGATCCTTTTTCTAGCAGGTCTGTATGTATGTTCATCCACCTGCTGGAAAAGAAGAAAAAATTTTGCACCCCATAATTGGACTGATGCTGTGAGAGGTGATGTTTCCGGCTGTTAAAATAAATTTTTCTCCTAATTTATTAAGAAGACTTTCTGTGCTGCTATTGAGGCAGAATTCTAAGTATTCTATCATTCCATTGTGATAAAAGTTAATTATCTGTTCTTCTGGCATGTCTGTAGTTTTTAGGTTTATCTGTAACATGAGTATGGGAGTCTCTTCACCTTCATCATTCAATCTTTGTATTACTGTAACTCCTTTATAATTGATTTCTTGAAAAGCAATCTGTACAATCTTCTGCTGTAATTCATATAGAATTGCTGGAAATTCTATACAAATTTTTTGAGACACCATTTGCTCAAATTCTTTAAACTGATCAAGTACTGGTCTCAACGTTTGTCTCCAAGGGAGATCCAAAATGCGAGCTTTAAAACATTCATAGTTTCTGTATATTGTTGTTTTTAATTTTTCATCTTTTTTCTCATTCCTTTGTATAAGCTGTACATTTTTTGCTTCAAGAATTTTTATTTTTTGTTTCAAAATATTATTTTCAATCTGGCTTTGTATATACTGTGTATCTTTTCTAGATTGCATAAGTTGTTGTTGTAATTTAGCAATAATTTCTTCTTGAGCTTTAATCATTTGCTCTGGACTAGTTTTTGCTATTTCTGAAAATGTTTTCACCTGTTCGGGTTCTATGAAAAAACTGTTTAACCCAAAATGTTCTCGAGCAATATTCATAGCTTCCTGGAAGCTACAACATCCCTTGTAAAGGGGATTTTGACACTGTATATATTTTATGACTGTTGCCCAATTATTAAAAATCCCAACTTTAGTGCCCCTGATGATAACATAATGCGTAAACTTCTTTATTTGTTTTTCAGGGGTCAATGATGACTGTTTATGAAAGTAAAAACTTAAAGCATTGAGGATTTGAACTTTGAATGATGAAGCCTGTGGAACTGTCTGAATATGCCATAAGTTGTCTAGCAAACATTGTTGGTCTTCTGTCAAGTTTACTCCAATCATGGGCCTAAACTTTTTACGTTCATCGAAACAAATTGGTAAAGTGCAGTTACCAAATGCTATAACAGCTTCTCTGTTCTGTGTATATTGTGTATTTTTTGAAGGTCCTGTCCAATAATATGCATGTTGAGTATTTTGAGATTGTGGTCTAGATCCTTGCAAGAGGTTATTATGTGTAGCACTTGCTATTTCCATATATTGTGTGGGTTTATGTAGATATTCTGTTTTTATTGCTGAATCCAATAATTTTTCTGTTGATGTTGTGTTTCTATCTTCTTCTGAAGAAATGCTCATGGAAGAGGAACTCCTTTTTTGCTGTGTAGGCTGTATTAATTTGTTCTTTCCTTTGTTTCGACTATCCATCTGCAGAAAATAATCTGTTAATATTTCTGGATAGCATATCAGCTATTCCATTATTTTCTCCCTTTATGTGTTCAAAAATTATTTTATATCCACTTCCTTGTATTGTATTTTGTAAATTAACCCATCGTGTCCTATTTATTTTCTTACTTTGATCATTTTTAATAAAACGAACTATAGCTTCACAATCTGTTCTAACTGTAAATTCTTTATGTAAAAATATCATAAATTTTTCTAAAGCATTTATTAAAGCTTGTATTTCGTAGTCTATAGAAGTCCAGTTCATTCCTGTCTTATTAAAGCTTCCACTAGCATATGGGCATATTTTTTCTGTATCTTTTGGGCTATATTTATCGGGTTTACAAAGGAGAACGGCTCCCCATCCTTCTTTGCATCCATCAACTTCTATTATTATGTAATCAGTAACTAATGGTAATTCTAATGATTTAATATTTTTAACTGCTTCTTTAATTACTTTAACTAATTTAATGTCTTCTTGGTTGAAATGTCTTTGTCCATTTTTTGTTGTTTTACTATATAATGGTCCTACTAACTTTGAAAGATTAGGAATAAACTTTCGTGCATAATTAACCAATCCTAAAAAAGCTTGTATCTGTTTTAGACTTTCAAACTTTTCTGGGAATTCTAAAATTTTTGTCGATATATGACTTTGTAATTCAATTTTTCCATTTCCTATTTCTAAACCAAGAAATGATATTTTTCTTCTAAACAATTCCATTTTTCTTTTAGAAATAACAATACCATTCTTTTTTATTTCTTCAAATATTTTCTGTAAATGCTTCTCATGTTCCTGTACTGTTTCACTTGCAACCAAAATATCATCAATATATACTAAGCTAAAATCATATTTTAGAAAAATACTGTCCATAAACCTTTGAAATATAGATGGAGCATTTTTAAGCCCAAAGCTTAAAACATTCCATTCATATTGTCCTTCAGAACATGTAAATGCTGTCCATGGTTTAAAGTGTTCTTCAAGCTGTAACTGATTATATCCAGATTTTAAATCAAATTTGCTAAAAACCTTTTTCTTTTGTATCAAGTTTATTAAAGAGTCTTTATTAGGGATATTATAACCATCATCTTCTGTATTATCATTTAGTCTTTTATAATTATAAACTATTCGAGCTTTTCCTCTTTTTATTTCAGAATGATTTCTTACTATAAATGCTGCTGACCTATGTGGACTTTCCGATTTTCTAATTAATCCCTGTTCTATCATTTCTGGTATTTGTTTTTTAAATGTCTTCTTTATCTAAAGGACTATATTCTATATTTGCTGTTCTTATTGTAATATCAGGATTTTTTAATTTAAATTTACAAATATAGTTAACTTTTGATTTTGTAATATCTTCTCCTATGAGTCCAATTTTCTCTAAGTGTAAAATTATAGGATGATTCATACTTTTGGTTATATCTTTTCCTTTTTCTAACTCATGTGTTAAAAATTCTGTTAATAGCTTAATTGTTTCATTTTCAACATTTGTCTTGATTTGATTATGTTTTAAAAAGTCTAGTTTACCTTGTCCACCACGCTTTTGCGCAAACTCTGATGTATTGGTATATTTAAGTGTTGGAAAACTATATATATGTTTACTAAGTGTGATAAAATTACGTGTTAATGTGATAGCGCCATTTAAGGCAAAAATAAAATTTAATCCGAAAATAAAATCATTAGATTTTACATATTCTGGATTGATATTAACCTGTGGGATATCATATTTCATACTATAGTTACCTGCAAAGTCTAAAAATTGAATACCTGTTGGTTCTAAGTAATGTGTGATAGTTATTAATCTGTGTTCGATTGTTCTTGTCATTAGTTTATATGATAACTCTTTATGATATGGTTTTGGTGCTAGATAATAAGATATAACACTCTTAGTTGCTCCTGTATCTACTAATGCTGTTAAATCTAAAAATTTATTATTATCTAACCATAATCTACATTGTAGGTTTATCATGTTGGGTGATCCATCTGTTTGTATTAATGTAGGTTCATTTGTTATTTGAGACATTTGGTTTATTTCATTTACTTCGTTTTCCGCAATATTGATCTTTTCCTTTTTATCTAACACATCTTCTAAAATACTTACTTTATTTTCTAAAGTTTGTATTTTTAATTTATGTAATTCGGCTATTATTTCTAATTTTTCTATCTTTTCCGATTGTAATCCGATTTTTACTCCTTTATTTTCTTTTTCTGTTTTTTCTTTATTTATTTCTAAATTATATAACTTTTTAAGGCATATGTAACAGATTTCTGTAAAACATATATTACATTGTGATCTTTTTTCTATACTAGGGTAATATCCACAATTATAACATTTTATATAGTTATTTCCTCGTTTATTTATCCAATTATGTTGACATTCTTCTTGTTCTGTATTTACGTATGTATATGTTATTTTGGTTAAATGTTTATCATTATCACTATCATTATATATACTGTATATTGATTCTTTATCAGAATTATCAGAATTTAGAGGTTCTATATTATATTCTCCTATTTGTTCTATTAAATTGCTTTTTTCTATATTCTTATTTTTATTTGGGCATTTATTAGCTAAATGTTTAACATCACCACAGATAAAACATTTACCATTTTTTGTTTGTGACATTTTTACATATTTATTTTTATAGTATGGTTTATTCCCCTTTTTATATGATGTGCTTTTTCGTAGTTTCTTTTTTCTTTCATAGTGTCCATATGCTTGAGGTGTATAAATTGCTGATTTACAAAAGGCATAAGCATTTTTCTTTAATTGTTCTTGTAAAGCTACTTCTTTACACTTATCTTCTAATATAGCGAATGTATATGTGATTCTAGGTCCTATTCCTAGGTTTTTCTGTTCTCGATATTGTTGTTTCCATGTTTCATGTATATATCTTCCTAAATCTCCTGGAAGTTTTATAAAATATTTATCACATAAATTATCATCCATTGCTTTCCCAGTTTGTGATAATAATCTAGTAAAATCTAATGTGAATTCATTAATATATTTCATATCTGCTATACTTAATTGTTCAAGATTTCTAATAGCTGTATCTTGTATTAATGTATTATTTTTTGCAGGATCTACCCCTAAAATTAATGTTCTTATTTGACTAGTAAAATTATATGGGTTATCACCTAAGGCTTTTAATTTATTAATTTCATCTGGACCTTGTGCTTTTTTACTTTGCCAAATACCCAAAGCTATTGGACCTAATGTTGTTTCTAAATAAGCAAACATGTCCATACTATCTTTTTTATTAGTTTCCCACATTCTAACAACTACTTGTTCCCATGACAAAATTTCATCCATCCAAAGTTGTGGTTTTTGTTTTTCTAATAATAACATGCTTCCACTATATATATTTCCAATTGGTAATCGGCTACCTTTTCCTTTATAACTAGATTCTCCGTTATATGTAACTGTTGGTTGTGACCATATTTCTCGTCCTATACTATCTTCTGTACTAGTGTCTGGTTCACTCCATTCCATTTTAGGTCTTTTTCTAATATTTGTCATATATGTATCATTATTCATAAAGCCTTGTTCTTTTTTATAAAAATCTGATAACATAGTTTTTCCTTGTGATATATTTTCTACTAATGGTAAATTATAGTATTCCTGTAATTTATTATAACTTTCTTCGTATGTTAATCCTAAATCTGTTATGCATTCTATAATCATATCATCTACCTTGTCTTGTATATTTAATTCTGTAAATTTTATATTGATAATATGTTCAATAGTTTTATTAATTTCTTCTGTTTTAAAACTTGTATATGTTTCTTCTTCTATATAATCTATAATACTTAAATCATAATCTATATGTTCTTCTTTTTCAAATTCTCTAAATCCTAATTCCATCGGTTCACTTTCTTTTTCATTATCTGTATCATATATTGGTTCAGTATCATATTCTATATTCATAAAGCTATACTCTGTATTTTCCTCCTCGTCACTTTGTTTTACTGTTTCTTTTTTAAAGTTTATAAATCTAAGACTTTGTATACCATCACTTCCTTCATATATATAACTTTTCTTTGGAATTAAAACTTCATCTTCTTGTTCTTTTAAATCATTTAATGACCATTCTAATCCTGCTAAATCTTTTGGATCTATTTTTATAGGATCTATCATTTTTATGGATTTTGATGCTATTGTATTTACTATACCTTCTATATTAACTTTATATTTCATTCCTGATCTATTACTTGCTTTTCCTAAAACTCCTATACTTATTACTATATTGTTACCTTCATAATTTTCATATCCTTTAGTTTGTAATGCTATTTTAATATTATGTAAATCTTTTATATCTTTTAATATTCCAGGTGTACAATAAAATAGTGCAGTATTTTGACTCAAGTCTACTTCGATTCCTTAGATTATTGCCTTTTTTAAATCTGTTTTCCATGATTTATCTAATAATAATGCTAATATTTTTGTTCCTAAATTTTTTCTTCCTAAAACTTTTATTCCTATAATAACTAATCCTAGATGTACGAAATGTTTCTTTGACTGTTTTATCTTTTGTATTGTTTCTGGAGAAAATAGATCTATTGTTACTGTATTATCTACTACCCTTAAACTTTCTTCTCTACTACTTCGTATTAATATTGTATTAACATTTAACATTCCAGTTTGATATAATATTCTGGGGTTTAATATATCCAGCTGATGTTGGTTATATAAATTTATATTTCTATCTAAATCAATTTCTTCTTCTAATTGTACAATCTGTTGGTTACTATTAGTTCCTGATCATCTTCTAATTATTCTGTTTATAAATGTGTCCGATGTAACTATATCTTGTTTATTGCTAGTTGAATTTCTAGCTTCTTGTACTGTTCTGCTACGTCCTAAGAGACTTCTATTATTATTCATTTTCTTGGTAACCAATGTTTATAAGGTTTAGGTTTTCTTATTATTTTACTGTCTTCAATAGTTAATTCGTTGATTCCGTTTATTATTTTGTCTAAATCACTTTCTATACTGGGTATGATGGGAGGATTTTTAACTTCTATTAATGTATTTAATTTTTCAATAATTTGTAATAATAAACTAATTATAAAATTAAATAATATAGGATATGTTTTATCACTTTTTCCTGTGCCAGAATATCTAGTAAATCCTGTAACTTCTTCTTTATTATCTTCTGGTTTATATTTTTTAACGTCTTCTAAAGCTCTAATGTATTCTTTAGAATTTTCCAGTTTTAACTTTCAACTATAGTTTTAACGACCTGTAAGATTTCTTCTAACGTATTTATTTTAGGCTCAAATTGTAATAATTGATTTTCTATTTTATTTATAAGTTGTTTTGTTTCTATTTCTATTCTTTTAGGTTTATTATTTTCTAATTGATAGCTTAATTGCTGAATTTCTTCTTTGCTTGGAATTAATCGTTTTATATCTTTTAGTTCTTTAATAATTTGATTATTTTGTTCTTTAATATATCCTAGGTTGTCTATTAATTTAGTTAAAAACTCGGATTTATAGTTGTATTTTTAACTATTTTTTCTATTATATTTTTATTATTTTTAAACTCTTTTTCTAAACTTTCTCCTAGATTAATAATTAAATCTGTTATACCGTTTAAATGTATATTTTCTGTATGTAGACTATGTTTATATTTGTTTTTAAATCTGCAAACAAAATTATAATTTTCAAAGAGACTTTTAGTAGGATCAACGCTTTTATTATACTCAAGATTTAAGAAGTCTAGTTTTTTAAAGTTGGTTGAATTGTATTGTTTAAAATCGAGACAATTTTTTGATGAATCAATGATTATAAAGATTCTTATCTCTTACCTAAATCTTATATTCCTTTAGTTCTTTATTAAGAATTTCTTATATCCCTTGACATAACATATTTTTTACAAAATTTTAATGTTACAAAAGCTTAAAATAAAATTACACAACCGAAACAAAACTATCATATCTCCTTAAATTATATTAAAACATAAAACAATCCCATAATCTACACCTGAGAGAGTTCTCGACATAAAAATATGGTCTTAAGCAAAACATGCTGCCAAAAAAATCGAGCTTGTCTCAGTCTTTTAGATCATAGAACGTTCCATGCTCTGATACCTCATAAGGGGGTATGGCGGTTTTTTCCGGGTTTACCGTTAAACCATAAACATAATATGAACAAGAATTAAAATCAAGAAGAGTAAACTTACAAGGAAGGTTACGAGGGGAGAAACAACCAGAGTTGTAGCAGCTCTTTTTTTTTATGTATAAGGGATATGATATGAAGTGCTTGAAAGAACTAGGAATGTAAGAGATAGGCTAAGAGAATCGGAGCGTAAGAATCATGTAGGTGTGCAATCGTTTTCTACTTTATGTAGGTGTGCAAGTCATTTTCTACTTTATGTATTTTCAAGTGTCTGTCTATTGAATTGTAATTCTTACGCTACCCTTTGCCTATTTAAAGGGTTGTAAACGATTGTAAAAATCATCGAAATCTCATACGAATAAAAATTTTTGCTACTAATTCTCTCATGTCTCTCTAAATACTTTCTTTCCGATTCTCTTAACCTATCTCTTACATTCCTAGTTCTTTCAAGCACTTCATATTATATCCCTTACACATAAAAAAAAAGAGCTGCTACAACTCTGGTTGTTTCTCCCCTCGTAACCTTCCTTGTAAGTTTACTCTTCTTGATTTTAATTCTTGTTCATATTATGTTTATGGTTTAACGGTAAACCCGGAAAAAACCGCCATACCCCCTTATTTGGTATCAGAGGATGGAACGTTCTATGATCTAAAAGACTGAGACAAGCTCGATTATTCTGGCAGCATGTTTTGCTTAAGACCATATTTTTATGTCGAGAACTCTCTCAGGTGTAGATTATGGGATTGTTTTATGTTTTAATATAATTTAAGGAGATATGATAGTTTTGTTTGGGTTGTATGATTTTATTTTAAGCTTTTGTAACATTAAAATTTTGTAAAAAATATGTTATGTCAAGGGATATAAGAAAATCTTAATAAAGAACCAAAGGAATATAAGATTTAGGTAAGAGATAGGAATCTTTATAATCATTGATTCATCAAAAAATTGTCTCGATTTTAAACAATACAATTCAACCAACTTTAAAAAACTAGACTTCTTAAATCTTGAGTATAATAAAAGCGTTGATCCTACTAAAAGTCTTTTTGAAAATTATAATTTTGTTTGCAGATTTAAAAACAAATATAAACATAGTCTACATACAGAAAATATACATTTAAACGGTATAACAGATTTAATTATTATTCTAGGAGAAAGTTTAGAAAAAGAGTTTAAAAATAATAAAAATATAATAGAAAAAATAGTTAAAAATACAACTATAAAAACCGAGTTTTTAACTAAATTAATAGACAACCTAGGATATATTAAAGAACAAAATAATCAAATTATTAAAGAACTAAAAGATATAAAACGATTAATTCCAAGCAAAGAAGAAATTCAGCAATTAAGCTATCAATTAGAGAAGAATAAACCTAAAAGAATAGAAATAGAAACAAAACAACTCATAAATAAAATAGAAAATCAATTATTACAATTTGAGCCTAAAATAAATACATTAGAAGAAATCTTACAGGTCGTTAAAACTATAGTTGAAAGTTAAAACTGAAAAATTCTAAAGAATACATTAGAGCTTTAGAAGACGTTAAAAAATATAAACCAGAAGATAATAAAGAAGAAGTTACAGGATTTACTAGATATTCTGGCACAGGAAAAAGTGATAAAACATATCCTATATTATTTAATTTTATAATCAGTTTATTATTACAAATTATTGAAAAATTAAATACATTAATAGAAGTTAAAAATCCTCCCATCATACCCAATATAGAAAGTGATTTAGACAAAATAATAAACGGAATCAACCAATTAACTATTGAAGACAGTAAAATAATAAGAAAACCTAAACCTTATAAACATTGGTTACCAAGAAAATGAATAATAATAGAAGTCTCTTAGGACGTAGCAGAACAGTACAAGAAGCTAGAAATTCAACTAGCAATATACAAGATATAGTTACATCGGACACATTTATAAACAGAATAATTAGAAGAGGATCAGGAACTAATAGTAACCAACAGATTGTACAATTAGAAGAAGAAATTGATTTAGATAGAAATATAAATTTATATAACCAACATCAGCTGGATATATTAAACCCCAGAATATTATATCAAACTGGAATGTTAAATGTTAATACAGTATTAATACGAAGTAGTAGAGAAGAAAGTTTAAGGGTAGTAGATAATACAGTAACAATAGATCTATTTTCTCCAGAAACAATACAAAAGATAAAACAGTCAAAGAAACATTTCGTACATCTAGGATTAGTTATTATAGGAATAAAAGCTTTAGGAAGAAAAAATTTAGGAACAAAAATATTAGCATTATTATTAGATAAATCATGGAAAACAGATTTAAAAAAGGCAATAATCTCAGGAATGGAAGTAGACTTGAGTCAAAATACTGCACTATTTTATTGTACACCTGGAATATTAAAAGATATAAAAGATTTACATAATATTAAAATAGCATTACAAACTAAAGGATATGAAAATTATGAAGGTAACAACATAGTAATAAGTATAGGAGTTTTAGGAAAAGCAAGTAATATAGAAGGTATAGTAAATATAATAGCATCAAAATCCATAAAAATGATAGATCCTATAAAAATAGATCCAGAAGATTTAGCAGGATTAGAATGGTCATTAAATGATTTAAAAGAACAAGAAGATGAAGTTTTAATTCCAAAGAAAAGTTATATATATGAAGGAAGTGATGGTATACAAAGTCTTAGATTTATAAACTTTAAAAAAGAAACAGTAAAACAAAGTGACGAGGAGGAAAATACAGAGTATAGCTTTATGAATATAGAATACGATACTGAACCACTATATGATACAGATAATGAAAAAGAAATTGAACCGATGGAATTAGGATTTAGCGAATTTGAAAAAGAAGAACATATAGATTATGATTTAAGTATTATAGATTATATAGAAGAAGAAACATATACAAGTTTTAAAACAGAAGAAATTAATAAAACTATTGAACATATTATCAATAGAAAATTTACAGAATTAAATATACAAGACTAGGTAGATGATATGATTATAGAATGCATAACAGATTTAGGATTAACATACGAAGAAAGTTACAATAAATTACAGGAATACTATAATTTACCATTAGTAGAAAATATATCACAAGGAAAAACTATGTTATCAGATTTTTATAAAAAAGAACAAGGCTTTATGAATAATGATACATATATGACAAATATCAGAAAAAGACCTAAAATGGAATGGAGTGAACCAGGCACTAGTACAGAAGATAGTATAGGACGAGAAATATGGTCACAACCAACAGTTACATATAACGGAGAATCTAGTTATAAAGGAAAAGGTAGCCGATTACCAATTGGAAATATATATAGTGGAAGCATGTTATTATTAGAAAAACAAAAACCACAACTTTGGATGGATGAAATTTTTTCATGGGAACAAGTAGTTGTTAGAATGTGGGAAACTAATAAAAAAGATAGTATGAACATGTTTGTTTATTTAGAAACAACATTAGGTCCAATAGCTTTGGGTATTTGGCAAAGTAAAAAAGCACAAGATCCAGATGAAATTAATAAATTAAAAGCCTTAGGTGATAACCCATATAATTTTACTAGTCAAATAAGAACATTAATTTTAGGGGTAGATCCTGCAAAAAATAATACATTAATACAAGATACAACTATTAGAAATCTTGAACAATTAAGTATAGCAGATATGAAATATATTAATGAATTCACATTAGATTTTACTAGATTATTATCACAAACTGGGCAAGCAATGGATGATAATTTATGTGATAAATATTTTATAAAACTTCCAGGAGATTTAGGAAGATATATACATGAAACATGGAAACAACAATATGGAGAACAGAAAAACCTAGGAATAGGACCTAGAATCACATATACATTCGCTATATTAGAAGATAAGTGTAAAGAAGTAGCTTTACAAGAACAATTAAAGAAAAATGCTTATGCCTTTTGTAAATCAGCAATTTATACACCTCAAACATATGGACACTATGAAAGAAAAAAGAAACTACGAAAAAGCACATCATATAAAAAGGGGAATAAACCATACTATAAAAATAAATATGTAAAAAGGCCACAAACAAGAAATTATAAATGTTTTATCTGTGGTGATGTTAAACATTTAGCTAATAAATGCCCAAATAAAAATAAGAATATAGAAAAAAGCAATTTAATAGAACAAATAGGAGAATATAATATAGAACCTCTAATTTCTGATAATTCTAATAAAGAATCAATATACAGTATATATAGTGATAGTGATAATGATAAACATTTAACCAAAATAACATATACATACGTAAATACAGAACAAGAAGAATGTCAACATAATTGGATAAATAAACGAGGAAATAACTATATAAAATGTTATAATTGTGGATATTACCCTAGTATAGAAAAAAGATCACAATGTAATATATGTTTTACAGAAATCTGTTACATATGCCTTAAAAAGTTATATAATTTAGAAATAAATAAAGAAAAAACAGAAAAAGAAAATAAAGGAGTAAAAATCGGATTACAATCGGAAAAGATAGAAAAATTAGAAATAATAGCCGAATTACATAAATTAAGAATACAAACTTTAGAAAATAAAGTAAGTATTTTAGAAGATGTGTTAGATAAAAAGAAAAAGATCAATATTGAGGAAAACGAAGTAAATGAAATAAACCAAATGTCTCAAATAACAAATGAACCTACATTAATACAAACAGATGGATCACCCAACATGATAAAGCTATAATGTAGATTATGGTTAGATAATAATAAATTTTTAGATTTAACAGCATTAGTAGATACAGGAGCAACTAAGAGTGTTATATCTTATTATCTAGCACCAAAACCATATCATAACGAGTTATCATATAAACTAATGACAAGAACAATCGAACACAGATTAATAACTATCACACATTACTTAGAACCAACAGGTATTCAATTTTTAGACTTTGCAGGTAACTATAGTATGAAATATGATATCCCACACGTTAATATCAATCCAGAATATGTAAAATCTAATGATTTTATTCTCGGATTAAATTTTATTTTTGCCTTAAATGGCGCTATCACATTAACACGTAATTTTATCACACTTAGTAAACATATATATAGTTTTCCAACACTTAAATATACCAATACATCAGAGTTTGCGCAAAAGCATGGTGGACAAGGTAAACTAGACTTTTTAAAACATAATCAAATCAAGACAAATGTTGAAAATGAAACAATTAAGCTATTAACATAATTTTTAACACATGAGTTAGAAAAAGGAAAAGATATAACCAAAAGTATGAATCATCCTATAATTTTACACTTAGAGAAAATTGGACTCATAGGAGAAGATATTACAAAATCAAAAGTTAACTATATTTGTAAATTTAAATTAAAAAATCCTGATATTACAATAAGAACAGCAAATATAGAATATAGTCATTTAGATAAAGAAGAATTTAAAAAACAAATACCAGAAATGATAGAACAGGGATTAATTAGAAAATGGGAATGTCCACATAGGTCAGCAGCTTTTATAGTAAGAAATCATTCTGAAATAAAAAGAGGAAAAGCTCGAATAGTTTATAATTATAAAAGACTAAATGATAATACAGAAGATGATGGTTATAATATCCCTAATAAAGACTCTTTAATAAACTTGATACAAAAGAAAAAGGTTTTTAGCAAATTTGATTTAAAATCTGGATATAATCAGTTACAGCTTGAAGAACACTTTAAACCATGGACACCATTTACATGTTCTGAAGGACAATATGAATGGAATGTTTTAAGCTTTGGGCTTAAAAATGCTCCATCTATATTTCAAAGGTTTATGGACAGTATTTTTCTAAAATATGATTTTAGCTTAGTATATATTGATGATATTTTGGTTGCAAGTGAAACAGTACAGGAACATGAGAAGCATTTACAGAAAATATTTGAAGAAATAAAAAAGAATGGTATTGTTATTTCTAAAAGAAAAATGGAATTGTTTAGAAGAAAAATATCATTTCTTGGTTTAGAAATAGGAAATGGAAAAATTGAATTACAAAGTCATATATCGACAAAAATTTTAGAATTCCCAAAAAAGTTTGAAAGTCTAAAACAGATACAAGCTTTTTTAGGATTGGTTAATTATGCACGAAAGTTTATTCCTAATCTTTCAAAGTTAGTAGGACCATTATATAGTAAAACAACAAAAAATGGACAAAGACATTTCAACCAAGAAGACATTAAATTAGTTAAAGTAATTAAAGAAGCAGTTAAAAATATTAAATCATTAGAATTACCATTAGTTACTGATTACATAATAATAGAAGTTGATGGATGCAAAGAAGGATGAGGAGCCGTTCTCCTTTGTAAACCCGATAAATATAGCCCAAAAGATACAGAAAAAATATGCTCATATGCTAGTGGAAGCTTTAATAAGACAGGAATGAACTGGACTTCTATAGACTACGAAATACAAGCTTTAATAAATGCTTTAGAAAAATTTAAGATATTTTTACATAAAGAATTTACAGTTAGAACAGATTGTGAAGCTATAGTTCGTTTTATTAAAAATGATCAAAGTAAGAAAATAAATAGGACACGATGGGTTAATTTACAAAATACAATACAAGGAAGTGGATGTAAAATAAATTTTGAACACATAAAGGGAGAAAATAATGGAATAGCTGATATGCTATCCAGAAATATTAACAGATTATTTTCTACAGATGGATAGTCGAAACAAAGGAAAGAACAAATTAATACAGCCTACACAGCAAAAAAGGAGTTCCTCTTCCATGAGCATTTCTTCAGAAGAAGATAGAAACACAACATCAACATAAAAATTATTGGATTCTGCAATAAAAACAGAATATCTACATAAACCCACACAATATATGGAAATAGCAAGTGCTACACATAATAACCTCTTGCAAGGATCTAGACCACAATATCAAAATACTCAACATGCATATTATTGGACAGGACCTTCAAAAAATACACAATATACACAGAACAGAGAAGCCGTTATAGCATTTGGTAACTGCACTTTACCAATTTGCTTTGATGAACATAAAAAGTTTAGGCCCATGATTGGAGTAAACTTGACAGAAGACCAACAATGTTTGCTAGACAACTTATGGCATATTCAGCCAGTTCCACAGGCTTCATCATTCAAAGTTCAAATCCTCAATGCTTTAAGTTTTTACTTTCATAAACAGTCATCATTGACCCCTGAAAAACAAATAAAGAAGTTTACGCATTATGTTATCATCAGGGGCACTAAAGTTGGGATTTTTAATAATTGGGCAACAGTCATAAAATATATACAGTGTCAAAATCCCCTTTACAAGGGATGTTGTAGCTTCCAGGAAGCTATGAATATTGCTCGAGAACATTTTGGGTTAAACAGTTTTTTCATAGAACCCGAACAGGTGAAAACATTTTCAGAAATAGCAAAAACTAGTCCAGAGCAAATGATTAAAGCTCAAGAAGAAATTATTGCTAAATTACAACAACAACTTATGCAATCTGGAAAAGATACACAGTATATACAAAGCCAGATTGAAAATAATATTTTGAAACAAAAAATAAAAATTCTTGAAGCAAAAAATGTACAGCTTATACAAAGGAATGAGAAAAAAGATGAAAAATTAAAAACAGCAATATACAGAAACTATGAATGTTTTAAAGCTCGCATTTTGGATCTCCCTTGGAGACAAACGTTGAGACCAGGACTTGATCAGTTTAAAGAATTTGAGCAAATGGTGTCTCAAAAAATTTGTAGAGAATTTCCAACAATTCTATATGAATTAGAGCAGAAGATTGTACAGATTGCTTTTCAAGAAATCAATTATAAAGGAGTTACAGTAATCCAAAGATTGAATGATGAAGGTGAAGAGACTCCCATACTCCTGTTACAGATAAACCTAAAAACTATATGAATTACAGCAGAAGATTGTACAAATTGCTTTTCAAGAAATCAATTATAAAGGAGTTACAGTAATCCAAAGATTGAATGATGAAGGTGAAGAGACTCCCATACTCCTGTTACAGATAAACCTAAAAACTACAGACATGCCAGAAGAACAGATAATTAACTTTTACCATAATGGAATGATAGATTACTTAGAATTCTGCATCAATAGCAACACAAAAAGTCTTCTTAATAAATTAGGAGAAAAATTTATTTTAACAGCCGGAAACATCGCCTCTCACAGCATCAGTCCAATTATTGGGTGCTAAATTTTTTCTTCTTTTCCAGCAGCGGATGAACATACATACAGACCTGCTAGAAAAAGGATCTTCATCACCCAAAGAACAGTACAACATGGCTATCTTAAAAAGTTATCATGTAAACAAGAAATAGATTTTGGAATTCTACAGAATCTTTCAAATGAAGATATATGCACAGCTCAAAAAACACCTTCACTACCTGCAAATTTTTGTTGGGAAAATTATAAACTCCTAGCAGAAGGACACTACCTACAAATTTGGTCTCATCAAAATTGGCATATGCTCTTGCCATTCAGCGGTGAAGGAGATACACTATTGAGACTAGAAGATATCATGAACAGTGAAGAACAGATTGACACAGAAGATATCATGAACAGTGAAGAACAAATTTTATGACTGTTGCCCAATTATTAAAAATCCCAACTTTAGTGCCCCTGATGATAACATAATGCGTAAACTTCTTTATTTGTTTTTCAGGGGTCAATGATGACTGTTTATGAAAGTAAAAACTTAAAGCATTGAGGATTTGAACTTTGAATGATGAAGCCTGTGGAACTGTCTGAATATGCCATAAGTTGTCTAGCAAACATTTTTGGTCTTCTGTCAAGTTTACTCCAATCATGGGCCTAAACTTTTTACGTTCATCGAAACAAATTTGTAAAGTGCAGTTACCAAATGCTATAACGGCTTCTCTGTTCTGTGTATATTGTGTATTTTTTGAAGGTCCTGTCCAATAATATGCATGTTGAGTATTTTGAGATTGTGGTCTAGATCCTTGCAAGAGGTTATTATGTGTAGCACTTGCTATTTCCATATATTGTGTGGGTTTATGTAGATATTCTGTTTTTATTGCTGAATCCAATAATTTTTCTGTTGATGTTGTGTTTCTATCTTCTTCTGAAGAAATGCTCATGGAAGAGGAACTCCTTTTTTGCTGTGTAGGCTGTATTAATTTGTTCTTTCCTTTGTTTCGACTATCCATCTGCAGAAAATAATCTGTTAATATTTCTGGATAGCATATCAGCTATTCCATTATTTTCTCCCTTTATGTGTTCAAAATTTATTTTATATCCACTTCCTTGTATTGTATTTTGTAAATTAACCCATCGTGTCCTATTTATTTTCTTACTTTGATCATTTTTAATAAAACGAACTATAGCTTCACAATCTGTTCTAACTGTAAATTCTTTATGTAAAAATATCTTAAATTTTTCTAAAGCATTTATTAAAGCTTGTATTTCATAGTCTATAGAAGTCCAGTTCATTCCTGTCTTATTAAAGCTTCCACTAGCATATGAGCATATTTTTTCTGTATCTTTTGGGCTATATTTATCGGGTTTACAAAGGAGAACGGCTCCCCATCCTTCTTTGCATCCATCAACTTCTATTATTATGTAATCAGTAACTAATGGTAATTCTAATGATTTAATATTTTTAACTGCTTCTTTAATTACTTTAACTAATTTAATGTCTTCTTGGTTGAAATGTCTTTGTCCATTTTTTGTTGTTTTACTATATAATGGTCCTATTAACTTTGAAAGATTAGGAATAAACTTTCGTGCATAATTAACCAATCCTAAAAAAGCTTGTATCTGTTTTAGACTTTCAAACTTTTCTGGGAATTCTAAAATTTTTGTCGATATATGACTTTGTAATTCAATTTTTCCATTTCCTATTTCTAAACCAAGAAATGATATTTTTCTTCTAAACAATTCCATTTTTCTTTTAGAAATAACAATACCATTCTTTTTTATTTCTTCAAATATTTTCTGTAAATGCTTCTCATGTTCCTGTACTGTTTCACTGGCAACCAAAATATCATCAATATATACTAAGCAAAAATCATATTTTATAAAAATACTGTCCATAAACCTTTGAAATATAGATGAAGCATTTTTAAGCCCAAAGCTTAAAACATTCCATTCATATTGTCCTTCAGAACATGTAAATGCTGTCCATGGTTTAAAGTGTTCTTCAAGCTGTAACTGATTATATCCAGATTTTAAATCAAATTTGCTAAAACCCTTTTTCTTTTGTATCAAGTTTATTAAAGAGTCTTTATTAGGGATATTATAACCATCATCTTCTGTATTATCATTTAGTCTTTTATAATTATAAACTATTCGAGTTTTTCCTCTTTTTATTTCAGAATGATTTCTTACTATAAAAGCTGCTGACCTATGTGGACTTTCCGATTTTCTAATTAATCCCTGTTCTATCATTTCTGGTATTTGTTTTTTAAATTCTTCTTTATCTAAAGGACTATATTCTATATTTGCTGTTCTTATTGTAATATCAGGATTTTTTAATTTAAATTTACAAATATAGTTAACTTTTGATTTTGTAATATCTTCTCCTATGAGTCCAATTTTCTCTAAGTGTAAAATTATAGGATGATTCATACTTTTGGTTATATCTTTTCCTTTTTCTAACTTATGTGTTAAAAATTCTGTTAATAGCTTAATTGTTTCATTTTCCACATTTGTCTTGATTTGATTATGTTTTAAAAAGTCTAGTTTACCTTGTCCACCACGCTTTTGCGCAAACTCTGATGTATTGGTATATTTAAGTGTTGGAAAACTATATATATGTTTACTAAGTGTGATAAAATTACGTGTTAATGTGATAGCGCCATTTAAGGCAAAAATAAAATTTAATCCGATAATAAAATCATTAGATTTTACATATTCTGAATTGATATTAACCTGTGGGATATCATATTTCATACTATAGTTACCTGCAAAGTCTAAAAATTGAATACCTGTTGGTTCTAAGTAATGTGTGATAGTTATTAATCTGTGTTCGATTGTTCTTGTCATTAGTTTATATGATAACGCTTTATGATATGGTTTTGGTGCTAGATAATAAGATATAACACTCTTTGTTGCTCCTGTATCTACTAATGCTGTTAAATCTAAAAATTTATTATTATCTAACCATAATCTACATTGTAGGTTTATCATGTTGGGTGATCCATCTGTTTGTATTAATGTAGGTTCATTTGTTATTTGAGACATTTGGTTTATTTCATTTACTTCGTTTTCCTCAATATTGATCTTTTTCATTCCTGGTCTATTACTTGCTTTTCCTAAAACTCCTATACTTATTACTATGTTGTTACCTTCATAATTTTCATATCCTTTAGTTTGTAATGCTATTTTAATATTATGTAAATCTTTTATATCTTTTAATATTCCAGGTGTACAATAAAATAGTGTAGTATTTTGACTCAAGTCTACTTCCATTCCTGAGATTATTGCCTTTTTTAAATCTGTTTTCCATGATTTATCTAATAATAATGCTAATATTTTTGTTCCTAAATTTTTTCTTCCTAAAGCTTTTATTCCTATAATAACTAATCCTAGATGTACGAAATGTTTCTTTGACTGTTTTATCTTTTGTATTGTTTCTGGAGAAAATAGATCTATTGTTACTGTATTATCTACTACCCTTAAACTTTCTTCTCTACTACTTCGTATTAATACTGTATTAACATTTAACATTCTAGTTTGATATAATATTTTGGGGTTTAATATATCCAGCTGATGTTGGTTATATAAATTTATATTTCTATCTAAATCAATTTCTTCTTCTAATTGTACAATCTGTTGGTTACTATTAGTTCCTGATCCTCTTCTAATTATTTTGTTTATAAATGTGTCCGATGTAACTATATCTTGTATATTGCTAGTTTAATTTCTAGCTTCTTGTACTGTTCTGCTACGTCCTAAGATACTTCTATTATTATTCATTTTCTTGGTAACCAATGTTTATAAGGTTTAGGTTTTCTTATTATTTTACTGTCTTCAATAGTTAATTCGTTGATTCCGTTTATTATTTTGTCTAAATCACTTTCTATACTGGGTATGATGGGAGGATTTTTAACTTCTATTAATGTATTTAATTTTTCAATAATTTGTAATAATAAACTGATTATAAAATTAAATAATATAGGATATGTTTTATCACTTTTTCCTGTGCCAGAATATCTAGTAAATCCTGTAACTTCTTCTTTATTATCTTCTGGTTTATATTTTTTAACGTCTTCTAAAGCTTTAATGTATTCTTTAGAATTTTCCAGTTTTAACTTTCAACTATAGTTTTAACGACCTGTATGATTTCTTCTAACGTATTTATTTTAGGCTCAAATTGTAATAATTGATTTTCTATTTTATTTATAAGTTGTTTTGTTTCTATTTCTATTCTTTTAGGTTTATTCTTTTCTAATTGATAGCTTAATTGCTGAATTTCTTCTTTGCTTGGAATTAATCGTTTTATATCTTTTAGTTCTTTAATAATTTGATTATTTTGTTCTTTAATATATCCTAGGTTGTCTATTAATTTAGTTAAAAACTCGGTTTTTATAGTTGTATTTTTAACTATTTTTTCTATTATATTTTTATTATTTTTAAACTCTTTTTCTAAACTTTCTCCTAGATTAATAATTAAATCTGTTATACCGTTTAAATGTATATTTTATGTATGTAGACTATGTTTATATTTGTTTTTAAATCTGCAAACAAAATTATAATTTTCAAAGAGACTTTTAGTAGGATCAACGCTTTTATTATACTCAAGATTTAAGAAGTCTAGTTTTTTAAAGTTGGTTGAATTGTATTGTTTAAAATCGAGACAATTTTTTGATGAATCAATGATTATAAAGATTCCTATCTCTTAGCTAAATCTTATATTCCTTTGGTTCTTTATTAAGATTTTCTTATATCCCTTGACATAACATATTTTTTACAAAATTTTAATGTTACAAAAGCTTAAAATAAAATTATACAACCCAAACAAAACTATCATATCTCCTTAAATTATATTAAAACATAAAACAATCCCATAATCTTCACCTGAGAGAGTTCTCGACATAAAAATATGGTCTTAAGCAAAACATGCTGCCAGAAAAATCGAGCTTGTCTCAGTCTTTTAGATCATAGAACGTTCCATGCTCTGATACCAAATAAGGGGGTATGGCGGTTTTTTCCGGGTTTACCGTTAAACCATAAACATAATATGAACAAGAATTAAAATCAAGAAGAGTAAACTTACAAGGAAGGTTACGAGGGGAGAAGCAACCAGAGTTGTAGCAGCTCTTTTTTTTTTATGTATAAGGGATATAATATGAAGTGCTTGAAAGAACTAGGAATGTAAGAGATAGGCTAAGAGAATCGGAAAGAAAGTATTTAGAGAGAGATGAGAGAATTAATAACAACAAAATTTTTATTCGTATGAGATTTCGATGATTTTTACAATCGTTTACAACCCTTTAAATAGGCAAAGGGTAGCGTAAGAATTACAATTCAATAGTCAGACACTTGAAAATACATAAAGTAGAAAATGACTTGCACACCTACATAAAGTAGAAAACGATTGCACACCTACATAAAGTAGAAAATAATGATTCTAAACGACAACTATAATAATTCTATATAACAATTATAATTTCATAAATTTCCCTTGAACTTGTCATGTCTTGTCTTATTTTCACAAATGGCCCTTAGATTTGCTCAAACTTATCACTTTGTATCCTTTGCTAAAAAATCATCACTTGCTAAAAGTCCCGATGAGTACTGTCAATAGAAATCGGTGATCCTGGTTCTGTGTCAATCTGTTCTTCACTGTTCATGATATCTTCTAGTCTCAATAGTGTATCTCCTTTACCGCTGAATGGCAAGAGCATATGCCAATTTTGATGAGACCAAATTTGTAGGTAGTGTCCTTCTGCTAGGAGTTTAAAATTTTCCCAACGAAAATTTGCAGGTAGTGAAGGTGTTTTTTGAGCTGTGCATA
Source organism: Lactuca virosa (assembly GCF_052849685.1). NCBI lineage: Eukaryota > Viridiplantae > Streptophyta > Magnoliopsida > Asterales > Asteraceae > Lactuca > Lactuca virosa. Next base: position 5,174,284 of record NC_136432.1, on the reverse strand, counting down.
TATCTTCATTTGAAAGATTCTGTAGAATTCCAAAATCTATTTCTTGTTTACATGATAACTTTTTAAGATAGCCATGTTGTACTGTTCTTTGGGTGATGAAGATCCTTTTTCTAGCAGGTCTGTATGTATGTTCATCGGCTGCTGGAAAAGTAGAAAAAATTTTGCACCCAATAATTGGACTGATGCTGTGAGAGGCGATGTTTCCGGCTGTTAAAATAAAATTTTCTCCTAATTTATTAAGAAGACTTTCTGTGCTGCTATTGAGGCAGAATTCTAAGTAATCTATCATTCCATTGTGATAAAAGTGAATTATCTGTTCTTCTCCAGAAACAATACAAAAGATAAAACAGTCAAAGAAACATTTCGTACATCTAGGATTAGTTATTATAGGAATAAAAGCTTTAGGAAGAAAAAATTTCGGAACAAAAATATTAGCATTATTATTAGATAAATTATGGAAAACAGATTTAAAAAAGGCAATAATCTCAGGAATGGAAGTAGAGTTGAGTCAAAATACTGCACTATTTTATTGTACACCTGGAATATTAAAAGATATAAAAGATTTACATAATATTAAAATAGCATTACAAACTAAATGATATGGAAATTATGAAGGTAACAACATAGTAATAAGTATAGGAGTTTTAGGAAAAGCAAGTAATAGATCAGGAATGAAATATAAAGTTAATATAGAAGGTATAGTAAATACAATAACATCAAAATCCATAAAAATGATAGATCCTATAAAAATAGATCCAGAAGATTTAGCAGGATTAGAATGGTCATTAAATGATTTAAAAGAACAAGAAGATGAAGTTTTAATTCCAAAGAAAAGTTATATATATGAAGGAAGTGATGGTATACAAAGTCTTAGATTTATAAACTTTAAAAAAGAAACAGTAAAACAAAGTGACGAGGAGGAAATACAGAGTATAGCTTTATGAATATAGAATACGATACTGAACCAATATATGATACAGATAATGAAAAAGAAAGTGAACCGATGGAATTAGGATTTAGCGAATTTGAAAAAGAAGAACATATAGATTATGATTTAAGTATTATAGATTATATAGAAGAAGAAACATATACAAGTTTTAAAACAGAAGAAATTAATAAAACTATTGAACATATTATCAATAGAAAATTTACATAATTAAATATACAAGACGAGGTAGATGATATGATTATAGAATGCATAACAGATTTAGGATTAACATACGAAGAAAGTTATAATAAATTACAGGAAACTATAATTTACCATTAGTAGAAAATATATCACAAGGAAAAACTATGTTATCAGATTTTTATAAAAAAGAACAAGGCTTTATGAATAATGATACATATATGAAAAATATCAGAAGAAGACCTAAAATGGAATGGAGTGAACCAGGCACTAGTACAGAAGATAGTATAGGACGAGAAATATGGTCACAACCAACAGTTACATATAACGGAGAATCTAGTTATAAAGGAAAAGGTAGCCGATTACCAATTGGAAATATATATAGTGGAAGCATGTTATTATTAGAAAAACAAAAACCACAACTTTGGATGGATGAAATTTTTTCATGGGAACAAGTAGTTGTTAGAATGTGGGAAACTAATAAAAAAGATAGTATGGACATGTTTGCTTATTTAGAAACAACATTAGGTCCAATAGCTTTGGGTATTTGGCAAAGTAAAAAAGCACAAGATCCAGATGCAATTAATAAATTAAAAGCCTTAGGTGATAACCCATATAATTTTACTAGTCAAATAAGAACATTAATTTTAGGGGTAGATCCTGCAAAAAATAATACATTAATACAAGATACAACTATTAGAAATCTTGAACAATTAAGTATAGCAGATATGAAATATATTAATGAATTCACATTAGATTTTACTAGATTATTATCACAAACTGGGCAAGCAATGGATGATAATTTATGTGATAAATATTTTATAAAACTTCCAGGAGATTTAGGAAGATATATACATGAAACATGGAAACAACAATATGGAGAACAGAAAAACCTAGGAATAGGACCTAGAATCACATATACATTCGCTATATTAGAAGATAAGTGTAAAGAAGTAGCTTTACAAGAACAATTAAAGAAAAATGCTTATGCCTTTTGTAAATCAGCAATTTATACACCTCAAGCATATGGACACTATGAAAGAAAAAAGAAACTACGAAAAAGCACATCATATAAAAAGGGGAATAAACCATACTATAAAAATAAATATGTAAAAAGGCCACAAACAAGAAATTGTAAATGTTTTATCTGTGGTGATGTTAAACATTTAGCTAATAAATGCCCAAATAAAAATAAGAATATAGAAAAAAACAATTTAATAGAACAAATAGGAGAATATAATATAGAACCTCTAAATTCTGATAATTCTGATAAAGAATCAATATACAGTATATATAGTGATAGTGATAATGATAAACATTTAACCAAAATAACATATACATACGTAAATACAGAACAAGAAGAATGTCAACATAATTAGATAAATAAACGAGGAAATAACTATATAAAATGTTATAATTGTGGATATTACCCTAGTATAGAAAAAAGATCACAATGTAATATATGTTTTACAGAAATCTGTTACATATGCCTTAAAAAGTTATATAATTTAGAAATAAATAAAGAAAAAACAGAAAAAGAAAAAAAAGGAGTAAAAATCGGATTACAATCGGAAAAGATGGAAAATATAGAAATAATAGCCGAATTACATAAATTAAAAATACAAACTTTAGAAAATAAAGTAAGTATTTTAGAAGATGTGTTAGATAAAAAGAAAAAGATCAATATTGAGGAAAACGAAGTAAATGAAATAAACCAAATGTCTCAAATAACAAATGAACCTACATTAATACAAACAGATGGATCACCCAACATGATAAACCTACAATGTAGATTATGGTTAGATAATAATAAATTTTTAGATTTAACAGCATTAGTAGATACAGGAGCAACAAAGAGTGTTATATCTTATTATCTAGCACCAAAACCATATCATAAAGAGTTATCATATAAACTAATGACAAGAACAATCGAACACAGATTAATAACTATCACACATTACTTAGAACCAACAGGTATTCAATTTTTAGACTTTGCAGGTAACTATAGTATGAAATATGATATCCCACAGGTTAATATCAATTCAGAATATGTAAAATCTAATGATTTTATTATCGGATTAAATTTTATTTTTGCCTTAAATGGCGCTATCACATTAACACGTAATTTTATCACACTTAGTAAACATATATATAGTTTTCCAACACTTAAATATACCAATACATCAGAGTTTGCGCAAAAGCGTGGTGGACAAGGTAAACTAGACTTTTTAAAACATAATCAAATCAAGACAAATGTGGAAAATGAAACAATTAAGCTATTAACAGAATTTTTAACACATAAGTTAGAAAAAGGAAAAGATATAACCAAAAGTATGAATCATCCTATAATTTTACACTTAGAGAAAATTGGACTCATAGGAGAAGATATTACAAAATCAAAAGTTAACTATATTTGTAAATTTAAATTAAAAAATCCTGATATTACAATAAGAACAGCAAATATAGAATATAGTCCTTTAGATAAAGAAGAATTTAAAAAACAAATACCAGAAATGATAGAACAGGGATTAATTAGAAAATCGGAAAGTCCACATAGGTCAGCAGCTTTTATAGTAAGAAATCATTCTGAAATAAAAAGAGGAAAAACTCGAATAGTTTATAATTATAAAAGACTAAATGATAATACAGAAGATGATGGTTATAATATCCCTAATAAAGACTCTTTAATAAACTTGATACAAAAGAAAAAGGTTTTTAGCAAATTTGATTTAAAAGATAAAACAGTCAAAGAAACATTTCGTACATCTAGGATTAGTTATTATAGGAATAAAAGCTTTACGAAGAAAAAATTTAGGAACAAAAATATTAGCATTATTATTAGATAAATCATGGAAAACAGATATAAAAAAAGGCAATAATCTCAGGAATGGAAGTAGACTTGAGTCAAAATACTGCACTATTTTATTGTACACCTGGAATATTAAAAGATATAAAAGATTTACATAATATTAAAATAGCATTACAAACTAAAGGATATGAAAATTATGAAGGTAACAACATAGTAATAAGTATAGGAGTTTTAGGAAAAGCAAGTAATAGATCAGGAATGAAATATAAAGTTAATATAGAAGGTATAGTAAATACAATAGCATCAAAATCCATAAAAATGATAGATCCTATAAAAATAGATCTAGAAGATTTAGCAGGATTAGAATGGCCATTAAATGATTTAAAAGAACAAGAAGATGAAGTTTTAATTCCAAAGAAAAGTTATATATATGAAGGAAGTGATGGTATACAAAGTCTTAGATTTATAAACTTTAAAAAAGAAACAGTAAAACAAAGTGACGAGGAGGAAAATACAGAGTATAGCTTTATGAATATAGAATACGATACTGAACCAATATATGATACAGATAATGAAAAAGAAAGTGAACCGATGGAATTAGGATTTAGCGAATTTGAAAAAGAAGAACATATAGATTATGATTTAAGTATTATAGATTATATAGAAGAAGAAACATATACAAGTTTTAAAACAGAAGAAATTAATAAAACTATTGAACATATTATCAATAGAAAATTTACAGAATTAAATATACAAGACGAGGTAGATGATATGATTATAGAATGCATAACAGATTTAGGATTAACATACGAAGAAAGTTATAATAAATTACAGGAATACTATAATTTACCATTAGTAGAAAATATATCACAAGGAAAAACTATGTTATCAGATTTTTATAAAAAAAAACAAGGCTTTATGAATAATGATACTGTTGTGAAATACGAAGGATCCGAATAGACTTAAATAATATTAGCTCAATGCGGAATGGGATCAAATATTATCAAAGCGTAATAATCACAACGAAATACGAATAAAATAAATAGAATAGAGACACAGGAATTTACGTGGAAACCCAAATCGGGAAAAAAACCACGGGCGGAGGAAGCCGAGAAACAATTCACTATAATTTGCAGTGTTTACAGGGATTATGAAAGAGATTACAAATAGAGTGAGAGGGCTAAAATATATGGTGGTGTATCAGTATATATATATATATATATATATATATATATATATATATATATATATATATATATATATATATATATATATATTGATTGATATTTGAATGTTATGAATTTTCTCTGGCTTAGGCTATTTATAGCCAAAAGGAATATCATATGAAAGGAAAGGAAAAATGTGCCGTCTAAATTTGGTGTGTCCAATTGTAGGCGCCTAACAATTGTCTAATTCTTATATCTGCGCCTTCACATTTGACCAAAAATCACTGTCCAATTATTTCATTCACATATATATTACTATTCATAGTCAAACTATGAATAGTAAATGATAAGTTACTGAAATAACCCATGAACTATTTGCCACTTGCTAATTTTGGAGGCAACTTTTCCACAGATACATATATGACAAATATCAGAAAAGACCTAAAATGGAATGGAGTGAACCAGGCACTAGTACAGAAGATAGTATAGGACGAGAAATATGGTCACAACCAACAGTTACATATAACGAAGAATCTAGTTATAAAGGAAAAGGTAGCCGATTACCAATTGGAAATATATATAGTGGAAGCATGTTATTATTAGAAAAACAAAAACCACAACTTTGGATGGATGAAATTTTGTCAAGGGAACAAGTAGTTGTTAGAATGTGGGAAACTAATAAAAAAGATAGTATGGACATGTTTGCTTATTTAGAAACAACATTAGGTCAAATAGCTTTGGGTATTTGGCAAAGTAAAAAAGCACAAGATCCAGATGAAATTAATAAATTAAAAGCCTTAGGTGATAACCCATATAATTTTACTAGTCAAATAAGAACATTAATTTTAGGGGTAGATCCTGCAAAAAATAATACATTAATACAAGATACAGCTATTAGAAATCTTGAACAATTAAGTATAGCAGATATGAAATATATTAATGAATTCACATTAGATTTTACTAGATTATTATCACAAACTCGGTCAGCAACTTTTATAGTAAAGAATCATTCTGAAATAAAAAGAGGAAAAGCTCGAATAATTTATAATTATAAAAGACTAAATGATAATACAGTAGATGATGGTTATAATATCCCTAATAAAGACTCTTTAATAAACTTGATACAAAAGAAAAAGGTTTTTAGCAAATTTGATTTAAAATCTGGATATAATCAGTTACAGCTTGAAGAACACTTTAAACCATGGACGGCATTTACATGTTCTGAAGGACAATATGAATGGAATGTTTTAAGCTTTGGGCTTAAAAATGATCCATCTATATTTCAAAGGTTTATGGACAATATTTTTCTAAAATATGATTTTTGCTTAGTATATATTGATGATATTTTGGTTGCCAGTGAAACAGTACAGGAACATGAGAAGCATTTACAGAAAATATTTGAAGAAATAAAAAAGAATGGTATTGTTATTTCTAAAAGAAAAATGGAATTGTTTAGAAGAAAAATATCATTTCTTGGTTTAGAAATAGGAAATGGAAAAATTGAATTACAAAGTCATATATCGACAAAAATTTTAGAATTCCCAGAAAAGTTTGAAAGTCTAAAACAGATACAAGCTTTTTTAAGATTGGTTAATTATGCACGAAAGTTTATTCCTAATCTTTCAAAGTTAGTAGGACTATTATATAGTAAAACAACAAAAAATGGACAAAGACATTTCAACCAAGAAGACATTAAATTAGTTAAAGTAATTAAAGAAGCAGTTAAAAATATTAAATCATTAGAATTACCATTAGTTACTGATTACATAATAATAGAAGTTGATGGATGCAAAGAAGGATGGGGAGCCGTTCTCCTTTGTAAACCCGATAAATTTAGCCCAAAAGATACAGAAAAAATATGCTCATATGCTAGTGGAAGCTTTAATAAGACAGGAATGAACTGGACTTCTATAGACTACGAAATACAAGCTTTAATAAATGCTTTAGAAAAATTTAAGATATTTTTACATAAAGAATTTACAGTTAGAACAGATTGTGAAGCTATAGTTCGTTTTATTAAAAATGATCAAAGTAAGAAAATAAATAGGACACGATGGGTTAATTTACAAAATACAATACAAGGAAGTGGATATAAAATAAATTTTGAACACATAAAGGTAGAAAATAATGGAATAGCTGATATGCTATCCAGAAATATTAACAGATTATTTTCTGCAGATGGATAGTCGAAACAAAGGAAAGAACAAATTAATACAGCCTACACAGCAAAAAAGGAGTTCCTCTTCCATGAGCATTTCTTCAGAAGAAGATAGAAACACAACATCAACAGAAAAATTATTGGATTCAGCAATAAAAACAGAATATCTACATAAACCCACACAATATATGGAAATAGCAAGTGCTAGACATAATAACCTCTTGCAAGGATCTAGACCACAATCTCAAAATACTCAACATGCATATTATTGGACAGGACCTTCAAAAAATACACAATATACACATAACAGAGAAGCCGTTATAGCATTTGGTAACTGCACTTTACCAATTTGCTTCGATGAACGTAAAAAGTTTAGGCCCATGATTGGAGTAAACTTGACAGAAGACCAACAATGTTTGCTAGACAACTTATGGCATATTCAGACAGTTCCACAGGCTTCATCATTCAAAGTTCAAATCCTCAATGCTTTAAGTTTTTACTTTCATAAACAGTCATCATTGACCCCTGAAAAACAAATAAAGAAGTTTACGCATTATGTTATCATCAGGGGCACTAAGGTTGGGATTTTTAATAATTAGGCAACAGTCATAAAATATATACAGTGTCAAAATCCCCTTTACAAGGGATGTTGTAGCTTCCAGGAAGCTATGAATATTGCTCGAGAACATTTTGGGTTAAACAGCTTTTTCATAGAACCCGAACAGGTGAAAACATTTTCAGAAATAGCAAAAACTAGTCCAGAGCAAATGATTAAAGCTCAAGAAGAAATTATTGCTAAATTACAACAACAACTTATGCAATCTGGAAAAGATACACAGTATATACAAAGCCAGATTGAAAATAATATTTTGAAACAAAAAATAAAAATTCTTGAAGCAAAAAATGTACAGCTTATACAAAGGAATGAGAAAAAAGATGAAAAATTAAAAACAACAATATACAGAAACTATGAATGTTTTAAAGCTCGCATTTTGGATCTCCCTTGGAGACAAACGTTGAGACCAGTACTTGATCAGTTTAAAGAATTTGAACAAATGGGGTCTCAAAAAATTTGTTTAGAATTTCCAGCAATTCTATATGAATTACAGCAGAAGATTGTACAGATTGCTTTTCAAGAAATCAATTATAAAGGAGTAGTAATCCAAAGATTGAATGATGAAGGTGAAGAGACTCCCATACTCCTGTTACAGATAAACCCAAAAACTATATACATGCCAAAAGAACAGATAATTAACTTTTATCACAATGGAATGATAGATTACTTAGAATTCTGCCTCAATAACAGCACAGAAAGTCTTCTTAATAAATTAGGAGAAAAATTTATTTTAACAGCCGGAAACATCGCCTCTCACAGCATCAGTCCAATTATTGGGTGCAAAATTTTTTCTTCCTTTCCAGCAGCGGATGAACATACATACAGACCTGCTAGAAAAAGGATCTTCATCACCCAAAGAACAGTACAACATGGTTATCTTAAAAAGTTATCATGTAAACAAGAAATAGATTTTGGAATTCTACAGAATCTTTCAAATGAAGATATATGCACAGCTCAAAAAACACCTTCACTACCTGCAAATTTTCGTTGGGAAAATTATAAACTCCTAGCAGAAGGACACTACCTACAAATTTGGTCTCATCAAAATTGGCATATGCTCTTTCCATTCAGCGGTGAAGGAGATACACTATTGAGACTAGAAGATATCACGAACAGTGAAGAACAGATTGACACAGAACCAGGATCACCGATTTCTATTGACAGTACTCATCGGGACTTTTAGCAAGTGATGATTTTTTAGCAAAGGATACAAAGTGATAAGTTTGAGCAAATTTAAGGGCCATTTGTGAAAATAAGACAAGACATGACAAGTTCAAGGGCAATTTATGAAATTATAATTGTTATATAGAATTATTATAGTTGTCGTTTAGAATCATTATTTTCTACTTTATGTAGGTGTGCAATCGTTTTCTACTTTATGTAGGTGTGCAAGTCATTTTCTACTTTATGTATTTTCAAGTGTCTGTCTATTGAATTGTAATTCTTACGCTACCCTTTGCCTATTTAAAGGGTTGTAAACGATTGTAAAAATCATCGAAATCTCATACGAATAAAAATTTTGTTGTTATTAATTCTCTCATCTCTCTCTAAATACTTTCTTTCCGATTCTCTTAGCCTATCTCTTACATTCCTAGTTCTTTCAAGCACTTCATATTATATCCCTTATACATAAAAATAAAAAAAATAAATAAAAAAAAGAGCTGCTACAACTCTGGTTGCTTCTCCCCTCGTAACCTTCCTTGTAAGTTTACTCTTCTTGATTTTAATTCTTGTTCATATTATGTTTATGGTTTAACGGTAAACCCGGGAAAAACCGCCATACCCCCTTATATGAAATATGATATCCCACAGGTTAATATCAATCCAGAATATGTAAAATCTAATGATTTTATTCTTGGATTAAATTTTATTTTTGCCTTAAATGGCGCTATCACATTAACACGTAATTTTATCACACTTAGTAAACATATATATAGTTTTCCAACACTTAAATATACCAATACATCAGAGTTTGCGCAAAAGCGTGGTGGACAAGGTAAACTAGACTTTTTAAAACATAATCAAATCAAGACAAATGTTGAAAATGAAACAATTAAGCTATTAACAGAATTTTTAACACATGAGTTAGAAAAAGGAAAAGATTTAACCAAAAGTATGAATCATCCTATAATTTTACACTTAGAGAAAATTGGACTTATAGGAGAAGATATTACAAAATCAAAAGTTAACTATATTTGTAAATTTAAATTAAAAAATCCTGATATTACAATAAGAACAGCAAATATAGAATATAGTCCTTTAGATAAAGAAGAATTTAAAAAACAAATACCAGAAATGATAGAACAGGGATTAATTAGAAAATCGGAAAGTCCACATAGGTCAGCAGCTTTTATAGTAAAGAATCATTCTGAAATAAAAAGAGGAAAAGCTCGAATAGTTTATAATTATAAAAGACTAAATGATAATACAGAAGATGATGGTTATAATATCCCTAATAAAGACTCTTTAATAAACTTGATACAAAAGAAAAAGGTTTTTAGCAAATTTGATTTAAAATCTGGATATAATCAGTTACAGCTTGAAGAACACTTTAAACCATGGACAACATTTACATGTTCTGAAGGACAATATGAATGGAATGTTTTAAGCTTTGGGCTTAAAAATGCTCCATCTATATTTCAAAGGTTTATGGACAGTATTTTTCTAAAATATGATTTTTGCTTAGTATATATTGATGATATTTTGGTTGCCAGTGAAACAGTACAGGAACATGAGAAGCATTTACAGAAAATATTTGAAGAAATAAAAAAGAATGGTATTGTTATTTCTAAAAGAAAAATGGAATTGTTTAGAAGAAAATATCATTTCTTGGTTTAGAAATAGGAAATGGAAAAATTGAATTACAAAGTCATATATCGACAAAAATTTTAGAATTCCCAGAAAAGTTTGAAAGTCTAAAACAGATACAAGCTTTTTTAGGATTGGTTAATTATGCACGAAAGTTTATTCCTAATCTTTCAAAGTTAGTAGGACCATTATATAGTAAAACAACAAAAAATGGACAAAGACATTTCAACCAAGAAGACATTAAATTAGTTAAAGTAATTAAAGAAGCAGTTAAAAATATTAAATCATTAGAATTACCATTAGTTACTGATTACATAATAATAGAAGTTGATGGATGCAAAGAAGGATGGGGAGCCGTTCTCCTTTGTAAACCCGATAAATATAGCCCAAAAGATACAGAAAAAATATGCTCATATGCTAGTGGAAGCTTTAATAAGACAGGAATGAACTGGACTTCTATAGACTACGAAATACAAGCTTTAATAAATGCTTTAGAAAAATTTAAGATATTTTTACATAAAGAATTTACAGTTAGAACAGATTGTGAAGCTATAGTTCGTTTTATTAAAAATGATCAAAGTAAGAAAATAAATAGGACACGATGGGTTAATTTACAAAATACAATACAAGGAAGTGGATATAAAATAAAATTTGAACACATAAAGGGAGAAAATAATGGAATAGCTGATATGCTATCCATAAATATTAACAGATTATTTTCTGCAGATGGATAGTCGAAACAAAGGAAAGAACAAATTAATACAGCCTACACAGCAAAAAAGGAGTTCCTCTTCCATGAGCATTTCTTCAGAAGAAGATAGAAACACAACATCAACAGAAAAATTATTGGATTCAGCAATAAAAACAGAATATCTACATAAACCCACACAATATATGGAAATAGCAAGTGCTACACATAATAACCTCTTGCAAGGATCTAGACCACAATCTCAAAATACTCAACATGCATATTATTGGACAGGACCTTCAAAAAATACACAATATACACAGAACAGAGAAGCCGTTATAGCATTTGGTAACTGCACTTTACCAATTTGCTTCGATGAACGTAAAAAGTTTAGGCCCATGATTGGAGTAAACTTGACAGAAGACCAACAATGTTTGCTAGACAACTTATGGCATATTCAGACAGTTCCACAGGCTTCATCATTCAAAGTTCAAATCCTCAATGCTTTAAGTTTTTACTTTCATAAACAGTCATCATTGACCCCTGAAAAACAAATAAAGAAGTTTACGCATTATGTTATCATCAGGGGCACTAAAGTTGGGATTTTTAATAATTGGGCAACAGTCATAAAATATATACAGTGTCAAAATCCCCTTTACAAGGGATGTTGTAGCTTTCAGGAAGCTATGAATATTGCTCGAGAACATTTTGGGTTAAACAGTTTTTTCATAGAACCGAACAGGTGAAAACATTTTCAGAAATAGATTTTGGAATTCTACAGAATCTTTCAAATGAAGATATATGCACAGCTCAAAAAACACCTTCACTACCTGCAAATTTTCGTTGGGAAAATTATAAACTCCTAGCAGAAGGACACTACCTACAAATTTGGTCTCATCAAAATTGGCATATGCTCTTGCCATTCAGCGGTGAAGGAGATACACTATTGAGACTAGAAGATATCATGAACAGTGAAGAACAGATTGACACAGAACCAGGATCACCGATTTCTATTGACAGTACTCATCGGGACTTTTAGCAAGTGATGATTTTTTAGCAAAGGATACAAAGTGATAAGTTTGAGCAAATCTAAGGGCCATTTGTGAAAATAAGACAAGACATGACAAGTTCAAGGGTGTTAGAAATTATAATATAAGATCTAATCACCACGAATAACGGCTCGGATACAGTTACTGTGTGACAGATATTTATATTAATTAGATATAAAATGCGGAATATAAACAATAATAGTTGCGGAAATAAATATGGGATTATTAGTCACCACTAGAAAGCAGTAAATGACTGAAAGCTATAAATAAAGTAAATAACTGTATTTAAATAACGTTAAGCTGTAAATAATATAAATGACTGTATATAAATGTTAGAAGTTAAATAATATGTATAAATATATATATAACGGGTTTAGAACTGGACGGATGAAGCGACTGGTCTTTCAAGTAAGTTCGCCAATAAATTGACTGAACAGGCTTAGGGTTGGACTGGTAACCTAAAAGACTTTGTCACTATTTGTTCAATAGTTCAATCCGGAATATGATAAGTAACACAAAATTCTTTTTGTTTCAAATTTTATGTAAAACAATTTGTTTACATAAGGGTTTGAAGGTTTTCTTAATTTTTGGATATATTTCTCTGGATACCCGATTTTCTCTGGCGTCTCTCTGGAGTTTCCCTTGGTCAAAATCGACCACGAAACTTCCTAGATGTAGGTAAGGTTCTGAATAATTTGTGGTAAAAATCTCTCCAGGGTTTGTTGGATGTATTGTACCCAGTTAGCTTTGTTTCTGACTTGAAGATTCTGATCTGGTGAACCGAAATCTATCTGGATACCCAATTTTGTATATCGTCTCTCTGGGGTTTCCCTTGGTCAAAATCGTCCAGAAAACTTCCTAGATGTAGGTAAGGTTCTGAATAATATGTGGTAAAAATCTCTCCCGTATTATCTTGTTGAGTTGTGCTTGGTGATTTTTTTCTTAACTTCGAAATTCTGATGTCGAAAAAACAGCAAGGTGGAGATTTTGTGGTGGTTTAAAGGATGTTTAGAGGAGGTTTAAGGAGGGTATTTGGAGGATGTTTGGAGGGTATTTGTAGGATGTTTGGAGGGTATTTGTAGGTTGTTTGGAGTTGTTCTTGGTGTTCTTGATGTTCTTGGTGTTCTTGGTGTTCTTGATGTTCTTGGTGTTCTTGGTGTTCTTGGTGTTCTTGATGTTCTTGGTGTTCTTGGTGTTCTTGGTGTTCTTGGTGTTCTTGCTTCAAGGATGAAGATGAAGATGATGTTGAAGAACTTCTTGAAGATGCAGGAGATGTTCTTGGTTGAGAGGTTTTGGTGTATGGAGAGGTTTTTCAAAGTTTATAAGAGGTTATGAATGAAAGAGCACACAACTCTCTTATATACTAACTTACATATACATACACTTTCCATACATACATACAAGTATACATACACACACATAAATATCTAAGATGTATGGATTATTGGCCGTCAAATAAAGAGGTGGAGTAGTAGAAGTCAATTTGGCTTTTGCTTCTTTGATTTGCAAGAGAAGTATTTGGTATAAATACTAGGTATTTGGTATAAATACTTGTATTTTGGAGATGTATCTTTTCTTCACTAGGTATTTGCAAATGAAATACAAATAAATTAATATACATAAATTCAATTAAGATTAATTGAATTTACATAATTAATCCAAATTGTTTTGAAGTTTGACACTTTTAGCCCTTGATTGGTTTTTGTCTTCAAACGTGGTTGACTTTCCGTCTTTGCGTATTTCGCCTTTGCGTATTTTTGTTTAATTACGAATCCATGAAACCAGAAATAACTGATAATATTTGTCAGATTAAATAAATACAGTTCATCTTATTTCAGTGATGGTCACATACAAAAACATTTTTCAACAATTTCCCCCTATGTGATCATTGCTGGAATAAGGACATGTATGTTTTTAAAAGACCGATTATCAATTAACAATTTATCTTTAAGATTTTGGATAAAAGTTTTGTCAATCGATAAGATATATATAAAACCATAGTGATCGATTTGAAAGTTTATGACTTGGTTTGACATATCTTATGTAAAAGATTTTCAGAAATTTGTTTCCGAATCAAAGTCTCGGGTTCGGTTATCAAAGGGTAGTCATATATGTATCTAAAGAAATTTCCTTAGATATTATAGCATTATTAATGACGACAAGTGGTCTAACAGGTCGATTCAGATGAACGCTCATAGGTAAAGCTCACACTTCACTTGGGTGTTTGGTTGTTCTGGCAGCAGAACAAGTTAATGATCACTAAAAATGAGTGATATCTCTCTCTGACGACTCACACTCATATTGGAGGTGTTCAGCTATGCTTTTCCTGTAAAGTCACTTAGTCTCATTATTAGATAATCAATCACATAAGACTGGTTTCGGCATTACTCAGCGGGTTTCTTCATTCATGCCATTAAAGTTCACTCTCTCTCCGTCGGGAAATACATGTAGAGGGGTTTAGCAATTTTCATAGTGCAGTTTGCAACTAAGATTCTTCAGTGATGAAGGCTACAGTATCCCGGGAAATCCATTGTTGTTGCAGCTTCTTCTTTGATAGTATCCTGTTAGTTGATCAATATCGATTTATTGTAAAAAGATATTTTGTTTTAACATTGAGAATTTGCTACATTTGAGACCTTTTTAAGAGTATTTGACTTGAGTGATTGAGATATCTTCTTTTGTGAAAAATGGTTAAAACAAATCGCGGGATTTTATGATTTTTGTTTTGAAATAACCATTTGGTTGAAAGTTTGTTTGAAAATACCAAATATAGAATATATTTTTTTTGTTTTGTTTGGTATATCTTTATTGAATCCATTTGTTTTCTTGTTGATTTGTCTTTGAGGATTAGATGTTGATAGATATTTGTTTCTCCTTTGGTTTTCTTGTAAGGATATGTCGTTGTTTGCTTGATGGATCATGGGATCGCAAGTCTTCATTTTTGGTTGGCTTTTATCTAGGTAGGGATAGGTGGCATAAAAGACAGTTTGTCTAGTATGTAAGAAATGAATGTATCGTCCCTGGTCATTTTGATATCTAAGCAAAAATGAGACCGTGACAAGGTATAATTGGGTATACCTTATAAGCAATAGTGACACACCTAAGCTCAGAAGAAATGATTTCCACAATGATTTAGATCGACGAGGCACAAATTCTCACATGGGTTTTTGTTTTCATCTGAACCTCCTAACCTTATGTCCCTTGATTGTTTAAAATCTTCAATAATGAAATAAAATCGAAGGAAATAAAGTTATATACATTATGAAAAGTAGGATATTTGAACCTTCACTCCAATTGAGAATCAATATGACTTAAAATCTTCATCGAGCATAAGCATCTGAAAATTAAGTCAAGAGAAGATTAATCACAAGGTTCTATAAAAGCTTATTATGGCAAGTCTTTTATTAATTTTTTTGAAGATTTGTTTTTCTGAATGTTTTTGGAAATATTGGTTATTTGAATGTTTTTGGTAATTTTTAAAAGGAAAGCAATTTTCAATTGTTTTTGAATTTTCCTTTTGAATGAAAGTAAACACACTTTTGTACAAACAAAAAGTAAAAGTTTAAGGATAGATGTTATCTGGATTTAACATTCCTAGACGGCCTAGGAAGTATTGAAACTTTGTTTCATCGAGAGCCTTAGTGAAGACATCGGCAATTTGATCTTCGGTGTTGATGAAGTGCAATTCGATATGACCCTTTTGAATGTTGTCTTTGATGAAATGATATCGAATATCGATGTGCTTTGTCATGGAATGGTGAACGGGATTGTGAGAAATGGCAATTGCACTGGTTGAGTCACAAAATATGGGAATTTGTGAAATTTTGAAGCCATAGTCTCGCAGTTGAGTTTGCATCCATATGACTTGCGAACAACAGCTGGCGGCAGCGACGTATTCAGCTTCTGCTGTTGATGTGGATACACAAGTCTGTTTCTTTGAAGTCCAACTCACTAGTCTACCTCCTAGGAACTGACAGCTACCAGATGTACTCTTTCTATCTAACTTGCATCCTCCATAGTCTGAGTCGGTGAAAGCGTTCAGCTGAAAATCGGATTTAGCTGGATACCAAAGGCCAAGTTTGGGAGTGCCTTTTAGGTATTTGAAGATGCGTTTCACAGCAACTACATGGGATTCCATAGGATTTGCTTGGTATCTGGCACAGACACATGTAGAAAACATGATGTCAGGTCTGCTGGCAGTGAGGTATAAGAGTGATCCGATCATTCCACGATATCTTTTCTGATCAACAGGTTTGCCATTTAAGTCTGCATCGATTTTGTATCCAAAAGCCATTGGGGTTTTTGCGGTATTGGATTTGTCCATTGAAAAGCGAGTGAGTAGGTTTTTGACATAATTCTCTTGGTTGATGAAAATACCATCAGTTGACTGTTTGATTTGAAGTCCGAGAAAAGTAGTCATCTCCCCAATCATGCTCATTTCAAATTTGCTCTTCATTAGATCTGCAAACTTAATACTCAAAGATTCATCAGTAGAACCGAAAATAATGTCATCAACATATATTTGTACGATTAAAAGATGTTTATTATAGATTTTACGAAAGAGGGTTTGATCGATTGAACCTCTTTTAAAACCTGATTCATCGAGAAAGGTTGTCAATGTGGCATACCAGGCTCGGGGTGCTTGTTTCAAGCCATAGACAACTTTCTGTAATTTGAAGCTGTGATCAGGAAATTTGGGATCTTCGAAACCTGGTGGTTGTTGGATGTATACATCGCGATCTAACTCTCCATGTAGGAATGCACATTTAACATCCATTTGGAATACTTTGAAGTTCTTATGTGCAGCATATGCAAGAAAGATGCGAATTGCTTCAATTCTGGCAATTGGAGCATATGTTTCATCGTAGTCGATTCCTTCTTGTTGTGAATATCCTTTGACTACGAGACGTGCCTTGTTTCGACAAACGATTCCTTGATCGTCAGTTTTGTTTCTGAACACCCATCTTGAACCTATAATAGAAACATCGGGTGGGGTAGGGACAAGATTCCATACGTCATTTCTTTCAAATTCTTCTAGCTCTTCTTGCATAGCTTTTACCCAGTCTGGATATTTGAGAGCAGAATGTATGGTTTTGGGTTCAGTCATGGATAAGAAGGCTCCAAATAAACAATCATTAGAAGTTGCGGCTCTAGTTTGGATGCCTGAGTTTGGATCTCCGATGATTTGGTCAGTTGGGTGGTTTCTGGTCCATTTTATTAAGCGATTCTCTTCCGCTATAATAATTGGAATTTCAGTATCCCATTGTTCTTCTCCGGGAGTTTCATCTTGGAATAGGTTTGAAGGTTCCCCCATAAATGATGCATCAGGATTGTTTTGGATATTTGGGGATGGGGTATTTAAAGGAGGATTTGGTGTTTGTTCCAATGAAGAAGTATGTGTAGGTGGTTCCCCCTCGAATTGGTCTGCATCATTTCGGTTTGTTTGTGGAGTTCCTTCAGTGGTTGTTCCTGTAGAATCAATAGAAGTAGTTAGAAGTTCAGAATTGTAAGCGGTTTTGGGTTGTTCAAAAAGTAAATCAAGATCGATTTCAATATCTCTGTCAGGAGAAGGTGTTTGTTGAATTGGATTTTGAAAAATATTATCGATCATTTTTGAACCAAAATGTTCACGATCCAATTTCCTGACATAAAATTCATCGAAATGAACATTGGTACTTTCTTCAATTACTCTGGTACGTTTGTTCAGTACTCGATAAGCAGCTGAAGAAAATGAGTAACCAAGGAAAATTCCTTCGTCCGACCTTGATTCAAATTTTGAGAGGTGATCTTTATTGTTCTTTATGAAGCATCGACAACCAAAAATATGGAAAAATTTGATGTTTGGTTTTCGGTTGTTAATGACTTCATATGGTGTTTTATGAAGATGTTTATGGATTAAGGAACGATTTTGAGTGTAGCAAGCTGTGGCTATTGCTTCTGCCCAGAAGTATTGTGGCAGATCAGCGAAGATAAGCATTGATCTTGCAGCTTCACATAGAGTTTTGTTCCTTCTTTCGACAACTCCGTTCTGTTGTGGAGTGTATGGGGCTGAGAAGTTATGTTCAATTCCTTTGTCTTTGAGAAATGAATCTAGAGTCTTGTTTTTGAACTCTAAACCATTATCACTTCGGATTCTTCGAACAGGTCGTTTGAGCTTCAGTTCGATTTGTTTGATGAAGTTGATCATCTCTTCAGGTGCTTCTGATTTTAGTCTTAAGAAAAAGACCCATGTAAAGCGTGAGAATCCATCAACGACAACGAGAATGTACTTCTTCCCTTGTATGGTTTGGGTTTTGGCAGGGCCACAAAGGTCTATGTGCAACAATTCTAGTGGTTCAGATACACTAGAATTTGGGATGCTTTTGTGAGTTGATTTGGAAAGTTTTCCTCCTTCACAAGCAGCACAAAGAGTTTCGTTGTCAAGTTTTAGAAGTGGTAGCCCTCGAACAAGATCATCGCCTATGAGTTTGTTGATGTACCCAAAGTTTAGATGGGAAAGGCGGCGGTGCCATAACCAACTAATATCTGTTGGGGCTTTGGATAACAGACAAATATCGGGTTTACCATAAATAAGATCCATGTCAAGTGGATACATATTTCCGGCACGGTCAGAGTCAACAATAACATCTTTGGTTTTGGCGTCCATGATCAAGCTTCGTTGTTTTGTGAACATAACTTCAAGATTGTTGTCACAAAACTGAGAAACACTAATGAGGTTGTGTTTCAGGTCATCAACATAAGCAACTTTCTTGATGGTAAAGTTACCATTTGTTATGTTTCCATAACCCATGATTTTTGCTGTCATGTTGTTGCCAAAGGTAACATCTTGATTGGTGTCGGTTGGTTTGAAGTCACGTAAGAAATTCCTCTTTCCTGTCATATGCTTAGAGCAGCCGCTATCGATATACCATGTATCATCCTTGGGCACTCTAGCATTAAGTACCTGCAATTAGACAGAAGGTTTAGGTACCCAAATCTGAATGGGTCCTGGTTTGTCAGTTGTTAACTTAGGTACTTTGTTTGATGAATTTCTTTTGTTGTAGGGTCTTGGTTTATTATGACGGAATTGTTGTGGTTTGATCTGACTTATCAAGTTTTCCCAAAAAGTGATTTGTTTTTGAAAACCCGTGGGTTGATAAGATCTGTGTTTTGGTGTAGGATATCCTAGATGTGATGTTTTGTTAGAAATTGTTTTCTCATATCTAGGATGTGAAGTATGGTTTTGAAAAGCATTATAATGATGGTTTTGAACTTTCTGATATGATGGTTTTTGAAAGTTCCCTGACTGTTTGAAATTGATATCCTGAAAGTAATTTTCAACAGTCTTTCGCAAAGGTTTTGGTTTAGAGTTGAAAACTTGTTTTTGTGGCACAAAGTCAGGTTTCAAAAGTTTCCTTGGTTTTGTGGACTGAGCGTGGACAGCCTGAATGGGTTGCTTATTTTTTTGTTGTTTCTTTGAATACTTTTGTCCCAAACTGTTCTTTCCAACTATGGTAGAATTCAAAGAAGGGAAGACATTTGAAGCAGAAGTATTTCCATGCTCATGAGTAGATTTTTGTCCATTTAGGAAAATCTCAGGTTTGATTGTGCCATCATTCTTTGTTAGTTCATTAGATCTCAATTGATGAGTTATTGAACTAACAGAGTCTGATTCAGAATTCACAACTCTTTTGTATGACTTTTTGGAAATAAAGAAATCAGTATCATCTGGGCTACAGTTGATAACTGTTTCGTCATCTGAATCTTCCTCGTTGGCAGATGTGAAAAGATCTGGTAGAGTGGATTCAGAGTTTTCACAAATTGTCATGTTTTCAATTTGTTCCTTTTCAAATGCTTCTCTACCAATTCCTGGTTTATAACTTGTATTAACTGTGCCGGATCCTAAGGTTTTTGCCTTAGTGAAAATATCATCACTTAATTTTCTAGCAATATTAATAGAATCCAATTTTCCTTGCAGTCTTTTGTTTTCGGATTCAAGAAATATGATTTTGTTTGAAAAATCAGTCAGTTTTTGAGTTAAAACATAATTTTCATCAGTTGAAGATTGAAATTTTTGTTTCAACTTAAAGATTTCCATTTCTAAAATATCTTTAATTTCAGAAGAAATAACTGACTGGTTTTTCAATTCCAAATCCCTATTTTGAATTAGGGCTTGATTTAATTGTTCCAAGACGTGAACATTATCTTCAGATTTTCGTTCAACGTCTCTTTCCAATTTCAAAATCGTTCTTGTATTTTCTCCGAGTTTGAATTGCATCGTTTGTGATTCAGACTTGACAATGTCCATTTTAACCATGTTGTTATGATATGTATTGAGATCAACTTGCAGGCTATTCTCAATCTTGGTTATATGGGATTCAAAAATTGTTTTAGAATAACCAAGTTCTACAACCATGTTCCATACCTGTTCAATGACGTTTGGAGCCCTTGAAGGTATTTCTTCACCAGCCATGAAGCAAAAATTTGACTGTGCTGGTTCAGAGTCTGCTTCATCATCTGAAGTTGGCCAGTATTCGACGTTGGGTTCGTGGATTGCCATTAAAGCTTTATCTTTCTTTTCTTGTTTCTTCAGTTCTTCAGATTTTTGAACGTAGTATGCTGAGTCTTTGACTTTGGATTTGCTTTTAGCACGACATTCTCGAGCATAGTGATTTGTTCCTTTACAATTGTGACAAATGATCACATCATCATTATCACTGTCAGCCTTTTGACTTTGAATTGGTGGTCTTTCAGGTGCCTGGGCTTGGTTCTTTTGTTGAGATTGCTGAAATCCAAAATTTTGATTGTTGTTAGAACCTTGATTTGAGTTGTTATTAAAAATTGGATTGGGATTGTTTTGAAATCCTCGGTTTTGGAAACCTTGGTTTGGGTAGTTTTGGAAAGATGGTCTTTGAGAACTTTGTCCAAAAGATGGTCTTTGTTGAAAACCTAGATTGTTTTGTCCAAAGTATGGTCTTGGTTGAAAACCTGAATTGTTTGGTCCAAAAGATGGCCTGTTTTGATAATTTGGTCTGAAATTTGATTGACCAGAATTTGGCAAAAATCTTTGTAGGTTTGTGTTTGCTACCAAGGCGCATAGTTGTTGATAATCCGCTTCATCATTTGAATCAAAAGAATTATAACAATTTCCCAAAAATGCTTGGTTTTGATTTTGATCGAAAAAGGGTGTTTGGTGTTGAGAAGATGTGGACAAAAGAGCTAATGGTCCCCCAAAAGTTGTAGTGGTTGGTGATTCAATAGAGGATTCATACGCTTGAAGTTCTCCATACAAATTGTATAAAGATTCAGTATGAATTGCTGGATTTCCCTGAATAATGAGTTTTACCATTTTCCAGCTTTCAAAAAGATTATTCAAAAATTTGAGATTTATCTCATGTTGTGACTTTTTGATACCCAAATTGTTCATTTTAATAACAATAAAATTGAACCTGTCGTGAGCATCATGAATGGTTTCTGATGAAAACATTTTGAAATTGTCAAATTCATTCAAAATGGATGTTTTCTTGTTTCCGATTATTCTTTCGTTTCCACAAAAACGATATTTTAAACTTTCCCAAATTTGATTTGCGGTTAACAGTATAATGTCATCCATTTGACTTAGAATACTGTGTGGGATTCCAGAAACTAGTTCCTTTTTAGCTTGGAGTTCAAGCTTTCTGTTGTTTTCGGCTATTGTGATTTGATTTGTAGCAAGAGTGGCCATATCTTCTGTAGAGATTCCAGTATACGTTCCTTCCACGCATTTCCAGACATTTTCACCTAAAGTATTTAGATGAAGGTTCATACGGCCAACCCACGAATTATACTCTTCAGGTATAAGTATGGGTGCCCGTGAACCTGAACCCAAACTGTTAGCAATAGAAACAGAATTCATGTTTGAGTAATTTGTTGAAGACATAAAATAATTTTTTTAAAATTTTTTTGATTAAGGATTTGAACAAGTGATATTAAAATGAAACTTTTAAAGAAAATCTTATGGAAGGTTTATATAAACGCTAACCAAAAGTTTTCGACAAAAATTTCAGAATGAATCACACGAGCTCTGATACCAATTGTTAGAAATTATAATATAAGATCTAATCACCACGAATAACGGCTCTGATACAGTTACTGTGTGACAAATATTTATATTAATTAGATATAAAATGCGGAATATAAACAATAATAGTTGCGGAAATAAATATGGGATTATTAGTCACCACTAGAAAGCAGTAAATGACTGAAAGCTATAAATAAAGTAAATAACTGTATTTAAATAACGTTAAGCTGTAAATAATATAAATGACTGTATATAAATGTTAGAAGTTAAATAATATGTATAAATATATATAACGGGTTTAGAACTGGACGGATGAAGCAACTGGTCTTTCAAGTAAGTTCGCCAATAAATTGACTGAACAGGCTTAGGGTTGGACTGGTAACCTAAAAGACTTTGTCACTATTTGTTCAATAGTTCAATCCGGAATATGATAAGTAACACAAAATTCTTTTTGTTTCAAATTTTATGTAAACCAATTTGTTTACATAAGGGTTTGAAGGTTTTCTTATTTTTTGGATATATTTCTCTGGATACCCGATTTTCTCTGGCGTCTCTCTGGAGTTTCCCTTGGTCAAAATCGACCACGAAACTTCCTAGATGTAGGTAAGGTTCTGAATAATTTGTGGTAAAAATCTCTCCAGGGTTTGTTGGATGTATTGCACCCAGTTAGCTTTGTTTCTGACTTGAAGATTCTGATCTGGTGAACCGAAATCTATCTGGATACCCAATTTTGTATATCGTCTCTCTGGAGTTTCCCTTGGTCAAAATTGTCCAGAAAACTTCCTAGATGTAGGTAAGGTTCTGAATAATATGTGGTAAAAATCTCTCCTGTATTATCTTGTTGAGTTGTGCTCGGTGATTTTTTTCTTAACTTCGAAATTCTGATGTCGAAAAAACAGCAAGGTGGAGATTTTGTGGTGGTTTAAAGGATGTTTGGAGGAGGTTTAAGGAGGGTATTTGGAGGATGTTTGGAGGGTATTTGTAGGATGTTTGGAGGGTATTTGTAGGTTGTTTGGAGTTGTTCTTGGTGTTCTTGATGTTCTTGGTGTTCTTGGTGTTCTTGGTGTTCTTGGTGTTCTTGCTTCAAGGATGAAGATGAAGATGATGTTGAAGAACTTCTTGAAGATGCAGGAGATGTTCTTGGTTGAGAGGTTTTGGTGTATGGAGAGGTTTTTCAAAGTTTATAAGAGGTTATGAATGAAAGAGCACACAACTCTCTTATATACTAACTTACATATACATACACTTTCCATACATACATACAAGTATACATACACACACATAAATATCTAAGATGTATGGATTATTGGCTGTCAAATAAAGAGGTGGAGTAGTAGAAGTCAATTTGGCTTTTGCTTCTTTGATTTGCAAGAGAAGTATTTGGTATAAATACTAGGTATTTGGTATAAATACTTGTATTTTGGAGATGTATCTTTTCTTCACTAGGTATTTGCAAATGAAATACAAATAAATTAATATACATAAATTCAATTAAGATTAATTGAATTTACATAATTAATCCAAATTGTTTTGAAGTTTGACACTTTTAGCCCTTGATTGGTTTTTGTCTTCAAACGTGGTTAACTTTCCGTCTTTGCGTATTTTGCCTTTGCGTATTTTTGTTTAATTACGAATCCATGAAACCTGAAATAACTGATAATATTTGTCAGATTAAATAAATACAGTTCATCTTATTTCAGTGATGGTCACATACAAAAACATTTTTCAACAAAGGGCAATTTATGAAATTATAATTGTTATATAGAATTATTATAGTTGTCCTTTAGAATCATTATTTTCTACTTTATGTAGGTGTGCAATCGTTTTCTACTTTATGTAGGTGTGCAAGTCATTTTCTACTTTATGTATTTTCAAGTGTCTGTCTATTGAATTGTAATTCTTATGCTACCCTTTGCCTATTTAAAGGGTTGTAAACGATTGTAAAAATCATCGAAATCTCATACGAATAAAATTTTTGTTGTTATTAATTCTCTCATGTCTCTCTAAATACTTTCTTTCCGATTCTCTTAGCCTATCTCTTACATTCCTAGTTCTTTCAAGCACCTCATATTATATCCCTTATACATAAAAAAAAAAAAAAAAAAGAGCTGCTACAACTCTGGTTGCTTCTCCCCTCGTAACCTTCCTTGTAAGTTTACTCTTCTTGATTTTAATTCTTGTTCATATTATGTTTATGGTTTAACGGTAAACCCGGAAAAAACCGCCATACCCCCTTACTTGATAAATATTTTATAAAACTTTCAGGAGATTTAGGAAGATATATACATGAAACATGGAAACAACAATATGGAGAACAGAAAAACCTAGGAATAGGACCTAGAATCACATATACATTCGCACCAACATGTATTCAATTTTTAGACTTTGCAGGTAACTATAGTATGAAATATGATATCCCACATGTTAATATTAATCCAGAATATGTAAAATCTAATGATTTTATTCTCGGATTAAATTTTATTTTTGCCTTAAATGGCGCTATCACATTAACACGTAATTTTATCACACTTAGTAAACATATATATAGTTTTCCAACACTTAAATATACCAATACATCAGAGTTTGCGCAAAAGCGTGGTGGACATGGTGAACTAGACTTTTTAAAACATAATCAAATCAAGACAAATGTTGAAAATGAAACAATTAAGCTATTAACAGAATTTTTAACACATGAGTTAGAAAAAGGAAAAGATATAACCAAAAGTATGAATCATCCTATAATTTTACACTTAGAGAAAATTGGACTCATAGGAGAAGATATTACAAAATCAAAAGTTAACTATATTTGTAAATTTAAATTAAAAAATCCTGATATTACAATAAGAACAGCAAATATAGAATATAGTCCTTTAGATAAAGAAGAATTTAAAAAACAAATACCAGAAATGATAGAACAGGGATTAATTAGAAAATCGGAAAGTCCACATAGGTCAGCAGCTTTTATAGTAAAGAATCATTCTGAAATAAAAAGAGGAAAAGCTCGAATAATTTATAATTATAAAAGACTAAATGATAATACAGTAGATGATGGTTATAATATCCCTAATAAAGACTCTTTAATAAACTTGATACAAAAGAAAAAGGGTTTTAGCAAATTTGATTTAAAATCTGGATATAATCAGTTACAGCTTGAAGAACACTTTAAACCATGGACAACATTTACATGTTCTGAAGGACAATATGAATGGAATGTTTTAAGATTTTGGCTTAAAAATGATCCATCTATATTTCAAAGGTTTATGGACAGTATTTTTCTAAAATATGATTTTTGCTTAGTATATATTGATGATATTTTGGTTGCCAGTGAAACAGTACAGGAACATGAGAAGCATTTACAGAAAATATTTGAAGAAATAAAAAAGAATGGTATTGTTATTTCTAAAAGAAAAATGGAATTGTTTAGAAGAAAAATATCATTTCTTGGTTTAGAAATAGGAAATGGAAAAATTGAATTACAAAGTCATATATCGACAAAAATTTTAGAATTCCCAGAAAAGTTTGAAAGTCTAAAACAGATACAAGCTTTTTTAGGATTGGTTAATTATGCACGAAAGTTTATTCCTAATCTTTCAAAGTTAGTAGGACCATTATATAGTAAAACAACAAAAAATGGACAAAGACATTTCAACCAAGAAGACATTAAATTAGTTAAAGTAATTAAAGAAGCAGTTAAAAATATTAAATCATTAGAATTACCATTAGTTACTGATTACATAATAATAGAAGTTGATGGATGCAAAGAAGGATGGGGAGCCGTTCTCCTTTGTAAACCCGATAAATTTAGCCCAAAAGATACAGAAAAAATATGCTCATATGCTAGTGGAAGCTTTAATAAGACAGGAATGAACTGGACTTCTATAGACTACGAAATACAAGCTTTAATAAATGCTTTAGAAAAATTTAAGATATTTTTACATAAAGAATTTACAGTTAGAACAGATTGTGAAGCTATAGTTCGTTTTATTAAAAATGATCAAAGTAAGAAAATAAATAGGACACGATGGGTTAATTTACAAAATACAATACAAGGAAGTGGATATAAAATAAATTTTGAACACATAAAGGGAGAAAATAATGGAATAGCTGATATGCTATCCAGAAATATTAACAGATTATTTTCTGCAGATGGATAGTCGAAACAAAGGAAAGAACAAATTAATACAGCCTACACAGCAAAAAAGGAGTTCCTCTTCCATGAGCATTTCTTCAGAAGAAGATAGAAACACAACATCAACAGAAAAATTATTGGATTCAGCAATAAAAACAGAATATCTACATAAACCCACACAATATATGGAAATAGCAAGTGCTACACATAATAACCTCTTGCAAGGATCTAGACTGTTGAAAATATACGATCTGATTACCACGAATAAAGGCTCGGATACCAGTTACTGGGTGACAGATATATATATTTAAGGTATTTAAGATGCAAAAAAAATAAGAAGTGCGGAATAAATATAAACTGGAAAGTTATAAATGACTGAAAGCTATAAATGAAATAAATGACAGTATTTAAATGACGTAAAGCTGTAATAAAATATGTAAATATATAAATATATATAAAGTCGGTTCGTCAATAAATTGACTGAAAATGGTTTAGAATTGGACTGGATCTTAATAGAGTGTGTCTCTATTTGTTCAAAGTTCAATCCGGTAAGTAACAATAAGTTCTTTTTATGTAACAATGAATTGTTTACAAAACGATACAAAATACACGGGTAATGTTTTTTTGTATGTGGGTATGGGGTTTTTTAAGGTGATTTGATGAGGTTGAAGTGGGTATTTGGAGGGTGGTAGAAGGTGGAATAAGGTTGTAGTTTTGGTGGTATAAGGTAACAAAGAGGGTGATGTTGAAAGAGCTTTGGGTGGTTATGAATATAGATTTTCGTAGTAAATCTCTATGGATAGCCAATTCTCTCTCGCGTCTCTCTGGGGTTTGCAGTAGTCAAAAAAATCGAGGAAAATTCCTGGATGTAGGTAAGGTCCTGAATAATTTGTGGTGCAAATATCTCCCGTATTATCTTGTTGAGTTGTGCTCGGTGAATTTTTTCTTAACTTGCAAATTCTGATGTCGAAAAACAACAAGGTGATGATGGTTGTGGTGATTTGAAAGGGTTTTTGGAGGAGGTTTAAGGAGGGTATTTGGAGGGTGTTTGGAGAGTATTTTGAGGTTGGCTATGTGTTTATTCTTCTGGAGATGAGAGAGTAATAAGAGATATATTACAAGGAAACACAAAACACACACAAAAACTCATGTAAACATGCATCTATATATATGCAAAGGAATCAAGCAACTCTTGTTTGTTTAAGGAAAAGTAATGAAGTGATTGATTGTAAAGGTTGGAAGCACACATGATGTTTGATACTTTTGCTTTTGTGAAGATTTCTTTCCAATATATATATATATATATATATATATATATATATATGCATGATTCATATATATATATATATATATATATATATATATATATATATATATATATATGTATATATATATACAATATATACAATATACATACATATATATATATATATATACAATATAATATATATACATATATATTTATATAATATATATATATATATCCAATTTTGAATTGAATTTCCATTTTTGACCCTTGAGGTTTTTAAATTCTTGACATTTTTAGTCTTGATTTGTTTTGTCTTCAAACGACCAAATATTGCGTCTATTTTTCCGTCTTTGCGTATTTCGTCTTTTGCATATTTTTCTATTTCATAATTAAGCACGAATCCACGCAACCTGAAATAACTGATAATATTTGTTAGATAATATAAAACCAATTCGTCTTATTTCAGTGATGATCACATATAAAAACATTTTTCAACAATTTCCCCCTATGTGATCATTGATGAAATAAGGATAGATATAATCACATTAACAGTTTTAATCTTGAAGATTTGGGATAAAAGTTTTGTCAATGAGAAGATATATATAAAACCATTGTAATCGTTTTGAAAGTTTGTGACTTGGTTTAACATATCTTATGTAAAAGATTTTCAGAAATTTGTTTCCGAATCAAAGTCTCGGGTTCGGTTATCAAAGGGTAGTCATATATGTATCTAAAGAAATTTCCTTAGATATTATAGCATTATTAATGACGACAAGTGGTCTAACAGGTCGATTCAGATGAACGCTCATAGGTAAAGCTCACACTTCACTTGGGTGTTTGGTTGTTCTGGCAGCAGAACAAGTTAATGATCACTAAAAATGAGTGATATCTCTCTCTGACGACTCACACTCATATTGGAGGTGTTCAGCTATGCTTTTCCTGTAAAGTCACTTAGTCTCATTATTAGATAATCAATCACATAAGACTGGTTTCGGCATTACTCAGCGGGTTTCTTCATTCATGCCATTAAAGTTCACTCTCTCTCCGTCGGGAAATACATGTAGAGGGGTTTAGCAATTTTCATAGTGCAGTTTGCAACTAAGATTCTTCAGTGATGAAGGCTACAGTATCCCGGGAAATCCATTGTTGTTGCAGCTTCTTCTTTGATAGTATCATGTTTGTTGATCAATATCGATTTATTGTAAAAAGATATTTTGTTTTAGCATTGAGAATTTGCTACATTTGAGACCTTTTTAAGAGTATTTGACTTGAGTGATTGAGATATCTTCTTTTGTGAAAAATGGTTAAAACAAATCGCGGGATTTTATGATTTTTGTTTTGAAATAACCATTTGGTTGAAAGTTTGTTTGAAAATACCAAATATAGAATAATTTTTTTGTTTTGTTTGGTATATCTTTATTGAATCCATTTGTTTTCTTGTTGATGTGGATACACAAGTCTGTTTCTTTGAAGTCCAACTCACTAGTCTACCTCCTAGGAAGTGACAGCTACCAGATGTACTCTTTCTATCTAACTTGCATCCTCCATAGTCTGAGTCGGTGAAAGCGTTCAGCTGAAAATCGGATTTAGCTGGATACCAAAGGCCAAGTTTGGGAGTGCCTTTTAGGTATTTGAAGATGCGTTTCACAGCAACTACATGGGATTCCATAGGATTTGCTTGGTATCTGGCACAGACACATGTAGAAAACATGATGTCAGGTCTGCTGGCAGTGAGGTGTAAGAGTGATCCGATCATTCCACGATATCTTTTCTGATCAACAGGTTTGCCATTTAAGTCTGCATCGATTTTGTATCCAAAAGCCATTGGGGTTTTTGCGGTATTGGATTTGTCCATTGAAAAGCGAGTGAGTAGGTTTTTGACATAATTCTCTTGGTTGATGAAAATGCCATCAGTTGACTGTTTGATTTGAAGTCCGAGAAAAGTAGTCATCTCCCCAATCATGCTCATTTCAAATTTGCTCTTCATTAGATCTGCAAACTTAATACTCAAAGATTCATCAGTAGAACCGAAAATAATGTCATCAACATATATTTGTACGATTAAAAGATGTTTATTATAGATTTTACGAAAGAGGGTTTGATCGATTGAACCTCTTTTAAAACCTGATTCTTCGAGAAAGGTTGTCAATGTGGCATACCAGGCTCGGGGTGCTTGTTTTAAGCCATAGACAGCTTTCTGCAATTTGAAGCTGTGATCAGGAAATTTGGGATCTTCGAAACCTGGTGGTTGTTGGATGTATACATCGCGATCTAACTCTCCATGTAGGAATGCACATTTAACATCCATTTGGAATACTTTGAAGTTCTTATGTGCAGCATATGCAAGAAAGATGTGAATTGCTTCAATTCTGGCAACTGGAGCATATGTTTCATCGTAGTCGATTCCTTCTTGTTGTGAATATCCTTTGACTACGAGACGTGCCTTGTTTCGACAAACGATTCATTGATCGTCAGTTTTGTTTCTGAATATCCATCTTGAACCTATAACATAAACATCGGGTGGGGTAGGGACAAGATTCCATACGTCATTTCTTTCAAATTCTTCTAGCTCTTCTTGCATAGCTTTTACCCAGTCTGGATCTTTGAGAGCAGAATGTATGGTTTTGGGTTCAGTCATGGATAAGAAGGCTCCAAATAAACAATCATTAGAAGTTGCGGCTCTAGTTTGGATGCCTGAGTTTGGATCTCCGATGATTTGGTCAGTTGGGTGGTTTCTGGTCCATTTTATTAAGCGATTCTCTTCCGCTATAATAATTGGAATTTCAGTATCCCATTGTTCTTCTCCGGGAGTTTCATCTTGGAATAGGTTTGAAGGTTTCCTCATAAATGATGCATCGGGATTGTTTTGGATATTTGGGGATGGGGTATTTAAAGGAGGATTTGGTGTTTGTTCCAATGAAGAAGTATGTGTAGGTGGTTCCCCCTCGAATTGATTTGCATCATTTCGGTTTGTTTGTGGAGTTCCTTCAGTGGTTGTTCCTGTAGAATCAATAGAAGTAGTTAGAAGTTCAGAATTGTAAGCGGTTTTGGGTTGTTCAAAAAGTAAATCAAGACCGATTTCAATATCTCTGTCAGGAGAAGGTGTTTGTTGAATTGGATTTTGAAAAATATTATCGATCATTTTTGAACCAAAATGTTCACGATCCAATTTCCTGACATAAAATTCATCGAAATGAACATCGGTACTTTCTTCAATTACTCTGGTACGTTTGTTCAGTACTCGATAAGCAGCTGAAGAAAATGAGTAACCAAGGAAAATTCCTTCGTCCGACCTTGATTCAAATTTTGAGAGGTGGACTTTATTGTTCTTTATGAAGCATCGACAACCAAAAATATGGAAAAATTTGATGTTTGGTTTTCGGTTGTTAATGACTTCATATGGTGTTTTATGAAGATGTTTATGGATTAAGGAACGATTTTGAGTGTAGCAAGTTGTGGCTATTGCTTCTGCCCAGAAGTATTGTGGCAGATCAGCGAAGATAAGCATTGATCTTGCAGCTTCACATAGAGTTATGTTCCTTCTTTCGACAACTCCGTTCTGTTGTGGAGTGTATGGGGCTGAGAAGTTATGTTCACTTCCTTTGTCTTTGAGAAATGAATCTAGAGTCTTGTTTTTGAACTCTAAACCATTATCACTTCAGATTCTTCGAACAGGTCGTTTGAGCTTCAGTTCGATTTGTTTGATGAAGTTGATCATCTCTTCAGGTGCTTCTGATTTTAGTCTTAAGAAAAAGACCCAAGTAAAGCGCGAGAAACCATCAACGACAACAAGAATGTACTTCTTCCCTTGTATAGTTTGGGTTTTGGCAAGGCCACAAAGGTCTATGTGCAGCAATTCTAGTGGTTCGGATACACTAGATTCTGAGATGCTTTTGTGAGTGGATTTGGAAAGTTTTCCCTTTTCACATGCAGCACACAGAGTTTCATTATCAAGCTTCAGAAGTGGCAGTCCTCTAACAAGATCATCGCCGATCAGTTTGTTGATGTACCCAAAGTTTAGATGGGAAAGGCGGCGGTGCCATAACCAACTGATATCTGCTGGGGCTTTTGATAGCAGACATATATCAGGTTTACCATAGATAAGATCCATGTCAAGTGGATACATATTTCCGGCACGGTAAGAATCAACAATGATTTCTTTGGTTTTGGCGTCCATGATCAAGCTTCTTTGTTTGGTGAATAGGACTTCAAGATTGTTATCACACAGTTGAGAAACACTGATGAGGTTGTGTTTCAGGTCATCGACATAGGCAACTTTCTTTATGGTGAAGTTACCATTTGTTATGTTTCCATAACCCTTGATTTTTGCCGTCATGTTGTTGCCGAAGGTAACGTCTTGATTGGTTTGGGTGGGTTTGAAGTCACGAAGGTAGTTTCGGTTTCCTGTCATATGCTTGGAGCAGCCACTATCAATATACCATGTATCATCCTTGGGTTCTCCAGCATTAGATACCTACAA
The DNA here is from genome assembly GCF_052849685.1 of Lactuca virosa. NCBI lineage: Eukaryota > Viridiplantae > Streptophyta > Magnoliopsida > Asterales > Asteraceae > Lactuca > Lactuca virosa. Next base: position 5,141,967 of record NC_136432.1, on the reverse strand, counting down.
TTTAGACAGAAGATTTAGGTACCCAAATCTGAATGGGTCCTGGTTTGTTAGTTGTTTTTATTTTGGGTTTTTTGTTTACCGAACTTCTTGTAGCATTTGACTTCATATTGCTATAAGAGTTTGGTTTATAAGGATGGAATGGTTGAGGTTTGATTTTATTTATCAAATTTTCCCAAAAAGTGATTTGTTTCTGAAAATTCGTTGGTTGATAAAATCTGTGATTTGGTGAATGATATCCTAGATGTGAATTTTTTTTTGAAAAGTTCTCTTCATATCTGGGATGTGATTGGCGGTTATGAAAGGCTTTTTGAAGATGATGTTTTGAAACTTTCTGATTTGGTCGTTTTTGAAAGTTCATTGAATTTTTAAAGGTGATCTCTTGAAAGCGGTTTTCAAAAGGTTTTTGAAAAGGTTTTGGTTTTTGTTTGGAAACCTGTTTTTGAGGTATGACGTATGGTTTAACAGGTTTCTTTGGTTTGTTTTCAAAAGCCTTTGGTTTGTTAAGTGGAGTTTCGGTTGCTTCATTGGTATGTTTGATTTGGTTTGTTGAAGAACTAGCAGATTTTGTTTCAGATTTTACAACTCTTTTGATAGACTTTTTGGAAACAGTGAAAGCAGTGTCATCTGGGCTACAGTTGATAACTGTTTCGTCATCTGAATCTTCCTCATTAGCAGATGTGAAAAGATCTGGAAGAGTGGATTCAGAGTTTTCACAAATTGTCATGTTTTCTTGTTTAGCTAGTTCATTTTCAAAGGATTCTCTTCCAATTCCTGGTCTGTAATTCGTATCAATTTTGCCAGTTCCTAAGGTGTTTGCTTTGGTGAAAACATCATCACTTAGTTTTCTAGCAATTTTGATAGAATTCATATTCCATATCAATCTTTTGTTTTCAGATTCAAGAAAATTGGTTTGGTTTAAAGAATCAGTCAGTTTTTCATTTAAAGTTTTGTATTTTTCAGTTGATTCTTGAAAGTTTTATTTCAACTGAAGGATTTCCTTTTCTAAAACATCTTTTGTTTCAGAGGAAATGACTGACTGATTTTTTTGTTCCAAATCCTTTTTCTGAATTAGGGTTTGATTTAATTGTTCCAAGACGTGATTATAATCTTCTGATTTTCTTTCAACGTCTCTTTCCAATTTGTTCTTTATCCTTGTTGATTCTCCAAATTTGAGTTGCAAGGTTTGTAACTCAGATTTGCAGATATCGGAATTGATCATTGTGTCATGATATTTTTTGAGATCAGCTTCTAGACTTTTCTCAATCTTGGTTATATGGGACTCAAAAATTGATTTCGAAAGACCAAGTTCAGAGATCATAGACCATACCTGTTCTATGACGTTTGGAGCTCTTGAAGGTCTATCAACACCAACTACGAAACAGAAGTTTGATTGTGTTCGTTCATTGTCAGCTTCGTCTTCAGAAGTTGGCCAGTATTCCACGTTTGGTTCATGGATTGCCATCAATGCTCTTTGCTTATCTTGATTTTCCTGTTTCTTTAATTCATCGGTTTTTTGAGCGTAGTATGCTGAGTCTTTGACTTTGGTTTTGTTTTTGGCTCGGCATTCTCTAGCATAGTGATTAGTTCCTTTGCAGTTGTGACAAATGATCACTTCTTCATCACTGTCATCCTTTTGACTTTTAATCGGAAGTTTTTCAGGAGCTTGAGTTTGGATTTGTTGGGAAGATTGGGAAGGGTTCTGTTGGAATCCAAAATTTTGGTTGTTTTGAAAGCCATTGTTTTGATTAGTGTAACCTTGATTTTGGAATCCTCTGTTTTGGTTTTGAAAACTGTTGTTTTGGTTATTGTTATGATGACTTGAGTTGGGATTGTTTTGAAATCCCTGGTTTTGAAAACCTTGGTTTGAATTGTTTTGGAAGGAAGGTCTTTGAAAATTTTGTCCAAAATAAGGTATTGGTTGAAAACCTGAGTTGTTTTGAACAGGTTGAGGTCTTGGTTGAAATCCAGAATTATTTTGTCCAAATGATGGTCGGTTTTGAAAATTTGGTTTAAAATTCGATTGACCGTGATTTGGAATAAATCTCTGGAGGTTTGTGTTTGCTACCAAAGCACACAGTTGTTGGTAGTCTGCTTCATCATTTAAATCAGATTGATCAAAAGAATTGTTCAAAAAGGGTTGGTTTTGAAAAGATGTCTGATTAAAATGATTGAAGTTTTGTTCATTAAAAGATGTTTGGTTTTGAGAAGATGTGGAAACGAGAGCAAGTGGTCCTCCAAAAGCTGTAGTGGTTGGTGGGTCAATCGAGGATTCATACGATTGAAGTTCTCCATACAAATTGTATAAAGTTTCAGTATGAATGGCTGGATTTCCCTGAATGATGAGTTTAACCATCTTCCAGCTTTCGTAAAGATTGTTTAGAAACTTGAGATTTATCTCGTGCTGTGTCTTTTTGATGCCCAAATTGTTCATTTTTACCATGATAAAATTGAACCTATCATGAGCATCATGGATGGTTTCTGATGAAAGCATCTTGAAATTATCGAATTCATTTAAAACAGATGTTCTTTTGTTTCCAATAATTCTTTGATTTCCACAAAAACGATTTTTTAAATTTTCCCAGATTTGATTTGCAGTCAACAGTATTATGTCATCCATTTGACTTAGAATACTGTGGGGAATTCCAGACACAAGTTCCTTTTTGGCTTGGAGTTGCAGCCTTTTTTCGGTTTCAGCAAGAGTGGCTTGATTTGTAGCAAGAGTAGCCATATTTTCTGGAGTAACATATGTTCCTTCTACACAATTCCAGACATCTTCACTTATGGTGTTAAGATGAAGATTCATACGGCCAACCCACGAATTATACTCTTCAGGAATAAGTATGGGTGCCCGTGAACCAGATCCCAAGCTGTTAGCAATAGAAACAGAGTTCATGTTGGAGTAATTAGCAGAAGACATTTTTTTGTTTTGAAAGGATTTTGAACAAGTGATATTAAAATGAAATTTTTAAAGAAAAACTTATGGAAGGTTTATAAACGCTAACCAAAAGTTTTCGACAAAAATTTCAAAGTAAATCACACAAGCTCTGAATTTTTTTGTTTAAGTTTTTAATTTTTTTTTAAGGATTTTGAACAAGTGATATTAAAATGAAATTTTTAAAGAAAAGCTTATGGAAGGTTTATAAACGCTAACCAAAAGTTTTCGACAAAAATTTCAAGGTAAATCACACAAGCTCTGATACCAATTGTTGAAAATATACGATCTGATTACCACGAATAAAGGCTCGGATACCAGTTACTGGGTGACAGATATATATATTTAAGGTATTTAAGATGCAAAAAAAATAAGAAGTGCGGAATAAATATAAACTGGAAAGCTATAAATGACTGAAAGCTATAAATGAAATAAATGACAGTATTTAAATGACGTAAAGCTGTAATAAAATATGTAAATATATAAATATATACAAAGTCGGTTCGTCAATAAATTGACTGAACTGGTTTAGAATTGGACTGGATCTTAATAGACTGTGTCTCTATTTGTTCAAAGTTCAATCCGGTAAGTAACAATAAGTTCTTTTTATGTAACAATGAATTGTTTACAAAACGATACAAAATACACGGGTAATGTTTTTTTGTATGTGGGTATGGGATTTTTTAAGGTGATTTGATGAGGTTGAAGTGGGTATTTAGAGGGTGGTAGAAGGTGGAATAAGGTTGTAGTTTTGGTGGTATAAGGTAACAAAGAGGGTGATGTTGAAAGAGCTTTGGGTGGTTATGAATATAGATTTTCGTAGTAAATCTCTCTGGATAGCCAATTCTCTCTCGCGTCTCTCTGGGGTTTGCAGTGGTCAAAAAAATCGAGGAAAATTCCTGGATGTAGGTAAGGTCCTGAATAATTTGCGGTGCAAATCTCTCCCGTATTATCTTGTTGAGTTGTGCTCGGTGAATTTTTTCTTAACTTGCAAATTCTGATGTCGAAAAACAACAAGGTGATGATGGTTGTGGTGATTTGAAAGGGTTTTTGGAGGAGGTTTAAGGAGGGTATTTGGAGGGTGTTTGGAGAGTATTTTGAGGTTGGCTATGTGTTTATTCTTCTGGAGATGAGAGAGTAATAAGAGATATATTACAAGGAAACACAAAACACACACAAAAACTCATGTAAACATGCATCTATATATATGCAAAGGAATCAAGCAACTCTTGTTTGTTTAAGGAAAAGTAATGAAGTGATTGATTGTAAAGGTTGGAAGCACACATGATGTTTGGTACTTTTGCTTTTGTGAAGATTTCTTTCCAATATATATATATATATATGCATGATTCATATATATATATATATATATATATATATATATATATATATATGTATATATATATACAATATATACAATATACATACATATATATATATATATATATATATATATATATATATATATATATATATATATATACATATATATTTATATAATATATATATATATATATATATATATATATATATCCAATTTTGAATTGAATTTCCATTTTTGACCCTTGAGGTTTTTAAATTCTTGACATTTTTAGTCTTGATTTGTCTTGTCTTCAAACGACCAAATATTGCGTCTATTTTTCCGTCTTTGCGTATTTCGTCTTTTGCATATTTTTTCTATTTCATAATTAAGCACGAATCCACGCAACCTGAAATAACTGATAATATTTGTTAGATAATATAAAACCAATTCGTCTTATTTCAGTGATGATCACATATAAAAACATTTTTCAACATAGACCACAATCTCAAAATACTCAACATGCATATTATTGGACAGGACCTTCAAAAAATACACAATATACACAGAACAGAGAAGCCGTTATAGCATTTGGTAACTGCACTTTACCAATTTGCTTCGATGAACGTAAAAAGTTTAGGCCCATGATTGGAGTAAACTTGACAGAAGACCAACAATGTTTGCTAGACAACTTATGGCATATTCAGACAGTTCCACAGGCTTCATCATTCAAAGTTCAAATCCTCAATGCTTTAAGTTTTTACTTTCATAAACAGTCATCATTGACCCCTGAAAAACAAATAAAAAAGTTTACGCATTATGTTATCATCAGGGGCACTAAAGTTGGGATTTTTAATAATTGGGCAACAGTCATAAAATATATACAGTGTCAAAATCCCCTTTACAAGGGATGTTGTAGCTTCCAGGAAGCTATGAATATTGCTCGAGAACATTTTGGGTTAAACAGTTTTTTCATAGAACCCGAACAGGTGAAAACATTTTCAGAAATAGCAAAAACTAGTCCAGAGCAAATGATTAAAGCTCAAGAAGAAATTATTGCTAAATTACAATAACAACTTATGCAATCTGGAAAAGATACACAGTATATACAAAGCCATATTGAAAATAATATTTTGACACAAAAAATAAAAATTCTTGAAGCAAAAAATGTACAGCTTATACAAAGGAATGAGAAAAAAGATGAAAAATTAAAAACAGCAATATACAGAAACTATGAATGTTTTAAAGCTCGCATTTTGGATCTCCCTTGGAGACAAACGTTGAGACCAGTACTTGATCAGTTTAAAGAATTTGAGCAAATGGTGTCTCAAAAAATTTGTATAGAATTTCCAGCAATTCTATATGAATTACAGCAGAAGATTGTACAGATTGCTTTTCAAGAAATCAATTATAAAGGAGTTACAGTAATCCAAAGATTGAATGATGAAGGTGAAGAGACTCCCATACTCCTGTTACAGATAAACCTAAAAACTACAGACATGCCAGAAGAACAGATAATTAACTTTTATCACAATGGAATGATAGATTACTTAGAATTCTGCCTCAATAGCAGCACAGAAAGTCTTCTTAATAAATTAGGAGAAAAATTTATTTTAACAGCCGGAAACATCGCCTCTCACAGCATCAGTCCAATTATTGGGTGCAAAAATTTTTCTTCTTTTCCAGCAGCGGATGAACATACATACAGACCTGCTAGAAAAAGGATCTTCATCACCCAAAGAACAGTACAACATGGCTATCTTAAAAAGTTATCATGTAAACAAGAAATAGATTTTGGAATTATACAGAATCTTTCAAATGAAGATATATGCACAGCTCAAAAAACACCTTCACTACTTGCAAATTTTCGTTGGGAAAATTATAAACTCCTAGCAGAAGGACACTACCTACAAATTTGGTCTCATCAAAATTGGCATATGCTCTTGCCATTCAGCGGTGAAGGAGATACACTATTGAGACTAGAAGATATCATGAACAGTGAAGAACAGATTGACACAGAACCAGGATCACCGATTTCTATTGACAGTACTCATCGGGACTTTTAGCAAGTGATGATTTTTTAGCAAAGGATACAAAGTGATAAGTTTGAGCAAATCTAAGGGCCATTTGTGAAGATAAGACAAGACATGACAAGTTCAAGGGCAATTTATGAAATTATAATTGTTATATAGAATTATTATAGTTGTCCTTTAGAATCATTATTTTCTACTTTATGTAGGTGTGCAATCGTTTTCTACTTTATGTAGGTATGCAAGTCATTTTCTACTTTATGTATTTTCAAGTGTCTGTCTATTGAATTGTAATTCTTACGCTACCCTTTGCCTATTTAAAGGGTTGTAAACGATTGTAAAAATCATCGAAATCTCATACGAATAAAAATTTTGTTGTTATTAATTCTCTCATGTCTCTCTAAATACTTTCTTTCCGATTCTCTTAGCCTATCTCTTACATTCCTAGTTCTTTCAAGCACTTCATATTATATCCGTTATACATAAAAAAAAAGCTGCTACAACTCTGGTTGCTTCTCCCCTCGTAACCTTCCTTGTAAGTTTACTCTTCTTGATTTTAATTTTTGTTCATATTATGTTTATGGTTTAACGTTAAACCCGGAAAAAACCGCCATACCCCCTTATTTGGTATCAGAGCATGGAATGTTCTATGATCTAAAAGACTGAGACAAGCTCGATTTTTCTAGCAGCATGTTTTGCTTAAGACCATATTTTTATGTCGAGAACTCTCTCAGGTGAAGATTATGGGATTGTTTTATGTTTTAATATAATTTAAGGAGATATGATATTTTTGTTTGGGTTGTATAATTTTATTTTAAGCTTTTGTAACATTAAAATTTTGTAAAAAATATGTTATGTCAAGGGATATAAGAAAATCTTAATAAAGAACCAAATGAATATAAGATTTAGCTAAGAGATAGGAATCTTTATAATCATTGATTCATCAAAAAATTGTCTCGATTTTAAACAATACAATTCAACCAACTTTAAAAAACTAGACTTCTTAAATCTTGAGTATAATAAAAGCGTTGATCCTACTAAAAGTCTCTTTGAAAATTATAATTTTGTTTGCAGATTTAAAAACAAATATAAACATAGTCTACATACAGAAAATATACATTTAAACGGTATAACAGATTTAATTATTATTTTAGGAGAAAGTTTAGAAAAAGAGTTTAAAATAATAAAAATATAATAGAAAAAATAGTTAAAAATACAACAATAAAAACCGAGTTTTTAACTAAATTAATAGACAACCTAGGATATATTAAAGAACAAAATAATCAAATTATTAAAGAACTAAAAGATATAAGACGATTAATTCCAAGCAAAGAAGAAATTCAGCAATTAAGCTATCAATTAGAAAAGAATAAACCTAAAAGAATAGAAATAGAAACAAAACAACTTATAAATAAAATAGAAAATCAATTATTACAATTTGAGCCTAAAATAAATACGTTAGAAGAAATCTTACAGGTCGTTAAAACTATAGTTGAAAGTCAAAACTGGAAAATTCTAAAGAATACATTAGAGCTTTAGAAGACGTTAAAAAATATAAACCAGAAGATAATAAAGAAGAAGTTACAGGATTTACTAGATATTCTGGCACAGGAAAAAGTGATAAAACATATCCTATATTATTTAATTTTATAATCAGTTTATTATTACAAATTATTGAAAAATTAAATACATTAATAGAATTTAAAAATCCTCTCATCATACCCAGTATAGAAAGTCATTTAGACAAAATAATAAACGGAATCAACCAATTAACTATTGAAGACAGTAAAAAATAATAAGAAAACCTAAACCTTATAACCATTGGTTACCAAGAAAATGAATAATAATAGAAGTCTCTTAGGACGTAGCAGAACAGTACAAGAAGCTAGAAATTCAACTAGCAATATACAAGATATAGTTACATCGGACACATTTATAAACAGAATAATTAGAAGAGGATCAGGAACTAATAGTAACCAACAGATTGTACAATTAGAAGAAGAAATTGATTTAGATAGAAATATAAATTTATATAACCAACATCAGCTGGATATATTAAACCCCAGAATATTATATCAAACCGGAATGTTAAATGTTAATACAGTATTAATACGAAGTAGTAGAAAAGAAAGTTTAAGGGTAGTAGACAATACAGTAACAATAGATCTATTTTCTCCAGAAACAATATAAAAGATAAAACAGTCAAAGAAACATTTCGTACATCTAAGATTAGTTATTATAGGAATAAAAGCTTTAGGAAGAAAAAATTTAGGAACAAAAATATTAGCATTATTATTAGATAAATCATGGAAAACAGATTTAAAAAGGCAATAATCTCAGGAATGGAAGTAGACTTGAGTCAAAATACTGCACTATTTTATTGTACACCTGGAATATTAAAAGATATAAAAGATTTACATAATATTAAAATAGCATTACAAACTAAAGGATATGAAAATTATGAAGGTAACTACATAGTAATAAGTATAGGAGTTTTAGGAAAAGCAAGTAATAGATCAGGAATGAAATATAAAGTAAATATAGAAGGTATAGTAAATACAATAGCATCAAAATCCATAAAAATGATAGATCCTATAAAAATAGATCCAGAAGATTTAGCAGGATTAGAATGGTCATTAAATGATTTAAAAGAACAAGAAGATGAAGTTTTAATTCCAAAGAAAAGTTATATATATGAAGGAAGTGATGGTATACAAAGTCTTAGATTTATAAACTTTAAAAAAGAAACAGTAAAACAAAGTGACGAGGAGGAAAATACAGAGTATAGCTTTATGAATATAGAATACGATACTGAACCAATATATGATACAGATAATGAAAAAGAAAATGAACCGATGGAATTAGGATTTAGCGAATTTGAAAAAGAAGAACATATAGATTATGATTTAAGTATTATAGATTATATAGAAGAAGAAACATATACAAGTTTTAAAACGGAAGAAATTAATAAAACTATTGAACATATTATCAATAGAAAATTTACAGAATTAAATATACAAGACGAGGTAGATGATATGATTATAGAATGCATAACAGATTTAGGATTAACATACGAAGAAAGTTATAATAAATTACAGGAATACTATAATTTACCATTAGTAGAAAATATATCACAAGGAAAAACTATGTTATCAGATTTTTATAAAAAAGAACAAGGCTTTATGAATAATGATACATATATGACAAATATCAGAAAAATACCTAAAATGGAATGGAGTGAACCAGGCACTAGTACAGAAGATAGTATAGGACGAGAAATATGGTCACAACCAACAGTTACATATAACGGAGAATCTAGTTATAAAGGAAAAGGTAGCCGATTACCAATTGGAAATATATATAGTGGAAGCATGTTATTATTAGAAAAACAAAAACCACAACTTTGGATGGATGAAATTTTGTCATGGGAACAATTAGTTGTTAGAATGTGGGAAACTAATAAAAAATATAGTATGGACATGTTTGCTTATTTAGAAACAACATTAGGTCCAATAGCTTTGGGTATTTGGCAAAGTAAAAAAGCACAAGATCCAGATGAAATTAATACATTAAAAGCCTTAGGTGATAACCCATATAATTTTACTAGTCAAATAAGAACATTAATTTTAGGGGTAGATCATGCAAAAAATAATACATTAATACAAGATACAGCTATTAGAAATCTTGAACAATTAAGTACAGCAGATATGAAATATATTAATGAATTCACATTAGATTTTACTAGATTATTATCACAAACTGGGCAAGCAATGGATGATAATTTATGTGATAAATATTTTATAAAACTTCCAGGAGATTTAGGAAGATATATACATGAAACATGGAAACAACAATATGGAGAACAGAAAAACCTAGGAATAGGACCTAGAATCACATATACATTCGCTATATTAGAAGATAAGTGTAAAGAAGTAGCTTTACAAGAACAATTAAAGAAAAATGCTTATGCCTTTTGAAAATCAGCAATTTATACACCTCAAGCATATGGACACTATGAAAGAAAAAAGAAACTACGAAATTATAATTGTTATATAGAATTATTATAGTTGTCGTTTAGAATCATTATTTTCTAGTTTATGTAGGTGTGCAATCGTTTTCTACTTTATGTAGGTGTGCAAGTCATTTTCTACTTTATGTATTTTCAAGTGTCTGTCTATTGAATTGTAATTCTTACGCTACCCTTTGCCTATTTAAAGGGTTGTAAACGATTGTAAAAATCATCAAAATCTCATACGAATAAAAATTTTGTTGTTATTAATTCTCTCATGTCTCTCTAAATACTTTCTTTCCGATTCTCTTAGCCTATATCTTACATTCCTAGTTCTTTCAAGCACTTCATATTATATCCCTTATACATAAAAAAAAAAAACTGCTACAACTCTGGTTGCTTCTCCCCTCGTAACCTTCCTTGTAAGTTTACTCTTCTTGATTTTAATTTTTGTTCATATTATGTTTATGGTTTAACAGTAAACCCGGAAAAAACCGCCATACCCCTTATTTGGTATTGTTTTATGTTTTAATATAATTTAAGGAGATATGATAGTTTTGTTTGGGTTGTATAATTTTATTTTAAGCTTTTGTAACATTAAAATTTTGTAAAAAATATGTTATGTCAAGGGATATAAGAAAATCTTAATAAAGAACCAAAGGAATATAAGATTTAGCTAAGAGATAGGAATCTTTATAATCATTGATTCATCAAAATATTGTCTCGATTTTAAACAATACAATTCAACCAACTTTAAAAAACTAGATTTCTTAAATCTTGAGTATAATAAAAGCGTTGATCCTACTAAAAGTCTCTTTGAAAATTATAATTTTGTTTGCAGATTTAAAAACAAATATAAACATAGTCTACATACAGAAAATATACATTTAAACGGTATAACAGATTTAATTATTAATCTAGGAGAAAGTTTAGAAAAAGAGTTTAAAAATAATAAAAATATAATAGAAAAAATAGTTAAAAATACAACGATAAAAACCGAGTTTTTAACTAAATTAATAGACAAGCTAGGATATATTAAAGAACAAAATAATCAAATTATTAAAGAACTAAAATATATAAAACGATTAATTCCAAGCAAAGAAGAAATTCAGCAATTAAGCAATCAATTAGAAAAGAATAAACCTAAAAGAATAGAAATAGAAACAAAACAACTTATAAATAAAATAGAAAATCAATTATTACAATTTGAGCCTAAAATAAATACGTTAGAAGAAATCATACAGGTCGTTAAAACTATAGTTGAAAGTTAAAACTGGAAAATTCTAAAGAATACATTAGAGCTTTAGAAGACGTTAAAAAATATAAACCAGAAGATAATAAAGAAGAAGTTACAGGATTTACTAGATATTCTGGCACAGGAAAAAGTGATAAAACATATCCTATATTATTTAATTTTATAATCAGTTTATTATTACAAATTATTGAAAAATTAAATACATTAATAGAAGTTAAAAATCCTCTCATCATACCCAGTATAGAAAGTGATTTAGACAAAATAATAAACGGAATCAACGAATTAACTATTGAAGACAGTAAAATAATAAGAAAACCTAAACCTTATAAACATTGGTTACCAAGAAAATGAATAATAATAGAAGTCTCTTAGGACGTAGCAGAACAGTACAAGAAGCTAGAAATTCAACTAGCAATATACAAGATATAGTTACATCGGACACATTTATAAACAGAATAATTAGAAGAGGATGAGGAACTAATAGTAACCAACAGATTGTACAATTAGAAGAAGAAATTGATTTAGATAGAAATATAAATTTATATAACCACCATCAGCTGGATATATTAAACCCCAGAATATTATATCAAACTGGAATGTTAAATGTTAATACAGTATTAATACGAAGTAGTAGAGAAGAAAGTTTAAGGGTAGTAGATAATACAGTAACAATAGATCTATTTTCTCCAGAAACAATACAAAAGATAAAACAGTCAAAGAAACATTTCGTACATCTAGGATTAGTTATTATAGGAATAAAAGCTTTAGGAAGAAAAAATTTAGGAACAAAAATATTAGCATTATTATTAGATAAATCATGGAAAACAGATTTAAAAAAGGCAATAATCTCAGGAATGGAAGTAGACTTGAGTCAAAATACTGCACTATTTTATTGTACACCTGGAATATTAAAAGATATAAAAGATTTACATAATATTAAAATAGCATTACAAACTAAAGGATATGAAAATTATGAAGGTAACAACATAGTAATAAGTATAGGAGTTTTAGGAAAAGCAAGTAATAGATCAGGAATGAAATATAAAGTTAATATAGAAGGTATAGTAATACAATAGCATCAAAATCCATAAAAATGATAGATCCTATAAAAATAGATCCAGAAGATTTAGCAGGATTAGAATGGCCATTAAATGATTTAAAAGAACAAGAAGATGAAGTTTTAATTCCAAAGAAAAGTTATATATATGAAGGAAGTGATGGTATACAAAGTCTTAGATTTATAAACTTTAAAAAAGAAACTGTAAAACAAAGTGACGAGGAGGAAAATACAGAGTATAGCTTTATGAATATAGAATACGATACTGAACCAATATATGATACAGATAATGAAAAAGAAAGTGAACCGATGGAATTAGGATTTAGCGAATTTGAAAAAGAAGAACATATAGATTATGATTTAAGTATTATAGATTATATAGAAGAAGAAACATATACAAGTTTTAAAACAGAAGAAATTAATAAAACTATTGAACATATTATCAATAGAAAATTTACAGAGTTAAATATACAAGACGAGGTAGATGATATGATTATAGAATGCATAACAGATTTAGGATTAACATACGAAGAAAGTTATAATAAATTACAGGAATACTATAATTTACCATTAGTAGAAAATATATCACAAGGAAAAACTATGTTATCAGATTTTTATAAAAAAGAACAAGGCTTTATGAATAATGATACATATATGACAAATATCAGAAAAATACCTAAAATGGAATGGAGTGAACCAGGCACTAGTACAGAAGATAGTATAGGACGAGAAATATGGTCACAACCAACAGTTACATATAACGGAGAATCTAGTTATAAAGGAAAAGGTAGCCGATTACCAATTGGAAATATATATAGTGGAAGCATGTTATTATTAGAAAAACAAAAACCACAACTTTGGATGGATGAAATTTTGTCATGGGAACAAGTAGTTGTTAGAATGTGGGAAACTAATAAAAAAGATAGTATGGACATGTTTGCTTATTTAGAAACAACATTAGGTCCAATAGCTTTGGGTATTTGGCAAAGTAAAAAAGCACAAGATCCAGATGAAATTAATAAATTAAAAGCCTTAGGTGATAACCCATATAATTTTACTAGTCAAATAAGAACATTAATTTTAGGGGTAGATCCTGCAAAAAATAATACATTAATACAAGATACAGCTATTAGAAATCTTGAACAATTAAGTATAGCAGATATGAAATATATTAATGAATTCACATTAGATTTTACTAGATTATTATCACAAACTGCGCAAGCAATGGATGGTAATTTATGTGATAAATATTTTATAAAACTTCCAGGAGATTTAGGAAGATATGTACATGAAACATGGAAACAACAATATGGAGAACAGAAAAACCTAGGAATAGGACCTAGAATCACATATACATTCGTTATATTAGAAGATATGTGTAAAGAAGTAGCTTTACAAGAACAATTAAAGAAAAATGCTTATGCCTTTTGTAAATAAGCAATTTATACACCTCAAGCATATGGACACTATGAAAGAAAAAAGAAACTACGAAAAAGCACATCATATAAAAAGGGGAATAAACCATACTATAAAAATAAATATGTAAAAAGGCCACAAACAAAAAATTGTAAATGTTTTATCTGTGGTGATGTTAAACATTTAGCTAATAAATGCCCAAATAAAAATAAGAATATAGAAAAAAGCAATTTAATAGAACAAATAGGAGAATATAATACAGAACCTCTAAATTCTGATAATTCTGATAAAGAATCAATATACAGTATATATAGTGATAGTGATAATGATAAACATTTAACCAAAATAACATATACATACGTAAATACAGAACAAGAAGAATGTCAACATAATTGGATAAATAAACGAGGAAATAACTATATAAAATGTTATAATTGTGGATATTACCCTAGTATAGAAAAAAGATCACAATGTAATATATGTTTTACAGAAATCTGTTACATATGCCTTAAAAAGTTATATAATTTAGAAATAAATAAAGAAAAAACAGAAAAAGAAAATAAAGGAGTAAAAATCGGATTACAATCGGAAAAGATAGAAAAATTAGAAATAATAGCCGAATTACATAAATTAAAAATACAAACTTTAGAAGATAAAGTAAGTATTTTAGAAGATGTGTTAGATAAAAAGAAAAAGATCAATATTGAGGAAAACGAAGTAAATGAAATAAACCAAATGTCTCAAATAACAAATGAACCTACATTAATACAAACAGATGGATCACCCAACATGATAAACCTACAATGTAGATTATGGTTAGATAATAATAAATTTTTAGATTTAACAGCATTAGTAGATACAGGAGCAACAAAGAGTGTTATATCTTATTATCTAGCACCAAAACCATATCATAAAGAGTTATCATATAAACTAATGACAAGAACAATCGAACACAGATTAATAACTATCACACATTACTTAGAACCAACAGGTATTCAATTTTTAGACTTTGCAGGTAACTATAGTATGAAATATGATATCCCACAGGTTAATATCAATTCAGAATATGTAAAATCTAATGATTTTATTATCGGATTAAATTTTATTTTTGCCTTAAATGGCGCTATCACATTAACACGTAATTTTATCACACTTAGTAAACATATATATAGTTTTCCAACACTTAAATATACCAATACATCAGAGTTTGCGCAAAAGCGTGGTGGACAAGGTAAACTAGACTTTTTAAAACATAATCAAATCAAGACAAATGTTGAAAATGAAACAATTAAGCTATTAACAGAATTTTTAACACATAAGTTAGAAAAAGGAAAAGATATAACCAAAAGTATGAATCATCCTATAATTTTACACTTAGAGAAAATTGGACTCATAGGAGAAGATATTACAAAATCAAAAGTTAACTATATTTGTAAATTTAAATTAAAAAATCCTGATATTACAATAAGAACAGCAAATATAGAATATAGTCCTTTAGATAAAGAAGAATTTAAAAAACAAATACCAGAAATGATAGAACAGGGATTAATTAGAAAATCGGAAAGTCCACATAGGTCAGCAGCTTTTATAGTAAGAAATCATTCTGAAATAAAAAGAGGAAAAACTCGAATAGTTTATAATTATAAAAGACTAAATGATAATACAGAAGATGATGGTTATAATATCCCTAATAAAGACTCTTTAATAAACTTGATACAAAAGAAAAAGGTTTTTAGCAAATTTGATTTAAAATCTGGATATAATCAGTTACAGCTTGAAGAACACTTTAAACCATGGACAGCATTTACATGTTCTGAAGGACAATATGAATGGAATGTTTTAAGCTTTGGGCTTAAAAATGCTTCATCTATATTTCAAAGGTTTATGGACAGTATTTTTATAAAATATGATTTTTGCTTAGTATATATTGATGATATTTTGGTTGCCAGTGAAACAGTATAGGAACATGAGAAGCATTTACAGAAAATATTTGAAGAAATAAAAAAGAATGGTATTGTTATTTCTAAAAGAAAAATGGAATTGTTTAGAAGAAAAATATCATTTCTTGGTTTAGAAATAGGAAATGGAAAAATTGAATTACAAAGTCATATATCGACAAAAAATTTAGAATTCCCAGAAAAGTTTGAAAGTCTAAAATAGATACAAGCTTTTTTAGGATTGGTTAATTATGCACGAAAGTTTATTCCTAATCTTTCAAAGTTAGTAGGACCATTATATAGTAAAACAACAAAAAATGGACAAAGACATTTCAACCAAGAAGACATTAAATTAGTTAAAGTAATTAAAGAAGCAGTTAAAAATATTAAATCATTAGAATTACCATTAGTTACTGATTACATAATAATAGAAGTTGATGGATGCAAAGAAGGATGGGGAGCCGTTCTCCTTTGTAAACCCGATAAATATAGCCCAAAAGATACAGAAAAAATATGCTCATATGCTACTGGAAGCTTTAATAAGACAAGAATGAACTGGACGTCTATAGACTACGAAATACAAGCTTTAATAAATGCTTTAGAAAAATTTAAGATAGTTTTACATAAAGAATTTACAGTTAGAACAGATTGTGAAGCTATAGTTCGTTTTATTAAAAATGATCAAAGTAAGAAAATAAATAGAACACGATGGGTTAATTTACAAAATACAATACAAGGAAGTGGATATAAAATAAATTTTTAACACATAAAGGGAGAAAATAATGGAATAGCTGATATGCTATCCAGAAATATTAACAGATTATTTTCTGCAGATGGATAGTCGAAACAAAGGAAAGAACAAATTAATACAACCTACACAGCAAAAAAGGAGTTCCTCTTCCATGAGCATTTCTTCAAAAGAAGATAGAAACACAACATCAACAGAAAAATTATTGGATTCAGCAATAAAAACAGAATATCTACATAAACCCACACAATATATGGAAATAGCAAGTGCTACACATAATAACCTCTTGCAAGGATCTAGACCACAATCTCAAAATACTCAACATGCATATTATTGGACAGGACCTTCAAAAAATACACACTATACACAGAACAGAGAAGCCGTTATAGCATTTGGTAATTGCACTTTACCAATTTGCTTCGATGAACGTAAAAAGTTTAGGCCCATGATTGGAGTAAACTTGACAGAAGACCAACAATGTTTGCTAGACAACTTATGACATATTCAGACAGTTCCACAGGCTTCATCATTCAAAGTTCAAATCCTCAATGCTTTAAGTTTTTACTTTAATAAACAGTCATCATTGACCCCTGAAAAACAAATAAAGAAGTTTATGCATTATGTTATCATCAGGGGCACTAAAGTTGGGATTTTTAATAATTGGGCAACAGTCATAAAATATATATAGTGTCAAAATCCCCTTTACAAGGGATGTTTTAGCTTCCAGGAAGCTATGAATATTGCTCGAGAACATTTTGGGTTAAACAGTTTTTTCATAGAACCCGAACAGGTGAAAACATTTTCAAAAATAGCAAAAACTAGTCCAGAGCAAATGATTAAAGCTCAAGAAGAAATTATTGCTAAATTACAACAACAACTTATGCAATCTGGAAAAGATACACAGTATATACAAAGCCAGATTGAAAATAATATTTTGAAACAAAAAATAAAAATTCTTGAAGCAAAAAATGTACAGCTTATACAAAGGAATGAGAAAAAAGATGAAAAATTAAAAACAGCAATATACAGAAACTATGAATGTTTTAAAGCTCGCATTTTGGATCTCCCTTGGAGACAAACGTTGAGACCAGTACTTGATCAGTTTAAAGAATTTGAGCAAATGGTGTCTCAAAAAATTTGTATAGAATTTCCAGCAATTCTATATGAATTACAGCAGAAGATTGTACAGATTGCTTTTCAAGAAATCAATTATAAAGGAGTTACAGTAATCCAAAGATTGAATGATGAAGGTGAAGAGACTCCCATACTCCTGTTACAGATAAACCTAAAAACTACAGACATGCTAGAAGAACAGATAATTAACTTTTATCACAATGGAATGATAGATTACTTAGAATTCTGCCTCAATAGCAGCACATAAAGTCTTCTTAATAAATTAGGAGAAAATTTTATTTTAACAGCTGGAAACATCGCCTCTCACAGCATCAGTCCAATTATTGGGTGCAAAAATTTTTCTTCTTTTTCAGCAGCGGATGAACATACATACAGACCTGCTAGAAAAAGGATCTTCATCACCCAAAGAACAGTACAACATGGCTATCTTAAAAAGTTATCATGTAAACAACAAATAGATTTTGGAATTCTACAGAATCTTTCAAATGAAGATATATGCACAGCTCAAAAAACACCTTCACTACCTGCAAATTTTCGTTGGGAAAATTATAAACTCCTAGCAGAAGGACACTACCTACAAATTTGGTCTCATCAAAATTGGCATATGCTCTTGCCATTCAGCGGTGAAGGAGATACACTATTGAGACTAGAAGATATCATGAACAGTGAAGAACAGATTGACACAGAACCAGGATCACCGATTTCTATTGACAGTACTCATCGGGACTTTTAGCAAGTGATGATTTTTTAGCAAAGGATACAAAGTGATAAGTTTGAGCAAATTTAAGGGCCATTTGTGAAAATAAGACAAGACATGACAAGTTCAAGGGCAATTTATGAAATTATAATTGTTATATAGAATTATTATAGTTGTCGTTTAGAATCATTATTTTCTACTTTATGTAGGTGTGCAATCGTTTTCTACTTTATGTAGGTGTGCAAGTCATTTTCTACTTTATGTATTTTCAAGTGTCTGTCTATTGAATTGTAATTCTTACGCTACCCTTTGCCTATTTAAAGGGTTGTAAACGATTGTAAAAATCATCGAAATCTCATACGAATAAAAATTTTGTTGTTATTAATTCTCTCATGTCTCTCTAAATACTTTCTTTCCGATTCTCTTAGCCTATCTCTTACATTCCTAGTTCTTTCAAGCACTTCATATTATATCCCTTATACATAAAAAAAAAGAGCTGCTACAACTCTGGTTGCTTCTCCCCTCGTAACCTTCCTTGTAAGTTTACTCTTCTTGATTTTAATTGTTCATATTATGTTTATGGTTTAACGGGAAACCCAGAAAAAACCGCCATACCCCCTTATTTGGTATCAGAGCATGGAACGTTCTATGATGTAAAAGACAGAGACAAACTCGATTTTTCTGGCAGCATGTTTTGCTTAAGACCATATTTTTATGTCGAGAACTCTCTCAGGTGAAGATTATGGGATTGTTTTATGTTTTAATATAATTTAAGGAGATATGATAGTTTTATTTGGGTTGTATAATTTTATTTTAAGCTTTTGTAACATTAAAATTTTGTAAAAAATATGTTATGTCAAGGGATATAAGAAAATCTTAATAAAGAACCAAAGGAATATAAGATTTAGCTAAGAGATAGGAATCTTTATAATCATTGATTCATCAAAAAATTGTCTCGATTTTAAACAATACAATTCAACCAACTTTAAAAACTAGACTTCTTAAATCTTGAGTATAATAAAAGCGTTGATCCTACTAAAAGTCTCTTTGAAAATTATAATTTTGTTTGCAGATTTAAAAACAAATATAAACAAAGTCTACATACAGAAAATATACATTTAAACGGTATAACAGATTTAATTATTAATCTAGGAGAAAGTTTAGAAAAAGAGTTTAAAAATAATAAAAATATAATAGAAAAAATAGTTAAAAATACAACTATAAAAACCGAGTTTTTAACTAAATTAATAGACAAGCTATGATATATTAAAGAACAAAATAATCAAATTATTAAAGAACTAAAATATATAAAACGATTAATTCCAAGCAAAGAAGAAATTCAGCAATTAAGCAATCAATTAGAAAAAAATAAACCTAAAAGAATAGAAATAGAAACAAAACAACTTATAAATAAAATAGAAAATCAATTATTACAATTTGAGCCTAAAATAAATACGTTAGAAGAAATCTTACAGGTCGTTAAAACTATAGTTGAAAGTTAAAACTGGAAAATTCTAAAGAATACATTAGAGCTTTAGAAGACGTTAAAAAATATAAACCAGAAGATAATAAAGAAGATGTTACATCATAGAACGTTCTGTTATATTTTTATTATTTTTAAACTCTTTTTCTAAACTTTCTCCTAGATTAATAATTAAATCTGTTATACCGTTTAAATGTATATTTTCTGTATGTAGACTATGTTTATATTTGTTTTTAAATCTGCAAACAAAATTATAATTTTCAAAGAGACTTTTAGTAGGATCAACGCTTTTATTATACTCAAGATTTAAGAAGTCTAGTATTTTAAAGTTGGTTGAATTGTATTGTTTAAAATCGAGACAATTTTTTGATGAATCAATGATTATAAAGATTCCTATCTCTTAGCTAAATCTTATATTCCTTTGGTTCTTTATTAAGATTTTCTTATATCCCTTGACATAACATATTTTTTACAAAATTTTAATGTTACAAAAGCTTAAAATAAAATTATACAACCCAAACAAAACTATCATATCTCCTTAAATTATATTAAAACATAAAACAATCACATAATCTTCACCTGAGAGAGTTCTCGACATAAAAATATGGTCTTAAGCAAAACATGCTGCCAGAAAAATCGAGCTTGTCTCAGTCTTTTAGATCATAGAACGTTCCATGCTCTGATACCAAATAAGGGGGTATGGCGGTTTTTTCCAGGTTTACCGTTAAACCATAAACATAATATGAACAAGAATTAAAATCAAGAAGAGTAAACTTACAAGGAAGGTTACGAGGGCAGAAGCAACCAGAGTTGTAGCAGCTCTTTTTTTTATGTATAAGGGATATAATATGAAGTGTTTGAAAGAACTAGGAATGTAAGAGATAGGCTAAGAGAATCGGAAAGAAAGTATTTAGAGAGACATGAGAGAATTAATAACAACAAAATTTTTATTCGTATGAGATTTCGATGATTTTTACAATCGTTTACAACCCTTTAAATAGGCAAAGGGTAGCGTAAGAATTACAATTCAATATATATATATATATATATATATATATATATATATATATATATATATATATATATATATATATTAAAACTTTAAAAACATATACAATGACTTGGCAATATGTTTGTGAGTTGTGACGTGGAGCCGTGGAGGGGCAGAATGCGGAATACATCGAGCCCGGTGAACATGGGCCTGACTAATTCATGCCCTACACTCCCATTCTCCCAAGTGTTTATAAAAAATTAAAAACTTCACAAGAATTATTAATAAAATAAGATTAAAGGAATAATCACCCGACACATAACTATATAAATAATTTTTTTTATGTATTGTAAGTAAAAATGTGATTGTAACGTTTCATTTTCAAAAACAAAATTTTCATTAATTAAGGTAAAACATCAGTGTCATAAAACTTAAGTTAAAAAAACTCATTTACCATTTCTTCAGGAGTGGCATTATCTTCGTCATTCTCATCTAATGGTTTCTCAAGGACATACTCATTGTCATCGAAACAAAGGGTCATCTTTATGTTGCGCGTCCAATCATTATAGTTGGTGTCATCCAATGTCACATTGGAGAAGATGTTCAACAATGAAAAGTTATGATTGGAGGAGGAGGAGGAACAAGAAGCATCATTTGGAGCAGACATCTGTAAAAGAAAGACAATTTTAGTTAGATAAGAACAATCCTTAATATAACAACCCAAAATGAAATATTAAAGATAGGATCCAACTAAAAATTCACAACTTAGAAAAAGGATACCGTAATCTAATTGTAAATTTTATAAATGTAGGTAAATGACGATTTACCAATTCCACCATCGAAAAATAAAATTGGAAGGAAATTTAGTTTAGTGAAATTCCTAGATCTTTTGAGACTAATTGAAACTATTCAATAGCATGTTTAATCACAAATTATGCTCTTCTATTTGTGACTGGGATACCAAGGATCACAAATAAGATGTGAATAACTATGCAAATTCGCTTGACACTCTCGATGTCATTTATCATCTCATTTTAATATGACGGTTAACCACACGCTCTCCATTAATCAACGTTAATTTTCGAGATGCCCATTATTACTCTTTACAGTCACTATTAGTGTGTTGGTTAACCACACGCGATCTACTAACTACTATAAAGTATCATGTGCAATTTCATGGGTTAACATACAAATTCATATTTTTCCTAAAGTAACTAAGATTGCGTTTTAAAATAAAATTAGTTTAGTTACTTTTTATCGCATTATAATTATTAATGAGAATTAATTGTCCTATCAAACTCGTTTGGCTAACGACCCTCCACCATATAAGAGAGCGGTGGGTAAGAATGGATACCCAATGACGGTCATTTTATAGGCTGCTTCCTTGAACTCCCCTTATAGTATGACTTCGTAAATAAGACATGCTAGCGGTTCGACCGACTTAGTCTTATACATATAGTAATAATTAAACTTTTAATTTTACATATAGTATAAGGTGTATTTTAAAACTTTTTCAAAATACTAGGTTTATATTTAAATTTCGAAAATTTAAATAATTAATTTAAATTTAAAAAATAAACCAAATGATTTAATAATTATTTATTAATTAACATTTAATTAATTATATTAAATCAAATAAGTATTAACCAATTAAATTAAACAATTAATTTAATCCTAATCCTTATACCCCTAGATTTTCGAAAATCAGATATACGATTTTTTAATTGAGATAATTACCAAATTTAAAATATCCCTACTTACGTATCAATTTTTGAAAATAGCTTGGGGAGGAAGGTAAGAGTTTCAAACCCTTACCTTAAATGTCGAAATCTTAGGAAGGAGGGTTAGGGTTTCAAAATCCTAACCCTAATTTCGAAACTTAGGGGGCAAGATTAGGGTTTCAAAACCCTAACCTTAAAATCGAAATTTAGGCCTTTTAGGGTTTAATTTCTATAAACCCTAATTTGATCAATTCAACCATTATAGCATATTCAATCGAAAACAACCAAGCTCCAATACCACTGATGGGTTATATGCAAAACAAACAAGCTTACACTCTTAAGTGTGCATGCTACCCTAATAAAGATCTATGTTTTCTCTATTGAACCTATAACTATGAACTTCAAAAGGAAACCCTAAGAACACTATGATATTTTCGAAAAATACCAAATTAGGGTTTAGGATTACATACCTTGATTGTTATTGTAGCAAATGAAAATGAACACCTTCTTATTGATCTCTTGGAAGCAAGCACCACAATTGTCATGCCTCTAATGGAATCACACCCAAGCTAGCAAGAGGATGAATATAGAGAGAGAAAAAGGGATAGCCAAATTCGTCCAAGGATTCTTGAGGGAAGGAGTGTCAAAAATGTGAAGAGCTAGGTCCTTTATATAGCTGAGGTAGCTTGGTGCCAAAGCTAGGGTTTAAGGGAGAAACCTAGATTCCCTAGCTTGTTGACCAAGCAGCCCATTCCCTTATCTAAGGGGCTTAGATGAAAACTATTGGGCTTGCCTAAGTGATTTTCTTCCACCTCATCCAATGAGGTCCTTCGGCCTTCTTCTTCAACTTTCAATAAATAACCAAACAATCCCTGCAGTTTTAATTAATCCAATTAATCCCGAAATTAATTCTAATTAATTTCTGATTAATTATTAATTAAAAAAAATATGATTTCTAATTAATATATTATTTTCATAATTCATTAATAAATCATTTATTTCAATTTATCCGCCACATAATAAATTTATCTCTCTCTCTCTAAAAAGTCATTCGGTCCAGTTGCTAGGTTTGAGGGAAACCCAAAAGGACTGTGCTACTATCAATTCAAGTATATACCAATTATAGTTATGGGATTAGAAACCTAATCCAACAAGACCATGGTTGAGAAAAGGAGTGGAAAACAGGTCATGACTCTAAGGAATGACAATAGGTTGGAGTTATACAAGGCAAAATGTATATTGAGGCACCACACTATGCAACATGCTAGGTGCATGCGGGTATTTGCTAACTTATCCATGCAATTCTGGGCAGAAGCAGTTAACATTGCTTGCTATCTGGTGAACAGATCAGCATCAACTGCTATAGACTTGAAGACTCCTCAAGAGGTATGGTCCGAGAAACCCTCTGACTATTTTTGCCTATATATACTTGGATGTCCCGCTTATGCTCGTGTGAATGATGGCAAACTTGAGACAAGGGAAATGAAGTGCATATTTCTAGGATATACGACATGAGTAAAAGGTTATCGACTGTGTACATAAGAAGGAAGAACTCCCAAATTTATCATGAGAAGAGATGTAACCTTTGATGAATCTGCCATGGGTAACCAGGGAGGAGATGAAACAAGTCAAGAAGGGAATAATGATTAGGGTGCTAACCAGGAGGTGGAGTTTGCATCACAAACTCCATACAAATTTGTGATAGGTGATAAAGAGCAAGGAGGCAGTAAACAACTTGGACAAGATGAAATCCAAGAGTAACCCATGGGATCTTCGTCTAATAATCTTGATGTCGGGAAGGATGATGGGTCTGAATGTATAGCAAAAAAGAGATCTAGTAGGGTTATTTGACAACCTGATAGATATGTGGGATGTGTCAATTCCGGTGATCTTGACTCCATTACTTTTTCTTTAGCAACCGGAGAAGACATTGAAACTGAGGAGCCTCAATCGTACAAAGAAGCAGTGGCGAGTAATAAAGCCATAAACTGGTTGATGGCCACGAATGAAGAAATACAATCATTAGAGAAGAATGAAACAAGGGATCTAGTTCCATTACTAAAGGGAGCAAAACCAGTGGGATGCAAACGAATCTTTAAGAATAAGGAAGTGATACCAAGAGTTGAACCAGCTAGGTTCAAGGAAATGTTGGTGGGGAAAGGGTTTTCTCAGAAAGAAGGAATTGATTATCATGAGGTGTTCACACTGATCGTGAAGCACAAGAAAATTCGAGATGTTTTGGCCATGGTGAGTGCATTTTTGATCTGGAGCTTGAACAATTTGATGTGAAAATGCTTTTCTTCATGGGAACATAGAAGAGAAGATTTATATGTCCCAGCCATAAGGGTTTCTTGATTCTAAGAAGGATCATGTATGTATGTTGAAATCTCTGTATTGTTTGAAGCAGTCTCCAAGACAATGGTACAAGAGATTTGATTCATTCATGATCTCACATGGCTAAACTCGGAACCAGTTTAACAATTGTGTCTACTCAAAGGAATTGTCATCAGATTCCTAGATATATCTGTTACTATATGTTGATGATATTCTCATCTCAACCAAGGACATGGTTGGAATAAACGACTTGGAGGCGACCCTGAAGAATGAGTTTGAGGTAAATGATTTTGGAGCATCAAAGAAGATACTGGGGATGGAGATTAAAAGGGATAGAAGAGTAGGGCGGTTGTGTATTCCTCATATTAAGAAAGTTTTGCAGTCTTTGAACTGTGATCAGTCCAAACCAGTTGGAACTCATTTGGAAGCTAACTTTAAACTCGGTCCAGATACTATACCCATAACTAAAAAATAAAGGAAGTACATGAGCAGGGTTCCTTACTCTAGTGATGTTGGAAGTCTCATGTATGCAATGGTCTGTACCATAACTGATTTGGCTCATTCAGTTAGCATGGTAAGTAGGTTTATGAGCAATCTAGGGAAGAATAATTATGGAGCTGTCAAGTGGATCATGTGATACTTGAAGGGGACTACGAATGTCTGCTTGGTGTAGAGATATAATACGAAAACTAACTTCGTTGGATATGA
The DNA here is from genome assembly GCF_052849685.1 of Lactuca virosa. Lineage (NCBI taxonomy): Eukaryota > Viridiplantae > Streptophyta > Magnoliopsida > Asterales > Asteraceae > Lactuca > Lactuca virosa. Next base: position 5,116,215 of record NC_136432.1, on the reverse strand, counting down.
TGACTCTGATCATGGAGGTGATTTGTTGAAGCGCATGTCATAGACATGTTATATTTTCACTTTATTCGGATGTGCGATTAGTTGGAATTCAACATTACAAGATACTGTTGCTTTGTATACAACTGAATCTGAGTACATGTCTATGAATGAAGGAATAAATGAGGAGATATGGTTACATGGGCTTATTCAGAGTCTTGGTATGAAGTTGGAGAAGTCGGTATTGTACTGTGATAGTCAGAGTGCGTTGAATCTTGCAAAGATTCTTATGTATCATGTCAAGACGAAGCATATTGATGTCATAATAATTTCATTCATGACATTCTAGAAACAGACAGGTTCTTAATACTGAAGATTGATACCAAGGTGAATCCAGCAGACATGTTAACAAAATCGTTGCCCATGGAGAAGTTAAAGCTTTTCTTGGACTTTGTTGATATTCGCAGGAGGTAAGCCCCTTCGGGGCTTGATGTCAGGAATGGAGAGGAAGTTCTTGTTCGTGGTGGATTTCATAGGATGTTCAAGTGAAGGTAGATATTGTTAAATGTGACCTGGGCATTTGAAGCATTCTCATGGAGCATTTGGAGCACTTAGAACACAATAAAGCACTTGAGGTTCATGGAGCATGTGTCAAAGGAACGAACCATTTTAGAAAAAGGAACATATCAAGTGAAAAAGGAATAGATATTCCAAAAGGGGGTTTGAGGCAACTTGGAGTGGCTTAGAGCAACTTGGAGCAACATGGAGCATCATGTTGCGCCACGTAGAGGGAATTTGTGCCATCCTGAGGGATATTGCACCATGAAGGGAGGATTTGTGCCATTAAAGTGTATGTTGCGCCAAATGAGAAGAAGTTGCGCCACCTTAAAGATATGTTGCGCCACGAAGTTGATGTTTCACCATCTTGTAGACATGTTGCGCCATGGAGGAGAAGTTGCGTCATCTTGATGAGATGTTGCACCATCATGGGACATCTTGGTACATGATGCGCCATCTTGATTCCTTTGATGTGAGATGATGACATTATTGAACCATGTATGATATGAAGTCTTATTGATGATCAGAATTTGGTAATGCTCAAGGAATATACCATCTGTGACACCATGGTGGATGTTAGACCACTAATGTTCATGTCTTACCGCTATGGATCAAGGTGCTCCATCATGTGTGTTGGTGATGCTCATGGGTTGTATGACATGGATGAATGTTCTAAAAGATGTTGCATGGCGGAATATGATTGGTTGTCACCTTTCATGGGCCTATGGGCCAATGGTCTTGGCCTATTGGGATTTTAGGTCTGATCCCTCAAGTATAAATATGGATGCATGGTAGGTCATTTTGTATCTCGAATTCTAGAGTGTTAGGCGAATCTATGTTAAAATTGTACTTGTAACCTATGTTTGAGAGCTCTAATATAAAGAATACTCCCCTCCTACTCGTGGACGTAGGTTACCTTGACCGAACCACATAAATACCATGTCCTGTGTGCTTTTAGTTTTGGTTGTTATCCACTTTACTTCTATATATATATATATATATATATATATATATATATATATATATATACACACGTACACACACACACACACATATATATATATATATATATATATATATATATATATATATATATATATATATGTGAGTTAAGGGAGAGACAGTCTCGTGTTGAAGGCCAATATACTCGGGTGGACCAGCGTTACGCTGAAGGCCAAAGGGAAGACCAACTTTATGCTGAAGGCCAAAGGGGCGGACCAACTTTATGCTGAAGGCCATTATTATTATGCATTGTATATGTATTGTGGTATATGATATCTTGACGGAACTACTAAGCCTCGTCTTACAATTGTTGAATAGTTGCTTTCAACTTGTTCTTCGGATCGAGGAAAGGCTCACGTATAACTGTACCTACATCGAAGACATTAATAATAATTTAAGACTTCCGCCAAAATTTTCTTTTATAATTAAATATGTGATAATGATTTTGTAATATAATGTGTGTAATAATGATGTTTTGAATAAATAAAAATGAAAATTTTGTCTTGAAAATATGAACGTAACAGTAATGACTCTAAGGACTTTTAATTTCATCATCATGCCATTAATTATCCCTATTTATTTTTCAGTTCGTATCATGCAAGATTCGATTTTTATCAATCTTAAAGTTTATTAGAATTAAATCATGCTAAGAATGATTATCTAAAACATGCACACACATTAAAGTTTATAATTTTATTAACCCTACCTTAGATTTTGATCCAACACAAGTCACAGTTATTTTACAGTAATAAAACAACTATGATTCAAGAAAATATAATTAGATTGTTCTTCTAATCACATAGATTGAACAATAGGTAGTAAAGTAACGATCTTTAATACATATGAATCTTCAATCAAACTTGACATAATAAATTAAACAAGAAAAATAGCTAATTAATCCATAATCTCATGATTAGTCTAATTCAAACACAAGTCAATAGGTTTTAATACCTAAATCCAGAAAGTAAAAACAATAGGAAATCAGTTAAAATACTAATCATGATAAAAATAGTAAACCGAATGATTCCTGTCATGAATCAGCTGTCGAATCCATCAAATCTTCACTTTAAATCAACTTAACGGCCCTATGGCCGCCTTCTAAACTCTCTAAATCGCATCTCTGAGGTTTCTTGTCGCACAAGTTGAAGTGGATTATCATATCTCTCTTTAGGGTTAACTTTCACAACTATTTATAGATTTCAGTGACACCACAACATAGTAATGGCTTTTCCACGACGTGGGAAGGTGTGTTCCATATTGTACAAGAAATTGTAATATGGGAAAAATCAAAAATTTATATTTTTCGAAAAGACGCGGCGTACATCCAGATAAATTCAATGTTTTTTTTTTTTTTTTTTTTTTCGATTCAACTCCGCTTTTCAGCATTTTTGATTCCTTTTCGCCCCCAACAACATATTATATCTGTAATTAAACATTTCAAAGCATATTAAGTATCATATATATACTAAAATATAACATTTTATTCAAATATTTTAAGATAACTGGCAAAAATATATAGTTAAATAAAGCCATATAACTTGTCAAAAATATGGCGTAGGATTGCAAGCATTCAAGACAAGATGAAGATTGGTACACGGATGCAGCCCGAGGTGTAAAAGAGGTACATACTACTCAAATTGAAGCTCAACTATATGAGCTTACAAAGGTGCTTATGATGATAGCCGAAGATAAGTGTGTGTAGCCATAGCCCGCCCTTCCGGTATTGCACTCAAATGGGACATCCAACCACTATGTGCCTACAACTACAAGAAAATATGGAAGAAGTTCAAGAAATGGGAGGTTATCCCAAGCAAAATCAAAGAAATGTCGATCAGACCCGAGGCAATCATGGGTCGAACAACAATCAAAGTATGGGTTATCTATTGGAAATATGTGTCCAATGTCATAACTAATTGGTGTAACTTTAGGAATAATAACAAAGTCCTTTTTGGGTTGCCCTCAAGAGATAAAATAACTAGAAAAGAAATTAAGAGAGTGAGATAAATAGTTTATTAATTTATTACAAGTTAATAAATTAATTAGAATTAATTTAGAATTAATCTGGATTTATCTAAAGGTAGAAGGACTGAATATTAATTGTTTAATAGTTGAGTAAGAGGAACATTTTGGAATGCCGTATAGAGTGGACGATTTTGAGTGCTTACAAAAAGCTTCTGGAATTATCTCTGGTAACAGATAAGGAAAATATATGAACCAAGACTAAATCTAATTAGTTAATTGATTCAAATCAAGTTTATCTAAAAGTTACCATAACTATATAAAGACCCCTCTAGGCCTTCAAAAAACTAATCCTACTATTGGAAAGGTTGAGAATTTGGTTTTCTTTAGCCTTTCTCCTCTCTCTCTTAAGGTTTCTTGGGTTTTAGTCTTTTGGGTGTGAGCCATTAGATGCCTTCCTACTTTGGGTGATAGATCTTGCAAGAGCAAGAAAGGAATTCAAGATCTTCAAGGATTCACAGGTATATATGATTATACTTGAAAGGTTAGTAAATAAACCCCTCTTGTTAGTTTATATTGCTATTTTTGAAAGTACGTTGTCATAATAGTAAAACCTAGATCTAGTGTGCATTTACATTTAGGGTTTTATTGAATGCTTTTGTTGCTTAAATTTTGTGTATAGATGCATAGGAAACCCAACAGTGGTATCGAAGCCATTAGGCTTTAATTATAGACACTACTTGAAAAAACTAAGAAAATCAAAAGAAACCTGCTAGTCGCAGGGTGCAGTGCGCTATATTTGGTTGATTTCAGGATTTTTGGTATAATTTCGAATTTTAAGGTTTATATTTAGTTTTAAATATTATTTTAATGTGTTAAAATTGGATATTTTAACTAAGAAGATAAATATGTCTAAAGTGATTTGAAATTATAGATAATGATTTTAAATTAATTAATTAAATATAATTTGTTTAAATAATATAATTTTAAATTGTTTAAAATTTACCCTACATATAATTATAAAATTTTATAATAGAATATTTAAAAACTAAAAGGATTAATATATCTAATATGATTACTATATGTAAAAGAATACTACAGCATGTGTTCTCACATGTTTAATTAAAGATTATAAGTCGAATCAAGAGTAGGTCTCACTCATGAAATCATGATATAAGAGAGGTATAGGGAAACGTCATATAAACTGACCGTTGAATGAGTGTCCGTTTCACTCACTGCTTCTTTTTGTGGTGGATTGTTGTTAGCCGTAATGGTTTGATAGGACGATGTCTCATTAAAAGTATAACTTATAAAAGTAATAAAATCAAAATTATCGTTCTTAGTTATTTTAGGAAAATATGAATAGTTGCTAATACATGAATAACACACATTATTCCTTATTGTATATTTATGGAACATGTATGCTTAACCAACACATAGATTTGAGATGTAAGAAGAAGATGATGTGACACTTGTTGTGGTTTGTTGGTGGAGCGTGTGTGGTTAACAGACACGTCAATAGAGGACCATGCCATAATCAAGGGGTCATACATTTTTGCGTGGTTGGTTAACCATCTTATTTGTGAGACCACGATATCCCATGCACAAATAGAGGACGTGTAAATCCGAGATTAACATGTCGTCGAATAGTTTCAATGAATCTCAAAAGATCTAGGAATTTCATAGTGATTGAAATTTGTAAAGTGCATTACCTACCTAAAATAAATCCATGATATGATTACAATATCCTTCTTAAAAAATCGAATTGAAAATATGGATCATAGCCTTAAAACAAATTTAGGTAATTATTTAAGGATCAAAATCAAGTAGCTAAGCTTTGTTTATCCTTTTAGATGTTGGGTATAAATGGTCTTCCTCTCCCACCTCCTCCACTCACCATTTCCAACTTTTCCCTTATTTATGTTTTCCATTGAGAGAAGCTCACTGGCAGGGCTAACTATCTTGATTGGATGAGATATCTAAGGATCACATTGAGGTGTGACAATGTCACACCCTCTGCACAGCCTTTGGCGGAAACAACGAGCAATGTGACGGTATAAAGACGCCAATCCTATTAACATGAGAATACATGCATTTTGAAAGTTTACATAATGTTGGTGAGTGCACGAGTTTTTATATCAAACCTTTGAATTCCTTTTTAAGAATAATTTTCTTTAGTAAAAACCTTTCTTATTTATTTATATAGTCTTCAATCTTTTAAGATATCTTTTATTAATCTTAAATGACTATCTTTTCAGGATATCTAACGATCCTAATGTATTTTAATTAGGATTGTATTTTGTTAATCCTAATTTACTATCTTTCAAGGATTTATAACGATCCTAACATATTTTAATAAAGATTGTCTTTTGTTAATCCTAATTTACTATCTTTCAAGGATTTCTAACAATCCTAACGTATTTTAATTGTCATACCAGGCATACCTAATGGTAATCTAAGCTCTAAGGCAATTTTTAATGTATTAACGTGAGCCCCTATAATCAACGCTATGACCGTATATGTACCCCTGATCACGACTGTAACATCCGGATTTCCAGGTATTATGTTTGATCATTTATTCTTTTGAGTAAAAGGGAGGGACTCGACGAGTTGAGGCGTAGACTCGTCGAGTAGGATCGCGTGTGCTAACTGGATTAATGAACGGACTCGACGAGTCGGAAAGGGTGGACTTGACGAGTCCGTGCTGTGGATTGAAACCCTAATTCTCGGGGTATGTGCCCTATTTAAAGGCCTTTATGGCCTCCATTTGCGGCCACTTCACCCCTGAGAAACCCTAGAGAGCAGAGAGATCGTTTGTGGTGCAAGAGGAAGGCTAATTCACCATTTCTTGTGTGTTTTAGCAAGAAGGAAGGAGGTAGAACAAGCTAAGCGGGTTGAGGAGCTTGGATCCACTTCTATTTGATCAGAGGAAGCTGTTGGAGGTAACAATCTGTGCCATTCTCGTGTTTATAATGATTCTAGTGGAATCTAGGGTTTTTCTTTATGCCTCTTTTATTTGAATCTGGAGTATGTGAGGTCCCAAGGCGAAATGGTTCATAGATCTGGACCTTAAGAGGTCCAGAGAGTCCTTACCACTCTGCTTTATGCCATACCTTTTGAGTTATGAGCCTAGGAGGCCATTTTAGAGGTTATTTCACCAAAAGAAGCTTTGGGTGTGTTGCATGTGTACCAAGATTCGACCTTTACGTGATTATTATGCTTGGGGAGGTCAGATCTATAGATTAGAGAAGCAGATCTGACCTCAAAAGGTCATTTGACTATGATCATGGAAGCAACTCGCCGTGTTCATAAGTGGACTCGACGAGTCGAGTCGGGGTTGCCCCGCGATTCGTGACAGGAGGAACCCGTCAAGTGGAAGGATGACTCGACGAGCCAAGAGAGGCTAGAAGGATTCAGAGGACCCGCATGGACTCGACGATTCGCCCATGTGCACTCGATGAGTCGGGTCAAAGTTTGACCGTTGACTTTCGTTGACCTTAGGGTTCTGGTCAAGACTGATTCAAGAGAGTTCAGGGAAGGGTAGAATGGCCTTCTACCCAATCTTTAGAGATGATACTATGAGAGAAGTATTGATCGGGGATGTTATTTGAATGATAGGAGGAGGCTAGGTCGGGACGTTGAGCACGAGAGCTTATCCGACTTCATTGAGGTGAGTCTTCTCACTATACTGTACCTGGAAGGGTACCTATGTGTGACCGGAAGGTCTTGTATGCTATGAGGTGTATGTACTGTATGCTGATATGTGATATGTATGTGTTATGTATGTCATGAGGTGGACCGGAAGGTTAGGAGTATATGGACCGGAAGGTCAGAGTGATATGGACCGGAAGGTCAGGGTGACATGGGCCGGAAGGTCGATACGGGTAGGACCGGAAGGTCTACCAAGGTTATGGGACGGAAGCCCCCTGGGACACAGAGACCAGAAGGTCTTATTGTTGGATTAGTGTCTAAGTCCATCACTATAATTGGTATGTACTTGACCCGACTCGGCATGGTCCATTTGGGTTGCATGGCATCGGAACATTTGGATAGACCGTTTATGAGGAAAAGACATTTTGTGACATATTAATATATTATAAGTTCTAATATATTAATATGAAATCATGTTATTTAATTAGTATTGATCAAGAATTAATTTGGACTTAATTTAGTGATCAAAAAGAGACTAATTAAATATATGGGGATTGATTGTGTAAATCATTCATTCTTATATATGTGGGCTTATGATCCAAGATTCCTTTATGTTGGGTTTAACCCATGTGGTGATCCATGGATACTACATGGAGGTTAAAACCCATGGAGCATAAGGAATGGGTAAAGTCATGAGTTACATGGTGTAACCCTAATAGCCACACTATATAAGAACCCCTTTAGTTCAAGAAATTGGCACTAGTGATACATATTTTGAGGGCTAGCCGATTTGAACATGTATGTCTTCTTCTCATGGTTATTCCAAGAGTTCATGATGTTGTGTGAACCATTTGAGGTGTCACACTTGGGGCACTAGGCTCTCAAGCTTCATGGAGTCAAGCAACAACAACAAGGTATGTATTCTATCTATTTTAGTATCCTAGTATCAATGTTTTGGTATGCTAGTTAGGATAATACCTTGGATAATCATATTTGCATGTATAATAGAGAAAACATAGATCCAAGGTATTTAGGGTTGCATGTACACTTAGGAGTGTTAGAATTCTCAAAACCCATCAGTGGTATCAGAGACTAGGCTTGTTTTCAATTATACTTTATGCAAATTGCTGAAAAATGCTGAAAAAGTCGAATTTCGGGCATTCTGGGCACTGGACTCGCCGAGTCCACTGATGAACTCGCCGAGTCCACTGATGAACTCGCCGAGTCCATGAAGAAAATCATCCTACTCGGCGAGTAGGTTGATACACTCGACGAGTAGGAGCCCCTGACAGCATATCTTCGAGTTTTTTGGCTAGAAATGGACTAGGAACATTACCATAAGCTGTTTTTGAACCTATAATCCTATTTTTGATGTGGTAATGTTCATACTAATCCAATTTCAAAGATAATTGTCAATAGAATCATGTTTTGTATTAGTTTAGTGATTAGGCTAATTACATGAAAAAGTTTGATTAAATTATCTTGTTCTTATGAGTTGCTTAGATTAATAGAAAAGTTAATTGATTATGTGTTTTCAATCCATTTTAATCTAAGAGTTGATTCTAAAATGTGTTTTTGTAACTTGTCCTCAAGTTATATGAAAAGTCACATTTAAGTTTCATAAAACTCATAAAAGTTGGTAATGGTTACAAAAATGAAGAGTCTTGTCCTCAAGTTATGGAGGTTCAAGAGTCACTTCATTAAGTAATAAAATGTGTAACCTTAATTAATTCCATAAATTACAAAATAAAGAAAAGTTACATTCTTTTATTAGTTTAAAGTCTTCCATAACTTGTCCTCAAGTTATGGAACTTGAAGAGTTTTTTTTAATTAAAACTACTTTAAACACATAAGTTATGGAATTAATTAGTTTTGAATAGTTTCAAAACTTGCCCTCAAGTTTTGGAATTTGAAAAGTTTTCTCTTATGAATACTTTAATTCCAAGTTAGCCCTTAGAATTTTAAAAGTTAAAATTCAAACCCTTATACTATTATTATAATTTTAATTATATAGATATGTATAAGATAAAGTCAATCTTACCGTTAGTAGGCCTCATTCACGAAGCCGGTCTATAAGGGGGGTATAAGGTTACTGCCTATAAAATGGCAGTTTAATGGGTGTCCACTCTCACCTACCGTTTCCTTGACTGGTGGAGGGTCGTTAGCCGAACGGGTAGGAAAGGACTATAATTCTCCCTTCATTAAAAGTATTAATGATAAATACTAAGTAACTAAACACTTGTACATTCCCAATCTTAGTTACTTAGGAAAATGTGAAAAGGTGCTAACCCATGAAATTACACTTTGTACCTTACCAAGTCATTAGTGGAGCATGTGTGGTTAACTGGCACACTAATAAGGACTAGTAAGAGTGGCAAAGGGTAACTTGACTCTATTATAGATCGGTGGAGCGTGTGTGGTTAACCGGCACATCGATTAGGTGATAAAGTTAAGGGTACCAAGTCAATTTGCATGGTTATTCACACCTTGTTTGTGATCCTCGGCATCCCAGTCACAAACTTGAGAGGGCACAATCGAGATTCAAACATGCCATTGAAAGTTCAATGTATCTCAAAAGATCTAGAAGTTTCAAATCCAATTAAAACTTAATTATATTTCGTTTTTCATGGTGGAAATTGGTAAATCGTCATTTACCTACCTTCAACTATTTTATAACTTGGATTACGGCATCCCTCTTCCAGTTATAAATAGGTTGTTGGGTCCTAGCCTTAATATTTCATATTGGGTGTTATATTAAGGACTTTAAATCAACTCTCTTGAATATCTCCCAAAAGATGATCTTCCCAAATCTCTTGAAACAAGCTTTCCTAAATGAAGATGATGTCCCATGGAAATCATACTTCTTTCACTTCCTCCAATTATTCTCCCTAACCCACAAGTTCCTGAAAAGTTTAAGGTCACTCAAGCAAAGGTCTATATGTGATCACATCTTGGAGATGTAGTCAGATATTGACAAGCCGGGAGAGTTGGGTGTCAAAGTCTTGAGAAAGTTGGTGACTCGACTATTTTCTAAGTCACATAGTGAGTTCCTTTGGGACTCCTATGAAACAGACTATGACAAGACCCTTAATGATCTTATCTATTTTCTAAGATCAACTTCCTAAAACTTTATGGACATTGACAATGATGACATTGGATATCCAGTAAAGCTCTCTCTTCCGAATGGAAAGGGATCGGCCATAGTCAACTCGGTTGACCAAATGGTAAAGAGAACGGCTAAGTCTGAGATAGTCCCATTATCAAGGGTCTGTTGCCAAAGAAAGGGGCATTGGTTGCGAAGCTGCCAAATTTACCTAAGGATATTAAATTCAATAAGTTTGACTCTACTTCGGGTAAAGTCCACTATCTAACTCTGCTAAGTTTCTATTCTGAGATTCTTGATACATGATGTGACTGGGTCACATGTTGATGTTTTAAGAATCAAAGAAAAAGTGAAGAAACTTAAAGAAAGAATATGCTGAATCTGATGGCATAGATGGATTTCTATCGCATAGTTTGAAGATCGGATTCTTGAGCTACTTCTTAAGAGTTATGATATATTGCTTAGGAATAAATAACAACAAAGTTTTCATGTGCTTTTGCATTGTAAGGATAGTTTTTCCGCAAAGTTTTAAAATAAAAGAAATTTTTTTTTTGATTTTATTTATTTTAAAATATCCTTACAATGGCATTTGTGAAAACTTTTGTTGCTTATAAGATTCCATTAAGAGCAAGAGTGGAAATATGAATTTGATTCTTTCATTTGTGGTAGTGTCTAAATTTACCAAATAAGGAAAGATTCTCATCACCTAAGTTTCAGTTGGATAGAAACTTGGAATCATGCAAGTTGTATAGCATGATGAATAAGAACTTTCAAGCATTGGAAAAATTAAGACTAACTACTTGTTCACATGGATGTGTGAGTCAAGTAAAGGATCGGGTACACATTCTTGTGCATTGATCAAGCCCACCACAAATAATCGTTAAGACTATTCGTCATTATTTACTAAAATTCAGTAAATATGGTTATACTTACAAGCTTAAGTGTAATTCTGAGACATTGGAAAAGGTTTCAATGTATGGCAGAGCGAATAAGAAGAATCAACTTAGGCAGAAAGATAAAAGTTTCTCAAATCTGAAAAGATGGGAGAGTACTTTAGTATCATGTTATATAATCATCTTAATGATTAAGAGACCTTATCACAATTCATCCTCTAAGTGCATTCTGGTAGCTAAGAAGAGGAGCTATGAATTGTTGAAGTGGTTAAATCAAGAAGATGATTTATACTTCGTTCCAAAAACAATTCTTAGAGTTATACTCTAAGATTGTAACTTGAGTGACATGTCTTAAAGAAGGTTTAAAACACTTGTCAAATGTAAGAGTAAAAGTTTTCTACTCTTATACATTTGAAATTGGTAAGTTGTGATGTTTTGGATAAAACAAAGACCAACTAAGGCCAATTGTGTGAAGTGTTTGTCTTGATTAGAATCCACACTATCTCTTGAATATCTGACAAGAAAGTCTTATATGTCAAGAGGACAGTGGGAGTCTTAAAGGTCTTGAAAGTCTCAAGAACTAAACAAGAATAAAACCTGAAGTTCTTCACTAGCACACGACTTGAGGTTTATAACCTATCGTGTCGACATGTATGTGCCTATTCAAGTTGGCTTTGCATAGGAGTTCTGAGAGTTCTCAATTGGTTGCACAGCTACTTGGAAGCAATGGCAGGCCCTTGAGCTGCCAAATGGCAAGAATTTAAGATTGCACAAGTTTAATCCATATAAGTGTGGATTTGTTAGTAACCTTGTCTTGTGATTATGGTTTTGACAAAATTCATATGGATAGGAACTCATACACCATAAAATCTAAGTGTCATAAGGTTTCTCTCCGATTCATGAAAATGATCGTGAGGAAACACTTTCACTAAGTAGATTTTAGCTAGATAGCAATTGTGATATTTGCATTCTCAAAGTCGTTGGTGGAGCGTGTGTGGTTAACCAGCACACTAACATGGACTTGTGAGAAGTGGTAAAGGTCTAAACAATCGAGACTATGATTACGGCATCCCTTTTCATAGTTCTTAAAATTGTTTAGACACACCTGTGAGCTATCTAAGATAAGGTGTATGATATAGATAAAGTTTTATCAAAGCAATCTAGTATCAGAAATCTGAACTTTGGTAAGAAAGTCAATAAAGTGTTGATTTCTAGAAGTCCAGCTGATTTCTGATTACATGTCAAAGCTAGTGGGAGCATAAGTGTTATGCTAATAATCATCATGTTAGTGGGAGCATGATAATTATGATAAAGGTTGCAAGTTAACAATGTTAATTATAGAAAACAAAAGTTTCAATTCGTGAGGCTGCAGGGGTTGAAAAAGTTGTTTTGCTATAATTAAGGGAGAGAAAATTATACTTCATTTCAATTCTAAAAGCTTAGATTGAGGTTTTAAGTCGTATTTAGTCAAGGATATATATATGAATTTCATGTTGGAATGACTCAACATAAGGAAATTCTATATATGGGTCCATTATTTGCGTTCTAAAATTCGATTATGATTACGGCATCCCTTTTCATAATCTGAATTATGAGAACTTGGCAAATAGAAATGGAAATGTTATAGCAAAAGACTGGTTTAGTCTTTATGTGAGACATCATGACTCGAGTCCCATATGCTTCGGATATAGGATCGATTACATGTGCTATATTTATCCTTTCTAAAATTTTCCAAATGCCTGGGGCATTAAGAAGGGAAAAAGTCTAGAACTGGATATGACTAAAAGGATTAAGCAATTGTCGAGGACAATCTAAGGTTTACCAAAGATTGGTTGCTCAAGGACAGTTGGAAGTATAGTGATAATTCTGGAAGGACCATATTGACATAATCTGTAAGGAGGCAACTCTTGTTCAGAAGTGATAGTCAAAATGGAATATGGAAATGTTTCAAAGTTGGAAATTATTCAATGTGTGTAAGATTAGGAAACTTAATGCAAGAAGGATATTTCCAAGGAGCTGATCTCCTTTGGAATGCTCTGTAATGGTTGTTGTCAAGTCTTTCTGACTCTGTGCATAATCATTACAGGAGGATCAATGCATATAAGTTTAGAATCTAACAGATTTCAGTAAATGGCATGAATTTGGAATTCTTGCATTTGCAGTAAGGATTTGGGACTGTGAAAGAGGATCATTGGAGTTATGTTCAATTGATCTAATTCACAAAGTGAAGATCATAGACAAACATAGTATGCATACTTGGTGTATGGCATGACTAGTGTTTAGAAAACATAGTGTACATGCTTGGAGCATGGGACAACTATTGTTTTAAATTCAAGAATAAAGTTGATAGCTGAAACAGTATACAATGAATAATGTGTAATCATATGGTGATAAATAAAAGGTGTTTTATTTATGTTCATAGGTTTTGATACCATATTAGATTCTATTATTATTGTGTTTCATTTTGCATGTTTTAACTTCCAGAATAACTAGGTCGTTCCTCCTGATTGACTAAGTTATTCAAACTATCCACAGTCGGTCATATGTTGGAAGTAGATATGAATCAAGACTGTCATGGGTTGGCTTGTAGAGGTCTAAGATGTTGGACAAGGGGCTACAACACTCATGAGTGCTCATAAGTTCTGAGTATTGGATTCAACCCGCGCTCATTGGAATCACTTCATGGATTTTATCCCAAGTGATCATGAGACGATAATATCTTATATTCTTCAAACCTAGAGATATGAGTTGTTACTATGAGTTGGTTGTACATTGATTGCACGAAAACGCATTCGGTAACTCGGTGTTATAAAACGTGCCTTTGTGTATGATTCAACAAGTAGTAGAACAAGCCATATGAGTCGAAGTTTATCCATTCCTTTTACCTTCGGGATAAAAGCGATATCTGTGGGCCCCTCGATGATTTGATGATGACAAATGGAAGTGCTCGGCCGAGCCAGGACTGATTTGATTTGTTCAATTAGCCAGTCGTCATAAATCGAAAATCGGGAAACAACAAATGGACAGAGAGAATGATTATAATCCATGTCTCAGTCCATATGATATCTAGAATGGAGGAATATATGATCCCTTATCTAATGGACAAGTCATTGACAAAGGTCAGAGTTCATCTACAAGGTTAGAGTTCGACAGCGGCTTTTGAGAGCTACGATTGCCAGTTGGTTCCTGAAGTCATACACAATAATAGTTTTAGACTTATCCAAGTGGGAGACTGTTGGATTAGTGTCTAAGTCCATAACTATAATTGGTATGTACTTGACCCGACTCGGCATGGTCCATTTGGGTTGCATGGCATCGGAACATTTGGATAGACCGTTTATGAGGAAAAGACATTTTGTGACATATTAATATATTATAAGTTCTAATATATTAATATGAAATCATGTTATTTAATTAGTATTGATCAAGAATTAATTTGGACTTAATTTAGTGATCAAAAAGAGACTAATTAAATATATGGGGATTGATTGTGTAAATCATTCATTCTTATATATGTGGGCTTATGATCCAAGATTCCTTTATGTTGGGTTTAACCCATGTGGTGATCCATGGATACTCCATGGAGGTTAAAACCCATGGAGCATAAGGAATGGGTAAAGTCATGAGTTACATGGTGTAACCCTAATAGCCACACTATATAAGAACCCCTTTAGTTCAAGAAATTGGCACTAGTGATACATATTTTGAGGGCTAGCCGATTTGAACATGTATGTCTTCTTCTCATGGTTATTCCAAGAGTTCATGATGTTGTGTGAACCATTTGAGGTGTCACACTTGGGGCACTAGGCTCTCAAGCTTCATGGAGTCAAGCAACAACAACAAGGTATGTATTCTATCTATTTTAGTATCCTAGTATCAATGTTTTGGTATGCTAGTTAGGATAATACCTTGGATAATCATATTTGCATGTATAATAGAGAAAACATAGATCCAAGGTATTTAGGGTTGCATGTACACTTAGGAGTGTTAGAATGCTCAAAACCCATCACTTATAGCCTTGAGTGACGTATGTGCGTACGTGGTATTTTGGGGAACTCACTAAGCATTTATGCTTACAGTTGTTATGTTATGTGTTTCAGGTACTAACGAGGATCGCGGGAAGGCGCCGACATGATCCGTACACACTTATGGAGTTTATGTTATTGAGATTCTGGGACATGTTTTGTTATGACACAGTGAATACATTATGTTTTATGATTATCGTGTGATTGAAAGTATGATTTAAAAATGAAAATTTGTTTTGAAAATTTACTTTGTTACAAGTTGGTATCGGAGCCTTGGTTTGAGGGATTCGGATGCACCTTCGGGTGTATCTGAACTCAAACTGAGGATTTGAGGAAAATTTTCAGAAAAGAAACAATTTTTCTAAAAGAGTAAAAGATTTTTAGAAAGGCAGAACGGAGCAGTGTGTACGATCAGCCAGCGCCCGAACGGTGATTTCCCAAAATACCCTTACATTATGTGATATGAGATATGATATGATATGTTATGCATGCTAGAGTAGGCTAGGTATTCATATTAGGACTAGAGTGGCCTGATTTGTGATGCCTTAGCCTAGGAGATTACTGCTGCTATGAGATGCTTCGAGAGTGAGTAGGTAGCAATGAGGAGCTTATGAGAAGTCTACCGAAGGGTAGCCTATGCTTAGCGAGATGTAGAGTACTTGTGATCTGGGATCCTAGGAGGAGGACTTGGAATGAATGATGATGCGGTGTGGAAGGTAGTATTGGGCCGGTACTACTGAAAACACCGGATCAGTGCGCAGTCCAAGTAAGAATCCTTAGGGTACTAAGGAACAAGTAGGGCTGAGTTATCGAGTGCGAGTACACTCGAGTGAGTCTCTGATATTTTTATGTTATGTTGTATTTCGGAGACATCATGGTTGAGACACGCCACAGACCTGAGACGAGCGGCGTGAGTGACGAGGAGCTTCGTCAGATGATCCACGATGAGGTGGCAGCGGCGATTCGAGCTGAGATTCCGGAGATGTTTGGGTCTATCAAGACCACATTGATTCAAACTTTTGATGAGCGGTACGTAGCGGTGACTGAGGTTGTGGCTGCTGCAGCTACTGCAGCTGTGGCTGCTGCCAGGCCTCAGGGAGGTGACTCGTTGTTGTTTCGAGAGTTCAACAACACGAAGCCACCGGAGTTTGATGGGACGCAGGATCCGATTGCTGCGATGAGATGGATTTCTGATATCGAGGGATGCTTCTACACCTGTTCGTGTCCGGAGCATCTGAGGGTTCAGTTTGCACTGAAACAGTTTCGCTTGGGGGCGAAGGACTGGTGGAAGTTCGTGGCGGCGAACTTCACTCTTGCAGAGATTTCGGAGGTGACCTGGGAGAGGTTCACCACCATGTTCAGAGACGAGTATGTTCCCCCGGTGGAGCGGGAACGGTTGGCACAGGAGATCTTGTCCCTCAAGCAGGGGACGGAGTCCGTGACTGTGATTACACGGATGTTTCACGAGAGGGCGTTGTTTTGCCCTGAGCACGTGTCGTCTGAGCAGGCACGCATGAGACGGTATTTGAGCATTGAGAAGTGATGTCATGGTTCGAGTACCATGATAAGTAGTAGATTGAAAAGTGATGTCATGGTTCGAGTACCATGATAAGTAGCAGATTGAGGAGTGATGTCATGGGTCGAGTCCCATGAGTTGTAGCAGGTCGAGAGTTGATGTCATGGTTCGAGTGCCATGATTTGAGGTGGATTGAGAAGAGGGAACGTGGTTTGAGTATCATGACATGTGCCGGTTAGTGTTCTGGTTTTTACCAGTTATTCCGTGGTGATTGTCTAGACTGAGATCGAAGTGAATGAGTGTGGGGCTAGAAGGCCATGATGAACAAGTTTTAGTGGAGCATCCCTTGAAAGGGGAAATCGAGTGAGCTCCAAGGGATTGTGGGTGATATGCCAGTTGGAGTTGCAAGACTCAGGGATGAGTAGGGATGGTGCATTATGGGAAAATACGGTCTGGGCTGGGCGACCAGCCGATAGTAGAGAGGTCACTTTCGGTGACCCGAGTGGTGCTATATCCGTTTCCTGTGGGAGACATAAGAGGTGTTGAGATTTCGGTTTTGAGTTTGGGGGTGAGCCCTGTGGGATTACACGGATGGTGATCTTCAACCAGAGTATGTGGCAGTAGGTCTGCCGCAAGGTAAAGATATAGCTTGAACAGGTCGTCAGTGGGGACTGAGATAGTCAAGGACCAGGAGACACCCTAACTGAGTATAGTAGGGCATGTGTTAGCTGCAACGTCGGACGATCAAGAGGAGTATATCAGGGTGGTGGCCCTTATTGTCTTTGATGGGTATTAAGAGTGGAAATATGGTTTCTGCTCTTATGCTAAGTGACGTGATGGAACGTTGGTTGAGGAGTCGATAATAAGGAGTACAGTAGATCATTACTTCCAGACTAAGAGTCAGGGTTAATACTGATCAGTTGGGAGGTCCGGTGATGGAATGGTGTGAGATTCTGAATGACTAGAGGCAGTCATGGTAGGAAGTTCTGGGGATTTCATCTGAGTTTCGGGGCATTGGAGTTGCTCGATCTCTGTCAGGAGATCATCGAGCGTTGTGTAGCACCTTCCAAGAGACGGTGCGATGTTACTGGTGGAAACAGCCTGTGGGATCGATTGCTGGTGCACCGATTGGGGTTGGTTCGAACCGGGTATTTTATTGAGGGGATTAGAGATTCGATCGAGAATGGTTAGAGATCTGGATACGGAGAGATCGCCAGTGCGAACTCATGAGCCCAGGGTTATTGGTGATTGAGACGAGGTGCAGAGCGAGATAATGAATGTGTTATGTTTGAAAAGGATGAGTGTCTCCACGGCAATTGGCCGTTGGTCGGAGACCTTGGGGTGAACGGAAATTCTTCGAGGTCAAAATGGTGAATTCGAGATGGTTGGCTCGTAGGGTGAGTTCGACGGTTGAGAAATTCTGGTTCAATGATGGGGCTGTTAGTCAGCTTGGGAAGGGCAGAAGTTAATTAGACAACCAATTCCAGGTTGTGGAACAGGAAGATCAGTGGATGAGACGAGATGTCGTGAGGTTCTATGGTGGTGTATCGAGGTATCCGAATTTAATGCACTGAATTTCGGATGATTTTGAGTCTTGAGTGGAGATGGCAGGTGGTGGGTCAAGCATCTATGATTCCAGTGGGAGTCTTTTCGGTTAATGTCAGAAAGTGAGATTGTCCAAGAATATGGATTGCAGCAGAGAAGGGTGTTTTATTATGGCGATTACTGCCAGATATAGTGATGCATAATTTGGGTAAGTGCAGGCACCTATATATGATTGGTCCGCAGAGTGTGTTAGTCAGTCAGAGGTTGTTGTGATGCTACGGGAAGCCATAGTACTCACTAGTCAGAGGTTGTTGTGATGCTACGGGAAGCTGTAGTACTCACTAGTCAGAGGTTGTTGTGATGCTACGGGAAGCCGTAGTACTCACTAGTCAGAGGTTGTGGTGATACTGCGGGAAGCCGTAGTACTCACCAGTCACTTAGAGGTTGTGGTAATACTGCGGGAAGCCATAGTACTCACCAGTCAGTGAGAGGTTGATGTGGTGCTACGGGAAGACGTAGCACACACTAGTTAGCGAGAAGTTGTTATGATAAAGTACTCTTTGATCAGAGCATGGCACAGAGAGTTTTAGGAATGGGGTGGCCCTGATTGGTGAGTTTTTGGGAACCTGGTGGTCGGACCAGGGGCGAGATCGGGGTCTCCTCAATGTTAGGGGATCATTATGTTCTGAGTAAGGTGTGGTCATTGCAATCCGAAAGAATGGGATAAGTGAGGTACGCATGGGGCGCGGGAAATGAGTTCTGAGTTGAGAGCTTCGTTGGGACGAGTGGTTACAACTCTGTGTCGGACCAAACTCCCGACTCTGAGTTTGGCTCTGGTGGTGCTTTGGATAGGCGAGATGAGGTTCTGGATTCTGAGGTGGGTTCCATGTTGAAGAGTGTTGTTTGTCATCTGATGTCTTTGACCTGTGTGGGTCAGTACTCGGGTACGGGAGGTACCGCAAGTTGCATGGAACTATGAGTAACAGATGACAAAGGTCGGGGTTGAGTCGATCTTCAGTTGGGAAAGTAGCAATCGCTTAAGGTTAAGCGGACTTCATTACTCGAGTGTCACATTGGGCCGATGTGGTTATAGTAAGAAGGAAACCATGGATACGGTTGGGATAATGCAACGGATGACCCTGGAGGTTCAACTATTGGGTCGAGATCAGACTTGGTACTCAGTGTTAAAAAGGGATACGAGGAATGGAGCTGAGGCTTATGATTTTTTTTAGATGTCTGAGGACACTTCAAAGCGAGCACGATTATTCTTTTGGGTTTGAGGGCAGAGAGTTGATAATTCTTTATTCGGTTGGTTTTCCTCCGGGATTGGGAATCCCTGTTGGGATCCAGGTGTCCAGAGAGGATGGAAGCTGTGTGGCATGAGATCCTATCGATGGTGCTATTTGGTTATGGGGTTCGATCTGTATGTGGAGGAGCGATTTCGAGGGCGAAATCTAATTTATGTGGGGGAGAATTGTAACATCCGGATTTCCAAGTATTATGTTTGATCATTTATTCTTTTGAGTAAAAGGGCGGGACTCGACAAGTTGAGGCGTAGACTCGTCGAGTCGGATCGCGTGTGCTGACTGGATTAATGAACGGACTCGACGAGTCGGAAAGGGTGGACTCGACGAGTCCGCGCTGTGGATTGAAACCCTAATTCTCGGGGTCTATGCCCTATTTAAAGGCCTTTATGGCCTCCATTTGCGGCCACTTCACCCCTGAGAACCCTAGAGAGCAGAGAGATCGTTTGTGGTGCAAGAGGAAGGCTAATTCACCATTTCTTGTGTGTTTTAGCAAGAAGGAAGGAGGTAGAACAAGCTAAGCGGGTTGAGGAGCTTGTATCCACTTCTATTTGATCAGAGGAAGCTGTTGGAGGTAACAATCTGTGCCATTCCCATGTTTATAATGATTCTAGTGGAATCTAGGGTTTTCTTTATGCCTCTTTTAGTTGAATCTGGAGTATGTGAGGTCCCAAGGCGAAATGGTTCATAGATCTGAACCTTAAGAGGTCCAGAGAGTCCTTACCACTCTGCTTTATGCCATACCTTTTGAGTTATGAGCCTAGGAGGCCATTTTAGAGGTTATTTCACCAAAAGAAGCTTTGGGTGTGTTGCATGTGTACCAAGATTCGACCTTTACGTGATTATTATGCTTGGGAAGGTCAGATCTATAGATTAGAGAAGCAGATCTGACCTCAGAAGGTCATTTGAGTATGATCATGGAAGCAACTCGCCGAGTTCATAAGTGGACTCGACGAGCCGAGTCGGGGTTGCCCCGCGATTCGTGACAGGAGGAACCCGTCAAGTGGAAGGATGACTCGACGAGCCAAGAGAGGCTAGAAGGATTCAGAGGACCCGCATGGACTCGTCGAGTCGCCCATGTGCACTCGACGAGTCGGGTCAAAGTTTGACCGTTGACTTTCGTTGACCTTAGGGTTCTGGTCAAGACTGATTCAAGAGAGTTCAGGGAGGGGTAGAATGGCCTTCTACCCAATCTTTAGAGATGAGACTATGAGAGAAGTATTGATCGGGGATGTTATTTGAATGATAGGAGGAGGCTAGGTCGGGACATTGAGCATGAGAGCTTATCCGACTTCATTGAGGTGAGTCTTCTCACTATACTGTACCTGGAAGGGTACCTATGTGTGACCGGAAGGTCTTGTATGTTATGAGGTGTATGTACTGTATGCTGATATTTGATATGTATGTGTTATGTATGTCATGAGGTGGACCGGAAGGTCAGGAGTATATGGACCGGAAGGTCAGAGTGATATGGACCGGAAGGTCAGGGTGACATGGGCCGGAAGGTCGATACGGGTAGGACCGGAAGGTCTACCAGGGTTATGGGACGGAAGTCCCCTGGGAAACAGAGACCGGAAGGTCTTATAGCCTTGAGTGGCGTATGTGCGTACGTGGTATTTTGGGGAACTCACTAAGCATTTATGCTTACAGTTGTTATGTTATGTGTTTCAGGTACTAGCGAGGATCGCGGGAAGGCGCCGGCATGATCCGTACACACTTATGGAGTTTATGTTATTGAGATTATGGGACATGTTTTGTTATGACACAGTGAATACATTATGTTTTATGATTATCGTGTGATTGAAAGTATGATTTAAAAATGAAAAATTGTTTTGAAAATTTACGTTGTTACAACGACGCTTCATTGGACATCCAATAGTAACTTATTGGAAGGTATCATGCCGGGATTGTAGCTAGCAATCACAGGTGAGGTTGTCATGGCCCCGTATAGATCTATACATAACTTTCTAGCTCTTGCAAGATTAACGATTATAGGTATTGGGGATATGCCGAATTTCATCAAGGCTTTTGGATGAATAACCAACTCACTAACGTATCAACAATAGACTTTTATCTTTTATCTTTTAATCTTTTATCTTTATCACAATTACCCTTATACATACATACATACATATATATATATATATATATATATATATATATATATATATGTATTTGATAATTGTATTTATAATCTCATAATTATTTGATATATATAAATTGTCATATATATACCCTAATTATGATTATTTAACAGGATATTTGGGCACCGTAACAATTAAGTACAATGCATATCCTAAATCTTGTCTAGCATAACTCCTAGGTACTTAAAGTTTCGTAGGGATTTGTCCATCATAACATCTTGGTATTACCTACTCCTACATTATTGAGCATCATATCTTGTAGACACATATCATAGCTTAAATCTAGGCATAGTATCTACATTTAAGCATGTATCCCCCTGAAAACATTTTAAAACAGTAAAATAGGGGTCATGAACTCACTTTAATAGCCTTTCGAGGAGCGCCCAAACTGTTGCAACCGAAGTTTCTTGCCATGGAGAGGGTATTAAAGTATAGAGAGAGTGTTTGGAGGTTGATTTGAGGTGAAAAACCAGGAAGCAAGCACCCGTATTTATAGTGCTGTTGTGCAGCGTGAACTTGCTTAGTGCCCCATCCAAATCTTGCCATGTTTCACCCTTCTGGTGGTCCACGTTTCCAAATCTCCGACGAATCTGGGGGTCAGATGGTGCGCTACGAACATGGTGCGCACATTGAAGTGCACCCTTTAATTCTTTAAAAAAACATATTTTCTTCATATGAACTTTGTTTCTTACCCTCTTATATATTTGTGTAGCTCTTTCCTAGAACTATAATTTTCCTTTAGGTTGGATCTTCTAATTTTAACTTTCATTTTTAACCTACATTTTTATATTTTATAAAAATCATATCTCCTTCATACGACTTCCATTTTTGCCCTTCCTTCTTCCCAAGTTCTTATCTCATGCTTTACTACAAATTTCCTTTTTGTAGTGTTAGCCGAAACTCAACCGTTCCTTTTTGCTATTTTTGACGTCAATAACATTATTAATGTGGTTGGTTTATATTCATCATAAATCATAATTTTTCCGATCAGAGTTAGATTTTCTCGACGCTTTTAATTTTTGGGATCACTAGGTCGCATATACGTGCTCGATGATCCCATTCCAGAAAACAATTATAACTCAACTGATGAAGAGAAAGTTGCTTACACTAAACACGTGGATGAATCGAATAAGGTATATTGCATCATGATTGTCTCCATGTCATTATACCTTCAGAAGGATTTCGAGAACAATTAGGCATATGAAATCAAATTGCAACTAGCTAAAATGTTTTAGCAAAAGGAAAGGAAAGAACGGTTTGAGATTGTCAAAGCCCTAACGTCATGTAAACTCAAAGAAGGTGGCTCATTATGTGATCATGTTCAACAAATGAAGAGCTACACAGAACGAATAGAGAACCTTAATGTTTTCTTTAATAAGAATATAGTTGTGGACCTAGTCATTGGTTCTCTCCCTAGTTTATATGATAAATTCATCATGACTTATCAGTTGAATAGTGTGGACAAGACATTGATGGAACTCTACGACCTTCTCCAAACAGTTGAAGCCGGTGTAAAGAAAACTCATGGTACACCTCAAGCTCAAGTACTCTCCATTCAGAGTGGTGACGGACGTAAGAGAAAGCGTTCCAATACAAAGTGGAAAGGGAAAGTAGTGGCTTCACATTCCCATAAGGGAAAGAGTGATACTATTGTTCTACCTGTGAGTGATCCTAAAGAAGCATTGTTTTTCTACCGTGGCATTAAGGGGCATTAAAAACAAATTTGCCCAAAGTACTTAAAAGATATCAATGATGGTAAGTTTTAAGCGACTGGGTTCAGTTCAGGTACTTATATGATCGAACTTCATAATACTACTACCTCTATTTCATGGGTTCTTGATATGAGATGTGGTACTCACATATGCACTATATTGCATGGACTCAAGGAAAGAAGGAAGCTTAAGCATGGAGATTTGAATATAATCATGGGGAATAAACAAACTTTGTCTGTCTTGATGGTTGAAGTATTTGAGATGAAGCTTAGTAGTGCAGTTGTGATTAAGTTAATTAATTGTTGTTGCTCTTAAGAGATTTCTAGAAACATTATTTCTTTCCATGCATTGTATAAAAAGGTTTTCAGCTCTCGTTTGATAATGAAAAGGGTGATATTTTAGTTTATAAAGATAGTTATTTTATGATTAAAACTTCCCATTGCAATGGAATTTATGAAAGTGTTGTGTGTGTTTCTAATAATAGCAATGTTAAATTTAATATTGATTCTTCTAATATGTTAGATAAATTGTGCTTATGGAATTGTCGCCTTGCCCATATAAATAAGAAACTCATCGCCAAGCTCCAGTTGCAATGAATCTTGTTATTATTCTACTTTAAATTGGATGATGTATGTGAGTCTTGTTTGTTAGGCAATATGACTAAGTCACCATTCACATGCAATTATGAAAAAGGTTAAGGATTGTTGGATCTTATACACAAAAATGCGTGTTGGCCCTTCAAATCCACCACAATGGAATTATGAAACAGGTTAAGGATTGTTGAATATTATACACAAAAATGTGTGTGGACCCTTCAAATCTACCACAAGGGACAGTAAACACTACTATGTTACATGTACTGATGATTTCAGTAGATATGGTTATGTTTATCTGATTAAACATAAGTTAGAAACTTTTGAAAAGTTCAAAGAGTTTCAAAACAAAGTAGATAATCAATTAGGAAAAAAAGATAAAGGTTCTCCGATCAGACAAGGGAGGAGAGTGTTAGTTTAAATCAAGTGATTCCTTGGAAATCCGAAATTTAACTATCCGAGCTAACTGCAGTTTTCGGTGAAGATGTTTGGCCGACGTGATCTGAGATTGATGAGTGTCGGAAGTCATTCTTTCTGATGTAATAGAATGACACGTATTAGTGGACTAGTACTTTTTTTGTTAGTTAGTTGTCTCTTTGTATGGTACAACCAACAAGACCAATAGCAACGAATGTGTCAGGCTGTTAATCTCTACTCCATGTGCCTTTTTGTATTTGTCTTATGTACCTTCTTATGTTATATAAGGAGTGTCAACCTTAATCGTTTGTAACAGTTGGAACATCACTTTTATCAATGTAATAATCATTCAGTCACTTATTCTCTCTTAAATTCTTCTTGTTCTTTGTTATTCATACTTTATCTCTTAATATCTCGAGCACTTTGTTGAGTTATTATCTTCAGACTTGACTGGTTCATCCAGACTTGACTGGAATACTTATTAGTTGCCACTATCATTGTTTAACTCAAGGTTTGAGTTTTCAAACATTGTTCGCACAATCCTTTCATCATTATCAATTGGTATAAGAGGCTAACTGGTTGTCCTTTAAAGCCATAAGATCAGATTACGGTTGGTTGAAGATTACCTTGGTATCTGTAACGCCCGCATTTCTTGCTAGGCATTAATAAGATGATGTAATAATTAGGGTCAACAACTGAACCTATTTGGTGTGAGAAGGGAAAATTTTATGAATATTATGTGTTCTATGCGTAAATATTTGTAGTATGCGTGCTTATAACAAAATATTAATAAAATAGGAATAAAATACTCGTCTAAATAGAGTAATAATTAGGACGCATATCCTTGACGAAAGTTGAAGTAATCGTGACAAGGATTCTGGAGATATAAGTAACACTTAGATTCGAACTATAACGAAGGAGTAATGATTCGTTGAAGTTTCACATTTGACCCGATACGGTTACGGATATCATAAATAGTGAATCAGAGATAGATTACTTTTTAGCCTTAGAAATCTAAACAAAAATCATAGTATTCATTAAACCGAAAGCATGCATATAAAGATCATATAAATCTGACTTAATCAGAGGAAGTTCTGATTTTTCTAAGATTCGGCGTACCAGTATACAGCTCAGAAATCGAATTTTAGATAGGTCGGTTTTTAGCCGAAATAATCTAAACGAGAGTTGAAGATCTCGTTGCTAAGAGTTCAACGATATAAAGACAGTAAAAAACGGACGTCAGATAACAAAGTTATGCATTTCACACGGACTTTAACAGTCTAAGCCTGTGTGAAATAAATAAGGTCAAAACTAGTCGACAGAGTCTAAATGAAAGTTGTAGATCTCGTTGATAGCTACGTGTGGATATAAAGTACATCAAAATCAGAGTCTGTATGAAGAAGTTATGCATTTTTGAAAATCTAAATATCGGCTCGCGTAGTGCGCGACATTCAAGTATATACCAATTATAGTTATGGGCTTATACACCTAATCCAACAGTTTCCCACTTAGATAAGTGTAATAACTATCAATTTAAGTATATACCAATTATAGTTATGGGCTTAGACTCCTAATCCAAAAGTGCATACCTTCTAGTAGGGGGCGACGTGGCTCCAACCATAATTGGACATGTGTCGGCCAACAGATGGATCGAAGTGCACAACGCGTATTGGTGAAATTCGCCCTATAAATAGTCGTGAGTCCCCTGTCCATTTTCCTCACCCTTACAGTTTTAACTCCAAAATTTTCTTTAGAATTAGTATCCCGACGAAGCCATGCGATCCCTGAGTGTCCGACAAGTAGTAGCCATCGAGTAGGAACTCTGCCGGTACAAATTTCCAGACTTTTGTCTAGGGAATCTTTGTAAGTTAAATTATATTCTATTTTAGTGTAATTTATATTTAAATTCATAGTCGTTGTTACGAATTTATAAAAAAAATTATTAGTGGTTCTAACATCATATTATAGATTGATCTACTTACGGGGATGATGACTAGGTTGGATTTAGTGAGGTCTCTAAAGTGGGATTTCCAAACAGTATACTCTATATACCAAATAGACCATACGTCCGATATGATCCTACTTGATTGTCTCTTATCAGCTATAGATCAGTAGACACTAGATTGTTCAGAAATCTAAACTATTAATTAGTCATAAGAGGTGATAAACTAAGACTTAGAGATAGTTGAACCTAGGTCATATCAAAGGAAAATCCAAGTGTTGAAGCGAAGCGTTGTCCAACTTTCTAGTCATCACTTTATCAAGTGAGTGCATTGTTTCTTTCATCTTACACATGGATATGAGTTATTTAAGATACTAAATAAGAACAAGAAGTTCGAATGGAACGAGGAGCATGAAAAATCCTTCCATGAACTCAAAAAGTATTTAAGTTCATCACACCTACTATTAAAACCATTATATAGAGAGCTACTCCTCTTATACCTTTCAGTATCCTCAAACGTCGTGAGTGTAGTCCTGGCCAAGGATCTTGACGAGAACCAACATCCCATCTAGTATTTAAGTTCAGCACACCTACTATTAAAACCATTATATAGAGAGCTACTCCTCCTATACCTTTCAGTATCCTCAAACGTCGTGAGTGTAGTCCTGGCCAAGAATCTTGATGGGGACCAACATCCCATCTAGAATGTAAGTAAAAGTTTACTAGATTCTGAAACCATGTACTCTCATCTCGAAAAACTGCTACTAGTACTAGTAACGACCTCTACTAAGTTAAGACACTATTTTGAAACTCATATCATAAATGTAAAAACTAATTATCCAATTAAGAATGTTATGAGAAAGAAGAGATGTCAGGAAGAATGGCCAAGTGGTCGGTAAAGTTCAGCACAGTCTACATAAAGTGTGAACCAAGATCTGCAATAAATTTGCAAGCACTAGCAGACTTTGTGGCTTACTTTAGTGATGATCTACAAGTCGAAGTGGAAATAGAGACAAGACAACTTATGGAAGAAGAAAACATGGGAAGATGGACACTCTTCGCGGACGGAGCATCCAACCAAAGAGGAACCAACCTTGAGATCATACTAAAATCGCCATAGGGGGACATACTACCCCAGGTCATTAGTTGTGAGTAACCAACAAAGAAGCAGAATATGAAGCACTGATTATGGAATCACAATCAGCCAAGGATCTTCAAATCAAGGAGCTTCAAGTATTCGTAGATTCCTTACTCATTACTAACCACTTTAATGGATCCTATACAGTTAAAGGCCAAAGGCTAGCATCATATATTCAAATTCTTAAAAAAATTAGCCTCTGAACTCGAAGCCTTTAGCCTAAACCAAGTTCCCACGCAAGATAATGCCGAAGCAGATGCATTAGCCAACTGGGATCTTTCATTAGGATCTCATCAGAGACGAGGATTCCAATAATCCATGTAATGATCCCAACGATTGAGGATCATGCCAAAAGATCAGTAGATCCCAGCAACAATGATCAAACCACAAACATCGAAACCATCCAGGATCCTAATCCTTAACCCGCTCGCCAGGATCCTAGTAATCAAGAACCTCCAAGATCTTGGATCAAATCTATCATAGAATACCTTCGAGATGGCACAATCTCAAAGAAGAAAAAAGCAACAATGCATTTAAGATGAGGGTCTCACGCTTTGTGATGATCCAATGAAATTATAAAAAAGTCCATGGCAGGTCCATACATAAGATGTTTGGAAGATCACAAAGCTGCATAAATTTAGAAAGACATAGACGGAGGAGATTATGGAAACAATACTGGGGGCAGATCCTTATGCTCCAATATACTAAGGACAGGGTACTACTAGACAACAATGAAAAAAGATGCCTTCTGACATGCACAAAAGTGTGATGCTTGTCAAAGACATAGCAACATCCTTCATTAGCCGGCATAATCTCTATACCCTATCATCTCCTCCTGGCCATTCATGAAATGGGGAATGGATATAGTTGGAAAATTAACAAAGGCTCTTGGTGGAAAGATCTTCATGCTATTAATGCCAGACTATTTCTGAAAATGGATAGAGGTTGAAGTCTTTGTTCAGGTGAGAGACCAAGAGGTAGTCTCATTCATTAAACGTAATATCTTGACCAGGTTCGGGATCCCAGCCGAAATCATATATATGATAATGGGTCCCAATTCTTAAGCAAAAGGATTAGAGATTTTTGCACGAGTTGGGAATTAAATTCCGAGTCCCTTTATGGACTCGTCGAGTTCACCCTACTCGTCGAGTCCACAATGGGACTCACCGAGTTAGACAAGCATATTTCACAAAAACGAATTTTTCAAGCAAGAACAGATCATATAGCATCAAATACAATTGAAACCAGACTAATCTCTGATACCACTGATGGGTTTGATCCAATAAAACATCCTATGTGCTCATGCAAACCCTAATGCTTGGATCTAGGTTTCACTAATTATACATGCAATCATCCAAGACTTATAAACCCTAGATCTAATGGTAATAATTCGAAATTATAAGAAACAAATCAAATCCAGAATATTACCTCTTGTTTGCTTGCTTGAATCTTCTTGTCTTTGATGCTTAGAGTCACAAGTGTCACTCCTCTAATGGCTTACAAACACCAACTAGCAAGAGGGTAGTATATAAGAGAGGGAATAGGCACACAAAATCGACTCTAGGGTTCTTAGAGAAGCAGTGGCCGATTTCTGTAGCCTAGGGGTTCTATTTATACTGTGAGCAGCTAGGGTTTCAGTCAAAACCGTAATGGACAGCTTAAACCCTAAGCAGCCCATGGAACCTTCTGGAATCCAGGCCATAGACGAAAATATAATGGGCTCCCATCATAATTTCGTTCAACCCTTTAATCCATTAGGTTTCCCAACCCAAAATACAACTATCACACATTTAACAGTTTAAGTCTCCTTTATTCAATTAATCTCTTTTAGTCACCAAATTAATTCTTAATTAATTTATGACTAATATTAATTAAATAATATGATTATTCCTTTAATATATTATTCTCATAATATATTAATAAGCCATAATATCTTCTCTCTCTCCATAAATCACCCTGTCAAGTTGCTATGGTGAAGGCAACCCAAAAGGACCATGCACAACCGGGTCAAGTATTTACCAAATATGGTTATTAGTACATGTGCATGGATGTATGTTGATGCGACCGGAGCTTCAGCTGGATTGAAACTGGTGAATCAGATTCCTCGTTGCTTCTGCAAGGTCACAAGAAAGAGAGGCCGTCAGCCGTTTCCCGGGAGGGTGCCCCCAGAAGAACGCTCCGACGGTCAAGTTAGAAGGTATCTAGGGTTTTTGGTGTCTTCTTTAGGAGAGAAGAGCTTACCTTGTGAGCCCGGGGGTGCATCCTTTTATACCTAGCGCTCTTGCCCAGTCCGTACTGGACATGATCGCTTTTTGGGGAGACAAGATCAGAGGCGCTGATTGGAGGGTCTTGCATCCTCAACCGTTAGAGCGCTCTTATTGGCTCTGGCGGTAATGGCCTGATCCACTGTTTGTCCCCTGATTGTCTTTTTTGTCTTGAAGCAGGGAGCGTTCTTTGGCGGGCGCGAGCCCCTTGCCTGGGCATTCTGTCCCCAGAGGCGCTGGCGGGCGCTGAGCCCGCTGGGCTTAGCCCGGCTGGAACGCTCGACTCTTCAGTTAGGCGCGTTTCTGTCGTGCCGTCTTAGGCACATCATCAAGTCCCCCATTCCGGTAGCCGTAGCGTTGCAGCGCTAGTTACGGCGTTCCGGGCTTAATTAGCTTACACGTGTTGGTTTTTCTTTACCCGCCGTTCCGCCCTTAATGGCGACGTGACTGCGCATGATGGCTGGCAGTTACGTCATCGTGTCAGACATTTTAAATGCCCCGCCCTTTCCGTTCCTTTATAAAAACACTTATAGGGTTTCCTTTTTGCCTTCATCCTTCTTCGTCTTCCTTTCTCTGAGTTTTTCTCCTTTCTCCTCCTCTATGGCGAGTCTTCCTGGTATCCTTCCCTCCGCCGCTGAATACCGCCAGATTGAAATTTCATATAGCCTATCTTCTGTGGAGGGTGTGGAATTTCCTTCTCCGGGTTCTAGCATCTCATCCCCCCCCCCTTCTGGAAAAATCGGGGTTTATTTGAAAACCATAGACGGTGGCATCCGCTTCCCTTTGACGGACTTTCTGGAAGAAGTTCTCCAGAAGGATGGCTGTAGCTTGCAGATACTGACCCCAAATGCTGTTAACAAAGTGGTAGCATTCGAGATGATCTGCAGGGCCAATGGCTATCTTCCCAATTATTTCGTGTTTAAGTATTTCTTCAGATTCTGCGTCACCGGAGACAAATGCACCTTTTTAGTCCGGCGGGGAGGACATGCTTTAGTTCCCGACGGACGAACCCCCAAGAACTGGCAGGATAAGTGGCTATGGGTGAATCAAGAACTGGTTGGGAGCGGTCGGTATCATGCAAATACTTTTGTTGATACCATCCCCAAGCTTTTCCCCCAATAATCATGGTGTTGCTGATTACCTAAAGAGTGTCCAGGTATCTCCTGAGGACTACTCTGAGGCCCTCCTCTCTGGTGTAGGGATGAGTCCCTCTTGGAGGCGTCGTGGCAAAATGGCGGCGTTCTTCTGCAACGTTGACGGTAAGTGCTCTGCTTGGCTTTCTCCTTTCCTCTTTTCCTTCTCCCTCTTCTTTTTTTTTCTTTTTAGGTGACTGATACTTCGCGTTCTGTCCTTCCCAGGTGCTGAATCTTCTTTGTCTATGGATGAGGTTCTACGCAAACACTACCGGGGCAAGCTGGAGTACCGCGAGGTGGATCTAGTTGACCGGCTCCCTCCGCCTCGCCGGTTGGTCCAGCTTGCTTTGACTGCTGCTCCTTCTACTTCACCTACAGGCGAGTCGGCGTCGGAGACGAATCCCTTCCATGCTCGCCCTATTTCTGTTGTCATGCCTCTGGGTAGTACCCTCTCCTCTTCCATGGAGAGTAGCGAGGATAGCAAAGAGGGTATCATCGCTGACGCTCGGCGTATGCAGGCGAAGAGGAAAGCCATCTTGGCCATGGGTGAACCGATTACCGACGCACCTAATGTCGCCAAAAGAATTCAGACCAGGCGTAGCTTTTCCCGCCTGTTGAGTTCTATGGCTTCCATGCCAACCGGCGTGGTTGTGATCCTCGATGACGACGCGCAACAGTCCGAGGGGATCCATGGGGCGCGTGATCAGCCCGTTGTTTCGTCTATCTCACCTATACCTGTTCCAAGTGTTCTGTTTCTTCCTTCGAAGCTTTCTCCTGTCAAGGACTCTAGCGATCCCGGCCAGGCGTCACTCCCTCTGGGTGGTGTTACTGGGGAGAGTTTCGCCAGGCCCCCTGTCTTTGCCCCTTCTTGGAATCTTCACAATGATTCTCGGTTATCTGTTCGTGCCAATGCTATGGAGTTCTCTCGCCATGCTTTTCCTCCTGCTGCGATTACTGACATGGAGGCTATGGGTAATCCTGATCTTGCCCACAATATGGCTTACGCCGCCGCGCAAGTCATGTTTTACCTTGTTGCCGGCTCCCGACGCATCCACTCCCTTAGCGAAATGGAGGCCACCCATGCCACATGCGAGTCACGCGTGGTGGGGATGGAGCGTCGCGTTGGCGAGCTTGGTGAAGACCTCCAACTTTCTGAACAAAAGTGTCAGCTCCTTGTATCTGAGAAGGCTGTCCTTGACGAAGCTAGAGCCGCTTTGGAGGCCAAGGTCGACTCCCTTACTCAAGTGAATGAAGGCTTGATGATTCAAGTTGAGAGTCTTGAGCGAGATGCTGCTGATCGTGACAAGTTAATCTCTTCTTTGCAAGCGGATGCGGGTGCTTCTCGCCAGGATTTGGATTGGTTAGTACGCGTGGGTGTCATTCGTATTGTGGATAAGTTGAATTAGCATCCGAATTTCACGAATGCTATAAGTCTCATTCGACACGCTACTTTTGTGGTTGGGATTGAATCCGTTCAGAAGGTGACCGCTGGAGCTAGGTCTGATGATGCTGGTGCTTGCCTTCCCTCCACTGGTCCGGTGGTTAGCGTGAATGATGCTCTGTTATCGTTTGCGAGTATGGATCATGCATCTTTATTGGGTTTGGGAGATTTGGATATTGGGGGCCTCCGAGAGTTGTGTTCTTTCTCTGGTTCAGAAGGTACCCCTGAGGGTATGGTGATTCGAGGGGATAAAATTATGCAGGTGATCGAAGGTGATGTTGGCCAGGATGGGCAAGGTGTTGAGGATGATGGCGACCGCGACATTGGAGTGGGTGGTGAGGATGTGGTGGTGGGAATGGTCGTTGGCGATGGACACAATGGTGATGAAAACAAAGATGCTCCAGCATCGTGTGCTACCCCTCTTGGGGCGTGAAAATATTTTCTATGGTTGTTTTAGTTTCCCTTTTTTTTGTCTGTTTCCTTCTGGACACGTGATGTATCGGTTTTGCTAAAAATTACTCTTTTGATTGTATGTAAAGACGTTTGGTGTACTGGGTGTCCAGTTGCATGCTTTAAGCATTTCTCTCTTCTAATAGTATTTTGATGCACTAAGCATTTTATTTTGCCCACATTAGTATTGACACGCTAAGTGTCAAGGCTGGGTTCTCTAAGCACCCAACAATAAAATTCAATGTGTTAAGTATTTAAACATTTTTAGATTTAATACACTGATTATTAAAATTTGGCATATCAACCATTCGATTACATTAATTATGGGCTCCAATACACTAAGTATGAGAATCATGTCGTTGAGCATGAAATCAAGTACACTAAGTACTTAAAAAATGTGGTATACTAAGTACGACGCTGGGCAACTAGGGCTATTTGCCACTTCGTTCTTAAAAGAAAAACTTCTTCAAGTTTCTAACGTTCCATGTTCTTGGTATCCGCCTCCCTTCCACTGTTTCCAACACATATGCGCCGTTCCTATTTGCTTCTATGACCTTATACGGGCCCTCCCATACTGGGCCCAACTTGCCTTGAGGTTGGGTTCGACTTGCCTCATTCCTTCTCAGCACATACTCACCTACTCTGAACGCTTTCTCCTTCACCCTCTGATTGTAATATCTTTCTGTTACGCGCTTGTATGCAGCTTGGCGTATCTCCGACTTCTCGCGCCTTTCTTCGAGGACGTCTAGATTCAATCTTAGGTCTTGGGCATTGCTTTCTTCATCCGTATTGACCGCTCTCAACGTGCCAACCGTTATTTCCTTGGGAAGTACAGCCTCCGTCCCATATGTTAGGCTGAACGGGGTCTCCCGTGTGCTTGTTCGTGGAGTGGTTCTGTATGACCACAATACTGCCGGTATCTCCTCTGCCCAATTCCCCTTTGCCTTACCTAACCGTTTCTTGATGCTGTTCACAATGGTTCGATTGGACACTTCTGTTTTCCCATTAGCCTGTGGGTGCGCCACTGATGTGAACCGCTGATTTATCCCTTTACTGGCGCACCATTCTCTGAAAGGATTTTCAGCAAATTATAGGCCATTGTCACTGACGAGTACCTTAGGTGCTCCGAACCTTGTCATGATATTTTTCCATACAAACTTTATCATGTGTCTTCCTGATATGCACGCTAGCGGATCTGCTTCAATCCAATTTGTGAAGTAGTCTATCGCCACCACCATGTACTTCAGCTTTCCAGGTGCTTCCGGGAACGGGCCTACAATGTCTATGCCCCATTGGTAGAATGGCCATGGGCTGGATATGTTCTGCAGTGGTACTGGCGGGTTTGCTTGGACTGGAGCGTAAGACTGGCATTCCCCACACTTCCTAGTCACTCCCAGTGCGTCTTGGTGTACAGTGGGCCAATATATTCCCATTCGGAGCACTTTACCCGTTAAAGCTCTGGCTCCCTCGTGTGCGCCCGCCTGGCCTGCGTGCGCCTCCTGTAGCGCCTCCACCCCTCTGGCCTAATCTACGCATTTCAACCACGGTGCCGTGAACCCTTTTCGATACAGCTCCCCGTTTATCAATGCATATGAGGGCGCCTTTATACGTATTTTCCTGGCTTCACTGTGGTCGTCTGGTAGCACTCCCCTTTGCAAATACTCCATAAATGGTGTCATCCATGTGGGCCCAGTGGTTGTCAAGGTATTCACCTCCTGCTCATCTATACTTCTTTCCCTGAGCACTTCTACCAAAACCTTCTTCGATAGATGATCGAAACATGTAGATGCCAACTTGCTTAAAGCGTCTGCCCTTTTCTTCTCGCTCCGAGGTATTTGCTTGATCGTGAACTATCTGAAGGACTGGATCAGTTGTCTCACCATTCTCACATACCTCTCCATTCTCTGATCTCTTGCCTCGAAACTTTTGTTAATTTGGTTCGCGGCTAATCTCGAATCTGTTAGGGCTGTCACAGCCTTCGCCCCCATTTGTTTGGCTAAGCGCAACCCTGCGAGCAAGGCTTCGTACTCCGCCTCGTTATTCGAGGTGTGGAAGTCGAACCGAAGAGCGTAGGTCACTTCCTCTCCCTCTGGGTAGTCAAGATTAAGCCTGCCCCCGAGCCTTCCCTGCTGGACCCCCATCGGTGTATAGCGTCCATGAATGGTCGTTGGCTGGGACCTCCTCTACCGCCCAGATTCTTTCCTTGGCTGAGTTTCCTTCGTCGGAAATTTCGAGCAAGAAATCAGCCAGTGCTTGCCCCTTAATGCTTGTCCTTGGACGATAGCTTATATCATGCTCCCTAGCTCAATCGCCCACTTTGCTAGCCGGCCCGATGTTTCTGGCTTGAGCAATATCTGTTTGATGGGGCAATTTGTTAGTACCTCTATTTGGTGCACCTGGAAGTAGCACCTCAAACGTCGTGCCGCGTAAATGAGTGCCAGGACTAGCTTTTCCAGGGTGGGGTAATTGAGTTCAGGACCCTGTAATGCCCTACTCACGAAATATATCGGCTTCTGCTCTCCTTCCCTTTCTACGGTCAACACCGAGGATATCGCTTCGTTTTAGGTCGAGAGGTACATTTGTAGTGTTTCCCCGGGGACGGGGCTGGCCAGTGTGGGTAGCTTGTGTAGTGCTTCCTTAATCTTCTGGAGCGCTTCTTCCGCCGCGGCTGTCCATTGGAAGCTGTTCTTTTCAATACAGCCTTTCAGTGTATGGAATAGTGGCATGGCCTTGTCAGCGGATTTCGAGATGAATCTACTCAGAGCCGTGAGCTTCCCATTCAAACCCTGTGCGTCCCTGAGAGTGCCTGGCGGTGGTGTCTCCATAAACTCGTCCACTTTAATTGGGCTAGGCTGGATGCCCTGTTTGGTAACATAGTATCCCAAAAACTATCCTTCTTCTACCCCGAATGTGCACTTAGCCGGATTCAATTTCATTTTGACCCTTTCTAGTGTACGAAAAGTCTCCTCGATGTCCTGCAACATTTTGTTTTCATGGGAGATCTTAATCACCATATCGTCGACATACACCTCGATATTCCTCCCAATTTGCTCGGCGAAGATCGAGTCGACCAGGCGCTGGTATGTGGCTCCCGCGTTCTTCAAACCGAAGGGCATCTTGGTGTAACAAAAGGTGCCATGATCCGTGTAGAAAGCCGTTTTCTCTTCGTCCTGCTCGCTCATCAGAATCTGATGATATCCCTTATATGCATCCAGGAAACACTTTAGCTTAAACCCTTGCAGCGATTCCACTTTCTGGTCGATCTCCGGGAGGGGATAGCAGTCCTTGGGACACGCTTTGTTCAAGTCTGAGAAGTCAATACACATACGCCATGACCCGTCCTGCTTGCGCACCATAACCGGATTAGCGATCCAAGTTGGGAAAACTGCTTCCCTTACTATTCCGGCCTCCACCATGTAACATCCGGATTCCCAGGTATCTTATTTTATGTATTTTTATTGAGTATTAGAGAGGGAATCGGCGAGTAGACGCTTAAACTCGCCGAGTAGGAACGACGTTTGCTGACTGTATTAAATGAATGGACTCGGCGAGTCCATACGTGGACTCGGCGAGTCTGCGCTGTTAAGTGAAATCCTAATCCTCGGGGCCTGAGCCCTATTTGAAGGCCTTTATGGCCTCCATTTGCGGCCAATGCACCCCAGAGGAACCCTAGAGAGAGCAGTAAGAGAGTTGAGAGCAAAAGGAGGCTATTTCTTCATCTTTTTGTGTGGTTTGGCTTGAAGGAAGATAGGAGCACACATCTAGAATGTGAAGGGGACTGGACCTGAGCTAATCATCTTGTGGTATCATCTTTGGAGGTATAAACCTTTCCCATTTCGTGTTATATTGATGGATTTCTTGCTTTTAGGGTTTTTACCCTCATTTTATGGAAGATCATTTTATGGAAGATCTAGAGAGTATGAGGTCCACTTTGGGATTATGACATCAGATCTGGACCCATAGAGGTCCAGAGAACCTTTCCCACTCTGCTTTATGCTGATTCATGGAGGATTGGAGACTAGGTTGCCATTTCTAGTGTTATTTCTCCATTTGAGGCTTGATATGGGTTGCATGCACGTAAAGGTTGCACCTTTACATGACTTTTGAGTGTTAAAAGGATGGATCTACTGTTTGGTGAAGCAGATCTGACCTCAAGAGATCTTTTGAAGGTTTTCATGGGAGGAACTCGCCGAGTCCATAAGGGACTCGACGAGTCGAGTCGGGTTTCCCCGCGACTCGCGACCTGTGACGACCCATAGAGCACCAGGTTGACCAGCGAGTCCAGAGAGGACCAGGGACGAAGAGTGTAGGCATGTACTCGCCGAGTCACTCTAGTGCACTCGGCGAGTCTGGTCAATGTTGACTGTTGACTTCTGTTGACTTTTAGGGATTAGTCAGTGTTTGGACTTATGAGCCATGAGAGGGGCATAATGGTCTTTTACCCTTCTTAGAGAACTTATAGAGAAGAGTTGGCCTAGCCTTTAGAAGTTGTATTAATTAGAGAATTTATTTATGTGATTAGGTGAAGGCTAGTGCAGTATTTCAGAGTTCGAGGTTTACCGAGTTACTCGAGGTGAGTCTTCTCACTATACTTTACCTAGAGTGGTAATTAGAGTTATGTGACAGAGTATTTTGTATGCTTTTGCATGATGTGATTCCTATGTGATTTATGTTATGTATGTTACAGAGTTACAGAGTTGGGACCGGAAGGTCCACAGAGTTAGGGCCAGAGGACCCACAGAGTTATGGGACTGGAGGGTCCTACTGAGACACGTTGACTAGAGGGTCAAACAGAGTTATAGCCTTGAGTGGCTAATATGTGTTGTGTGTGGTATTTTGGGGAACTCACTAAGCATTTATGCTTACAGTGTTTTGTGTTATGTGTTTCAGGTACCAGTGAGGATCGCGAGAAGGGGCCGGCATGATCAGTACACACATGAGGAGCTTTTTATACTTGTGATCTTGGGATATGTTTTCTTGAGTGTTATGTGATACAATGAGATTTTTATAATATTGTGAATGAAATTATGTTTTTAAAATGTGAAAAATTGTTTGAAAAATTTGGGTGTTACAAGTTGGTATCAGAGCCTTGGTTTGAGGGATTCGGATGCACCGTCGAGCGCATTTGAACTCAAACTGAGGATTTGAGGAAAATTTTTCAAAATAGAACAAATTTTTCTAAAAAGAGTAAAAAGATTTGAAACGAGCAGAGCAAAGCAGTGTGTACGATCAGCCAGCGGCCGAACGGTGATTTCCCAAAATACCCTTACATTATGCGTTATGAGATATTATGTGATATGATATGCATGCTAGAGTAGGCTAGGTATTACTATTAGGACTAGAGTGGCCTGATCTGTGATGCCTTAGCCTAGGAGTACTGCTACTATGAGATGCTTCGAGAGTAAGTAGGTAGCAGCGGGAAACTTATGAGTGGTTTACTAGAGAGTAGCCTGAGTTTAGTGAGATATGGAGTACTGGTGACCTGGGATCCAAGGAGGAGGACTTAGGGTGAATACTGATGCGGTGTGGACGGTAGTATAGGGCCCGTACTACTGAAGACACCGGAGCAGTGCGCACTCTAAGTAAGAATCCTTTGGGTACTAAGAGAGCAAGTAGGGTCGGGTGTCGAGTGCGAATATACTCGAGCGAGTCTCTGATTCCTTTTGTGTTGTATTTCAGAGACATCATAGTTGGGACGTGCCATCACCCAGGGGGCAGTGGTACCAGTGGTACCAGTGATGAGGAGATCTGTAGGCTGATTCACGAGGAGGTGGCCGCAGCCATCCGAGCTGAGATACCAGAGATGTTCGGGTCTATCAAGACCACGTTGATCGAGACTTTTGATGAGCGGTACGCTGCTCTCACTGAGGCTGCTGTTGGTGCGGCCACCGCAGCCGTCGCTGCTGCCAGGCCGCAGGGGGTGACTCGTTGCTGTACCGAGAGTTCAGCAACACGAAGCCACCAGAGTTTGATGGGACGCAGGATCCGATTGCTGCGATGAGATGGGTTTCTGATATTGAGGGATGCTTTTATACGTGTTCTTGTCCGGAGCATCTGAGAGTTCGGTTCGCGCTGAACCAGCTTCGCTTGGGAGCGAAGGACTGGTGGAAGTTTGTGACAGCGCACTACACACCTGCAGAGTCTGCCGCAGTGACCTGGGAGAGGTTCACCGCTATGTTTCATGATGAGTACGTTCCCCCGGTGGAGAAGGAACGTTTGGCCCAGGAGTTTCTGACCCTCAAGCAGGGTACTGAGTCTGTTACTGTGATCACCATGATGTTCCATGAGAGGGCGATGTTTTGCCCTGAGCATGTGTCTACCGAGCAGGCACATATGAGTCGGTATTTGAGTATTCTGAGGAGGGACATACGAGAGTTCGTGGCAAACTCGTCATACCGGACATTTGCTAAGCTGCAGGCAAATGCCCGGAAGAGGGAGATAGAGCTGGAGACTTAGGCTAGAGAGGAGGCGGAGTCTCAGGGGAGAGATCGGCGACCGGCACAGTCCCAGCCGGCAGCCAAGGGGGCCAAGCCCGCCGATTCGAGATCAGGGAACCAGAAGGGCCGCACTTGTGGCAAGTGCGGCAAGGGTCACGAGGGAGTTTGTAGAGCAGGGTCTTGCTACAAGTGTGGCAAGGAGGGGCACATGGCCAAGGATTGCCCCAAGGGGTTTGCAGTTTGTTTTCACTGCAACCAGACCGGACACCGGAAGGCAGAGTGTCTGCAGTTGCGAGGGTCAGCTCAGGGAGCTTCTCAGGGATATGTCCCTGCTGCAGTGCGAGTTACGGAGAGTCGGCCAGTGAAGGCCGAGGCGCCAAAGGCTTGTGGGAGAGCCTTCCAGTTGACAGCGGAGGAGGTCCGCGCAGCGCCTGATGTCGTGGCTGGTATGTATTCTTTCATCTACTTATTTTGGATTGTGGTGTTATGCTTATATTATGTTATGCGTAGGTACATTTCTTGTGTGTTCTGTACCTGCTTTGGTGTTATTTGACTCGGGTGCGAGTCGGTCTTTTGTGTCGTTAGCCTTTAGTCAGCACATCAATACTCGTCGAGAGGCGTTGAGTCGACCTTTGCAAGTTTCCATAGCTAACGAGAGAGCAGTGTATGCCACTGATGTGATTCGAGGATGTGTACTCGAGATCTTCAGTGTTAAGTTTCCGATTGATTTGGTCCCGATTGCTATGGGAGATGTATGTGTCATCGTGGGCATGGACTGGTTGAGCAGATTTGGAGCGGTTATCGACTGCGAGCGACAGCTCGTGACCATACGAGACCCTAGTGGGGGAGTTCTTACAGTTTATGGCGAGGGTACCCATTTTGGGTCGGCATTTTGTTCAGCCGCAAGAGCGAGGCAGAGTCTACAGCAGGGCTGTAGTGGGTTTGTGGCTTATGTGGTGGATACGAGAGTAGGTGCAGAGAGACCGAGGTCGGTCGATGAGGTCCCGATAGTGCATGAGTTCCCGAATGTTTTCCCCGAGGAGTTGCCGGGTGTGCCTCCCGAGAGGCAGGTGGAGTTCCGTATCGATTTGGTTCCGGGGGCAGCGCCTATCGCCAAGGCGCACTATCGCCTTGCACCTCCAGATATGCAGGAGTTATCCTCGCAGCTTCAGGAGCTGCTGGGAAAGGGGTTTATACGGCCGAGTAGCTCGTCGTGGGGAGCGCCGATCCTTTTTGTCAACAAAAAAGGATGGTTCACACCGGATGTGCATTGACTACCGGGAGTTGAACAAGTTAACGGTCAAGAACCGTTACCCATTGCCGAGGATCGATGATCTGTTCGATCAGTTACAGGGAGCGTCTTGGTTCTCCAAGATTGATCTGAGGTCTGGATATCATCA
This sequence comes from Lactuca virosa, assembly GCF_052849685.1. Classification (NCBI taxonomy): domain Eukaryota; kingdom Viridiplantae; phylum Streptophyta; class Magnoliopsida; order Asterales; family Asteraceae; genus Lactuca; species Lactuca virosa. The sequence continues at coordinate 5,075,612 of NC_136432.1, read as the reverse complement.
GATGAGAGTGCAAGATGAGGATATCCAGAAGACGGCGTTCAGGACTCGTTATGGGCATTACGAGTTCGTGGTGATGCCATTCGGGCTCACCAATGCACCAGCAGCATTCATGGATCTCATGAACAGGGTGTGTAGACCGATGTTGGATCGATCGGTGATCGTGTTCATCGATGACATATTGGTGTATTCGAGATCCAGAGAGCAGCATGAGGAGCATTTGAGGGAGATCCTCGGAGTTCTGAGATCGGAGAGGCTTTACGCCAAATTCTCCAAGTGTGATTTCTGGTTGCGAGAGGTCCAGTTCCTGGGACATCTCGTTAATCAGAATGGGATATTGGTCGATCCGGCCAAGATTGAGGCGGTAATGAGCTGGGAGGTGCCGAGGACCCCCACCGAGATCAGGAATTTTATGGGGTTGGCCGGCTATTATAGGAGGTTTATTAAAGATTTCTCCAAGATCGTCGTGCCTCTCACCAGGTTGACCCGGAACGGCGTTAATTTTTCGTGGGGTCCTGAGCAGTAGGCCTCGTTTGAGACTCTTCGCCAGAGGTTGTGCGAAGCCCCTGTGTTATCCCTTCCAGAGGGAATGGAGGATTTTGTGGTGTATTGTGATGCATCGATATCAGGGTTGGGTGCAGTGCTTATGCAGAGGGGGCATGTGATAGCATACGCATCGAGGCAGCTGAAGCCCCATGAGACGAGGTATCCCACTCATGACCTGGATTTGGGGGCTGTGGTGTTCGCTCTCAAGATCTGGCGTCACTATCTGTATGGGGTTCGGTGTACCATATACACGGACCACAAGAGCTTGAAGTATTTGATGGATCAGTCCAACCTGAATATGCGCCAGAGGAGATGGTTGGACGTGGTAAAGGATTACGATTGTGAGATCCTGTACCACCCGGGCAAAGCTAACGTAGTAGCTGATGCCCTGAGCCGTAGGGCGGAGAGTGCCCCGATATGATATGTTTGCTTGAGATTGACTGTGATGACTCCGGTGTTGGACACCATTCGGGAGGCCCAGACAGAGGCCGTGAGACCGGAGAACCGCAAGAGGGAGCGGGTGATTGGGCAGGCACCTGAGTTCGTTACCGATAGCCGTGGGCTTATGACCTTTCAGGGTCGGGTTTGGGTGCCGTATACGGGCGGGACGCGCATCACTTTGATGGAGGAGGCGCACAGATCGAGGTTCTCGATCCATCCCGGGGCCACTAAGATGTATTTGGACCTGAAGAAAGATTATTGGTGGCCCTGTATGAAGAGGGATGTCGCGTGGTTGTTGAGAGGTGCTTGACCTGTCGCAAGGTTAAGGCCGAGCACCAGCGTCCGCATGGCAAGTTGCAGCCGCTTGAGGTTCCCCAGTGGAAGTGGGAACAAATTTCCATGGACTTCATCACCAAATTGCCGAGGACCGCGAGGGGTGTCGATGCAATTTGGGTGATCGTCGACCGGCTGACGAAGAGCGCGCATTTTCTTGCGATCAGTGAGAGCTCTTCTGCGGAGAGACTGGCAGAGTTGTATGTGAGGGAGGTGGTATCGCGTCATGGAGTAACGATCTCGATTGTGTCTGACCGAGATGTACGTTTTACTTCCAGGTTCTGGAAGAAGTTCCACGAGGAGTTAGGCACGAGGCTGCATTTCAGTACCGCCTACCACCCCCAGACGGACGGACAGAGTGAGCAGACGATTCAAACGCTCGAGGACATGCTCCGAGCATGTGTGTTAGACTTCGGAGGAAGTTGGGACACGTATCTGCCATTGGCTGAGTTTTCCTACAACAACAGTCACCATTCGAGTATTGGTATGCCTCCCTTCGAGTTATTGTATGGGAGGAGGTGTCGGACTCCCAATTGATGGGGAGAGGTAGGGCAGCATGTGATGGGTAGCACTGAGATAGTGCTTCGGACGACAGAGCAGATACAGCAGGTTAGGCAGAGGTTACTGACGGCCCAGAGTCGTCAGAAGAGTTACGCGGATAGGCGACGATCCGATCTTGAGTTCCAGGTGGGGGACTTCGTACTCCTGAAGGTATCTCCTTGGAAAGGAGTGATCCGATTCAGGAAGAGGGGCAAGTTGGGGCCCCGGTACATCAGTCCGTTCAAGGTGACTGCTAGGGTGGGCAAGGTAGCATATCGGCTGGAGCTACCTGGGGAGTTGAGCCAGATTCACAATACCTTCCACGTGTCCCAGTTGAGGAAGTGTATAGCCGACGAGCCGGCGGTGGTGTCATTGGAGGATATTCAGGTGGATGCGAGCTTGAATTATGCTGAGAGGCCGATTGCGATCCGGGATCAGAAGATCAAGGTTCTGAGGAACAAGGAAGTGCCCCTGGTGTAGGTCCAGTGGCAACATCGGAAAGGGTCCGAGCTGACCTGGGAGCCGGAGTTGGAGATGTGGGAGCAGCATCCAGAGTTGTTCGATGAGCAGGACTTCGAGGGCGAAGTCTGATTCTAGTGGGGGAGAATTGTAACATCCGGATTCCCAGGTATCTTATTTTATGTATTTTTATTGAGTATTAGAGAGGGACTCGGCGAGTAGACGCTTAAACTCGCTGAGTAGGAACGACGTTTGCTGACTGTATTAAATGAATGGACTCGGCGAGTCCATGCATGGACTCGGCGAGTCCGCGCTGTTAAGTGAAACCCTAATCCTCGGGGCCTGAGCCCTATTTAAAGGCCTTTATGGCCTCCATTTGCGGCCAATGCACCCCAGAGGAACCCTAGAGAGAGCAGTAAGAGATTTGAGAGCAAAAGGAGGCTATTTCTTCATCTTTTTGTGTGGTTTGGCTTGAAGGAAGATAGGAGCACACATCTAGAACGTGAAGGGGACTGGATCTGAGCTAATCATCTTTGGAGGTATAAACCTTTCCCATTTCGTGTTATATTGATGGATTTCTTGCTTTTAGGGTTTTTACCCTCATTTTATGGAAGATCTAGAGAGTATGAGGTCCACTTTGGGATTATGACATCAGATCTGGACCCATAGAGGTCCAGAGAACCTTTCCCACTCTGCTTTATGCTGATTCATGGAGGATTGGATACTAGGTTGCCATTTCTAGTGTTATTTCTCCATTTGAGGCTTGATATGGGTTGCATGCACGTAAAGGTTGCACCTTTACGTGACTTTTGAGTGTTAAAAGGATGGATCTACTGTTTGGTGAAGCAGATCTGACCTCAAGAGATCTTTTGAAGGTTTTCATGGGAGGAACTCGCCGAGTCCATAAGGGACTCGACGAGTCGAGTCGGGTTGCCCCGCGACTCGCGACCTGTGACGACCCATGGAGCACCGGGTTGACCAGCGAGTCCAGAGAGGACCAGGGACGAAGAGTGCAGGCATGTACTCGCCGAGTCACTCTAGTGCACTCGGCGAGTCTGGTCAATGTTGACTGTTGACTTTTGTTGACTTTTATTGATTAGTCAGTGTTTGGACTTATGAGCCATGAGAGGGGCATAATGGTCTTTTACCCTTCTTAGAGAACTTATAGAGAAGAGTTGGCCTAGCCTTTAGAAGTTATATTAATTAGAGAATTTATTTATGTGATTAGGTGAAGGCTAGTGCAGTATTTCAGAGTTCGAGGTTTACCGAGTTACTCGAGGTGAGTCTTCTCACTATACTTTACCTAGAGTGGTAATTAGAGTTATGTGACAGAGTATTTTGTATGCTTTTGCATGATGTGATTCCTATGTGATTTATGTTATGTATGTTACAGAGTTACAGAGTTGGGACCGGAAGGTCCACAGAGTTAGGGCCAGAGGGCCCATAGAGTTATGGGACTGGAGGGTCCCACTGAGACACGTTGACCAGAGGGTCAAACAGAGTTATAGCCTTGAGTGGCTAATATGTGTTGTGTGTGGTATTTTGGGGAACTCACTAAGCATTTATGCTTACAGTGTTTTGTGTTATGTGTTTCAGGTACCAGTGAGGATCGCGGGAAGGGGCCGGCATGATCAGTACACACATGAGGAGCTTTTTATACTTGTGATCTTGGGATATGTTTTCTTGAGTGTTATGTGATACAATGAGATTTTTATAATATTGTGAATGAAGTTATGTTTTTAAAATGTGAAAAATTGTTTGAAAATTTTGGGTGTTACACACCAGCTTAGCCACCTCTGCGTTAATTGCCTTGTTGCGGTCCCCTCCTTGGACCCTTTTTTCTGCTTCACTTCCTTTGTCCTTGGCTTGATCGCCAGTTTATGCTCAATGGCCTTCCTATCTACCCTCACCATGTCTGTGGGGGTCCATGCAAATATGTACTTGTACCGTTTGAGTAGGTCGACTACTGCTTCCCTCACGTGACTTGGGAGGTTATGACCAATGCTAATCGGTTGATCATGGTATTCTTCGTTGATTGCTTCCTTTCCTTTTGTCGGGTCTTGTCGTGGCTTCTTTGTTTCTTTAGTCATCTCTGCTGGCTTCATTACCGTAAAGCACTGCAATTCCCTGGGAGGGGTGGCAAGTACTGTGGCTGGACCTGCCGGAGTGTCGAATTTCAAGATTCCATGCATGGTCGATGGGACCGCTCCTAGCTTTAGGAGGGTCGTTCTACCCAAGATGATGTTGTGCTCTGCCGAATGTCGGATGACCACGAAGTCGATCAGGACCGTCTTCTTTCGTTGCTTATCGTGGCTGGTGATTGTCAGGGGGAGGTGAATCGTGCCCAGCGGCCACAGGCTGTGGCCGGTGAATCCGACCAGCCGCCCCGCCGTGGGTCTCAGGTTGTCTTTCCATCGATCTGGGATAAGCCAAAAACAGTGCTCATAGATTATGTCTGCCGAACTCCCTGTGTCGACATAGACTCTGTGTATGGTCACATCTTTGATGGAGGCCTGGATTACCAATGGGTTATCACTTCTCCATCCCTCAGGATGGGGGTCTTGCGCAGAGAACGTGAGCATCTGCGCCGGGGGCCCGGGGATCCATTGGTTTGGCGACTGTGCTTCCCTACTTCTTTTGTTACGTATCATGAATATTTCCTTGGGTGGAACTCCTTCTCGAGGCACGTTCTTGGCGTTTTCGGCGTCAAACTTGGCGCCCAAGCTCCGCGCTATTTCCACCAAGTCTCCTTTGAGCTGCTTTTCCTCTATTTCTTTCTTGAGTACCGAACAACTGGCCGTATCGTGTGTCTTGCTTTTGTGGTACTCGCAATACCGGCTCTTAGGTGACTTGGTTGGTTGTTGTTTCTCTGATACCGTATACACCTCCGGTCGACGACTCCGTCTGTCGTCTCTATCGAATGGCCAAAATCTCGCATGAGGCCTCCTTACCTGGCCAAAGTGCCTACTTCCCCCTCTAAAGTCCGTGTGACTTGGGTTGTGGCGTTTGGTCGTCATAGCATTTAAGTATGCCTGTTTTGCTGCCTCGCCTTCCTCCTGCCTTAGATATCGTTCTACCCTCTCCTTTAACTCGGCCCTTGTTTGGGGTTTCTTACCCATAAGCTTTTGTGACAAGGGGCCTGGTAAGAGTCCCCATATGAAAGCGCCAGCTATGAGCCCCTCGTCGTGTCCCGACACGTCTAACGTGGCGTTTATGAACCTGGTGAAATACTCTCGCACGGTTTCACCCTCCTTTTGCTTACAGTCTATTATGGAATGAGAATCTCCTTTGTACTTTCGTAGCTGCATGAAGTTGGTAAGGAATAAGTATTTAAGTTGAGCGAAATTGGAGATGCTGCTTGGACGTTACGTCTTGAACCATGTGCCTGCGTTGCCATCGAGAGTCGTCAGGAAATATGTGCACCAAAACCTCTCATCAAGCTTCAGAGACGTCATTGTCCACTCATACGTGTCAATGTGGCTGTCTGGGTCGGTAGTGCCATTATAGGTTTTGAGCGTTGGCAGTTTGGCCGTGTTTGGTATTTCGCAGTCTAGCAGCTCTTTGACAAACGGAGATGTAACGCTGCGAGAAAGGCAGTCTTGGGTTGGAACGGTTGATGTGCCTTGCGACTGGTGTTAGAGGTTTAAACCGCATGACGACGATGCATGATAGCCTGGACTTGGTCCGTAAAAGGAGTGTTGTTGGAATGGCAACTGGAGAGGATAGCCTGAGGAGAAGGGGTGTATTGGTGTTAAAGGGCTGATTGTCGAGGCCTGCTGGAGGTTATGGTTGGAGGCAATGGTCGGTCCGACCCACGTGCCCGCCATCGAGTAGATGGGTGGTGTATGAGCTACCATAGTCTGTGCCAGTGGGGGTAAGGAAAGCATTGGGTCCAGTCCACCCGTCACTTGATTGAACGGTGTCACTGAAAACGACAGCTGACTGTTGAAAACTTGGCCTGGTGGTAACATCGTTGGGTGGACCGACGGTGGTCGTTGCGTTGGTGGTACAAAGAATGGCGGCATCTGAAGGGATGTGGTTAAGAGTGGCCCCGCCGGAGTTGTTCTTGGCTGGTGGGTTGCCGGTTGCGAGGCGGTGTTGGTGGCTATCGTAGAACTTCCCACACCTAGGGTTGCTCTGTTGACCGTCGTGGGCGGCGGTGTTTCGTTCAACATTGCCATGGAGCGTATGGGACTAGCCTGAGAGTCGTCGTGTCCATCGCTGCCGTCGGACGCCATTGATTCTTCAGCCTTTTGCTTTTAGTTTGTGTTCTTTGTCTCACAAACGGATAACGCCAAATGATGCGACCGGAGCTTCAGCTGGATTGACACTGGTGAATCAGATTCCTCGTTGCTTCTGCAAGGTCACAAGAAAGAGAGGCCGTCAGCCGTTTCCCGGGAGGGTGCCCCCGGAAGAACGCTCTGACGGTCAAGTTAGAAGGTATCTAGGGTTTTTGGTGTCTTCTTTAGGAGAGAAGAGCTTACCTTGTGAGCCCGGGGGTGCATCCTTTTATACCTAGCGCTCTTGCCCAGTCCGTACTGGACAGGATCGCTTTTTGGGGAGACAAGATCAGAGGCGCTGATTGGAGGGTCGTGCATCCTCAACCGTTAGAGCGCTCTTATTGGCTCTGGCGGAAGCAATGATTACGGGTGAGAGTCGCGCCTCACTTAGTGCATTGGTTCGTGCGGGTCACGTTATTAGCGAACGGGGTTCTTGCCTTGGGGGTTTGCGGTGAATCAATAGACCCTAACTAGGAGGTATTGCTTTAATAATTACAACGATGATGAGTGCTGAGTAATTATTACTGTAAAGCGGAGAAACAAAATATTATATATTAATATTTAAGCGGCAAATCGATAAAATAAAATTAGTTACAACGGCGTTGAGGAGAGTAAATAATAAAAGAATCTCTAAAAGAAGAACTAAAATAAATTAAGCCAAACATGTGTATGTTATGCGGTGTGATATTATATGTCTTGCTTGTGAGTCTTTGACTGCGTGTGGATGTTTTGTGTGAATCCATCTATGATATGTGTGTTCTCTTAACACTGTACTATAATTGACTCACTTAAATTATGCTAACACTTGTTCTTTGCTTGTTGGCTTTTGTGTATTGGAACAGATAGCTTGACATGATGCCTTGGTGAGGATGGGAGCCATTGGGTAGTTTAATTTAGTATCTTTAGTTATGATATCATTTGGACATGTTAGGTTTTCATCATTATGTTTTTGTGAACTTTAAATTTTGATGGGTTTGTTTTGACATGAAAGTAACATTGGTGTTGTTTTTGAAATAATCATAATAAGTCTTCCGCAACTTATTTTGTTAAATAAATGTTTTAAAAATAAAAAGAAATTGGGTGAAAAATCACGATGTTACATTATGAGCTTTTGGTCACTTTAGTGCATAAAGTTTAGATCTTGAAAATTTGTGACCTTGTTATGGATAAAGTTGGAAACTTTATCCATCTAAACATCATATTGATTCAGATCTAAAGGCTTGAGACTTGGACTTAATGAATTAAGTTGGAAAAGATGCACTTTTGGTCCCTTTGAGACTTAAAGACTATATCTTGGTTGGTTGGACCATTCTAATGGATAAAGTTGTAAACTTTATCCATTATGGAGTTATTAGGAACCATAAAAATGTAATATTGGATCCTAGTCCTTCCCCATGCATGTGCTAGGATGTCCTACTGGATTAAGAAGTTAGGGTTTGTTGGTATTAAGCACTTCTAGCCATGCAAAGTCATAAAGTTAGACGCTTTATGACTTATAATGTCATTTCAGACTTAGATCTGGATTTGGACGTAAGGACTTGATGGATTAAGTTCTTAATAAGAAGTTGAGGTGACCATGTGCGTACGCTGGGCATGCCAAATGGTACGCTGCGCGTACGAAGTCAAACCATCGATTTATTGGTCAAGAGGAGTACGCCCCGCGTACATCTGAGTACGCCCTAGGTTGACTTGGCTGAGTTGACTCGGCTAGGTTGACTCGGCTGGTTTGTTGACTTTGACCTTTTGACCAAGGTTGACCTAAGGGTAGTTTGGGTATTTTAGGTCTTTTGGGATTATTAACTAAGCTTAAGGTCACCAGTTTCTTTTAGGTGATCAGTAGCGTTGGTGTTGGAGTTGTACTCGGTGTTGTGTACTTTTCTGCTGCTCGTCGTACTGAGAGGTGAGTTTTACTCACTATACCCGTTGGTCGAAGGCACTAATGCCGGCCCACTAGATTATGTATCCTGGTTATAGGATAGTGTTATGCTAGTATATGACTTATTAGTAGATTTGTATGATTATCTATATTTTATGGTTCTATGTTTATGTTTATCTGTTACATATGTCGACATATTATGGTTAGGTTGAGGCGGTCCTACTTTGTGTTGAAGGCCACGACACCCAGGGTGGTTTGGATAGGTTGTAGGCTCTGTGAGGCGGTCCAGTCAGGCTGAAGGCCCGAAGAGCAGTCCGGATAGACTGTAGGCCCTGCAAGGCGGTCTTGTCATGTCGAAGGCTCGGAGAGCGGTCCAGTTAGGCTGTAGTCCCTGTGACGTGGTCCAGTCAGGCTGAAGGCTCATATATGCATGCTATTATTTGTTGTGTTGTGTGATGGTACTTTGGGGGAACTCACTAAGCTTTGGCTTACAGTTTCAGTTTATTGTTTCAGGTACTTCAGAGGATCGTGGGAAATAGAAGACATGATCGTGCACATCTTCCTGTTTTTACGACATTGGATCTTGGGATACTTTGATTTTGAATAATACTTTTGAAACAATGGTTTTGTAAACACTTTACGGATGAAATGGGGTTTTTTTTTTAAATTTTTTTAATTTCTATGATTTTTGGGTCGTTACCTTCAGCTGCTTTGCCACATCAGCTGACCGGTGTTAACAAGCTCACCAGTTAATTTAGCTAGGGATTCATGTCATCCAGCTATATTCTAGAATCTGGCGTTGGCCACATCATCTGCAGGTTTGATCTTGGCTTCCCAGACAACCACAACAGCACTACCCCTCACCTCAGTTGTCACCTCCACCATCTCAACAACATGATCCTCCTCCTTTTCATACTTCTCTTTACTTAGAAGCTCCACCCTCGTTATGAGATCTTTATTAGTGGATTTCAACACTTTCTCCTGCTCCTTTAACGCTAGCTCAGCCTTCTCAGCTCTCTCCTTCAAGTCAACAGTAGAACGAGAGACGTGTTCAGAAACCTGAAAAAGAACGAATTTAGTAGATATAAAACCAGAAAATTAAGAATCGGAGTTCATGAAACACTTACGGGTTGAGAAAAAGAGACCATCTTCCTGAGAGCTTCCTCGGATCCAAGGTTTTCCAGGCTAAGATCTGTGGCCTCAACGGTTTTTCTCTTACAAGAGCTTGGAGTTTTGACAGTGAGATCGATGTGAGCCCTCTTGGGAGGAAGAGAGGAGGCAACCTTTTCCTTCTTGATCATAATTAAACCACTAGGTGTGTCATCCACCATATCAGAAAGGCTAAATCAAGCACTAGAACGGGTAGCTTTGGATCCTGTATCAGGGATCCCCTTCAGTTCAGGATCCCGAAGATAAGGTAGTCAATAAGAAAAAGGCATGATTCTTACCAGTGGCCATTGAAGCAGTGGTAGAAGAGCCCTCTGGGAGAGTGGAGTGCTCAAGTTTGAAAGATCTATCGGCTGCAGATAAAGTGAGGAAGTGTCCAACGTTGTCTTCAGTATCCTCAGTTGCAGGAACAATCTCTTCTAATTTGAACCCTACATCACAATAAACAAAATAAGAAAGTGAATCCTAGAATCCTTGCAACTAAAGAGTATATCCTACCCTTTTTGACCAGGTCTTTGGCAGGAGATCCCTGCCGGGAATAGTGGCGCGCCTCACAAAACACATTTCTCTTTCCAAGCTCCATCATTATGTTTTGATTTCAGAATGAGTGGAGATTTTTTAGGTGTGAGCTTTATCAAGAAACGGGAATTCCGGAAGGTGGAGATATCGTAAACATGAGTCAGTTCAGCAACGCCTATAACTAGATCATTGGATTGGTTCAACCGATTGATATCGAATAGGATCCTCCATATGGCAGGCATAACTTGGATATATGAGATGTTTGTGATTTCGAACAAATCAGAAATGATTCCATGAAAGGGGTACTTTAAAACCAAAGAAAAAGGATATTCACGGAAGCAAATCCAAGAGGAAGAGACGAAATCTGGCATCGTATCTACGGGAAAAGCCTCAATGGATTTCAGGAACCCAATATCCTCATTATAAGCGAGGAGTTTTTGATCGATAAAGTCATCTTCAGAAGGGGCAACCATGCTAGCTCAAGGGCGAACCATATTTTTACCCATGCTTAAGAGATGGCTAAAACTAAACAGGAGAAAAAAAGAAGGATACCTTAGGAATAGCCTCAGATGATCAAGGAACATGTGAAAGAATTTCTAACTATTTATCCCTATTTATATGGGAAACAGGAAAGAGGATATTGATTTGACCGTGCCATCATGGGGGTTAAACAGATAAAATTCTATCCGTTAGGGTTTGAAATTTTAAAAATATTATCTCCGTTTAAATTAAATTATACCTTTAAATATCCAAAAATGAACTTAATATTTCGCAGGTATAATTTGGAGTCAATTGTTAGGGCCAAGATCCCCAACCCTATTTAGGATTCCGGGTCTTAAAGAACTTTCAGGACCCCAAACATATCTTAGGATCATGACCATTATTATCACTATTATTTCATAACATTTCTAACGGATAAATTTATTGTCTTTTTCTCACATGTGCATAATTAGTCAACATAAGACTCATTCGCAACGGATATACGTTTCAATCAGGAAAAAGACATAGGAATACCAAGTCAAACCAACGTGTTCATTTTTATGCGAGAGGATCCTGAAAATATCGGACTTATTGTTACTTAGACTAAACTATAAATACACATGTATTTCGCACAGAACACACACCTAGACTCACTGTAGTACTTGTACTCATTTACTTTCTTTCATTTCTGTAATCAATCGTTCAATAAATAAAATTAATCAATGTAGTTGATCATTATCACCGTCCAAGGTTTTGTGTCGGAGATCCTAGCAGGGATTAAGGGTTTTCCTTGTAATTCACCTATGCTATCTTGTTCTAGTTTTGATAATCACATTACAAATAACACCACAACCTCTCATGCAAATTGGTTAATATCTACTCAGTCGATTTTTAACCAAAACGTTACCATTATTATTTGTTGGTTTGACACCCTAAGGTGTCGTTTGGTTTGATGGAATCCATTGGAATTAGAAGGAATTGGAATCTAATTCCATCACTTTCCTTTGTTTGGTTCATGCCTTCAAAAGGAATTGGATTCCTAAATGAGTCAAATTTTCCTTCCAATGAGGGAAAAATAAATTTCATCCAAAAAGTTAAGGAATTAAAATTTCCTTCATGTGAGAATGTTGAATGTTAACATATTACCCATTTTACTTTTAACACTACATATGAAACCTATCTGTTGCCACCACCATCGCCACCTCCACCATCATCCACCACCCACCACCACCGCTACACACCACCACCACCACCACCTCCAGTTCCTCCGCTACTACCACCCTCCACCCACTAGCACCGTCACCTCCACCACCACTCATCACCACCTTCTCCACCACCACACATCACCGTCGTCATCACCCGCTACCACCACATTTGCCACCACCCACCACCGCCACAACCACCTACCACCACCACCGTCACTATCACTCGCCACCTCCACCACCGTCACCACCTCTACCACGACACCACCCTCCCCCTCCACCACCATAACCATACCATCATTGCCACCACCACTGTCATCACCTCCACCACCACCACCACCACTGCCACCACCAACACCTCCGCCACCACCCTCACCACCACCACCGTTACTACCACCATTGATACCTCCAATAATACACCACCCACCACCACTCATCGCCGTCGCCGTCACCATCACCATCACCATCACAATTACTACCGCCACCATCGTCATCACCTCCGCCACCATCACCATCACCATCATTTATTATTTTTATAATTTATATAATATATTTTTACATATAAATTATAAAACAAAGTAAAAATAAGAAAAAAAAAAGACAATTTTGTCATTTTATATTATTTCAATACTATTTTTTGTCAACCAAACATAATATGAGATTGGATTCAAATTTCATTCTTGGCAACCAAACAAAATATGGAATTGGATTGGAATTTCTGACAGATTCTAATTCCTTAACAGATTCCAATGTCTTCAAAAACATTATGCGAACCAATGCCACCTAACACTACTAAAAAATTATTTTAAGTAATTTTAGCTTTTCATATATATATATATATATATATATATATATATATATATATATATATATATATATTACACTTTTAAAAGCTTTAGCTAGTTTGTCGGACACTTCTAGAAAAGAAAATTCTATAATTCCAGCTTTTAGCACACTCTAAGTAAACCAAACTTTAGAAGTCCAAACCCAAAAGGTTAACAATGAAATAGGAACTTGGAAACTAGGAATTCATAAGTTTAGACAATAGATTTAAGCATAAACCTAAAGGGGCATTTGGTTCGCAAAATATTTTTGGAATGAATGAAATTTGTCAAAGCGATTGGAATATGAAGGAATTGAAATTTGTTATACGTTTGATTTTCAAAAGAATTAGAAAATAAATGTCATTCATTTGTTTTTGTAACTTATTATTATATATAATAAAATTGATAAAACTTTCATTAATATAAGTCTTACCCGCTTAAACCTATATGGGGATTGTTGACGTGGGCATGGGTGAGTGTATGGTGGTGTTGGTGTAGGGTGGGGTGGGGTGGACATTAACATTGGTGTGGGTGTGGGTGTGAGGGAGGATGTGGTAGGGTAAGGTGTGTGAGGGGTATATGGTGTTAGGGTGGGGCAAGATATATGTGTGGGTGTGAGGTGAGTGTAGGGCGGCGTTGAAATTGGTGTAGGTGTGTATGTTTCTGTGTGCGTGTGTGTGTGTGAGTGTGGATGTGGATGTAGGGGTGACAATCATCGGCACGTCACAGAAATAAACGGGTTTGCGTTGAGGTTTCTAAGCCGCCAACCCGCCAAATAACAGGTCGTGTTCACAGGTCAACCCGACTACCCGTATAACTTTTTTAAACGGTATTACCTTTTTAAAGCAGGCTCCCCCGGATGTGGTTCACCATTCGGTGGTTCATCGTATAATATATTAGATTTATGTGACTATGTGTATCAGCTTATGCGTGTTACATACACTAAATCAAACTAGTCCTCACTATTACACAAATAACATTTGGGTTCATGGGTCAACCCACCAACCTGTCAACCCATGAATCACGCACCCGCATAATTAAAAAGGTTAGACGGGTCGTGTCTGACTTGATGCTTCCAACCCACCAACCCGTGACCTGCTAACCTACGACATGAATAATTATATGGGTCATGTATGTGTTGATGCATTCTGACCTGTCAACATGCGAACCCGACACGATTACCACCCCTGTGTGGATGTAGGGTGGGTGTGAAGGTAGGGCTACATAAAAGCTAATTATTTGATTTTGTCAGTAAAACGTAATTTTAACTGAAACATTTACATTTAAATTCTTCAAAATTCTTTGGAAGTAAAACCGCTATAAATACAAAATATCCTATAAACTAATTATTTATCGTTGATAAACAAATAAAATTATATCGGAAAATCCTCCTTAATAAATAAAGAACTTTTTGTCACATGTCATCTTCTTCTTGATTTGGACACATGTCATTTTGTGGTTATTTTAAATTAAATTTTTTTACACATGACATTTTGTGTTTTTTCCATTTTATTAAATTATATATAATATTTAAATGTATTAATTGTAATAAATATAATAATAAATGCATATCAATATCATTAACTGATATTTCTTCTAATTTCAAAATTTTTAAATTAAAATCTCATTAGTTTCTTATGTTTATTTATCTAAATTAAAAATAAAAAAACACTTTAATTTTAATATTTCAATATTTTTCTATTTTTTCTTATAAATTCAAATTTCTCAGATATTAAAAAATTTATATTTAACTTTTTCTTTTAAATATACGTCTTCCACTAAACCTTGCGAGGTTCGTTAACAACAAAATACAAGTACAATCTGAAGGTACGACTTACTTACTTAGCGGTAGCCACGAGGTATTTCATCTATTTATAAGAAGTTTGAAACTATGAATACCACTAAGAAAAGAGATAAATTGGAAATGAGACGTCACTATAGATCGATTTTGTCTTTGCTTTCAATTTATTTTTACTTTTGTATTTTTGGTTTGTCGGCAATTGTTTATTTGCTTTAAATATATTGAATTTTTATTTTTCAGAGTAGTAATCAACATTAAAAATGTTAATTTCTTCAATAAATCTTTTTTTTTAATGTAAATTTAATTTCTTAAATCTTTAATATTTTATTTCATTTTAGAAAATGAGATAAAAATGTCTATTTTTCTTCGTCAACCCACTCAGTCTTATTAGCACAAACATATATGTTTCATTCCTAACTGTCCTTAATAATCTTTATATTTATAGGATGTTTGGAAGTGTTTAAAATGATAAACACTTTTTAATTTATTAACTTATTAGCTTATAACGGTATGAAAATGAAGTTTTCAAAAAAAAATGTTTGGATTATCTTATACCTTGTTAAAACACTATAAGTTTATAAGCACTTTTTAGTGTTTGACAAAATGACCAAAATAATGTTTCCTAAAGGTGTGTGACACCTTATAGCTATAAGTTATAAGGAGTTCTCATAGGTTGATAAGTTAGGGATACTAACTTATCAAAAATGGTTTATTTCTTGTTCCACACGGTATAAGTTGTTTTTAAAAACCTATTTATCCAAAAACTCATTGTAACTTATACGTAATAGATTAAAAAGAACGTTTCTAAGCTTAGCCAAACAACCTCTTAAAAAGATATTATAAAAGGTCGATCATTTCTTTAGCTATGCTATACTCCATGATAATAAGCTAAGACGAGTTGATGTGATTATCCTTTTTGTAATCTCTATGATAAACATGTCGAGGAGTGATAATCATTTGGAGATACATGAACATTTATTTCTTGCGTGTTTCATAGCCTTATTCAACATGGAGACGGTTTGATGTCCTTTGATGGTAAAGTTAGAGAATAACTTTCTTGTACCGACACTTTACGACTTAATACATTTCCGAGACAATGTTTGGATACAATAATGTTAGAAATGTTATGAGCACTTTGGAATTTCTAGAACTCTTTCATTATCAAGTTGCAACAACCCTAAAAGGATGCTATTTTGATAAGAATGACTCTCGATCATAATTTTGGTTGTTCAATAGAATGTCAAAACTGGAAATCAATTAGGTCAGCTGGTTACAAAACCTTTTAGCTCTATGTTTGCATTAATATAACTT
This sequence comes from Lactuca virosa, assembly GCF_052849685.1. Lineage (NCBI taxonomy): Eukaryota > Viridiplantae > Streptophyta > Magnoliopsida > Asterales > Asteraceae > Lactuca > Lactuca virosa. The sequence continues at coordinate 5,059,836 of NC_136432.1, read as the reverse complement.
ATTCGTAAATAAAAAATATCTACTATGGGTTTTTGTAATCTATTTAAGCATACAAAGGAAATTACAATGGTGATTATTAACATAAGAAGAACAAGACATTGCAATATTCACACATTATAGATCTAATAAATATCTTATAAACATATCACTCGGATATAGAGAGTTTAGTAAAAGTATGACTGAAAAAAAAAAACTAACCCTACCACTCTAATGTGAGAGAGAGTATTTATAAGGGAGTAGAGCACACGTCTATATAAATGTATCAATGTGTAACCTATTTTGTTTCGATAATATTTCTTTACATGTCATCCTTATGGAACTTTTCTCTTGAGCTCGAGTAAAGGCTTAAATATACAAGTTTGATGCACATGTAGTTGAGTAGCTCTAGACGATCTTCAAATACCAATGATCATCTTAATCAATCTTGAACAAACAAGATATGATCGCAATATATCAACATAGAAAATGTCCTTCACAATCTAATACACACATTGTCTTATTTTCTTCTTATCAACTATATTGACCAACATCTGCATGTTTACCAACATCAAGCCCCTATCTCTGGATGAAGTGTTAGTGTATCTCACATTGGTGTGACATGATCCTATATGTTTCTATATATGTTGGAGTATCCCCTCTCTCTTTAAGGGTTCTTTTGTAGAGTAAATCAAATACTCTGCATATATCTTAGAAATCGTACCCTTTGCAATTCTGCCCTTTTTTCTTAAATGTCTATACAAATGTTTTGTCTAAAATTTCAAGAATAAAAAGAATCATATGGGTGATCATTATGATATGTTACATTTGATGATAAGGATAGTGATGTTCATGCAAAGGTAGTTTTGGGACACGATGTCCCTTCTTATTAGAGGGTATGAGGCAATTTTGAGTCGTTGGCAGTAGTTGATCTAGAACTAGAGTTTCCATCGAATATGAGTGGGAAGGTAAGTGGGGAAATTGTACGTGATTAGGTGAGTCATACAAAAAGGGGCACGATAATTTGACAATAGAGGGATGGGATAGGCATGTTAAGTTACCAAATGTGACAAATAATCGTCGTGGTTTTCATCATGGAAAAAATGAATGGTTGTAACGTCCTATAAATTACAAATAGATTTTTATTTGAAATATATTAACCAACTAAGGACTTATACTTAAAATCATTAAGTGACATTCATTTTTTTGAAAACCATAATGTTAACAAATTTAAATTATAAAATCAACGGAAACCAATATCTCTGATGCGTGTGTACAGTCCCGCCGAACTCTTCTCACAAACAACCTCAAAACATTTTATCCACAATTTTAAGCATAAAGCATAGTGAGTTCCCCCGTATATTACATATTCCACCATACATAAAATGCATACAAGCAAAGTCTTCGGATCTAGCGCCAATCTGCTAACTCTCCTATCCACAAGCATACAACATACATATTATCTACTGGCACTCTACTACTGGCTCTCAGCCATCACTACTACCGACCCTCAGCCATTAACTACTACTGGCTCTTAGCCACCCTGCAATCATCCACCTCTCGTCGGAACCACATTCGTACTGGGCCAATGCTAATACTGAAAACCGCCTTATGAACACGTAGTCATATGTAGTTAGGAGTCGCATAGACAGTTGAACATATATCCTACTCTAAATCTACAACCAAACAAGGAACATGCAAGAGAGTCTAGACCTAGAGTTCTCATGATATCTAACTTAAATTACATACAACCCCTAGGGTATTCACTCAACGATCAACCAATACTATCATTACCCTAGCTAAACATAACATTTAACAGTATCATACAATCAACATACAAGACCCTACCAATATAGCATACCATGACACAACGTATCCTACACTGCACATACAATATAAGGAGTTATCCTAGTTAACTATCATACATGTAATCTAACAGTACCACTATCCTAACATACATAGGATATACAATGTCATACATGGCATAGTGAGAAGACTGTAACACCTTGATATAAGTGTTTTCCATTTCTACCCTTAGTATAAAATTTGTTGCAAATTGGCCCCATTGTCCACTTGATGAAATCGTGTGGGTTTTTTAAGTACGATGGGTGTACTCAACGTACGCATGGCATATGTGGCTGGGGGGAGTGGGGTCAAAACCTAATTTTTAGGGTTTGAGTCCTATTTAAGCATCATTAACATCTCAACACCTTCTCCCTTATCGACCTCCATCTCCCAAATCGTCCCTTGCAAACCCTAATCCTTTGTGTGGGCTTTTTTGAGCTTGATAGTGAATTTTTGGTGTTCTTGAAGGAAGAAGAATGAAGGGAAATCATCTTGGAAGCACAAGACATCTTAGATCCAGAAGTGTTTCACCCTCAAGCATCCTTTGGAGGTATAAAGCTTGATACTTGATGAGTTGTTTGCTTAGATCTTGTAAGCCTTGAGTTTGTGTTCATTTTCAGTCCCATAAGCTTGGTGTTCATGAGTATGGATTACTCTAACCAGAAGAGATGACATTTCAGACGTTTTTAGGGGTTAGGAACCATAAAAATGTGATCTTGGTCCTTTTATCTCTTCCATGTCAGATTTATGATGTCTTAATGGATTATTTAGTTAGGGTTGTAGCTTTTCGTCCTTGTCTGCCCATGGAAAGTTATAAAAGTATAAAATTTATGATTTAGAATGATGTTTTGGGTCTATATCTGAGTTTAAACGAAAATTCTTTAGAGAATAAGCTCTTAATATGAAGATTTGGATTTAGACGGAGTACGTTGGGCGTACCAAGGGGTACGCTGCACGTATTGGCTTAGAGTCCCTTGGTTTTGGATGAGTAGCGACTATGCACAACGTAGTAGCTGAGAACATGGGGCGTACTCAACCAACTTGATTTTCCCTTGACTTTTTGACTTGTTGACTTTGACCTTTGCCATTGGGTTTGACCAAGTTCGACTTAGGGGCATTTTGGGTATTTTGAGTTGTAGTTTGAGTTTAGCTCAATATTTTTTGTATATGTGACCTGTAGAGTTGACATTTGGAGCAACGTTCTTTCCTACTATCTTTTTAGACTGTGAGGTAAGTTTCCTCACTATACTTGTGGGTCGAATGCACAAATGTCGGCCCATTCGGTTATATGTTTTTCTGTTGCATATGTCGACATAGTGCGGTTGGGTTAATGTAACACCTATTCCAGGTATCGATTATTTAGATCATTTTTAGGGTTTCGTGCATGGACTCGGCGAGTTGGGTGCTCCAACTCGTCGAGTATAGATTGTTAGGGGACGCAGGGTTTGGGTCCTACTCGACGAGTCGGAAGGCCGCGACTCGACAAGTAGGAGTTGTAAAGAGAAATCCTAATTTTTAGGGGTTGCACCCTATTTAAAGAACTTATTATGCCTCTTGTGGCCTCCCTTATCACCCTAATATACAGAAAAGACCCTAGATCGACCTTGCACCTTCTTGAGAGAGAGTAAGAGCTTTGTGAGTGATTTTTGGGGCATTTGTGAAGGATTCTAGAGCTTGAAAAGGAAGGAGCAAGGAGAGGAGCAGTAGATCCAACATCTACTCTGTCTTGGCCATCATTTTGAGGTATAAAGTCGTCACCTTGATCTCTAGTTGATTAGATCCCTTTTCTTGGAAGTAAATGGCCATTTTTGGTGCAAAATGAAGTCAAGCTTGGATCCGGACTTATCACAAGGATATGGTTCCAGATCTAGATCTCTCAAGGTCCCCAATGGCTTAAAGTTGCTCACTTTATGCAGCCTAGCCCCTTCCCATGCACAAAAACCTTGGAAGAAGCATAGTCTTGATGTTATAGTCTTGGAGGGCCTTGCATGCACGTAAGGTTGCAACTTTACGTGGTATCTACACTAGGGGAGTTTGGATATGAAGTTTGGGACCTTAGATCCCACTGGAAAGGGCTGAACTTGGAAAGGACTGAAGGAACTCGTCGAGTCCCTTAGCTTACTCGACGATTCGGGATAGGGTTTGCCCGTTTCTGGGTTTCTGAATGAGTGCAGTTAAAGATTAGGGTTTTGGTCTGATTAGACATTAGTTTTCTAGACATATGATGAACTCGACGAGTCACTAGGGTGACTCGGCGAGTTGATGCGGGATGCTGTGAAATGGACTCAGGAGGGACTCGACGAGTTGCTGGATGCACTCGACGAGTTAAGGTCAACATGGACTGTTGACCTTGACTTTGACCAGGGTTGACCAGGATTGACTTTGGGGGTAATTATGGGATTATGACAAGTTAACCACATAAGAATTATAGGCAGCTGAGTTGGAGCAGCACGTGGGACATATCTGATTCTAGCTTGTTAGTTCAGCATCCGAGAGGTGAGTCTTCTCACCATACCAATGGGTCTACGACACCAACGCTGGCCTATTTTATGATATGTGGTACACTAGCTGTAGTAGAGATATGTGGTATGATAGTTAGCTTTATGCTAAGTGGTATGCTAGTGATTATGTATGTTATTGCATGGAAGACCTCGGGGGGGGGGGGGGGGGGGGGGCGTGACAGTTGGATATAAGACCATGTGGGGGAGCCCGTGACATTCCTAGGTGTAGACCATGTGGGGGAGCCCATGACATGATGGTATAAGACCCTGGGGGGAGCCCACAACATCCTTATATGTTTATGTATGTGTTAGGTAGTATGATAGATACCTCTGTGATATATGATATGCTAGTTGATTATGTGTGTGATTTGCATGGAAGACCTCGGGGGAGCCCGTGGCAGTTGGATATAAGACCATGTGGGGGAGCCCATGGCATTCCTAGGTAAAGACCATGGGGGAGCACATGACACGAAGGTATAAAACCCTGGGGGAGCCCACGACATCCTTATATGTTGTATGCATGGCTTATGTAATAGTGTAGCTTTTATAGCTAATATGATATGTGTTATGTGGATTGTGTGTGGGGTATGCTCTGGGGGACTCACTAAGCATTAACTTACAGTTTGTGGATTTGTTTCAGGTACATCTGAGCCCAAGGGCAAGGGTAAGGTTTGATGGCCCGACATGCACTCTCTCAGACACTGTTATGGGACCTTATGATGTTTTGAAATAAAATTGTAATTGATATGAGTTTGGAAAACAATTGTATCTGGATTTCACGGTTTATGGGAATGTGTTTTGGTTTGAGTGATTCGGGCACACTCTCGGGTGTGTCAGGACTCAAACTAAGGAAATGGTAAAAAAAATTTCAAAAATAAAAGTTCAAAACTTTTAAAGAATGGAAAATATGAGAGTGCAACGCACGTGATCAGCCGAGCCAAGTAAGTAGTTTCCCCAATATGTTAGCCATGTTATTCTGATATTTGAGCTATGATAATCGTATGGATTTTGCTATGTGTATGCTTTTAAAATTGTATACGGTTAGGAGATTATAGCCTTAGAATGATTGATTTGGCCTTATTTCCTGTTCCTCGTTTGGTTGTGGTCCTAGGGTAGAATCTTTTATTCGAAAGTCTATCTGATCCTCTTCTGTGTATAATTTGCATGCATAAAGGCAACCTGTTATGATGGGTCTGATTGATGTGAGTAGAGCAAACCTTAGGAGAGCCTAAGATTTGAGATATGTGGTAGTCTATGGGATATGGTTTATTTTGGCACGAATTGGAGTTATCAGGTAGAGCCTTGGGGAAAGGTATAAGTAGGCGTGGAAGGTAGTATTGGGCCCGTACTACTGAAAGCACAGGACTGTACCCGAACCAATGTTAGATCCGACAGCTCTAAGGAGGACCGGTGTGGGAAGATCCCCTATATAGATATCCTAATCATTATGATTTATGACATTTCAGTTCAGCATGGTGGTGACACGATTTGGGACAGGGAGATCATGATCTGGATCCGGATCACGTAGTGGTACTGAGCACATTGATGAGAGGCTGCGCGAGATCATTGCAACTAAGGTTACAAAGGGCATCCATGACGCTACCCCAGTGATCTTTGTGACGGTAAAGGAGGGGATGATGGAGATTATGGAGGAGAGGCTCAGGTCATTCAGAGCCGAGATTGTTTCGGGCCAGATCGGGGCCCGAACTCCCTCGTTTCGGGAGTTCAAGGCCTGTGGAGCGCCGAAGTTTATCGGGGTCAGGGACCCCATTGTTAGCCGACGTTGGGTGGCGGATATCGAGATCGCCCAGCGCACGAGGTCTTGCCCAGATGCGACAAATGTGGGTTTTACTTCATGTATGCTGAGAGACAAAGCCCGAAACTGGTGGGGTGAGGTGACTAGTCAGGTGGGAGCAGTCGGCCGTGCTGAGATCAAATGGGTCGAGTTTGTTCGGCGATTTGATTTGGAATTTGCACCAGCGATTGAGGTGCAATGGATGATGAGGGAGTTCCAGGAGCTCCAACAGACCATCGAGACTCTGGCGGAGATCACCGCCAAGTTTCGGGAGCGAGCATTGTTGATCCCACAGTATGCTACCGATGAGGACATGCGGAGGACTAGATATCATTCCATGCTGAGGCATGATATCCGGGAGTTTGTGAGCTTTACGGGGTTCAAGACCCAGAATGAGATGGTAGAGAAGGCTCACGAGAGGGAGATGGAGTTGGACTTTCGCACTAAGCGGAAGCCGGAGCAGGCACAGACAGCGGTGGGTCATGCTAAAAAGCCTAAGACCTCAGATACTTCTAGCAGGGGCCAGCAGGGTCGGGGCCGGTGTACCAGGTGCGGTAAATCGCACAGTGGGGTTTGTTGGACAGTAGGCTCAGGATGTTACGCATGTGGCCAGTAGGGCCACTTGAGAGGCTCAGGATGTTACGCATGTGGCCAGTAGGGCCACTTGAGAAGGGATTGCCCCTAGAAGGGCTTGATATGTTTCCAATGCAACCAGACTAGCCATAAAAAGGCCGATTGCCCAAGGTTACAGGGAGGGGGAGGAGCAGTGGCGGCGCCTGCGCCCGCCACAATGAGGATTACTGATGGCTGCCCTGCTAAGGCGGATGCTCCAGCAGTAAAGATCTGCGCATTTCAGCTGACTACTGAAGAGGATCGGGCAGCGCCATACGTTGTGGCTGGTACACGTTTATTCTTCTCTACCCTCTATTTATTTGTAGTGCTTATGTATAGGGACCTTTTTGGTCAATGGTACATCGGCTCATGTTTTGTTTGATTCGGGTGCTACCTGATCATTCGTGTCTCTTGCACTCAGTAAGAAGTTTCGGGATGCACCGGGAACTTTGGATTACCCGCTCGAGGTAGAGATTGCAGACGACCACACTGTGAGTGCTGCGAGGGTGGTTCAGGACTATGTCCTGAATGTTCTGGGGAAGAGGTTTCGTGTAGATTTAGTCTCGATACCATTACGAGGGCTGAAGGTGATTGTCGGGATAGAATGGTTGGGGGCCAATGGGGCCATGATCAATTGTGAGCGCCAGTTGGTGAGGGTTCGAACCCCAAGTAGGGGAGAACTAGTTATTCATGGTGAGAGGGCCTCGCAGGGGCCGACCCTCTATTCGGCTGCGAGGGCAAGGAGATTTCTGCAGTAGGGATGTACGGGATTCTTGGCTTATATCTCGGATACGAGGGTTGAGACCACGACAAATGTGGGCAGTGTGTCGGTTGTACAGGAATTTCGGGATGTTTTTCCCGAAGAGTTACCAGGAGTGCCTCCGGAGAGGCAGGTAGAGTTTCGCATTGATTTGGTACCGGATGCCGCTCCGATAGTGAAGGCACCATACCAGGTAGCACCGACCGAGATGCTGGAGCTATCTACGCAGCTTCAGGAGCTGTTAGACCGAGGGTTCATCCGTCCGAGCAGTTCCCCGTGGGGAGCTCCGATCCTCTTTGTGAAAAAGAAGGATGGATCACATAGGATGTGCATTGATTATCGAGAGCTGAACAAACTATCTGTGAAGAACCATTATCCGTTACTGAGGATCGATGATTTGTTCGATCAGCTGCAGGGTACGTCTTGGTTTTCCAAGATTGATCTTCGGTCAGGATATCATCAGATGAGGATTCGAGATGAGGACATATCGAAGACAGCTTTTAGGACTCAGTATGGGCATTATGAGTTTGTGGTGATGCCATTTGGGCTCACCAATGCCCCAGCAGCATTCATGGATCTCGTGAACATGGTGTGTAGACCGATGCTGGATCGGTCGGTGATCGTTTTTATTGATGAGATCTAGGTCTATTCTAAGGCCAAGTAGCTACACGAGCAGCATTAGAGGGAGGTATTGGAGACCCTGAGGGCGGAGAGGTTGTATGCCAAGTTCTCCAAGTGTGATTTTTGGCTGCGGGAGGTACAATTTTTGGGGCACATCAAGTACCGAAGAATGCGTCTGAGATCCGTAACTTCTTGGGTCTAGCGGGCTATTATTGGAGATTCATCCAGGATTTCTCCAAGATTGCGGTGCCCTTGACCCGCTTGACCAAGTAGAATATGACATTTTGATGGGGTGCGGATCAGCAGTTGGCTTTTGAGAGCCTGAGATGGAGGTTATGCGAGGCTCCGATTCTAGTACTACCCGAGGGGTTAGATGATTTGGTGGTATATTCTGACGGATCGATTTCAGGGTTAGGTGCGGTACTGATGTAGAGGGGGCATGTGATAGCCTACGCCTCAAGGCAGTTGAAGCCTCATGAGGCGAATTACCCCACTCACGACCTGGAATTGGGGGCAGTGGTGTTTGCCCTCAAGATTTGAAGACACTACTTGTATGGAGTGAGGTGCACCATCTATACTGATCACAAGAGTTTGAAGTATTTGATGGATCAACAGAACCTCAACATGCGACCGAGGAGGTGGTTGTACGTATTGAAGGACTATGATTGTGAGATCCTATACCATCCCAGGAAGGGCAACGTGGTGGTCGACGATTTGAGCCGCAAGGCAGCAGGTTCCCCGATTGGGAACGTTTGTTTGAGGATGACCGTGATCTATCCAATGTTGGATATGATCAAGGAGGCTCAGGTCGAGGGGGTGACGAAGGATAACTGGAAGATAGCGCAGATTCGGGGGCATTATCCTTTATTTGTTAAGGATAGCCGTGACCTTTTGACACAGTGTGGCCGGGTATGGGTACCGGTGACTAGAGGAGTGACGCAGAAGATATTGGAGGAGGCGCACAAGTCCAAGTTCTCTATACATCCAGGTAGGGGTGTTAACGGGGCGGTTCGACTCGGATAGTAATAAAATTTTGAACCGTGACCGCGGGGCGGGTACCTCATGTGCACTACCCGAAACCGAACCGCATTGGCAAAAAAACCGAACCGAACCGAACCGTGTGATGACGGGTAACCACGGTTCAGTTCACGGGTACCCGCTAAGTATAAATGTCAAATTCAATCAACACTACCAACTCTATTTCAAACATTTCTTTCTAAAAATAAGTAAGTCCTAAACTAAAAAAACACAATGACAATTAAATAGCATTCATTATAATCTGTTTAATAATTATAAATAATTAAAATATCAACAAAACATGATGATGAACGTAGAAGTGAACATTCAGAATTGTTGATGGCAATTGGGCAGTATCATGCTTCTTGATAAATGTTTTTTTCAATCATCCTAACCATGCAAAGAATCAAAGACAGTGACTAAAAAATTACATACAAGATCTTTAATATTTATATTATGTTTAGTTTCTATAACAATAATATTATTTATTTATTTATTGTGTTTCGATCCTTCATATTAAAAATAATGCTTCAAGATCAATGAAAATAATATATATATATATATATATATATATATATATATATATATATATATATATATATATATATATAGACACACACACACGGTTCGGTTCGGGTATCCGCGGATACCGACATATCCAAACTGAAACCGACCCGTAGATAGTCGGTTTTTTCGGTTTCAGTTTTTTTCTATTTCGGTTTATTTCGGTTTCGGTTTTTTCGGTTTTGGATTGGCTGGATCAGCTCGGTTTTGCGGTTTTTTTGCACACCCCTACATCTAGGAGCTACAAAAATGTATAGAGATTTGAGATTGAGTTACTGGTGGCCCTGCATGAAGTGGGAGATCGCCTGGTTTGTGGAGCGGTACTGGAGCTACAGGAAGGTCTAGGCCGAGCATCAGCGGCCTCATGGCAAGGTTCAGCCGATACCCATTCTCATGTGAAAGTGGGAAGATATCACCATGGACTTCATTACGAAGTTACAGAGAACGAAAAGGGGTGTGGACGCCATATGGGTGATCGTAGAAAGAATGACAAAGAGTGCCCACTTTATACCGATCTCTGAGAGTAAATCCGCCAAGTTGGCGGATATTTATGTGCGAGAGGTGGTGGCTAGACACGGGGTGCCGGTGTTGGTGGTCTCTGACAAGGATGTTCGGTTCACATCTAGGTTCTGGAAGAAGTTCCACGAGGAACTGGGCACTCGTTGCATTTTAGCACGACGTACCACCCCCATATGGATGGCCAGGGCGAGAGGACGATCCAGACCCTTGAGGATATGCTTCGAGCATGCGTGTTGGATTTTGGAGGGAGTTGGGATACGTACCTTCCACTGCCAGAGTTTTCATACAATAACAGTTACCATGCCAGTATCAACCGACCTTCATTTGAGATGTTGTATGTAAGGAGAAGTAGGACCCCAATTTGTTGGGGTGAGATTGGACACCGAGCCATGGGGAGCACTGAGGTAGTGCTCAAGACTACTGGACTGATTCAGCAGGTGCGCGAGCGACTGCGGGTCGCGCAGAGCCGTCAGAAAAGTTATGCTGTCCGGCGGAGATCGGATCTTGAGTTCCAGGTGGGGGACTTTGTGTTACTAAAGGTCTCACCATGGAAGGGAATCATTAGGTTCTGGAAGAGGGGAAAGCTATGACCCCGATATATAGGACCGTTCAGGATTACGGCGCGGGTGGCAAGGTAGCCTATCGTTTGGATCTGTCAAATGAGCTTAGCCAGATTCACAACACCTTCCATGTGTCCCAGCTTCGGAAGTGTGTCACTGAAGAGACTGCGGTCATTTCTCTAGATGATATTCAGGTGGATGAGAGCCTGAACTACATTGAGAGGCCGATCACAATTTTAGATAGGAAGATCCAGGTTCCTCGGAATAAGGAAGTGAAGCTGGTAAAAGTGCAATGGCAGCACCGCAGGGGCTCCGAGTGGACTTGGGAGCCAGAGGACGAGATGCGAGACCACTACTCGGATTTATTTGGGTCAGCAGACTTCAGGGATGAAGTTTAGTTCAAGTGTGGAGACTTGTAACACCAGTTCCAGGTATTGATTATTTAGATCATTTTTAGGGCTTTGTGCATGGGATCGGCGAGTTGGGTGTCCAACTCGTCGAGTAGAGAGTGTTAGGGGACACGGGGTTTGGGTCCTACTTGACGAGTCGGAAGGCCCCGACTCGACAAGTAGGAGCTGTAAAGAGAAACCCTAATTTTTAGGGTTTGCACCCTATTTAAAGAACTTATTGCGCCTCTTGTGGCATCCCTTATCACCCTAATATCCAGAGAAGACCCTAGATCGACCTTGCACCTTCTTGAGAGAGAGTAAGAGCTTTGTGAGTGATTTTTGGGGCATTTGTGAAGGATTCTAGAGCTTGAAAAGGAAGGAGCAAGGAGAGGAGCAGTAGATCCAACATCTACTATGTCTTGGCCATCATTTTGAGGTATAAAGTCGTCACCTTGATCTCTAGTTGATTAGATCCCTTTTCTTGGAAGTAAATGGCCATTTTTGGTGCAAAATGGAGTCAAGCTTGGATCCGGACTTATCACAAGGATATGGTTCTAGATCTAGATCTCTCAAGGTCCCCAATGGCTTAAAGTTGATCACTTTATGCAGCCTAGCCCCTTCCCATGCACAAAGACGTTGGAAGAAGCATAGTCTTGATGTTATAGCCTTGGAGGGCCTTGCATGAACGTAAAGGTTGAAACTTTACATGGTATCTGCACTAGGGGAGTTTGTATCTAAAGTTTGGGACCTTAGATCCCATTGGAAATGGCTGAACTTGGAAAGGACTGAAGGAACTCGTCGAGTCCCTTAGCTGACTCGACGAGTCGGGATAGGGTTTGCCTGTTTTTGGGTTTTTGAATGAGTGTAGTGAAAGATTAGGGTTTTGGTCTGATTAGACATTAGTTTTCTATGACATATGATGAACTCAACGAGTCACTAGGGTTACTCGGCGAGTTGATGCGGGATGCAGTGAAATGGACTCGGGAGGAACTCGACGAGTTGAGGTCAACATGGACTACTGACCTTAACTTTGACCAGGGTTGACCAGGATTGACTTTGGTTGTAATTATGGGATTATGAAAAGTTAATCACATAATGATTATAGGCAGCTATGTTGGAGCATCACGTGGTACATATCTGATTCTAGCTTGTCAGTTCAGCATCCGAGAGGTGAGTCTTCTCACCATATCAATGGGTCAACGGCACCAAGGCCAACCCATTTTATGATATGTGGTACACTAGCTGTAGTAGAGATATGTGGTATGATAGTTAGCTTTATGGTAAGTGGTATGATAGTGATTATGTATGTTATTGCATGGAAGACCACGGGGGAGCCCGTGGCAGTTGGATATAAGACCATATGGGGGAGCCCGTGGCATTCCTAGGTGAAGACCATGTGGAGGAGCCCATGACATGATGGTATAAGACCCTGGTGGATCCCACGACATCCTTATATGTTTATGTATGTGTTAGGTAGTATGATAGATACATCTGTGATATATGATATGCTAGTTGATTATATGTGTGATTTGCATGGAAGACCTCGGGGGAGCCCGTGGCAGTTGGATATAAGACCATGTGGGGGAGCCCATGGCATTCCTAGGTAAAGACCATGGGGGAGCCTATGACACGAAGGTATAAGACCTTGGGGGGAGCCCACAGCATCCTTATATGTTGTATGCATGGCTTATGTGATATGTGTAACTTTTATAGCTAATATGATATGTGGATTGTGGATTGTGTGTGGGGAATGCTCTGGGGGACTCACTAAGCATTAGCTTACAGTTTGTGGATTTGTTTCATGTACATCTGAGCCCAAGGGCAAGGGAAAGGTTTGATGGCGCGGCGTGCACTCTCTCAGACACTTTTATGGGACCTTCTGATGTTTTGAAATAAAATTGTAATTGATATGATTTTGGAAAACAATTGTATCTGGATTTCACGGTTTATGGGAATGTGTTTTGGTTAATTAAAAATGAAAATTTTCTTTTGAAAATTGGGTCGTTACAGTTGAGACAATGATGCTTTGTGCGGAAGCCAAGAAACCTGAGAGCAAGCCATACATAAGTTATGGGCCGAATATGAAAGTCACACTTATGTTGTAGGCTTGCGAGAAATCCAGACATGAGTTGTGGGGCAGAAAGGCAAGCCAGACTCATGTTGTAGGCTCAGGAGTAATCCAACCCGATGGTTGTGGGCCCAGTATGCATGATGTTATATGTTCATATGGTGGTGTTTTAGGGAACTCATTAAGCATTGGCTTACGGTTTAAGAATTATGTTTCAGGTACTTTTGATGATCGGGGAAAGGCAAAGGCGTAATCATACACATCCTTCAGTGACATGTTTTGGAGATTATATGATACTCTGATTTTGGGATATTTGTATTTGATATTTGGTTTTGACTCTGGTTTTGATTGGAAACAATGATTTTACCTTAATTAAAAATGAAAATTTTTATCGTGATTTTTGGATGTTACAAGTTGGTATCAGAGCCGTGGTTTGAGCGAATTGGATGAGCATTTGTGTGAATCCAGACTCAAACTATGGATCTGCAAAAGAAAATTTTTAAAAATAATTTCCAAAATTGTTTTCAAAAATTGTATTAAGATTGTTTTCAAAATTGTTTACAAGGATGACCGAGAAGGATGAGATGTGTACGATCAGTCGGAGTGAGAAAGTATACCCCAAGATACATACACTATTATTTGTTTATGATGATTTTAATAGGACTGCATGCTAGTTTATAGGCTAAGGATCTTCAGGAATTCCATGTTAGAATTTCCTGAGCTGTGATGCCTAATAGCCTAGGAGAATATCTTGTATTCTAGATGGAATTGACATCATTACTGTAGTTGCTTAGAGTGTGCATCATAGTTGTGTTAGATATAGTGTCTAAGTCCATAACTATATTTGGTATGTACTTGACCCGACCCGGCATGGTCCATTTGGGTTGCACTTCACCCGAACAATTCATGGATAATCGTTTGAGAATAGTATAAGTTATGATTTATTAATATATTATAAGTCCTAATATATTAATATAAAATCATATTATTTAATTAATATTGATCTATAATTAATCCAGAATTAATTTAGAGATCAAAAGTATGACTAATTAAATATGGGCTCTTGTATTTATATAGTGTGGGCTAATGCTTATTTGGAATGGGCTAGACTTGCATGGAAAGTCCATGGAAACTCCATGGAGCTTTAACCCATGGATCTCATGGAAATGAAAAGACATGGGTATTAGGGTTTACATGGATGTAACCCTAATCCACCACACTATATAAAGGAGGCTTTGGTTCTTGAAATGACACGAGTTGTGGTGAGTAAAGTAAGAGGGCCGATTTCAAGAAGGTGATTACTATTCTCTCAAAGTTCCAAGTTTGTGGTGATTTGTGATTTCCATTTGAGGCATCCAAACTATTGGTGCTAGGCTCTAAAACTCCAAGCAATCAACTACAACTACAAGGTAAGTAATTCTACTAGCTTTATTTTATTCAAGTTCCCCATGCCATGCTAGATAGGATAAGAACCTTGAAAAAATAATTATTTGCATGTATCTTAGTCAAACATAGATCCAAGGTTTCTAGGGTTGCATGTACACCATAGGAGTGTTAGAATGCTCAAAACCCATCAGTGGTATCAGAGCCTGGTTTGTTTATTTGATACTTGATGCAAAAAGGTACAATCCATCCTTGAATCACTTAAAGTTCCCGTAACAAATTATGAAGAAGAATTAAATGAACTGAAATTTAAATTCTCTAACTTAAGTGGTAGTCTCATGCAAACTCGCTTAGCGAACTCTAACCTAACTGACCAACTCAACAGGGTGTCTTCGAAGAGTGAGGAGAGAAGGATGTGGATTGAGCAGAAGGAGGCGGAGTTAACTAGGGCTAGGGATGAGATTATTTATTTTCAACGAGACAATTTAAAGTTTTTGAAACAACGCAATGTTTTTTGCTTAATTGCTAAACGCTTATATACAAATATTACTAAGTTGCACTTAAATTGTGAAATAGGGAAAAAGATTCATAAGATGATCTTACCCTTCCTTGAATTTAAGGAGGATGAGGTCACCGCTGAGTGTGAATCCATAATGTCCTCAGAAGAGACTTCCATCGCCTATAAAATCGGACTAGACAAGATAGAGACCTTTATTGACTCTAAGGAACATAAATGTATGCTCAAAAATCTTTTAGATGAAAAAGATAGGTTGAAAATTAAGTCCGAGACTATTCAAACTTTTGACTCGTCTAACGCCAAATTAATTTCAGAACATAAAATGAATATAGAAAACACGTCTGAATTTGATGAGGAAAGTGAGATGAGCGAAATCTCAGTGGAAGATGTGGTTGATTGCTCTGAATTTATGAAGAGCGAAACCGAGAATGAAAAACCACTCATATCTGAGAACTCGGTTGAATATGCTCGCCTGTCAAAGGACAAGTCGCAGAAACTCAAAGAGAAAGCAATGGTCTATCAGAAAGTTCAAACAGTGTCAAATCAAGTATATGTTGTTACAGGGGTCACTGAAAAACAAACAACAGAATTGAAAATCTTGGTCGACAAAGACAATGCGGAAGGGTGCGACGATTATTTCTGGTCCGCCCCTATCGATAATGCAGACGAAACCGTCGACTTATCTGAGCAAACCTCGTGGAGGGTAAGAGGTAGATATGTCGCAGAACCCATCAACAAACCCTCAAGTTTTGACAAACCAAGCACAAGTGGAACAAAAGAGATACCAGAAGAAACAAAGAAGGCATCTAATGTACCTTCCAAGATATCCGAAGCTCAAAAGGAGAAGCCAAAATCAAGCTTCAATATTCATAAATCTCAAAAGCAGGTGGCTGAACAGAAACGCCAAAGAAATCAGAGATACATGAAGAATCTGAATGAGCGAAAACGGTTTTGGCAGTCTCAAAACCCTAACTACGTTCCTTCCAAGAAAGAGTCAAGTGACAAAGAAAATTACAAGCCAAACCGAAAGGAAAGTTTTAGTCCAAGCTCCTATTATTCCAATGCTAAGAACCAAACATCCAGTTTCGGTTCCAACACCAGAGCTCAGAACCGAACATCCAGTTTCGGTCACACCGTCAAGGCTAACAACCGAAAGTCAAGCTTCGGTCCTTCTTGCTACCAACAAAAGTCGAATTCAGTGAAGGACATCAAAGGAAAGGGAAAGCTTGATTCGGATTCTAATATCAATAATAAGAAAAGGTCAGCTAACCCTAGGACTCACAAGTATATTCCAAAACCATCTAACAACAAACCATCTGAAACACCACAATTTAAACAAGATAAAAACAAAATCAAGGTGTATACAATCAAAAGAAAAGACGAAACCATTCTAATAAAAAGAACTTATTTGGTTGATCTTTCTGTTTCTATTCCTTTTTCTGTAAAAGACTCACCAGGGCCCAAGAAACTTTGGGTTCCTAAATCTGCTTGAATTTGCAGGTTATAAGTGACGAGCAGCTCGATGACGAATGATACATAGATAGTGGCTGCTCACGTCACATGACAGGAAGGAGGGAAGAGCTGAGGGAGTTTCGGTCCCTTAAGGATGGTGGGTGTGTGAAGTTTGGAAACAATTCTTTTGGCACAATCAAAGGATATGGAATGATAACCAACGGAGAATTCACGATTAGAAAAGTGGCTTACGTGGAAGGATTGCAGCACAACCTCATCAGTGTATCTCAATTGGTTGTAGGAACCGGTTTGAAAGTTTCTTTCGATGATGAGGGAACAGAAATAATTGAAAAGCAATCCAAAAGAGTTCTGTTGAAATCTGAACGCAAGGGAGAGATGTATCCTTTAAATATCAACCCAATTCGAGGAAAACCAGCAATATTCCTGTTGTCAAAGGCGAACTCTGATGAAAGCTGGTTATGGCATCGACGCCTATCACACCTGAACTTCAAAGACATTAATAAGTTGGTGCTTGGTGATCATGTTCGAGGCCTTCCTCTTCTGAAGTTTGATAAGGAACACCTGTGTGCAGTATGTGAGCTGGGCAAACAAAGCAGAAAGAGCCATCCTACACGTATCAATACAAAGATCATTGAAGCTCTTGAACTTCTGCATATTGACTTATGTGGACCTTCGGCTATCGAAAGCTTCGGTGGTAGTAAGTTCATTCTTGTCATAATAGATGATTTTTCACGCTTCACCTGGGTTTTCTTTCTTAAACAGAAATCAGAGGCAACTCCCAAGTTGAAGACGTTTATCAAGCAAGTGGAACTGCAGCTGCGAAAGTTGGTGAGGAATATTAGAAGCGACAATGGGCTTGAATTCAAGAATAAAGATTTTGAGGATTTTCTGGCTGAAAAGGGGATATCTCACAACTTCTCGGCCCCCTATACACCACAACAGAATGGAATTGTTGAAAGAAGAAACCGTTCCTTGTGTGAGGCAGCCCGAACCATGCTAAGTTTCGCTTCTCTTCCGCTATACTTCTGGGCCGATGCAGTTGCAACCGCGTGCTATACTCAGAACCGATCCTTACTTAACAAACGATTCTCCATCACTCCGTACGAGATTCTGAACAATCGGAAGCCCAATGTTAAGTTTTTCCACCTATTCGGTTCAAGATGCTTCATTTTCAACTCAAAAGAGAACCGAAACAAGTTCGACGTCAAAGCCGATGAGGGAATTTTTCTTGGTTATTCACTCACATCAAAGGCATATAGGGTTTTGAATAAACACTCCAAACGTATTGAAGAAACCTACTATGTAACCTTTGATGACAATTACATTAAGAAAGTTCAAACAAGCGAAAGTACCTTGGGGGAAATATTTCCAGCATCAGGACAAGTCTCGGTTCCCATTTCCAACCTGTTTGAAGAGTACATAAGGCTATTTGATGAACCAGAAAAGGCTATACACTCAGAGGCGAAAGCAGCAGACAACAAAATTAACAATCTGAAAAAGATCATCGATGAAGCTGCAAAAGAGATGGAAAATGAACCTCCTAAACAACCGACTGGTGGTCAACCCTCAACTAACTCGCCAAACAACAACTCAATGTTCAAGGGGGAGGGTGTTGGATATAGTGTCTTAGTCCATAACTATTTTTGGTATGTACTTGACCCGACCCGGCATTGTCCATTTGGGTTGCACTTCACCCAAACAATTTATGGATAATCGTTTGAGAATAGTATAAGTTATGATTTATTAATATATTATAAGTCCTAATATATTAATATAAAATCATATTATTTAATTAGTATTGATCTATAATTAATTTAGAATTAATTTAGAGATCAAAAGTATGACTAATTAAATATGGGCTCTTGTATTTATATAGTGTGGGCTAATGCTTATTTGGAATGGGCTAGGCTTGCATGGAAAGTCCATGGATACTCCATGGAGCTTTAACCCATGGATCTCATGGAAATGAAAAGACATGGGTATTAGGGTTTACATGGATGTAACCCTAATCCACCACACTATATAAAGGAGGCTTTGGTTCTTGAAATTGCACTAGTTGATGTGTGTAAACTAAGATGGCCGATTTCAAGAAGTTTGTGACTATTCTCTCAAGTTTCCAAGTTTGTGGTGATTTGTGACTTCCATTTGAGGCCTCCACATTATTGGTGCTAGGCTCTCAAACTCCAAGCAATCAACTACTACTACAAGGTAAGTAATTCTACTAGTTTTATTTTATTCAAGTATCCCATGTCATGCTAGTTAGGATAAGAACCTTGGAAAAATAATTATTTGCATGTATCTTAGTCAAACATAGATCCAAGATTTCTAGGGTTGCATGTACACCATAGGAGTGTTAGAATGCTCAAAACCCATCAGTGGTATCAGAGCCTGGTTTGTTTATTTGATACTTGATGCAAAAAAAAAAAAAAAAAAAAAACT
Source organism: Lactuca virosa (assembly GCF_052849685.1). Lineage (NCBI taxonomy): Eukaryota > Viridiplantae > Streptophyta > Magnoliopsida > Asterales > Asteraceae > Lactuca > Lactuca virosa. Next base: position 5,040,797 of record NC_136432.1, on the reverse strand, counting down.
TGAAAATCGAAGTTTTGTTCAAAAGCTCGTATCAAAATTTCAAGTTTTGTATATGTACTTACGATTCTTGAAATTTTTGATATGAACACTCATAAACATATGAGTTTAGAAGATCATAGAAATTATGTGCTAATAATTGATTAGATTAATTCTTGATCTTTATGTGTTTTAATGGAGTCCATAACTAGTTCTTAAGTTATGGATAACCAAAAGTCACATTTATAAATAACCATTAAAAGAACACATAGGTTACAAAAAATGAAGAGTCTTCATTTTTAATAACCATTAACTCATAAGTTATGAGAAATGAAAAGTTTTGAAAGTTTACAAAACTTGCCCTCAAGTTTTGGAACATGTAAAGTCATATTAAAAACTTTAGTTCCAACCCCTAGAATTTTAAAAGTTAAAATTCAACCCTTATACTTTATAATATTATAAGTTTAATAATATTTATATACGTATAAGATCAAGTCGTCTTACCGCTAGTACGCCTCATTCACGAAGCCGGTCTATAAGGGGGGTATAAGGTTGTTGCCTATAAAATGGCAACTTAATGGGTGTCCACTCTCACCCACCGCTTCCTTGATCGGTGGAGGGTCGTTAGTCGAACGGGTAGGACAAGGACTTATAAATTCTCATTAAAAGTATAATGATAATACTAAAGAAACTAAACTTTATTGAATTCCCAATCTTAGTTATTTTAGGAAAATGTGAATAAGGTGCTAATCCATGAAATTACACTTTACACTTTGTTTAAGTCGTTAGTGGAGCGTGTGCGGTTAACCGGCACACTAACTTGAACTTAACAAGGTAGGTAAAGGGTGACTTAATGTTTATCATAGTATCGATGGAGCGTGTGTGGTTAACCGGCACATCGATTGATGGGTAATACATTAAGGGTACCAACTAATTTGCATGGTTACTTCACACCTTGTTTTGTGATCCTCAGCATCCCAGTCACAAAACTTGAACGGCACACTCGAGATTGAAACATGCCATTGAAGAAAGTTCAATGAATCTCAAAGAATCTAGGAGTTTCTAAACCAATTAAAACCTAATTAAATATTTCGTTTTTCATGGTGGAAATTGGTGAATCGTCATTCACCTACCTTCAAATATCTTATAGCTTAGATTACGGCATCCCTCTTCTAAGTTATAAAATATTGTGTTGGGTCCTAGCCTTAAAATTACATTTGGGTGTTTTGTTAAGGACTATCTCTATATCTAATCTAATCTATTCCCTCTTCTTTTCAGATGTCTTCCAATAACAATGGTTCTGGCTCAAACCCTACTAGCTCCTTCTCTCTCATGAATCTTTGTGGGAGAGTCATCTTTGATGGGTCCAACTTTACAGATTGGATCAGAAACATCAGGATGGTCACTCGGTATGAGAACAAAGAATATGTTCTCGACAAGGAGCTGAAGGTACCCGAGCCAACTGCTACTCCTGAAGAGCTTGCTGAATATGAGGTACATGAAAGAGATGCTACAAAAGTGGCGTGCATCATGATGGCCACCATGACAGCCGAGCTCCAAAAGTCCTATGAGGACTATTATCCTTTTGAGATGCACCAGGACTTGATGGACCGCTACCATCAAAGTGCTCGTCAAGAGCGATATGAAATAATCTCCTCCATGATAACAACCCGAATGAAGGATGGTGAACCCATCACGGGCCACATGCAGAAAATGCAAAGGTATGTGGACCGTTTACTGAAGCTGAATGTGAACTTCCCCGAGGAGTTAGCAATAGACATCATTTTGCACTCCTTGCCATCGTGTTATGATTAATTCCGCATGACATATCACATGAACAAGGAAGAAGTCACCCTCAGCAAACTTCAAGGACTCTTGAAGACCGCCGAAAGTGGTCTAAAGGGTAAGTCGGTTGTTACTACTCCTACTCCTACTCCAACTGCGGCCAATGTCTTGGCAATCGGGCATGGCAAAGGGAATAAGAGAAAGAACCCTTCTAAGGGTACCAAAGGTAAGACCCTTGAAGGCTCCTCTTCAAGCAAAACCAAGAAAGGTTTTGTCACTCCTTCTGCTAACCCTAATGAGGCTGAATGCTTCTATTGCCATGAAAAGTCGCACTGGAAGCGAAACTGCCTAAAGTACCAGCAAGATTTGAAGGATGGGAAAGTAAAACCCAACCATGCAGGTATATACACTATATTGTCTAATAACTCACCTCATTCTAAGTCTTGGGTCCTTGATACAGGTTGTGGTATTCACATATGTTGTGATTTGCAGGGACTAAAAAGAAGTGAGAATGTGGAGCAGGGAAAGATAAACTTGATCATGGGAAACAGGAAAGCTTCACCTGTCACCAAGATAGGAGTTTATTCCTTTGTGCTAAATATTGGGTTTACATTAGATTTGAATAAATGTTATTATTCGCCAGAAATGGCAAGAAATGTTATTTCCTTTCATGCATTGTATAAACAAGGTTTTACCTTTTATTTTGATAATAATAATGGTAGTATTGATGCTTTCTTTAATAATGTTCTTTATTTTAAAGCATTACCTTGTGATGGCGTGTATGAAACTGTATCTGTTGTAGATAATCTAGGAAATAATGTATTGTGTATTAACTCTTCCACTAGCTTAGATAAAGCATCCTTATGGCATTGTCGTCTTGGACATGTAAGCAAGAAACGCATAGGACAACTCCAAAAGGAAGGCGTCTTGGAGTCATTTGACCTAAAGTCAGATGATAGTTGTGAATCTTGTTTGCTTGGTAAAATGACAAAGTCACCTTTTACTGGCACTTGTGCTAGGGGTGAAGGTTTGTTGGACCTCATACACACGGATGTGTGTGGACCCTTCAGAACCGCCACAAGAGATGCTAATCGGTTCTATGTGACTTTTACTGATGATTTTAGTAGATATGGATATGTCTACCTAATCAAGCATAAGTCAGAAACCTTTGAGAAATTCAAAGAGTTTAAGCAAGAAGTGGAGAATCAGTTGGGCAGGAACATTAAGATGCTTCGATCCGATCGTGGTGGTAAGTATCTTAGTACTGAGTTCCTTGACTATCTTAAGGAATGTGGGATTGTCTCACAATTGACGCCTCCTAGGACACCACAGTTGAATGGTGTAGCTGAGAGGCGCAATCGGACCTTGTTGGACATGGTTCGTTCCATGATGAGTCGAGCTTCGCTACCAATCTCATTTTGGGGGTATGCCTTAGAGACTGCCGCCCATATCCTTAATCTAGTCCCTACAAAGAAGGTTGCCAAAACACCTCACGAGGTATGGACTGGAAAAGTTCCCAATCTAGACCACATCAAGATTTGGGGTTGCGAGGCTTTCGTGAGACGCGCGACTCACGATAAGCTCGAACCCCGAAGCGAAAGGTGTATTTTCATCGGCTACCCATAGAAATCCTTTGGTTACATCTTCTACAGACCCAGTGATAATGTGGTCTTTGTAGCAAGAAGAGGATTCTTTCGAGAGAGAGAATTCATGAGCCAAGGAGACAGTGGGAGGCAAATTGACCTTGAGGAAATTCAAGAGTCAAGTGGTGAAGGAACCTCAAACCCTAGCCCTCAACCTGAGGAGGAAACTCCTGTTGAGCCGACTGAAGAATCTATACCTCTGAGGCGTTCCACCAGAGTTAGGAATACACCTGAGCATTATTATGTTTTTCATATTACTGCAGAAGGTGAGACACTTATCAGTGATAACACACTGGTACATCTGGATGAGCCTCACAGCTACACGGAAGCCATGGCAGGCCCTGAGGCTGCTAAATGGAAAGAGGCTATGGATAGCAAGATACAGTCCATGTATGACAATCAAGTTTGGAACTTGGTTGACAATGTACCTGATCGTAAGATAGTTGGGTGCAAATGGATCTTCAAGAAGAAGACCGACATGGATGGTAATGTACACACTTATAAGGCACGACTCGTTGCAAAGGGTTATTATCAAACTCCGGGAGTTGATTATGATGAGACCTTTTCACCAGTGGCCAAGATTAAGTCTATTAGGGTTCTGTTAGCCATTGCTGCATTTCATGATTATGAAATATGGCAAATGGATGTCAAAACCGCTTTCCTTAATGGAAAGTTGGCTGAAGATGTTTACATGGTTCAACCAGAGGGTTTTGTCAGTACAGAGTACCCCAGTAGAGTGTGTAAGCTCGAGAAATCCATTTATGGATTAAAACAGGCACCTCGCAGATGGAATCTTTGCTTTGATGAGAAAGTCAAAGAATTTGGCTTTTCAAGGAGTGAAGATGAATCTTGTGTCTATATCAAGGCTAGTGGGAGTATAGTCAGCTTTTTGGTACTGTATGTGGATGACATACTACTCATAGGAAATGACATCCCAACCCTGCAGGAAGTAAAGTCCTGGCTTGGGAAGTGTTTCGCTATGAAGGACCTTGGAGAAGCTGCATATATCCTAGGGATAAGGATTTTGAGAAACAAGAGTAAAAGACTAATTGGACTTAGTCAAAGCACCTATGTGGACAAAGTGTTGAAAAGGTTCAACATGCATAACTCCAAGAAAGGAGAGTTACCCATCCAGAGTAACGCCAGATTGAGTAAGACACAAAGCCCGAGTATTGAGGTTGAGATAGCAAAAATGAGTCGAATACCTTATGCTTCAGCTGTAGGATCGATCATGTATGCTATGACGTGTACTCGACCTGATGTAGCCTTTGCTTTGAGCATGGTTAGCAGGTATCAGGGGAACCCTGGCAAGGCACACTGGACTGCGGTAAAGAATATCCTCAAGTACCTACGGAGGACTAAGGACTGGGTCCTTATCCTCGGTGGCAGTGAGGACTTGAGAGTTGTAGGGTACAGTGATGCTAGCTTTCAGACTGACAGAGATAATTTCCGCTCTCAGTCGGGCTGGGTCTTTACTCTAAACGGAGGGGCAATTACTTGGAAAAGTTCCAAGCAGGAGACAGTGGCTGATTCCACTTGTGAATGAGAGTATATAGCAGCAAGCGAGGCAGCAAAGGAGGCTATATGGCTAACGAACTTCATCGGAGACCTTGGAGTTGTACCAGCTATAAAGGAGCCAATGGAGATTTTCTGTGACGGCAATAGTGCGGTTGCCTTAGCCAAGGAACCAAGAGATCATGGGAGATCCAGACACATTGACAGAAAATATCACTTCATCAGACATCGAATAGAAGAAGGAATCCTCGTGGCAAAGAGGGTATCATCGGATGAGAACCCAGCAGATCCCCTCATGAAGGGACTGACTCGGGCTAAGCATCTCCAGCATGCTCGGAGCATAGGGCTGAAGGATGATATTAGTTTTAGTAGTTAGATAATCTTGAAATTTGTAAAATGTAATTGACATTTGATGATAAATAAAAGCTGTTATTTATGAGTAAAGTGTTGCTATCTCTTGTCAATCGTTTACTATTATTTCTTTTTGCATGTTTTGAATTCCAGAATAATTATGTTATGGTTTATATCATATTATTCAAACTCTCCACAGCCGGTCATATGTTGGAAGTAGATATGAATCAAGACTGTCATGGGTTGGCTTGTAGAGGTCTAAGATGTTAGACAAAGTGGGGCTACAGCACTCATGAGTGCTCATAAGTTCTGAGTATTGGATTCAACCCACGCTCACTTGTATCACTTCATGGAATTTATCTCGAGTGATCGTGAGACGGTAATATCATATAAGTCTTCAAACCTAGAGATATGATTTGTTGCCTATGAGTTGGTTATGCATTGATTGCACGAAAACGCATTGGTAACTCGATGTTATAAACCGTGCCTTTGTGTGTAGTTCAACAAGTAGTAGAGCAAACATATGAGTCGAAGTTTATCTGTTGCTTCTAGGATTAGAAGCGATATCTGGGCCCCTCGATGATTTTGTTTTGACCTATGTATTGGGCCCGGTCAGAACTAAATTGATGTGTTCAGTTAAGTTCTATGTCAAACAAATCGGAAATCGGGAAACAAATGCTGGACAATAAGCAAGACCATGTTCCATGAATTTGTCCGGCTGATATCTAGAACAGAGGATTATATGATCACTTATCTAAAATGGCGCTTCATAGTTCAACAGAGTTTAAAGAGCTACGATTGCTGATCGGTTCCTGAAGTCATACTTGCAACTATAGTTATTAGACTTATCCAAGTGGGAGACTGTTGGATATAGTGTCTAAGTCCATAACTATATTTGGTATGTACTTGACCCGACCCGGCATGGTCCATTTGGGTTGCACTTCACCCGAACAATTTATGGATAATCGTTTGAGAATAGTATAAGTTATGATTTATTAATATATTATAAGTCGTAATATATTAATATAAAATCATATTATTTAATTAGTATTGATCTATAATTAATCTAGAAAAGTATGACTAATTAAATATGGGCTCTTGTATTTATATAGTGTAGGCTAATGCTTATTTGGAATGGGCTAGGCTTGCATGGAAAGTCCATGGATACTCCATGGAGCTTTAACCCATGGATCTCATGGAAATGAAAAGACATGGGTATTAGGGTTTACATGGATGTAACCCTAATCCACCACACTATATAAAGGAGGCTTTGGTTCTTGAAATGACACGAGTTGTGGTGAGTAAAGTAAGAGGGCCGATTTCAAGAAGGTGATTACTATTCTCTCAAAGTTCCAAGTTTGTGGTGATTTGTGATTTCCATTTGAGGCATCCACACTATTGGTGCTAGGTTCTAAAACTCCAAGCAATCAACTACAACTACAAGGTAAGTAATTCTACTAGCTTTATTTGATTCAAGTTCCCCATGCCATGCTAGATAGGATAAGAACCTTGGAAAAATAATTATTTGCATGTATCATAGTCAAACATAGATCCAAGGTTTCTAGGGTTGCATGTACACCATAGGAGTGTTAGAATGCTCAAAACCCATCAAGTTGTACATAACTAAAATTTTATAGCCTAAGAATGTTTGGTTTGGCCTTATTTCCCGTTCCTTGTTTGGTTGTGGGCTTAGGGTAAATCAAGTATTCAATTGTCTATCGAATCCAGCGTTATGTATGATTAGCATGCACGAGTGACTGCAGAGTTGGTGCAAGTTTCATGAGTGAGTATGGGTGTAGTGGGCCAGTTGAAGAATGAATATCCAGTATCTCGAGAGTGAGTATAGGATATATGCGTATCCTAGTTGTTGGGTTTGTGTTCGGGTAGTTTGTGATGATCCATTGAGATAAATACGGGTAGGTGTGGAAGGTAGTATGGGCCTGTACTACTGAAAGCATAAGACCCGTACACATAGCAAGGAAGTGACAAACCTCGAGGGTCTAGTCTCTCTATTATGGTTGTAATAGTATGCATTATGGCGTTTATGATATATTTTGGGTCATTTTCAGTATGGAGTTCACGAGAGGATCTAGTTCTGGAGCTGGTGGACATGATAGGTCAGGATTGACAGATGATGACATCCCTGAATTGATCGCTACTAAGGTAGCTGCTACTATCTGGGGTGCCATTCCCGAGGTCTTTGGTTCTATTAATACATCGATGATAGAGTTGTTCGATGATCGATACACTATTGTGTCCGTGGCTGCTAATGATGCAGCTTCCGTAACTTTTGCTGCTGCGGGAGTTTAGGGACTTTAGCAACACGAAGCCCTCGGAGTTTGATAGCGTAAAGGACCATATTGTAGATATGAGATGGATTTCTGATGTGGAGGGCTGCTTCTTCACCTCTTTCTGTCCGGAGGACTGGAAGTCAGGTGCGCCCTGAACCTTCTTCGCCTGGGCGCGAAGGACTGGTGGAATCTGGTGACCGGTTCCTATACTCCTAAGCACAGGACTGTTGTTACTTGGGAGTAATTCTTAGAGATTTTTCACACGAGGTGTGTTCCCCTGGTGGAGAGGGAGAGGTTGGCTCGAGACTATTTTGATTTGAGGCAGACGACGAAGACGGTGACAGAGATCACCAAGATGTTTACTGAGAGGGTTCTTTTCTATCCTGGGTATGATGCTACGGAACAGGCCCATATGACACAATACTTGAGCATGCTCAAGAAGTTTATGTTTACACAACGTTACAGTACCCTCGTCGAGCTTCAGGATGTCGCGAGGAGACGAGAGATTGAGATAGAGACCGAGACGAGGGAGTAGTGACAAGATCCGGTTCAGTCCCAGCCTGCAGCGAAGCGGTTCAAGCCTGCTAATTCACGATTAGGAGGTCCGAGGGGCCGCACTTGTGGAAAGTGCGACAAGGTTCATGAGGGTGTTTGTCGGTTTTCTTTAGAGTGCCACAAATGTGGCAGGGAGGGCCATATTTCTAGGGATGGTCGTCATCAGGACCCAATACCGAGAACTAGGATTCGTTATAATTGTAATCAGGTTGACCATGTGAAGGAAAACTGTCCCTTGCTCGTTGTGAGACCGTTGCAGGCTCCGATATCGGCTACTTTGAAGATCACAGATTGACGCCAAGGTAGAGCGGATCCCCCGAGGGCTTGAGGTCATGATTTCCAGTTCACAGCAGAGGAGGCCAGGGTGGCGTCTGATGTTATAACTGGTATGTTTTCATTTATTATTTTGTCAAGTTATTTATTGTATGCTTATGATTATGATTTTATTAGGTACCTTCTTAGTGAACTCCTTGCCTGCTTTTGTACTTTTTGACTCGGGTGCGATTCGGTCTTTTGTGTCTCGGTCCTTAAGTAGGAATTTTGATATGACTCTTGGAGAGTTGGAGTGTGTAACGCCCGCAAATTCGGGCTAGTCAATTTAAATACAATAAGTGTTAAAAATGACATTTTGATAGAATATTATTTAGAGTAAATAATCTTAACCAAGTTATAGTATATGTCACAAGGGTTCCGTACATATAAAGAACGTCAAAATCCGAGTTATAACGAAGAAGTTATGACCCGTCGAAGTTTTACAGCTAAACCGATACGGCACCGCGTAACGTAAAAAGTTAAATTATTTTATGCATATAATGAGTGCATTGTATGAAATAAGTGTGGGGTAGGGGGTCGAAAAATTAAATTTCTAGAAAATTCAAAATTTAAAATATTAAAATTGATCTGAAATAATAATCTAAAAATTGAATATAATGATAATTAAAACTTAAGTTGCTAGTATTGTGTGGGATGATCCAATGCGAGCTCAAATGTTTAATTGAGCCAACATATGTTATAGTATGTTTGTGGCTTCCCACGTATTCGTGAAAAGCCAGGAGATATGAAAGCTAATCTGGTAGTTTATATGACATAATAAGTTTTGCATCATGTACCTGAAATATATCCAGGAGAGCTTATGTGGTCATTGCACTTAAACTAATACCTCTAACCAATAAAGGTTGAAGTTAAGCTCCCTTGCTTAAGCATGTAGGATTTGAGAGAAAAAGTGAGTTGTATATAAAAAAAAGAGAGAGAAAGTTACAAAAAAATTAGAAGAATTTTGGAGCTATCAAAGTATGAAGATCAAAAGATCAAAAATTCTGAAGAATCAAAAATTGAAGATACCAAAAATCAACCAAAAAGGCGGTGAATTAAAAGAAATCAAAGAGTAAATATCAAAGAAGTGAAGAATTCCAAGTGCTCCATTGTAGTATCAAAGTTGTAATTTTTCCAGATTATGTATGCTTGGGTAGTTTAACCAAAAATATCTTGAGGTTAACAAAGATTTATGCGGATGGATTCGGAGGGTTGCATAAATGAGTGTCGTTTAAGCTAAGGGGTGAAGGTTCATAAGTATTGTGAGTATTTATGATTGAGAAGTTTTTAGGAACCTTAGACACAAATATGCGCATTGAGGTCTTGGTATAATGGCTAAGTTCAAAATGGATTGTCTTATGTGATGTTGGTGATGAAGGTTTAATTTAAAATTAATTAGTTTTGCTTGGGGGCAAGCAAAAGATAAGTGTGGGGTATTTTGATATTGTCATATTTATACACATATTTAGGCAATATTTTAATACATTTTAAGTAATATTTTGATTATTTCCAATGATATTTGGTACTTATTGAATTAAATTGTATTTTGCAGCCAAATGGAACACTCTTGAAGAATATTGACCAAAATTGACAAGGATTGGCACTTTGGAGGATTGATGATTAAAAGAAGAAAATTCCAGCGAAAAAACCCGACTCACGACGTGGCAATCAACCCTACGACGTGAGAGCGTATTCTAGAAGATAATGTGACAACCGTCAATTTCCGGTCAAGTCAAAGTCAAATAAAGTCAACGAGTCAAACCGGTCAACTCATTTAACCCTTGTATATTAGGGTTTCCATTATGTTTCTTATTGTACAACTCGCAATCTTAATACAAAGTATCACTTAAAGTTTTCACGTGTTCGGAAATTCTAAACCCTAATCAGGGCAAGTGATGAAACTACTCGATAAAACATTATTCCTTAACCCTCGGGGGCATATAACAATCACAACGAGACTTAACGGGATGTACACACCTTGCGTGGCGAAGCTAAACATCCAAAAAGGTCACAAACGAAGTCTCTCCCAAATCTCTCCAAGTATGTGAAATCTCTCCCAAATCTCTCCAAGCATGTGAAATCTCTCCCAAATCTCTCTAAGTATGTGAAATCTCTCCTAAATCTCTCCAAGTATGTGAAATCTCTCCCAGATCTCTCTAAGTATGAGAAATCTCTCCAAGTATGTGAAATCTCTCCCAAATCTCTCCAAGTATGTGAAATCTCTCTCAGATCTCTCTAAGTATGAGAAATCTCTCCAAGTATGTGAAATCTCTCCCAAATCTCTCTAAGTATGAGAAATCTCTCCAAGAATGTGAAATCTCTCCAAAATCTCTCCAAGTATGTGAAATCTCTCACAGATCTCTCTAAGTATGAGAAATCTCTCCAAGAATGTGAAATCTCTCCCAAATCTCTCCAAGTATGTGAAATCTCTCCCAAATCTCTCTAAAAATCTCTCTCAACTTCTTATAATCACTCGGGGCATCCCGACCCTTAATTTAGTCGAAAACCGCTCGAAAATGGAAGTTTACGCGAAAAACAGCTTTAAGGAGCCGAACCCTCTTATGGAGTCGAACCTCCCTTAAAGAACCGAAACCCTAAGAAGCGAAACCTTAAGAAGCCTCCTGGACCGAAGCCTCTTAAGAACCGAAGTCACCTTCGGGTTCGGTCCATCTTGCTCTCGGTTCCTCCTCGCCCAGCTTCGTTTCTGACAAGATTCGCTTCTGACAACTTCGCCTTCGGTCCCTTCTGATGAGTGCGCCTGCGAGACCTGCTCGGACCGAACCTTCCCCCTCTCGGTTCCAATTCACCAACCGAACCATGCCTTCGGTTCTAACCCTCTCAAGACCCAATCTTCGGTCAGACTTCGGATTTTCCATTTTCTTCCCGGTTTTTGACCCAATCTTCGTTTTAAACTCGTTTTTCATTATTTTAACGTGAGATTTTCAACCAAACTTATATTTTGACATATAAAACCCTAAATATTCATATTTTAATCATATTTTGAGGAAAATCATTGCCTAAGAATAAAGTCTAGTTGGTGAGATATTTAGGTGGAGTGTTGACTTATCCTTTGGGCAAGGACACAAGTTACCTCCCATACCCACTCCTTGACTATTCCCAGTCACTATTCATCCATACCTAGTCAATCATTGTCCTTTTTACACTCTTTTTCAGCCATAACCTTGATCAAAAGCTGGAGAAATCCTTATCTCTCCTCCCATTTCACTCACTTTTCACCAAAAAGCAAAACCCATTCTCTCTCGCTTCCTCTCACCAAGAATTCAAAATTCAAGGATGATCTTGAGCTCTTCACACACCTTGGTAAGTAAATCTCTTCCCACACTTGATTTCCTTACACTTCTTCACTCAAATCACGGGTTCCTTACACAAATATCGTCATATTTGTTGTTAGATCTTCGAATCATCAAACATCTTCTAAGTGTTCTTGAGTTGAACACTCCTTTTCTTCATCATCCATCTACTGAAATCACTCAAGGTGAGTTCATACCCCTACATTTTCATGTTTTCTTCAAGTTTTAGGGGGGGAATACAAGTTAATACACCAAAAACTTAACTAAATTCAAACAACAGCTTTCATCAGAAACGTTGAGTCTTATTAACGGACTTTTTTGACTATCTTAAACTTAATATCTTTCAAAACTGTTTAATATGAAAATAGCTCAGGTTCATACCTTTAAAATGAGTACTTTCACATCTCCATACGATTTTTCTATGATTTATGGTGATTTTTATAAAACTGCCTATCATTTCAGAAACGAATTCGGACCAGTCTGTGAATATGAACATTTTAACACAAGTTAAAGACTTCTAAAAATCATAATAAACATTATGAATAAACTAGACACATTTTGTGAACTCTCAGAATTTACGGATTCAGTTTTCGACTTCGTATGATTTTTCTATGAATTTTCTAAAACAGTGTAGAAAGGTCAAAAACTAGTTCACAGCTTACAACTTTTATAACACTTTGTAGTATGTTGAGCAAAGTGCATAACAATAGGTTCTAAATATTGAATGTCTTTTCTTGTTAGTGTATCATCATAAACTGAAATTTATTCATTCATGATAAGGTTTCTTCATTCATTTCGAACACATATAATAAACTACAATAAGCATAGTTCATGGATTTTTACTACATGAAAAAGGTTTTACTCTCAAGACAAATGGGTTTTTCATATGCTACATGATAAACTATAATAGTAATAGTTTAAGGATTTCAGATCACTAATTTATTCATAAAAGATGATTTTACTTCCACCACGGAAGAGGTTTTATAATAAAACTATGTGTAAACTAGTTAACGTAAGTTGTGAGACAATTCTCTCCCCGTACGTTCGAGTACGGGATTCCAATTCCTGTAAGTTATAACGAGAGTCTCTTGTAGGGAGAGCGTGATAATTGTGTATAGATCTATATTGGGATTGACACCCCACACCTCGCTGCTAGCTACAGCCGGACCGGCAGGTCTGCGGGTGACAAGAGTCATAGGATCTTAACGTCTGAAAAACGTTGTTGCAGGTTATTTCTCGTCATAGTATGGTTATAGCGACTCACATAGGGAGTTAACAATCTTTCAAGTTTACAGGGAAAATTCTACTTTGAAAAGGGGTTTTACTTCTAAATTAAACGAGTTTATGTCGATTTAAACTTGCATGAATTACTTTAAGTATGGAAAAATACTTGTACATTTCGGTCTTGACATTTAAGACTACATGACTTTTATAAGGAAAATATTGGATTTTCCTGGGAAACATATTTCTATTAAAACTACATTTCATCTAGAATTGTTAGACTTCGACTTTAATTGCTAAGTGTATATGCTAGAGTTATATAAGAATCGAGTCACAATCGACTTAGAATTGGTGGGCCCGCCTTACTTCCTGTTCCTTGTTTGGTTGTGGACCTAGGGCAGACCCATTATATTCGACGGTTTATTTAACTTAAATTTTATATAACTTATATACACTGGGTGATTATAGAAGGAATCTACGGGTCTTTCTAGGGTTCATTATCGCATAACATAGGAGCATTCATTTCACACCTAATAAAGAAAATATTGGATTTTCTGGAATCATACTCTGTCGCTTTTACAAGGAAAACGATTTCTTCCTCAAACAAAACTCTTATGAACTCACCAACTTAATTGTTGACACTTTTTCAAAACTACTTGTATTCTCAGGAAATCAATGAAACAGGAAATCAACAACATTTTGAGGATGGGACGTTAAATCGTCAAACAGTTCATTTTGTCATCATAATGTAATTGATTTTGAAACATGTAAGCATATACTATGGTGTAACCTTTTCAATTATATTTATGATGGTTGTATTACTTTGAGCACTATTATACTCATTGTTGTGATACTATACATGAAGTCCTCCACCCCCGGACGTTTCCGCCATCCTTGGTTTGGGGGTGTGACAGATAACTACGCGGGAAGTCAGAATCCTTGCCCGGTACGGATAAACACCCAATTCACGACTTGAACCACGTATTTTCCAAAACTATAAATAATCCTTCACTCTTACGATTTTGAGGACTGTTAGAAAGCTTTTGGGAGGAGAGGTATTCTGAGATAACCAATTTAGAGTTCAGAGAAGTGCACAAAACATTCCTTTAAAGGAGAATTCGCTTGAAGATTAAGAGATTGAAGAACACATCATCACATTGGTTTGATTTACTTTAATCATATTGATTTATGTTGAACTTATGTTTTCGTTTTCAGCCATGAGTAGTTGAACTTATTTTCTTTCGTTTAGCTAGATGATACTTTGACTCTATGGCTTAGTTTATTAATTCATGGATTTTAATAGTTGGTTTGTGCTTGTGTTTGATTATCATTACGTAGCATGATAAAGTTGTGATTTTGTTGCTTAAATTCAAGTTAAGTGTAACTTAGTGACCATTAAATCACATGAACTTTATTACCTACTGATTTAGTGATCATTAAATTACTAGAGCTAGGATCGACCGAATATTAGATAAGTAATAAAAGTAACAAATTTAGCTTTGCTGGAGAACATAAATTGTGACCACAATTGTGTTTTGCATAGATAAATCTTACATAACTCATCTATAATTAATAACTAATTCAGTGTTTTGCTTGTGTATAACCATACAAGGTAGTTCATGAATTGGTAAAAATATTAGTAAATTTGGACTTGAATTTCTAATTACATAATAATTGGTAAGCAACTTTAAAAATCCATAATTAGTAACTAACCATAGGGAAAATGTAACACCCCCAAACCGGAACGGCAGAAACGTTCGGGGGGGGGGGGGGGGAGGACGTCATGTTTAGTATCACAACACATGCATCATAGTAATCAAAGTAACAAACAGCAGTTGGGTCTAAAATATTGGTTTATACTTTCTTTTCTAGGAAAATGTATTTTTCAGTCATGTAATATGTATTTGCGGTTGTGTTTACGGCCGTGAACTGGTTCACGGCTATGAACCCATTCACGGCCCATGTGTCATATATATAGATGTTAGGTGGGTGAGGAGTGGACGACAAGAGGAGCTTAAGTGTGTGTTTTCTAAGGTGTTCTAGAGAGATCGAAGAGAGAGAGAAAGGAGCATAAGGAGAGAGAGAGAGAGAGAGAGAGAGAGAAAGCATATATAGAGAGAGAGCATATATATATAGAGAGAGAAAGGAGCATAAGTGTGTGTAAGTGTGTGAATCTTGTGTAAGGGAACTTCATTCTAATCAATTCAAACAAGATTCATATTATTTTTCTTCTCCTTCTTCTTCTTCATTTAGATCTGACATCATCCGCTTGATTGGGATTCCGCACCATCAAGCGGATCTGATTGATACACAAGTAGATTTGGGACTTACAAGTGGTATCAGAGCTTGGATTGTATCAATCATTTTTGTCAGATCTGGAGCGTATTTGATCTTATTTTTGAAGGATTTCTGCGTTTTTGGATAGATCTTGGCAAAATAGGGGGGTTTGTTCTTCGTGTTTTTGATAAAAACAAGTTTTTGATCGAGTTTTGGAGCAAAAAAGGGTGAAAAACGTTGTTTTTCACGTCATCTGCGAGGTGTTCACGGCCGATCAAAAGAAGGGTTCTCGGCCTCCGAAGCAGCTTTCACGGCCCCGAAACGTCCGAAGCTTTCACGGCCCGAAGAAGCGTTCACGGTCCGAAGTCCGTTTACGACCGAGAAGTGTGTGCGGTTCGAAGTCTCGTCTGTGGTCCTCGCTTGTTTGCGGTCAGCAGGAGTTCTCGGTCGTCTCAGCAGTTCTCGCATTCACGGCCTATATTTAAAAAAAAAAGAAGAGGGATTTTGGGGGTTGCAAGGATCGAACCTGAATCTACCATACACTCAACCAGGCGCCTTACCATCTCATCTAGCAAGCAACTTGATACATTCATTCCAAATTTAATTCAAAAGGGCTCGTTTACGATCACAGTTTCGCATTTTTAACACTTTTAGCCCAAAATTCAAAATTTTTTTATTTTATTTTAAAATTCCATTTTCAACCCAAAATTTTAGTTTTTATTTTTTTGACTTTCAAGTTTGACCTTTGATTTTAAACTTTGACTTTTTCGTTTAACTTTCAAATTTTCAAATTTAATTTTTCGGTTTGACTTTTTAAATTTGACTTTTAATGTTGACTTTTGAGGTTTTAAGTCAAAGGGAATATTTTTAAAACAGTTCCTCAAACATTCCGGTCAATGGAGTTTCATGTTCTCAAACTTGCATTAAAACTGTTAAAAATTTACGTGAACACATCGATTTATTAAAAAGAGAAAATGAGGAACTTAAATATGAGGGGTACCAACTTAGGAAAGGCCTAAAACCATTAAAAGAACAACTAGAGGCCAAGACTAAGGACTTTGGGAAATTACAGGCAGAGTACAGTGACAAGTGTGTCCATTATAAATATCTTAAGAAAGATTTTGATGCTGTGACTGCCGAACTTGATGCATTAAAAGCAAAATATAAAGATGTTGAATTCAACTATAAAAAATTTGATGTGTCAAGTGAGGTAGTTGTGTCCATGATAGAAAAACAATTAACATTTAAAGATAATCAAAACAAGGGTCTAGGGTATCACGATGTTCCACCTCCTTTCAATGATCACTACACTTTCACCCCTGTGACTAAGGAAGAAATTGAAAATGAAGCACACCTTAAGTATGGCCAACCCCCTGTTCCAGTTTCAGTTAAGACTGAACAATCAGGGCCAACTGAGGGTGCTGAGATGAAAAATACTGATGTTTCCGCTTCTTGTGCAGGTAAAGTAGTGGAAGAAGAGAAAAAGGAGAACACTATTGAACAAACCAATGTCTCATTGAACTCTGAACCTATTGCTTCTAACTCAGTCACTCCTAACAAACCTGTTATTGAGAAATACAGGCCACCAATTCCAGTGAAACAGAGTGCCTATTGCAAGTGTGTTTGTGGGAACAATAAAAGACAAGGCAAGGACACGCCACCAGGGGCAGGAAGAAACAGCTTCCCAGTGAAGAAAAAGACATGTTTTCACTGTGGAACACCTGGACACATTACCCGAAACTGTCCAAATCGCGCATACGTTCCCTACTACGCACAAGGCTGGTAGAACGCGCAAAGTGTGAGATTCTTCAAAAGAAATCATTCGAGGTCACAATCACACAATGGTGACTGGAACGCGCAGAAGGCTGAGAATCAAACCCACAAGGCCAAGAATCCAAATCCCAAGATCAAGAAGGGAATACCGACCAAAAATTCCAATCCAAGAGATGCTCCAGTGAAATCAAGATCAGTCATATCAAAGTCATCTCAATGATCGAATTCCAGTTCAAAAGCAAGTACTGAGGCACCCATCGGATCGAAAAAGAAATGGGTTAAACGCAACTACAGATGGGTACCAAAGGTTTAATCTCCCAAATCGCCTAATGACTCTAATATTTCTCCATCTTCTGTTTGTGATAAGAAGGACATGTCGTGGGAGAGAGTTCCTTGCACATATGACAAAGGTCAACCGAGTTTCAAAATGGACAGGGTTCCAAAGACCAACTGATCCCGCTCTATGTCGGAACAGCTGTGGAGGCATATCTTCATACTTCGGTTTGTTGATAGTGGTTGTTCCAGGCACATGATAGGAGGCATCTCTCAACTGTACAACACTCATAAATTTGTTTGAGAGTATGTGTCCTTTGCGGGAAAGAAAGAAAGGAAGGTATCACTCATGGGGTTAGTGCTTAATGACATGAAGAATTTTCGAATCTGTTCTGAGATTATGCGTGCTGTTCTCAGACCTTCTGGATGCTAATTCAATCGGTGACTTAAGGTTTGAGTTTTCTTTTTGATACTCCTGAGTTTATCTTACAATGATTCGTTTTCTAAGACAATCTTTTCTTTCTTATAGTTTTTAGTTTGTAGGTGTTGTTTTGGGAAGTGATATCAAGATAAAGTGATAACGGGCAGTCTAAAACATGTGTAAGGGACTGAATCTGAATTGTTTAGACTCTGTGTTTAATGTGCTGGTAGGCACGAAGGATTTGACAGTGTGGATTTAGATAGGATTGTTTAGACTGACCATACGACGCTCGGGTAGATTGAGCAGTGAGATAAACACGGGAACCCACGGGATACACTAAATTAACACTCATCTAGAACTGTGATTCAACTTTTCCTTGATGTACGGACGTATGTCCTTAACTCTGGTTCTGATAGGGCAACTGGGGGGTTCTAATAAAGTAGGTCTGTAGGAAATTATTTTATTGCTTTCTATCTGTCAGTCATATGCTCTTCCTCTACGTGATTGGAAGAGATCCGACCTGGAATGCAACATATGCAACTCTATTTCTATGCATCTTCTTTATCTATGCAATTCTATCTATCTGTTAGTCATATGATGTCTCCTCTGCGTGATTGAAATGATCCGAACTGGAACACAGCATATGCAACATTCTACCTCTCAATCCCTCTATCCTAGTTAGACATATGTTGTCCCCTCTACGTGATTGAAATAGATCCGACCTGGGACACAACATATGCACCTATTTCTAAATCTGACTTCCTCCTTAATAATTGTTTACTCACCTAAAGTAAGGAGTTCTTTGGAAGTTCTTGATAACAGGGTATATCGGGAAGTGGGGAACACGTTCTAGTTCAACTAAAATTGAACCATTTAGAGGTTGTCTGTAGATCTCGCTGCTTAATTTAAGTGGACAACAATACCCATGGTCGTCGTCAGCTGAATGATATATTTGGAAAAGTTTGTCAATATTCTTCGTGTTTAAGTGGACCACAATACCGAAAATTGACCAGATTTATTCATGAAGGTGAAGGTACTGATAAACAAAGTTAAGATTGTCTCACAACTTTGATCCCAAATATTTTGTTTTTATTAAATTTGTTCATAGTTTTCCTCTATGCACAAATTTAGGGGGAGAATTAAAAAAAATTCAAAAAAAAAATCAAACAAAAATCAGAAAAATTAAAAAAAATCCAAAAATAGTGTTATTTGTGTTTTATTTCTTGTTCAGAAAAATCAAAAATCCAAAAAAATATTTTTGTTTCTATTTTATTTTTTTCATAAAATATAAAAAATTCAAAAATACTGTGTGCTAAGTTTTGTTTTAGTTTTGTTTTGTCTTAAAAAGTGAATTCAGGTGTAGATGAGACTCATGGAGACTGTATCAAGATTTTCTGAGCCAAAGTTTCATCCGTGATCATCGAAGAATTCTCATTCGAAGGAGCAAGAAATTAAGACTATTCTTTCAACATTCAATCCTTCAACCCCAGAAGCAAGGTGAAGCTGACTTGAAGATTATGTGACAAGTTGCATTGAAGACTCCTCAATCAATTTGCTGCTATCTTGTACCTGCTGAAGTGATCCAGAAGATTGTTTCTCTCTGATATTCTCTGTGAAGATTCTCAAGCTGAAAGCGCTATCTTTCAAGAATCTTTTCAATAAGCCTCCTCACCCAACGTGCTTTCAACGCCAAATTCTGAAGAAAAGCCCAAGTGCTCAAGATGAAGTCATTTATTGAAGATTCATCATGTTCATCTTGAAGCTGTGAAGAAATCGAAGATAAACGCTGAAGCAAAGCTCCAAATCAAGATTGACAAGAAAAGCCAGATACTTTTTAGGGGGAGCTTGTTGGGTCAATTAGAAAAGAAAGCTATAAACCAAGGGGGAGATTGTTGGGTCTAAAATATTGGTTTATACTTTAGTTTTCTAGGAAAATGTATTTTTCAGTCATGTAATATGTGTTTGCGGTTGTGTTTACGGCCGTGAACTGGTTCACGGCCGTGAACCCATTCACGACCCATGTGTCATATATATAGATGTTAGGTGGGTGAGGAGTGGACGGCTAGAGGAGCTTAAGTGTGTGTATTCAATGGTGTTCTAGTGAGAGAAAGGAGAGAAGGTGCAAGTGTGTGTGAATCTTGTGTATTGTTCATCATTCTATTCATCGAATACATCATAGATTCACTTATTCTTCTTCTTCTTCTTCTCTATTTTGACCTGGAATCATCCGTTTGGTTGGGATTCCGCACCATCAAACAGATCTGATTGATACTCAATCAGATTTGGGACTCACAACAACCATTGCATTAATATGAAAGTGTTTACAAAGTATGTTGTTCACATAAGATAGACTCCAAAAGTAAATAACAAAACAAGACATGAAGCTACTATGCTCCATCTTCTGAATCTCTTAGCGCGTACCTGTCTACTAGTTTCCTGAGAATACAAGTTATTTTGAAAGAGTAGATCAACATTTAAGCTGGTGAGTTCATAAGTATTTTAGTGATGTAATGTAAGTTGAAAGTTCTTTTTAGAAAAGTTCGCATGTTCCTCCAGAAAATCTTATATCTTCTGATATGATGAAAGATAAGTAAAAATGACTCTACAATTCCTTCTATAAATACTAAATGGATACAAGTTATATACAATCCAGATCAAACAGACAATCGATTGTGTGAATCTGCCCTAAGCCCACCACCAAACAAGGAACAGGAGATGAGGCGGAAAGCACACATCCCATTGTTTGTTAGATCTTCATTGTATATAACCTCGGTGTATTCATTTGGTACTTACGAAGCTAACTGTAATAGTTCCTTTATCTCTGATGAAAACATTATTTAAGAAAAACCTTTATTTCCTTTAGTAAAAATGGTAACCACAATAGTTCCTTCTATAATCACTTAGTTTATACTAGATATATCTAATCTAATATTGAACAGATGGTTAATTGTGCGAATCTGCCCTAAGCCCACAACCAAACAAGGAACAGGAAATGAAGCGGAAATCACACATCCAACTACCTATCAGATATTAATTATATATAACCCTGATGTATAAACTAAGGTATTATAGAATTAACCACTAAAGGTCCTTGAAGTTATACTGGTTTTATAAAATGGATTACACCCTTTTACGGATAAGTTTCTAGTTTTGTCTACCAAATGTTCTATTTGAAAAATATGTTTTGTACTAGAAAATGGTGTATTGAATTTGTATACTATGACCTGACCCATACATGTTACTCCTTATGATTACTTGGTGTATACAGAATATATATATAGTTAAGATCGATCAGATAGTAGACTGGGTGAATCTGCTCTAAGCCCACAACCAAATAAGGAACAGGAAATGAAGCGGAAATCACACATCCTACTGTCTGCCGGACCCGATTAATATATATCTCTGATGTATCTACCGAGGAATCATAAAGTTAGCATTACAGGTCCCCTTCTAACTGAATGTTCATGTTACTAGTAAGTTATGTAACGTTGTTCTATTATTTGGACAATTACTAGGAGTAATGAAATCCTACACTCTTAACGCCTCAGTCGATACTGGTGTAAGTTTTGTATATATTTACATGTTTTATTTATTATTGTCCGGTATTTTGTAGATGCACCCTTTATAAATAAATCCGGTACTTTGTAGATGTACCCCATATATATATATAAATCATGGCATTTTGTAGATGCACCATATATATATATATATATATATATATATATATATATATATATATATATATATATATATAACCTTATACCATGTTTCATCTTTTGTTTAGAACAATGAGTTAATGATACGTTCCCTCCCTAGGTTACTGGGAATTTATAGTATAAGTATGTAAATCATGATTTGTTCTTCTGTTATAGTTATAGTATGTTCCTTCCTGTACTAGTTATAGTATGTTCCTCCCTGTACTAGTTATAGTATGTTCCTCCCTGTACTAGTTATAGTATGAACTGAACCCCTAAACTATACCTATTATAGTTTACTAGTATCTTTACTTTGAACTGTTACTGACTTGAAGAAAAGACTCATTTATCTACTGAGTTATGATTGTACTTTAAAAACAGAGTTTTATAAACAACTAAGCAACATAACTTTAAAAGAGTTTTTGAAATGATTTGATTACTTATAAAAGCATAAGAAATCCTTTAATGTGATGGTTATCACAAATAACATTTACACAATTATCATTGTGTTCAACTTGTATCCCCCCTAAAAGCATTTAAAACATTTAAAAGATTGATTATAGGGGTATGAACTCACCTGAAGTGAGTGATCTGGAAGGTGAGATAGATATAGGATGCTTGAGTTCACAATTGAAGTTCCGAAGCACAGTTGGATCCTATAAGCCATATATTCACATATATGTGTATTCAATTAGTGGTTATAACTACTAAAAAGTATAGGAAACCACCTAAGATTGTAGGAAACACCCTAAATGAAGTGTTAGGCTCACAAATGGAAGCTTGGAAGGGGTTTACGACCACCCATGGATGGGTTTGCGGCCTTAAGGAGTTCACGGCCTCATGAGGGTCACAGCCTCATGAGGTGTTCACGGCCCTTATGAATCTATGAAGGGTTCACGGCCGTGATCCCTTCAAGCTCATGAAGATGATGATGATGAAACTTGACAAATCAAGGATAGGATCTAGTAGCCTTTCAAGCATGACAAGATTAAGGATGAAACACTTACGTTTTTGAGGCTTTAGAGTGTTCACGGTTGAAGCTTTTTGAGAGAGAATGGATGTGTTCACGGTTGGGAGGAGGAGAAATGAGAAGAAAATGAGGTCACTTCAATATATATAGGAGGTGGTTCACGGCCGTGAACCTAGTTTGCGGCCGTGAACACCTTGTGAGTGATTTTCTGGTTCGAATTTATCCTCCCGATCTCAAGCTAACTAATCCTAGCATCCATTCATACATTACACTAGGCTCAGAAACTCTCAAACAAATCCTTAACATGGCTAAAATATAGCAGAAACTAGTCTGACTTTGATTGAATTGTATGGATGTACAAGATAGAAATTTCGGGTTGTCACAGAAAATGTGGATTCGAATTAAACAAAAGTGTTTTTAGTATATTGATTAAAACCATTAGCTAATTGTTTAAGTTTGGCTGGACTTGAAAAATCAGATAAAACCCATTTTAACTTTTGCTTGTTTTAGGTTAATTTTTAGTAAATATCTTAGTTAATTAAATTTATTTCCTGAGTTCAAAACCAACTTACTTTACTATACTATAATTCGACTAGGTACACTGCCTATAGGTGTAATAGTTGATAAGTAGTTAGGATATGCATTTAAAACTAGATGGGTATATTTTTGCACACATCAACTGCTTTGTGCGGAAGCCAACAAACCTGGGAGCAAGCCAGACATAAGTTGTGGGTCGAATAGGTAAGTCAGATTTACGTTGTGGGCCCGAGATCAATCCAGACATGAGTTGTGGGCCAGAAAGGCAAGCTAGACTCATGTTGTGGGCTTAGGGGTAATCCAACCCGATGGTTGTGGGCCTAGTATGCATGTTGTTATATGTTCGTGTGGTGGTATTTTGGGGAACTCACTAAGCTTTGACTTACGGTTTAATGTTATGTTTCAACTATTTCTGATGATCGGGGCAAGACGAATGCGTGATCGTATACATCCTTCAGTGACATGTTTGGGGGATTTTATGATACTCTGATTCTGGTATATTTGTATTTGACATTTAGTTTTGACTCGGGTTTTGATTGGAAACAATGATTTTACCTTAATTGAAAAATAGAAAATTTTATCGTGATTTTTGGGATGTTATAAAGACTCACATGAATCGTAAAATCAGAGAAGCACAACAATACTCTTACTCCTTTCATTAATCAATCCTGCGAACCGACTATCACCCAATAAAGATCAATCCTTAATCAACAACACAAATCCTTCAAATTTGACTCAAGGTCAAACTGGTCAAAAGTCAACAGTCAACGATCAAAGAAAAGGGTTGGGTTTCGAGTTTAAAAGATGGAGGGTGAATAGAATAACCTACATCATGATTTAAAGCCTTTAGATGTGGAAAAAACCCTAAAATCATGGGATTGAGCTGCAACCGCGACCACACCGCGGGCACCATCTCGTCAGGTCGTGGCAATCAGTCAGACACGTTCTTCATTTAATTGACGTAGCCACGTTGTGGCAACATGTTTTTCTTAAAAACTTTATTTTTGAAATCCTTAAGTCTTCATCTGATCAATTCCGAAAAATGGGTGTCTCAAAGGTGCTAAAGATACTTATTTACGATTAAATAATAACTATAGAGGAAATTTAGTTTTGAAAATCTTAACAATTAGTGAGTAAAAAAAATCCTATATGAAACAAAATGGCATCATACCGTCAACTTTAGGTAAAACAAAAAAGTTGGATTAAGGGGAAGTTATGTTTTTTTTTAGTAAAAATGTTTATTAATTTACCCGATATCAAAATGGAGTTTTAAAAAAAATGATTGATTTAGCTTATCGAGTAACAATAATAAGTTATTAATTTACTTTTTAGTGTTTGACAAATGATGTTGTTGTGTGTACTTAAGAAATAACTTACCAAAAACTTTTTAAATAAATTAATAAGTAAAAACAAATAACTTATCGAAAACTACTTATTTAAATCAATAAATGTTTATGAAATCTTTTTATCCTAAAACTTTTTATAACTGATAGAACCAAATTTGTGATTTACTATACAAAACCTTTTTATCTCATTTGAATTTTGTTTACAATTTTATGCAAAATACGTTATAAAAAAAAAAAATACTGACCACATATTTTTAACGGACGGAGGGGGGTATGTGAGCCAAAAACTTTGTAATAACTGATATATTTTGTAAAATAAAGTCGAAGAGAACGTGTTGACTTTTTCTTTACTTTGATTTTAGAAAGAGAAGTGTTGAACCCAGCGGCTCTTTGACATTTTCACAAGTCAATGCAAAAAAGCACAACTAGAGAAATTTCCCATATTTGCTCCATGGTTTTCCATTTCTTACATTGTAGCCTATGAGGTTCTAGTTTCACACATTCGCCACAAACTTTTTAAACTCTTTGCCATCTCTTCTCATTTCAATATTTGTTTCGTTTTTCTTATTTTTGTCTCTTTCATATAAAAAAAAATACAATAATGCACATGTATAGTTGCATTTTGATTTAATGTTTGAAATGTTTTTTTTTTTCATAATAACGAAGTAAACGATACATATGCACCAAAATTAACAAGTAAAAATAAAGATTGGAACCATATTAAACTGATGCAATTTATCAGCACAATTAAAAAAAGTGTATATTTTGGAAAACGATAAATAAATTGCAAATTGAATAATTGTTTTGCTTTGTGATTCTTATTCCAAATGACTCTCAAATTGAACTTTTTAATAAAAGTTGCATCTTTTGCATCTAATATCTCAATGTAAGTGCTATATATACGTAATGAAATATGGTAAATTGATATTCAACTTCTACGTGACATAAATAATCCCTAACAATAGACCGACATACGATTTGAATAAACAATCAAAATACTTTGATTTAAGTAAAAAATAAGATACTTTGATTTCCATATGAAATAAGATCAATGATACACAATACACTTTTATATGGTGTATTATTAAAATTTATTTCCTCACGCAACACCTTAAATAAGGGGAAGTGATTCGTACACAACAGTTTTTTGTCATACACAACAATTTATGCATTATAGAGTTGTACAATATAACATTTTAGAATATCAATTAACTTGGATAATTTCTATGATCGTGATTGCAATCACCAACATTGGGGTATCACGAAATCCGATTTTGGATAATCCAAAAAATACAATTTTAAAAATCATGCTACTTCCAAAATCAAAACACAAAAATATACATTGTTGTTTTGTGTTCTATAGAGATACAGAGAACAAAATATACTTTTCGTGTATATGAGTTCCAACCTTTTTCTGGAACCAGAGAAAGATTCTTATACTAGAGGGAAAAGAGATTATGATGGTTGCTTCCAGATTTGGCGCCAAAACCGGTAGTTATTGGACCCCACTAGGGGTGCTGCCCCCAGACCCCGTATTCCCGAGTTCATAATTATAACACCAAGTGTACACCCCCGCACCTCCTAACTCGGTTAGTAAATGAAGTTCGACCTATCTCATTATTAATAATAATTACACAAAAATATGCTGATAACACCAAAATCACTAACAGATGATAGGTGACATCTAATGCCACCGAAGAGCATTAATCAACTTATTTTCAATACTTTCTTATGAAAAAGAGATCAAAGTCATGTAATAATTATCTAGATAGTCCATATATATTTCGGTAATCTATCAGGATAGTTTTATTATAATTAAAACGAAAAATACTTACTACGTGTTTGTGACTCATAGCTTTAGCATATACATTGAGAATGGTGTTGAAAAGTTCTAGAAAGAAACATTTTTCACTGATAGTTGATCTCGTAACATATATCACGTATAATAATTCAAATAGGGTTGTAAAAGATCTAAAACTAAGTAAAGTTTGACTGAATGATGTTAGCATAAGTTGATAGAACGGGTTGTTAAATGTTGAAGACTTCTTGACTCAAGAATGATTCTGGCTCAATTGAAAAACTTGAAATTACTCATTAATATGTATTCAAACAATGTTTAGTAGAACAAACTTGAATTAGAAGCTTAACGTACTCAAGTTGAATTCCACCAAAAACATTAGAAGATACATAAAATTCATCGAATTAAAAATAAAACAACTTCAAAAAATAAAATCCATATTTTGTTTGGAAACAACGATTTCATAAAAAGAACCCTGTCTAAGAGAAGAAAGGCAGGGTAAAAGGAAAACAACAAAAAGTTTACAAATTGTTAAACAAGCAACAACACCAATCAGCCAAATTACGATCCAAAATTACCCATAAATTTAATCCAATTGAACACCGTTTGTGAGAATGTGATATGTCGTTTTGCGGGTAGAGGGACAAATCTTGTTAAAAAGAGAATCGTTACGCACCTTTCAAACATACCAAAAGAAACCATATACGATAGCAAGGAGTACTTTTCTTTTCTTGGGTCACGGAACCCAATTGGCAGCAAAATCAATGACTTGTTTCATCGAAAGAAAACTCTGGGACACAATACCACACTAGTTGTGAAGCAAAGAGAGCACCTCACTTGCAAAATGGCAAGAAACAAGTAAGTGATCTCTGGAGTCCAAGCTGTTGGAACAGAGGAGAGACAGACACATGAGATGATTCTAACACCTCTTTGAACGAGGGCTAGGCTAGCCGAGATACGATCCATGCAAGCTCTCCAAACGAAACCGATGAATTTGGTGGGAACCAAATTAAACCATAAAGTATGAAAGAAAATAAAGGAAACGATGTACCAAAAGGTACCATACTCTATTGGTTATGAGCGTGTTCGACACGAAGCTTTTGGGATCGTTTGAGAGCTTCTAGCTTCTAGCGTTTGATAAAACGCTCCGTTTTAAACAGAAAACCTTGTTTGACACTACAAGCTTTTAGCGTTTAGTTTGAACAAAACGCTCCAAATCCAAATGCTACTTCATGTAGCGTTTAACAAAACGTTACAAGCTACAAGCTACCCGCCACCCACTACAAGCTACCCGCTACCAGCTAATTTTGCCGAATACGCCCTATAAAATACATTGTGTTGAGTGTTGACATAGCATATTGATTCAAACTTTATGTACCAAAATGTAATTTCACAAGAAAGAAAATAAAGCAAACGATGAGTCCCTTAATTTTCTCACTCTAAAACCCCCTTTCTCTCTCTCTCTAGGATTCTTGTGAAAGCCAGCTGCCCTTTTCTCTTTCCTGCCCAATTCTCTCTCCTTCCTACCCGTCCTTCTATCTCTCCTGCCCGTTCTTTTTCTCTCTCCCTCTAAAAAATTATTTATAAATTGCACCCCTTTTCCATTTCAACCCCCAATATCGTTTCTCTCTCTAAATCTCTCTCTAAAAAGTCAGCGCCTTGGTTTCTCTCTCTAAAAACCTGCATAAAAGTCAAACAATGGAGGTTGATTGGGACTTGCATGCGGTGGTCAGAGCCTGTTGCTCCACCGCCGCCTCCTCCTCCTCCGCCGCTTCAACCGCCACCACATCGACCGCTACCGCTGGAGCTCCAGCTTGGCCTGTGGATGCTTACAATCAACAAAAATCAAGTTTTCAAGATGAAAATTTCATGGGGTTTTTTCCAGATCCATTTCAAAGAAGAAATGACAACAGTATTGAACAGTTTTTGAATGATCTTAACAACCCCCTACACTTTCCAAAACTACAGAAACCACCTCTATCTCCACAGAGTTTGCCAATCTCACCTCTCTCGGTTCTTGGAGGATTACAAGATCCACCACTCCAACACCACCACCACCAGCAACAGCAGCAGCAACAGCCAAAACAACTTCAGGAAAAACAGCAATCTTTTGGTATATCTAGATGTACAACTTCTAATGCACAAAGTACAAGGTCAAAGAAAAGGTAATGAAAACATTTTCCGACATATCCAACTCGTGTAAATTTTGGGTTTTTGTTAATTTTGTGATGTATAAATTACCCTTCAAGAGAATCAATTTTCAAAATTACAATTTTTGTGAAAATTGCAAACATTTTGTTCCGTATTTTCGGGATATATGACAGAAAAATACGAGATTTTGGGGGCATACCCACATGCAGTAATTAATTTTTTCATTTTTTTTTTAAATATTTGATAAATAAAAACTAATCTTTAACATTATTAATGGGTTTTATGTATAACTTATTTCATAGGAAGAATCAGATGAAAAGGGTCTGTCAAGTCCCCGCTGAGGGATTATCCTCCGATATATGGTCTTGGAGAAAATATGGTCAAAAACCCATCAAAGGTTCTCCATATCCAAGGTTTGTAATTTTCTTATTTAATTACTATTTTATTTTAAATTTTAATTCTAATTAGAGTGTGAAAACAGGGTTATAAGGTATATATTCGGTAAATTTTTATTATTTAATTCAGTGATTTGTTGATGAAAGAGATTAAATTTTGTTAATTTGGATTGAACAGGGGATATTATAGATGTAGTACTTCAAAGGGTTGTTTGGCCCGAAAACAAGTGGAGCGAAATAGATCCGACCCGGATATGTTCATCGTCACCTACACCGGCGAACACAGCCACCCAGTTCCGACACACCGCAATTCTTTAGCGGGCAGCACCAGAAACAAACCCACCACTTCCGGCGACGAAGATAGTACCACTAAAACCAACAAACAAACTTCATCTCCGCCGGTATCTCCCCCCGCCAGCCAGTCTCCGACCACAGAAAAGGCGGAGGATAATGATACCGATGATGACAACTTTGATATGGTGATGGAGGACGACTTCTTTGAAGGATTAGATGAGCTTGTCGGTCCAGTTATTCCGGTGACATCAACGGCATCTCCACCTTTCCCATGGTTATCAAACAATGTCGCCACCACAAGCACCACCGCAGCTGGCGGTAGTTGACTTTTACAGGGTTGTGACGTTTGCATGATGACATGATATGCGTTTCTTCCTGCTGACTTTTCATAGTGTTTCTTTTTGTTCTTTTTTACTTTTTAGAGAGAGAAAAAGAAGGGAGAGAGATAGTAAAAATAGGCCTTTGCCAAGATAATCTTTAAACCATTAAAGGGTTGTACCATATGCATTAACCTCTGTACATTGTGTTCGCATATGTCTTTCGTTTTTCTTTTAGGCAATTGGGTATCAAACCCTTTTGTGGCTTAAAGAATATTGTCCCTTTACAATGAACTTTTGTACATGGTAGAAGAGTATAATTCTCCATTATAAAGAATGAAAGATTTTGATTGATTCCTTTATTTGAGAAGTATATATTATAATAATTTAGGTTATTTATTAATTATTCACGAATGTAATAATGATTTTGTATCTTACGTATTAATTAAGTTTGTATTTTATACTTTTATATAATATGTAATGATTTAAACTTTTAATATTGCAAAAAATGGAATTCTTATTCATAAAATTTTGAAAAGACTAGTGATTTTCGATCCCTACATAAAAAGTACTCTCCATCGAGGCCTTATAGTTTCTTGACCTCTTTTATGGTGCACTCGTGCTATAGAAATGTAGTTGACGTGTTAAATTTGTATTTCACACCACATTAATTCATTTCAACATTTTTGCTGTTTTTTTTTAATAATTAGTAAAACTTGATTATATTCTGTAGCTTATATATTATGAATTTTATATGATATATTAATGATTTATAGTAAAGCTGTAAAAGACATAGCTTTTATCCATACATGATAAATGTTTGAAAATTACTATTTTAAGTTTCTACTTAAAAGTACTATCCATCAAGGTCATATAGTCCATTGTGTCTTTGTTATGGCGCAATCGTGAAAATAACTTGTATTTTACGTATCGAAGTTGTAATTCAATCAGATTTAATCCACTGATCAACATTTTTACTTATTCTTTTAATAATAAGATGATAATTACATGACAAAAAAGATTAGAAAATAGATTACTATTAAATTACGTCAAATGTTGTACTGTTATTATGAAGACAACACAAAACCGATTTAATATTTTTATTCATTCGAGTATTATTCAAGGGCGGGTTTTAGTGGGAGCCCAGAGTAGCTCGTGTTGCCCCTCAAATTTTTTTTTTTTTTGAAACAACCATATATTAAAATGATAGCAATAAGCTAGATCAAAAACCAACTATAAATTATTAAGCGGTTGTTAAAGCCAACAAACTCATTTACTAGTATATTTTCTATTTCTATTACAGTACCACATCAATATAAGACCCAATGGTATGGGTGAACATTTGGACTGGACTGGACTGAACCGGGCCGGACCGGCTCTTGGACCGGACTAGTTTTGGAAAATATTGTGGACCGTGGACCGGACCGGATGAGACTTATCGGGTCCAGGTCCAGGTCCGGGTTTTCCGGTTCTTGGACTCGTTTGGACCGGTACAACTTTACATGCATATGGTACAATTTGTTAAAACGCGTTTTTGGGGTTTGATACAACTCGTTAAATGAATATGTTGTTGGGTTTGATACGTTACAACTCGTTAAAATGAATACTTTTTTGGGTTTGATATGGTACAACTCGTAAAAATGAACACGTTTTTGTTTCTTATGTCATTTGGACCGGTCAAACTTTGATTGTTTATAGTTTATCCCATTTGTTTGAAGGATTGTAAATCATTGAATATAACACCAAAACAACAAAATTATAGTTTAAAATCATCTACGAATTCTAAGTTACGCGTTGGAAAAAAACTGCATGTCAATCCGTCTTAAAACAAATGAGATATGCTTGTTTAAACAATTTTACAAAATACAAAAGTTTAAATTTCTTGCTGAAAAGCTGAAATATTTCAGCTTTGATATCTCATATTAAAATGATTGTAACTCATCGAATATAACATTAAAATCAGCAGAATTATAGTCTAAAATCATCTACAAACTCTAAATTAAATGTGGAAAAAACCGCATGTAAATCCGACTTAAAACGAATGAGATATGTTTGTTTAAAGAAACTCACATAATACAAAAGTTTAAATTTCTTGCTGAAAAGCTGAAATATTTGAGCTTTGATATATCATCTTTGAAGAATTGTAATTCATCAAATATAACACCAAAAACAACAAAATTATAGTCTAAAATCATCTACAAAGTTTAAATTATACTTTGGAAAAAATAACATGTCAATTCGACTTAAAGCGAGTGATATATGATTGTTTAAAGAATTTCACAAAATACAAAAGTTTAAATTTCTTGCTGAAAAGTTGAAATATTTCAGCTTTTATATCTTATCTTTGAAGGATTGTAACAAATCGAATATAACACCAAAAACAAAAAAATTATAGTCTAAAATCATCTAAAAAACTATAAATTACACGCTAGAAAAAACCACATGTCAATCATATGCGTGTTTAAAAAATTTCACAGAATACAAAAGTTTAAATTTATTACTGAAAAGTTGAAATATTTCAGCTTTAATATCTCATCTTTGAAGGATTGTAACTCATTGAATATAACACCAAAAACTGTTGGATTAGTGTCTAAGCCCATAACTATTTTGGTATGTACTTGACCCGATTGCGAGCATGGTCCTTTTGGGTTGCCTTCACCAAAACAACTTGATAGGATGATTTATGGAGAAAGAGATTAATTATGATTTATTAATATATTATATGAATAATATATTAAGAGAGAAATCATATTATTTAATTAATAATAGTCAAGAATTAATCAGAATTAATTTTGTGGCTAAAAGACATTAATTAAATAAAGGGGACTATAACTGTCAATTGTGTGATAGTTGGATATTGGGCTAATGGACTCCATAGAGGATGGAGTGGACGAAATCTATGGGGAAACCCATTAGAATTCGTCCAAGGCCTCTAAAGGAGGAGTCCATGGGCTGCTTAGGGCCTAAGCAGTCAAATTAGGGTTTCCTTGTTAGATAACCCTAATAGCCTCACATATTTAAGGACCCCTAGGGCACCAAAAACGTGGCTAACTGATTCCTTAGGGTTTCTAGACGTTTTTGGTGTCCTCTCTCTCCTCCTTCTTCATCCTTATTGCTTATGGTGTTTGTGACTCCATTAGAGGTGTGACACTTGTGACATTAAGCTTTCAGAATCCAATTACAAGAAGGAATTGAGATTGTTATTGCTACATAACAATTAAGGTAAGATCTAAACCCTAATTCATTTGTTATTTGATTATCACATGCTAGATCAAGGGTTTATAGCTTTGGATGATTATTGCATGTTCATTAGACAAAATAGATCTAAAGCTTTAGGGTTTGCATGTACACCATATGAATGTTGTAGTGCTCAAAACTCATCAGTGGTATCAGAGCTGTTAGAACAAAGTTCTAGTAGGATCGATTAATTCTAAGCATAAAAGCAATAAAAAACGTAATGAAGAACACATGAATGGTTTAACTGATGTCGAATGATTAAACTTTAACACCTCAGAAGAGCTCGATTAAGAACTTCGACTGTAGAGGTGTTTAGGGTTACAAAGCAATAATGATAATAATCACGAACGTAACTAAGGCATACATGCATGCACTATATATAGCTTAACCCTAATTAATAATCACGGATGGACAGGCCCAATCCAGATATACAAAATAAAGCCCATGACGCAACATTAAATACCCAACAATCTCCCCCTTTGCGTCAATGGAGCCGAGAGCTCAGTTCGGTTGAGCTATAGAAGACTTCTTGACTGTCTTGAACACCTTTGGTATAATGGCCAGTCGAGTATGACAAAAAGTAATATACTACCGAAGCATGTCGGTGAAGTTCTTATTGTCTGACTCAGTATTGTGCTTGCATCGATGAATAATACTAATTATGTGCTCCAAGCAGTCCGTTGAGAACAGATGCTTATCAACAAGAGCGAAAAGAAATCTGTTGGCTTCGCCTTTTGTGAACATCACTGTGAGATGTGTAGAGTCAATTCGACCCATTTGCATCTTGTTTACATCTCCAGGTTTTCCAGTTGGCTTCACAGTTGGTTTCTTTTTCAAGACTTTAGCAATCTCCTGATCCATTGTAACAACTTCATGGACATAGGAAGCCAACATCCTCTTCAGATGATCTAGGATCGGCTCATACTCCTTCGCATTAGTGAGCAAAATGTTGAACAATAAGATCCAATCATGAGGATTCAAGTTAGGAAGATCTGCCAGGGATATCACAGAAACCGAGTTGTCTGAACCTCGAGTTATCTTGAAATTAACATTGACAAACTTCCCTGCAGGCGAAGGTTTCAGCACCTTGACTGTTGTAATCTTCTGTGCACTCCAAGTCAGATACCGAGGCTGACCGAACTTGAGATAGAAATCGATAAGTTCACGATCAACCTGAGGGTGAGGTGAGGGAACTTGAACTGTTGAATCAAAGCAGTGAAAAATAAATGCCTTTCGTGTTATAGGCATATCAAACTGTGAGTCCCTCGTATTCTCACAATCAAACGAAGCTACAGGTTCCAGCCAGTACATGCTTGGAAACTCTATCGCTGCTTTGATGAGCGTTTCCCTGGTCCAAGGAGGAAACAAGGCCTTTTTGCAAATTAAGGCATCTTGCTCTTCCTTGTTCTTTCGCTCCCTCTCTTCAGCTTCCTTTGCAACCCGAAGGTTTTCATCTAACTCCTAATCCCTTTTCTTCCGTTTCAGGGCATCATCAATAGTTTCTTCTTCATCACTATCATCAACAAGACCCTTCTTCTTTTCAGAACCCGAAGCCTCATTACCCTTCGGTTCTGTTTTGACATTGACCTTCGGTTGAGTTTTCTGAGCACCTTCTCCCCCTTGTTTTGGAGGTACGGATCTCTCCGAAACACCCTTCATTTCATGTAGAAGTTCAAGTGCAGGAAGGAGCTTGGAGGTTAGGTGATTCCGAATCGTCAGAGTCAGAATTGGATCATGAGCAGTAAGAACATTGTGTAGCATATTCTGAACATCACCAGCACAACTGCGAAAAACAGCATGCTCAGTTTTTAACAATGAAATCTCCCTTTCAGCTTGAGCCAGTTGAACCTTCAAGACTTCAACAACAATGGTTTGACGAGCAAGATCCTCCCTTAATGTGTTCTCCTTTGCTAAATCAGCATGGAGTTTTTCAAGATGAGAATTCACTGAGCTAAGAAGTGAAGTGTTCTCAGCGTGAATCTCAGAGCGAACATTCTCAAATTTAGCTTGTTCCCCTTGTAGTGACTTTGAGATAGAGTCAACTGAGGCATTCACCTTGGCTGCATTCGCATCTGCATGACCCTTAAGAGATTCAAGGAAGATCTTGGAATTGTGAAGGAGTTCTACAACATCTGTAGTAGCCTTCTGACACGAAGAGGTGGATGCTTCAACCGCCTTTGTTGATTTATCAATCGCTCCTGTATATTGTTCAAAAGCAGTGTCTAGGAAGGCCTTCAGCACAACATCATTATACTTCAAAGAAGAAGCGATCAATCGATCAAGCTTTTCATCGAGACTTTGCACTTGTTGTCTGGCTACCGGAGCCTCTTCATCTTCATCAGTAGGGAGTCGATAAGGACTGTAATAGTTGGAGTCAAACTCAAGATTGTCATCTCCAAGAGTAGCACCAGAATCAGTTGAAGGTGAGGGTGAAAGAAGTTTGGATGTAACAGGAGGTTCGGTTTCAGTATTAGCCCCCGTATCAGATACGTTGACGTTGACTGGAGGTTCGGTTGTAGTGGTGGAGATAGGAGTAGTTGTGGTAGTTGCTTGTGAAAAGATGGGAGGTGATAAAGGAGTTGTAGAGATTGGAATTGTACTAACTGGTGGTGGTGGTGGTACAATAGTGGTGGTTTGAGATGTAGGCGGTGGTGGAATTGGAGCAACCGAAACTGGAACAGTTGTTTTCGGTGGAGATAGAGGAGGAGTTGGAATCTTGTCATGAAGAGGTTCAGTAGGAGTTGGAGAACGAGGAGGTGTATTACCTCTTGGTGAACCATGATGCTGAACTTCCTCTTCCTCATCAGCCGAGTTCTCCTCATCATGTTCTGAACTTGAAGGAGAAGGACTCTTTAATTTCTTTGCCATCTTTTTGACTTTCTTTGGAGCCGAAAAGTCAGCCTTTTCAGCCTTTTGCTTTTTGGATTTTACAGGCTTAGAAGAAGGACCTTCGGTTTAAACCTTCTTGGTATCTGCCCTCTTCCCTCGCTTGGAAGGCTTCTCCACAGCATCTAAGGCAGCCTTCTGTTAAGGAGTCAGTTCTCTTGGACCCTTGGGAGTAAGCTTTCGGTAGTCAGCCATCACCTTACTTTCGCTCGACACACACCTGTACATTGTTTCAGGTATAGAACCATTGTGAGAGAACTTGGTGGCATCTGAGAAGATAATCTTCTTTGTATGAAAAGAAGCCACAGAAGAGAGCATTGCATCCTTCATAACCGGAATCTGTAAGGACTCAATGGATCGTCGGGTGATGATGGTCCAGAAACGACCACATGAAATCTCGGAATGTCTCGTTGAGGTGTTGAGACTTTATACCAGTTGCGACCAAACAATCGAGCCATAATCCAAGTTAATGCCATTTTAGAGACCATAGAGAATGGTCATAAAACCCTTACTGGTTCCATCTGACCCAACTACCCGTTCCGCCAAACCCTTGTTGATTAAAGTAAGTAACCCATTCCATTGCGACGGCAAGCAGGACTTCTTAAACTTGGTCACAGTGGTAAGAACATCAGTGTAACCCATCTCATAAAACATCATGAACAACTGGGTTGTAGTGATGAAATCAGGAGAAATAACAGATGCATCGACGGCAAGCCCTAACAGGGAGCAGAATCGAGCTTTCGAAATAGAAGCCTTGTGATTGAAGATTTGGAAATAGATTCTCTCCTTGTTCTTGTCGTAGGACGCAGTAGAATACACTTGTGACAGCAGAGACATTGGAACAGATTCCACCTGCGTTAGAGCGATAATCAGAGGAGAGTACTTGAGACATTCAACGACGTGGAGCATGTACGAATCATACAAAAAGGGGTTCAGTTGAATGATCAAGTTCTAATTAGGTTTGATCACAAGCAATGACGATGATGCAGTTTGATCTTGAATAGATGATGATTCCGCCATTGTTGATGTAAGGAAGAAGATGAACAGTTGCAAATCGTCGGGTGTATTTGAGAGAGTTTGAAGAAGGTACAAAAGGCGTGAGAAACACTTTATATACCGTTGCCAGGAGAGAGAAAGAATCTTCGTGATGATGATACGATCACTGAAACATCGCCTGAAAAAGCATGATGTGACAGGTTGGTTTCCCCAGATAAACGTCATCACGCGTGGCTTTAGGAACCGTTCAAATTCACGCGCCCAAAATCTTATCCATATATTGTCTTTTCAAATTCACTTTCGCTCCAAATGTTAAAAGAACCACTTTCGCTCCAAAAATAAACTTTAAACGAGCCATAAGTAACATCAACCAGAATTTTGGAAAATCACAAAGAATTTTCTTGCAAGAGTGTGCCAAAAATAAAGAAATAAAGCAAAATGTGTAGAGGATGTGAGTGATGTCGTTAATAAGACATGAAGCAGATGATTCCGGGCAAGAATCTCTTCCTTCAAAGTCAAGAGAGACTTGAAGTGCTTGTGTGGTTCCCCGAGAAAATACGATCGAGTGTTTGTAAAGAAACACCGAAAGGCTTCTTTTAAATAAAAGGTCTAAAGGGTGGCTTATCTTCAACCGAACATCGATTCTTAACATAAGACCGAAAGTTGGATGAAGTACTTGTGAGACCGATGTGGTCTGTTGAACAAGTAGGTTGGATAATATTTGTGGTGACTAAAGATGTTATAAAAATCTCAAAAACAAAAAACAAACTGGATCTTTTTGGGAAGAAATGCTTTGGTGTTAGACAATTTCATAAGACCACTCAAAAAATAAAATGAGATTTTGATAGGTAACAAGTGAGATATTGAATATAAATATTCACCGTCAATTCATTATTGGTGTTGGATTTTGGGTCTCACTTAGCACGTGGTGTACACATCTAAGATCATAAACACAGATTTGGTGTAACCATAAACCTCAGTGGTAATATCTGAGAGTCTCAAGGGTTACCTTGGTGAAACGAAAGTTGATGGAGAATGTAGAGGAGGTGGTTAAGGAACCGAAAGTACCCCTGCTATATGAAAGTGACAAAGCAGAAAACTCTTAACTCACTTGAGAAGAGTAAGGTAGCTCAGGACCTGAGTTAAATTAGCAGCCTGATTGGGAAGATACGATAGGTATAGATCGAATCATTAAGGCCTTACTCATAGTCTTAGAGGCTTCGGTCTACATGCAGCAGCATGCTTCTAGGGACACTTAACTAGTTCAAATTGAAATGGTCATACCTGCCCTAGCTCCAATTTATGTATTTAACGATGTTCTTGGTACCTAGTAAAGAGAATAAACAAAGACAAACAAACCACACAAACAAAACAAACAAAACAAACAAAACAAACAAAACAAAAAAAACAGAAAATAATCAAGAGATAAATAAAACCTTTTGGAATTTTGAATTTTCTGAAAAATAATAAAAACAAAATATTTTTGGATTTTTGAAGTTTCTGAAAAATAATAAAAAAAGAAAAAGAAACAAAATGAAATTAATATTAAAAACTTTAGGAATAAAAATAAAACATAGCAGGAAAAAGAGTTAAAAGAGAGTTTACAAAGTATACAGCCGAAATCAAACCATAAAGTAATGAAGCGGAATAAACCGAGCGTTCGGTTCATTTCGGTTACCTAAAATTCTGGAGCCGAAATAGACCGAGCGTTCAGTTCATTTCGGTTCCCGAAAATTATGGAGCCGAAATAGACCGAGCGTTCGGTTCATTTCGGTTCCCGATAAATCCGGAACCGAAATAGACCGAGCGTTCGCTCTATTTCGCTTGTCTAATTTTTAGAGAGAGGTTTGAGGGTTCGGTACCGACTCTGCTTCCATCATTCCCAAACCTTGTAGAATTTTATTGAAGCTTGCTTCTGGTAAGGCTTTAGTGAAGATGTCAGCCAGTTGATCAGAGGACCGAACGAAATGTATTTCCACGTTTCCATCTTCAACATGGTCCTTGATGAAATGGTATCTTAGTGCAATATGCTTTGTCTTTGAGTGTTGCACAGGATTGTGACATATTCTTATCGCGCTTTCAGAGTCACAATAGAGGGGTATTTTCTTCATACTCAGTCCGTAGTCTCTTAGTTGGCTTTGTATCCATATCACTTGTGAGGTACAGGATGTTGCAGTTATGTACTCAGCTTCGGCTGTTGAAAGAGACACACAGGTTTGCTTCTTGGACTGCCAGCTAACAAGTTACCATCAAGGAATTGGCATCCTCCAGTTGTGCTCTTTTGGTCCAGACCGCATCCTCCAAGATCGGCGTCAGAAAAAGTGTTGGGTTTTGAGCATTCTAACACTCCTAAGTGTACATGCGACCCTAAATACCTTGGATCTATGTTTTCTCTATTATACATGCAAATATGATTATCCAAGGTATTATCCTAACTAGCATACCAAAACATTGATACTAGGATAATAAAATGGATAGAATACATACCTTGTTGTTGTTGCTTGACTCCATGAAGCTTGAGAGCCTAGTGCCCCAAGTGTGACACCTCAAATGGTTCACACAACATCATGAACTCTT
The DNA here is from genome assembly GCF_052849685.1 of Lactuca virosa. Lineage (NCBI taxonomy): Eukaryota > Viridiplantae > Streptophyta > Magnoliopsida > Asterales > Asteraceae > Lactuca > Lactuca virosa. Next base: position 5,001,894 of record NC_136432.1, on the reverse strand, counting down.
GGAATAACCATGAGAAGAAGACATACATGTTCAAATTGGCTAGCCCTCAAAATATGTATATCACTAGTGCCATTTCTTGAACTAAAGGGGTTCTTATATAGTGTGGCTATTAGGGTTACACCATGTAACTCATGACTTTACCCATTCCTTATGCTCCATGGGTTTTAACCTCCATGGAGTATCCATGGATCACCACATGGGTTAAACCCAACATAAAGGAATCTTGGATCATAAGCCCACATATATAAGAATGAATGATTTACACAATCAATCCCCATATATTTAATTAGTCTCTTTTTGATCACTAAATTAAGTCCAAATTAATTCTTGATCAATACTAATTAAATAACATGATTTCATATTAATATATTAGAACTTATAATATATTAATATGTCACAAAATGTCTTTTCCTCATAAACGGTCTATCCAAATGTTCCGATGCCATGCAACCCAAATGGACCATGCCGAGTCGGGTCAAGTACATACCAATTATAGTTATGGACTTAGACACTAATCCAACAGTCTCCCACTTGGATAAGTCTAAAACTATTATCGCGTATGACTTCAGGAACCAACTGGCAATCGTAGCTCTCAAAAGCCGCTGTCGAACTCTGACCTTGTAGATGAACTCTGACCTTTGTCAATGACTTGTCCATTAGATAAGGGATCATATATTCCTCCATTCTAGATATCATATGGACTGAGACATGGATTATAATCATTCTCTCTGTCCATTTGTTGTTTCCCGATTTCCGATTTATGACGATTGACTAATTGAACAAATCAAATCAGTCCAGGCCCGGCCGAGCGCTTACATTTGTCATCACCAAATCATCGAGGGGCCCACAGATATCACTTTTATCCCGGGTAAAATGAATGGATAAACTTCGACTCATATGGCTTGTTCTACTACTTGTTGAATCATACACAAAGGCACGTTTTATAACACCGAGTTACCGAATGCGTTTTCGTGCAATCAATGTACAACCAACTCATAGTAACAACTCATATCTCTAGGTTTGAAGAATATAAGATATTATCGTCTCATGATCACTCGTGATAAAATCCATGAAGTGATTCCAATGAGCACGGGTTGAATCCAATACTCAGAACTTATGAGCACTCATGAGTGTTGTAGCCCCTTGTACAACATCTTAGACCTCTACAAGCCAACCCATGACAGTCTTGATTCATATCTACTTCCAACATATGACCGACTGTGGATAGTTTGAATAACTTAGTCAATCAGGAAGAACGACCTAGTTATTCTGGAAGTCAAAACATGCAAAATGAAACACAATAATAATAGAATCTAATATGGTATCAAAACCTATGAACATAAATAAAACACCTTTTATTTAGCACCATATGATTACACATTATTCATTGTATACTGTTTCAGCTATCAACTTTATTCTTGAATTTAAAACAATAGTTGTCCCATGCTCCAAGCATGTACACTATGTTTTCTAAACATTAGTCATGCCATACACCAAGTATGCATACTATGTTTGTCTATGATCTTCACTTTGTGAATTAGATCAATTGAACATAACTCCAACGATCCTCTTTCACAGTCCCAAATCCTTACTGCAAATGCAAGAATTCCAAATTCATGCCATTTACTGAAATCTGTTAGATTCTAAACTTATATGCATTGATCCTCCAGTAATGATTATGCACAGAGTTACAAGGACTTGACAACAAACATTACAGAGCATTCCAAGGAGATCAACTCCTTGGAAACATCCTTCTTGCATTAAGTTTCCTAATCTTACACAGATTGAATAATTTCCAACTTTGAAACATTTTCATATTCCATTTTGACTATCACTTCTGAACAAAAGTTGCCTCCTTACAGATTATGTCAATATGGTCCTTCCAGAATTAACACTATACTTCCAACTGTCCTTGAGCAACCAATCTTTGGTAAACCTTAGATTGTCCTCAACAATTGCTTAATCCTTTTAGTCATATCCAGTTCTAGACCTTTTCCCTTCTTAATGCCCCAGGCATTTGGAAAATTTAGAAAGGATGAATATAGCACATGAAATCGATCCTATATCCGAAGCATATGGGACACGAGTCATGATGTCTCACATAAAGACTAAACCAGTCTTTTGCTATAACATTTCCATTTCTATTTTCCAAGTTCTCATAATTCAGATTATGAAAAGGGATGCCGTAATCATAATCGAATTTTAGAACGCAAATAATGGACCCATATATAGAATTTCCTTATGTTGAGTCATTCCAACATGAAATTCATATATATATCCTTGACTAAATACGACTTAAAAACTCAATCTAAGCTTTTAGAATTGAAATGAAGTATAATTTCCTCTCCCTTAATTATAGCAAAACAACTTTTTCAACCCCTGCAGCCTCACGAATTGAAACTTTTGTTTTCTATAATTAACATTGCTAACTTGCAATCTTTATCATAATTATCATGCTCCCACTAACATGATGATTATTAGCATAACACTCATGCTCCCACTAGCTTTGACATGTAATCAGAAATCAGCTGGACTTCTAGAAATCAATACTTTATTGACTTTCTTACCAAAGTTCAGATTTCTGATACTAGATTGCTTTGATAAAACTTTATCAATATCATACACCTTATCTTAGATAGCTCACAGGTGTGTCTAAACAATTTTAAGAACTATGAAAAGGGATGCCGTAATCATAGTCTCGATTGTTTAGACCTTTACCACTTCTCACAAGTCCATGTTAGTGTGCCGGTTAACCACACACGCTCCACTAACGACTTTGAGAATGCAAATATCACAATTGCTATCTATATAAAATCTACTTAGTGAAAGTGTTTCCTCACCATCATTTTCATGAATCGGAGAGAAACCTTATGACACTTAGATTTTATGGTGTATGAGTTCCTATCCATATGAATTTTGTCAAAACCATAATCACAAGACAAGGTTACTGACAAATCCACACTTATATGGATTAAACTTGTGCAATCTTAAATTCTTGCCATTTGGCAGCTCAAGGGCCTGCCATTGCTTCCAAGTAGCTGTGCAACCAATTGAGAACTCTCAGAACTCCTATGCAAAGCCAACTTGAATAGGCACAGACATGTCGACACGATAGGTTATAAACCTCAAGTCGTGTGCTAGTGAAGAACTTCAGGTTTTATTCTTGATTAGTTCTTGAGACTTTCAAGACCTTTAAGACTCCCACTGTCCTCTTGACATATAAGACTTTCTTGTCAGATATTCAAGAGATAGTGTGGATTCTAATCAGGACAAACACTTCACACAATTGGCCTTAGTTGGTCTTTGTTTTATTCAAAACATCACAACTTACCAATTTCAAATGTACAAGAGTAGAAAACTTTTACTCTTACATTTGACAAGTGTTTTAAACCTTCTTTAAGACATGTCACTCAAGTTACAATCTTAGAGTATAACTCTAAGAATTGTTTTTGGAACGAAGTATAAATCATCTTCTTGATTTAACCACTTCAACAATTCATAGCTCCTCTTCTTAGCTACCAGAATGCACTTAGAGGATGAATTGTGATAAGGTCTCTTAATCATTAAGATGATTATATAACATGATACTAAAGTACTCTCCCATCTTTTCAGATTTGAGAAACTTTTATCTTTCTGCCTAAGTTGATTCTTCTTATTCGCTCTTGCCATACATTGAAACCTTTTTCCAATGTCTCAGAATTACACTTAAGCTTGTAAGTATAACCATATTTACTGAATTTTAGTAAATAATGACGAATAGTCTTAACGATTATTTGTGGTGGACTTGACCAGTGCACAAGAATGTGTAGTCGATCCCTTAGTCCTTCACTTGACTCACATATACATGTGAACAAGGAACCAGTCTTAATTTTCCAAAGATGAAAAATTCTCATCCATCATACTATACAACTTGCATGATTCCAAGTTTCGGTCCAATTGAAACTTGGGTGATGAGAATCTTTCCTTATTTGGTAAATTTAGACACTACCACAAATGAAAGAATCAAATTCATATTTCCACTCTTGCTCTTAATGGAATCTTATAAGCAACAAAAATTTTCACAAATGCCATTGTAAGGATATTTTAAAATAAATAAAATCAAAATTTTTTTTCCTTTTATTTTAAAACTTTGCGGAAAAACTATCCTTACAATGCAAAAGCACATGAAAACTTTGTTGTTATTTATTCCTAAGCAATATATCATAACTCTTAAGAAGTAGCTCAAGAATCCGATCTTCAAACTATGCGATAGAAATCCATCTATGCCATCAGATTCAGCATATTCTTTCTTTAAGTTTCTTCACTTTTCCTTTGATTCTTAAAACATCAACATGTGACCCAGTCACATCATGTATCAAGAATCTCAGAATAGAAACTTAGCAGAGTTAGATAGTGGACTTTACCTGAAGTAGAATCAAACTTATTGACTTTAACATCCTTAGGTAAATTTGGCAGCTTCACAACCAATGCCCCTTTCTTTGGCGATGGACCCTTGATAATGGGACTATCTCAGACCTAGCCTTTCTCTTTACCATTTGGTCAACCGAGTTGACTATGGTCGATCCCTTTCCATTGGGAAGAGAGAGCTTTACTGGATATCCAATGTCATCATTGTCAAGGTCCATAAAGTTTTAGGAAGTTGATCTTAGCAAATAGATAAGATCATTAAGGGTCTTGTCATAGTCTGTTTCATAGGAGTCCCAAAGGAACTCACTATGTGACTTTGAAAATAGTTGAGTCACCAACTTTCTCAAGACTTTGACACCCAACTCTCCCGGCTTGTCAATATCTGACTACATCTCCAAGATGTGATCACATATAGACCTTTGCTTGAGTGACCTTAAACTTTTCAGGAACTTGTGAGTTAGGGAGAATAATTGGAGGAGGTGAAAGAAGTATGATTTCCATGGGACATCATCTTCATTTTAGGAAAGCTTGTTTCAAGAGATTTGGGAAGATCATCTTTTGGGAGATATTCAAGAGAGTTGATTTAAAGTCCTTAATATAACACCCAATATGAAATATTAAGGCTAGGACCCAACAACCTATTTATAACTGGAAGAGGGATGCCGTAATCCAAGTTATAAAATAGTTGAAGGTAGGTAAATGGCGATTTACCAATTTCCACCATGAAAAACGAAATATAATTAAGTTTTAATTGGATTTGAAACTCCTAGATCTTTTGAGATACATTGAACTTTCAATGGCATGTTTGAATCTCGATTGTGCCCTCTCAAGTTTGTGACTGGGATGCCGAGGATCACAAACAAGGTGTGAATAACCATACAAATTGACTTGGTACCCTCAACAATATTACCTAATCGATGTGCCGGTTAACCACACACGCTCCACCGATCTATAATAAAGTTAAGTTACCCCTTGCCACTCTTACTAGTCCATGTTAGTGTGCCGGTTAACCACACACGCTCCACTAACGACTTGGTCAGGTACAAAGTGTAATTTTATGGGCTAGCACCAATTTCACATTTTCCTAAGTAACTAAGAATTGGGAATTTATAAATGTTTAGTTACTTAGTATTTATCATTAATACTTTTAATGAAGGGAGAATTATAGTCTTTGTCCTACCCGTTCGGCTAACGACCCTCCACCAGTCAAGGAAGCGGTGGGTGAGAGTGGACACCCATTAAACTGCCATTTTATAGGCAGTAACCTTATACCCCCCTTATAGACCGGCTTCGTGAATGAGGCCTACTAACGGTAAGATTGACTTTATGTTATACATATCTATATAATTAAAATTATAATAATAGTATAAGGGTTTGAATTTTAACTTTTAAAATTCTAAGGGCTAACTTGGAATTAAAGTATTCATAAGTGAAACTTTTCAAATTCCAAAACTTGAGGGCAAGTTTTGAAACTATTCAAAACTAATTAATTTCATAACTTATGTGTTTAAAGTAGTTTTAATTAAAAAACTCTTTAAGTTCCATAACTTGAGGACAAGTTATGGAAGACCTTAAACTAATAAAAAAAATGTAACTTTTCTTTATTTTGTAATTTATGAAATTAATTAAGGTTACACATTTTATTACTTAATGAAGTGACTCTTGAACCTCCATAACTTGAGGACAAGACTCTTCATTTTATGTAACCATTGCCAACTTTTATGAGTTTTATGAAACTTAAATGTGACTTTTCATATAACTTGAGGACAAGTTACAAAAAACACATTTTAGAATCAAATCTTAGATTAAAATGGATTGAAAACACATAATCAATTAACTTTTCTATTAATCTAAGCAACTCATAAGAACAAGATAATTCAAATCAAACTTTTTCATGTAATTAGCCTAATCACTAAACTAATACAAAACATGAATCTATTGACAATTATCTTTGAAATTGGATTAGTATGAACATTACCACATCAAAAACAAGTTTATAAGTTCAAAAACAGCTTATGGTAATGTTCCTAGTCCATTTCTAGCCAAAAAACTCGAAAATATGCTGTCTAGGGCTCCTACTCGTCGAGTGTATCAACCTACTCGCCGAGTAGGATGATTTTCTTCATGTACTCGACGAGTTCATCAGTGGACTCGGCGAGTACAGTGCCCAGAATGCCCGAAATTCGACTTTTTCAGCATTTTTCAGCAATTTGCATCAAGTATAATTGAAAACAAGCCTAGGCTCTGATACCACTGTTGGGTTTTGAGCATTCTAACACTCCTAAGTGTACATGCGACCCTAATAACTTGGATCTATGTTTTCTCTATTATACATGCAAATATGATTATCCAAGGTATTATCCTAACTAGCATACCAAAACATTGATACTAGGATACTAAAATAGATAGAATACATACCTTGTTGTTGTTGCTTGACTCCATGAAGCTTGAGAGCCTAGTGCCCAAGTGTGACACCTCAAATGGTTCACACAACATCATGAACTCTTGGAATAACCATGAGAAGAAGACATACATGTTCAAATCGGCTAGCCCTCAAAATATGTATCACTAGTGCCAATTTCTTGAACTAAAGGGGTTCTTATATAGTGTGGCTATTAGGGTTACACCATGTAACTCATGAATTTACCCATTCCTTATGCTCCATGGGTTTTAACCTCCATGGAGTATCCATGGATCACCACATGGGTTAAACCCAACATAAAGGAATCTTGGATCATAAGCCCACATATATAAGAATGAATGATTTACACAATCAATCCCCATATATTTAATTAGTCTCTTTTTGATCACTAAATTAAGTCCAAATTAATTCTTGATCAATACTAATTAAATAACATGATTTCATATTAATATATTAGAACTTATAATATATTAATATGTCACAAAATGTCTTTTCCTCATAAACGGTCTATCCAAATGTTCCGATGCCATGCAACCCAAATGGACCATGCCGAGTCGGGTCAAGTACATACCAATTATAGTTATGGACTTAGACACTAATCCAACAAAAAGCTTGAACAAAGAATCCGGATCTAGCAGGGTACCAAAGACCGAGAGAAGAGGTTCGCTTCAGATAACGGGAAATATTTTTCACTGCCACCATGTGAGGTTCTCTTGGATTTGCTTGAAACCTGGCACAATAACAAACAGAGAACATAATGTCTGGTCTACTAGCTGTTAGATACATAAGAGACCCTATCATTTGACGATAGAGTGTTACGTCAACATCAGGTTTTTCCAGAGATGGTGTTAACTTTGTGCCAAACGCCATGGGAACCTTCACCTTAGAATCTCCCGTCATACCGAACTTCGTCAACAAGTTCTTCGTGTAGGCCTCCTGGTTGATAAAAATGCCTTCTAGTCCCTGTCTTATATTCAATCCAAGGAAAAAGTTAATTGGACCCATTGCGCTCATTTCAAATTTAGTCTCCATCAATTTCCTGAATTCAGCCGTTAAGCTAGGATTCGTGGAGCCGAAGATGATGTCATTGACATAAATCTGAACTATCATTAGATGTTCGCTTTCTTTCTTTCGGAAGAAGGTTGGGTCAACCGAACCTTGCTTAAATTTTGACATTTTAAGAAAGCGAGTTAATGTTTCATACCAGGCCCTCGGTGCTTGCTTCAGACCATATACAGCTTTGTCCAACACATAGCAGTGATCAGGGTATTTCTCGTTTACGAACCCAGGTGGTTGCTCAACATACATAGTTTCTTCTAGTTCTCCATTTAAGAAAGCACATTTCACATCCATCTGGAAAACTTCTAAGTTTTTATGTGCAGCATATGCCAGAAAGATTCTAACTGATTCCAACCTTGCTACAGGAGCGAAGGTCTCCTCATAGTCTATCCCTTCTTCTTGGCAATATCCCTTTACCACCAACCGAGCCTTATTGCGAATAACGTTGCCCTCTTTATCCAATTTATTCCTGAAGACCCATTTTAAGCCGACCACAGAAGCATCCTTTGGAGTGGGAATCAGCCTCCAAACTCGATTACGTTCAAACTCATGGAGTTCATCTTGCATAGCTTGTACCCAATCAGCATGATCAAGTGCAGTATTAACCGTCTTCGGTTTGATTTTGGAGACAAACGAATTAAACATGCAGAATTCAACATGAGATAATAAGGCAGTTTGTTTCGCTTTCAATTGAGAACGTGTTAGAACTTTTTCATATGATTCACCAATTATTTGTGTTTTGGGATGATCCTTAGTCCATTTCATTAGAGGAGGGTAATTAGGGTCATAAGCAGGATCCAATTCTGCATTTACCTCTTCTTCAAGTTCTGATTGATCTCCTTCGTCATTTGTATTCTCATTCTCCCCCTCAAATGGCGAACCGAATCCCATGTCAGGTTCAGGATTCTCCCCCTCGGTTGGAGTTGGATTCTCCCCCTCGATTGGACTATTATGGGTTGGGATTGGAGTTGTATTCTCCCCATCAATTGGACTATCAGAGGTTGTTTTTGGTACAGATGAACCCTCTGATGGGTTTTGAGCATTCTAACACTCCTATGGTGTACATGCAACCCTAGAAACCTTGGATCTATGTTTGACTAAGATACATGCAAATAATTATTTTTCCAAGGTTCTTATCCTAACTAGCGTGGCATGGAATACTTGAATAAAATAAAACTAGTAGAATTACTTACCTTGTAGTAGTAGTTGATTGCTTGGAGTTTGAGAGCCTAGCACCAATAATGTGGATGCCTCAAATGGAAGTCACAAATCACCACAAACTTGGAAACTTGAGAGAATAGTCACAAACTTCTTGAAATCGGCCATCTTAGTTTACACACATCAACTAGTGCAATTTCAAGAACCAAAGCCTCCTTTATATAGTGTGGTGGATTAGGGTTACATCCATGTAAACCCTAATACCCATGTCTTTTCATTTCCATGAGATCCATGGGTTAAAGCTCCATGGAGTATCCATGGACTTTCCATGCAAGCCTAGCCCATTCCAAATAAGCATTAGCCCACACTATATAAATACAAGAGCCCATATTTATTTAGTCATACTTTTGATCTCTAAATTAATTCTAAATTAATTATAGATCAATACTAATTAAATAATATGATTTTATATTAATATATTAGGACTTATAATATATTAATAAATCATAACTTATACTATTCTCAAACGATTATCCATAAATTGTTTGGGTGAAGTGCAACCCAAATGGACCATGCCGGGTCGGGTCAAGTACATACCAAATATAGTTATGGACTTAGACACTATATCCAACAGTCTCCCACTTGGATAAGTCTAATAACTATAGTTGCAAGTATGACTTCAGGAACCGATCAGCAATCGTAGCTCTTTAAACTCTGTTGAACTATGAAGCGCCATTTTAGATAAGTGATCATATAATCCTCTGTTCTAGATATCAGCCGGACAAATACATGGAACATGGTCTTGCTTATTCTCCAGCATTTGTTTCCCGATTTCCGATTTGTTTAACATAGAACTTAACTGAACACATCAATTTAGTTCTGACCGGGCCCGATACATAGGTCAAAACAAAATCATCGAGGGGCCCAGATATCGCTTCTAATCCTAGAAGGAACAGATAAACTTCGACTCATATGTTTGCTCTACTACTTGTTGAACTACACACAAAGGCACGGTTTATAACATCGAGTTACCAATGCGTTTTCGTGCAATCAATGCATAACCAACTCATAGGCAACAAATCATATCTCTAGGTTTGAAGACTTATATGATATTACCGTCTCACGATCACTCGAGATAAATTCCATGAAGTGATACAAGTGAGCGTGGGTTGAATCCAATACTCAGAACTTATGAGCACTCATGAGTGTTGTAGCCCCGCTTTGTCTAACATCTTAGACCTCTACAAGCCAACCCATGACAGTCTTGATTCATATCTACTTCCAACATATGACCGACTGTGGAGAGTTTGAATAATATGATATAAACCATAACATAATTATTCTGGAAGTCAAAACATGCAAAAAGAAATAATAGTAAACGATTGACAAGAGATAGCAACACTTTACTCATAAATAACAGCTTTTATTTATCATCAAATGTCAATTACATTTTACAAATTTCAAGATTATCTAACTACTAAAACTAATATCATCCTTCAGCCCTATGCTCCGAGCATGCTGGAGATGCTTAGCCCGAGTCAGTCCCTTCGTGAGGGGATCTGCTGGGTTCTCATCCGATGATACCCTCTTTGCCACAAGGATTCCTTCTTCTATTCGATGTCTGATGAAGTGATATTTTCTGTCAATGTGTCTGGATCTCCCATGATCTCTTGGTTCCTTGGCTAAGGCAACCGCACTATTGCTGAAACAGAAAATCTCCATTGGCCCCTTTATAGCTGGTACAACTCCAAGGTCTCCGATGAAGTTCTTTAGCCATATAGCCTCCTTTGCTGCCTCGCTTGCTGCTATATACTCTGATTCACAAGTGGAATCAGCCACTGTCTCCTGCTTGGAACTTTTCCAAGTAATTGCCCCTCCGTTTAGAGTAAAGACCCAGCCCGACTGAGAGCGGAAATTATCTCTGTCAGTCTGAAAGCTAGCATCACTGTACCCTACAACTCTCAAGTCCTCACTGCCACCGAGGATAAGGACCCAGTCCTTAGTCCTCCGTAGGTACTTGAGGATATTCTTTACCGCAGTCCAGTGTGCCTTGCCAGGGTTCCCCTGATACCTGCTAACCATGCTCAAAGCAAAGGCTACATCAGGTCGAGTACACGTCATAGCATACATGATCGATCCTACAGCTGAAGCATAAGGTATTCGACTCGTTTATGCTATCTCAGCCTCAGTACTAGGGCTTTGTGTCTTACTTAATCTGGCGTTACTCTGGATGGGTAACTCTCCTTTCTTGGAGTTATGCATGTTGAACCTTTTCAACACTTTGTTCACATAGGTGCTTTGACTAAGTCCAATTAGTCTTTTACTCCTGTTTCTCAAAATCCTTATCCCTAGGATATATGCAGCTTCTCCAAGGTCCTTCATAGCGAAACACTTCCCAAGCCAGGACTTTACTTCCTGTAGGGTTGGGATGTCATTTCCTATGAGTAGTATGTCATCCACATACAGTACCAAAAAGCTGACTGTACTCCCACTAGCCTTGATATAGACACAAGATTCATCTTCACTCCTTGAAAAGCCAAATTCTTTGACTTTCTCATCAAAGCAAAGATTCCATCTGCGAGGTGCCTGTTTTAATCCATAAATGGATTTCTCGAGCTTACACACTCTACTGGGGTACTCTGTACTGACAAAACCCTCTGGTTGAACCATGTAAACATCTTCAGCCAACTTTCCATTAAGGAAAGCGGTTTTGACATCCATTTGCCATATTTCATAATCATGAAATGCAGCAATGGCTAACAGAACCCTAATAGACTTAATCTTGGCCACTGGTGAAAAGGTCTCATCATAATCAACTCCCGGAGTTTGATAATAACCCTTTGCAACGAGTCGTGCCTTATAAGTGTGTACATTACCATCCATGTCGGTCTTCTTCTTGAAGATCCATTTGCACCCAACTATCTTACGATCAGGTACATTGTCAACCAAGTTCCAAACTTGATTGTCATACATGGACTGTATCTTGCTATCCATAGCCTCTTTCCATTTAGCAGCCTCAGGGCCTGCCATGGCTTCCGTGTAGCTGTTAGGCTCATCCAGATGTACCAGTGTGTTATCACTGATAAGTGTCTCACCTTCTGCAGTAATATGAAAAACATAATAATGCTCAGGTGTATTCCTAACTCTGGTGGAACGCCTCAGAGGTATAGATTCTTCAGTCGGCTCAACAGGAGTTTCCTCCTCAGGTTGAGGGCTAGGGTTTGAGGTTCCTTCACCACTTGACTCTTGAATTTCCTCAAGGTCAATTTGCCTCCCACTGTCTCCTTGGCTCATGAATTCTCTCTCTCGAAAGAATCCTCTTCTTGCTACAAAGACCACATTATCACTGGGTCTGTAGAAGATGTAACCAAAGGATTTCTGTGGGTAGCCGATGAAAATACACCTTTCGCTTAGGGGTTCGAGCTTATCGTGAGTCTCGCGTCTCACGAAAGCCTCGCAACCCCAAATCTTGATGTGGTCTAGATTGGGAACTTTTCCAGTCCACACCTCGTGAGGTGTTTTGGCAACCTTCTTTGTAGGGACTAGATTAAGGATATGGGGGGCAGTCTCTAAGGCATACCCCCAAAATGAGATTGGTAGCGAAGCTCGACTCATCATGGAACGAACCATGTCTAACAAGGTCCGATTGCGCCTCTCAGCTACACCATTCAACTGTGGTGTCCTAGGAGGCGTCAATTGTGAGACAATCCCACATTCCTTAAGATAGTCAAGGAACTCAGTACTAAGATACTCACCACCACGATCGGATGGAAGCATCTTAATGTTCCTGCCCAACTGATTCTCCACTTCTTGCTTAAACTCTTTGAATTTCTCAAAGGTTTCTGACTTATGCTTGATTAGGTAGACATATCCATATCTACTAAAATCATCAGTAAAAGTCATATAGAACCGATTAGCATCTCTTGTGGCGGTTCTGAAGGGTCCACACACATCCGTGTGTATGAGGTCTAACAAACCTTCACCCCTAGCACAAGTGCCAGTAAAAGGTGACTTTGTCATTTTACCAAGCAAACAAGATTCACAACTATCATCTGACTTTAGGTCAAATGACTCCAAGACTCCATCCTTTTGGAGTTGGCCTATGCGTTTCTTGCTTACATGTCCAAGACGACAATGCCATAAGGATGCTTTATCTAAGCTAGTGGAAGAGTTAATACACAATACATTATTTCCTAGATTATCTACAACAGATACAGTTTCATACACGCCATCACAAGGTAATGCTTTAAAATAAAGAACATTATTAAAGAAAGCATCAATACTACCATTATTATTATCAAAATAAAAGGTAAAACCTTGTTTATACAATGCATGAAAGGAAATAACATTTCTTGCCATTTCTGGCGAATAATAACATTTATTCAAATCTAATGTAAACCCACTATTTAGCACTAAGGAATAAACTCCTATCTTGGTGACAGGTGAAGCTTTCTTGTTTCCCATGATCAAGTTTATCTTTTCCTGCTCCACATTCTCACTTCTTTTTAGTCCCTGCAAATCACAACATATGTGAATACCACAACCTGTATCAAGGACCCAAGACTTAGAATGAGGTGAGTTATTAGACAATATAGTGTATATACCTGCATGGTTGGGTTTTACTTTCCCATCCTTCAAATCTTGCTGGTACTTTAGGCAGTTTCGCTTCTAGTGCGACTTTTCATGGCAATAGAAGCATTCAGCCTCATTAGGGTTAGCAGAAGGAGTGACAAAACCTTTCTTGGTTTTGCTTGAAGAGGAGCCTTCAAGGGTCTTACCCTTGGTACCCTTAGAAGGGTTCTTTCTCTTCTTCCCTTTGCCATGCCCGATTGCCAAGACATTGGCCGCAGTTGGAGTAGGAGTAGGAGTAGTAACAACCGACTTACCCTTTAGACCACTTTCGGCGGTCTTCAAGAGTCCTTGAAATTTGCTGAGGGTGACTTCTTCCTTGTTCATGTGATATGTCATGCAGAATTGATCATAACACGATGGCAAGGAGTGCAAAATGATGTCTATTGCTAACTCCTCAGGGAAGTTCACATTCAGCTTCAGTGAACGGTCCACATACCTTTGCATTTTCTGCATGTGGCATGTGATGGGTTCACCATCCTTCATTCGGGTTGTTATCATGGAGGAGATTATTTCATATCGCTCTTGACGAGCACTTTGATGGTAGCGGTCCATCAAGTCCTGGTGCATCTCAAAAGGATAATAGTCCTCATAGGACTTTTGGAGCTCGGCTGTCATGGTGACCATCATGATGCATGCCACTTTTGTAGCATCTCTTTCATGTACCTCATATTCAGCAAGCTCTTCAGGAGTAGCAGTTGGCTCGGGTACCTTCAGCTCCTTGTCGAGAACATATTCTTTGTTCTCATATCGAGTGACCATCCTGATGTTTCTGATCCAATCTGTAAAGTTGGACCCATCAAAGATGACTCTCCCACAAAGATTCATGAGAGAGAAGGAGCTAGTAGGGTTTGAGCCAGAAGCATTGTTATTGGAAGACATCTGAAAAGAAGAGGGAATAGATTAGATTAGATATAGAGATAGTCCTTAACAAAACACCCAAATGTAATATTAAGGCTAGGACCCAACACAATATTTTATAACTTAGAAGAGGGATGCCGTAATCTAAGCTATAAGATATTTGAAGGTAGGTGAATGACGATTCACCAATTTCCACCATGAAAAACGAAATATTTAATTAGGTTTTAATTGGTTTAGAAACTCCTAGATTCTTTGAGATTCATTGAACTTTCTTCAATGGCATGTTTCAATCTCGAGTGTGCCCTTCAAGTTTTGTGACTGGGATGCCGAGGATCACAAAACAAGGTGTGAAGTAACCATGCAAATTAGTTGGTACCCTTAATGTATTACCCCTCAATCGATGTGCCGGTTAACCACACACGCTCCATCGATACTATGATAAACATTAAGTCACCCTTTACCTACCTTGTTAAGTTCAAGTTAGTGTGCCGGTTAACCGCACACGCTCCACTAACGACTTAAACAAAGTGTAAAGTGCAATTTCATGGATTAGTACCTTATTCACATTTTCCTAAAATAACTAAGATTGGGAATTCAATAAAGTTTAGTTTCTTTAGTATTATCATTATACTTTTAATGAGAATTTATAAGTCCTTGTCCTACCCGTTCGGCTAACGACCCTCCACCGATCAAGGAAGCGGTGGGTGAGAGTGGACACCCATTAAGTTGCCATTTTATAGGCAACAACCTTATACCCCCCTTATAGACCGGCTTCGTGAATGAGGCGTACTAGCGGTAAGACGACTTGATCTTATACGTATATAAATATTATTAAACTTATAATATTATAAAGTATAAGGGTTGAATTTTAACTTTTAAAATTCTAGGGGTTGGAACTAAAGTTTTTAATATGACTTTACATGTTCCAAAACTTGAGGGAAAGTTTTGTAAACTTTCAAAACTTTTCATTTCTCATAACTTATGAGTTAATGGTTATTAAAAATGAAGACTCTTCATTTTTTGTAACCTATGTGTTCTTTTAATGGTTATTTATAAATGTGACTTTTGGTTATCCATAACTTAAGAACTAGTTATGGACTCCATTAAAACACATAAAGATCAAGAATTAATCTAATCAATTATTAGCACATAATTTCTATGATCTTCTAAACTCATATGTTTATGAGTGTTCATATCAAAAATTTCAAGAATCGTAAGTACATATACAAAACTTGAAATTTTGATACGAGCTTTTGAACAAAACTTCGATTTTCAAGTTTTTTTTTTTTTTTTTTTTTTTTTTTTTTTTTTTTGCATCAAGTATCAAATAAACAAACCAGGCTCTGATACCACTGATGGGTTTTGAGCATTCTAACACTCCTATGGTGTACATGCAACCCTAGAAACCTTGGATCTATGTTTGACTAAGATACATGCAAATAATTATTTTTCCAAGGTTCTTATCCTAACTAGCGTGGCATGGGATACTTGAATAAAATAAAACTAGTAGAATTACTTACCTTGTAGTAGTAGTTGATTGCTTGGAGTTTGAGAGCCTAGCACCAATAATGTGGATGCCTCAAATGGAAGTCACAAATCACCACAAACTTGGAAACTTGAGAGAATAGTCACAAACTTCTTGAAATCGGCCATCTTAGTTTACACACATCAACTAGTGCAATTTCAAGAACCAAAGCCTCCTTTATATAGTGTGGTGGATTAGGGTTACATCCATGTAAACCCTAATACCCATGTCTTTTCATTTCCATGAGATCCATGGGTTAAAGCTCCATGGAGTATCCATGGACTTTCCATGCAAGCCTAGCCCATTCCAAATAAGCATTAGCCCACACTATATAAATACAAGAGCCCATATTTAATTAGTCATACTTTTGATCTCTAAATTAATTCTAAATTAATTATAGATCAATACTAATTAAATAATATGATTTTATATTAATATATTAGGACTTATAATATATTAATAAATCATAACTTATACTATTCTCAAATGATTATCCATAAATTGTTTGGGTGAAGTGCAACCCAAATGGACAATGCCGGGTCGGTTCAAGTACATACCAAAAATAGTTATGGACTTAGACACTATATCCAACACCCTCCCCCTTGAACATTGAGTTGTTGTTTGGCGAGTTAGTTGAGGGTTGACCACCAGTCGGTTGTTTAGGAGGTTCATTTTCCATCTCTTTTGCAGCTTCATCGATGATCTTTTTCAGATTGTTAATTTTGTTGTCTGCTGCTTTCGCCTCTGAGTGTATAGCCTTTTCTGGTTCATCAAATAGCCTTATGTACTCTTCAAACAGGTTGGAAATGGGAACCGAGACTTGTCCTGATGCTGGAAATATTTCCCCCAAGGTACTTTCGCTTGTTTGAACTTTCTTAATGTAATTGTCATCAAAGGTTACATAGTAGGTTTCTTCAATACGTTTGGAGTGTTTATTCAAAACCCTATATGCCTTTGATGTGAGTGAATAACCAAGAAAAATTCCCTCATCGGCTTTGACGTCGAACTTGTTTCGGTTCTCTTTTGAGTTGAAAATGAAGCATCTTGAACCGAATAGGTGGAAAAACTTAACATTGGGCTTCCGATTGTTCAGAATCTCGTACGGAGTGATGGAGAATCGTTTGTTAAGTAAGGATCGGTTCTGAGTATAGCACGCGGTTGCAACTGCATCGGCCCAGAAGTATAGCGGAAGAGAAGCGAAACTTAGCATGGTTCGGGCTGCCTCACACAAGGAACGGTTTCTTCTTTCAACAATTCCATTCTGTTGTGGTGTATAGGGGGCCGAGAAGTTGTGAGATATCCCCTTTTCAGCCAGAAAATCCTCAAAATCTTTATTCTTGAATTCAAGCCCATTGTCGCTTCTAATATTCCTCACCAACTTTCGCAGCTGCAGTTCCACTTGCTTGATAAACGTCTTCAACTTGGGAGTTGCCTCTGATTTCTGTTTAAGAAAGAAAACCCAGGTGAAGCGTGAAAAATCATCTATTATGACAAGAATGAACTTACTACCACCGAAGCTTTCGATAGCCGAAGGTCCACATAAGTCAATATGCAGAAGTTCAAGAGCTTCAATGATCTTTGTATTGATACGTGTAGGATGGCTCTTTCTGCTTTGTTTGCCCAGCTCACATACTGCACACAGGTGTTCCTTATCAAACTTCAGAAGAGGAAGGCCTCGAACATGATCACCAAGCACCAACTTATTAATGTCTTTGAAGTTCAGGTGTGATAGGCGTCGATGCCATAACCAGCTTTCATCAGAGTTCGCCTTTGACAACAGGAATATTGCTGGTTTTCCTCGAATTGGGTTGATATTTAAAGGATACATCTCTCCCTTGCGTTCAGATTTCAACAGAACTCTTTTGGATTGCTTTTCAATTATTTCTGTTCCCTCATCATCGAAAGAAACTTTCAAACCGGTTCCTACAACCAATTGAGATACACTGATGAGGTTGTGCTGCAATCCTTCCACGTAAGCCACTTTTCTAATCGTGAATTCTCCGTTGGTTATCATTCCATATCCTTTGATTGTGCCAAAAGAATTGTTTCCAAACTTCACACACCCACCATCCTTAAGGGACCGAAACTCCCTCAGCTCTTCCCTCCTTCCTGTCATGTGACGTGAGCAGCCACTATCTATGTATCATTCGTCATCGAGCTGCTCGTCACTTATAACCTGCAAATTCAAGCAGATTTAGGAACCCAAAGTTTCTTGGGCCCTGGTGAGTCTTTTACAAAAAAAGGAATAGAAACAGAAAGATCAACCAAATAAGTTCTTTTTATTAGAATGGTTTCGTCTTTTCTTTTGATTGTATACACCTTGATTTTGTTTTTATCTTGTTTAAATTGTGGTGTTTAAGATGGTTTGTTGTTAGATGGTTTTGGAATATACATGTGAGTCCTAGGGTTAGCTGACATTTTCTTATTATTGATATTAGAATCCGAATCAAGCTTTCCCTTTCCTTTGATGTCCTTCACTGAATTCGGCTTTTGTTGGTAGCAAGAAGGACCGAAGCTTGACTTTCGGTTGTTAGCCTTGACGGTGTGACCGAAACTGGATGTTCGGTTCTGAGCTCTGGTGTTGGAACCGAAACTGGATGTTTGGTTCTTAGCATTGGAATAATAGGAGCTTGGACTAAAACTTTCCTTTCGGTTTGGCTTGTAATTTTCTTTGTCACTTGAATCTTTCTTGGAAGGAACGTAGTTAGGGTTTTGAGACTGCCAAAACCGTTTTCGCTCATTCAGATTCTTCATGTATCTCTGATTTCTTTGGCGTTTCTGTTCAGCCACCTGCTTTTGAGATTTATGAATATTGAAGCTTGATTTTGGCTTCTCCTTTTGAGCTTCGGATATCTTGGAAGGTACATTAGATGCCTTCTTTGGTTCTTCTGGTATCTCTTTTGTTCCACTTGTGCTTGGTTTGTCAAAACTTGAGGGTTTGTTGATGGGTTCTGCGACATATCTACCTCTTACCCTCCACGAGGTTTGCTCAGATAAGTCGACGGTTTCGTCTGCATTATCGATAGGGGCGGACCAGAAATAATCGTCGCACCCTTCCTCAGTCAGGTTCGGCTCCTTATGCTCACCTTAGGTTGGTCTTCCAGCGGTAACCATCAAACATTTCCCAGCCGAACCAGTATCTCTCGCCACGTAAGCTCTTCCATGTGTGGGTTTTCTCACTTCTTCATCCTCAGAATCGGTTGACCAGATTTCAACGCCATCGAACTCATCTTCATCCACATTTTCCTGCACAATCAGGGCATTCATTGAACTATTAGTTACCTTCTTTTTCTTTATTTCTTCCAACTTTCGCATATAATATGCCTCATCATCTTCACCGTCCCTTTTCTCAGCCATCTTCCTTAACATGGAATCTTTGGCAAAGTGGTTCTTGCCATGACAATAATTGCAGTCAAATCCAGAGTCTCCAACAAGCTTGCTTTCTCTCTTGTCGTCATCCTTTTGAGAGGTATTCTTCGTTTCTTCTTTCACCTTCTCAGAGCTGTAACTTCCTTTCCAGTTTCGGTTCTTATTGACAGGGAACTTCTTTTGTGAAAACTTCTTTGGGTTGGTGACCATCATTGCATATTCTTCGCCAGCAAGGTCACACTCAGACATATCTGAATCCTCATCTTCTTCTGTAACACTTTTGCCTTTTGAGACAAGGGCCAGCGATCCCACACCTGAAACTATTTTCGCCTCCTTGGTTACCACGCTTTCATGGGATTTAAGAATACCCACCAGTTTTGCTAGCGAGTATGATTTAAACTGTTCATGAGCTTTCACTATTGAAACCACTGCCATCCATTCTGGTCTTAAACCATTCATGAAGGTCACCTTTTGCTCAATCAATTTTCTTTCAATACCATGCTTGATCATCTTGCTAAGGAGATGATTGAAACGATCGAAGGTTTGTATCAGTTTCTCTTCAGGTTTCCGTTCGAAAGCTCCAAATTCTGAGAGCAACAAGGTTTGGATCGAGTGTTGTAGATCCTCATCGGTTGAGTACAGTTCTTTTAACCTATCCCAGATTTCTTTAGCGGTCGTACATGAACCGACTAAACGAAAAGTTTCAGATTGCAATGCAAATCTGATCATTCTCATGGCTTTCACGTTACATAGCAGCTTATCCTTCTCATCCTTTGGAATCTTCTATCCGTCCGCCAAAAGATGATTGTATTCTTTTTGAGTCTTTACTGTCCTGTTCGTTCCAGGAAGAACAAACGGCCCGATCGTGATAGCTTCCCAGATGAGATAACCATTATCTTCAGATCCAACTACGTAATCTTCAAAGTGATGCGCCCACACTTCATAGTCTTGAGTGTAAAGAGTGGGAACCCTTGTAGTGGATCCAATGTTGTTGGAGATGTTGACGGGATTAGTTTGAGTATCGTCGTGAGACATGATGAGCCTTTCCTTGGAATTGCTAGAATCAGACCTGTAAACTTGAGATTAGGGTTTTATCAAACACAAGAGTTACCGTCGACAGGAAGAAGACGGCTTCTTTATATTCGATAAAAGCGGAAACCCTTAAGAATTCTTCAAACAGAAGGAATGTGTATTGATTACACAGTCTCCTGCTCTGATACCAATTGTTAGAACAAAGTTCTAGTAGGATCGATTAATTCTAAGCAGAAAAGCAATAAACAACGTAATGAAGAACACAGAAATGGTTTAACTGATGTCGAATGATTAAACTTTAATACCACAGAAGAGCTCGATTAAGAACTTCGACTGTAGAGGTGTTTAGGGTTACAAAGCAATAATGATAATAATCATGAACGTAGCTAAGGCATACATGCATGAAATATATATAGCTTAACCCTAATTAATAATCATGGATGGACAGGCCCAATCCGGATATACAAAATAAAGCCCATGACGCAACACTAAATACCCAACAAGAGCCTAGGGCTGTTTGTTGATGAATTTGTTGCATATTTGATCATTCTTTGGCTGAAAATCGTTTTTCTTTCTATCTGCCTGACTGACTCGGCGAGTCCAGTCCCTGACTCGGCGAGTCCAAGGGTCAGACAGAGGTATCTTCGGGATTTTTTTGCTGATTTGGCTTGGATAAGTTACCAAAAACGTTTTTAACTCTTAAAATTCGATATTTTATGTTTGGTATTGATTATCTTTGCTAGAATAGAAGATAATTGTCAAATTAACTAGATAATCATTGCCTTATGTGATAAACTTGATTTATTTGAATTATTTGACAGATTGTCTTGCAAGAAATTGAATTAGATCATATTTAGATAATCACCAATTAATTGTTTAATTGTTATTATTTGTAAGTTGATCTAGAATGTTCTTACTAATATTTTGAAAGGTTTCAAAATTTGTCCTCAAGTTTTGGAATTTAAATTTTTGATTAAAAGGTTAATTTGGAAATATTTAAATTCTAAACCCAAATGTTTTGAAAGGTTTCAAAACTTGTCCTCAAGTTTTGGAATTTAAATTTTTGATTAAAAGTTTAATTTTTTGAAAATTTTAAATTCTAAAACCCTAAGTTTTGAAAAGTTCAAATTACCCCTTAAGGTTTTATTAATTTAATTAAAAGTATAATTAAAAGAGAGTTAATAAATCCAAAATGATATTGTTTATATTTAATTAAATTAAAAGTGTAATTTATAAAATTAAACCACCTAGTATTTTAAAAGTGTAAAATACACCCTTGTACTATATATAACATTAAAAGTCTAATATTATATATGTATAACTTAAACTGCTAGTCTTACCATTAGTAGGCCTCATTCACGAAGCCGATCTATAAGGGGGTATAAGGTTATGGCCTATAAAATGGCCGTTTAATGGGTGTCCACTCTCACCCACCGCTCCCTTGATTGGTGGAGGGTCGTTAGCCGAACGGGTAAGATAGGGCAAACCCTCTCCTCATTAAAAGTATAATGAATGTTAAAGTAACTAAATGTTTTACTAAATTCCCAAATCTTAGTTACTTTAGGAAAAAGTGAAATCGATGCAATTCCATGGAATTACACTTTGTACCCTTGTCGAGACAATTAGTGGAGCGTGTGTGGTTAACCGACACACTAAGTTGGGTTTGGCATTGGTAGCGAAAGGTGACTCGATGTTTGTCATAGATCGATGGAGCGTGTGTGGTTAACCGACACGTCGATTAGGTGACTGTAACATTGAGGGCACCACGTACATTCGCATGGTTATTCACACCTTATTTGTGATCCTCGGCATCTCAATCACAAATGAAGGGCATAATCGAGATTAAACATGACATTGAAAAGTTCAATGAATCTCAAAAGATCTAGGAGTTTCAATTCATTTAAAACTTAACCTTCTTTTTATTTTTCATGGTGGAAATTGGTAAATCGTCATTTACCTACCTTCAAATGTTCTGCGAGTTAGATTACGACATCCCTCTTCCAATTTGTAGGATATTGTGTTGGGTCCTAGCCTTAATATCTCATTTGGGTGTTCTATTAAGGACTCAATCAACTAACTTGAATTTTCTCCCGTTTTATAGATGTCAAAGTCTGACAACTATGGTCTTCCTAAATCCTTTGGAAAAAGTTTTCCACATGAAGATGATGTTCCACGATTGGATTGTGGAAATAGAAATCATGTTTCTCTTCCTCCACCTCCTCCAATAATTCTCCCTGACCCACGTGTTCGAAGACTTGAAAAGTTCAAGGTCACTAAAGCCTTATTGGCAAAGGACACGAAAATGGAAAGTCTATATGTGCTCATGTCTTGGATAAAAGGTTACATATTTATAGATTGGGACTGTTGGGTGTCGATGTTTAAAGGAAGTTGGCTGTTGACTTGGTTCTTCAGTCACTTCCCGAATCATATGGTAAGTTCGTTAGAGAGTACTATATGATGGACCACGACATGACCCTTATTGATTTGACTTATTTGCTTATTGCTGCTGAATCAGAAATGATTTGGCGCACTGGTCAGCAAATTTGTCTGGTAAATCAATATCCCAACCCTCTATGGGCAATGGTAACATTGGAAGTCCAGAAACGTTTTCTCTATGTAAGAGAAAGGTTGAGTCTGAGATAGTTCTGTGTGTTATTCCAGAGAGTCCATAAGTTTCTACTGCCAAAAGAAGGGGCATTGGTTACGAAGTTGCCCTGACTACCTGAGAGATCTAAGAGATGGGAGAGTTAAGATGTATGACTCTGCTTTAGGAAATATCCACTATCTAACTCTATTAAGTTCCTATTTGGAGATTCTTAATACATGATGTGATAAGATTACATTTCGATGTTTTGAAGGATCGAAGAAAGGAAAGGAAGCTTAAAGGAAGGAGCAAGCTGAGTCTGATCGCGAAGAAATGGATTTCGATCGCATGATTCAAGGATCAGATATTTAAGCTACTACTTTAGAGTTAGGATAAATTGCTAAGTAATATTTACATAGTTTTCATTTGTAATCGCATTGTAAGGACAATATTTTTACGAAATAAAATAAATTTTGATTTATCTTATTTATGTTTCCTTGCGATGGATTTTATGAAAATTGGTGTTTGAATGGTTCTATTGTTAGCAATATTGTGAATGGATTTGATTCTTAGTTATGTTATTTGTGGTAATGTCATAAATTTACCAAATGAGGAAAGATTCTCATCGCCCAAGTTTCAATTGGACAGAAACTTGGAATCATGCAACTGGTATTGTGTGACGAATGAGAACCTTCGTATTTGGAAAATTGAGACTAATTCCTTGTTCACATAAGTATGTGGGTCAAGTGAAGGATAATCAGATCTGGTACACAATGTTGTGCACTAGTCAAGTCCACCACAAAGAACGATAAAATGTCATTATGATTTGCTAAAAGATTAGTAAATATGATTATACTTAAAAGATTAAGTATGATTCTGAATCATTGAAAAGTTTCAATGAATGGCAGAACGAATAAGAAGAATCAAAGATAAAAGTTTCTCCAATCTAAGAAGAAGGGAGAGTACTTTTATATCGTGTTTTATGATCGTCTTAAGAACCATATTACAATTCATCCTCTAAGGACACCTTAGTGCACTAGTATGGCTAAAAAGAGGAGTCGAGAATTTTCAAAATGGGTTAAGTCAATAAGATGAATCATACTTCGTTCCAAAATCAAGTTTTAGAGTCGTACTCCAAAATTGTGAATTGAGTGACACAATCTTAAGTAGGAATGTTCTTACACTAGCACATTTTGGTAAGTTGTGATGTCTTGGATAAGACAAAGACCAACTGGTACCAAATGGTGTGTAGGTTTGTATTGATAAAGACACACACTGACTCTTGAATATTTGTTTTGTCAAGAAATGTTTCTTGATAATAGAATCTTATATGTCAAGAGGTCAGTGGGAGTCTAAAGATCTTGAAAAAGGTTCAAGAACAAATCAAGAAGTAAACCTATTAAACACTAACACACGACTTGAGGATTGTAACCTATCGTGTTGACAAAATTTTATTTTTGTGCCAATCCAGTTGAGTGATTATGCATATGAGTTCTACGAGTTCTAAATTAAATGCATAAGGGCAAACACCTTGATCAATGAAAGTACATTGACTGGCATAGGTGAGCTGCTAAATAACTTGGAAGCAATGGTGGGACCCTTGATGGCAAGAAATTAAGAATGAACAAGTTTTGTCCATAAGAGGTTGAATTTGTCACAAACATTATCTTACGATTATGCTTATGACAAATTTGCATGGATAGAAACACATGCACCATAAATCTAAGTGTCATAAGGTTTCTCTCCTTCATGAAAATGATTGTGAGGAAACGCTTTCACTAAGAGAGATTTTAAGGAGATAGCGATTATGTAAATTGCATTCTCAAATTCGATTATGATTACGGCATCCCTCTTCATAGTTCGAATTGTGAGATTTGGCAGTTAGTCTGAACATTTAGGACTTAGTAATATAAGTCCTGAATTAGTTTAGACACACATGTGAGCTATCTAAGGAAAGGTGTGTGAATTTGAGAAACTTAGATAAAGGCTTATCGAAGCATATCGTATTAGAAATATGAACTTTGGAAGTCAATAAGTATTGATTTCTAGAAAGTCCAACTGTTTTCTAAATACGTGTCAAAGCTAGTGGGAGCATAAATGTTATGCTGGTATGGATATAATCATCATGTTAGTGGGAGCATGATTATTATTGCAAGTTAGCAATATTAATTATAGAAAACAAAATTTTCACTTTGCAAAGTTGCATAGGTTGAAAAGTTGTTTTGCTATAATTAAGGGAGAGAATATTATACTTCGTTTCAAATCTAAAGGTTTAGATCGATAAATTTTAATCAAATTTAGTCAAAAAGATATATGAATGTTATGTTGAAAGGATTCAACGTAAGAGAATTCTATATATGGAAATATTTGTTGCGTTCTCACACTCGAATATGATTACATCATCCCTCTTCATAGTTCGAATTGTGAGAACATGGCAAATAGAAATAGAAATATTATAGCAAAATACTGGTAAAGTATCATGTCGTTATAATATTCGGACGTTCTAAATTTTCCAAATGCCTAGGGCATTAAGAGGGAAAGAGGACTAGAATCGGATTTGACTGAATTAGTTAAACAACTGTCAAGGATAATCTAAGGTTCGCCAAGGATTGGTCACTTGTGTACAGTTAGAAGTATAGTCATGGATGGACCATATTGACATTATTATGAATAGATAAGATTCTATTTAAAATGAGTTGTCATATGAAAAATATGGAAATGTTTCCATATTGGGAGTTGGACGTTAAGAATTCATGTCTAGATTAGAAACTTTTATGCAAGAAGGATGTTCAAAGGAAAGTACTTTGAATGTGAGACTTCACATTTATGGAATTGTCTTGTAACAATCTCCAATAGAGAATTTTGTAATTTCATTGGCCGAGTCTTGGTGACTTTTGTGCCGTGATATTACGAAAGGACCGTTGCATAAAGTGTAAGAATCTAACATATTCTAGTAGTGGCGAGAATTTTGTAATCTTACACTAATTGATAAGGATTAGGAATTATGAAATGAGTGTGATTGAAAATGTTATTCAATTATACTATTTCACAAAGTAAGGACCATAAGTAAACATAGTGTGCATGCTAAGAGCATGGGACAATTGTCGTCATAATTCAAGTAAAAAGTTGATTACCCGAAACAACAAATAATGAGTAATCAATATGGTGATTAAATAAAAGTGTTTTATTTATACTCAAAAGTTTGGGGCCATATAAGATTAGTATTATTCTTGTGTTTCAATTTGCATGTTTTGACTTCCTGAATAATAAGATTATTCGAACATTCCACAGTCACTCATACTTTGGAAGTAGGTATGAAAGAAGATTGTCATGAATTGGTGTGTAGATTGTCTAAAGTGTATTAGACATAGCAAAGGTTTGCTACAACGTTCATGAGTGCTTATGAATATGATTTGAGCATTGGATTAAACCCACGCTCACTTGGATCGCTTCATGGATTTTATCACGAGTGATTGGTGAGACGATAATATCTTATATTCTTGAAACCGAGATGTGTGAGTTCTATCTTGCGACTCGGTTACACATTGATAATATGTAAACGCACTAGTAACTTGGTGTTATAAAACATATTGTTGTGTGTGATTTGGTGAGTAAGTACAAGCAAGCATTGAGTCAAAGTTTATCCATTCCTTTTACCCAAAGTGGGATAAAAGCGATATCTGTGGTCCCCTCGATGATTTAGTGATGACAAAGGAAAGTGCTCGGCCGAGTCAGGACTGATTTGATTTGTTCAATTAGTCGGTCGTCATAAATCGGAAATCGGGAAACAACACATAGACAGAGAGAATGATTTCAATCCATGTCTCACGTCTATACGATATCTACAATGGAGGAATATATGATCCCTTATCTAAAGGACGCGTATCTGATAAGATCAGAGTTGACAGCGGCTTTTGAAAGCTACGAATGCTGATCAGGATCTAAAGTCATACGCATAATAGTTATTAGACTTATCCAGGTGGGAGACTGTTAGATTAGTGTTTAAGCCCATAACTATTTTGGTATGTACTTGACCCGATTGCGAGCATGGTCCTTTTGGGTTGCCTTCACCAAAACAACTTGATAGGATGATTTATGGAGAAAGAGATTAATTATGATTTATTAATATATTATATTAATAATATATTAAGAGAGAAATCATATTATTTAATTAATAATAGTCAAGAATTAATCAGAATTAATTTTGTGGCTAAAAGACATTAATTAAATAAAGGGGACTAGAATTGTCAATTATGTGATAGTTGGATATTGGGCTAACGGACTCCATAGAGGATGGAGTGGACGAAATCTATGGGGAAACCCATTAGAATTCGTCCAATGCCTCTAAAGGAGGAGTCCATGGGCTGCTAGGGCCTAAGCAGTCAAATTAGGGTTTCCTTGTTAGATAACTCTAATAGCCTCACATATTTAAGGACCCCTAGGGCACCAAAAACGTGGCTAACTGATTCCTTAGGGTTTCTAGACGTTTTTGGTGTCCTCTCTCTCCTCCTTCTTCATCCTTATTGCTTATGGTGTTTGTGTAACGCCCGGGTTTCGGGGCTAAGCATTTTTAGACAATGTAATAGTCTAGGTCAACTATTGTAACTCTTTTTGATGTAATAAAGATGAAATATTTGAATACTATGTGAATTATGTGTATTTGGGTGCTTATTATTTAATTATAAATGAAGAATAAAAATAAGCGTCAAAATTAAAGTGTGAGATAAGCCCGATATCCTTACATAAAGTTGTAGTGGTCGAAACAAGGATTCCGGAGATATAAAGAACGCCGAAATCCGAGTTATAACGAAGAAGTTATGACACGTCGAAGTTACACGACGGAACCGGCACGACACGGGAAGCGTAAATAGTGAATTTACGATAAATCGATTTTTAGCCTTAGCAATCTAAACGGAAGTCGTAGAAAACGTTAAACCGAGAGCGTCCATTAAAAGAACGCCCAAATCTGACTTCGTATGAGGAAGTTATGATTTTTCGAAGTTTCGGCTTAGTAGTGTACACCCCGAAGTTCGAATATTAGATCGAGTGGTTTTTAGCCGACACAACCTAAACGAGAATCGAAGATCTCGTTAATAGTAGCATAACGATAAAAAGACAGACGAAAACGGACGTCGGATGAAGAAGTTATGAATTTTTAACGAACCAATCCTGTCCCGGCCTGTTAAAAATATAACTTTAAAAATAAAGTCAAAATTAGCCGACGGAGTCTAAAAGAAAGTTGTAGATTACGTTCTCGCCTACGTGTGGATATAAAAAACGTCTAAAACGGAGTCTGTATGAGGAAGATATGAATTTTTGAAGTTTGGAATCAAAATCACGAAGTCTATTGCGAGAGGGATGACGTGGCCTCATCTCCGCCGTCCATTGCTGATCGTAGAGCACCCGTCGGATCGCGCCACATCGCCTCGCCTACGCGCCGCGTACGAGGTCGGAACGCCCCGCGTAGCTTCGGTCTTATCCCATCCGATGTGCGAGCCAGCTGGTGTGAAGCTGGCGACCCTATCCGAGGAACGCCCAACGTTCCCCTCCGAACGCGCAGCGTAACCGAGCTGCTGACCGCCTATAAAAGGCTGCGAAGGGATCTGAGCATTTCACACATTTCCACTTCTCTCTCTAAAAACTTTCTCTCTCTAGCCTATTTTAACCCCCCTAAACCCTAGGAAAAATCCCTAGCACCCAAAGGAAGGCCCGAGGCTCCCGGAGTCCCGAGAAAAAGGGTCTTTCGGTTCGGAAACGCTGCTCCGAGCAAAGCCCGATTTTCTTTAAAATCCGCTGTAAGTGAGCTACGCCTACGCAATTTTTAATATAACTTTTAAATAATTATAGTAATGTTATTAGGTCCTTAAAATAATTATTTGGGCTATTATTATGAGTTATATTGAGTGTTATTTAACGCTTATATAATAATAATAATAGTTAGACTATTAATTAGTCACGGTTAACGTTAAAACTGAACTCTAGTGGTATTAATACTAGGTTTTGGTCAAGGAAAAATTGTTTTGAGATAACGAAGTGCTGTTCAAGTACCGAGTCACCACCTAATCAGGTGAGTGCATAGTCCCTTTCATCTTACACATAGATATGAAGTATTTACTATAAAATTTACGTGCTGTGTGTGCATATTGCCTGAATACTTGCTGTTTATGTTTGATGAAAGATTTTTATACATGATCTAAATGATTTAAACTGTATATATATTTTATATCTACAAAATGTGTTGGGTAAAACATGGGTAGATGTATTAGTTGCTGTGTGACAAAATAAAATGATGAGAGGCCTCGTTATAGATGTTATTGATGATCCAGTCATCTAGCGGAGTATAGATGACGACCACAGACTATTCTAGACAGTCCAGTGGAACACTAGCAGGCTCGCAACCTGTAGGTGTTTATTTGAACTGTGTGTTACCAGCAGTACTCCATCCCCCACATGGTTGCCTTATTTGACATGAATTGCTGAGGAATCCCCGAAGCATGTGTTGTCACCCCGATGAAAGTCCTTAGACTAGGTCCCTCGAGTTAGATGTTTTAGGGACTCAAAGTGAGGATAACGGGAATGGGTAATCGGGTTTGTTTGGTTTGATAAGCATAATAATTATATTATTGTGGGTTGAAAACCCTATGTGCTCACCAGGCTCCCAAGCCTGACCCACTCAGTTTCTTTTATTACAGGTAGTGGCGCATGAGCATAGATGTTTGGATGAGAGATAAGGGATTATAGGCTTGTAAATACGAAATAATGTAGTAAGGCTTATGTTGTACTGTTTATGCTTTTGATCTGTATCGAACATGATATCCCGAGTCTTTTAATGAAATACATTTCCTTGGAAATGCTTTTGATAAATCTTTATCATACTTTGTTTTGGGACAAATTCCGCAACTCTTTTATTTAAAATGTTACTCTGATTTTTAAACAAGCATAAACAAAATCGGTCTTTTCTGGCCGTGAAAATGGGGATGTCACAGTTGGTATCAGAGCATTAGTTTAAGCGAACTAGGAATTTGTAGGATTTCTAGACTTAAACTTAGAACGCTAAGCGATGATTGTGAGGTGTGAGCACCAGTTTATTTTAGGAATTATGCCTAAAATGCTTTTATGTGCTAAATGCTTCGTGCCTGATATGCTGTTATTTGTTCGGATCTATAGTCTGTTGCCGACCGGATCTGGAAACCTTATTCGGTGTATAGATCAAAATGGCAAGAACCCGCAGTGGAGCCGGGAATGCAAATGGGAACAGAAACCAACCCCCAGTGATCGAGCAAATACCGATTATGGTAGCTGCTGTTGAGCCAATAACGATGGCCGGAGTGCATGCGATGATCCAGACGATGTGGGATCGTCAAATGGAGGAAACCAAACGTTTGCTCCAACAAAATCGAGAGGAAGCTATCATACAGATCGAACAACCTGAGTTGAACGAAGGGTAGTCTGAGGAGGGGAACTACAGTGGGACCGTTGGTTAAGTCAACCCACCGATAGTTCGACAAAACAATCAGGATGACGGAGTCGAAAGGAATGGATGCAAGTACAAGGATTTTCTGACTTGCAAGCCATCGACTTTCACTGGAAAGGAAGATCCGATCGGGGTCATGGATTGGATCTCGGAAATGGAGTTAGCTTTCATGACATGTGGTTGCAGAGGAAAACTATAGACTACATTTGCTGTACGTCAGTTCCGAGGGGGGGGGGCTGTGCGTTGGTGGAACACCCTGGGGAAGACCTTGAGCCCCAATGAGCCCCTGCAGTTGACATGGGTGGAGTTTTTAGTACAATTCAAGCTCAAGTACTGCTCAGCCCAAAACCTTCTCGAGCTAGAGAATCAGTTCCTAACCCTGAAGAAAGGAGGCATGTCCATTGATGAGTACACTAACAACTTCACGGAGAAAATGGAGTTTGCCTTGCGTCTTGTTCCGGATGAGCTAACAAAAATTGACAAGTAGGCCAAGGGACTCCCATGGGAGTATGTGGTGCCGGTACGTCAGGCACATACTCTGGAGGCGGCTATCTGGGCTGCCAAGTCTGTGGAGGAAATGATCAAGGGAAGAGCTGCCAGCAAGGTTGAGGTTGGCGAGAAGAGAAAATTTGAAGGGTCTGCTAAACCTAACAATAAGAAGAGCAAGTTCGGTTCGAAGAAGTTCGGGGGAGGAAATGGATCAAAATGGTGCGAGAAGTGCAAGAAGAAGCACTCGGGAAAATGTAGCGAGGAAGTGACCTGCTACAAGTGTAGGAAAACGGGGAACTATGCCAATGAGTGCACCATCAACAAGAGGGTGTGCTACGAGTGCCGTGAAGAAGGGCACATCGCTAAGGATTTCCCAAAGAAGAAAGATGCGGCAAGACCCAACCTTCCACCAAAGCCGAAGGCGAGAGCCTTCCAGATGACGCTCGAAGCTGCGAAGGAGGCAGCAGACGTCGCTTCAGGTACCTTTCTTGTAAATGGTTTGCCTGCCAATATACTATTTGATTCCGGAGCCAACTACTCCTTTGTATCGCATAAATTTGGTGGGAAATTAGCATTGCCTGTAGAAAAACTTGATAATGCCCTGATTGTAGAAGTTGCCAGTGGCAAGTTCGTACCTGTTAGTGACCGTATTAGGAACATCGTCATCGACATAAACGGAAACGAATTCCACGAGGAGCTGTTACCCATAGAATTGAACGGTTTCGACATCGTTCTGGGAATGGATTGGCTTAGAGCCAACGATGCTGAGATTCAATGCCGAAAGAAGATAGTAAGGGTAAACCCACCCGGAAAAGAGTCATTTATGGTGTACGGGGACAAACGCCGAGTAAATTCTGGAATCATCTCCCTGATGAAAGCGAGAAAATGTTTGTCCAAGGGGTGTGCATCATACTTGGCATTTGTGATCGATGCTAAGAAGGAAAATAAGGAGGTGCAGAATATACCGGTCGTATGTGATTATCCAGAAGTCTTTCCCGAAGATCTTCCCGGATTACCACCTGATAGACAAGTGGAGTTTCGTATAGACTTGTTACCGGGTACAACACCGATAGCAAAGGCACCTTACCGATTGGCACCGACGGAGATGAAGGAGCTCATGACGCAACTTCAGGAGTTGTTCGACAACGGTTTCATTCGACCTAGTTCATCACCCTGGGGAGCTCCGGTGTTATTCGTAAAGAAGAAAGACGGAAGCATGAGAATGTGTATAGACTACAGAGAGCTGAACAAGGCAACGGTGAAGAACAAGTATCCATTGCCGAGGATTGATGACCTATTCGATCAGCTGCAAGGTTCGAGCTATTTCTCAAAGATCGATCTTAGGTCAGGATATCATCAGCTGAAGGTGAGAGATCAGGATATCGAGAAGACTGCATTCAGAACGTAATATGGACACTATGAGTTCTTGGTTATTTCGTTTGGACTAACCAATGCTCCAGCAACATTCATGGATTTGATGAACAGGGTTTGTAAACCATTCCTCGATAAATCCGTGATAGTGTTCATCGACGACATTCTGATCTACTCGAAAAGTCAGGAGGAGCATGACAAGCATCTACGAGAGGTGTTGGAGGTATTGAAGAAGGAGAAGTTGTACGCTAAATTCTCCAAGTGTGATTTTTGGATCCGAGAAGTCCAATTCTTAGGTCATGTGGTTAACCAGGAGGGAATAATGGTTGATCCAGCAAAAATCGAAGCTGTAATGAAGTGGGAACGACCGAAGAGTCCCACAGAGATTCGAAGCTTTCTAGGATTAGCCGGATATTACCGACGATTTATCCAAGGATTTTCTTCGATAGCTGCTCCATTGACTGCTTTGACCCATAAAGGAGCTACTTATACATGGAGCGAGAAGCATGAAGAAGCATTCGAGAAGCTAAAGAAGAAGTTATGTGAAGCACCGATTCTTTCTCTACCCGATGGAGTGGAAGACTTCGCGGTCTATAGTGACGCATCTGGAGTCGGGTTGGGTTGTGTTCTGACTCAAAGAGAAAAGGTGATAGCATACGCGTCTCGACAATTGAAGGAGCATGAAAAGAACTACCCCACTCACGATTTGGAGTTGGCAGCGGTAGTTTTTGCTCTAAAGATATAGAGGCATTACCTCTACGGAACGAAGTGCAAACTTTTCACTGATCATAAGAGTCTCCAGTATCTCTTTAATCGAAAGGAGTTGAACATGAGGCAACGACGCTGGCTAGAGTTACTCAAGGACTACGACTGTGAGATACTTTACCACCCCGGTAAAGCAAATGTTGTTGCTGATGCTCTAAGTTGAAAAGACAATCTTGAAAGAAAAAGGTCAAGAGCGTTGAGAATAGAAGTTGTCTCAACCATTGTGGAAAGTATAAAGAAAGCTCAAGAAGAAGCTACAGAGAAGAATGACCGAAAAGAAGAACGTTTGGGAAAAACGTTGGTGTTCGGTACAAACCGTCAAGGACTGAAGGTATTCCAAGATCGGATTTGGGTACCTAAGACGGGAGGAATAAGAGATCTTCTGATGGAAGAAGCGCACAAGACCATGTACTCCATTCATCCCGGTAGCACAAAAATGTATAGGGACCTAAAACCCTACTACTGGTGGCCGACGATGAAGCTCGATGTTGCGAAGTATGTGGCCGAGTGTGTAACATGCGCGAGAGTTAAGGCACAACATCAGAAACCATATGGGAGTTTAGAACCTTTACCTGTACCCATGGGTAAATGGGAAGACATCACCATGGATTTTGTGACTAAACTACCCAGGACAAAGAACGGTCACGACATGATTTGGGTAGTCGTGGATCGTTTCACAAAGAGTGCACACTTCATAACAGCCAACGAAAGGTGGTCTATGGATAAGCTTGCAAATGCTTACGTGAAGGAAATTGTGAGACTTCACGGTGTTCCTCTAACGATTGTATCGGATCGTGATAGTCGTTTCACGTCGAGGTTTTGGAGGAGTCTACAAGAGGAACTGGGTACGAAGTTATGTCTGAGTACAACTTACCATCCGCAGACTGATGGTCAGTGCGAAAGAACGATTCAAACACTGGAAGATATGTTGAGAGCATGTACCCTCGAGTTCCAAGGGAACTGGGACGAGCACTTACCTCTTGTAGAATTTTCCTACAACAACAGTTTCCACTCGAGCATCAAGATGGCACCCTATCAAGCCTTGTACGGACAGAAGTGTCGTACGCCGTCTTGTTGGCTTGAGGCTGGAGAAAAGCAGTTTATGGGCCCCGAGATAGTCCATGAGACTGCTGAAAAGTTGAAAGTAATCAGGGAGAGGATGTTAGCAGCTCAGGATCGTCAGAAGAGCTATGTTGACAAGAAAAGACGACCTTTGACCTTCGAAGTTGGGGATTCGGTTTTACTTAAAGTCTCACCGTGGAAGGGACTTATAAGATTCGGGAAACGAGGAAAGTTGAGTCCAAGGTTTATTGGACCGTTCATAGTTCTTCAGAAGATTGGGAACCAAGCTTACAAGCTGGAATTGACCGAAGAACTCGATGGTATTCATAACACCTTCCATGTGTGTTATCTAAGGAAGTTCATGGGAGAAGTTCCCGACATAATACCAATTTCAGAGTTAAGGATGGATGAGAACAAGAGGTTGATTGAGGAGCCCGAGGGAATCTTTGACCGTAAGACTAAGAAGTTACGACGCAAGATGGTCGACTTAGTGCTAGTCCGATGGAAACATTCGAATGGGCCAAATCTCACTTGGGAAATAGAGAGTGACATGATGAGTCGCTATCCACATCTATTTGCTGATGCATGATTCCGGGACGGAATCATCCTAAGGGGGAGAGAATTGTAACGCCCGGGTTTCGGGGCTAAGATTTTTTAGACAATGTAATAGTCTAGATCAACTATTGTAACTCTTTTTGATGTAATAAAGATGAAATATTTGAATACTATGTGAATTATGTGTATTTGGGTGCTTATTATTTAATTATAAATGAAGAATAAAAATAAGCGTCAAAATTAAAGTGTGAGATAAGCCCGATATCCTTACATAAAGTTGTAGTGGTCGAAACAAGGATTCCGGAGATATAAAGAACGCCGAAATCCGAGTTATAATGAAGAAGTTATGACACGGCGAAGTTACATGACGGAACCGGCACGACACGGGAAGCGTAAATAGTGAATTTACGATAAATCGATTTTTAGCCTTAGCAATCTAAACGGAAGTCGTAGAAAACGTTAAACCGAGAGCGTCCATAATAAGAACGCCCAAATCTGACTTCGTATGAGGAAGTTATGATTTTTCGAAGTTCCGGCTTAGCAGTGTACAGCCCGAAGTTCGAATATTAGATCGAGCGGTTTTTAGCCGACACAACCTAAACGAGAATCGAAGATCTCGTTAATAGTAGCATAACGATAAAAAGACAGACAAAAACGGACGTCGGATGAAGAAGTTATGAATTTTTAACGAACCAATCCTGTCCCGGCCTGTTAAAAATATAACTTTAAAAATAAAGTCAAAATTAGCCGACGGAGTCTAAAAGAAAGTTGTAGATTACGTTCTCGCCTACGTGTGGATATAAAAAACGTCTAAAACGGAGTCCGTATGAGGAAGATACAAATTTTTGAAGTTTGGAATCAAAATCACGAAGTCTATTGCGAGAGGGATGACGTGGCCTCATCTCCGCCGTCCATTGCTGATCGCAGAGCACCCGTCGGATCGCGCCACATCGCCTCGCCTACGCGCCGCGTACGAGGTCGGAACGCCCCGCTTAGTTTCGGTCTTATCCCATCCGATGTGCGAGCCAGCTGGTGTGAACCTGGCGACCCTATCCGAGGAACGCCCAGCGTTCCCCTCCGAACACGCAGCGTAACCGAGCTGCTGACCGCCTATAAAAGGCTGCGAAGGGATCCGAGCATTTCATACATTTCCACTTCTCTCTCTAAAAACTTTATCTCTCTAGCCTATTTTAACCCCCCTAAACCCTAGGAAAAATCCCTAGCACCCAAAGGAAGCCCCAAGGCTCCCGGAGTCCCGAGAAAAAGGGTCTTTCGGTTCGGAAACGCTGCTCCGAGCAAAGCCCGGTTTTCTTTAAAATCCGCTGTAAGTGAGCTACGCCTACGCAATTTTTAATATAACTTTTAAATAATTATAGTAATGTTATTAGGTCCTTAAAATAATTATTTGGGTTATTATTATGAGTTATATTGAGTGTTATTTAACGCTTATATAATAATAATAATAGCTAGACTATTAATTAGTCACGGTTAACGTTAAAACTAAACTCTAGTGGTATTAATACTAGGTTTTAGTCAAGGAAAAATTGTTTTGAGATAACGAAGTGCTGTTCAAGTACCGAGTCACCACCTAATCAGGTGAGTGCATAGTCCCTTTCATCTTACACATAGATATGAAGTATTTACTATAAAATTTACGTGCTGTGTGTGCATATTGCCTGAATACTTGCTGTTTATGTTTGATGAAAGATTTTTATACATGATCTAAATGATTTAAACTGTATATATATTTTATATCTACAAAATGTGTTGGGTAAAACATGGGTAGATGTATTAGTTGCTGTGTGACAAAATAAAATGATGAGAGGCCTCGTTATAGATGTTATTGATGATCCAGTCATCTAGCGGAGTATAGATGACAACCACAGACTATTCTAGACAGTCCAGTGGAACACTAGCAGGCTCGCAACCTGTAGGTGTTTATTTGAACTGTGTGTTACCAGCAGTACTCCATCCCCCACATGGTTGCCTTATTTGACATGAATTGCTGAGGAATCCCCGAAGCATGTGTTGTCACCCCGATGAAAGTCCTTAGACTAGGTCCCTCGAGTTAGATGTTTTAGGGACTCAAAGTGAGGATAACGGGAATGGGTAATCGGGTTTGTTTGGTTTGATAAGCATAATAATTATATTATTGTGGGTTGAAAACCCTATGTGCTCACCAGGCTCCCAAGCCTGACCCACTCAGTTTCTTTTATTACAGGTAGTGGCGCATGAGCATAGATGTTTGGATGAGAGATAAGGGATTATAGGCTTGTAAATACGAAATAATGTAGTAAGGCTTATGTTGTACTGTTTATGCTTTTGATCTGTATCGAACATGATATCCCGAGTCTTTTAATGAAATACATTTCCTTGGAAATGCTTTTGATAAATCTTTATCATACTTTGTTTTGGGACAAATTCCGCAACTCTTTTATTTAAAATGTTACTCTGATTTTTAAACAAGCATAAACAAAATCGGTCTTTTCTGGCCGTGAAAATGGGGATGTCACAGTTTGTGACTCCATTAGAGGTGTGACACTTGTGACACTAAGCTTTCAGAATCCAATTACAAGAAGGAATTGAGATTGTTATTGCTACATAACAATCAAGGTAAGATCTAAACCCTAATTCATATGTTATTTGATTATCACATGCTAGATCAAGGGTTTATAGCTTTGGATGATTATTGCATGTTCATTAGACAAACTAGATCCAAAGCTTTAGGGTTTGCATGTACACCATAGGAATGTTGTAGTGCTCAAATCCCATAAAAAACAACTAAATTATAGTCTAAAATCATCTACAAACTCTAAATTATACGTTGGAAAAAATTGCATGTCAATCCAACTTAAAACGAATGGGATATGCTTGTTTAACGAATTTCACATAATACATTTTTTTTAAATAAGCCGGTCCAAAACCGGTTTTTATCCGGAACCGGCCGGACCGGACCAGTTTTGCTCAAATCCTAGAATCGAGAACGAGCCCGGGGGTCCAAAAAAAAGGTCCGGTTTGGTCCAAAGGTCCAAATGTTCACCCCTACCCAACGGTGTGTACGCTATCGTACACTACTGTATATAAGGTGACACTGTGGTGTGCGGTAAATACCGCACCGACCTTTAAAGAAAAATTACGGTATACATCTCGCACGTTATTGTTTCACCGCACGGGAAAAACAAACCTACCCCTCAAAGGTAGTATTTTGTTCATAAAAATGTGTACAGTAGTGGGTGTGGTATGACATCTATCAATTTTGTGGAGTGAAGGGAATATGACATTGCAATCCAAATGTGTGGTAAGGTGAGTGACCACACCCACCAACCTAACTTTTTAATAGAATAAAAAATTTAGTATTTTCTTAACGCCTTATCCGCAAACAACATAACATTCATATATTTCCAAATAAACAAAATCGTTGTACCTGCAATAGCATCCACCATCATTTTCTTTTTAGCAATCAACTTCAACCCGATGATCCATGAATACGAATCTCAGAGTGAACTAAACTCCAATGGTTGAATATCCAACCATCTAGAAACCACACCCAAAGTTCCCGCTGCAACTTCACATCTCACAAAAAGATAATCAAGTTGCTACACATCCATATAACAAATAGGACACATAATATATGGGATATCCACAACACGATATGACAAATTCTATCTAGTCGATAACATATCAATCAAAGATCTCCAAATCATAATATTTACTTTTGCTAGGTAAGAAGCAATTCCACCTAGTTTTGAAATTACCATTAGGTAAAATCACGTCATCAATCCATTGTCGGGTTTCATAAACAGAGAAATCACGTAAATTACCAATATCCCATCACCATTAATCATATTCATTCTAAAACAGCCCTACCATAGCATTGGAGAGACTCGTGAATTGAGTGCTTTCCTCTCCCCCGCAACTCAACATCATTTCTACGATAAGCTATGACACATTCTCTATTTGTTTCTAAATCAACATCCTAGGAAACCGTTTAGCTAGGATTTGATCTCCCAACCAACACTCCAACCAGAATTTGGTAACAGAACCATTTCCAACCCGTTTTTTAATCACCGCCTTAGAAATATTAGCTTTTTTCTCCAACTTGTCGATGGCAACCAATAACCGAGCCCACATGCCAACACCATTATAAGTCGTCGCCAGATTTATACCACCATACAGACCATATAAAGCCTTGATAACCTTCACCCAAATTCAATTCAGATAGATTAAAAACGCCACCATAATTTCAAAACTACCCCCCCAGATTTTTAGGCACAATGAAATTTTTTTGAAATTTTCAGTGCAGTGTAATTTTCCCGGCATGCTACCCCTAACATTTATGTATGTTACCTTTGACATTTTGTTCTAAGCCCGCCACTGGTATTATTATGATTTAAAATTTGATCTGTACATTTTCAAAATAGTTATTATGACATTTAAAAATCACAATCAAATATTTAATTGTAAGTTGTAACAAATGATTAAAGTTATGGATACTTAGTTGTTGCGACAATGGTTTAAAAAATCAGGTAAGGTGTACGTCTTGAGGTAAGGCGGTGGAAAAACGTACTTGAGGTGACGTCTCATATGGCATAGACGAGGCGGGCGCCTCAGCTAAATGAGGCAGAGCCTCGAAGCCTCGAGGCGTAAGGCAGTGCTAGGCATCCCGATGCATACTTGTTATAAAACAATGAGAAAGAAGAGAAATGTAATTTTTTTTGTCTAACTTTTTTTTTTTTTTATCTTTTTACCTTAATGAAACAAAATTGTAAATTTTTTGATCTAAATAACCTAATTGGCTATCATACATTATTTACTTATATTGACGTCACTTTATTCAATATTTTTTGTTAATATATTTTTAATAGTTGGTTGCTATGTAGTTATGCAATATGACAATGTTATTAATTTTTTCTTTAAATTTGTTTTCTAGTTAATTATGACTTTTATGTAATTTTATTATATTTTATAGTTATATAATATTTAAAATTTATTTTTTTGTACTATCTCGAGCTTACACCTCGTGACGTGAAGGGAAAACACCTCGAGACATGATTGTATACTTTTAAACATTGGTTGCAACAACTTATTATATGTTCTCAAAATCTATTTATTTGGCTTCTACGTATCAAGTAATAGGCATAAAATTGAATTTGCTAAATATTGTAAAATTTATTATTACAACTTCAAGTCTCAATAATCAAGTCTATCCTTACATAAAAACATTTTTACATGTTGTGAGGACATTCACATTATTGGATTCCTCAATTACCACATTCTCTGACCCTTCCATCAATTGGATTAAAAAGGTTCCTCTCAAAATTCTTTGCCTTACGTGGAAGATGAAATTGGAAAGGCTTCCTGTTACTATGAGTTGAAAACTAGAGGTGTTAATATTCAATCCCCTTGTTGTGGTCTTTGTGGTGATCTTGGCGAATCGATTGATCACATGCTGATCAACTATAGAATTGTGACAGTGGCTAGAGTCTAGAGATTGGGTACTAAAATGGTATGGTATGATGGTATCCCCCACATCACTTCTTTGGTGTTGCAGACTTAGGCCCCGTTTGATACGCGTCTTTCTAGGTCCAGACAGATCTTTCTAGCTTAATGGACCGGGAAAGACTGTTGATTTGCACAAAAAATGAGTCTTTCCCGGTAAGATATGTCTTTTCCAGAAAGCCCCAAAATCATATCTTTCTGGCTGAATGGGCTGGAAAGACAATTATGCACCAAACCCCGCATCTTTCTTTCTTTATTGGATTATTAATTTTTTTAAATAACTTTTTTTTAAAATAACTTTTTATTGAATTATTACTTTTTAATGTATTATTTTATATTAAGAAGTAATATTTTAATATATAATATTTATGTATTCATAAATATTATTTTATTGGATTATTAATTTCTTTTAAATAATTCTTTTTTGGATTAATTCTTTTTATTGGATGATTATATATTCATAAATATTATTTATAATATATAATATTTATATATTAATAAATACTACCTTATTGGATTATTGATTTCTTTTAGTTAATTTTTTTAATTCATTTTTATTGGATTATTTTTTTTTGGACAACACCACAACCATCCTAATTTATTTTAAAAAATCTCATCCATCACACTAGTATCGGACATAAACCGGATCATTTTTCATCATTCAGCACAGTCAATCAGATGTACAATCAAACAACATGGTTTCTTTCCCAGTCAGAAAACTTTCCAAGAAAACACTTTACCATACATCACTTTTCCAGAAAAAAACTATCAAACAGGACCTTAGATTATGCAACAAGTTAGGAGGAATTGCCTTGGGAAAAGGAAGGTTGAAAAGGAAGGTTGTCATCAGCATTTTCTATTGCTTATTATGGAACTCATGGAAGGCTAGAAACAAGCACATTTTTAATAAAATTGTGCCCTAACCAACTGAAGTGGTCATAATGTAATTTCTTTATCATTTTATGGTGGAAACATAGGGGTGGGTTAGGTACACGTAAATGGGTTGATTGGAGTTGCTCTCCGCTTTCGTGTTTCTTGTAAACTTGTATTCTTTGTAGCGCCGCGGCTATCTCCTTGCTAGTCGTGTTGGTGTTTTTATTTATATAGTTATTTGCTGTTTCAAAAAATAAAATTTGCTTTTAAAATTTTGAAAAATAGAAATCAATTAAGTTTGTCAAATATAGCAAAAATAATTATTACAACTTCAATTCCCAATAATTAATTTATCCCTACATGGAAACATCTATACACATTACAGGATATTATGTATATGGTTTGTAGTTAAAGGGGCCTGAAAAAACATATGTTCTAAATTTCTAATAGAAAAAAACATATATGGAAACCATTGTCGCTTTGAGATATTACCTTATTTGACTGAAATTTGGGTAAAAAGGTGAAAACTGTTTCAAACATGTTCAAACAGAAAAGAGCAAAGGGACCATTGTTGGTTTTGAGATTGAGATATTACAATGTTTGGCTGAAATTTTGGTAAACAAGTGCAAAATATTTCATTTTAATATCGGTTTTTGCTTCAAGATACTTGAGAAAAATTTAATGTTTTACAACCTGTTTTTTTAGTTGGTCCGGTGTCGTGAACGGGTATGGACCAACGGTTCAACCACCGAGTACATCCGGTTTTTAGAATTTTATTCTAAAACATCTGATAGTAGCAAATTTTGATATATAGTGATCATTGATTTTGAAAATATAAATTGTTTACTGAAAAATAACCCAACGTTTTGGCGTCAATTTTTGAACTTTGATATTCGTTACAACGACTTATTTTTACTTTTAGTAATTATTAATTTTCATATTTTAACAACTGCACACGTTCAAGATTGATCAAAATACATCAAAAAGTAACATAAACTACAATAACAATTCATAAATAGTTTCAACCACCAGGTCAATGGTTCAAACCGGTTACGGGTCAACAGTTCAACCCGGTTCCGGGTCAATAGTTCAACCAGTTTTTTGGTAAACTCAAATTGTTCAATTTGGTTAATAAATAGACAAAAACATGCTCTTAATTTAACTAATCAAACCGATTTGAACAGGATTTTAAAACACCGGTAAAATCTATGTTCCATTGTAGTGCAATCTAGCCAAATAGATAAAAATCTGGATTTTAAAACACCGGTAAAATATATATTCCATGTAGTGCAATCTAGCCAAATAGATAAAAATTAGAGAATTGTTGAATTAAGGACCACCATATTGGAAACTTTATAGAACTGACATGACATGCACCAAACATCAACATCTTTGAGTACATATTTCCATGCTGGCACGAATGACAATGAATCTTTAAAAATTAGAACATTATTCGAATTCGCTTGCCGATGTCAATTTGGGTGTTCATTCAATATTGTAATAATACAAATGTTTAGAAACAAATAATTAAAGACTTAGATGATACACTAATATAATTCATATGGATATAAACGTTTTAGAGAGAGAATCATAAATTTTTTAGACCTTGCTGATATCATTTGTTGTTGGAAACTATACGGATTTTTTATTTGGTTGAAAGCACAAAATCATGATATGATTCATTTAACGTAGAAAACAACATAATTTATTTTTTTCGCTTTTAAAACCAAACTGTGCTCATGTGTGTTAAGACGAGCCGTTATAACTAGCGAGCTTGATTATCAAAGTATGGTAAGAAAAATACCAAAATTAGATACAACAATCATCACCAAAGAATATATGTTTAACGTACACATGTTACTAATTTGTGTTAACTAACAAGAGTACATTGCATAAGATGGATTAATAGCTTAATATTATGAGTGAAAAAGTATATTTCGATAAATGAAGTTACATAAAGTATGTTTCTATTATGTTTATTAATATGACATGATTAATAACTAAAAGAACAAATTATTGAAATCGTCCCTATAGTTTGGTTAAATTTGCGTGTTTGGTCCCTAACTTTTGTTTTGCACTCGGACCGTCCCTATTGTTTTATTTGGTTGTGTTTTTCGTCTCTAACGGACATGCAAAGACTATATTCGTCCCCCCCAGATGAAAAGACTGTATTACCCTTTCTATTCTTCTTTTTCATTGTTTTGCTATTTTATTTATTATTTATTAAATAAAAAAATAATTATTGAAATTGTCCCTCCCACTTGCACCACAACCACCATAAGCCACCGACAACCACCATAGGCCACTGAAAACCACCACCAACCACTGAAAGCCACCATCCACCACCAATAACCACCACCAAGCGATTCCAACATCACTAGCATCCACCGATTTTAGCTCTAATACAGACCACATAATCGATTTCATTAATTCACACCCCAACATCAAATCCTGAAAATCAAACTTGAACATAGAAATCAAAACCTGAACATAGAAATCAAAACCATAACAAGATCAAATTCTGAAATAAAAAACCTAACCAAAGTCAAATACCAATATCCCAATATCAAAACCTAAACTGAAATGAAATCCAGATATGGAATCGAAACCCAAAAGCAAAACCTAATCTGAAAACGACAATGAAAGAAAAACTGATGAAATCCTTGAAATCAAATACAGTTTTCCAGAAGAATAGGGTTAAATGGGAGCAACACTCGGTGAAGGATAGTGGTGGTTGGAGGATTTTGGCGGACACGATGCTCCATCTATTCAGGTAGATGGCGAAGAAGGAAGAACAAGGATGGAGCAGATGGGGGCGAAAAGATGAAGACAAGGGATTGATGATGCAGATCGGTGGTTTCCTGGTGTCTTCCGGTGACGTTTCTAGGTGGTTTCCCGATGATGCTTCGTTGGTGGTTGTGGCTTCCGGTAAGAAATGAGAGGACGGGAATGGGATGAGGGAGATGAGTGATGACGATGGAGGGGAATGAGATAATGAGGTGAGGGACCCACATTTTTTATTTTTAATAATAATCTTTAAAATGTTAATATTAAAAAAATCGAAAATAAATCAAAAAAGAAATGACCAAGGGTAATATAGTCTTTTCATGTCTATGAGGGACGAAAAACGCAACCAAATAAAACAATAGGGACGGTCCGAGTATAAAACAAAAGTTAGGGACCAAACATGCAAATTTAACCAAACCATTGGGACGATTTCAGTAATTCGTTCTAACTAATAAGTATGCGGACACTCAGGAAAGATGTCTCGACTTCAAACACCTAAAGACCACACGTGTTCGCCCATGCATACTCGAACAAGAAAATACTTCATTTAATTCAAATGTCGTAAACTCATATACATAAACACTGACCATCATATTTAATTAAAAATGGTAGATGATTATGATGATTGCCTCTCAAGTGTTTGCATGTGTCTCCTTGATCAGGTGTTTGTTGTTGATAAAAAGTTTATGACTGTTACAATTTCAAAGTTGATAAATTTTCCTGAAAACATAGGACCATTGATTAATGCTATCTTTTATTTTTAACTTCTTTCTAGAAGACATTTTATTTAATATATGGTTATCCAGACGATGTGATGTCAGTAATTTTGTCTAAATTATCATTTAAGAAGATTTTCAGAATGATTAATAAGAACATATATAAGATTACTAAACATTTATAGATTTGTACATTTAAATATGCAACTAACAAGAGCAACCACAACAAAAGCTTTTGGAAAACCTTTTGGTTAATTAAACTTGGTAAACTTAAAAAAGAGATTGT
The DNA here is from genome assembly GCF_052849685.1 of Lactuca virosa. Lineage (NCBI taxonomy): Eukaryota > Viridiplantae > Streptophyta > Magnoliopsida > Asterales > Asteraceae > Lactuca > Lactuca virosa. Next base: position 4,956,971 of record NC_136432.1, on the reverse strand, counting down.
GGAAATTTTCTCATTATGCTTTAAAATTTTTAACGCTTTTTCTCATAATTTAATATTTTTTTACTCTTTTACTTTGTTATTATGAGTTGATTAGTTACACAAGTTTAGTTATATCTATTTTATGATATGTTTTTTTCCAACACATTCTTGATTTTTTTAACAACTGAATTTTATATATAAAAAGAAAACTAGAAAAAAGAGAGATCAACGAACAACTAATTAAATGAATACCCAATATGAATTTTTTTAACCACTCAACCCAATCGATTTTAATTTTAGAATTTTAAGGACTAAACCAATTAAAAGAAAAACGTAACACTTTTCTCAAAGACCACATCTTTACTTACTAGGACAAAAAACCAACGAATTAGGGAATAGTTCAAAAGGACCCCAATGGTAGACATGAAAACCACATAAAAACCCGGAAAATTGAGTAATCTAACCCTTTTATTATTATTATTATTATTATTATTATTAAATGACCACTTTTCTGGAATGGGGCATTCCGGAACATCTTTCGGACTAATTTTGGTTTGGGCCGACCCATTACCGTGCCTACGAAATTGCCATTCCGGATTATTAGTCCGTTGTTTCGGATCGGGATTTTGAAGTTCAAATTCTGAAATATAATTTGAAAAAATCCGGACCCTCGCCTTCATTCCAGATCTTGCTTCGACTTTCGATTCCGATTCTGACACGCGACCCCGATAGTGATTCCGATCTCCGACACACAACTCTGACATGGAAGAAGAGCACTACGACCCCGCTATTTTACAGGTACGTTCTTCACTTCAAAAACCTAGTTTGTTTTGTAACGACCCAATTTTTCAAAGAAAAATTTTATTTTTAAATAGTCAAAACACTTTTCTATTAACCATGAAATCTCAATACAATTGTTTTCAAATTCATATCCATAACAATATTATTTCCAAACATCAAAGTGTCCCATAAAAATGCCTGAGAGAGTGCACGTCGCGCCATCAAGCATTGCCTTTGCCCTTGGGATCAGATGTACCTGAAACAAATCCACAAACTGTAAGCTAATGCTTAGTGAGTTCCCCAGTGCATACCCCACACACAATCCACATAACACATATCATATCAGCTATAAAAGTTACACATATCACATAAGCCATGCATACTAACATATAAGGATGTCGTGGGCTCCTCCCAAGGTCTTATACCTTCCTGCCATGGGCTCCCCCCATGGTCTTTACCTAGGTGTAACATCCCAAATTTTCAAGCCAAAATTTTTTGTTTAAAGTAACTTATAAAATCATTTGCCAACACATAGTTGGTAGCTTAACAATTCATAAAAACTATAATAGTCATGTCTCAAAATCATATCGTCAAGTAGTAATAAAATCAGAGTACAATCCCATGAATCACGTAATGCGGAAATCTGATGTGCGTGTGATGTGCAGCTACCGCACCGGCTCCTTCCCCTTCGCTGAAGAGGTACCTGAAACAAAACTGAAACTGTAAGCAGGAAGCTTAGTGAGTTCCCCCATCATACCACATACTAAACAACATACATACTGCAGGGCAATTCTGGGGTGGCCGACCTACCCTGCCAGGCAATTCTGGGGTGCCCGACCAATCCTGCCAGGCAATTCTAGGGTGCCCGACCTACCCATGTCAAGCAGTTCAGGGGTGCTTGACCTACCCTCCAGTTTATCCCAACTGGCTACGGGGACTATTTCACCCCCTACTACTACCACAAAATAACATAGCATAACATACTGTCAGGCATATCTGGGGTGCCCGACCTACCCTTCGGTCCTAACGACCGAACTCGGGGACTTTTCCCCCTACTGCTACTATCACCTAACATCATATCAGGCTAGCACATAAAACACATCAAGTAGTAGCAAACCTAGATAATTATCACAAAGACAATCATCTAACATACAACTCCTACTAGTGGGCCGGCGTTGTGGCCGTAGACCCACCACTACTGGAAGGTAACTCACCTCGATGTCGAGTAGTGTCTGCATAGTCCTCGGTACGGAATTCCACTCGTCTCAACTCCTCAATCCTTACACAACAAACCTTTCTCGATTACTAATTCATACTCACAACTTTCCCTTCCAAGGGTCAACTCAAGTCCAGGTCAAAGTCAAAGTCAAACCCTGGTCAAAGTCAACTTTGGTCAAACTCAACATCCAGTTGACTCGACTCGCCGAGTTGGTCCACCAACTCGTCGAGTCCCTATCCTTACAAAATGCTAAACCCCGATTCTACTCGTCGAGTCTAGCAAGAACTCGACGAGTTCTTCTTCAATCATAACATCGGGTCCATCTTCAACCGAATCGTCGAGTTCATCCTTGAACTCGTCAAGTTCACCTTCATCCGTATGAATGTGTCCAATCTATGACTTGCCGAGTTCATCATTGAACTCGTCAAGCCAGTCTTCATGGAGTTGGGACATTGCCTTGAACTAGCCGAGTTTTTTCATACACTCGTCGAGTTCCATGATTTCCAGGTCCCTAATGAGCCTAGACAACTGAGGGTACTTCTAACTTAGCATCTGGTCCATCAACAGAAAAGGTTTGATGGGAAATACGACCCGACTCGCCGAGTCACCCAAGCGACTCGATGAGTCCCTCTTTGTCCAAAACTATTCAGTCGATTATAATGGGTCTTAATGCATCAAAAGCATAGATCTGACCTCCTAGGGTCCATATTATACATAAAGTTCCAATCTTGACGTCCATGCATGAGGTTTTTGGCTCACAAAGCCATAAAAAGAATTCTACAAGATGCATGGGGTGCTTATGGCCACAAAGTTGGCACCTTTATGCCATAAGGACCCCCAATGTTTCCAGATCTGAAGTGCCACTCCAAGCACACACACAAAATCCGATTATAGCCTCACTAAACTCATAAGAAGGGTAGAAAATAGCCCCAAAACAACATCAAAGAGATAGATGGTCAAGGTTCCAGCTTTTTACCTTGAATGAACTGAGAATGGAGCAAAACCTCTGGATCTTCTTGCTTCTACTTGAACTCCCAAGCTTCCTTCGTCCTTTCCAACTTCGAAACACACCAAAAGGCACCAATAAGCTCAAGAACACACAATAGGGGCTTAGGGTTCAAGTTAGGGTTTTCTCTGGGTTGGGAGGGACAATGGAGGCTGGGTTGGGGTGTTATAAAGCTACTCGGAGCCCCTGCGGTGTACCACATATCATAAAATAGGCCGGTCTTGGTGTCGTAGACCCATTGGTATGGTGAGAAGACTCACCTCTCAAATGTTGAACTGAAAAGCTAAGATCAGATGTATCCCACGCACTGCTCCTCCTCAACCGCCTATAACCAACATGTGATTAACTTGTCATAATCCCATAATTACCCTCAAAGTCAACCCTGGTTAAAGTCAAGGTCAATAGTCCATGTTGACCTCAACTCGTCGAGTGCATCCACCAACTAGTAGAGTTCCTCTCGAGTCCATTCCACTGAATCCCGCATCAACTCGCCGAGTCACCCTAGTGACTCGTCGAGTTCATCATATGTCTAGAAAACTAATGTCTGTTCAGACCAAAACCCTAATCCTTCACTGCACTCATCCATAAACTCAGAAACGGGCAAACCCTACCTGGACTCGTCGAGTCAGCTAAGGGACTCGACGAGTTCCTTCAGTCCCTTTCATGTTCAACCCTTTTCAGTGGGATCCAAGGCCCCAAACTTCAGATCCAACCTCTCCTAGTGTAGATACCATGTAAAGTTGCAAACTTTACGTGCATGCAAGGCCCTCTAAGGCTATAACATCAAAACTAGGCTTCTTACAAGGTCTTTGTGCATGGAAAGGGGCTAAGCTGCATAAAGAGAGCAACTTTATGTCATTGGGGACCTAGAGGGGTCCAGATCTGGAACCATATCCTTGTGATAAGTCTAGATCCGAGTTTGACTCCATTTTGCACCAAAGATGGCCATTTACTTCCAAGAAAAGGGATCTAACCAACTAGAGATCAAGGTGACGACTTTATACCTCAAGATGATGGCCAATACAGAGTAGATGTCGGATCTACTACTTCTCTCCTTGATCCTTCCTCTTCAAGCTCTAGAATCCTTCACAAATACCCCAAAATTACTCATAAAATCTCTTACTCTCACTCAAGAAGGTGCAAGGTCGAACTAGGGTTTTATCTGGCTAATAGGGTGATAAAGGAGGCCACAAGAGGCGGATTATGTTCCTTAAATAGGGTGCAAACCTTAAAAATTAGGGTTTCTCTTTACAGCTCCTACTTGTCGAGTCGGGGCCTTCCGACTCGTCAAGTAGAACCCAAATCCCGCGTCCTCATAATAGTCTCTACTCGATGAGTTGGAGCACCGCAACTTGCCAAGTCCATGCACAAAACCCTAAAAATTATATAAATTAATCAATACCTGGAACAGGTGTTAAAAGTCTCCCCCACTTGAACTAGACTTCGTCCTTGAAGTCTCATGACCCAAATAAATCCGGGCAGTGGACTCGCGTCTCGTCCTCCGGCTCCCAAGTCTACTCGGAGCCATTGTACCTTTACCAACTTCACTTCCTTGTTCCGAAGAAGCTTGGTCTTCCTATCTAAGATTGCAACCGGCCTCTCAATGTAGTTCAGGCTCTCATCCACCTAAATATCGTCCCGAGAAACGACTGCGGCCTCGTCTGTGACACACTTCTGAAGCTGTGACACATGGAAGGTGTTGTGAATCTGACTAAGCTCATCTGGTAGCTCCAAACGATAGGCCACCTTGCCCACCCGGGCTGTAATCCTGAACGGTCCTATATATCGGGGTCCTAGCTTGCCTCTCTTTCGAAACCTGATGATTCCCTTCCATGGTGACACTTTTAGTGGCACAAAGTCCCGCACCTGGAACTCGAGATCCGATCGCCGCCGGTCAGCATAACTTTTCTGACGGCCCTGCGCGACCCGCAGTCGGTCGCACACCTGCTGAATCAGCCCGATAGTCTTGAGCACTACCTCAGTGCTCCGCATGACCCGGTGTCCAACCTCGCCCCAACAAACTGAGGTCGTGCATCTCCTACCATACACCATCTCAAATGGAGGTCGGTCGATACTGGCATGGTAGCTGTTATTGTATGAAAACTCCGCCAGTGGAAGGTACGTATCCCAAATCCCTCCAAAATCCAACACGCATGCTCGAAGCATATCCTCAAGGGTCTGGATCGTTATCTCACTCTGGCTATTTGTCTGGAGGTGGTACGCCATGCTAAAATGCAGATGAGTGCCCAGTTCCTCGTGGAACTTCTTCTAGAACCTAGATGTAAATCGCACGTCCCTGTCAGAGACCACCGACACTGGCACCCCGTGTCTAGCCACCACCTCTCGCACATAAATATCCGCCAACTTCTCAGCGGATATACTCTCAGAGATCAGAATAAAGTGGGCACTCTTCGTCAATCTGTCCACAATCACCCATACAGCGTCCACACCCCTCGCCGTCCTCGGAAACTTCGTGATGAAGTCCATAGTGATATCATCCCATTTCCACATGGGAATGGGTAGAGGCTGAACCTTGCCTGCCGCTGATGCTAGGCCTTGACCTTCCTTCAGGTCAAGCACCACTCTACAAACCAGGCAATCTCTCGCTTCATGCAGGGCCACTAGTAACTCAGTCTCAAATTTATATACATTTTTGTAGCCCCCAGATGTATAGAGAACTAGGACTTGTGTGCCTCCTCCAGTATCTTATGTCTTACTCCCCCCTTTCACCGGTACCCACACCCGACCACACTGTGTCAGAAGGCCACGACTATCCTTAACAAACAAAGTATACTATCCCCGAATCCGCTCTATATTCCAATCCTCCTTCTTCACCCCCTCGACATGAGCCTCCTTGATCATATCCAATAGTAGAGAGATCACTTTCATCCTCAAACAAACGTTCCCGATCGGGGAACCTGCTGCCTTGCGGCTCAAAGCATCGGCCACTATGTTGGCCTTCCCTGGATGATATAGGATCTCACAATCATTGTAACACCCCAAGTTTTGTCATTTATAGTCCCTGGGGATGGAAGGGTGAAACCATGAGAAGCCTACGGGCTAAGTTGTAATTTTGGGACCAGGAGAAGTACGCTGCGCGTATATAAGGGTACGTTGAGCGTACTAGGCGCGCCCTAGTATGCTGGGCGTACTTATGTCAGAAGGAAACCCTAATATTTAGGGTTTGGGGGCTATATAAGCTACATTATGAGCACATAACCCTCCCTTACCTTAGCCTCTACTGCTCAGAGTCGTATTCCCCAAACCCTAGCCATTTCCTTGAGTGTGGGAGCTTATTGAGTGTTTCTTGAGTGTTTTAAGAAGAAGGTGTTGCATCAAGGAGTTGGAGAAGAAGATCAAGCTTGTAGATCTGAAGTTGGTTTGTGCCCTAGAATCTCCAGAAGGTAAAAAGCTTCAAACTTTATGCTTGTATGATATAGATCTAGCCATTCTAGCTTTATGGAACCATTCTTGTCCCAAAATTCCCCAAGTTGGTGCATGTTATGATTTGGACGAAATGAGCTGTCCTTTCAGACTCTAGAAAGGGTCCTAAGTGATAAAAATGATGTCCCAATGGCTGAAGGTGTCCCATGCATGTAGTAGAAGGGTCTTAATGGATTAAGACCATGTATTAAGAACTTTCTGGACGTCGAAAGTGATAAAGTTCAAGACTTTATGGTTCTAAGGCACATTTGGTCGATGGATCTGAAATTTGGGCATAAGTGCTTAAGCCATTAAGCACTTATTAGAATTTTAAGAACAGCTCGCGTACGCCCCGCGTAAATCCAGTCCGCCCAGCGTACTAGGTCAACCACCCCGATGGTAGTCAACACAAGGCGAAGTACCCCCAGCGTACCAGAGGAGTACGCCCAACGTACGCCCTCTGTTGGGTCTTTGGCGATTTGGGCTTCATGTTTGGGCTGTTTATCGACTAGTTGGATTTGGGCCTTTGCTGGACTTTATGAATATGATGTTTTAGGCCAAGTTTTGATAGTGGATCTTGGAATTAGGCCCAATTAGGGAGTTGGGCCCAATTTGGAAGATTGGGCCAATAATGGGCCTTCTTGTTGGATTAATGTCTAAGTCCATAACTATATTTGGTATGTACTTGACCCGACCCGGCATGGTCCATTTGGGTTGCACTTCACCGGCATAATTTATATGGATAGTCTTTTGAGAATAGTATATTTATGATTTATATTAATATATTATAAGTTCTAATATATTAATATGGAATCATATTATTTAATTAGTATTGATCAAGAATTAATTTAGAATTAATTAAGTGATCAAAAAGAACTAATTAAATATGGACTCTTATATATATGGAATGGGCCAAGTTCATTTAGGTTGGGCTAAGCTTTCATGGATGGTCCATGGAGCTTTTAACCCATGGATCCTATGTAAATGAAAGGTCATGGGTATTAGGGTTTACATGGATGTAACCCTAATCCTCCATAATATATAAAGGGGTCCTTGGCTCACAAAATTGACACAAGTGTGTGAAAATAAGAGTGGGCCGATTTTAGTGTGCATACATATTCTCTCAAGTTCTTCCAAGGTGTTTTGGTGATTTGTGATTCCATTTGAGGCTTCCACACTATTGGGGCTAAGCTCTTAAAGCTTGAAGACATCAAGCTACATCAAAAGGTATGTCATCTAACTAGAACTTTGTAGTATAGGTGCTTCATAATATGCTAGTTAGGATGAAACCTTGGAATAGTTAATATTTGCATGTATAATAGAGAAAACATAGATCCAAGGTTTATAGGGTTGCATGTACACCATAGGAGTGTTAGAATGCTCAAAACCCAACAGTGGTATCAGAACCATGGGTTGTTTTCTGTTATATTGATGCAAATGTTTTATTTTCAAGTTGAAAAAAAAGGAAAAAAAAACATGACGTTTGTCAAATTTTAAGATAATTACTTGTTTTTGTGAAAAACTAATTATTTGTAAAATTTGAATCATTTGCTATATGAGTTGAATTAGGTCAAATTTAGTAAAAGATAAAATGATATGATTATTTTATTAGTTTTAAAAGTTTGATCTAAAGAGTTTTTTGAAACCTCCATAAGTTATGGATATGAAAAGGTTTTTAAAAAAATTGATTCAAAGTTTTTTATGGAGTTACAAAACTTGGTCTTAATGTTTTAAAGAATTCCATAACTTGTTCTTAAGTTATGGAACATGAAAAGTTTCATCTTAAAACAAGTATTTAACTCCATAAGTTGTGGAATCCAAAAGTTTTCAAGAGTTACAAAACTTGCCCTCAAGTTTTGGAATTTGGAAAAAGTTTTTTATGATAAAAAAAAGAATTGAATTCTAAAACTCTTGGGTTCATAACTTAAACAATTAATTAAATGATTTTAATTTTGAATTTAATAATTGGAATTATGATGTTTTTGTTGAATAATTCAATTAACTCTTATGGACTTTATTAATAGATAATTAAAGTGTTTAATTAAAAGAGAATTAATAATTCCATAATGACATGGTTTAAATTTAATTAAATTAAGAGTATAGTTTAATTAATAGATTAAACCACCAAGTATTTTAAATGTCTAAAATACACCCTTATACTATTATAATATTAAAAGTTTAATATATTATATGTATAAGAGCAAGTCGTCTTACCATTAGTAGGCCTCATTCACGAAGCCGGTCTATAAGGGGGGTATAAGGTTACTGCCTATAAAATGGCAGTTTAATGGGTGTCCACTCTCACCCACCGCTTCCTTGACTGGTGGAGGGTCATTAGCCGAACAGGTAGGACAAGGACTATAATTCTCCCTTCATTATAAGTATAATGATAAATACTAAGTAACTAAACACTTATAAATTCCCAATCTTAGTTACTTAGGAAAATGTGAATAAGGTGCTAATCCATGAAATTACACTTTGCACTTTGTTTAATCTGTTAGTGGAGCGTGTGTGGTTAATCGGCACACTAACCTGGACTTAACAAGGTAGGCAAAGGGTAACTTAATGTTTATCATAGTATCGTTGGAGCTTGTGTGGTTAACCGGCACATCGATTGAGGGGTAAATATTAAGGGTACCAAGTATATTTGCATGGTTACTTCACACCTTGTTTTGTGATCCTTGGCATCCCAGTCACAAAACCTGAAGGGCACACTCGATATTGAAACATGCCATTGAAAAGTTCAATGAATCTCAAAAGAATCTAGGAGTTTCAAAACCAATTAAAACCTAATAATACATTTCGTTTATCTTGGTGGAAATTGGTGAATCGTCATTCACCTACCTTCAAATATTTTATAGCTTGGATTACGGCATCCCTCTTCCAAGTTATAAAATAGTTTGTTGGGTCCTAGCCTTAATATATCATATTGGGTGTTATATTAAGGACTTAAATCAACTTTACGTGAATTTCTCCTATTGTTGATGTCTGGTTTAGACAACAATGATCTTCCCAAACCAAGCTTTCCTAATGAATATGACTTACCGAGGCTCATGGAAGTCATACTTCTCTTCCTCCACCTCCTCCAATTATTCTCCCTAACCCACAAGTTCAAGGTCACTCAAGCCCTAATGGCAAGCAAGGTCTATGTGTGATCACATCTTAGAGATGAAGTCACATATTGACAAGCCGGGAGAGTTGGGTGTCAAAGTCTTGAGAAAGTTGGATGTTCAATCACTTTCTAAGTCACATAGTGAGTTCCTTTGGGACTACTATGAAACAGACTATGACATGAACCTTAATGATCATATCTATTTGCTTGGTGCTGCTGAATCAACAATGATTTGGAACGATAGTAAAGAAAATTTGATTAGAAGATCAACTTCCCAAAAACTTTATGGACAGTGACAATGGTGACACGGGAAATCCAGAAAAATCATTCTCTTCCCAGTGGAAAGGGATTGGCCATAGTCAACCCGGTTGACCAAATGGTAAAGAGAAAGGCTAAGTCTGAGATAGTCCCATTACCAAAGGGTCCATATGTTTATTTTGCCAAAGGAAGGGGCGTTGATTGCAAAGCTGCCAAATTTACCTAAGGATGTTAAAATCAATAAGTTTGACTCTACATCAGGTAGAGCCCATTATCTAACTCTGTTAAGTTCTATTCTGAGATCCTCATTACATGATGTGACTGGGTCACATGTTGATGTTTTAAGAATCAAAGAATAGAGAGAAATCTTAAAGGAAGTATATGCTGATTCTGATCGCGAAGGTGGATTTCGATCGCATCAGAATTTTGAGCAGTTGCTTAAGAAGTTATGATATATTGCTAAGGAATAGATAACAACAATTTTCCATGTGGATTGTAAGGATAAGTTTTTCCGCAAAGTTTTAAAATAAAAGAAAATTGTTTAATTTTATTTATTTGAAGTATCCTTACAATGACATTTGTGGAAAATTGTTGCTTATATGATTCCACTGACAGCAATATTGGAAAATGGATTTGATTCTTTCATTTGTGGTAGTGTCTAAATTTACCAAATCAGGAAAGTTCCTCATCGCCCAAGTTTCAATTGGACCGAAACTTGGAATCATGCAAGTTGAATAGTATGATGAATGAGAACTTTCAAGCATTGGAAAATCAAGACTAATTACTTGTTCACATAGATGTGTGAGTCAAGTGAAGGACTAAAGGGATCGAGTACACATTCTTGTGCACTGGTCATGTCCACCACAAAGCTCGTTAAGACTATTTGATTTACTAAAGTTTAGTAAATATGGTTATACTTACAAGTTTAAGTATAATTCTGAAACATTGGAAAAGTCTCAATGTATGGCAGAACGAATGGGAAGAATCAAATTAGGCAGAAAGATAAAAGTTTCTCAAATCTGAAAAGATGGGAGAGTACTTTAGTATCATGTTTGTGATCATCTTAATGATTTAGAAATCATATCTCAATTAGTCCTCTAAAGGTCATGTTAGTGCATTCTTATGACTAAGAAGAGGAGTCATGAATTGTTGAAATGGTTAGATCAGGAAGATGAGTCATACTTCGTTCTGAAACAATTCTTAGAGTCATACTCCAAGATTGTAACTTGAGTGACATATCTTTAAGAAAGGTTTAAAACACTTGTCAAATGTAAGAGTAAAAGTGTCCTACTCTTGTACATTTGAAATTGGTAAGTTGTGATGTTTTGGATAAAACAAAGACCAACTAAGGCCAATTGTGTGAAGTGTTTGTCTTGATAAAGAATCCGCACTATCTCTTGAATATTTGGCAAGATAGTCTTATATGTCAAGAGGATAGTGGGAGTCTTAAAGATCCAAAAAAGAATTTCAAGAACTAATCAAGAATAAAACCTGAGGTTCTTCACTAGCACACGACTTGAGGTTTATAACCTATCGTGTTGACATATTCTGTGCCCATTCCAGTTAAAGTTGGCTTTGCATAGGAGTTCTGAAAGTCCTCAATTGGTTGCATAACAACTTGGAAGCAATGACAGGCCCTGTACTGCCAGGTGGCAAGAAGTTAAGATTGCATAAGTTCAGTCCATATGAGTTTGGATTTGTCATTATCCTTGTCTTGTGACTATGGTTTTGACGATTCACATGGATAAGAACACATACACCATAAAATCTAAGGGTCATAAGGTTTCTCTCCGATTCATGAAAATGATGGTGAGGAAACACTTCCACCAAGTAGATTTGAAGCAGATGGCAAAAGGTCTAAACAATTGAGACTATGATTACGACATCCCTTTTCATAGTTCTGAAATTGTTTAGACACACATGCATGCTATCTAAGGAAAGGTGTATGATTTTGATAAAGTTTTATCAAAGCATCTCGTATTAGAAATCTGAACTTTGGTAAGAAAGTCAATAAAGTATTGATTTCTAGAAGTCCAGCTGATTTCTGAGTACATGTCAAAGCTAGTGGGAGCATAAGTGTTATGCTAATAATCATCATGTTAGTGGGAGCATGATAATTATTGTTAGTGTTGCAAGTTAGCAATGTTAATTATAGAAAACAAAAGTTTCAATTCGTGAGGCTGCAGGGATTGAAAAAGTTGTTTTGCTATAATTAAGGGAGAGGATATACTTCATTTCAGTTCTAAAGGCTTAGATTGAGACCTTAATCATCTTTAGTCAAGAATATATATATGAATTTCATGTTGGATTGGTTCAACTTAAGGAAATTCTATATATTGCGTTCTCAAAATTCGATTATGATTACGGCATCCCTCTTCATAGTCAAATTTTGAAAACATGGCAAATAAAAATATTGTAGCAAAAGACTGGTCTAGAATCATGTCTTTATGTGAGACATCATGAATCGTGTACCATTTGCTTTGGGTACATGATCGATTGCATGTGATATAATATTTGTCATTTCTAAATTTTTCCAAATGCCCAGAGGCATTAAGAAGGGAAAAGGTCTAGAATTGGATATGACTAAAATGATTAAGCAATTGTCGAGGACAATCTGAGGTTTACCAAAGATTGGTTGCTCAGGGACAGTTGGAAGTATAGTGCTAATTTTGGAAGGACCATATTGACATATTCTGAAAAGAGGCATCTCTTATTCAGAAGTGATAGTCAAAATGAGAATATGGAGTTGTCTCCACAGGTGGAAGTTATCTGTGTAAGATTAGAAAACTTAATTGAAGAAGCATGTCCAAAGCAATGTACTTTGAATATGAGACTTAGTTTCCATGGAGTTGATCTCCATTGGAATACCTTATAATGACTGTTGACAAGTCTTTGTGACTTTGTACATATTCATTACAGGAGGGTCAGTGCATATAAGTTTAAAATCTAAACAGATTTCGATAAATGATAGGAATTTGAAATTCTCACATTTTTCGATAAGGATTTGGGAGTGTGAAATTAGAATCATTGAAATTATGTTCAATTGGTTTATTTCACAAAGTAAGGATCATAGACAAACATAGAGTGCATACTTGGTGTATGGCAAAGCTATTGTTTAAGAAAAACATAGTGTACATGCTTGGAGCATGGGACAACTAGTGTTTTTAATTCAAGTATAAAGTTGATAAAACCGAAACAATGAATAATGAGTAATCAGTATGGTGATAAATAAAAGTGTTTATTTATATTCATAGGGTTTGATACCATATTTGATTCATTTATTCTTGTGTTTCACTTTGCATGTTTTGACTTCCAGAATAACTAAGTCGCTCTTCCTGAATGATTAAGTTATTCAAACCATCCACAGTCGGTCATATGTTGGAAGTAGATATGAATCAAGACTGTCATGGGTTGGTTTGTAGAGGTCCAAGTTGGTGGACAAAGTGGTGCTACAACACTCATGAGTGCTCATAAGTTATGAGTATTGGATTCAACCCGCGCTCATTTGAATCACTTCATGGATTTTATCACGAGTGATCATGAGATGATAATATCTTATATTCTTCAAACCTAGAGATATGAGTTGTTACTATGAGTTGGTTGTACATTGATTGCACGAAACCGCATTGGTAACTCGATGTTATAAAACGTGCCTTTGTATATGATTCAACAAGTAGTAGAACAAGCCATATGAGTCGAAGTTTATCCATTCCTTTTACCTTCAGGATAAAAGCGATATCTGTGGGCCCCTCGATGATTTAGTGATGACACATGTGAGTGCTTGGCCAAGCCAGGACTGATTTGATTTGTTCAATCAGTCAGTCGTCATAAATCGAAAATCGGGAAACAACAAATGGACAGAGAGACTGATTATAATCCATGTCTCAGTTCATATGATATCTAGAATGGAGGAATATATGATCCCTTATCTAATGGACAAGTCATTGACAAGGTCAGAGTTCGACAGCGGCTTTAAGAGCTACGATTGCCAGTTAGGTTTTGAAGTCATACTCAATAATAGTTTTAGACTTATCCAAGTGGGAGACTGTTGGATTAATGTCTAAGTCCATAACTATATTTGGTATGTACTTGACCCGACCCGACATGGTCCATTTGGGTTGCACTTCACCGGCATAATTTATATGGATAGTCTTTTGAGAATAGTATATTTATGATTTATATTAATATATTATAAGTTCTAATATATTAATATGGAATCATATTATTTAATTAGTATTGATCAAGAATTAATTTAGAATTAATTAAGTGATCAAAAAGAACTAATTAAATATGGACTCTTATATATATGGAATGGGCCAAGTTCATTTAGGTTGGGCTAAGCTTTCATGGATGGTCCATGGAGCTTTTAACCCATGGATCCTATGTAAATGAAAGGTCATGGGTATTAGGGTTTACATGGATGTAACCCTTATCCTCCATAATATATAAAGGGGTCCTTGGCTCACAAAATTGACACAAGTGTGTGAAAATAAGAGTGGGCCGATTTTAGTGTGCATATATATTCTCTCAAGTTCTTCCAAGGTGTTTTGGTGATTTGTGATTCCATTTGAGGCTTCCACACTATTGGGGCTAAGCTCTTAAAGCTTGAAGACATCAAGCTACATCAAAAGGTATGTCATCTAACTAGAACTTTGTAGTATAGGTGCTTCATAATATGCTAGTTAGGATGAAACCTTGGAATAGTTAATATTTGCATGTATAATAGAGAAAACATAGATCCAAGGTTTATAGGGTTGCATGTACATGATAGGAGTGTTAGAATGCTCAAAACCCAACAGTGATATCAGAGCCATGGGTTGTTTTCTGTTATATTGATGCAAATGTTTTATTTTCAAGTTGGTATTTGTTAGGCACTAATTCTATAGCTGTCAATGTTCACTCATATCATCTTTCATCTCTCATCATTTATCTACCCATGTTTTACCCAACATATTCGTAGATATAAAATACATATACAATTTAAATTATTTAAAACATGTATACAATCGTTCATCCAGCATAGAAATCAAGTATTCAAATAATATGCACACATAGCACGTAATTTATATAAAATACCTCATATCTATGTGTAAGATGAAAGTAACTATGCACTCACCTGATTAGGTGGTGACTCTGCACTTGGACAACACTTCGTTACTCTTAAAACAATTTCCTTCGACAAAACCTAGTATCATTACCACTAGGGTTTAGTCTAATATTCATTGCGACTAATTATTAGTCTGAGCATTATTATTATTATATAAGCGTTTAAACAATATTTTCCAACCACTATGTACAGACAGGGGCCAGACATAAAACACCGGAGGGCAGGACCATTTTGGCATATAGCACTTCTGAAATCCAACAACCCTATGCGGCCCTTTAAACCAAATTCCCCGTACCGCGAGTAGTTAAAAAGATATTATAACGACGCTTATATAACCCATAATAATAGCTCAAATAATTATTATAAGGTCCTAATAATGTTACTATATTTAAATAAAAGCTATAGTAAAAATTAGGTAGACGTATCTTACCTACGAGGGCGTTTGGCTAGAAGCCGGGCTCTGCAGGGGCAGGACTTCCGAGCTGAAAGCTCTTCTTCTCGTAGCCGTCGAGCGCTCCGGGGCTTTTTTCTAGCGCTAGGGGAGTTTTTTTTGGGAGGTTTAGAGAGAGTATAGAGAGAAGAAAGAATGGGAAATCTGTGAAGAAAATGAGGGTGAGAGAGGTTCTATTTAAAGGGTGAAATATGGCTAAACTTGGTGCCACATGTCACCATCTGGTCGCAAGACTTGGAGAAAAAGCAATGGCCAAGATTGTGCCACATCACTCATTTTCGCACAGCACACTTCCGACTTCTAAAATACGTAACTTTCGCATACGAGCTTCGTTTTTGACATTATTTATATCCACACGTAGGTAAAAATAAGATCTACAACTTTCCTTTTGACTCTGTCGGCTAATTCTCGACCGATCTTAAATTTAACAGTAGAAGGTGACTACACTGTTAAATGTCCGCATAAAATTCATAACTTCTACATACGGACTCCGTTTTCGTCTGTCTTTTTTTCGGTGAGTTCCTATTATTGAGATCTTCAATTCTCATTTAGGTTGCATTGGCCAAAAACCGCTCGATCTAAAATTCGAGTTTCGGGTCGTGCACTGCTAGGCCAAATCTTAGAAAAATCATAACTTGCTCATACGAAGTCAGATTTGGGTGTTCTTTTTATGCACGCTCTCGGTTTAACGTATACTACAACTTTTGTTTAGATCACTAAGGCCAAAAAGTACTCTATCGTGAATTCACTATTTACGTCGCGTAGTGTCGTGCTGGTTTTGTCACGAAACTTCGACGAGCCATAACTTCTTCGTTATAACTCGGATATCGGCATTCTTTATATGTACGGAACCCTTGTGACATATTCTACAACTTGTTTAAGATTACTCCTTCTAAATATATTCCATCAAAAACTCATTTTTGATGCTCATTGTATCTAAATTGACTAGCCCGGATCTACGGGCGTTACAATAGTCCTTGAGCACGTCCAACCACCTCCTCTGTCGAATGTTGAGGTTCTGCTGATCCATCAAATACTTCAAACTCTTGTGATCATTATAGATGGTGCACCACAATCTATACAAGTAGTGCCTCCAAATCTTGAGGGCAAACACCACTGCCCCCAATTCCAGGTCGTGAGTGGGGTAATTCGCCTCATGAGGCTTCAACTGCATCGAGGGGTAAGCTATCACATTGGAACGCCCGTGTTTCTGGGCTTGTCATTAATGATGATGTAATAGTCTAGGTTAACCTTTGTAACTCGTTTTGAAATAATAAGAATGTATTATTTGGATATTATGTGTTTATTGCTTAATTGTGTGATTTAAATGAATTAAGAACAAGAATAAGCGTTAAAATGAAATATTAGATAAGCCTGATATCTATGAAGGATGTGGTAGTGGTCGTGACGAGGTTTCCGAATATATAAAGAATGCCGAAATCCGAGTTATAACGAAGAAGTTATGACCTGTCGAAGTTTCGCGACAGAACCGACACGATGCTGTGTGACGTAAAATATGAATTTAAGATAGAGCGATATTTAGCCTTAGTGGTCTAAGCGAAAGTCGTAGAATACGTTAAACCGAGAGCATGCATAAAAAGAACGTCTAAATCTGACTTCGTATGAGGAAGTTATGATTTTTCTAAGTTTCAGCTTAGTAATATGCAGCCCGAAGTTCGAATATGAGATCGAGTGGTTTCTAGCCGAAACAATCTAAACGAGAATCGAAGATCTCGTTGATAATAGTCCAACGGTGAAAAGACAGACGAAAACGGACGTCAGACGAAAAAGTTATGATTTTCTAACGGAGTTTTCCTGTCCTGGCCTACTAAAAATAATATAATAAAAATATAATAAAAATTAATTCAAAATTAGCCGACGAAGTCTAAACGAGAGTTGTAGAGCATAATCTCGCCTACGCGTCGATATAAAGAACGTCAAAAACGGAGCTTGTATGCGAAAGTTATGAATTTCTGAAGTTCGGAACGCGAACCCCAAAGCTGTGTCAGGGTTCACGATGTGAACAGAGGGTTCACGACGTGAACTCAGTGATTTGACCTTTCAGAGCTTGTCAGACGCAATCTGTGATGACGCATGCAGTAACGATCAAGCCCACGACGTGGGAGTACTGTTCACGACGTGAATTTCATGAAAATAGCCCTATAAATAGAGTTGAAGGGGCAGCCGGCCAAGGTTGCTAATTCACTCATCTCTCTCCCATATTACATCGTTTTACGTGCAATTTATACCCCCGAAGCCCCGATATCATTCCCGAGACCCGAAGCAAGTCCCGAAGCCCGAAGATCCCAAGTAGAAAAGAGTTTCCGAGCCGAAGCTCTGCCCGCGAGAAGCCCGGTGTGTGAAGAGATCACAGTTTCACCGAACAATTACTACTTTAAGAGCCGTAGTGCTGTCCGAGCATCATCTTATCAAGTGAGTGCATAGTTCCTTTCATATACACGATTTTAATACAAGTATTGATGAATGTATTAGTTATATGATATGAGTGTGTAGTTGCTTTCTATAATACACTATATGAATTATACTCTATGAAATACGTGCTATGTGGTTATATACTATCTGTTATGTGGTATGAGTATTGAATGACTATGTTATACAGGTTTCAAGCTGTATATAAACAAGTATATTTTATCTACGAATATTTTGGGTAGAACATGGGTAGATAGTGATGTGTGATGAAATAAAAATGATGAGAGGCCTCGATGTGATTGTGATCTAGTCGTCCAGCAGAATATGGATGACGACCACATACTTTTCTAGACAGTTCAGTGGAACGCTGGCAGGCTCATAACCTGTAGGTGTAGTGAACTTGGGTGTTCATTTTTTGTATTCTATCCCCCTCATGGTTCCCTTAGGACATTCATTGCTGAGCAAACCCCTTTGCAGTAGTGTCCGTCCCGATGAAAATCCTAGATTAGGTCCCTTGTAATAGTTGTTGTCATAGGGACGTAAAGTGAGGATAACAGGAATGGGTAATCGGGTTATTGTTGGTTGGTGAAATTAAATATAATTATTTATTGTGGGTTGAAAACCCTATATGCTCACCAGGCTCCCAAGCCTGACCCACTCAGTGTCTTTGTATTACAAGTAGTGGCGCGAGAGCATAAGTTGGAGAACTTGTGAAGATGTTTTTGTTTATAGACCAGTAGTTATATATAACTGTGTAAGGTCTATGTTTTATTGTTTATGCTTTTGTGACTGTATCGGAACATGACATCCTGAGTTTTGATATATAATGAAAATACATTTCTTTAAGAAATGCTTTGATAAACCTTATTTCATCATGTATTGTTTTTGGGGACAAATTCCGCAACTCTTTTAAATCAATGGATTTACTCTGAAAATATTTTAAAAGCATAAATGAAACCGGTCTTTTCTGGTCGTGATTTTGGGGATGTCACAGTTGGTATCAGAGCATTAGTTTAAGCGAACTAGGAATTTGTAGGATTTCTAGACTTAAACTTAGAATGCTAAGTGAAGATTGTGAGATGTGTGTCTGTTATATTTAGACACGAGCACTAGTTTATTTTAGGAGAGATGCCTAAAATTCTCTTATGTGCTAAATGTTATATGTTGCCATATATGATATTATTTGTTCAGATCTACGGTTTGTTGCCAACCGGATCTGGAGACCTTATGTGTTTAGGATTCTAAGCGTGCGACTACGGAATTAGAACTAGCATGTAAACGTTTCGGTATGATATGGATAATTTAATTATCTATCGTGAATAAGGATCTAAATTCACCTTATTCGGTGTATAGATCAACAATGGCAAGAACAAGAAGTGGAGTTGGAAACGTGAACGAAAACAGGAATCAACCACCTGTAATCGAGCAAATACCTGTCGTAGCAGCAATACCCGAGCCAATAACAATGGCTGGTGTACAATTGATGATTCAGACGATGTTGGATCTTCAGATGGAAGAAACTAGACGTCTGCTTCAACAAAATCGTGAAGAACTTTCAATACAAGTTGAAGAGCCCGAAGTGAATGGAGGGCCGTCGGATGGAGGAAACTTCAGTGGGGTGATTGGTCAAGCCAACCCATCGATTGTTACAAGTGTAGTAAGGAAGTGACTTGCTACAAGTGTGGAAAGACAGGGCATTATGCCAACGAGTGTCCGTCCAGCAAGAGAGTGTGTTTTGGATGTAACGAAGAGGGTCACATTTTGAAAGACTGTCCTAAAAAGAAGGAGGCAGCAAAGCCCAACATTCTACCAAAGCTGAAGGCGAGAGCCTTCCAGATGACACTCGAAGCTGCTAAAGAAGAAGCTGATGTCGCTTCAGGTACCTTTCTCGTAAACGAATTGCCTTCCAAAATTTTATTTGATTCTGGAGCCAACTACTCCTTTATTTTGCATGAATTTGGTAGAAAACTAGCTTTGCCTGTTGATAGACTAAATAATGCTTTATTAGTTGAAGTTGCTAGTGGCAAGTTTTTACTTATTAGCCATCGTATGAAAAACATCTTAATCGACCTGAACGGGAATAAGTTCCACGAGGAATTATTGCCTATCGAACTTAACGGTTTCGACATCGTGTTGGGAATGGATTGGCTTAGCGCCAATGATGCCGAAATACTGTGCAAGAAGAAGATTGTAAAAGTAAACCCGCCTGGGAAAGAGTCATTTATGGTGCATGGGGACAAACACAGAGTGAATTCTGGGATCATTTCACTAATGAAAGCCAGAAAGTGTTTGGCCAAAGGATGTACATCATATTTGGCATTCGTGATTGATGCAAAGAAGGAGAAAAAAGGAGATGCAGAGCATTCCTGTGGTGTGTGATTATCCGGAAGTATTTCCCGAAGATCTTCCTGGATTACCGCCTGATCGACAAGTAGAATTCCGTATTGACTTGTTACCAGGAACGATGCCAGTAGCAAAAGCACCGTATCGATTAGCACCAACGAAGATGAAGGAGCTGATGATGCAACTTCAGGAGTTATTGGACAAAGGTTTCATTAGACCTAGTTCATCACCCTGGGGAGCTCCAGTGTTATTTGTAAAGAAAAAGGACGAGAGTATGAGGATGTGCATTGATTACAGAGAGCTGAATAAGGCACTCGGAACGGAACCCGACACCAAATCAATGCAAAACTCCACCTGCCTCTCCGGAGGCACTCTTGGTAACTCTTTGGGAAAGACATCCCGAAATTCCTGTACAACCGGCACACTGCCCACATCTGTCGTTGGCTCGACCCTCTCATCCGAGATATAAGCCAGAAATCCAGTACATCCCTGCCGCAGGAATCTCCTTGCCCTCGCAGCTGAACAAAGGGTTGGCCCCTGCGAGGCACTCTCACCATGTATAACCAGTTCTCCCCCACTTGGTGTTCAAACCCTCACCAATTGGCGCTCACAATCGATCATGGCCCCATTGGCCCCCAACCAGTCCATCCCGACAATCACCTTCAGCCCTCGCAACGGTATCAGGACTAGATCAACACGAAACTTCTCCCCAAGCACATTCAGGACACAATCCTGATACATCCTTGCAGCACTCACAGTGCGGTCATCTGCAATCTCCACCTCAAGCACGGAATCCAAAGTTCCCGACGCATCCCGGAACTTCTTGCTAAGCACAAGAGACACGAACGATCGGGTAGCTCCTAAATCAAACAAAACATGAGCCGACATACCATTGACCAAAAAGGTCCCTATACCAGCACAATGTACACATAATCCATACAAATAAACATAGAGCCAAGAAGAATAAACACGTACTAGCCACAACGTCTGGCGCTGCCCGAGCCTCCTCGGTAGTCAACTGAAATGTACTGCTCTTTACCGCTGTAGCATCCGCCTTAGCAGGGCGGCCATCAGTAATCCTCATCGTAGCGGGCGCAGGCGCCGCCACTGCCCCTCCCCCTCCCTGCAACCTCGGACAATCAGCCTTTTTATGGCCAGTCTGTTTACAGTGGAAACATACCATACCCTTCTTGGGGAAATCCCTGCTCAAATAACCCTACTTGGCCACATGCGTAACACCCTGACCCTGCTATCCGACAAGCCCTACTGTGCGATTTACCGCACCTGGCACACTTGCCCCGACCCTGCTAGAAGTATCTGAGGTCTTTGGCTTTTTAGCCTAACCAACCGCTGCCTGTGCCTGCTCCGACTTCTGCTTGGTGCGGAAGTCCAGCTCCATCTCCCGCTCACAGGCCTTCTCCACCGTCTCATTCAGGGTCTTGCACCCTGTAAAGCTCACAAACTCCCGAATATCATACCTCAGCATGTAATGATATCTCTTCCTCCGCATGTTCTCTGATGGGTTTTCAGCATTCTAACACTCCTATGGTGTACATGCAACCCTAGAAACCTTGGATCTATGTTTGACTAAGATACATGCAAATAATTATTTTTCCAAGGTTCTTATCCTAACTAGCATGGCATGGGGTACTTGAATCAAATAAAACTAGTATAATTACTTACCTTGTAGTAGTAGTTGATTGCTTGGAGTTTGAGAGCCTAGCACCAATAATGTGGATGCCTCAAATGGAAGTCACAAATCACCACAAACTTGGAAACTTGAGAGAATAGTCACAAACTTCTTGAAATCGGCCCTCTTAGTTTACACACATCAACTAGTGTAATTTCAAGAACCAAAGCCTCCTTTATATAGTGTGGTGGATTAGGGTTACATCCATGTAAACCCTAATACCCATGTCTTTTCATTTCCATGAGATCCATGGGTTAAAGCTCCATGGAGTATCCATGGACTTTCCATGCAAGCCTAGCCCATTCCAAATAAGCATTAGCCCACACTATATAAATACAAGAGCCCGTATTTAATTAGTCATACTTTTGATCTCTAAATTAATTCTAAATTAATTATAGATCAACACTAGTTAAATAATATGATTTTATATTAATATATTAGAACTTATAATATATTAATAAATCATAACTTATACTATTCTCAAAAGATTATCCGTAAATTGTTCGGGTGAAGTGCAACCCAAATGGACCATGCCGGGTCGGGTCAAGTACATACCAAATATAGTTATGGACTTAGACACTATATCCAACAGTCTCCCACTTGGATAAGTCTAATAACTATAGTTGCAAGTATGACTTCAGGAACCGATCAGCACTCGTAGCTCTTTAAACTCTGTTGAACTATGAAGCGCCATTTTAGATAAGTGATCATATAACCCTCTGTTCTAGATATCAGCCGGACAAATACATGGAACATGGTCTTGCTTATTGTCCAGCATTTGTTTCCCGATTTCTGATTTGTTTGACATAGAACTTAACTAAACACATCAATTTAGTTCTGACCGGGCCCGGTACATAGGTCAAAACAAAATCATCGAGGGGCCCAGATATCGCTTCTAATCCTAGAAGGAACAGATAAACTTCGACTCATATGTTTGCTCTACTACTTGTTGAACTACACACAAAGGCACGGTTTATAACATCGAGTTACCAATGCGTTTTCGTGCAATCAATGCATAACCAACTCATAGGCAACAAATCATATCTCTAGGTTTGAAGACTTATATGATATTACCATCTCACGATCACTCGAGATAAATTCCATGAAGTGATACAAGTGAGCGTGGGTTGAATCCAATACTCAGAACTTATGAGCACTCATGAGTGCTGTAGCCCCGCTTTGTCTAACATCTTAGACCTCTACAAGCCAACCCATGACAGTCTTGATTCATATCTACTTCCAACATATGACCGACTGTGGAGAGTTTGAATAATATGATATAAACCATAACATAATTATTCTGGAAGTCAAAACATGCAAAAAGAAATAATAGTAAACGATTGACAAGAGATAGCAACACTTTACTCATAAATAACAGCTTTTATTTATCATCAAATGTCAATTACGTTTTACAAATTTCAAGATTATCTAACTACTAAAACTAATATCATCCTTCATCCCTATGCTCCGAGCATGCTGGAGATGCTTAGCCCGAGTCAGTCCCTTCGTGACGGATCTGCTGGGTTCTCATCCGATGATACCCTCTTTGCCACGAGGATTCCTTCTTCTATTCGATTTCTGATGAAGTGATATTTTCTGTCAATGTGTCTGGATCTCCCATGATCTCTTGGTTCCTTGGGTAAGGCAACCGCACTATTGCTGTCACAGAAAATCTCCATCGGCTCCTTTATAGCTGGTACAACTCCAAGGTCTCCGATGAAGTTCCTTAGCCATATAGCCTCCTTTGCTGCCTCGCTTGCTGCTATATACTCTGATTCACAAGTGGAATCAGCCACTGTCTCCTGCTTGGAACTTTTCCAAGTAATTGCCCCTCTGTTTAGAGTAAAGACCCAGCCCGACTGAGAGCGGAAATTATCCCTGTCAGTTTGAAAGCTAGCATCACTGTACCCTACAACTCTTAAGTCCTCACTGCCACCGAGGGTAAGGACCCAATCCTTAGTCCTCCGTAGTTACTTGAGGATATTCTTTACCGCAATCCAGTGTGCCTTGCCAGGGTTCCCCTGATACCTGCTAACCATGCTCAAAGCAAAGGCTACATCAGGTCGAGTACACGTCATAGCATACATGATCGATCCTACAGCTGAAGCATAAGGTATTCGACTCGTTTCTGCTATCTCAGCCTCAGTACTAGGGCTTTGTGTCTTACTTAATCTGGCGTTACTCTGGATGGGTAACTCTCCTTTCTTGGAGTTATGCATGTTGAACCTTTTCAACACTTTGTTCACATAGGTGCTTTGACTAAGTCCAATTAGTCTTTTACTCCTGTTTCTCAAAATCCTTATCCCTAGGATATAGGCAGCTTCTCCAAGGTCCTTCATAGCGAAACACTTCCCAAGCCAGGACTTTACTTCCTGCAGGGTTGGGATGTCATTTCCTATGAGTAGTATGTCATCCACATACAGTACCAAAAAGCTGACTGTACTCCCACTAGCCTTGATATAGACACAAGATTCATCTTCACTCCTTGAAAAGCCAAATTCTTTGACTTTCTCATCAAAGCAAAGATTCCATCTGCGAGGTGCCTGTTTTAATCCATAAATGGATTTCTCGAGCTTACACACTCTACTGGGGTACTCTGTACTGACAAAACCCTCTGGTTGAACCATGTAAACATCTTCAGCCAACTTTCCATTAAGGAAAGCGGTTTTGACATCCATTTGCCATATTTCATAATCATGAAATGCAGCAATGGCTAACAGAACCCTAATAGACTTAATCTTGGCCACTGGTGAAAAGGTCTCATCATAATCAACTCCCGGAGTTTGAGAATAACCCTTTGCAACCAGTCGTGCCTTATAAGTGTGTACATTACCATCCATGTCGGTCTTCTTCTTGAACATCCATTTGCACCCAACTATCTTACGATCAGGTACATTGTCAACCAAGTTCCAAACTTGATTGTCATACATGGACTGTATCTCGCTATCCATAGCCTCTTTCCATTTAGCAGCCTCAGGGCCTGCCATGGCTTCCGTGTAGCTGTTAGGCTCATCCAGATTTACCAGTGTGTTATCGCTGATAAGTGTCTCACCTTCTGCAGTAATATGAAAACCATAATAATGCTCAGGTGCATTCCTAACTCTGGTGGAACGCCTCAGAGGTATAGATTCTTCAGTCGGCTCAACAGGAGTTTCCTCATCAGGTTGAGGGCTAGGGTTTGAGGTTCCTTCACCACTTGACTCTTGAATT
Organism: Lactuca virosa; assembly: GCF_052849685.1. Taxonomy (NCBI): domain Eukaryota; kingdom Viridiplantae; phylum Streptophyta; class Magnoliopsida; order Asterales; family Asteraceae; genus Lactuca; species Lactuca virosa. The sequence goes on along the minus strand of NC_136432.1, from coordinate 4,931,963 downwards.
TCCTCAAGGTCAATTTGCCTCCCACTGTCTCCTTGGATCATGAATTCTCTCTCTCGAAAGAATCCTCTTCTTGCTACAAAGACCACATTATCACTGGGTCTGTAGAAGATGTAACCAAAGGATTTCTGTGGGTAGCCGATGAAAATACACCTTTCGCTTCGGGGTTCGAGCTTATCGTGAGTCTCGCGTCTCATGAAAGCCTCGCAACCCCAAATCTTGATGTGGTCTAGATTGGGAACTTTTCCAGTCCACACCTCGTGAGGTGTTTTGGCAACCTTCTTTGTAGGGACTAGGTTAAGGATATGGGCGGCAGTCTCTAAGGCATACCCCCAAAATGAGATTGGTAGCGAAGCTCGACTCATCATGGAACGAACCATGTCCAACAAGGTCCGATTGCGCCTCTCAGCTACACCATTCAACTGTGGTGTCCTAGGAGGTGTCAATTGTGAGACAATCCCACATTCCTTAAGATAGTCAAGGAACTCAGTACTAAGATACTCACCACCACGATCGGATCGAAGCATCTTAATGTTCCTGCCCAACTGATTCTCCACTTCTTGCTTAAACTCTTTGAATTTCTCAAAGGTTTCTGACTTATGCTTGATTAGGTAGACATATCCATATCTACTAAAATCATCAGTAAAAGTCACATAGAACCGATTAGCATCTCTTGTGGCAGTTCTGAAGGGTCCACACACATCCGTGTGTATGAGGTCCAACAAACCTTCACCCCTAGCACAAGTGCCAGTAAAAGGTGACTTTGTCATTTTACCAAGCAAACAAGATTCACAACTATCATCTGACTTTAGGTCAAATGACTCCAAGACTCCATCCTTTTGGAGTTGGCCTATGCGTTTCTTGCTTACATGCCCAAGACGACAATGCCATAAGGATGCTTTATCTAAGCTAGTGGAAGAGTTAATACACAATACATTATTTCGTAGATTATCTACAACAGATACAGTTTCATACACGCCATCACAAGGTAATGCTTTAAAATAAAGAACATTATTAAAGAAAGCATCAATACTACCATTATTATTATCAAAATAAAAGGTAAAACCTTGTTTATACAATGCATGAAAGGAAATAACATTTCTTGCCATTTCTGGCGAATAATAACATTTATTCAAATCTAATGTAAACCCACTATTTAGCACTAAGGAATAAACGCCTATCTTGGTGACAGGTGAAGCTTTCCTGTTTCCCATGATCAAGTTTATCTTTCCCTGCTCCACATTCTCACTTCTTTTTAGTCCCTACAAATCACAACATATGTGAATACCACAACCTGTATCAAGGACCCAAGACTTAGAATGAGGTGAGTTATTTGACAATATAATGTATATACCTGCATGGTTGGGTTTTACTTTCCCATCCTTCAAATCTTGCTGGTACTTTGGGCAGTTTCGCTTCCAGTGCGACTTTTCATGGCAATATAAGCATTCAACCTCATTAGGGTTAGCAGAAGGAGTGACAAAACCTTTCTTGGTTTTGCTTGAAGAGGAGCCTTCAAGGGTCTTACCCTTGGTACCCTTAGAAGGGTTCTTTCTCTTCTTCCCTTTACCATGCCCGATTGCCAAGACATTGGCCGCAGTTGGAGTAGGAGTAGGAGTAGTAACAACCGACTTACCCTTTAGACCACTTTCAGTGGTCTTCAAGAGTCCTTGAAGTTTGCTGAGGGTGACTTCTTCTTTGTTCATGTGATATGTCATGCGAAATGGATCATAACACGATGACAAGGAGTGCAAAATGATGTCTATTTCTAACTCCTCAGGGAAGTTCACATTCAGCTTCAGTAAACGGTCCACATACCTTTGCATTTTTTGCATGTGGCCCGTGATGGGTTCACCATCCTTCATTCGGGTTGTTATCATGGAGGAGATTATTTCATATCGCTCTTGACGAGCACTTTGATGGTAGCGGTGCATCAAGTCCTGGTGCATCTCAAAAGGATAATAGTCCTCATAGGACTTTTGGAGCTCGGCTGTCATGGTGGCCATCATGATGCATGCCACTTTTGTAGCATCTCTTTCATGTACCTCATATTCAGCAAGCTCTTCAGGAGTAGCAGTTGGCTCGGGTACCTTCAGCTCCTTGTCGAGAACATATTCTTTGTTCTCATACCGAGTGACCATCCTGATGTTTCTGATCTAATCTGTAAAGTTGGACCCATCAAAGATGACTCTCCCACAAAGATTCATGAGAGAGAAGGAGCTAGTAGGGTTTGAGCCAGAAGCATTGTTATTGGAAGACATCTGAAAAGAAGAGGGAATATATTAGATTAGATATAGAGATAGTCCTTAACAAAACACCCAAATGTAATATTAAGGCTAGGACCCAACACAATATTTTATAACTTAGAAGAGGGATGTCGTAATCTAAGCTATAAGATATTTGAAGGTAGGTGAATGACGATTCACCAATTTCCACCATGAAAAACGAAATATTTAATTAGGTTTTTAATTGGTTTAGAAACTCCTAGATTCTTTGAGATTCATTGAACTTTCTTCAATGGCATGTTTCAATCTCGAGTGTGCCCTTCAAGTTTTGTGACTGGGATGCCGAGGATCACAAAACAAGGTGTGAAGTAACCATGCAAATTACTTGGTACCCTTAATGTATTACCCCTCAATCGATGTGCCGGTTAACCACACACGCTCCATCGATACTATGATAAACATTAAGTCACCCTTTACCTACCTTGTTAAGTTCAAGTTAGTGTGCCGGTTAACCACACACGCTCCACTAACGACTTAAACAAAGTGTAAAGTGTAATTTCATGGATTAGCACCTTATTCACATTTTCCTAAAATAACTAAGATTGGGAGTTCAATAAAGTTTAGTTACTTTAGTATTATCATTATACTTTTAATGAGAATTTATAAGTCCTTGTCCTACCCGTTCGGCTAACGACCCTCCACCGATCAAGGAAGCGGTGGGTGAGAGTGGACACCCATTAAGTTGCCATTTTATAGGCAACAACCTTATACCCCCCTTATAGACCAGCTTCTTGAATGAGGCGTACTAGCGGTAAGACGACTTGATCTTATACATATATAAATATTATTAAACTTATAATATTATAAAGTATAAGGGTTGAATTTTAACTTTTAAAATTATACGGGTTGGAACTAAAGTTTTTAATATCACTTTACATGTTCCAAAACTTGAGGGCAAGTTTTGTAAACTTTCAAAACTTTTCATTTCTCATAACTTATGAGTTAATGGTTATTAAAAATGATGACTCTTCATTTTTTGTAACCTATGTGTTCTTTTAATGGTTATTTATAAATGTGACTTTTGGTTATCCATAACTTAAGAACTAGTTATGGACTCCATTAAAACACAAAAAGATCAAGAATTAATCTAATCAATTATTAGCACATAATTTCTATGATCTTCTAAACTCATATGTTTATGAATGTTCATATCAAAAATTTCAAGAATCGTAAGTACATATACAAAACTTGAAATTTTGATACGAGCTTTTGAACAAAACTTCGATTTTCAAGTTTTTTTTTTTTTTTTGCATCAAGTATCAAATAAACAAACCAGGCTTTGATACCACTGATGGGTTTTCAGCATTCTAACACTCCTATGGTGTACATGCAACCCTAGAAACCTTGGATCTATGTTTGACTAAGATACATGCAAATAATTATTTTTCCAAGGTTCTTATCCTAACTAACATGGCATGGGGTACTTGAATCAAATAAAACTAGTAGAATTACTTACCTTGTAGTAGTAGTTGATTGCTTGGAGTTTGAGAGCCTAGCACCAATAATGTGGATGCCTCAAATGGAAGTCACAAATCACCACAAACTTGGAAACTTGAGAGAATAGTCACAAACTTCTTGAAATCGGCTCTCTTAGTTTACACACATCAACTAGTGCAATTTCAAGAACCAAAGCCTCCTTTATATAGTGTGGTGGATTAGGGTTACATCCATGTAAACCCTAATACCCATGTCTTTTCATTTCCATGAGATCCATGGGTTAAAGCTCCATGGAGTATCCATGGACTTTCCATGCAAGCCTAGCCCATTCCAAATAAGCATTAGCCCACACTATATAAATACAAGAGCCCATATTTAATTAGTCATACTTTTGATCTCTAAATTAATTCTAAATTAATTATAGATCAACACTAATTAAATAATATGATTTTATATTAATATATTAGAACTTATAATATATTAATAAATCATAACTTATACTATTCTCAAAAGATTATCCGTAAATTGTTCGGGTGAAGTGCAACCCAAATGGACCATGCCGGGTCGGGTCAAGTACATACCAAATATAGTTATGGACTTAGACACTATATCCAACAGTTCTCATCGGTAGCATACTATGGGATCAATAATGCTCGCTCCTGAAACTCAGCGGTGATCTCCGCCATAGTATCGGTGGTCTGCTGGAGCTCCTGGAACTCCCTCACCAATCATTTCACCTCAATAGCTAGTGAAAACTCCAAGTCAAATCGCCGAACAAACTCGGCCCATGTCATCTCAGCCATACCGGCTGCTCCCACCTGACTAGTCACCTCGCCCCACCAGTCTTGGGCTCTGTCTCTCAGCATACATGAAGCAAAACCCACCTTTGCCGCATCCAGGCAAGAACTCGTGCGTTGGGCGTTCTCGATATCCGCCACCCGGCTTCGGGTCACAATGGGGTCCCTGACCCCGAAAAAATCCGGCGCTCCGCACGCGTTGAACTCCCAGAATAAGGGAGTTCGGACCCCGACCTGGCCCGAAACAATCTCGGCTCTGGATGACCTGAGCCTCTCCTCCATAATCTCCATCATGCCCTCCTTGACTGTCCCAAATATCACTGGGGTAGCGTCAAGGATGCCCTTCGTCACCTCGGCTGCAATGAGCTCGCTCATCCTCTTATCAATGGGCTCAGTACCGCTGCCCGACCCGGATCCAGATCTCGATCCTGATCCCCCTGCTCCAAATCGTGTCACCACCATGCTGAACTGAAATGTCATAAATCATAATGATCAGGATATCTATATAGGGGATCTTCCCATACTTGTCCTGCTTAGAGCTGTCAGATCTAACATTGGTTCGGGTACAGGTCTTGTGCTTTCAGTAGTACGGGCCCAATACTACCTTCCACACCTACCTGTACCTTCCCCAAAGCTCTACCTAATAACTCCAATTCGTCCCAAAATAAATCATATCCCACAAACTACTGCATAACCCAAATCCCAGGCAATCCTAAGATTTTCTCTACCCACATCAATCAGACCAATCATAACAGGTTGCCTTTATGCATGCAAATTATACACAAAAAAGGATCAAATAGACTTTCGAATAAGAGATTCTACCCTAGGACCACAACCAAACGAGGAACAGGAAATAAGGCCAAATCAATCATTCTAAGGCTATAAGGTCCTAGTCGTATACAATTTTAAAAGCATACACATAGCAAGCTCCATACGATTATCATAGCTCAAATATCAGTATAACATGGCTAACACATTAGGGAACTACAGACTTGGTTCGGCTGATCACACGCGTTGCACTCTCCTCTTTTCCATACTTTAAAAGTTTTAAATTTTATTTTACTGTTGAAAACAATTTTACCATTTCCTTAGTTTGAGTCCTGACACACCCGAAAGTGTGCCTAAATCCCTCAAACCAAGGCTTTGATACCAACTTGTAACGACCCAATTTTTCAAAGAAAATTTTCATTTTTAAATTGTCAAAACACTTTTCTATTAACCATGAAATCTCAATACAATTGTTTTCAAATTCATATCAATAACAATATTATTTCCAAATATCAGAGTGTCCCATAAAAATGTATGAGAGAGTGCATGCCGCGCCATCAAGCCTTGCCCTTGCCCTTGGGCTCAGATGTACCTGAAACAAATCCACCAAATGTAAAATAATTCTTAGTGAGTCACCCATAGCATACCCCACACACAATCCACATAACACATATCATATCAGCTATAAAAGCTACACATATCACATAAGCCATGCATACTAACATATAAGGATGTCGTGGGCTCCTCCCAAGGTCTTATACCTTCATGCCATGGGCTCCCCCATGGTCTTTACCTAGGAATGCCATGGGCTCCCCCACATGGTCTTATATCCAACTGCCACGGGCTCCCCCGGGGTCTTCCATGCAATAACATACATAATCAACTAGCATATCATATATTACAGAAGTAGCTATCATACTACATAACTCATGCATAAATATATAAGGAGGCTGTGGGCTCCCCCCCAGGGTCTTATACCATCATGCCATGGGCTCCCCCATGGTCTTTACCTAGGAATGCCATGGGCTCCCCTACATGGTCTTATATCCAACTGCCACGGGCTCCCCCCGGGGTCTTCCATGAAAATATCACATAATCACTAGCATAACACTTAGCATAAAGCTAACTATCATGTCACATATCTCTACTACAGCTAGTGTACCACATATCATAAAATGGACCGGCCTTGGTGTCGTAGACCCATTGGTATGGTGAGAAGACTCACCTCCCGAATGTTGAACTGAAAAGCTAAGATCAGATGTATCCCACACACTACTCCTCCTCAGCTGCCTATAAACAACATGTGATTAACTTGTCATAATCCCATAATTACCCTCAAAGTCAACCCTGGTCAAAGTCAAGGTCAACAGTCCATGTTGACCTCAACTCGTCGAGTGCATCCAGCAACTCGTAGAGTTCCTCCCGAGTCCATTCCACTGAATCCCGCATCAACTCGCAGAGTCGCCCTTGGGACTCGGCGAGTTCATCGTATATCCAGAAAATTAATGTCTGTTCAGACCAAAACCCTAATCGTTCACTGCACTTATCCAGAAACTCAGAAACGGGCAAACCCTACCTCGACTCGTCGATTCAGCTAAGGGACTCGACGAGTTCCTTCAGTCCCTTTCATGTTCAGCCCTTTTCAGTGGGATCCAAGGTCCCAAACTTCAGATCCAACCTCTCCTAGTGTAGATACCACGTAAAGTTGTAAACTTTACGTGCATGCAAGGTTCTCTAAGGCTATAACATCAAAACTAGGCTTCTTACAAGGTCTTTGTGCATGGAAAGGGGCTAAGCTACATAAAGAGAGGAACTTTATGTCATTGGGGACATAGAGGGGTCTAGATCTGGAACCATATCCTTGTGATAAGTCTAGATCCGAGTTCGACTCCATTTTGCACCAAAGATGGCTATTTACTTCCAAGAAAAGGGATCTAACCAACTAGATATCAAGGTGACGACTTTATACCTCAAGATGATGACCAATACAGAGTAGATGTCGTATCTACTGCTTCTCTCCTTTGTCCTTCCTCTTTAAGCTCTAGAATCCTTCACAAATACCCCAAAATTAATCACAAAAGCTCTTACTCTCACTCAAGAAGGTGCAAGGTCGAACTAGGGTTTTCTCTGGCTAATAGGGTGATAAGGGAGGCCACAAGAGGCGGATTATGTTCCTTAAATAGGGTGCAAACCCTAAAAATTAGGGTTTCTCTTTACATCTCCTACTCGTCGATTCGGGGCCTTCCGACTCGTCGAGTAGAACCCAAATCCTGCGTCCTCATAATAGTCTCTACTCGACGAGTTGGAGCACCCCAACTCACCGAGTCCATGCACAAAACCCTAAAAATTATATAAATTAATCAATACCTGAAACAGGTGTTACATGTTTGTTTGTATAAGGTGCTTATTCATCTACAATTACTGTTTCGGAATGCGTAGAATTGAACTGAAAACGTTCCGGAGTTTAAATTTAATATGTCATTGTTGTAGGACCAACTGAAAAGTAGTTTAAATGTTTGGGTATTGTTAATTTACATCGAAATTTTGTGTTCCGGATCTTAAAAATGCATTCCGGAATGCGAGGAACTGTTCCGGAACATGAGCAACTAGTCCGAAATATTGGTCAGTGTTTTGGTCAAAAATAGATCAAGTGCAATTTAACCAAATTGTATGAGAGGGTGTGGTGTTTAAGGCAATTCAAGTATCGAATGATAATCAAAGTGAGGAAATAGAGTTACAAGGAAAACCCTTGATCCTTTATAGGATCTTCGGCATAAAACCTTGGGAGGTGATAATGATCACCTTCCTTGTTGTATTTTATTGATTTCAATTCGAGATTACAGAGATAATGAAGATAAAATGAGTACAAGCGTAATCCAATCATCAAGAAGTACGAGATTTTCGGGATCCTCCTTGAACAAGTATTTTCACGTTATTTGACTTGGTATTCCGGGTCTTAAGCTTGGTTGAAGTGACTCTCCGTTGAGAATGAGTCTTGTATGGACCAATTCTGCACATGTGAGAAAAATAAAGAAGAATACAGTTGTTATAAGTGTTAGGAAATATTAGTGATAATAATCAGGATCCTAGGATATGTTTAAGGATCCTGAGGCTTCAAAAATATCAAGGATCCTGAATATGAGTTAAGGATACTGCCCTAACAATTGCCCCCAAATTATACCTGTGAAATATTAAGATTAGTCTTTAAATAAATATTTAGAGGTATAATTTAAAAAATAAAAGAGATAAGAAATTTGAATCTCAAACCCTAATCGGATTGGTTTTATCCATCCCATAAGCATCATTGCTTAGTCCAATCATGTTCTCTCTCTCTCTCTCTCTCTCTCTCTCTCTTTCTCTCTCTCTCTCTCTCTTCTGACCCTTAGGTTAAATAGGGGTAATTGTAAGTCCCTAATCTGCTTGTGTATCAATCAGATCCGTTTGATGGTGCGGAATCCCAATCAAACGGATGATATCAGATCAAATAGAAGAGAAGGAGAAGAAGAATATGATGAATCTTGTATGTATTGATATGAATGAAGATCCGGATACAAGATTCACACACACTCTCTTTTCTCTCTCTGTAGAACACCTTCAAATGCACACACTTAAGCTCCTCAATTCTCATTTTACAATTATGCACTCCTCACCCTATATATAGTAGATATGAGAAACATGGGCCGTAAATGGGTTTACAGCCGTAAATGGGTTTACGGTCGTAAACACCCATTGGGCCGTAAACAGGGTTTACGGCCGTAAACACCCACCTGGCCGTAAACCTGACCGTAAACTCATAAAATATTACAGAAAAATACAATTGCCTAGAAAAGCAAAGTATAAAGCATATTTTTGACCCAACAATCTCCCCCTTGGTTTATAGCTTTCTTTTCTTTTCTTAAATGACCCAACAATCTGCCCCTAAAAAGTAGCTGGCTTTTCTTGTCAATCTTCATCGAGAGCTTGGCTTTAGCATTAATCTTCAAATTCTTCACGACTTCAAGATGAACTTGATGAATCTTCAATGAATGGCTTCATCTTGAGCAGTTGGGATTTTCTTCAGAATTTGACATTGAACGCACATTGGGTGAGGAGGTTTCTTGTACTGATTCTTGAAAGATAGCGCTTTCAGCTTGAGAATCTTCAGAGAGAACATCAGAGAGAACAAATCTTCTGGATCACTTCAGCAAGTTCAAGATGGAAGCAGACTGATTGAGGAGGCTTCAATGCAATCCGTCACCTAATCTTCAAGTGCAGCTTCACCTTGCTTCTGGGGTTGAAAGATTGAATGTCGAAAGAATAATCTTCATTTCTTGCTCCTTTGAATGAGAATTCTTTGATGCTCACGGCTGCAGCCTTGGCTCAGAAATCTCGATACAGTCTCCATGAGTCTCATCTACACCTGAATTCACTTTTCAAGACAAAACAAAACTAAAAGAAAATTTAGCACACTAAACGGAAACAAAAATATTTTTGGATTTATGATATTTTCTGAAAAAGAAATAAAACAGAAATATATATATTTTTTTTTTAATTTTGTTTGGTTTTCAAAATTTTTAATTCTCCCCTAATATTTAAATTAGAAGAAAACTATGAACAAATTTAACAAAAATAAAATGATATCTAACTTTAAGAGTGATTTGGGATCAAAGTTTTTAGACATCCTTTGTCCGTTTATCAGTACCTCTCCCTTCATGAATAGATATGGTCAATCGCCGATATTGTGGTCTACTTAAACACGAGAGATTGTGACAAAATTAGGACATACTATAAGTGACAAGACAATGTGATCCTAAGATCCTAGATAATATTCCTTAAGGACCATTCAGCTGACGACGACCAAAGATATTGTTGTCCACCTAAATTGAGCAGCGAGATCTAGAGACAATCTGTAATTGTTCAATTTTAATTGTACTAGAACATGTTTCCCGCTTCCTAACATACCCCAATAATCAGGAACTTCCAAAGTACTCCTGAGTTTAGGTGAGCAGACAATTATTATGAGAGAAGTCAGATTTAGAGTGCATATGCTATACACCCAGGTCGGATCTCTTCCAATCTTGCAGAGGGTGAAACATATGACTAACCAGATTTAGAGGGATTGAGAAGTAGAATGGTGCATATGCTGTGTACCAGGTCGGATGTATTTCAATCACGCAAAGGAGACAGCATATGACTAATAGACAGGAAGAATTGCGTAGATAGAAGATGCATAGAAATAGAGTTGCATATGTTGCAGTACATGTCGGATGTATTTCAATCACGCAGAGGAGGCAACATATGATTAACAGAAAGAAAGCAAGAAAACAATTTCCTACAGACCTACTTTATCGGAATTCACCAGTCGCCCCATCAATACCAGAATTAAGGACAAAGTCCGTACATCGAGGAAGAGTTAAACCACGGTTCTAGATACAAATTATTTTAGTGTGACCGGTGGATTATCATGTATATCTCCCTTCTCAACCTATCTGAGCGTCGTATTGTCAGGCTAAACGGATTTAACTAGGTCAAAATTTGTCAAGTCTATGAATTCCTTAAGTTCATTAATGCCTAGTCAGGTCCATTTTAATCTCTCGTGCCTACCAGCGCATCAAACACAGAGCCTAGACAATTCAGATTCAGTCCCTTACACAGATTTAGATTGCCTGTTATCACATGATTATATCACTTCCCAAAACATCTCCCTCAAGCACATTTCATTAACATCACATATATATATATATATATATATATATATATATATATATATATATATATATATATATATATATATATTTTAACTTTTCTAATTTTTGTTTTGTTTTTATTTCTCCCTCTAAATTTGTGCATAGGAGAGAAACGAAAGTAAATGCGCAAATTTAAACTATCCTAAAACAAAAATTAGTCTTTAAAGCGAATCAGCTTAAGAAAAACTCAAGAGTATCGAGAAGAAAACTCAAACCGTAAGTCACCGATTGAATTTGCATCCAGAAGGTCTGAGAACAGTACACATAATCTCAGAACAGATCCGAAAATTCTTGATGTCGTTAAGCACAAACCCCATGAGTGACTCCTTCCTTTCTTCCCTTCCCGCAAAGGACACATACTCTCAAACAAAATTCCGAGTGTTGTACAGTTGAGAGATGTCCCCTATCATGTGCCTGGAACAACCACTACCAACAAACCGAAGTCTGATGATATGCCTCCATAGCTGCTCCGACACAGAGCGGGATTAGTTGGTCTTTGGAACACAGTCCATTTTGAAACTGGGTTGACCTTTTTCATCCTTGCACGGTACTCTCTCCCATGACATATCATGTTTATCACAAACAGAAGATGAAGAAATATTAGAATCGTTAGAAGATTTGGGAGAGTGAGCCTTTGGAACCCATTTGTAGTTGGGTTTAACCCATTTCTTTTTCGATCCGATGGGTGGCTCAGTACTTGCTTTTGATCTTGATGTCGGCCTTTGAGATGACTTTGACCTAGCCGGTCTTGGTTTCGCTGGAGCATCTCTTGGATTGGACATCTTGGCCGACATTCCCTTCTTGCCCTTGGGATTCGGATTCTTGGCCTTGTGGGTTTGATTCTTGGCCTTCTGCGCGTTCCAGTCACCATTGTCTGAACGTGCCCTCGAGGGGTTTCTTTTGGAGTATCTCTCTCTTGGTGCGTTCTGCCACCCTTGTGCATAGTAGGGAACGTATGCACGATTAGGACAATTTCTGGCAATGTGTCCAGGTGTTCCACAGTGAAAACAAGTCTTTTTCTTCACTGGGAAATTGTTTCCTCCTGCCCCTGGTGGCGTATCCTTGCCTTGTCTCTTATTTTTCCCACACGCACAGTTGCAGCATGCATTCTGTTTAACTTGATTTGGTGGCATGTACTTCTCAACAACAGGTTGATCAGAAGCAACTGAGTTCGAAGCAACAGATTCAGAGCTCAAGGAGATGTTGGTTTGTTCAGTAGTGTTCTCCTTGTTCTCATCTTCTGCTACTTTACCTGCACATGAAGTAGAAGCATTAAAATTTTCAACCCGAATACCTCCTGACACAAATCCAGCTGGTTTGCCATATTGAAGATGTGCCTCCCTGTCAATTTCTTCCTATGTCGTAGGGATGGATGTGTAGTTATGATTGAAAGGTGGAGGAACACTATCATACCCTAGACCCTTGTTTTGATTATCTTTGAATTTTAATTGGGTTTCAAATAAGGACTCGACTGTCTTACTTAACGCAGTATAATTTTTGAAACTAACCTCTGTTTTTCCACACTTAATTTTCAAAGCGTCAAATTCTTCGGTTACAGCATCAAGTTGTCTCTTAATATAGTCATAATTTTCACACTTGTTGCTGAATTCTTCCTGAAGCTTCCTAAAGTCCTTTATTTTTGTTTCTAACTAGGCCTTTAGGGGTTTCTGTCCTTTCCTGAGTTGATAACCTTCATATCTCAGGTCCTCAACTTCTGTTTTTAATAAATCATTATGTTCACGAAGAAGTTTAATCGTAGCTTCACATGATTGAGAACATGAAACTTCACATGATTGAGAACAAGAAACTTCATTGACCGGAAGGTTTGCGGAACTCATTGTTTTTCCACACTTCAAAGCATCGAGTTCTTCAATTACAGAAGCAAGACTAAGACGATTGAGATCTTTTGTCTTCTTGATGACAGCCACGTTCATATCCCACGATTTCGGAAGTGCATTCAGCAGCTTTTTGTTTATCTCAGATTTAGTCAAGAAAATCCCAGCTATACTCATCTCAGAAGTAAGTGTAGTAAATCGCTGCAACTGAGCTTCCAGGGTTTCTCCAGTGATATAATCGAACATGTTGAAATTTTGTCTTAACATCTCCTGACGACTCTCTTTCATGTCTTCAATTCCCTCGTAGACCTCAAAAACCATTTAAAGCACAACTAGAACTTAAAAGTCAAACCCTTTGACTACAAACTTCAAAAGTCAACCTTAAAAGTCAAATTTAAAAAGTCATACTCAAAAGTCAAATTTGAAAAGTCAAACTTAAAAGTCAAACCGAAAAGCTAAATTTGAAAATTTAAAAGTTAAATGCGAAAGCCAAAGTTTAAAGTCAAAGGTCAAACTTGGAAGTCAAAGACAAAATTTAAGGTCAAAAGTCAAAATTAAAATTCAAAAATTAAAAACTAATATTTTTGGTTGAAAATGGAATTTAAAAATAAAAGAAATTGAATTTTTGGGCTAAAAGTGACAAATTTGCGAAATTGGAACCGAGAATTAGTTCTTTTGAATTAAATTTGGAAGGATTGAAACAAGTTCCTTGGTAGCTTAGTTGGTAAGCCGCTGATGTTGAAGAATCAGAGGTCCCGAGTTCGAAACACGGCAGCCCCAAAAACGATTCTCCCTTTTTTTAATGAAAGCACGCTGTGCGAACTTCGGATCTTATGCGAGGACGAGGCGCGATGCGATGCGAGGTGCGAGGCGAAGATGCGATGCGAGGACGAGGTGCGAGGATGCTGCCGACCGTAAACGAGACCGAACACGTACGAGTCGTAAACTCTGAGGGCCGTAAACTCGGACCGTAAACTCCGGACCGCAAACTCCGGACCGTAAACCTCGGAAACCCTAGCTGCTGACCGTAAACGCCGCCACCCCCTCTCTGGTTACGACCAAAAACAACGTTTTTGCCTCTTTTTGCTCCAAAACTCGATCAAAAACTCGTTTTTATAAAAAACGCGAAGAACAAACCCCCCTTAATTTTCAGAGATCTATCCAAAAACGCAAAAATCTTTGGAAAATAAGATCAAATAAGCTCCAGATCTGACGAAATTGACTGATACAATCCAAGCTCTGATACCAATTGTAATTCCCTAATCTGCTTGTGTATCAATCAGATCCATTTGATGGTGCGGAATCCCAATCAAACGGATGATATCAGATCAAATAGAAGAGAAGGAGAAGAAGAATATCATGAATCTTGTATGTATTGATATGAATGAAGATCCGGATACAAGATTCACACACACTAACACACACTCTCTTTTCTCTCTCTGTAGAACACCTTCAAATGCACACACTTAAGCTCCTCTATTCTCATTTTACAATTATGCACTCCTCACCCTATATATAGTAGATATGAGAAACATGGGCCGTAAATGGGTTTACAGCCGTAAATGGGTTTACGGTCGTAAACAGCCATTGGGCCGTGAAATAGGGTTTACGGCCGTAAACCTGTTTACGACCGTAAACACCCACCTGGCCGTAAACCTGACCGTAAACGCATTAATATTACAGAAAAATACAATTGCCTAGAAAAGCAAAGTATAAACCATATTTTTGACCCAACAGTAATCACTTTAATATCTTTTACTTTCCCCAACACTTCTTACGATCATCTCTGGCCACCTTCACATGTAATTTCTTTCTCTCATTTTCATTTTGTTTTCTTCTTTTTTCCGATCATGGGCAAGAAGGTGACTCGTTCTTATGCCAACATTACTGTCCATCCCGAGAGCGACTTCGTTTATCGAGGGATCCTGGTCTATGATGAGGTCTGCTCCTTTTGATGGCGAAAACATGTAGTCTCTTAAAGCCAACGGAGCTTTTCCTTCTGATGAAATCTTTAGGTTCTTTGATACTTCTATTCAACCTGATTTTGTTTCTCCTTCCTGGGTATGCTTCCCTGAATATCTCTTTTATTTGGGTCTCAAATACCCTTTTTCGGGCATTGTTTATGATTTCTTTCAAACGACCAAAATTTCGTATATTTAAACAATTCCCTTTATCTGGAGGAAAATACTTCTTTGTGAGGTTAGAATCTATTGCTGGCGGGGATCTCTTGCCCAAAGCTTCGGTTGAAAAGGGTAGGATCTTATTTGTTGATCTTAAGGATCCAAGGATTCACTTTTCTTATTTTGTTCATTTTGATGTAGGTTACAAGTTCGGAAAAGATTTACCTGTTGCTGAGGATACTGAGGATAAGGTCACGAATGTTTTTGCTTTACTTGCAGACGTCAGATCATTCAAACTTGAGTCTCCTAGTCTTCAAGAAGGTTCATCTACCACAACTTTTATGGCCACTGGTAAGGATCCTTCTCAGTATTTTTATATATTTTATCATCAGGATCCTGAACTTATGGGGATTCTTCTTAATGTGTAGGATCTAAAAACACTCGCTCGAGCTCTTGATTCATCTTGTCTTAGCTTGAAGACGATATGTCCAGAGGTTTGCTCATGGTGAAGAAGGAAAAGATCGCTCCTCCTCTTCTTCCTAAGAATACTCAACTCGACCTAACTATGAAGACCACGACATCTCAAAAGAGGAAACCATCTGATGTATGGGATCTTGAGAATCTTGGAATAGAGGAGGCGTTACAGAATCCATTCTCCTTCTCCCAATCCATGAGCATTCATGTGTTCTTTACATTAAGTTTTATTATTTATTTATCGTTGTTCCTCTTAGGTTGTTGATCATGTCTCTCGCTACGGTGAGGATCTCAAGGCCAAGCTTGCTCAAACAGAGCATGCTTTGAGGGAGCAGGAGGGAGTCAACAAGGAGCTCCTGTAGAGAGTGGAAAGTTGTCCAGAGAGAAAGCTGAGAAGGAAAAGGAGCATGTGGATGAAATGGATGGCATGATTATTGAAGTGAGGATGAGTGCTGCTGCTACTGTTTGGGAGGAAAAAATTAAGCTTGCAGAGGATCTTGAGAATACAAGACCTTGAATGCAGCAGGATGTCGTGAGGAACTGAGCAAGTTGACTAGCGAACCTGCTAGTGCCAATTAGGATCCTGCATCACAGCCAAAAGAAGGAGGAGAGAAGACGGAGGTGGCTCCGGGTGGTGGTGATCAGTTTACAGCTTAATTTTTACCCATTCAAAAACAATTTTAATATTTTGGGCATGTAATACCGTGATTCTCTTTTTTGGGGTTGGTGGATAACCCTTTTTTCAGTCTATGGCTGTTTTATGTCTCTCTACTTGCATGGTTAATTTGTGTGGTTGTAGCAATAGAGTTTCTAAAGATCCTTAACAAGATCACATCTTATAGGAGCTCTGAATAACCTAAAAATAGTTAGTCATTAATTCGGGATTTTAAAATAGTTAATATTTTTTAAGATAGCAAATCTTCAAACATTACATAGAAAATATGACTTTAAAGGATTGATAAAACATGGTGTTCCTTTGGGTTCACAATCCTTTGAGTTAGGAAAAATTTGAAGTTGTGAATCCTTTAACATAACCTGGGAGTATGCGTATGGAAGGATCCTCACTTCATGAGTTCATCATGAAAGATCCTTATTAAGCTTTTACTTAGCAAACCGGGGAGGATCCCTCTATAGGAATTATTCGAGAATTATCCCAACTTCAAAAGAAGCAGGGAAGGATCCCTGTTTGTGATATAATATTGCTACAAACCTTAGATATTTCCTGGAAAAAATCCCATCTTATGAGAACATGATTGTGTTCAGCAAACTTCTGGGGAGAATCAACTTAAAATAGCACGTTAGTATTGTAAACTTCAGCAAATTATTGGGGAAAATCCAAACTTAAGATAACATGTTAGTGTTATAAAGTTTAGAAAACAACTGATGTAACACCCTGTTCCGAATCGATTCCTAATTCGAGGCTATAGCCCGAAGATCAGCCATCATAAGGCTTAGGGCCTTTGAATAGGTGATATCTAGGCCCATTTAGGTGTGAGTGATGTAATTGAAGTGATCCGTATGTTCAGTTTGTGTTTTAGATCCTAGGGGTATTTCAATAAAGTATCAATTCGGGCTTTTGTGGAAATTGGATTTTTGTTCATAATGTCTTAAGACTGGTATGATTTGTTAAAAGTGTAGGGTTTCTCATTATCTTTCTGTGGATATAAGGATCACCGGAAACAGACTTATAACTAAAAAGTTATGGCCTTCAGAAGTTTGGTGGTTTTAAGGTTTAGCCGGGTACGCGGGGCATACACAAAGGGTACGAAGTACGCGGGGCGTACTGACCAGGATGGTCGTGGATGCTCTTCAGAGTACGTTGGGCGTACCATATGTACGTTTGGCGTACTCCAATCAGACCCAAACCTTATTTTAGGGTCTTGGAACCTATTTAAGCTCCTTATCTCATAACCTAACCCTAATATCTTCAGCCTCCATCCCTCTAAACCCTAGAAATCGACCCTTAGCCCCTATTTGAGTGATTCTTGAGATTCAAAGTGATTTATGTGTGTTTTTGGTGCTTGAGGAGGAAGAAGGAACTGCTTGAAGAGTCATTGCTTGATTTGGAGCTTTCTGATCCAAGTTGTGTTCACCTAGATCTAACTTCTGGAGGTATAAAGTCTCAACCTTGACAACTCTTTCTTGTAGATCTAACTAGGTGGCATTTTGTTATGATTTTGGTCCCTTTGTGGTGGTTATTGTGAGTGGAAGTTACTCCAGAACCTTTGAGCTTCATATTTGGCCCTTATTGGGGTTATGGAGTCATAAAGTTTGGATCTTGATGTGTATAAACCTTCCATGCATGATTTGGTAGTCTTTTGGTGAAGCTTGGGACTTAGGGTTTTAATTTGGGTTCCATTAAGTCATGCTAAGTCATAAAGTCAAGAACTTTATGACTTAAGAAGTCCCTTTGAATCAGATCTAGAAGTTTGGACAAAGGTCTTAAGGTATTAAGAAGTTTTTAGGATATTTTAGGAGTGATTTTGACCATTGGAGTTCATCTTTGGTGTTGGGCTTCATTAATCCATGCAAAGGTTTAAAGCCTTCGACTTTATGGACCAAGTCACTTATATTTAGCTATTATGAGGTTTTGGACGTCTAGGCTTAAGGGACTAAGACGTTTTCTAGATTAGTTGTGGGCAGGGTCAGTACGCGGGGCGTACGTCCTCGTACGCGTGACGTACTGGGTTTCTTGGTCGTACGCTTAGCGTACTCACTGAGTAGATGGGATTTTGTAATTGGGCTTCGAGTTTGGGCTTTCTTTTTGGGATTGGGTGTTGGGTTATTAATGGGCCATCTGAGTACAAGTGTCATGGACTAGGAAAAATGGGTGGGCTTTAAGGTAAGGCCCATATAAGGGGTTTGGGCCCGATTTGGAAAATTGGGCCATATTTGGACCTTGGTTGATTGGTTGGCCTTTGGGCCTTGCAGATTGTGAGTTTGGGCCTTAGTCTTGGATCAAGCTAGGTTAGGGGTAAAATGGTCTTTTTACCCCAAGTATGGATTTATGGTTATGGATTGGAACCCAATTGCTGATTGGGTGTTGTTTTGACTTTGATAGTTCGAGGATCTGCCAGTCAACAACCACATATTTTTTGTTTGTTTCGGCAGTGCGAGGTGAGTCTTCTCATTATATCCATGGGTCTAAGGCACCAATGTCGGCCCATTACTTTTTATGTGGAATGCTAGTTGTCTCTGTGATGCTTGCATGAAAGACCATGGGGGAGCCCATGACACTTGGATATCAGACCATGGGGGGAGCCCATGACATTCCAGGTAAAGACCATGGGGGGAGCCCATGGCCCTCGAATATCAGACCATGGGGGGAGCCCATGGCATTCCAAGTATGTTATGGTTGGGTTGAAATATACCCCAGGGCGGGGCCCACTATGTTATGTATGGCAACTGTATGTATGTGCAACATATTCTTGTTGGATTAGGTGTCTAAGCCCATAACTATAATTGGTATGTACTTGAATTGATAGCAGCACAGTCCTTTTGGGTTGCCCTCAAACCTAGCAACCAGACAAGGAAATTATGAAAGGAGAGATATTAATTTATTATAAGATTAATAAATTAATATAAATGATTTATTAATATGTTAAAAGATTAATATACTAATTAGAAATCATTATGTTTAATTAATAGTTAGCCAGAAATTAATCAGAATTAATTTTAGGGTTAAAAGTATTAATTATAAAGTGTAGGGACTAGTTTGCAATTATCAAATAGTTGAGTGGAAGGCTCCAGAACCTCCTTGGAAGGAGGTGGACGAAATTCATAGGGGAAACCCTAATGATTTTGTCCAAGGGGCTTGGATGAGGCCCTTGGATAAGCTTAGGCCCCAACCAAAGGAGTATTAGGGTTTTCCCTAAACCCTAGATCCCTCAGCTATATAAGGAGCCTCCCAGCTCCTAAATTCGGCCACTGCTTCCTTGGAGAAACCCTAGGGCCGATTTTGCATACCCTACTCTCTCTCTCTCCTTCTAGTTTCCTTCTTGCTAGCTCTTGGGTGTGGTTCCATTAGAGGCATTACAATTGCGGTGCTAGGCTTCCAAGAAGATCAAGTTCAAGAGGATTAACAATTGTTTGCTATAACAATTGAAAGGTATGTAACTCTTAAACCTTACTTAGTTATTTTCGAAAATAGCCTCTCTCCTCTAGGGTTCATGTTTTTCAATTCAAAGTTATATGTTCAATAGTTAAAACATAGATCCAAAGTAGGTTGCATGTGAACTTAGGAATTGTTTTCTAGTTTATTTGTTTCACCTAAAACCCATCAGTGGTATCAGAGACATTGTTTGTTTTAAATTGAATTGCTATAATAGTTGAATTGCAAATTAGGGTTTATAGCTATTAAACCCTAAAGGCCAAAATTTTCGATTTTTAGGGTTCTGGTTCAAAGGGTTTTCGAAAAAACCCTAGCCTCCATGAACCCTAATCGAAATTAGGGTTAGGGTTTTGGAAACCCTAGCTTCCTCCCTTGATTTTCGAAATTTACATGGTATCTTAGGGTTTCTTGTTTTTTGGAAAATTGTTTCCTTATTGGATAATTGAAAAAAATAAGGAAATTATCCTATCCCCATTTTTCGAAATCTAGAAGGGATATGGATTAGAATTAAATTAATTGTTTAATTTAATAGCCCTTACAATATTTAATAAATTAATTAGGGTTTATAGCCAATAAACCCTAGAGGCATGATTTTCGAAATTAAGGTTCATAAACCCTAAATTTCGAAATTTGATAGGGTTTCCCAAACCTTTTCCTTAGCCTCAAAGATTTCGAATTATAGGGTTATCCAACCCTAGGATTTCGAAATTTGCCTTGTCCCCAAGATAAGATTCCTAAATTTTAGGGATTTGGATAAAGCCATATCTTGTGATTATCCCCTTAATTGTTTAATATGGTAATTAAAGATTTTGTGAATTATCCCATCCAAAATTTTCGAATTCTAGGGGATAAAGGGATTAGGTTAAAATTAATTGTTTAATTTAATAGATTATCCTCCAAGATTTAATTTAAATTAATTGTTTAATTGAGATAATTATTAAATCAAAGTTTTAATATTTAAGATTTTAAAATTAAAAAGGTTTTAATTTTCAAAAATTTTAAATATGATTAATACCCTAGTATTTTGAAATGTTTAAAATACACCCTTATACTATTATAATATTATAATATTAATAATTATATATATGTAGAAGATTAAGCTAGTCTTACCGTTAGTAGGCCTCATTCACGAAGCCAATCTATAAGGGGGTTATAAGGTTATGGCCTATAAAATGGCCGTTTAATGGGTGTCTACTCTCACCCACCGCTTCCATGATTGGTGGAGGGTCGTTAGCCGAACGGGTAGGATAGGGCAACTAATTCCTCATTAAAAGTATAATGATTAATAAAGTAACTAAATGCTTTTATTAAATTCCCAATCTTAGTTACTTTAGGCAAAACTGAAGTTGATGCAATTCCATGAAATTACACTTTGTACCCTTGCTAAGACTTTAGTGGAGCGTGTGTGGTTAACCGGCACACTAATTGAGTTCTAAGCAAAGGCGGCAAAGGGTGACTCGATGTTTTTCACATTTCGATGGAGCGTGTGTGGTTAACCGGCACATCGAATAGGTGACTGTAACATTGGGGACACCATGTATATTTGCATGGTTATTCACACCCTGTTTTGTGATCCTCGGCATCCCAGTCACAAATCGAGGGGCATATCGAGATTTAAACATGCCATTGAAAAGTTCAATGAATCTCAAAAGATCTAGGAGTTTCCAATACATTTAAAACTTAACCTTCTTTTTCGTTTTTCATGGTGGAAATTGGTAAATCGTCATTTACCTACCTTCAAATATTCTGCAAATTGGATTACGGCATCCCTCTTCCAATTTGTGGAATGTTGTGTTGGATCCTAGTCTTAATATCTCTTTTGGGTGTTTTATTAAGGATTCAATCGACTAACTTGATTTCTCCCGTTTTGTAGATGTCTGAATCTAACCATGGTCTTCCCGAATCCAAAGGAAAAGGTATTCCTGCTCAAAGTGATAGTCTGTTCCACAATGAAGGTGAAAGATCAATCCCTGCCATGTGGACTAGCTTGATTTCACTTCCTCCACCTCCTCCCGTAGTTCTCCCAAACCTACCTGTTTCTGCTGCCAAGAGAAAGGGCGTTGGATACAAATCTGCCTTGAGAACCTAAAGAGTCCAAGAGATGGGAGAGTTAAGGAGTATGGATCTGCTTCAGGTAAAATCCACTATCTAACTCTATTAAGTTCCTATTCATTGATTCCTAATACATGATGTGATAAGATTACATTTGGATGTTTTTTCAGGATCGGAGAAAAGAGAGGAAGCTTGATGGAAGAAGCAAGATGAGTCTGATCATGAAGAAATGGATTGCGATCGCATGGATCGAAGATCAGATTTTGAGCTTAGAGAGTTATGATAGATTTGTTAGGAACATTTGATTACATAGTTTTTAAATTGATTTTGCATTGTAAGGACATGTTTTCTACTGCTTTTATGAATAAAATAAATTTTGGTTTGAATAATTTTATATATCCTTTCAATGAAATCGTTATGAAAAAATTGATGTTTGTGTATTACTACAATGAATGGATGTGATTCTTAGTTATATTATTTATGGTAGTGTCGTAATTTTCTAAGAAAGGAAAGATTCCCATCGTCCAAGGTTCAATTGGATAGAAGCTTGGAATCATATGATTTGAATCATGTGATGTATGGAAATCTTGGTACTTAGAAATTTTAAGGCTAATTCCTTGACAAAGAGTCAAGTGAAGGACTAGGAGATCGAGTTCACAATGTTGTGCACTAGTCAAGTCCACGATAAATAACAATAAGATTATTCGTCATGATTTACTAAAAGTCTAGTAAATGTGGTTATGCTTACAAGATTAAGTGTAATTCTGAATCATTGAAAAGTTTCAATGAATGGCAGAACGAATAAGTAGAATCAATGAAGGTGGAAAGATAAAACGTTTCTCCAATCTAAGAAGAAGGGAGAGTACTTTTGTATCATGTTTTATGATCGTCTCGATAATTGTAGGAACCATATTACAATTCATCCTCTAAGGACACCTTAGTGCACTAGTATGGCTAAGAAGAGGAGTCGGAAATTGTCAAAATGGTTAAGTCAATAAGACGAATCGTACTTCGTTCCAAAAAATCAAGTCTTATAGTCAAACTCCAAGATTGTGACTTAGGTAATATAAAATCTTAAGTAGGAATGTTCTTACACTTACACATTTTAGTAAGTTGTGATGTCTTGGATAAGACAAAGACCAACTAGTACCAAATTGTATGTATGTTTTGTCTTGATAAAGACACACACTAACTCTTGAGTATTTGTCAAGAAATGTTTCTTGACAAGAGAATCTTATATGTCAAGAGGTCAGTGGGAGTCTAAATGATCTTGAAAAGGTTCAAGGACTAATCAAGAGTAAACCTATTATTAATCACTAGCACACGACTTGAGGTTTCTAACCTATCGTGTTCACATATTATTGTTTCTGTGCCATTCCAATTTGGTCAACTATGCATGTGAGTTCTATGAGATCTCAATTGGTTGCATACGGGCAAGGCACCTTGATCAATGGAAAGTACATTGAAAGGTAGGGGTGAGCTGCTAAATAACTTGGAAGCAATGGTGGGACCCTTGATGGCAAGAAATTAAGAATGGACAAGTTCGATCCATAAGAGTTTGGATTTGTCACAATTGTTGTCTTATGATTATGGTTATGACAAATTCACATGGATAGGAACACATACACCACAAAATCTGAGTGTTATAAGGTTTCTCTCCTTCGTGAAAATGATTGTGAGGAAACGCTTTCACTAAGAGAGATTTTGAAGATAACATTATGTAATTTGTATTTCTCAAATTCGATTATGATTACGGCATCCCTCTTCATAGTTCGAATTGTGGGAAATGGCAAATGGGTCTGAACATTTTAGACTTATTCTAGAAATGTTTAAACACACATGTGGGTTATCTAAGGAAAGGTGTATGAGTTCGAGAAGCTTAGATAAAGGCTTATCGAAGCGTCTCGGTTTCAGAAATCTGAACTTTGGTAAAGAAAGTCAATAAGTAATTGGTTTCTAGAAGTCCAACTAATTTCTGAATATGTGTCAAAGCTAGTGGGAGCATAAATCTTATGCTAGGATAGATATAATCATCATGTTAGTGGGAGCATGATTATTATTTTAAGTATTGCAAGTTGGCAATATTAATTATAGAAAAACAAAAGTTTCACTTTGCAAAGTTGCAGGAGTTGAAAAGTTGTTTTTTTTTCTATAATTAAGGGAGAGAATGTTATACTTCGTTTCTAATCTAAAAGCTTAGATCGAGAAATTTTAATTGAAGTTAGTCAAGGATATATTTATTAATTGCATTCTCAAAGTTCGATTATGATTACGGCATCCCTCTTCATAGTTCGAATTTTGAGAACACGACAAATAGAAATATTATGACAATATTATAGCAAGAAACTGGTAAAGTATCACGTTTTCCATTATGAATTGTATCGCATACGCTTCATGTATAGGATCGATTGCATATGTTGTAATATTCGACCGGTCTAAAATTTTCCAAATGCCTAGGGCATTTAGAGGGAAAAAGAGAATAGAACCGGATTTGACTAAAATAATTAAAAAACTATCAAGGACAATCTAAGGTTCGCCAATGATTGGTCGCTTGCGGACAATTGGAAGTATAGACATGGATGGACCATATTGGCATTATTATGAATAGATAAGATTCTATTTATAATGAGTTGTCATATGGAAAATATGGAAATGTTTCCATATTAGGAGTTGTACGTTAAGAATCTCTATATCTAGAGGACTTTGTAATTTCATTGGCAATAGTCTTTGTGACTTTGGTGTTGTGACATTACGAAAGGATCATTGCATAAAATGTTAGAATCTAACATGTTCTATAGGTGGCAAGAATTTGGTATTCTTACACTTGTGGTAAGGATTGGGAATTGTGAAATGAGTGTGATTGAAAATGTTATTCAATTATACTATTTCACAAAGTAAGGACCATAGAATAACATAGTGTACATGCTAATAGTATGCTAAGCGCATGGGACAATTGTTGTTATAATTCAAGTAATAAGTTGATTACTCGAAATATTATACAATGAATAATGTGTAATTAATATGGTGACTAAATAAAAGGATTTTTATTTATACTCAAAAGTTTGGGGCCATATTGGATTCGATTATTATTGTGTTTCACTTTGCATGTTTTGACTTCCTGAATAATAAAATTATTCAAACTCCACAGTCGCTCGTACTTTTGGAAGTAAGTAGTGAATCAAGACTGTCGTGAATTGGATTGCAGATTGTCTAAGGATAGACATGGCAATAGAATTGCTGCAATGTTCATGAGTACTCAGAAATTGAGATTTGAGTATTGGATAAACCCTCGCTCAGAGTATCACTTCATGGAATTCATCACGAGTAATACTGAGACGATAATATCTTATAATCTTGAAACGAAGATATATGAGTTGTAATTTACAAAGTCGGTTATACATTGGTGATACGAAAACGCATCAGTAACTTGGTGTTATAAAACGTATTGTCATGTATAATTTGATGAGTAAAAGATACAAGCATATGAGTCAACGTTTATTGGTTCCTTTTGCCCTAACCGGAAAAACGATATCTGTGGGCCCTCAATGATTTGGTGTTGACTTATGTGTTGGGCCCAGGCAGGACTAAATTGATGTGTTCAATTAGAAGTCCTACATCATCACAAATCAGAAATCGGGAAATAGAGATTCTGGACAAAGAGATTGATTACATTCCATGTCTTATGTCTGGGGATATCTTGTAGAACGAAGGATTATATGATCACTTATCTAAGGACACGTAACTGACTGGGTCAGAGTTCAGCAGCAGCTTTTGGAAGCTACAATTTGCTGGTCAATTTTAGAAGTCATACTAGCAATTATAGTTACAGACTTATCCAAGTGGGAGACTGTTGGATTAGGTGTCTAAGCCCATAACTATAATTGGTATGTACTTGAATTGATAGCAGCACAGTCCTTTTGGGTTGCCCTCAAACCTAGCAACCGGACAAGGAAATTATGAAAGGAGAGATATTAATTTATTATAAGATTAATAAATTAATATAAATGATTTATTAATATGTTAAAAGATTAATATATTAATTAGAAATCATTATGTTTAATTAATAGTTAGCCAGAAATTAATCAGAATTAATTTTGGGGTTAAAAGTATTAATTATAAAGTGTAGGGACTAGTTTGCAATTATCAAATAGTTGAGTGGAAGGCTCCAGAACCTCCTTGGAAGGAGGTGGAAGAAATTCATAGGGGAAACCCTAATGATTTCGTCTAAGGGGCTTGGATGAGGCCCTTGGATAAGCTTAGGCCCCCAAGCAAAGGAGTATTAGGGTTTTCCCTAAACCCTAGATCCCTCAGCTATATAAGGAGCCTCCCAGCTCCTAAATTCGGGCACTGCTTCCTTGGAGAAACCCTAGGGCCGAATTTTGCATACCCTACTCTCTCTCTCTCCTTTTAGTATCCTTCTTGCTTGCTATTGGGTGTGATTCCATTAGAGGCATTACAATTGTGGTGCTAGGCTTCCAAGAAGATCAAGTTCAAGAGGATTAACAATTGTTTGCTATAAAAATTGAAAGGTATGTAACTCTTAAACCTTAGTTAGTTATTTTCGAAAATAGCCTCTCTCCTCTAGGGTTCTTGTTTTGCAATTCAAAGTTATATGTTCAATAGTTAAAATATAGATCCAAAGTAGGTTGCATGTGAACTTAGGAATTGTTTTCTAGTTTATTTGTCTCACCTAAAACCCATCAATTCTGTGGTTACATGTTATGGTATTTTGGGGAACTCACTAAGCTTTGTGCTTATGGTTTTCAGTTTGTGTTTCAGGTACTCCGGTTTTCAAATGAAAAAGCTCGGGAAGATTGCAGAGCACACACCATATGTTTCCGCATTCTGTGAATTACTCTGTTTTGATGATGTTTTGCTAAATCTTGGTTACCTTGGTTTTATGGGAAATATATGTATTAACGATTTATTAATCTAAAACCAAAAAATTTTATGTCATGATTTTCTGGATGTTACAAGTTGGTATCAGAGCCTTGGTTTGAGGGACTCGGACATACCCTCGAGTGTGTCTGAACTCAAACTGAGGATTTGGTAATGTTTTCAAAAGAAAAGCATTTTTAAGAAAATAGTTTCTAAGATAAGAAAAGGGTGTGGTGCATGCAATCATCCGAGCACAAGTAAGTTTTCCCAAAATACTCGTACGTGCTATCTGATATGATTTGATTTATGGATCTGTGAAACACGTGCTAGTTAAGGCCAAGGATCTGCTTAGTTTTTGCATACTAGAATGATAGATGAGCTGCCTTTGTATGTCTATTTTATGTGCTGGTAGACTTGCATGCTAGTGTTGATTAGTCAGTGATAGATTGGCCTGATATGTGATGCATTGTAGCCTGGGGAGTATTGGATGCTATGCGGGAATGGAAATATCTATTGGTATCAGTAACTGCTAAGTGTATGCTTTAAAATTTGTATACAGTTAAGATCTTATAGCCCTAGAATATTTTATTTGACAGTCTATTTGATCCTGTTCTGTGTATAATTTGCATGCATAAGGCAACCGACAGTAGGGGTGGAAGTTCTAGCCTGGGTTGTGGTGTGCGGGTTGAATATCCTATGATCGTTCTATGGATTGGAGTGTTACTGCACGAATGTTGCTTGCTTTGTGCTTTGTAGAACTCTTAAGTGATGGGAGTTAGCTACTAAGTGAATATGATTGTATTCATGAGGTGGGTGACTGACATTAAGGGGAGTTCTTCAGCAGCTGATGACAGGGTGAGGTCGGGAACCTAGGAGAGCCTAGGAAGTGCTTCAGTGGGTTTAGTTGCGTTGTTTGGTGAGTTTTTGGTGCATTGGTTGAGAGAGTGACTTAGAGGATATGGGATGATTCTTGACGAAAGTATGGATAGGTGTGGAAGGTAGTATTGGGCCTGTACTACAGGAAACACAGCATCCATACTCGAATCAGGGAGAGTTTTGGAGAATCTAAGAATATTGTGGGAGGAGGATTTTTGGGTATGTTCTGAGCATTGGCATGTTGTATTTCAGTTTGGTGATGAGCACGCAGAAAGGAGGTTATGGTTCTAGTTCCAGATCAGGTGCAGGTATTGAGCCGATTACCGAGCAGATGCGGGAGTTCATCTCGTCAGAGATTACCCGCGGTATTTTCGAGCAGACTATTGTGATCTTTGGTTTGGTTAAGGAGGGGATTTTGAATATCTTGGATGAGCGCTTAGGCGCGATCCGTGCTGAGGTTATGGCCATCGTTGGAGCTCGCAATCTCTCATTCTGTGAGCAAGAGATCGATTTGGAGCACTTGAGGAAGAGGGGGCCAGATCAGGTGTAGGCAAGGGAAGGTCCCGGTAAGAGACCCAAGACTTCTGATAAGCGTTTGAGATGTCAGAAGGGCTGGAGTCAATGTAGCACGTGCGGGAAATTGCATGATTGAACTTGTCGTTCCAGGGGTATGGGTTGCTACAAGTGTATCAGGACTGGTCATGTCAGCAGGGATTGACCTGAGGGGCAAGCCTATTATGTTTTCTCGGCGACCAAGTGGTCCACAAGAAGGCCGCCTGTCCGATGAGGAGGGGAGGAGCAGTGAGTGCACCTGCTACGGTTATTTTGAGGATCTCTGATAGTCGTGAGGGTAGGGCAGGAGCCCCAACAAAAAGGAGCCGGTCATTGCAGTTTGAGACAGGAGAGGCCAGTACTCCAGCACGTGATATTACGGGTATGTTATCTTTTGCTTTCTCCTCGGTTGTTATCAGTATTTACGTTGCGTGGAATTTTGTATTAGTTTGGGTAAGCGTTATCTTTAGTTTAATTCTCTGTTATTGTCTGGGTTTAATAATCGAGGATTGTTATATTCCATTCTGCATGCCATGAATCATTAGTGGATCAGTAAGGGGTTGTTCTCTTGTTGAGCGGGTCTTAGCGTGTTCGGTTGTCATTTCGGTTCCTTGTCGGATTCAGTCTAAGGGTATCAATTGGAAGGTTATGATCCAGGTCAGCGGGTGTTGGGCTTATTAGTATTGTGTCAAATGTATATTGTATAGGTTATTTACTGTCAAGATGGGCCTGTCCATTCTCGTGTTTTGTGCTTATCCGTCTAGCCTATATATTGCATGCATGTAACTGTTAGGGTTAAGAATTGTATCACCCTACCTAGCTCTTACTGAGAAGTTCTCATTGAAATCTTCTAGAGCTTTTTTAATCTAAGCATTCGACACTATTTCAATCTTTGTTATTGTTATTTTGATTCACATTATTGTTTATAGAATCTATCGATCTATTTATTGTTTCTAGAATTGGTATCAGAGCAGGAGATAGTGTAGCTCATACGCTACTCTTCTTTCAAGTTCTGTTAGGGTTTTGAGTTCTTATTGGATTTGTTCTTGTCGTCTTGATCGTTTCTATCATTTATAGATGGCATATCTAAATCTTGATTTTTACCCTAAAATCGATTATTGTTTTACACATCTAATTCTATACCAGTCTTTGTGAATATCGACATCATGCAACACGAAGATCCTCATACTCTTTCTTTCAATCTTTCCAGTAGTATTGGATCCACTACTAGGATCCCAATCCTCTTCCCACATGATTATGAAGCCTTGGCACTGCACTTCGAAGACTATGTTCTCCGCATTGAAGATCACGACACCACAATATGGGAAGCCATAACGCAGGTGACATTCGCTCACACGGCTACCAGGAAGGCCATCAAGGCTCAATCCGAATACAATACACTTCTTGTTGAAAATAAATAAATTCATCAAGATGAAAAAGATAAGTTGTTGAGTAACATCAAGGCGATGAGAATAATAAGGTTTGCTCTTCCTCCATACACCTTTCCTCTGGTGAGTGCAGGTGAGACGACAAAGGAGATCTGGAACAGTTTAAAAGAGCTTTATTCTAGTGACACTGATTTGGAACACTCTGTACAGACACTACTATTGTCAGAGTTTGGAGCTTTTGTTCAAAAGCCTGATGAAAAATTGGATCAGACATTCAATCGTTTTAATCGTCTATTAAGAAGGATGCTTAAACACAATCTCAGGCGTGAACAGATAGAGCAAAAAATTAAGTTTATGAATGGATTAAGGTCTGTATGGAAAGCGGTTGTGTCTACAGTGAAAGCTCACGAATAATTCAAAGCTACTCTTTGGCTAAGCTTGTGGTAATTCTAAGATCCTACAAAGATGAAGTAACAAAGAATATGCCCTGATGGTGTCTAATCCCAAAAAGTTTGTTAAAAAGAATTTTGGACGATTCAAGAATAGGAACAAACAGGGAAACTACAATTTAGACAAGCCAAGAGATGAGAACTTCAAGAACTTTCAAAAGGATGAGGAGAAGCAAGAGAATAAGCTCTTGCATGATTCAGGATACGATTGCAATTACTGTCAGGGAAAGAATCACTTTGCTAAGGTGTGTATGCTGAGGAGGATGAATGAGAAGAAAGAAAGAGAGAAGGATGAAGCTTACTATCTTCAGAAGATAAAATAGATTAGGAAGAGGAGTGTTGCGAATGCAAAGCCTGCCTTGATAGTTCAGGAAGGTAGTGACGAAAATGGACGTGTTGAAGTGTGGTCCACAGATTCTGAAGACGATGAAGTCCGGAAGCCCACACATGGTGGGTGTTTTGTATCAAAGTCTGATTTGCAGGAGTATGAAGGGAGATGTCTAATGGTTCAGAGAGGCTATGCGACTGATGGCGGCCAGGCCTCAGAAAATTGTTTTGCTGCGAAGCCTGTTTCCGAACAAAGGAAAGAATATGAGAAGGTCATCGACAAGGTACACTCTATACTCCAATATCTTAACATTCCTATTACCCGTTATGTTTCTGAATTAGACGATTTAAAATATACCGTTTCTAGTTTTAGCGATAGTTTAAAAAGAACTCGTCTTAGCAATTCTAATTTATTTGATCAAATCAGCAGCGTAACGTTTAAAAGTGAAGAGAGAAGAATGTCGATAGAGAAGTTGGAATTAGAGCTCACTAGTTCAAAGGATGATGTCATTTATCTTAAGAGAGACAATTTAGCACTTTTGAAACAAAGAACTATTTTCTGTTTAATTGCTAAGCGTCTATATTTCAATATTACTCAACTGCATATTGATTGTGGAATAGGTAAATGTATACATAAAATGATTTTACCCTTTCTAGAATTTAAAGAGGAAGAAATTGATGCAGAATGTTAGAAATTGATGCAGAATGTTATAAGTGTGAATCTATTGTTTCTTCTGATGATGTTTCCGATTCGTACAAAATTGAGCTTGACAAAATAGAAACATATATTCAGTCCAAAGAACATAAGAATATGTTTAAACAAATGTTGGGTGATAAGGATAAAGAAAAAATTAAATCTAATATTGTGCAAAAATTTGACTCGTTGTGCACAAAATCAAATTCAGAAAATACTTTTGATGCTGAAAACGTTTCTGAATTTGATGAAAGCGACACGAGTGAAATTTCTGTAGAGGATGAGATAGATTGTTCTGCGTTTGTACAAAATGAGGATGAACCAAAGAAAAACTTAATTTCTAAAAATTCTATTGAATTCGTCCGTATTGTTGAAATAAAGGTTCAGGAGTTTTAAAAGCAAAAGAAACAGTTTTTCCGAAAGTAAAAACAGTTCCGAATCAAGTTTTTGTAAAAACAGTATTGAATAAAAACGACACTTCAGAACTAACGTCCCTGGTAGATAATGATAATGGAGAAGGGTGCAACGAATTCTTTTGGTCAGGACCTATTGAAAATTATGATGAAACCAAAGGTCTTTCTGAAATGACCTCATGGAAAACGAAAGTGAGATATGTAGCAGAACCACTGAATTGTGTTAACCCTTGTTACGATAAAGCTTGTCCGAGTGGCACTAAAAATGTCCCAAGTGAATCGTCTTCTGAAAAAACTGACACACCAGTCAGAAAAGAGAAACCTAAAACTAACATTCATAAGTCATCTGAGGAACTGATTGCTAAGATATAAGAAGAAACGACAACTGAATGCTAGATATAAGAAGAACTTGCAAGAAAGAAAACGCTTCTGGAAAAAGAAGAATTCCAATCAAAATTCTGTTAATTCAGAAATATCTTCAACTCAAAATACGAATTCTTCTCCAATTCAGAAACCGAAATCAAAACCTTTTTCCAAACCTCAGGTTTCAAAACCACAAGTTTCAAAACCTATTGAAAAGACTAAAACTAATTCTTCTCCAAAAACATTTATCTCAAAATTTGCCAACACATCAAAAGATGTCAAAGGCAAAAGTAAAGTTGTTTCGGAACCAGATATTTCTCTCTAGGAATACGAAGCGAACTTGAAAAAGGAGGAAAAGGCATTTGTGAAAAAGGTGGCTCAGAAACACAAAGAATTTATTCAAAGAAAAGTGATTCTTGTTGAAATTAATCTTTGTGATGATAAAATTGAAGTTTTCAAAATAATAAAAGGGAAGAATAGTGTTTTAACTAAAAGATCGTTTTGGGTTGATAAAAATAAATTTTTTCCTGTTGTTAAGAAATCCTCACAAGGACCCAATAAAGTTTGGGTTCCTAAATCTCTCTGAATTTTGTAGGTAATACGTGACGAACAATACGATTCTAAATGGTATATCGACAGTGGCTGTTCGCGTCACATGACTGGAAGGAGAGAAGAATTAAGAGAATTTTGATCGTTAAAATATGGTGGCAGAGTAAAGTTTGGAAACAACGCCACAGGAGAAATCAAAGTCTACAGAATGATTACGAATGGCGATTTCTCCATTCAGAAGGTAGCTTATGTAGAAGGCATGCAACATAACCTAATAAATGTTTCACAATTGGTTATAGGCACTAGACTGAAAGTGTCATTCGATGATGAGGGGTCAGAGATTATAGAGAAGAAATCAAAAGCAGTGCATCTGAAATCCAAAAGAAATGGAGAGATGTATCCTTTGAACTTGAAACCTATCATAGGAAAGCCAACCATTTTCCTTCTTACAAAAGCATCTACGGATGATAGTTGGTTATGGCACCGAAGGCTCTCCCATCTGAATTTCAAGAATATCAACAAACTTGTACTTGGCGATCTTGTACGAGGACTACCTCTTCTGAAATTTGATAAGGAACATCTATGTATTGCTTGTGAGCTAGGAAAGCAAAGTAGAAAGAGTCACTCGACAATCATCAATTCCAAAATAATCGAGCCACTGGAACTTTTACACATCGATATTTGTGGCCTATCTGCCATCGAAAGCATTGGTGGTAATGAGTATATTATGGTTATTATTGATGACTTTTCAAGATTTACATGGGTTTTCTTTCTTAGAAAAAAATCATATGCCACTTCGAAGATGAAGGATTTCATGAAGAAGATCGAGCTTCAATTGTGAAAGCCCATTCAGAAAGTTCGTAGTGATAACGGTTCTGAATTCAAAAACCAAGTGTTTGAATAATTCTTGACTGAAAAAGGGGTTGCTCACAACTTCTCTGCTCCTTATACTCCACAACATAATGGTGTTGTTGAAAGACGAAACCGCTCTCTTTGTGAAGCTGCTAGGACGATGCTCTCATTTGCAAATCTTCCACTTTACTTTTGGGCTGATGCTATTAGAACTGCTTGTTTCACTCAGAATCACTCTCTGGTCAATAAAAGATTCTCAATCACACCTTATGAGATTTTGAATAAACGAAAACCTAACGTTAATTTCTTTCATGTCTTTGGTTCCGGGTGTTTTATATTCAATTCCAAAGAGCATAGGAACAAATTCGATGTGAAAGCAGACGAAGGAATCTTTTTAGGGTACTCTTACTTCAAAGGCATATAGGGTTCTGAACAATAAATCCAAAAGGATCGAGGAAACCTATTATGTCACCTTTGACTATAATTATCAGAAGAAGTTTCAGAATGCTGGTTGTCAATCTAACGAAATCTTTCCGTCAACTCCGTCTCAGACGATTCCTCTGATGAACTTATATGGGGAATTCATGAATTTTTTTCATGAGCCTGAAAAAGCTATTTCTTTATAATCAAATGTAAAAGATAATAAGGAGGATGAAATGAAGAAAATCATTTATGATGTTGCCAAAGATCTTAGAAAAAGCCACTAATTCTGAAGGCTTCTGAATTTCCACCTCAGCCACAAGCTACTAATGCTCCAGTTCAAGACGAGGGTTCCACTTCAACCTCCACAACCGATACACCTGTTCAGGGGGAGAATTCAGGTCCATAAGTCAACACTGATATTCCAGTCTAGGGGGAGGATCCAACTTCGAACATAGAGTCCCATGCAAACTTCCAGGGGGAGGATCCGATTCCGAATGATAATTTCGATCCGATTCTGAATGATGATTCTGATGATACAATCAGAATTTGAAGAAGTTATTCCGGAATTCAATCCATCATATGATCCAGACTATCCACCTATGTCAAAATGGACTAAAGATCATCCAAAAGGTCGAGTTATTGGAGACTCATCATCAGGCGTTCTTACCAGAGTTCAACAAAAAGACAAACAAACTGCATTATTCTCCAAAATGGAATTTTACATGTTTAATTCATTTATTTCCATGATAGAGCCTAAAACTATGAAGATTGCTCTTGATCATTCGAATTGGGTGCAAGCTATGTAGGAAGAACTCCATGAGTTTGAGCGCAACAAAGTTTGGTGATTGATCCCAACTTCGAAGGATGCATCGGTGGTAGGATTAAAATGGGAATTTCGGAATAAGCTTGACAAGGAAGGCAACGTGATTTGAAACAAGGCCTGATTAGTTGTTTAAGGGTATTTCCAAGATGAAGGTATAGACTATGAAGAAACATTTACACCGGTTGCAAGGCTGGAATCTGTTTGGATTTTCCTTGCTTATGCAGCTCACAAGAATTTTAAGGTCTACCAAATGGATGTAAAATGTGCGTTTAAAATGGTGAACTACAAGAAAAAGATTATGTGGAACAGCCACCGGGTTTCGTAAATGAGAAATATCCAAATCATTGCTACATTTTGGATAAGGCAGTGTATGGTCTAAAACAAGCCCCTCGTGCATGGTATGAAACCCTAACTCGATTTATAAAACAATCCAAATTTAAAAAAGGTTCGGTCGACCCAACCTTCTTTTGTAAGAAAGATGGTGACCATCTAATGATCGTCCAAATTTATGTTGATGATATCATTTTCGGATCCACTAATCCTAGATTAATAGCTAAATTCTGAAAACTAATGGAAACTAAATTTGAGATGATCTCAATGGGTCCTATTAACTTTTTTCTTGGTTTAAACATTAGATAGAGTTCGGAGGGCATTTTCATTAATCAAGAAGCGTATATGAAGACCTTGCTTGTGAAATTTGGCATGATGGGTGATTTAAAGTGTTAGAAATTATAATATAAGATCTAATCACCACGAATAACGGCTCGGATACAGTTACTGTGTGACAGATATTTATATTAATTAGATATAAAATGCGGAATATAAACAATAATAGTTGCGGAAATAAATATGGGATTATTAGTCACCACTAGAAAGCAGTAAATGACTGAAAGCTATAAATAAAGTAAATAACTGTATTTAAATAACGTTAAGCTGTAAATAATATAAATGACGGTATATAAATGTTAGAAGTTAAATAATATGTATAAATATATATATAACGGGTTTAGAACTGGACGGATGAAGCGACTGGTCTTTCAAGTAAGTTCGCCAATAAATTGACTGAACAGGCTTAGGGTTGGACTGGTAACCTAAAAGACTTTGTCACTATTTGTTCAATAGTTCAATCCGGAATATGATAAGTAACACAAAATTCTTTTTGTTTCAAATTTTATGTAAAACAATTTTTTTACATAAGGGTTTGAAGGTTTTCTTAATTTTTGGATATATTTCTCTGGATACCCGATTTTCTCTGGCGTCTCTCTGGAGTTTCCCTTGGTCAAAATCGACCACGAAACTTCCTAGATGTAGGTAAGGTTCTGAATAATTTGTGGTAAAAATCTCTCCAGGGTTTGTTGGATGTATTGTACCCAGTTAGCTTTGTTTCTGACTTGAAGATTCTGATCTGGTGAACCGAAATCTATCTGGATACCCAATTTTGTATATCGTCTCTCTGGGGTTTCCCTTGGTCAAAATCGTCCAGAAAACTTCCTAGATGTAGGTAAGGTTCTGAATAATTTGTGGTAAAAATCTCTCCAGGGTTTGTTGGATGTATTGTACCCAGTTAGCTTTGTTTCTGACTTGAAGATTCTGATCTGGTGAACCGAAATCTATCTGGATACCCAATTTTGTATATCGTCTCTCTGGGGTTTCCCTTGGTCAAAATCGTCCAGAAAACTTCCTAGATGTAGGTAAGGTTCTGAATAATTTGTGGTAAAAATCTCTCCAGGGTTTGTTGGATGTATTGTACCCAGTTAGCTTTGTTTCTGACTTGAAGATTCTGATGTCGAAAAAACAGCAAGGTGGAGATTTTGTGGTGGTTTAAAGGATGTTTGGAGGAGGTTTAAGGAGGGTATTTGGAGGATGTTTGGAGGGTATTTGTAGGATGTTTGGAGGGTATTTGTAGGTTGTTTGGAGTTGTTCTTGGTGTTCTTGGTGTTCTTGATGTTCTTGGTGTTCTTGGTGTTCTTGGTGTTCTTGATGTTCTTGGTGTTCTTGGTGTTCTTGGTGTTCTTGGTGTTCTTGATGTTCTTGGTGTTCTTGGTGTTCTTGCTTCAAGGATGAAGATGAAGATGATGTTGAAGAACTTCTTGAAGATGCAGGAGATGTTCTTGGTTGAGAGGTTTTGGTGTATGGAGAGGTTTTTCAAAGTTTATAAGAGGTTATGAATGAAAGAGCACACAACTCTCTTATATACTAACTTACATATACATACACTTTCCATACATACATACAAGTATACATACACACACATAAATATCTAAGATGTATGGATTATTGGCTGTCAAATAAAGAGGTGGAGTAGTAGAAGTCAATTTGGCTTTTGCTTCTTTGATTTGCAAGAGAAGTATTTGGTATAAATACTAGGTATTTGGTATAAATACTTGTATTTTGGAGATGTATCTTTTCTTCACTAGGTATTTGCAAATGAAATACAAATAAATTAATATACATAAATTCAATTAAGATTAATTGAATTTACATAATTAATCCAAATTGTTTTGAAGTTTGACACTTTTATCCCTTGATTGGTTTTTGTCTTCAAACGTGGTTGACTTTCCGTCTTTGCGTATTTCGCCTTTGCGTATTTTTGTTTAATTACGAATCCATGAAACCTGAAATAACTGATAATATTTGTCAGATTAAATAAATACAGTTCATCTTATTTCAGTGATGGTCACATATAAAAACATTTTTCAACAATTTCCCCCTATGTGATCATTGCTGGAATAAGGACATGTATGTTTTTAAAAGACCGATTATCAATTAACAATTTATCTTTAAGATTTTGGATAAAAGTTTTGTCAATCGATAAGATATATATAAAACCATAGTGATCGATTTGAAAGTTTATGACTTGGTTTAACATATCTTATGTAAAAGATTTTTAGAAATTTGATTCTGAATCAAAGTCTCGGGTTCGGTTATCAAAGAGTAGCCATATATGTATCTAAAGAAATTTCCTTAGATTTTATAGCATTATTAACGACGACAAGTGGTCTAACATGTCGATTCAGATGAACGCTCATAGGTATAGCTCACACTTCACTTGGGTGTTTGGTTGTTCTGGCAGCAGAACAAGTTAATGATCACTAAAAATGAGTGATATCTCTCTCTGACGACTCACACTCATATTGGAGGTGTTCAGCTATGCTTTTCCTGAAAGGTCACTTAGTCTCATTATTAGATAATCAATCACGTAAGACTGGTTTCGGCATTACTCAGCGGGTTTCTTCATTCATGCCATTAAAGTTCACTCTCTCTCCGTCGGGAAATACATGTAGAGGGGTTTAGCAATTTTCATAGTGCAGTTTGCAACTAAGATTCTTCAGTGATGAAGGCTACAGTATCCCGGGAAATCCATTGTTGTTGCAGCTTCTTCTTTGATAGTATCCTGTTTGTTGATCAATATCGATTTATTGTAAAAAGATATTTTGTTTTAGCATTGAGAATTTGCTACATTAGAGACCTTTTTAAGAGTATTTGACTTGAGTGATTGAGATATCTTCTTTTGTGAAAAATGGTTAAAACAAATCGCGGGATTTTATGATTTTTGTTTTGAAATAACCATTTGGTTGAAAGTTTGTTTGAAAATACCAAATATCGAATAATTTTTTTGTTTTGTTTGGTATATCTTTATTGAATCCATTTGTTTTCTTGTTGATTTGTCTTTGAGGATTAGATGTTGATAGATATTTGTTTCTCCTTTGGTTTTCTTGTAAGGATATGTCGTTGTTTGCTTGATGGATCATGGGATCGCAAGTCTTCATTTTTGGTTGGCTTTTATCTAGGTAGGGATAGGTGGCATAAAAGACAGTTTGTCTAGTATGTAAGAAATGAATGTATCGTCCCTGGTCATTTTGATATCTAAGCAAAAATGAGACCGTGACAAGGTATAATTGGGTATACCTTATAAGCAATAGTGACACACCTAAGCTCACAAGAAATGATTTCCACAATGATTTAGATCGACGAGGCACAAATTCTCACATGGGTTTTTGTTTTCATCTGAACCTCCTAACCTTATGTCCCTTGATTGTTTAAAATCGTCAATAATGAAATAAAATCGAAGGAAATAAAGTTATATACATTATGAAAAGTAGGATATTTGAACCTTCACTCCAATTGAGAATCAATATGACTTAAAATCTTCATCGAGCATAAGCATCTGAAAATTAAGTCAAGAGAAGATTAATCACAAGGTTCTATAAAAGCTTATTATGGCAAGTCTTTTATTAATTTTTTTGAAGATTTGTTTTTCTGAATGTTTTTGGAAATATTGGTTATTTGAATGTTTTTGGTAATTTTTAAAAGGAAAGTAATTTTCAATTGTTTTTGAATTTTCCTTTTGAATGAAAGTAAACACACTTTTGTACAAACAAAAAGTAAAAGTTTAAGGATAGATGTTATCTGGATTTAACATTCCTAGACGGCCTAGGAAGTATTGAAACTTTGTTTCATCGAGAGCCTTAGTGAAGACATCAGCAATTTGATCTTCGGTGTTGATGAAGTGCAATTCGATATGACCCTTTTGAATGTTGTCTTTGATGAAATGATATCGAATATCGATGTGCTTTGTCATGGAATGGTGAACGGGATTGTGAGAAATGGCAATTGCACTGGTTGAGTCACAAAATATGGGAATTTGTGAAATTTTGAAGCCATAGTCTCGCAGTTGAGTTTGCATCCATATGACTTGCGAACAACAGCTGGCGGCAGCGACGTATTCAGCTTCTGCTGTTGATGTGGATACACAAGTCTGTTTCTTTGAAGTCCAACTCACTAGTCTACCTCCTAGGAATTGACAGCTACCAGATGTACTCTTTCTATCTAACTTGCATCCTCCATAGTCTGAGTCGGTGAAAGCGTTCAACTGAAAATCGGATTTAGCTGGATACCAAAGGCCAAGTTTGGGAGTGCCTTTTAGGTATTTGAAGATGCGTTTCACAGCAACTACATGGGATTCCATAGGATTTGCTTGGTATCTGGCACAGACACATGTAGAAAACATGATGTCAGGTCTGCTGGCAGTGAGGTATAAGAGTGATCCGATCATTCCACGATATCTTTTCTGATCAACAGGTTTGCCATTTAAGTCTGCATCGATTTTGTATCCAAAAGCCATTGGGGTTTTTGCGGTATTGGATTTGTCCATTGAAAAGCGAGTGAGTAGGTTTTTGACATAATTCTCTTGGTTGATGAAAATGCCATCAGTTGACTGTTTGATTTGAAGTCTGAGAAAAGTAGTCATCTCCCCGATCATGCTCATTTCAAATTTGCTCTTCATTAGATCTGCAAACTTAATACTCAAAGATTCATCAGTAGAACCGAAAATAATGTCATCAACATATATTTGTACGATTAAAAGATGTTTATTATAGATTTTACGAAAGAGGGTTTGATCGATTGAACCTCTTTTAAAACCTGATTCTTCGAGAAAGGTTGTCAATGTGGCATACCAGGCTCGGGGTGCTTGTTTCAAGCCATAGACAGCTTTCTGCAATTCGAAGCTGTGATCAGGAAATTTGGGATCTTCGAAACCTGGTGGTTGTTGGATGTATACATCGCGATCTAACTCTCCATGTAGGAATGCACATTTAACATCCATTTGGAATACTTTGAAGTTCTTATGTGCAGCATATGCAAGAAAGATGCGAATTGCTTCAATTCTGGCAACTGGAGCATATGTTTCATCGTAGTCGATTCCTTCTTGTTGTGAATATCCTTTGACTACGAGACGTGCCTTGTTTCGACAAACGATTCCTTGATCGTCAGTTTTGTTTCTGAACACCCATCTTGAACCTATAACAGAAACATCGGGTGGGGTAGGGACAAGATTCCATACGTCATTTCTTTCAAATTCTTCTAGCTCTTCTTGCATAGCTTTTACCCAGTCTGGATCTTTGAGAGCAGAATGTATGGTTTTGGGTTCAGTCATGGATAAGAAGGCTCCAAATAAACAATCATTAGAAGTTGCGGCTCTAGTTTGGATGCCTGAGTTTGGATCTCCGATGATTTGGTCAGTTGGGTGGTTTCTGGTCCATTTTATTAAGCGATTCTCTTCCGCTATAATAATTGGAATTTCAGTATCCCATTGTTCTTCTCCGGGAGTTTCATCTTGGAATAGGTTTGAAGGTTCCCCCATAAATGATGCATCGGGATTGTTTTGGATATTTGGGGATGGGGTATTTAAAGGAGGATTTGGTGTTTGTTCCAATGAAGAAGTATGTGTAGGTGGTTCCCCCTCGAATTGATCTGCATCATTTCGGTTTGTTTGTGGAGTTCCTTCAGTGGTTGTTCCTGTAGAATCAATAGAAGTAGTTAGAAGTTCAGAATTGTAAGCGGTTTTGGGTTGTTCAAAAAGTAAATCAAGATCGATTTCAATATCTCTGTCAGGAGAAGGTGTTTGTTGAATTGGATTTTGAAAAATATTATCGATCATTTTTGAACCAAAATGTTCACGATCCAATTTCCTGACATAAAATTCATCGAAATGAACATTGGTACTTTCTTCAATTACTCTGGTACGTTTGTTCAGTACTCGATAAGCAGCTGAAGAAAATGAGTAACCAAGGAAAATTCCTTCGTCCGACCTTGATTCAAATTTTGAGAGGTGATCTTTATTGTTCTTTATGAAGCATCGACAACCAAAAATATGGAAAAATTTGATGTTTGGTTTTCGGTTGTTAATGACTTCATATGGTGTTTTATGAAGATGTTTATGGATTAAGGAACGATTTTGAGTGTAGCAAGCTGTGGCTATTGCTTCTGCCCAGAAGTATTGTGGCAGATCAGCGAAGATAAGCATTGATCTTGCAGCTTCACATAGAGTTCTGTTCCTTCTTTCGACAACTCCGTTCTGTTGTGGAGTGTATGGGACTGAGAAGTTATGTTCAATTCCTTTGTCTTTGAGAAATGAATCTAGAGTCTTGTTTTTTAACTCTAAACCATTATCACTTCGGATTCTTCGAACAGGTCGTTTGAGCTTCAGTTCGATTTGTTTGATGAAGTTGATCATCTCTTCAGGTGCTTCTGATTTTAGTCTTAAGAAAAAGACCCATGTAAAGCGTGAGAATCCATCAACGACAACGAGAATGTACTTCTTCCCTTGTATGGTTTGGGTTTTGGCAGGGCCACAAAGGTCTATGTGCAACAATTCTAGTGGTTCAGATACACTAGAATTTGGGATGCTTTTGTGAGTTGATTTGGAAAGTTTTCCTCCTTCACAAGCAGCACAAAGAGTTTCGTTGTCAATTTTTAGAAGTGGTAGCCCTCGAATAAGATCATCGCCTATGAGTTTGTTGATGTACCCAAAGTTTAGATGGGAAAGGCGGCGGTGCCATAACCAACTAATATCTGTTGGGGCTTTGGATAGCAGACAAATATCGGGTTTACCATAAATAAGATCCATGTCAAGTGGATACATATTTCCGGCACGGTCAGAGTCAACAATAACATCTTTGGTTTTGGCGTCCATGATCAAGCTTCGTTGTTTTGTGAACATAACTTCAAGATTGTTGTCACACAACTAAGAAACACTGATGAGGTTGTGTTTCAGGTCATCAACATAAGCAACTTTCTTGTTGGTAAAGTTACCATTTGTTATGTTTCCATAACCCATGATTTTTGCTGTCATGTTGTTGCCAAAGGTAACATCTTGATTGGTGTCGGTTGGTTTGAAGTCACGTAAGAAATTCCTCTTTCTTGTCATATGCTTAGAGCAGCCGCTATCGATATACCATGTATTATCCTTGGGCTCTCCAGCATTAAGTACCTGCAATTAGACAGAAGGTTTAGGTACCCAAATCTGAATGGGTCCTGGTTTGTCAGTTGTTAACTTAGGTACTTTGTTTGATGAATTTCTTTTGTTGTAGGGTCTTGGTTTATTATGACGGAATTGTTGTGGTTTGATCTGACTTATCAAGTTTTCCCAAAAAGTGATTTGTTTTTGAAAACCCGTGGGTTGATAAGATCTGTGTTTTGGTGTAGGATATCCTAGATGTGATGTTTTGTTAGAAATTGTTTTCTCATATCTAGGATGTGAAGTATGGTTTTGAAAAGCATTATAATGATGGTTTTGAACTTTCTGATATGATGGTTTTTGAAAGTTCCTTGACTGTTTGAAATTGATATCCTGAAAGTAATTTTCAACAGTCTTTCGCAAAGGTTTTGGTTTAAAGTTGAAAACTTGTTTTTGTGGCACAAAGTCAGGTTTCAAAAGTTTCCTTGGTTTTGTGGACTGAGCGTGGACAGCCTGAATGGGTTGCTTATTTTTTTGTTGTTTCTTTGAATACTTTTGTCCCAAACTGTTCTTTCCAACTATGGTAGAATTCAAAGAAGGGAAGACATTTGGAGCAGAAGTATTTCCATGCTCATGAGTAGATTTTTGTCCATTTAGGAAAATCTCAGGTTTGATTGTGCCATCATTCTTTGTTAGTTCATTAGATCTCAATTGATGAGTTATTGAACTAACAGAGTCTGATTCAGAATTCACAACTCTTTTGTATGACTTTTTGGAAATAAAGAAATCAGTATCATCTGGGCTACAGTTGATAACTGTTTCGTCATCTGAATCTTCCTCGTTGGCAGATGTGAAAAGATCTGGTAGAGTGGATTCAGAGTTTTCACAAATTGTCATGTTTTCAATTTGTTCCTTTTCAAATGCTTCTCTACCAATTCCTGGTTTATAACTTGTATTAACTGTGCCGGATCCTAAGGTTTTTGCCTTAGTGAAAATATCATCACTTAATTTTCTAGCAATATTAATAGAATCCAATTTTCCTTGCAGTCTTTTGTTTTCGGATTCAAGAAATATGATTTTGTTTGAAAAATCAGTCAGTTTTTGAGTTAAAACATAATTTTCATCAGTTGAAGATTGAAATTTTTGTTTCAACTTAATGATTTCCATTTCTAAAATATCTTTAATTTCAGAAGAAATAATTGACTGGTTTTTCAATTCCAAATCCCTCTTTTGAATTAGGGCTTGATTTAATTGTTCCAAGACGCGAACATTATCTTCAGATTTTCGTTCAACGTCTCTCTCCAATTTCAAAATCGTTCTTGTATTTTCTCCGAGTTTGAATTGCATCGTTTGTGATTCAGACTTGACAATGTCCATTTTAACCATGTTGTTATGATATGTATTGAGATCAACTTGCAGGCTATTCTCAATCTTGGTTATATGGGATTCAAAAATTGTTTTAGAATAACCAAGTTCTACAACCATGTTCCATACCTGTTCAATGACGTTTGGAGCCCTTGAAGGTATTTCTTCACCAGCCATG
This sequence comes from Lactuca virosa, assembly GCF_052849685.1. Taxonomy (NCBI): domain Eukaryota; kingdom Viridiplantae; phylum Streptophyta; class Magnoliopsida; order Asterales; family Asteraceae; genus Lactuca; species Lactuca virosa. The sequence goes on along the minus strand of NC_136432.1, from coordinate 4,888,490 downwards.
AAGCAGAAATTTGACTGTCCTGGTTCAGAGTCTGCTTCATCATCTGAAGTTGGCCAGTATTCGACGTTGGGTTCGTGGATTGCCATTAAAGCTTTATCTTTCTTTTCTTGTTTCTTCAGTTCTTCAGCTTTTTGAACGTAGTATGCTGAGTCCTTGACTTTGGATTTGCTTTTAGCATGACATTCTCGAGCATAGTGATTTGTGCCTTTACAATTGTGACAAATGATCACATCATCATTATCACTGTCAGCCTTTTGACTTTGAATTGGTGGTCTTTCAGGTACCTGGGCTTGGTTCTTTTGTTGAGATTGCTGAAATCCAAAATTTTGATTGTTGTTAGAACCTTGATTTGAGTTGTTATTAAAAATTGGATTGGGATTGTTTTGAAATCCCCGGTTTTGGAAACCTTGGTTTGGGTAGTTTTGGAAAGATGGTCTTTGAGAACTTTGTCCAAAAGATGGTCTTTGTTGAAAACCTGGATTGTTTTGTCCAAAGTATGGTCTTGGTTGAAAACCTGAATTGTTTGGTCCAAAAGATGGCCTGTTTTGATAATTTGGTCTGAAATTTGATTGACCAGAATTTGGCAAAAATCTTTGTAGGTTTGTGTTTGCTACCAAGGTGCATAGTTGTTGATAATCCGCTTCATCATTTGAATCAAAAGAATTATAACAATTTCCCAAAAATGCTTGGTTTTGATTTTGATCGAAAAAGGGTGTTTGGTGTTGAGAAGATGTGGACAAAAGAGCTAATGGTCCACCAAAAGTTGTAGTGGTTGGTGATTCAATAGAGGATTCATACGATTGAAGTTCTCCATACAAATTGTATAAAGATTCAGTATGAATTGCTGGATTTCCCTGAATAATGAGTTTTACCATTTTCCAGCTTTCAAAAAGATTATTCAAAAATTTGAGATTTATCTCATGTTGTGACTTTTTGATACCCAAATTGTTCATTTTAATAACAATAAAATTGAACCTGTCGTGAGCATCATGAATGGTTTCTGATGAAAACATTTTGAAATTGTCAAATTCATTCAAAATGGATGTTTTCTTGTTTCCGATTATTCTTTCGTTTCCACAAAAACGATTTTTTAAACTTTCCCAAATTTGATTTGCGGTTAACAGTATAATGTCATCCATTTGACTTAGAATACTGTGTGGGATTCCAGAAACTAGTTCCTTTTTAGCTTGGAGTTCAAGCTTTCTGTTGTTTTCGGCTATTGTGATTTGATTTGTAGCAAGAGTGGCCATATCTTCTGTAGAGATTCCAGTATACGTTCCTTCCACGCATTTCCAGACATTTTCACCTAAAGTATTTAGATGAAGGTTCATACGGCCAACCCACGAATTATACTCTTCAGGTATAAGTATGGGTGCCCGTGAACCTGAACCCAAACTGTTAGCAATAGAAACAGAATTCATGTTTGAGTAATTTGTTGAAGACATAAAATAATTTTTTTTAAAATTTTTTGATTAAGGATTTGAACAAGTGATATTAAAATGAAAGTTTTAAAGAAAATCTTATGGAAGGTTTATATAAACGCTAACCAAAAGTTTTCGACAAAAATTTCAGAATGAATCACACGAGCTCTGATACCAATTGTTAGAAATTATAATATAAGATCTAATCACCACGAATAACGGCTCGGATACAGTTACTGTGTGACAGATATTTATATTAATTAGATATAAAATGCAGAATATAAACAATAATAGTTGCGGAAATAAATATGGGATTATTAGTCACCACTAGAAAGCAGTAAATGACTGAAAGCTATAAATAAAGTAAATAACTGTATTTAAATAACGTTAAGCTGTAAATAATATAAATGACTGTATATAAATGCTAGAAGTTAAATAATATGTATAAATATATATAACGGGTTTAGAACTGGACGGATGAAGCGACTGGTCTTTCAAGTAAGTTCGCCAATAAATTGACTGAACAGGCTTAGGGTTGGACTGGTAACCTAAAAGACTTTGTCACTATTTGTTCAATAGTTCAATCCGGAATATGATAAGTAACACAAAATTCTTTTTGTTTCAAATTTTATGTAAAACAATTTTTTTACATAAGGGTTTGAAGGTTTTCTTAATTTTTGGATATATTTCTCTGGATACCCGATTTTCTCTGGCGTCTCTCTGGAGTTTCCCTTGGTCAAAATCGACCACGAAACTTCCTAGATGTAGGTAAGGTTCTGAATAATTTGTGGTAAAAATCTATCCAGGGTTTGTTGGATGTATTGTACCCAGTTAGCTTTGTTTCTGACTTGAAGATTCTGATCTGGTGAACCGAAATCTATCTGGATACCCAATTTTGTATATCGTCTCTCTGGGGTTTCCCTTGGTCAAAATCGTCCAGAAAACTTCCTAGATGTAGGTAAGGTTCTGAATAATTTGTGGTAAAAATCTCTCCAGGGTTTGTTGGATGTATTGTACCCAGTTAGCTTTGTTTCTGACTTGAAGATTCTGATCTGGTGAACCGAAATCTATCTGGATACCCAATTTTGTATATCGTCTCTCTGGGGTTTCCCTTGGTCAAAATCGTCCAGAAAACTTCCTAGATGTAGGTAAGGTTCTGAATAATTTGTGGTAAAAATCTCTCCAGGGTTTGTTGGATGTATTGTACCCAGTTAGCTTTGTTTCTGACTTGGAGATTCTGATGTCGAAAAAACAGCAAGGTGGAGATTTTGTGGTGGTTTAAAGGATGTTTGGAGGAGGTTTAAGGAGGGTATTTGGAGGATGTTTGGAGGGTATTTGTAGGATGTTTGGAGGGTATTTGTAGGTTGTTTGGAGTTGTTCTTGGTGTTCTTGGTGTTCTTGATGTTCTTGGTGTTCTTGGTGTTCTTGGTGTTCTTGATGTTCTTGGTGTTCTTGGTGTTCTTGGTGTTCTTGGTGTTCTTGATGTTCTTGGTGTTCTTGGTGTTCTTGCTTCAAGGATGAAGATGAAGATGATGTTGAAGAACTTCTTGAAGATGCAGGAGATGTTCTTGGTTGAGAGGTTTTGGTGTATGGAGAGGTTTTTCAAAGTTTATAAGAGGTTATGAATGAAAGAGCACACAACTCTCTTATATACTAACTTACATATACATACACTTTCCATACATACATACAAGTATACATACACACACATAAATATCTAAGATGTATGGATTATTGGCTGTCAAATAAAGAGGTGGAGTAGTAGAAGTCAATTTGGCTTTTGCTTCTTTGATTTGCAAGAGAAGTATTTGGTATAAATACTAGGTATTTGGTATAAATACTTGTATTTTGGAGATGTATCTTTTCTTCACTAGGTATTTGCAAATGAAATACAAATAAATTAATATACATAAATTCAATTAAGATTAATTGAATTTACATAATTAATCCAAATTGTTTTGAAGTTTGACACTTTTAGCCCTTGATTGGTTTTTGTCTTCAAACGTGGTTGACTTTCCGTCTTTGTGTATTTCGCCTTTGCGTATTTTTGTTTAATTACGAATCCATGAAACCTGAAATAACTGATAATATTTGTCAGATTAAATAAATACAGTTCATCTTATTTCAGTGATGGTCACATACAAAAACATTTTTCAACACAAAGGTTAAGGTTCTAATGACATTCAGAACAAAGTTGACTCCATCCTTGGACAAGCCAGCAGTAGATCTCACACTATATCGACAAATGATTGGGTCTTTAATGTATCTAACATCAAGTCGTCCAGACATTATGTTTTCTGTTTGTTATTGTGCCAGGTTTCAGGCGAATCCCTGTGGACCACAGATGATTGTTGTGAAAAACATCTTTCGATACCTCAAAAGAACAACCTCTCTCGAAATTTGGTACCCTTCCAACTTAGGATTCTTTGTGCAAGCGTACTCCGATGCCGATCTTAGTGGATGTGGTCTCGATCGTAAAAGCACTTCTGGGGGATGTCAGTTTCTAGATGGCATACTTGTTAGTTGGCAATCAAAGAAGTAGACATGTGCATCCCTATCTACTGCAGAAGCTGAATACATCGCAGCTGCATCGTGTACTTCCCAAGTTGAATGGATTCAGAATCAACTCATGGATTATGGGATTAATATGAAGAGAATCCCTTTGTATTGTGGTTCAGAAACATTGAATTACAATTTGTTAGATCCTCTGATCAACTGGCAAATATCTTTACGAAAGCCTTACCTGAACCAACTTTCAATCGAATTCTTCAAGGCTTAGGAATGATCGAAGCGGACTCAGTTCCGAAATCCCTCTCGTAATCGGAATTTACTGTTCACGATCCGAATGGTTCCGAGATTCGAAATGATTCGGAATTCATTTCCAAATTCCGATTGGTTCCGAGCTTCGGAATTGTTCGGAATCTATTGTTTATTAAAAGGTTTTGGAATGAGTTGTATCCTTTGTACACTACGTTTCTTCCGATTGATTCCGAGCTTCAGAATGGTTCGGAAGATACTGTTCACTTGTGTTTCTATTTTATTTATTTATGTTTTTAATCTTTTTTAGAAAATCCAAAAAAAAACACAAAAATATTTTTTATTTCATTTCTGTTTTTATTTATTTTTCAGAAAAACCCAAAATTACAAAAATATTTTCTTTTTCTTTGTTTTGTTTTTTTTTAGAAAATCAAAAATACCAAAAATAGTTTTCATTTGAGGGCTAACATTACTTTCAGGAAAATATTCATCATAACCTCAATTCAGATTGATGGGGCAGGTATATAATTCCGAATCTATGCATTAATTAAGTGTCCCTAGAAGCATGTTGTTGTATGTTGTCCCAAAACTCTAAGACTCTATGATTGAAGCCTTAATGAAACTTTCATTCTGATCGTTTCTTCCCAATCAGGCTAATAAATCACATAAGTCATTAAGCTACCTAACTATTCTCAAAATGAGTTAAGAGTTGACTGCTTTGTCATTCGTTTATAGCAGAGGTACACCTTCTTCGGAACCAATCTCAAATTTCTCCATTACATTCACATTCATAATCATAACCCTTGAGACTCTCAGCAATTACCACTGAGGTTTATGGTAACACAACATCTGTGTTGATGATCTTGAAAATCGTTATTACCACGATTTTGAGTGAGACCCAAAATCCAAATCCAACTTATGAATTGACGGTGAACAATAAAATGTTCAAGATATTTTCACCAATGAATTGATGACTAAAAACCTTTATGGTTTGTACCTATTACTCGTTTGGAATCTCAATTTTTATTTTTGAGTGATCTTAATGAACTGTTCTCGACCCAAGACATTTCTTCCAAATAGATACAATTTTATTTTTCTTTAGATTTCCATAATAACCAGTCACATATGTTATATTCCAACCATACTTGTTCTTATGGCTACATTGGTGAAACAAGTACTTCTCTCTGATTTTCAGACTTAATTCAAGTTTTGGAATCTGATTGAAACTTAAGCCACCTATGAAGATTACTTGAAAGAAGCCTTTCACTATTTCTTAACAAATAGATGATCGTAATTCAACGGGATGCCACACAAGCACTTCTGAATCTCTCTTGATTCAGAAGAAAGAGATCGTTTCCCGAGATCCATCTGATTTCATGTCAATTTTATTTTCACATCACAGAATCCCACAAATTTAATTTTTTTTTACTTCTTTATCTTTGGCACACTCTTGCACAAAAATCTTTATGATTTTTCAAAATTCTGGTTTTAAATTCCGAATGGTCACTTTCATTCAGAAAACAGGTGATGGTGACTTGGCTGATAATTACGAATGGATGAAAGTTGGAACAACGGTTACTTGGAGATAAGGATCAAATCAGGCGGGTCTTTTCAAATTCCTAACATCACGCGTGTCGGTTACCATATCGTTTGACACATACAGTTGTCACGTCTTCCAAGGCTGATTTATCGAGATACGGAAACGTCTATGCGTGATTTTCTCTCACGTATCATGAGATATAAAAGGGTTTTCAACAATTTATTTTCTCTCACCGCTCACAAAGAATTCAAGAACTCTCAATAAGTAGATCAATCAGTATAACGACTTGGAATCACTGATAAATCTTAATTATAAGTTCATAGTAACGATTATGACTATAATTAAAAGTTATACTTAAATAAAATAACTGTAGCTTAACTTACAGAGTAATCTAGTGAAAATTAGGAAACTACACGGACAAAATCTCGATTTGGGAACTACTATTCTCCGGCTATCTGACACCGCAGGTCCCCGATATAGTGACCGGGAACTAGGAAGTATAGGGATTAAGTAATAGAAATGATCTCCAGAGGATTCTGAGGAAGGATGTTTGAAAAATAAGTTGAAATTGGAAGTATATATAGGATGATTCGAGGTGTGCGTCGCACACCCTGTCCCCTGCACGTCGCGCATCTTGTCGGCTAGGGTGACATGCCACTCGATTTTTAGTGCCACGTGTCGCAATCTCGTGGGTTGTCGATGCACGCCGCACATCTTTTCTGTGCACGTGACTACATGTGAATTTTTATAAAATCTTAGAAAACCCATAACTTCTTCATACAAGCTCCATTTTCAACGGGTTTTATATCCATGCATAGAAATCGACGAGATCTATAACTTTTGTTTAGACTCTGTCGACTAATTTTTACTTTATTTTTAAAGTTATATTTTTATTAGGCTTAGACTGTTAAAGTTCACTAAAAAGGATGGTCTAGATGGACCAGAGGATGGCACAAGGTTCAACTTCTTGACTTTTTTGAGTAGCTGCTGAATTGCCACCATGAATACCCTTGTGTTTGTCGATAATTTCTTGAATTTGCATCCACTCATTGTAGCCAAATTTGACTAGTTCTCAAGCAAATATAACCTCAGTGTATTCATATTTCATCTTCTTCCTGACCAAGTGAAGCTTCAGTGACTCGTTTCTTGGTTTGGTGCATCTCACTTTGATAACGGGATCAGACTTTGTTCTTCGAGTCAGAACGTCTCCAAACTTCTTCCTATCGATCTGATTATTCAAGTCTGAAACTATGTGTTGTTTTATCCACAGTATTATTGAATATTTTCTTGACCTAGTTATCAGTGCTTTGAACATTAGCACTCTCATCAGCGAAAGCAAGAGCTTGAGCAAGTTTGGCATACATATGTTCTTCTTTTCTCGCTTCTTTCTTTTGTCGAACAACAGCATTATACTCTAACATGAGTTCTCTAACTTCCTCAATAGGTAACCTCCATGTTTCTACTAATTCATTTAGATCAAAGATGAGCTTGCTTTTCTTTTTAGGAAGAGGCGCTGAAGGATCACCAGCAGCAGCAGCAGAAGAGCTTATAGCTTCAGCGTCATGAGCTCCCCCTAAGAAGGAAGCCTTCCTCTTTTGAGGATTGAGCTGATCATTTTTAGAGTCAATGTCATTGTTAGTTCCTTGAGGAACCTATTCTTGAGGAATCTCCCCCTCAAAGTAAAAACCAGGGTAGACAACATTTAACGGAACAGCAGGAAAAGCAGCTTGTGGCATGAAACCAAAATCAAGAAACCCTTCATAGTCATCGTTATATGATTGATCACTAGTGTCAGGGATACATTGATCATCAGTTATTACATCAACATCTGGAATATCAGAAACAACAATCTTCTTTTAAGGATCAGCTTCACCTTGAACCCTTCCAGTCATCTTAGGCTGAGATGGAGTTGGTACATCACCACCTGCATTTGCGTTAGCTGAGGACCCCCTTTATTATTCTCCTCCTTTTTGGAAACATCAGATTGGGGAGGAGATTTAGGAGGTGGTGGAGGAGTTCTAGAAGGAGGATGAGACGGTAGAGGAAGATTTTTTGATGGAGTTGGCGGTGGAGGAGGATTATCACCTGGAGAGTTTAGTGGGGTGTCATCGATAACCATATCACCATCATCATCATCTCCAAAATCCATAAGTCACTTCATTGTAGCCACATCTCTTTCAACTTTACTCAACGTTTTACCCAGTGATTGAGTAATCTGCATAATAAGAAAAAGTTCGGAAACCACAACAGTCTGAAAGTTAGAGATGAATTCTTTCTGATTATCCTGATGAAAGGCAGCAGTCATGATATGAGTTGGCATAGGAGGACCAGTCTCAGCTTGAGGAGGAGGAGACACTGACTTCTCTTGGTTCAATGGTTTTATAGTTTCGACAAAAGGAGGGGTTGATCCATGTTGTGCAACATCATCTGCAGAGGTAGTTGGTAAAGGAGTGGATGGGAATCGAATGTGCTTGTTCATCCTTGGAGGAGAATTCATTCTCTGAGCAAAGTCTTCTCCCTTATCAGTTGTTGATTCTTCTTCATCTTTATAAATGTCTTCTTCCTCATTAGCCCCTTCTTTGTTACCAGCTTCTTCATCTTCATCCTCATTATCATTCTCATAGTCTGAGGATTCAACCACATAGGGTTTTTCAACCCAATTTTGCATCCTCATAATAATAGGCAAGTCTCTTTCAGATGGAGCAGCATTGATAATCTTTGAGGAAAGGGCAACAATTGGAATGATAATCCCATGACTTTCAACATAACCTACATCTCGAGACAAGATCAGTCAAATCCAATGAGGATAAGGAACATGCAATAGCTTTTTGTCCCGGTAATGCAATCAATCATTTGATCAAGAAAATTTTGAGCAAAATCTAGTCTTTTGTAGTAAACAATAGAGTATATGGTGTTGTTTGTTTTTTTGAAGCAAAAATTCATGAAGTCTGCAGACCACCTCTGCAACCCTCTTCAGCAGAAGAGGTGGACCAAACGGATGCAGACTGTAATAATAATCGTGTTTGTTTTTTAACATCTGCATGTTGCTGCAGATATGAAAAAAGTAAAATAAATTGATTTTATATAACGAAAATAGATTTTTTATACCAAAAATTTAATAACGAATGACATTTCAGCAAAAATTTATGATATTTCAGCAAAAAAATAATAATATTTCAACAAAAATAATGATATTTCAGCAAAAAATTATCATTATGCAATATAAAAAACGAAAAAAAATCATTTGGCAAAAATAAACAAAAAAAAACGAAAAAAAAGGTGAAACAAGAATTCAACAAGATTTCAACAATATATAATCAAGATTCATCGAGATTTCAGCAAGAAAAAAGAAGAAGAGGTTGGAAGAGTCAATATAAGTGTTGCCCTAAATAGAACATGTGCATGTGTTTTTTACTCCGAAGACTTCTAAAAAAACAAATAGTTGCGAGATGAAAAGTGTTGTGCGTGTGCCGCGCCACGTAACAAGAAGAGGTCTGAAGAGGTTTTTTTGCCAACAACAAATAGAACCTATGATCCTTTGCTCAAAGAGATTCAGTTGATCCAAACTCTTAGTCTTGTGTCCAAGACATTTTCCAATTACACCTATTAAATACTTCCATCCTACATTAAAACACTGACGAAGAGTGTTCTTGTATGGATCACGAGTGAGACCTTTAAGTTTGAAATTATACCCTAATTTTTCACGAATTGATTTTCAACTTTATTCAGGGGGAGTTTCAGAGTAACTTTCAAATCGAGGAAGATGAAGAGTAGTTTGAAAGGATTCCACATCAATAATAACCCTATATTGACCATCTCCAATGATTCCATTGATGGTTTGATCATCAGTGTTAACAAAGCATGAATAATAGAACTCATATACTTTTTTATGATAGAATGGATCTGGGAAGTCGCAGAATGCATATCGAAGAGGACACATCTTGACATAGTTGACAAAATCTTCAATTCTTGATTTTACGAACTGCTTTGGGATTTCATCCGAGAACGCCACATTGGTCGATTGAATGATGATAGGAAATTCAGGGGCATGAGGGATCTGATGATGTTAGCACTGGGGGAAAACTCGTACAGAGGCTTTGACATGGTGAAAGCTTTGAGGAAGATGACGATTGTGAGTCTTTTTTAGAGAAAGAGAGAGAGAGAGAGAGAGAGAGAGAGAGAGAGAGAGAGAGAGAGCCAATTGCTTGAATCGCTTGTAAAAGTGACATAGGACAGTGAATTCCCAATTTATACCAAACAATTCTTCATTTTTATGTAATCATAACTGAAGAGATCTTCGCCGTAAAAATCTCATATCCCAAGATAATGATGGACCTTTTAATAGTTATCCAAAAATTTACCATTGAGATAAGGATACATCAGTGGAACACGTCATCAACGGTAATTAATATCAGCGTAAGCGATCAGCGAGTGAATTTATGATGGTCACTCAGTACGTTTGTGATGCCTCTTGATAGTGTGGGCTTACACTACCATTCACTGAAATAGTCTTGCGAGATTTCATCAGCGTGTGGTTTCATACGTTGACTCATTAATCACTTTTATTAGAAGAAAAGGACAAAAGTTCTATGTTGCGTGTAATACATTCTGGTATGAAATGTACCCATCGGCAAAGACTGTTGAGGTTTTATCAATGTATGGCTAATACAGTGAATCATTAACTTCTTAATAGAAGAATAATTAGGAAAGAGTGGGTAGGTGTGTGTAATATATCACGGACAATCATATACCCATCGACAAAGATTTTTTGAATTCTCATCAGCGTCTGGTATCATACGTTGAATCATGAAATTCTAAAGAAGAATTTATGGAAAGAATGCTTTGATGTGTGTGATAAGTTGTGGTGTTTTATCGTAACCATCGGCATAGATTTGTCAAGCTCTCATCAGCGTATGGTACATTATAAGGGAAAGAATAGGTTGGTGCGTGTGATAGCCTACAGTACATAGACTAACCATCGGCACAACGTTTCAAACTTTTGTCAGTGTGTGGTATATCACAGTGAATCGTTAAGTTTTATTGAGAAAAATTTCAAGGAAAGAATAGATTGTATCAGTTACGCTGAGGTGTAATCAGCGTGAATCATAGACGATGTTAACTCATCAACAAAAAGTGGTTTAAACTTCTATAACATAGAGTTAAGTTGCAGTCTAGAACTATACAGTTCATTATCAATTCATTTAATATGGTACATGATAAAATAATAAATAATAGAAGAATACAACAAAAGAGTTAGTCAAACAAGGAAATATTCTAAACAGTAATATTTATGCAGCTTTTTCAGAACCATGATAAAGACTCGATCTATCAAATCTTTTGAATTGGATGGCCATAAATGCACTTCCTTTTTTCAAGATATCAACTCTTCTGAACACTGTCTATAAACTAATGCACACAAGATCAAACATAAAAATTAAGAAACACAATTCATAGTAAGAAAAGAGGGAGAATGCCTTTTATCGTTGAGATTCTGTAGATTGATCGCAAGCTTCATATTCACCAAGAACGAGAGAAGAACATGAAACAATCTTTGTGACCAACGAGTTAGAAGGATTCAATCTTTGTAACCTTCGAGTTATAAGAGTCACCAAGACAAAACTCGAAGATTCCACTCATTGTCATCCAAGAAGGAAGAGAAGGTGGGATCACTATCTTGTCGAAGATGCCTTTGGATCTCTAAGGTGATGGTATGGTAGTGACAACGTCAATGGAAATTAGACGTGCTATGTTAGTTAACTTCGCGTCATCCCATTGAAATAGATATAGGTTTTTCAAGAAGGAAGTGATATGTGCCCAGAAGAACACTTAGTGGCACAATTTTCTCCTATCTAGTCTCATCACCATGAAGTAACTAGTTAATTAGCATGGGCATCAGTGGCAGAGATAGAGAGATAGAGAGAGAAAGAGAGAGAGAGAGAGAGAGAGAGAGAGAGAGAGAGGGAGGGAGCAGGTGGTGTTGAAGGAAAGATGTAGACTCAGTGTCAACTATCTCTAACAAGGAAGGTGATTAATTCAAGGAATGACACATTGATCCCTTCAAAGTAGACTAGTCGGATAAGGTCACTATCGATAGAGAAGAACATGTAGGCAATGTTTGTAGAAAAATGTACAATGTATACTTCTTTCGTAAAATCAAAGTTAAAGGAAATCTTTTAATGCACAAAATCAAAAATAAACTAAAATTGTAGTAGCTTATGTTTAGAAATTTAAAAGTAGTGAAGCAACACAAAAAGTATCAATGTCTAAATAAACAAAATCAACCCATATAAATGTCGTTGTCCCTGAGTGCAGTGAGCACAATTTTGTTCTCATAATAAAAGACCTTTACCTCATGGAAATTGAAAAGAACTTTATAACCAACATCACAAAGTTGACTAATGGAGATGAAATTGGCTTTTAGACCCTCGACATAAAACACATCATCGTCCTGCATTCAAAATTCCCAACACCCATAACAACTCTTCCACTATTGTCACCAAAGACCACCATTGAACCATCCTTCTCTACAAAGTCTGTCAAGAGGGACTTGAAACTAGTCATGTGTCTAGAGCTTTCACTATCTAGGTACCAAGTTTGACCTAGATTTAGACTTGACCTTTTGACAGCATGACAATCATTAGCGTCACACATGTTAAGATTACCATAAGGGGAATCATTGATAAGATCCATTAGACCCTTAACATTCATCCCCTCATCTTGATATGTCTCCTCTTCTTCCACCCATTCTTCATGATGCTCTTGTTTTGAAATGAAGGCATTTGGAAAAGAAATGCTCTCCTTCTTGAAGTGGTCCACCAGCTTCTTGTACAAGAATTTATAGTTCTCAAGACTTTGGGCTTCTTTCTTCTCCTTGCAGTCCCTGGAAAAATGGTCTGGGCTTCCACATTAAAAGCAATTACTTGAGTTTCTCTTCTCTGAAGTGGATCTCCTTGTTGAAATGCTTCCTTTAAACTGAGCTCTTCGAACCTCGTTTGCTCTACTTTCTTCATAAAGTTTGACAGTAAGAGAAGCGTTGGCAACAATTTCATCAGTGAGATCTTCATCACTCTCTTCACCATGATCTGAGTTGTCAGAGTCACTGATGTGCTTCATCGTTTCCTTTCGAGACACAAGGGAAACAGACTTTTCCTTCTTCGAATCCTTCATGATGTCCTTACGAAGAGCTTTGGTCTCTTTGTAATTTTGCAGATTTCCAAACAAGGAGTTCAGATCTATGGAATTGATCTTTTCACTATTATTAAGAACATCAGCATGACGTTCCCAACCTTTCCCAAGAGAGTCGAGAAACTTCATAACCAACTAAGATGAATGCTTGACGATTCTCAGCCTGCACATATCATTAACCAAGAAGTTAAACCTATTGAAGGTTTCAGAAAGTAGCTCACCTTGTTGAGCAAAGAAATGATCATATCTCCGATTGAGGTTTTTGATGATTGTTGCATGAACTTCCACAATGCATTCATAAGCCACTGTCAGTGTATCCATCATCTCTTAAGTTGACTCATAATTCTGTACGAGATGATACACGTGGTAGGGAAGACAGTTTCCAATAGCAGCCATGGCTTTCACAACAAGACTAAGTTGACTCCTGTCATCGTCATCATAACTCATTTCTGACTTTTGCTTCAAGGGGCCAACTGGAACATTGTTGGTCCTGGCTTGGTATATAGGAACATGGGGACCTTTTTCAACATTATTTCTCATCTCATAGTCAATGGTTTCAAGAACAACCATGGCCTTCGTCTTCCACATAACAAAATTATGTTCATCAAAGAGAGGAATTTTGTTAAGACCAAAGGATTTGAGATTCGACATAATTACTCGAGTGTATCACAAACCTGCTCTGATACCAATTGAAGGTTTGTATCGATCGGATACACTTCAAGTATAAAGACAAGAGTAAAACTTAATCTAAGAAAATAAAGAACAGAATGTAAATAACACAGTGAGTTCTCCCAATTGTCTTTCACCAATAAAGGGTTTTGTCTTCACCAAGAAGACGGGTTGTCACAAAGACAATTAACACAAAGCCGAACTCTTTACATTAGGGTTTACCCTAATGTAGATTATATACTAATCTATACATGTTAATCCCATGATTTAAGGGATTGTATCTTATCTATACTAAGAACCGATCTTCATAACAAAGATAAAAAATATTTTATCTATTCTATATTTATCTATATCATCACCTAATATACAAAAGATTATAATAGAATAACTATACTAAGAGTTGACATTGACAGGCTTGATACGTTAGCTTTTTCGGTGTTGTAGACGTTGAAGCTGACATATGTGTAAAGTGTTTGACTCATCATATCATAAGGTGTGACCCTACAGATCCTAACCCAAGATCTTGACACTATTGATGAACTCAGGGATGTTTCTAGGATCCACATTGATGCTCATCAAAAAAGGATCACCAAAGCATTCAATAAGAATATTAAAGTAAGACGATTCCAAATAATTGACTTGATCCTTAGGAATACATTCCAAAATACCAAGGATCCCAATGCAGGTAAAATAGCACCTAAATGGGAAGGACCATATCTCATCAATTCAGAAGTAGGAAAGCTGGCATATTGGCTAGCTACCCTTGAAGGAAATGTCTTGCCAAGATCCAGGAATGTTATACATCTAAAAGCATACTTCATGTAAGTTGTATTACTCATTTTCCAACAAGCTCAAGGTACGCAATCTCTATCCGTTAATTTCATCTAATTCTTTCATTTAATTTTTCAAAGACCATTACTGACTTAAGCATTGGAGGGGCGTTATCCAAGCTAAAGCCCACACCAAGCTAATGTTTGCAACGTAGAGGAATCTAAGGGTCCTAGTAACTACGAATAGAGACTGATAATCTCTCCTACGATTTGGGTACTTAATTCCCTCTAAGGTTTAAAGATTTAATGACATATTTCACACGAGTTAAGGTTTGTACACCTCACTTGAATGCACAATATCTAACTATGGGATCTGAATAAGGGGATCATTTCACGCTTTGGTGACTTGGCAACCCTTTTTATTTCTGAACACATGTTAAGATCCTAAAGTTTAAATCTAAGGTTTATAACATTATCATGTTATCCTAAGTTGGGATCCTCCCAGTAAAATTCTAAGGTTTATAACATTATCACGTTATCCTAAGTTGGGACTTACCCCAGTTATTATGGGATTTTTGCTTAGTTATTACCTAAAGTGGGATTTTCCCCAGTTATTATTTGAAGTAGGTTTTCCCCAATTATTGTCTAAAGTGGGATTTTCCCCAGTTACTATTCAAAGTGGAATTTTCCCCAATTATTATCTAAGGTGGGATCTTCCCTAGTCATTTTCTACATAGTATCTTTCCCAGTTGGAAAGCAAAGTAAGGATATTCAAAGATCTCCTAACATGGATCCTTCTCTACGCAAAATCCAAAGATCATATGGAACTAAAAGGATCATAACTCAAGACTTCTCCTGAGGAAAAAGGTTATAAAGCCTAAGGATCACCAGGTTCTATCCATCCTTATTTCTTAAGAAGTATTTCCCTTTATTATAACTAAAGGTCTATTTTTATAAGGATCCTAACTACTCTGAAATATTTAGTAGATAACTAACTATTGCGGATCATTGAGATCCCAAGAGTTCTTGTAAAATCTAAACTCTTTAGGATCCTAACCATCCGAAGCTCCTCATAAATCCTACTGCTACAGTCACATAAAACACACTAGCAAAGAGATAGATACAAAGCAACCATAGCCTGAAATTAAAAAGGGTTGCTCATCAACCCCACAAAAAATAATAAAATATTGTTTTACAAACAAAATGTTAAATTATTTTTAAACCAATCAAACCAAACACTAGGCTTTATAACCCCCAGCTGGGGTCTTCTCTTTCTTCTTCTCTTCCTCTTGCTTCTTTTTCTACTCTTCTTCTTATTCTTCTTCTCTCGTTTCCCTTGCAGGATCCTGACAAGCATTGACAGGACTACCAGTCAGCTTGGCTAGAGCCTCACGCCACCCAAGTACATCCCATGATCCCGCATTCTTGACGTCCTATGCCAACTTGATTTTTTCCTCCCAAACCACCTCGACGGTACTGCTCCTGGCCTCAACTATCACCTCTTAGATCTCTGCTGCATGCTCCTCTTATATTTTTGCTTTCTACTTAACCAATATATCCACCCTATGTAAGAGGTCCTTGTTGGTTGCTTCTTGTTCCTTTAATGCTTGTTATCCTTGGCTTAGCTTGGCCTTAAGATCCTCAGAGGAATGAGAGATATGATCAACCACCTGTAAGAGACAACGATAAGAAAACTAAAGGAATATATAAGAAACTACAAGGGTACTTATGGATTGTGAGAAGGAGAGAAGTTTCTTCAACGCTTCGTCCACCCTGAGATTCTGTAAGTTGAAAACTTCAGTTGATTTCCTTTTTCGGGATCTTGTAATTTTGACAGATAAATCTATGAGAGCTTTCCTGGAAAGAAGAGAGGACTTTCATTCTTAATCACCAAATGATCACTGGACATGGCAGCATCAAGGTCGGAAAGGGTAAAACGAGTAGATTTGAATCCTAAGCATAGTAAGAAAGTTTTATCAAGTTTGGGATCCTTCAAAAGAAATGAAATAAACTTAAGGATCTTTACCGATAGCGATGGGGATAATGGCAGTTGAATTTTCTTGGTGGCTAGGATGATCGAGCTTGAATGTTCTCTCAATCTCGGGCAAGGTGAAGAAATTCTCAATCCTATCTTCAGTGTCTTCAGCAGGAGGAACAAGTTCTTCAAACAAGCTGCAAAATATCAAACAAAACAAGAAGTGTGAATGACAGGATCCTTAGCGTAAAAATATGAAACCCTACCCTTTTTAACCCAAGAATGTGGCAAGAGATTTCCATCAGGAAAAAAGTCGCTTTTCATGAAGAAGTATTTTCCTTTCCAAGAACCATCATTATGCTTAGATTTCAGAATAAGGGGTGCTTTATCAATTTTGACTTTCGGCAAGAAACAAGAGTTCCCAAAGGTCGAAATATCATAGATGTAAGATAATTCATTCAAACCGATAGTCAGATCAGTGGAGTGGTTCAGTCGATCGATCCAGTAAAGGATCCTCCAAACCGCTGGCATGGCTTGAATATACAAGATTTTGGTAATCTCAAAGAACTCAATAATAATCTCGGGAAAGGGGTTAGAAAGTCCTAGGTGAAAGGGTATTCGGGAGAACATACCAAAGTAGAAGAAACAAAATCCGGTTGGTTCCTTGCATCAAAAGGTATAAAAACAGTACCGATGGGAAAAGCTCCAACCGATTTTAGGGCTTCGATATCGATATCATCGAAAGTGCAAATTTCCTCGTAATAAAAAGCCTTCTGATCGATAAATCATCATCAGGAATGGCGATGATGTTTGCACGAGAACAAGTTACTATTTTACCCATGAGTAAACACGAAGAAAGATAAGAAGAAAAGGAATGAGGATAGTACCTTCGATGTTATTTGAAGAAAGTTTGGAAGGGAGCTAAAAGATTAAGGCAAAAACAAAAGACTGAATATCCTATTTATACAATAATCGTGGAAAGGTAGAAGGGTGATTTGACAGATTACTATGCCTGCTTCAACGGCTAGAAAACTATCCATTGGGATTCAAATTACCCAATCCGTTAGAACTTCATAATCTTTATTTCTCTCTTTTTATTTTGAAAATTATACCTTTAAATATTTGAAATTAGCCTTCATATTCCACAGGTATAATTTGTGGGCATATGTTAGGGCTAAGATCCTCAACCCTATTCGGGATCCCGAATCTTCAAGTTCTTTTAGGATCTCGAACCCTTCTCAGGATCCTGACCATTGTTATTATTATTATTTCCTAACACTCTTAACGGTCATATTTCTATTTCTTTTTCTCACATGTGTAGAAATGGTCAATATGAGACTCATTCTCAACAAATAATCCCTTCAACCAGGCTTAAGACCCAGGAATACCAAGTCAACAAATGTGCATATGCTCATTCAAGAGGATCCCAGAAACATCAGACTTATTGTTATTTAGTCTAAACTATAAATACACCTGTAATACACACACTACAGACACAATTAGGTCTATTACGACATTTGTACACGTATTATCTTCATCATTTCTGTAACCTCACATTAAAATCAATAAAAACAACAAGGCAGGTGATCATTATCACCTCCCAAGGTTTTATCTTGGAGATCCTATAAAGGATCAAAGGCTTTCCTTGTAACTCACTTGTCTCACTTTGATCAATATTCGATACTTACACTATCTTAAACACCACAGCCTCTAACACAATTTGGTTGAATATTACTTGATCAATTTTTGACCAAAACAAAGCATATATTTTCTTGTCTATTTTCTTAGATACACATACATGCATACATATATGCTCAACCACAACAATGATACTCACCGTAGCCGCCTTCTCTGATGCTTCTAATAACATTTCTCGTATATAAAGAAACCATTATATGTGATACATCAATAAATATTACATATGTTAAGTTTTCAAAGTTATACCCTTCTTGATAATATCACACTCAAATCCAATACACCTCTTAGCTTCATGCTAGGCTTTCACCATTACATGCTCATTACCTATATTTGATATACTAACACATGTTTTTCCTCTTTCATTCTCAACTAGAATCTCATTTACCACAAGGATTATGTACATCATGATTATCATCATTAGATTATGTAGATTTAGTATAAATGTTTCCATTTCATTCATCAAGTATTCATTTAGTTCTATCCCAAACCAGTACACCCTCTTTAATAAAATAACAATCCATCTACAAGAAAGTTTTAATTGATTTTAACAATAATGAATTATCTAATCCACAATAGCCTTTAATTTCCATATAAAACTCAATTATTGAAATTCTAGGATTACATGAAACCTAGGTCAAATTCAAACCTCTCCAACTCAATAATTTCATATTATCAAGAAATCATACCTCCAGTTTCATTTCTATTCATTTTCAATCTTTGGTTTAGTGAACGATATGATGAAATACCAACTTGGCTCCAAGCTCTCCAAGTGTATCGACAAGTGTTGCTTGATTGATTTCTTTAAACTTTGAAAAAAATCTTGGATTCGAAAGAGAAGTAGGTATAAAGTGTAACACCCCACTTTCACAACCAAAAATTTCATTTCTAAATAAGGTAAAATCACCATTTACATAAAACGCAAGTTATGAAAACCCATTTGTTCCAAATTATAGTTGTTTGAAAAGTAGAGTAATATAAATAGTACGAAATCTCCATTGTTTTTGATGAGTGTGTACAGTCACGCATTCGCCTTCCCACGATCATCAATGATACCTGAAAAATATTTAATCAACAACTGTAAGCCAAAGCTTTATGAGTTCCCGTAAAATACCTCACACCACAATATATACAATGCATGCATACCTGAGCCTTTATTTTTTCTAGCCTGACTCGCAAGGCCTACCGCATTCTTGGACCGCTCTCTTAAGCATATAGTCTTACTGGACCACCTCGCAAGGCCTACAATACACCTGGACCTTTCTCCTAAGCTTACAGTCTGACTGCACCGCCTGGCAAAGCCTACAATCACCTGGATCGCTCTCTCCCAACATACAATTGATCCACACCTGGCCTAAAACACACTTGTGGCCCGATCAAGTATCTTGGCCTACAACACTGTAGCATCCGGACTCCCAGGAATATTATTTATATATGTATTTTTGGGGTTTATTGAGTAACTCAGTGATTCGGTGCATCAACTCGTCGAGTAGAGTCGCGCTGTGCCACGTGGGATTAATGATATACTCGACAAGTCAGAGAATGGACTCACCGAGTAGACGTTGTTAAGTGAAACCCTAAATCCCCGGGTTTGGGGCCTATTTTGGAGCACTTATAGCCTCATTTGCTGCTCATCAGCTGCCTACCTTCACTGAGAGAAACCCTAATCACCATTTTGAGCTAATAGAGAGAGTGTGAACTAATATTGAGTATCTTGGTGCATCTTTGGAAGAGAAGAGAAGGAATTCAAGCAAGGAACGAGAGGAGGCTGTTAGATCTGTTGCTATTCATCCAAGAGCTTCTGTAAAAGGTATAAAGTTTATACCTTTCTCATTAGTTTGGGTAGATCTCATAATATTGGAGATTGGGGCTTCTTTTCTATCTTATATTGGGACTTTGAGGGTATTGTGTTCATATGGAGGTTTGGACTTCAGATCTGGACCTTGTGACGTCCCTAGAGTCCAAAGGTCCCTGCTTTATTCATCCTTAATAGAGCTCTTGAGTGAAAAACCCTTATTAGAGCATGTTCTTGGCCTTTTAAGCTCAAAGTGCCATGCATGGACGTAAAGCTTGTGGCTTTACGTGATAAACGAGCCTTTAGAGGTTAGATCTAGAGTTTGGGAAGGTTATCTACCTTGAAATCGTCTGAATGAGAAATGAGTCTAAATGGACTCGCCGAGTCGATGAGCCGACTCATCGGTTTTCGCGATCAGATTGAGCATGCGATAACTCGGTGAGTTGACGGGTCAACTCGGCGAGTTGAGTTGGACCTTCACGAGACTTCTGAGGAAAAGAGTCGACTCGATGAGTCACATGGGTGCACTCGGCGAGTCAGGTCAAACATGGACTGTTGACTCGAGTTTGACTTCTGTTGACTTTAGGGTTTGGTCAACATAAGTGATGGAAAGCCATAGAGGGGTAAAATGGTCTTTTAGCCATTCCAAGAGTTTGAGAGAAAGAGAATTAGCATGAGTGGTAAAATGGTCTTCTAGACCGGTGATTCAAGTTCGAGGTTGTTCGAGTTCTTACAAGGTGAGTCTCCTCACTATACTTACCATGAGTGGTACCTCTGTGTGATTGAGATGTTTATTGTTCTTAACTGTGATATCCTACATTATGTCTATGTGATTTATGTTGTATATTATTCTGAGCTTGCTGAGTTAGGACCGGAGGGTCCACCCGAGTTGTGGGACCAGAGGGTCCCACTGAGACACATTACCAGGAGGGTCTTATCCGAGTATAGCCATGAGAGACTAACGAGATATGTGTGGTATTTTGGGGAACTCACTAAGCTTCGTGCTTACCGTGTTATGTGATATGTGTTTCAGGTTCTTCTCAGGATCGCGGGAGGGCGACGGTTCGATTGTACACACCAGAGAAAGAGTTATGTTCTGAGGGTCCTGGATTATTAATCAAATAATTATTGAGTTGTGTTTTGTAAATTAAATAAATGGGATTTTCTGAAACGTGTTATGAGAATTATGTGATTTTTAATTCAAAATTTTGTTTGAAAATTTACGGTGTTACAAACACAAAGCAGGACCGCCTCAACCCACCACCCAATATGTCGACATATGTAACAAACAAGCAATCAAGTAAACACATAAACACATTAACTCATGCAACTATCTACACTAGTCTACCTGTCGAACAGCTCACTACTACATACATGTCTCATATAGTACACTACGCCACTATCGGCAGATCTCTAAGGAATGCATAGCTATATGTAACCAGAGGTGAGATAGATATTCAAACATGTGATCTCACTCTAGAGCCACAACAAAACAAGGAACATGAAAGAAAGCCTAGATCAAGAGTTCTCAGGCTAACCTACGTGACTACATACCATACCTAGGGCACTCCACTAGACGGTTACCAACCTACTGGTACTCTAACTAGCACAACACTACTACTATATCCTAACATACAAAAAAACATACTGTAACACATAGTATAGTGAGGAAACTCTCCTGAATCGAAGACCCAAGGAAACAAAGCAACACGCTTACTCCCTTCACTTATTTCTCCCGCAAAGCGACTGGCACCAAGAAAAGGTAGAACCGTAGTCAATAACCCAACTCCCGTAAGTTTGACCAAAGTCAGATTGGTCAAAAAATCGACAGTCAACAAAGTCAACCCCCACTATGACGTGGAGGCCTCTTGGCCACGTTGTGGGCACATCAGAACCAAATAGTCGCGAAGATGAGAACCACCACGTCATGGCAAGCCCACTGCCACGTCGTGCAAAATGGCAGAAAGTTATATTCTTCATTAAGAGCTTAAACCTGACAGATCTAAGCCCATAACTTTGAATATACTCTATTTCAATGACTTAATGGATAAAGTTTCCAACTTTATCCATTTGAACTCCACCATAAGTCAATATCAATAATTTTATGTCCATTAAGTCCTTAATGAGGTTATAACTTGAGAATTGACACAAGGAACTCCAAACATGACTCTTTTTCTTATTCAACAATAGTTTATTAACCTTAGAAATCAATCTCAAGATCTAGAGTTCTTCGAACTCCAAGAGGATCCAAGGAAGGCACCAAAATCAAGTAAAATGAACTTATACTTGCATCAAGAAGAACAAAGGTAAAGATAAGAGCTCTATACTTCTAACAACTCATAAATTTGAAGGATATTATGGATCCAAGCTGATTCCTTGCTTCCTTGCACCAAAATGATCTTCCTCTTTCCTCAAGCTCCACCAAAATCCAAGAATAAGGTCTTCAATCAAGCAACCAAATTTCACACACATCCATCTATAATATCAGCAACATTCTAAGAATTTACAAATTACTTTTTGAATGCCCCCGTACCAACTTCACTTGTTTGTACGGTTTAGGAAACATACTTTAAGAATTTATCAAAATGGATAATATATCCTCATTTGAGCGTTATTCTTCGCCTAAACATAACTCATGCACTAAGCCGTGAGATTCTATTTTTTCCATGCCTTTTAAGTTGCTTGCATGTCTTTTCTTCAACCAAATAAAAAACAAATGAAAGTAAAAATAGTTAGAACTAATACATTGAGACATGAGTAGGTTCAAACATTTACAAGATATGTAAAGATGTAAAACTATAGATCCTTTAACAAATTACTAGGCTTCTTCTAATAACATTGTTTTTAGAAGTGAAATACATGAAAACTGATTGCGTAATAGTGATATCAAAAACTCATCACACCAATTGACTATAAACAATGTCAATATTAAATGTAGCTCCCGAGCTCACAAGTTATTATTATCAATTTTGTAATACGGATTAAACATACAATATTGTCACACCCCCGGCCGAGGTGGCGGAACATGTCGGGTTGTGCGACCTAGTTCATGGATCATAGGTAAACTGAATATATAGCACAAGTACAACAATAAACAAACACTGGTTGTATTCCATCTTGAAGTTTTAATACAAGGTTCTTACAGATGATAATATAGTACACGAATTTCCTTAAACAGTAGGGAGATATAAAAAAACTAGAAAACTAGGCCACCTGAAATCCATGACTATTCCATCGTCTGATGTGCTTGTTTAGTGACTCCCTAAGAATACATGTGGTTTTGAGGGTCAACACAAGGTTAGTGAGAGTTACAGGTTTTCTACTAGTGTAGTAATGATACTTTTAGAATGTGTAAAAAGTATTTTTCCTTGTAAGTAAAACTATACTTAAAAGTGATTTTGTAAAGAGCCTTTAAAGAACTTTGAAAACAAAAAGGTGTTTTCTCCATAAGTAAAACCATACTTATAACTATTTTGAAGTGAAAGAAACCAAGTCCATGGTTTGTAGAGAGAGAGAGAGATCTAGTTAATGGTTATAGTGAGTCCTATAACCAAGCTATGTGACTGAAGTACCCCCTACAACGCTTCATTGGACGTCGTAGAATGACTGTAGATAGTAATCACCCACTTCGACTTGACTGTCATGGTTGTAGCTAGAAACCGCAGGTGGGGGTGTCAAACCCGTATGGATCTATACGTACGTATCTCGATCTGAGGATTAACGGTTATAGTGATGTGGGTATGCTAAGTGTTTATACTTAGATAATGAATAGCATCTTACTATAAATCCCTTAACTAATGTATACGAATAACTCTCAGTCCTAACTTATATGAGGATAAGTCACTAGGTAAAAGGATTTATGTTGCATAAAGTTTATAAAAGCCGAGTATGTTTGATAAATATATACGTGAAAGTGTACGATACTCGCTTAAATAAATGGTAAGTCTCCATGTAGTGAACACAAGTACATGTATAAAGTCTAAGTTATAGTATTTATAACTTATATATACATATATATATATATATATATATATATATATATATATATATGTATATGCATGGTAAAAGTTTTGAAATACTACAAAGGTGATAAACTTTTATAACATTTGATTTATGACATGCAATTATCACCTAAAATCATAACATTTTTGTAGTAAGTAGCATGTGTTCATTTGACTGGTTATTTCATTTTGAACAACATAGAACATGCATATATATCAAGTTTAAGACTATTTTATATGTAATTCATATGTTACTAGACAAAATAATCTTTTATAAACTAGATAGAGTTTTCCACATAAAATGATAACTTAGTGTTTTGCATAAACAATATATGTAATGACATGTATCCCCCCCCCCCCCCCCCGAAATATATAAAAACTATAAAAAAAGGGGGGGCTGTAAGCACTCACTTTCGAAGCGTGAACTCGGTTTAGATTCAAGAATATGATCGAGCTCGAGAGACACCATGGGATAGCACCAAAATAGCAACGTAATATAACCCAAGTTTGGACTTGAAATACTTCACACAACACAATAAAAACTAGATATTGGGACTTGGAATTTTCACAGAAAATGGCAGCACATGTGTGACATCCCCTAATTTCTCGGCCAGAAAAGACCGGTTTAATTTATGCTCTTTGAAATAAAATCAGAGAAATCTTTTTAAAAGATGTTGCGGAATTGGTCCCCAAAACAAAACATGATTAAAGTTTGTCAAAACCTTTCTTTAAGAAATATATAATCTCCTTTTTATATCAAAACCTCGGGATGTTATGTTCCGATACAGATCAAAAGCATAAACAATACATTATAAGCCTTACAACAGTCATTTATAACTATTGGCCTATAATCCAAAAATCACTCATCATCATCATCCGGCTATGCTCGGGGTCCACTACCTGTAATATAAAAAGCTGAGTGGGTTAGGCTTGGAAGCCTGGTTAGCATATAGGGTTTTCAACCCATAATAAATAATAAACTCTTTAAGTTTATCAATCAACAAATAATTTATTAATTTCATCAACCAAAAACAACCCTAATTACCCATTCCCGTCATCCTCACCTTACGTCCCTAAAACAACTATCACAAGGGACCTAGCCTAAGGATTTTCATTAGGGGTGACAACATTGCTTCGGGGGTTCCTCAGCAATTTATGTCAAATAAGACAACCTAACATAAAACGACCAATAAGGTGACAACATTGCTTTCCTCAACAATTTATGTCAAATAAGGCAACCAATAGGGTGACAACATTGCTTTCCTCTGCAATTTATGTCAAATAAAATGAACACCGGGGTGACAACATTGCTTTTCCCTTAGCAATTTATGTCAAATAAACAACCAATAAGGTGACAACATTGCTTTCTTCAGCAATTTATGTCAAATAAGACCACCTGACATAAAACAATCAAAATGGTGACAACATTGCTTTCCTCAGCAATTTATGTCAAATAAAACAACCAACGTGGTGACAACACTGATTTCCTTAGCAATTTATGTCAAATAAAACAAACATCGGGGTGACAACATTGCTTTTCCCTCAGCAATTTATGTCAAATATGCATTAAGCCACATCGTCGCCAAGGTTTACACAACAGGCACTAAGTCCATAGCTGCCAACGTACTAAATCCATAGCTACCAACGTACATCTATACTGTACTAAATTCATAGCTACTAACATACATCTATACTGTACTTTTATCCCTCATACTTTATCTACCCATGTTTTACCCAACATATTCGAAGATAAAATATATATACATTTTAAATCATTTTAAACATGTATAAAACATTCATTCAACACACATCTCGAATAAACAAACAACATATATATACACATAGCACGTATTTTATATAAAATACTTCATATCTATGTGTAAGATGAAAGTGACTACACACTCACCTGATTAAATGAAAATCGGGCAGCAATTTGTTTCCTAAAACGATCGTTTCTAATAAAACCGGGAGTTTTATTGAGAAACCGGGCTCTGCGAGGGTCGGGCTTCGAAACCGAAAAGATAAATTTTCCGGGCTTCTCGGGCACTTTGTGACGTATTCCGGGGGTTATAATCGATATCGGGGCTTCGGGGGATGTTAAAATGAAGAAAATATGGAAAGAGGGGCTAAAAGTGGCAATTTCTTAAAAAAAATCCGAGAAGGCTCGCAGCCTTCTATTTATAGGGAGGAGCTTCGGATCGGACGGCTGAGAAGCCTCCAGGTGGCGAAGATCCAAGGCTCGCAGGACATAGGCTCGCACGTGGCTGCGCATGCGAGGGGGCTGTTGGCCTCTTGTGATTGGACCGAGGTCTAGGTCCGAAGTAGGGGCATTCGTGGCATGTTGCGAAGGTTCGGACACGAGGGAAGAGGATACGTGTCGCCTTCTCAGTCGACCACTTCGGATCAGCTCAGAAGCTCAGATGACTCAGCATTTTTTTCGGGCACGTGGCACATTCTAAGCGAGGGTGAGGTGGCCGAAGTCCACCTTGCGAAATTTCTCGGTTTTAGCAATTTTTCTCGTTTTTCGCGCCAAAACTTCTAAAATCCATAACTTTCGCATACGAGCTCCGTTTTTGACGTTCTTTATATGCACGCGTAGGTAAAATTATGCTCTACAACTTCCGTTTAGACTTCATCGGCTAATTTTGAATTTAATTTTTATATTATTATTTTTAACAGACCGGGACAGGAAATCCGTTAAAAATTCATAACTTCTTCATCCGATGTCCGTTTTCGTCAGACTTTTTACCGTTGTGCTACTATTTACGAGACCTTCGATTCTTGTTTAGGTTGTGTCGGCTAAAAATCACTCGATCTAAAATTCAAGTTTTTAGCTGTCTACTGCTAAGCTGAAACTTCGAAAAATCATAACTTACTCATACGAAGTCAGATTTGGGCGTTCTTTTTATCGAACTTCTCGGTTTAACGAATACTACGAGTTTCGTTTAGATCACTAAGGACAAAAAGTAGTTTATCAAAAACTCACTTTTTACGACATTCGGCACCGTGCCGGTTTGTCGCGAAACTTCGACAGGTCATAACTTCTTCGTTATAACTCGGATTTCGGCATTCTTTATATATCCATAATCCTTGTCACGACCACTACAACTTTCTTAATAAATATCGGCTTTATCTAATATTTATTTTCGACGCTCATTTTTAATCTTAATTAATTAAATCCTAATAATTAAGCATAAAACACATATAACACATAATTTTCACATAATTCCTTTTCATTTCTCCAAAATGAGTCACAAAGGTTAACCAAGACTATAATGTCAATATTAATGTCTAGCCTAGAAACACGGGCATTACAACATGATGGCACAAAAAGGTGGTGGAATGGTGGCTAATGGTGGTGGCCAAGAGGTGAAGTTCTGAAGGCAAGAAGGTGGCAGTGGGGTGGCGGAGCTGCTCTGACAGCTTCATTGCTTCTATTTTTGTCCGGCTGTGATCAACAAGGAAGGAAGCAGGTGACGGTGGTCGAAGGTGCTTGGGTGGTGATTGATATTTGTAATAGGATGGAGAAAGGGGGTGGTTGACTGTGGTTCTTGGTGGTGGAAGGGCTGCTACGATGGGGTGTTTAACGAGAGAGAGAGATATATATATATATATATATATATATATATATATATATATATATATATATATATATATATATATATATATATATATATATATATATATATATATATATATATATATATATATATATATAACAAGAGAGGGAGGGAGAGTGAGGGAGATGTTGGCTGCGTTTTGTGTATTGAAATGGAGAGCCAAAGCTTCCTTTTTATAGTGTCTAGCAATGTCTCTAAGCATGCCAAACACCATGCTTCTATGGAGAGTCCAACACTCAAGACAACCATGTCTTGTACCATGAAGTGAAAGGGTAAGGGAGAGAGATAGGGAGGAGCACGTGGGCAAGGGAGAAGAATGAAGAAGTGGCTGATTTTTTTCCTCATTCAAGCAAGCATGGTGATCATGGTGATGTCACTTTCTCAAAAAGTCCCAAAAATCATCCTAGATTTGCATGCCAAAATCCCGACGTCTAATATTTTTTTTCGAAAGTGGAAAATGATAGAGCTGAGTTCAAGTATTCTTTAAACCCAAACGGATTAATTTTTCAGGTTGTAGAACTCCGGGAAATCGCGTTTAATTGACCCGAAACGTCCGATTTTTCGACTTTTACAAATATTTTTGCTAAAAATACTTCGAGTATGGAATCAAATAATAGACCATAACCTGTGTCTAAAAACTTTATAGACCATAACCTGTGTCTAAAAATGTTCTCATAATTTCCATCTGAGGTGTGCAAGTGCCTCAACAGATCAAAACGGTTTATGTGGTTTTAAGAAAGTCAGTATTATACTGGTTTGTTTTCTTATAACGACCGTATTTTTTGCATACAAACTTTGTTTTGGACATTCTTTTTATTTCCGGACTCAGGTGAACATGTGTGCTACGAGACTAGAGTGTTTGCTTTTCTCACAACTGGTTAATACGAAATTTTTGTTTTTCATACGTATTAAGTAGGGTTATAGTTTGTGTTGCATGTTTCGTTTGAGATTTTTCACAATCGGAAGTAAGATACCGTCTGATATCTTATTTTAATTTTAATGACTATTTATGTTCCAAAAAATGTATTAAAGATCAATAGGTCACGTTACAAAGAAATCTGCGGTGAGTTGAATGTCTATAATTTTAGACCTAAATTACGGGATGTCACATTACCTCCCCGTTAAAGGAATTTTGTCACACCCCCAAACCAGACGGCGGAAACGTCCGGGGGTGCAGGACTTCATTTGTAGTATCACCTCACATGCATCATAGTAATCAAAGTACAAACAACCATTGAATTTAAAAAGTATAAATATTTACATGTGTTCAATCATTGTATATTGAAACTGATGAGAAAAAATAGTTATACAAAAGAAGAAGACATGACTCAAAATAGCACCATCTTCACAAAAGCTCGGGGAGTACCTGTCTACTGATTCCCTGAGAATACAAGTAATTTAAAAAGAGAGTATCAACATAAAGTTGAGTGAGTACATAAGTATTTATGTTTGAAAGTATGTTTTTTGTTTCTTGAATATGTAAACTGTTCCAGAAAATCCTATATTTTCTGCTGTTAATGAAAAGTAGTTTTAATCACATAAAACCGTTCTATTTGTAAACCAATGTTCTGTTATTGAATTACTTTTGTATAAACTGTATAAGTGAGAGTGTGTCTGGCTTAACCAGCTGTTTATTGAATACTGGGATGTAATACTGTAAAAACTGTATCATGGTAAACTGGTACTTTGAAAATGTACTTACGTTTAGTTAATTACACACTAACGTATTGTTAATATCCTTTTTAATGAGTTATTATAACCATACTGAGACTAGATGGCCTGACCCAACGCTTTGAAGGCGTCTAAAACTGTTGATAACAACTGTCACTCGTAGGCGTGTATGCCTGACTGTAGCTAGCAGTCTGAGTGCGGAGTTGTCAATCCCAATATAGATCTATACACACATTGTTTCGATCTCCGACTGGAGATTATGGTTATAATGTCAGGACTTTAACTATGTTGTTTAAATGAACTAAACAACCTGAATCAAATGACTCATAAAAAGCATATAGACGTTACATGTATAATAGTTATGAAAACCCAATCATTCTAAAATGAATAATTGATAGTATGCCCTTGAATTAGTATTTGAAAGATGTATACTCTTGATTAGTTTTGAATCAAACCTTTGTTCTTGTAAAACAGTGTATTTTAGTATACTTGAATCGTGATTTAATGTTCTATGAATCATAAATTATACCTATTATAATTTATATGTACTTTCTGAATTGATACTAACTATTCATGAATGCAACCCCTTGCTCAACACGTTACAAAGGGTATTTGAACTGAACGAATTAACTTTTATATTTATATACATATACAAATATATATAAGTAAACTTTAAATGACATTTGGACAAATAACCGTTACATATAATACCACATCCAAACAAGGAAAAAGAACCAAAGTGAGCTATGAGTCCTAAACCTTTTAAACTTTATATATATATATATATATATATATATATATATATATATATATATATATATATATATATGGGGAAAAATATAAGTTTATAAAACCATTTAAAAGAAGTTTAACATTTTGAAATATTTTTGATGACTTGATGTCATTTTAACACAATCTTTGAAACCATTAGTTTGTAACACAAAATCTTTGTGTTAGACTTGTATCCCCCCCCACCCCACCCCCCCCCCCCCTCACCCCTTAAAACAGTAAAAACTATGAAAATACGGGGGTATGAACTCACTTGGTAAGAGTGACGATTTGATGAAAAGTTAGGCTTTACTCGGGCAGCACTTCGACTGGAAAGAGGTTAGCTTTTTGAGAATTTCGAGGCTCCGGGCTTTCGTCGGAGCTTGGATATGTCACCAGGGCGTCGAGGTAGTTAGAAGGGCTTAAAAGAGTGTTTGAGTGGAGAGAGTATTTGATTTTGGTAAACATAACCCGGAGCTCTCGCATCCTATTTATAAGGGGTTGAGGTCGAGTATTACGTTGGGCGTAATTTTCACGTATGTTGGGCGTACTACTAAAAACCTCAGTACGCTGGGCGTACGTCTTGTACGCGGGGCGTACTAGTTCAAGCCTTATCCAATCTTCGGACGTGGTGAAGCTACGAGGCACGCGTCGAGGCTAGTCCCATTACGATGGGCGTAAACTTTATGTACGCTGGGCGTAATTGCTAGCTGGCTTCGGACGTGTCGATGATGCAAGATACGTGTTGCATGCGAAGAAAGAGGCGACGTGGACAATCCGAGGCCTTGTTTCCGAGTACACTGGGCGTACTCATGTACGCTGGGCATACTCACCTTTCTTCAACTTCAAAAATTCGTAACTTTCGCATACAAGCTCCGTTTTTTACATTCTTTATATCCACACGTAGGTGAGACTATGCTCTACAACTTTCGTTTAGACTCCGTCGGCTAATTTTGAATTTATTTTTAAAGTTATATTTTTAACAGGCCGGGACAGGAAAAGTCCGTTAAAAATTCATAACTTCTTCATCCGACATCTGTTTTTGTCTGTCTTTTTGTCGTTGGATTTCTTTTGATAAGATCTTCGATCTCGTTTAGGTTGTGTCAGCTAACAATCACTCGATCTTTATTTCGAGTTTTTAGCTGTCTACTGTTGTGTCGAAACTTAGAAAAATCATAACTTCTTTATACGAAGTCAGATTTAGTCGTTCTTTTAATGGATACTCTCGGTTTAACGTATACTATAACTTTCCTTTAGATAGTTAAGGCTAAAAAGCATTTTATTGAAAATTCACTTTTTACATTAAACAGTGGTTTGCCGGTTTTGTCGCGGATTTTCGATAGGTCATAACTTCTGCGTTATAACTCGTAATTGGGCGTTCTTTATATTTTTGGAATCTTTGACACGATTTCTACCACTATGTTCATCCCAAACAAGTTTGTTTAACATTCATTTTTTAGGGTTGATATGTAAATGTACATAGTATACAAAGATTTCCCGTTATTATATATATATATATATATATATATATATACATATATATATATATATATATATATATATATATATATATACACACACACACTATTACAACTAAACAGTTGCGGGTACTTCTGTTTCATCTAATCTTCGCATTCCCAAGTAAACTACAGCCCTCTACGAGAGTTTCGTCGACTTTTACTATAGGTATGTGGCTTTTTTGAGGCTTTTGATTTCTCAATCCATGATCTCCACCGGTTCCTCCACGAAGTGACCTAATCCCGACTTTTACTATAGGTTGAATTCCGAATTCACCTAATCCCGGGTGCAACACCAGTGGCACGATCTCCTTATCATATGGCTCCATCAGAAATGCAAGAACTATCCAGTCAACTCCAAGAACTTCTCGACAAAAGGTTTATCCTGCCAAGCTTCTCTCCATGGGAGCTCTGGTATTATTTGTCAAAAAGAATGATGGATCGTTCAGGATGTGCATCGACTATCGAGAGTTGAACAAGCTCACAATCAAGAAACGGTATCCACTCCCGAGGATCGATGACATGTTCGACCAGCTGCAAGGGTCCTGCTACTACTCGAATATGGAGCTAAGATCTGGCTACCATTAACTTAGAGTTCAAGAAGCAGATATTCCAAAGACGACATTCCGAACAAGATATAGTCACTATGAGTTTCTGGTTATGCCATTTGGACTGACCAACGCACCAGGCGTATTCATGGACCTTATGAATCGAGTGTGTAAACCCTACTTGGACAAATTTGTGATCGTGATCATCGACGAAATATTGACATACTCACGAACCAAGGAAGAACATGGCCAACACTTGCGTTTAATTTTGGAGCTGTTAAGAAAAGAGAAACTTTATGCAAAGTTTTCTAAATGTGAATTCTGGATTAACGAAGTGCATTTCCTCGGCCATATGGTCAGCAGTAAAGGGATTTATGTCGGTCCTTCAAAGATTGAAGCGGTTAAGAATTAGAAAGCACCTACAACACCAAACGAAGTACACCAATTCCTAAGGCTTCCAGGATATTATCGGAGATTCATCAAGAACTTTTCCAAAATAGCCAAGCCTCTTACCTCACTAACCCAAAAAGACAAAAGGTTTGATTGGGGAGACAACCAAGAATCTGCCTTCTGGAAATTAAAGCAATTGTTGTGCAGTGCACCAATTTTGTCTCTTCCTAAGGGAGTGGAAGACATTGTATTACTGTGATGCCTTACACCAAGGTTTAGGATGCATACTAATGCAGAGAAATAAGGTTATTACATAAGCATCTAGACAATCTAAGCCAAACATGACAAACTACACCACCTTAGGAACCAAACTAGACATGAGTACTTCATATAACCCTCAAAACAGATGAACAAAGTAACAAGACGATACAAACCCTAGAAAACATGATCCATTTTTGTGTGATAGACTTCAGTAATGCATGGGACACTCACTTGCCGTTGGTTGTATTCTCATACTACAATAGCTACCACACTAGCATAAAGGCTGCTCCATTAGAGGCCCTGTATGGACGCAAGTGTCGTTGTCCGCTATGTTGGGAAGAAGTTGCAGATACCCAACTAGCTAGAAAAAATATGGGGATACACTATTTACTGGTCCGGAAATCATTCAAGAAACAACGGAAAAGATTGTTCGGATAAAGGAATGGTTAAAAGCCGCTCGTAGTTGACAGAAGAGCTATGTTGATAACAGACGTAAACCATTGGGATTCAAACTAGGAGACTGTGTCCTGCTAAAGGTTGATTCATGGAAGGGCGTCATCAGATATGGAAAACGAGGAAAGATAAACCCCCGTTACATCAGACCATTCAAAATCCTGGCAAGGGTTGGTCCGGTAGCTTACAAGCTCAAATTACCTCAAGAACTCAGCAAAGTTCACGACACCTTCCACATGTGTAATCTCAAGAAGTGTATAGCTGATAAGAACCTCGTCTTCACACTTGATGAGATTCAGATCAGCACTAAGCTTCACTTTGTAGAGGAACCAGTAGAGATCATGGATCGGGAGATCAAAAGACTTAAGAAAAGTCGCAAGTCTATAGTAAACGTCCGATGGAACTCTCGTAGAGGGCCGTAGTTTACTTGGGAGCGCGGGGACCAAATGAAACAGAAGTATCCACACTTGTTCATAGATACTCCCTGCACTAGTGAAAAGTCTTAATAATAGCACAAAGTAGCCAAGAACCTAATAATTTCGGGACGAAATTCCCTTAACGGGGAGGTAATATGATATATCGGAAGTTAGGGCATAGACTCCAAACGACTAAATTACAGTAAATTTGTTTGTAATTTAATTCATTTAGTTTTAGTGCATTTAATGTAAAATAAACGAGTTCAATTCAATTATTATATAATATCATATGATACCTTATTTCCAAATGTGTAAACTGTCAACCGAATCAAACCGCTCAAATTGCAACGCTGATTAATGTTTCTGAAAAACTGAAATTTTGCATTAAGCAGTTTTGAGTAAATCAAACATTAAAATATTATAGTACATGTTCCCCTGTTTCCAAAATATAAATAACGTCCAATACGGAGTTCGTATGCAAAAAGATATGACAGTTTTAAGAAAACAGACAGTAAACCTCGTTTTTCTTTGATCGCATAAAATGAATCGACCCGTTGAGACACCTACGCATTGTCGACGAGATTTTCGAGAGCGTTTTTCGAATCAGACTGTAGTCTATTATTTAATTTCATACTCGAAATATTTTTAACCAAAATATTTACAAAATTCGTGAAAAACGGACTTTACGGCTACTTAGACGCGAAACTTCGAACGCAATTTTCGGGAGTTCCGTAACTCCAAAAATTAATCCATTTGATGTTCCGGAATCCTTGAATTAAACTTTATCTAACAACACTTTTCAAAAAAATTCTCGATGCATGGATCCTGATACACCAAAACAACCTAGGTTTTGTGCATTTAATAAGGTGTGCACTATGTGGGGCCCACATGTGACTCAAGAGACAAAAAAAATCTGATTTCTTTTCCCCTTGGCCTTGCCCATGTGGGTAATCCCTCCCCATACCATTTCCTTCTTCCTCTTTGTGTGGAAGTCTTTCCAAAATGGTACAAGAACACTTGATGAAGCATGGTTCCCTCTAGAGCCTCTAGCATCACTAACACTATAAATAGAGACGCTTAGAATCTTATTCCACACTCAAAAATATCAGCCATATCCTCTCTCTCAACCTTGATCTCAACCTCTCTCAAAATCTCTCTCTAAACCTCTCTCAATCTCTCTCAGTATACCACCATAACCTACCACTTCCACCACCTTATACCAGCCTCCATTGATCAAAACTCCTATCAAAAACCTTCCCCACTCTTCCCCCCTTCCCCCTATCGATTTCAGTCCAAACAGGAGGCAAAACAACATCAGGAACTACCCCCAACCACCACACCATTCACTGCCATCATCGGAGATCACCATCCCCAACCCTTGGTTGTTGTTGTTTTCGATCCCTACAACTCTCTCCCTCCTCCCTTACGTATTCCCAATCGAAATAAGCAAGAAGGAGGCAGAAGAAGGCCACCAGAGTAGCCTCACGCCACCGATTGTCACCTCCACTGCCGCTGTTTTAAATCAACTACCACCACCGCCATCCACCACATCCACCTGTTGTAGGTACCCTTCACCACCCCCTTAACATTTTGATTTTTGGTCTCTTTGCATTTCTTCGATCAAAACGAATCACAGGAGCCATTTATGAATTTTTTTGGGTGCATGAACTTCGACGAACAGGAGGGTGATGCCTCTTGTTCCTTCCAAACTCGAATACAAATTAATTGTATTTAACACCATTTCCAAAATTTGTTACAAAATAGGTCCTAAGCTTATAAACTTCCATTTTAAATGTCTACAACTCACCCCTCATCTGGAAATCATTTTTAAATCAAGTCCAAGATTTAAACTTTCATTTTATTTATTTACATTAAACCCTATCTTATGATTTATTTGCAAAATAAACCCAATATTTTAATACAAAGTTTAATAAAATTCTTTTTTTATGTATTGATTTAATCTAGATTAAATAAACCTTAAATTAAATAAAGTTTTGAAAATTATTAAATAAAATTTTAATTTAAATAAATTTTTAAAATAAAATTTTGGAAAATATTAAGTTAAATTTTAGATAAAACTTATTTAAATAATTAATTATTTAAATAAATTTTGAATTAACAAAACTTGAAAAAATTATTCAATAAGTCATTATACTTAGTCAAAATACCGAATCAATCCCAAATATTAATTTATATCGAAATTTTCTAGGAAATCAAATTAATCCTGGAGATCACGACTTCACGACAACACATCCCGGTTTTCAAGACGACCCGATAACCACTCTTTAAGGTGAGTGTTACGGACCCTCTTTTGTATTTACTTATTTTGGGAGAGAATACATGTACCAAGTATTATATATTATACAAAAATGTTATTACAATACCTTTTAACTGCTTACAGTACGGGGAATCTGGTTTGAAGGATCACATAGGGTTGTTGGATTTCATAACGGCTTAATTGCTAAATTGGTCGTGCCCTCCGGAGTTTCCTGTCTGGCCCTCGTCTGTGCATAGTAGTTGAAAAGTATTGTTTAACAGTTATATAATAAGTAAACAATATCGTTTTAAACCTCAATATTCTAGTATGTTATGTTGCTAGAATAATACAACTACTGAAATAACATATGCCTTTTTACTATAGAGTTTATAAAATAAACACACTTCATTATAAAATTTAGTGCCTTATACTTTACTCACATGTCAATCATACTCTACTTTTATAAACTTGATGTCATGAAATTCATTATGCCTAGAACTTACCCACAATTAAGTTAGGGCTGAGAGTTATTCACAAACTTTTTAGTTAATGGCTTTTTAATGAGACGTTATTCATTAGTTGAGTCTAAATACTTAGCATACCCACACTACTATAACCGTTAATCTTAGGAGCGAAATACATATGTATAGATCTATACGGGGTTGACATCCCCACCTGCGGTTGCTAGCTACAATCTCGACTGATCAATCGAAGCGGGTGATAGGTGTCTACAAATTTTACTGCAATGTCCAATGAAGCATTGTAGCAGGGTACACTCAAATCATATAGCTCGGTTATAGGACTCACTATAAACATTAACTCGAACCTCTCTCTCTCTCTCTCTCTCTCTCTCTCTCTCTCTTACTACAACTTCTAAACTTGGTTCGTTTAAAAATCGTTTTAAGCATGAAATTACTTATGTCAAGACACTGTTTGGATTTTTCAAAGATTATTTAAATATGGTTTACTTATAAAGAAAATACTTTTTGAAACATTTTTAAGAGTATTATTATTGTGGCTAGCAGAAAACCTGTGACTCTCACCAACCTTGTGTTGACCCTCAAAACTACATGTATTCTCAGGAAATCCGTAATCAAGAAAATTCAGACGACGGATAATCAGTGATCTCAGGAAATTTAGTTTACTACTTTTTATTATGACCGCCTACCTGTTTAAGGCAATTCATATATTATACTATTATCTGTAAGAACCATGTATTCAAACATCAAGATGGAATACAAATGATGTGTTGTTTATTGTTGTACTTGTGATATATATTCAGTTTATCTATGATTCATGAACTTAGTCGCACAGCCCGACATTTTCCGTCGCCTCGGCGGGGGGAATGACATAATAGCCTGCAAGCCCTAGGAATCGGCATACTTCTGTTGTCGTCGTTAGTGCTTTCCAATCCTTAACAGCTTCGATCTTCGCAGGATCGACATGAATCCATTTGCTACTGACCACATGGCTAAGCAAATTCACTTCTTTAATACAGAACTCACATTTAGAGAACTTTGCATAAAGTTTCTCCTTTCTTAACAGTTATAGAATTAATTGTAACTGTTGGCCATGTTCTTCCTTGGTTCCTGAATATATTAATATGTATTCAATGAACATGGTCACAAATTTATCCAAATAGGGTTTACACACCCGATTCATAAGGTCCATGAATACGGCTGGCGTTTTGGTCAGTTTGAATTGCATAACCAGGAACTCGTAGTGACCGTACCGAGTCCTGAATGTCGTCCTTAGAATGTCTGCTTCTTGAACTCGGAGTTGATACCGGATCTCATATCGATATTTGAGTAGTAGCAGGATCCTTGTAGCTGATCGAACAGGTCATCGATCATCGGGAGTAGATATCGGTTTTTGATGGTGAGAATGTTCAACTCTCGATAGTCGATTCACATCATCCTTCTCTTTGACAAACAATATCTAAGCTCCCCGTGGTGAGAAGCTTGGCCGGATATATCCTTTGTCAAGAAGTTCTTTGAGTTGACTAGAGTGTTCTTGCATTTTTGATGGAGCTAGACGATAAGGAGATCTTGTCACTGGTGCTGCACCCGAGATTAGATCCATTCAAAATTCGATCGGTTTGACTGGAGGTACTCTAGGTCGATCCTCATGAAATACGTTCGGGTAGTCGCACACTTGCGGAATGTCTTTGATTTCCTTACCCTTGCCCTGCATATCCACCACTTGGTCCAAGAAAGCGAGGCATCTCTTCTGCAAACACTTTCTCGCCTTCATGCAAAAGATGACTCCTAGATTCTTTCCTGATTTATCTTCGTAAATCGCAAGGGCTTTGCTTTTGGGTAAAGGTAGTCGAACGGACTTTTCGTAACATAAAATCTCCACTCAATGAGGCGATAACCAATCCATTCTGATGATTACATCGAAACTTCCAATGGTCATGGGCATTAGGTCAATGTGAAAGACGTGGTTATTCATGGTGAGAAGGCAATTGATGAGTATTTCTAAAGTGCTTTCTAACTGGTCGTTTTCTACTTCTACCATGTAAGCTTCGTTAAGTTTGCATGATTTATGGGTTATCATACTTATAAACTTAGAGGAAATAAAGCTTCTATCAGCACCAGTATCAAATAATACGAAATCATAAATATTATTGATAGGAAACATACCGGTAACCACAGTTGGTTCATGGCGAGCATCTCCAGCACCAATCACAAATGCTCTTCTTGTGTCACCTTGATTCTTCAGTTTCAGGCAGTCCTTCTTAACCTGTCCTGGTTGATTGCATTCGAAGCAGTTGCAACTTCCTCCTGCAGCATTTGTTGAGGTCGTAGTGTTTAGGGTCATTTTGCAGTACTTAGAGGTGTGACATCTCAATTTACAGTTGTTGCATACCATGTAATTTCCGACATGGTGGAAATTGCACTTGGTACAATGGGGTAAAGTCCCAAAGTAGCGCTTGGATGGGTGGGAGTGTTTGTGATTGGGGCATAAACGGCCACATGTTCTAGCTTGGATTTGTGATGCTTGGAGTTCCCTTTTGACTTTCCATGGAACTTCCATTTCGTACTCCCAGTCTGGTTTTTTTCCGTTTGTGGGGTCATGGTACATCAACGTATACATATTTCAGTCATGTGATAGGCCAATTGCTTAGCACTATCAAAGGTAGTGGGTCTGGATGCAGTAACTAGACCTTGAACTGGTGAAGCTAATCCCCAAATGTACCTTTCAGTCTTTTTTTATTCCGGCTTCACCATCCCTGGATAAAGGTTTGCAAGGTTGTTAAATCAGGAGGTGTAGACAGTCACCTCTGATCCTTTCATGGTAAGATTCCAAAGCTCCTGCTCCAGAGCCTAGACTTCTTGTCGAGGACGGTACTCCTCAATCATCATTTATTTTAAAGTTTCCCAGCCCATGGCATAATCTGCATCAATTCCTATGGACTTGGAATGATTATTCCACCAAGTCAGGGTGGAATCCATTAGTGTACAAGTAGCATATTTGACTTGGTAGTCCTCAGTGCAAGAACTGATGTGAAACACTGCCTCTATTTTCTCTATCCAACCGGATAGACCGACAGCTCCTTCCGTTTCGAAGAAGGATCGGGGTTTGCATGCCATGAAATCCTTGTATGAACAGGATATGGAATTGTTTTGGTTAACAACCGGAATACCGCCACCATTTCTATTATTCCCAGAAGTTTCGTTCCAGGCAGCCTCATATGCAGCTAAGGCTGTGGCAATCTCTTGTGCAAGCAGGGTCTGCATTAGTGTGGGATCCATTTGAAATTGTGGATTTGAGGGATTGATAACTGGTGGGGTTTCAACTGAATTTCCTCAGGAATTTGGAGTTTCTCCCGAAGTTAGGGTTACCATTGGTGCAACTTTTGGAGTGACTTTGGGAGTTGGAGGTGGACGCACTCGTAGACTATTTTGTGGAGGCATCATCCTAATATGTTTAGACTGACACGTTAAGTTGTTTTACACCATGTGGTCATAAACAAGTACATATGAGTTGTATTTTATGATAGTGTATTAGTGTAATTTGTTCTTGAAATCGTACAGATTTCCAAATTATAAAGTGAGAGTCTTAACTGATATTCTTAATTGAGCAATGACAGTGTTTTGCAAGCAATACAGATAATAAGTACCAACATTTAACAAATATTGGAAAATATTTTCATAGATTAGACCTGCTTGTTTTCGGTTACAGTGGTTACAAAAGAACCAACCGTGTAAGGTTAGATATGGAAAAGCATTACAAAAGAACATTTGCTAAACAGGTAGTGATAAACACTTGCAATATAATAGCTATTCCCCAAAATTTCTAACCCTACCCTAGGGCATAAGCCACCCTAGATGAAAGTTCTATCGCCTAAAATGTGAAATAAAATAGCGAGCCACCTTATCTAACTGCACCTGAAGTTGGCGTTGCGTTTGCTCAGCAATGACCGCTCGGTGCTCAACTGCATCCATCCGACTCTCTGCAATTTGAGTCTGGTATGCTATGGCTCGAAAATGAGCACCCAAAGTGTTCGCCTCGGTGCGAATTGCACACCCTTATGAAGGTAGAGGATCTGGATGTCCACTGTGTCATCCTTCTCCTCCTCTTCGAGTCTTCCGACTCTCTACTCAAGTTTCGTGGAAGTAGTTCGTGAAGCTATAAAGAGCTCCTCCAAAGACTGGACTCTATCAGATAATCGGTCGCCCTGAGTCACCAGGCAAGGGATCGGGTCATTCTCAGGATCATCCCTGAATGGTACATATGGAGGAGCCTGAGAAGACTTGCCTATCTCAAATATTGGAGGATCATCAGTAGTACTCCTTTTTCCGGACAAGTCAATGAGCCAAGTTGGCTCATGGGGCAAAGTCAGTTTCCTCTTATGGCCACTAATGGGTTGGGAAACGTAAGTGGATGTGTCCAAGTGATATACTGGAGGAACACTCATCCTCGGGATCCTCATCAGTAGGGGACTCTTTCCATAATGGCGGTGTGGCTGATAGTATGGCCTATGTGGAGAGGATGGTGGAATAGGAGGGGCAGGTTCCTTATTAGTGAGTCCCTCCTCATCCTCTATGGAACTGTCATCTTCTATGTCTTGAGCATCCTGTAGTATGCCCTCATCCTCATACTCTTCGACTTCTTCTAGATCGTCTTCCTCTTCATCCTCCGAAGGAGCCTCCTCCTCCGAGAGGTCAGTTGGGTCCATCGGTAAGCCCTATGGGAAGTACGGGTCTCCTGCTAACTATATCGCGACCTCATGAAGCTCCTCTGGATCTGCAAGATCCATCAAATCTGGGTGGTCGTCAGGTAATCCATCCATCTATATAAAAGGGTTAGAAAATTTTAAGTATGTTAGTGATGAGTTTTTAAACGTATAAATATTTTAAAACTGTATAAGTGTTTTTTGGTTGATATAAGGATTATAAGGAACTAGGTATCTGCAACGAATCTTGAGAACATTCTTCAAACTCTAAAACTCTCAATCATTGTAGTCTGTCAAACTCTGTGCTCAAGGTTGGTTGTGCACCGTCCCGACCATAAATAACGTAGGAATGCGTTCCAGGTTTATTTGTGGTATGGCTTATGTACGGTATTAACCTTATTCGAGGCGTTTGACCTAAAGGGTTGAGTTGGTAGTTTCAGTTGAAGGTATGTTTGAATTTTATTAAGTGTTCTCATCGCGGGTAAGAGTTTATATAGCCGTACTAAAATCCAACAACCCAAGCAATAGTTCAAACCAATTACCTCTCCCGTAAGTAGTCGGGAAGTAGTGTAATTAATAATAATACTTTTATTAGGAGCATGTAGCTATAGTTGTATTCCACTTTCGAGGATATGAGTTCTCTATAGCCAATTTAGCTTTAATACCAATCTGTCACACCCTCACCCGAGGCGGCGGAACATGTCGGGGTGTGCGACTTAGTTCATGGATCACAAGTAAACTGAATATACAAGTACAACAATAAACAAACAGCAATTGTATTCCATATTGAAGTTTTAATACAAGGTTCTTACAGATGATAATATAGTACATGAATTGCCTTAAACAGGTAGGCAGATATAACATAAACTCGATCCCACTCCTTTTCTTTATGGAGTTGTTTTTCTTTCTACAGTCTTCTCATAGACCTGAAGCTCTTAAATGCATCAAAATCCTCTAACTCCAATTCTTTCGTTGTTTTGCTTTGCTGACTCGCTCCTACTTCTTCAACTAAACCCCCATGTCGTCGCGTTCTTGTATCTTACCACAGTGGTAATCAACGGTGTTTCCCCTAGACCTTATAGGTTCTACATTCTCGTGACGGAACTCACATTAGCTACTAGTGTGTTTACGTCGACCATTTGTAGCGAGGTCCCACGGATGACGCCACTTGTTGCACCACCGGGTTCGTCCTCCATTGATTACTCTAGAAGTGTTAGCTCTAATCTTTCAATTGACCTGGAAAATACAAACAATCCGTAAGCTGGTGACCGAGAGGTGATCCGAGGCCAACGCTCCGATGATAAAGTCAGTGAAGAGTTCGAAAGATAAGTAAACGATAGGAATTAGGTCGTTTTATGGGTGAAGGAGTATTATGTACCTTGGAGGTGAATTGAATCACATATTTATAGTAGAGATAAAAAGGTGTCGACCTCTTTATGTACCGATCAGGCTTACCATCTTGTCGCATATATTATTGTATGCCCGAAGGTACATATTATCGTACTTATTATCCGTTAACCGGCTGTTCTTTGTTGGTACGAGAACCCATCAATCACATATTCCTGTACAGGTTGTATATTTAGAGTTCCTATGTATTATATTACTGTTGTGACGTTGCATCGTACTTCTTTCGTTACTTTCCATCCCCCATATATTAAGTTCGGTATATATGTTAGTTCGGCATATATATATATATATATATATATATATATATATATATATATATGTGTGTGTGTGTGTTCAGTACATATAAACTAGTTCCGTATAAAAAAGGTGTACATAGCTATTAGGCTATGTTATACCCTATTAATGATTGTTTTTGTAATATAAATTAAAAATGTTGTTGTCTAGGTATATTGAGACTCAAAATATAGTATTTTAGTGAATAACGAAATCATTTAACACAAGCAAAGGAGAACTTTTACATATTAAAGTATTTCCTTTGATATATATATATATATATATATATATATATATATATATATATATATATATATATATATATATATATATATATATATATATATATATATCCCATGCCTTATGGGGAACAAAGAGGTACAAGTGAACCTTCTAGCTAGTGCTAGAAGTCCAAGGTATCCATATGTTATTCTGTTTATTATTTAAAACTTAAATGGTTGGAGAGATGCCACTTCAGTGTTCTTTTCTACTTTTTCTACAACCCAATGATTATGGATGTAAAAGCAAGGAAATAGAAACATTAAGAAGTTGGTGGAAAAAAGCAAGGAAAAATGATGCTACAACCAAATCATAGTAGAGTTATTCTAATAATAACCGAATCACATAAGAATTTTTTCGAAAAGCCAAATATCTCTACTCCGTCAAATTGAGCCAATTAAGCAACATATCGCATACGTTTTCTAGTATTTCCACTATTATGCTTACTCAAAAGTTTTTTTTGTATATGCAACAGTTTTAAGGGAATTCTTCTGCTAAAATTAGAATTTAACAAAATAATAATAATCTTTTCCTTAAAGAGAATGAAAGGAGGAAAATGATTAAAAAGAAAATATTACGTAGCAAATAAAAAAGACAAAAATTTTTTAATATAATGTAAATGTTTTAAAATTATAATAACTTTTTAATTAGAATTTTATAAACTTTTAATTTTTTTAATACAACGTTTTTCTAACATCCGGATTTCCAGGTATGATAAATTGAGTATTTATTTTGAGATACGAGGAGTGGCTCGACGAGTTGGCGCCTCAACTCGTCGAGTAGGATCGCGACTTGGTGATGTGGAAAATGCATGGACTCGACGAGTCAGAGAGCCGACTCGACGAGTCAACGCTGGAGGCGGAAACCCTAAGTTTTCCGGGCTTGGGCCTATTTAAAGGCACTTATGGCCTCCTTGGCCCCATCCCATCAGTGTCTTTGTCCCTTGACAGAAACCTTGGAGTCATTTGTGAGCTAGAGAGGAAAGAGACTAATTTGAGGTCATTTCTTTGAGAAGAGGATCAAGGGTGTTGCAAGAATCTCAGAGGAGAGTTGGGGGGATCAGTTTCATCTTCACTTCAAGCTTCAGATCGGGTATAAGCTCTTACCTTCCTTGTGTTTGGATAAATTTTCCTTTGGTTGTTAAGTTAGGGCTTGTATCACCA
Source organism: Lactuca virosa (assembly GCF_052849685.1). Lineage (NCBI taxonomy): Eukaryota > Viridiplantae > Streptophyta > Magnoliopsida > Asterales > Asteraceae > Lactuca > Lactuca virosa. The sequence goes on along the minus strand of NC_136432.1, from coordinate 4,844,477 downwards.
TTTTGATGGGGTTTTGGGTGCATCCAAACCCTTTCTCGAGTTATTCTTTAGATCTGGACCTTGTGAGGTCCAGAGAACCAGAAAGTAGCTAGCCATGTCTAGATAACCTTGGGGTTTTGAAGCTATGAAGCTTTAAGAGGGCCAAAATGGTATATAGAGCAATATACACCATGCATGAACCCCAAGATCAGACCTTTACGTAACTTTTGGATGCTAGAGGGCCAGATCTATGAGTTAAAGTTCCGGATCTGACTTCAGAAGGCCATATGAGTGATGCAATGGAGACGACTCGCCGAGTCCATGAGATGACTCGAAGAGTCGGGTCGGATTTGCCCCGCGATTCGTGACCTAGTGATTACCCGTCGAGTTGGAGGTTAACCCGACGAGTCGTGTGAGGCCTTAAGGGGAATCCAGAGGATACGCATGAACTCGCCGAGTCACACGAGTGCACTCGGCGAGTCTGGTTAATATTGGACTGTTGACTGGAGTTGACTTCAGTTGACCTTAGGGTTTGGTCAAACTGATTAAGAGAGGTCAGGGAAGGGTGGAATGATCTTCCACCCATTTTCTAGGAATGAGAATGTAAGGAGTGTATTAATTAGAAATTTTATCCTTGTGATAGACGGAGGCTAGATCGAGGAGTTCAGGCATCAGATTTTTACTAGCTATCTGACGATGTGAGTCTTCTCACTATACTTACCTTGAGTGGTAATTTTATGTGTGACCAGAGAGTCTTATGTGAATGAGCTGTGTATTAAGATATCCTGCTATTTGTAATATGATATGTTTACTGTGTATTATACTGAGCTGCTGAGTTGAGGGACCAGAGGGTCCATCTGAGTTGTGGAACCGGAGGGTCCCACTGAGACACATTGACCAGAGGGTCTTATTGAGTAAAGTCTCGAGTGGTTGTTGTGCGGTGTGTGGTATTTTGGGGAACTCACTAAGCTTTATGCTTACTGTGTTATGTGTTATGTGTTTCAGGTAGTTCCGAGGATCGCGGCAAGGCACCAGCATGATTGTACACACTGGCGAGAGATGGTCTTATGATTCTGGGATTTATGTTTTATTTGTTCACATTTGAGACACATGTGATTTTGAGAATGATGAAATGAGACATATTTTGTTATTAAAATGAGAAAAATTGTTTGAAAATTTTACGTCGTTACAATTTGGTATCAGAGCCTTGGTTTGATGGATTCGCATGCACCCTCGGGTGTGTTTGGACTCAAATTGAGGATTTGAGAAAGATTTTCAAAAGAGATCATTTTTTCTAAAAACGAGAAAATCGGAGCAGTGTGTACAATTAGCCAGAGTCGAGCGGTGATTTCCCAAAATACCCTCATTTTTGTGTATGAAATATTTTATGAGATATATGCATGCTAGAGAATAGGCTAGACAACTCATATATTAGGACTAGGGTGGCCTGATTTGTGATGCTTTATCCTAGGGTTTTCTCCTATCAGTGATTTGTTTTGAGTATGAGTACTTAGCAGGAGCGAGCCCATGAGAGGACTACTGTGAGAGTACCTTGATAGGTATAGAGTACTTGCTATTGGGATTCGAGGAGGAGGACTTGGGTTGAACACGGATGTGGTGTAGAAGGTAGTATTGGGCCCGTACTACTGGAAACACCGGATCAGTGAGCAGTCCAAGTAAGAATCCTTTGGATGCTAAGGAACAAGTAGGGGCAGGTGGTCGAGTGTAAGTATGCTCAAGCGAGTCTCTGATGAGTGTGTGTTGTGTTTCAGAGACATCATGGTGGGGACACGCCACAACCCTAGAGGCAGTGGGAGCAATGATGAGGAGATACGGAGGATGATCCACGAGGAGGTGGCTGCAGCTATCCGAGCAGAGATTCCAGAGATGTTTGGGTCTATCAACACCACCTTGATTCAGACGTTCGATGAGCGATACGCTGCTATCACTGAGGCTGCTGCTGCCGCAGCCACTGCAGCCGTCGCCACTGCTAGGCCTCAGGGAGGTGACGCGTTGCTATTACGGGAATTCAGCAACACGAAGCCACTAGATTTTGATGGGACTCGGTACCCGATTGTTGCGATGAGGTGGATCTCCGATGTAGAGGGGTGTTTTTACACATGTTCATGCCCCGACCACTTGAGAGTTCGGTTCGCGCTGAACCATCTTCGCTTGGGAGCGAAGGACTGGTGGAAATTTGTGACAGCCGGTTTTACCCCCACAGATCATGCGGCTATATCATGGGAGAGGTTTGTTCAGATGTTTCGAGATGAGTATGTTCCCCCGGTGGAGAGGGAACGTTTGGCCCAGGAGTTTCTGTCTCTCAAGCAGAAGACGGAATCAGTAACTGAGATTTTGAGGATGTTCCATGAGAGGGCGATGTTATGTCCTGAACACGTGTCCAATGAGTAGGCACGTGTGAGCCGATATCAGAGCATATAGAGGAGGGACATACGAGAGTTCGTGGCGAACTCATCGTACAGGACATTGGCCGAGCTTCAGGCCAATGCTAGGAGGAGGGAGATTGAGCTCAAGTTGCAGACCAGGGAGGAGGAGGAGGAGTCCCGGGGGAGGGACCGGAGACCAGTTCAGTCGCAGCCGGCGACGAAGCGGGCCAAGCCCGCTGATTCTAGAGTTGGGGACCAGAAGGGTCGCACTTGTGGCAAGTGCGGTAAGAGTCACGAGGGTTCTTGCCATTCGGGGATTTGCTACAAATGCGGCAAGGAGGGGCACATGGCAAATGATTGCCCCAAGGGATTTTCGGTTTGCTTTCATTGCAACCAGACCGGCCACCGGAAGGACGAGTGCCATCAGCTCGTGCAGGGTTTAGCCCAGGGATCTGTACCTACTTATGCGCGTGCTACTGAGATTCGGCCAGCGAAGGTCGAGACACCGAGGGTTCGTGGGAAAGCCTTTCAGCTGACAGCGGAGGAGGTCCGTGCAGCACCTGATGTAGTGGCTGGTACGTGTTCTTATTATATTCTTTTGAGATATTATGTGCTTATATTGTGATTATATATAGGTACTTTTCTTGTGAGTTCTGTGCCTGCTTTGGTGTTATTTGACTCGGGTGCGAGTCAATCCTTTGTATCATTAGCATTTAGTCGTCACATCAGTATCCGACGAGAGGCGTTGAGTCTACCTCTGAGAGTTTTCATAGCCGATGAGCACGCGGTGTTTGCTTCTGATGTGATTCGTGGATGTGAGCTTGAGATCTTCGGATTTAAGTTTCTGATAGATCTGGTACCGATCGCGATGGGGGATGTCTGTGTCATCGTGGGCATGGACTGGTTGAGTCGATTTGGAGCTATGGTCGACTGTGAGCGTCAGCTGGTGACCATCCGAGACCCTAGTGGGGGAGTGATTTCAGTATATGGCGAGGGTACCCGATCAGGGTCGGCATTTTGTTCGGCCGCCAGAGCGAGACAGAGTCTACAGCAGGGATGTATGGGAGTTTTGGCGTATGTGATGGATACACGGGCTACTGCAGAGAGATCGAGCTTTATCTCCAAGGTCCCAATAGTGTGCGAGTTTCCAGATGTTTTTCCTGAGGAGTTGCCGGGAGTACCTCCCGAGAGGCAGGTAGAGTTTTGGATCGATTTGGTGCCAGGAGCGGCGCCTATTGCCAAGGAACCTTATCGCCTTGCGCCTCTGGAGATGCAAGAGTTATCCTCGCAGCTGCAGGAGCTGCTGGGGAAGGGGTTTAGCAGGCCAAGTAGCTCACCGTGGGGAGCCCCGATCCTTTTTGTCAAGAAAAAGGATGGTTCACACCGGATGTGCATCGACTACCGGGAGTTGAACAAGTTGACGGTCAAGAACTGTTACCCACTTCCGAGGATCGATGATTTGTTCGATCGGTTGCAGGGGTGTCTTGGTTTTCCAAGATCGACCTGAGGTCCGGGTATCATCAGATGAGAATCCGCGAGGAGGATGTTCAGAAGACGACCTTCAGGACATGTTATGAGCACTATAAGTTTGTGGTGATTCCTTTCGGGCTCACCAACACACCGGCAGCGTTTATGGACCTCATGAACCGGGTGTGTAGACCCATGTTGGATCGTTCGGTGATTGTGTTCATCGACGATATTTTGGTGTATTCGAGGTCTAGAGAGCAGCATGAGGAGCATTTGAGAGAGGTCCTGGGAGTATTGAGAACGGAGAGGCTTTATGCCAAATTCTCCAAGTGTGATTTCTGGTTACGAGAGGTCCATTTCCTAGGACACCTCGTTAACCAGAATGGTATTTTGGTCGATCCGGCTAAGATCAAGGCAGTTATGAGATGAGAAGCACCGAGACCCCCCACCGAGATCAGGAGTTTTCTGGGACTGGCCGGATACTATCGGAGATTTATCAGATATTTCTCCAAGATTGTTGTCCCTCTCACCAGTTTGACCCAGAAGGGCGTTGCGTTTACTTGGGGCCCCGAGCAGCAGACCTCATTTGATACCATACGCCAGAGATTGTGTGAGGCTCCTGTGTTGGCCCTTCCGGAGGGAATGGAGGATTTTATGGTTTATTATGATGCATCTATTACGGGCATGGGTGCGGTACTGATGCAGAGAGGGCATGTAATAGCATTTGCATCGAGGAAATTGAAGCCTCATGAGACGAGATATCCCACCCACGATCTGGAGCTGGGGGCAGTAGTGTTTGCCCTCAAGATTTGGCGTCACTATCTGTACGGGGTTCGGTGTACCATATACACGGACCACAAGAGTTTGAAGTATCTTATGGATCAGCCCAACCTTTACATGAGACAGAGGAGATGGTTGGATGTGGTGAAGGATTACGACTGCGAGATCTTGTACCATCCGGGCAAGGCTAATGTGGTAGCCGACGCCCTGAGCCATAGAGCATAGAGTGCTCCGATCCGAGACGTGTGTATGAGGATGACAGTGATGACCCCAGTTTTAGATATCATTCGAGAGGCCCAAGTGGAGGCCGTGAGACTGGAGAACCGCAAGAGGGAGCGGGTGATTGGGCAGGTGTCCGAGTTTGTGACGGACAGCAAAAGACTTTTGACCTTCCGAGGAAGGATTTGGGTGCCCTATACAGGCGGAGCGCGGCGTACGCTGATGGAGGAGGCGCATAGATCGAGATTCTCTATCCACCCCGGGGACACTAAGATGTACTTGGACCTGAAGAGGGATTATTGGTGGCCCTGCATGAAGAGAGATGTTGCGTGGGTAGTCGAGAGGTGCTTGACCTGTCGTCGGGTTAAGGCCGAGCACCAGCGTCCTCACGGCAAGTTGCAGCCACTGGAGTTTCCCCAGTGGAAATGGGAACAAATTTCTATGGATTTTATCACCAGATTGCCGAGGACCACGCGGGGTGTCGACGCGATTTGGGTGTATGTGGACCGGTTGACGAAGAGCGCTCACTTTCTTGCTATCGGGGAAAGCTCTTCTGCTGAGAGGCTGGCAGAGATATATGTGAGGGAGGTGGTGGCTCGACATGGGGTGCCGACATCTATAGTGTCCAATCGGGATGTGCGTTTCACTTCCAGGTTCTGGAAGAAGTTTCATGAGGAATTGGGAACGCGATTGCATTTCAGCACAGCCTACCACCCACAGACAGACAGACAGAGTGAGCGGACGATTCAGACGCTCGAGGACATGCTTCGAGCGTGTGTTATGGACTTCGGTGGAAGTTGGACACATACCTGCCCTTAGCAGAGTTTTCTTACAACAACAGCCACCACTCCAGTATCGGCATGCCTCCATTTGATCTTCTTTATGGGAGGATGTGTCGGACCCCCATCTGTTGGGGAGAGGTGGGGCAGCGAGTGATGGGTGGCACTGAGATAGTGCTCAAGACGACTGAGCAGATTCAGCAGGTCAGATAGAGATTACTGACGACTCAAAGTCGCCAGAAGAGTTATGCGGACAGGCGACGATCCTAACTTGAGTTTCAGGTTGGAGATCTCGTTCTCCTGAAGGTATCCCCATGGAAAGGGGTAATATGATTTAAGAAGAGGGGCAAGCTGGGGCCCCGATACATCGGTCCTTTCAGGGTGACCGCTAGAGTGGGTAAGGTAGCATATCGTTTAGAGCTACCTGCTGAATTGAGCCAAATCCACGATACTTTCCACGTGTCCCAGCTGAGAAAGTGTGTAGCTGATGAGACAGCAGTCGTGCCATTGGAGGATATTCAGGTTGATGCGAGCCTGAATTATATTGAGAGACCAATCGCGATTATGGATCGAAAGGTGAATGTTTTGAGAAATAAAGAAGTGCCCATGGTTCAGGTTCAGTGGCAACATCGGAAAGGGTCCGAAATGACTTGGGAGCCGGAGTCCGAGATGCGAGAGCAGCATCCAGAGCTATTTGAGGAGCATGACTTCGGGGGCGAAGTCTAATCCTAGTGGGGGAGAATTGCAACATTCGGATTTCCAGGTATGATAAATTGAGTATTTATTTTGAGATACGAGGAGTGGCTCGACGAGTTGGCGCCTCAACTCGTCGAGTAGGATCGCGACTTGGTGACGTGGAAAATGAATGGACTCGACGAGTCAGAGAGCCGACTCGACGAGTCAGCGCTGGAGGAGAAAACCCTAATTTTCCTGGGCTTGGGCCTATTTAAAGGCACTTATGGCCTCCTTGGCCCCTTCCCATCAGTGTCTTCGTCCCTTGAGAGAAACCCTAAAGTCATTTGTGAGTTAGAGAGGAAAGAGGCTAATTTGAGGTCATTTCTTTGAGAAGAGGATCAAGGGTGTTGCAAGAATCTCAGAGGAGAGTTGGGGGGATCAGTTTCATCTTCACTTCAAGCTTCATATCGGGTATAAGCTCTTACCTTCCTTGTGTTTGGATAAATTTTCCTTTGGTTGTTAAGTTAGGGCTTGTATCACCATTTTGATGGGGTTTTGGGTGCATCCAAACCCTTTCTCGAGTTATTCTTTAGATCTGGACCTTGTGAGGTCCAGAGAACCAGAAAGTAGCTAGCCATGTCTAGATAACCTTGGGGTTTTGAAGCTATGAAGCTTTAAGAGGGCCAAAATGGTATATAGAGCAATATACACCATGCATGAACCCCAAGATCAGACCTTTACGTAACTTTTGGATGCTAGAGGGCCAGATCTATGAGTTAAAGTTCCGGATCTGACTTCAGAAGGCCATATGAGTGATGCAATGGAGACGACTCGCCGAGTCCATGAGATGACTCGAAGAGTCGGGTCGGATTTGCCCCGCGATTCGTGACCCAGTGATTACCCGTCGAGTTGGAGGTTAACCCGACGAGTCGTGTGAGGCCTTAAGGGGAATCCAGAGGATACGCATGAACTCGCCGAGTCACACGAGTGCACTCGGCGAGTCTGGTCAATATTGGACTGTTGACTGGAGTTGACTTCAGTTGACCTTAGGGTTTGGTCAAACTGATTAAGAGAGGTCAGGGAAGGGTGGAATGATCTTCCACCCATTTTCTAGGAATGAGAATGTAAGGAGTGTATTAATTAGAAATTTTATCCTTGTGATAGACGGAGGCTAGATCGAGGAGTTCGGGCATCAGATTTTTACTAGCTATCTGACGAGGTGAGTCTTCTCGCTATACTTACCTTGAGTGGTAATTTTATGTGTGACCAGAGAGTCTTATGTGAATGAGCTGTGTATTGAGATATCCTGCTATTTGTTATATGATATATTTACTGTGTATTATATTGAGCTGCTGAGTTGAGGGACCAGAGGGTCCATCTGAGTTGTGGAACCGGAGGGTGCCACTGAGACACATTGAGCAGAGGGTCTTATTGAGTAAAGCCTCGAGTGGTTGTTGTGCGGTGTGTGGTATTTTGGGGAACTCACTAAGCTTTATGATTACCGTGTTATGTGATATGTGTTTCAGGTAGTTCCGAGGATCGCGGCAAGGCATCGGCATGATTGTACACACTGGGGAGAGATGGTTTTATGATTCTGGGATTTATGTTTTATTTGTTGACATTTGAGACACATGTGATTTTGAGAATGATGAAATGAGACATATTTTGTTTTTAAAATGAGAAAAATTGTTTGAAATTTTTACGTCATTACAGTTTTAGACTTGTATTTAACGGAAGTATTTTAAAATGTTATAAAAAAGTATTAAATTGTCATACAAAATCTGTGAAACACTTTAAAAATGTTGTAAAAGAAAGTTTAGAAATAATTGTATGAAAGTCATAAAAAATGTATGAAAAAAAAGGTTAAAAACTTGTAAGAAAATTTAAAATATTTGGTTTAAAAGCACTTGTATTAAAATTATATGAAAGAATAAAAAAGTTAAAAAGAAGTTATAAGCAAAGTTTAAAACATTGTATTAGAAAAACCTATAAGAAAAAAATATCATAAAAATGTTGTAAGAAATTATAAAAAGTCTTACGAAATTTGTAAAAATAAATAAATAAATAAATAAAAATTGTTTGCGTTTAGACAATTTTTTTGTACACATTTAATCATTTAACTTGTTGAATGTGTTCACATATTATCATTGTCACCTGCTATACATATTACCATCCTCACCTGCTATAACAGGTGACACTGATAATATGTTAACACATTTAACAAGTTAAATAGTCAAATGTGTACAAAAAAAATTGTCTAAACGTAAACAAGACGAAAAGATAATTACCCTAACAAGTCATTTTCCCTTATAAAATCTACCATGCCATATAGATACCGTGTTGCTTTTTGTTACATATAACTATTATTGTGTGTATGTGTATAAAAAGATTCTAACACTATGTGTACTCATATAGCTAGATGGTTGGTGAGCAAGCAGAAATTTAAAAGAAAGATCATGAAAATACAAAGAATAAGAACTCCACTCTTAAAACTAAGAAATCTTGATGCACAAAGTTCTTTTTTTTCTTTTGTAGATATTTTCTTAAAATACAAAGAATAAGTGAGGATTCTATAGGACGAGCATTTCTACTTGTAGCACCAATTGCATCAAATAGAGAACTTTATGCCACCAACTAATAATAATGATGTAAGATGAAAAAGGTCAACCAAATACAAAAAGAATCATTTTAAAACCTCAAAAAAAGAAATCAACGGCATTTTAAAGAACATAAATAGAACTCAAAAAAACATGGATAAAATCATAATTATTCATAATCAATTTAACAAAAAAAAATAAATAGTATTAAGCAGCAGAAGAAGACACTTGAAATCCTTGCACAAATTGCTTCAACTTGTCAACTTCACCAATTGCAGAAAACCAATCATTCAAAATCTCCATTGTAATGTAATCTGGATTACAAGCTTGAGTTGTCATCTGATTCATAAGCCTACTTGCATCTTTCAACCTATTTCTACTTGAAAGCCCTTTCAGCATCGCATTATATGTTGTAGTATTTGGTCTAACACCTTTCTCTAACATCCCATCCATTAATGAAAGAGCATCATCAACTTTCCCACATTTGCAAAGAGAATCAATCAATATATTATATATGACATTATTAGGAACAACCTTTGATGTTCTAAGCATTTCCTCAAAAAGATTTAAACCCTCATCAAGATTCCCAGCCAAGCAATGCCCATGGATGAGAGTACCATACGTCACTACTGTAGGGGCATTTCCGTCTTTTACCATTTGTTTCAAGAACTTATGAGCAGTTTCAAAGTCCCCATTTTGGGTGAAGTATGAAATTAGAGTATTGTAGGTGACAGAATCAGGTTTGATCTTGGAATCTTCCATGTCTTTAAGAATCTCAACCGCTTTGTCAAGTTTCTTTTTTCTACAAAATCCACCGATTAAAGTGTTGTAGGTTAAAAGATCCGGTAAAAATCCGTATTTTTTCATTTTTGAAGCAATAAAAGCAGCATCATCTGGTCTTCCAGCTAGAGTCAAACCAGAAATTAAACTATAGTAAGCAAGTGCATCAGGAGACCCTAAAGACTCCATCTCATCAAACAGTCTCATTGCTCTATCGATGTTATTCACATTGCAAAAAGCAGAAATCAATGTAGAAAAAGTAACTGCGTTTCCTTTTATACCCTTTTCTTCTTGCATTTTTCTAAAGAACTCCATTGCGTTACTGATTCTTCCATTTCTACACATTCCATCTACCAAAGTGTTTATTGTAATCACATTTGGAACAATGTTCTCTTTGTTCATTTGATCAAAAAGCTCGTGTGCACGTTCGATTTCACCTGATTTACAAAACCCGTCTATCAAACAGTTGTAGGTTACAACATTTGGAGCACAATTATGTTCTGATTTCATTTGTTCCATTAACAAGAAACCTTCTTCTTGCCTTCCCACTTTGCATAAACCATCGATTAGAGTGTTGTAAAGAACCACATCTGGTTTTATGGAGATTCCATCACTTCCTTCCTTCATCTTTTTAAGCATATCTAATGCATCGTCTACCCTATGAGCTTTGCACAGGTGATTCACTAACATCCCGAAGGTGACAATATCTGGCTTTATGTTATTCTCCTTCATCTCATTCAATACAAGATTTATCCTCTTGTAGTTTCGCTCTCTTGACAACCCTGATAAAAGTGCATTACATGGTCCAGCTTCAAGTTTGCCAAACTTTATTAACCCATGCAACAAGTCCCAAGCTTTATCATTTCTGTGACTCCTGCATAACCTAGTGATTAATTGAGTTAACCAAACATTACAGGGAAACACACCATGTATTCCAAATTTTGGGATCAAACCAAGAATTTTTTCATCGTCTTTCCCACAATTCCATCGAAGCAACACAGAAAAGACAACGCTTAATGTAGTCTCGTTGGGGGGAAACTTAGTATCTGGTTGAAGCATTTCATCGAGCAGCTTGTGTGCATCCTCAAATTTGTTAGATCTCAACAACAAACCCAGTAATGTGTTTCTCACATTGGTGTTTTTCGCATCTGGTTCTAATTCATTATACAATTGCAGAGATTCTTGAACCTTTTTGACATGAAAAAAGTATCTAATTAACAGGATTGCTGAGTTGGAGGTGAGGGGGACCTTTAGTTCCTTGGAAAGGTTGAATAAATCAACAAGGGGAACTGAATCTTCTTCACGCATTGCTAGCTCGATAACAGTTTGGAATATTGAAGGTAACGGTAGTTGAGAAAGAGACGGAGATTGGTTGTCATGAATGAAATGGAAAAATTTAAGAGCTTTATTTGAAGTTTCGAGGTGACGAGCGATTTTGATGAGAGATTGAGGGGGTAGAGAGAGGAGTTGGTGGTGGAGATTGGTGTTGCTTGTCCAATCCTCGGTGATCTTCAGCTGGGTAATAGTGGTTTCCGTCAATTCTTCTTGTGAAGGTGGTTGCGTTGAATCAGGTGCAACGGAGAGGCGGCGGAGATGGGTGGTCGTGAAATATTTATGGGGTTTAAGAAGGCGATGAACGTATCGTTTCGATGCGGAGATTGGTGTCTTCATTGTTGTGGATCAAACTGAAAATACTGTCAAAGAATAAATATTTGGGTGTCGATTCTTCAATTGCCCCATAAAAGCTCGAGTGTGATGATATCATCAAATCTATTGGTCTAAACTCTAAAGTCTAAACCCTTACACTTTGATACTTCACAAGACACAAGTTGCTTTATTTCCGTAGTTTATTGATAAACAGTTTGTTATTTTTCCAAAAATTCGATGACAATCAACTTGGTTATAAGGAGGGTTTCTGGGAGTGCTTTTTGAAGACAAAAATGTTTACTGATGGTAAAATGAGATTTTTAAAAATTGATTGGATTAACTTTTATGATGAATAAGTCAATAATTAAAAGGTGTTTTATTTAAAAACTCATTTTTAAAGTAATTTTGGGTAAAACGCCAAAAGCATATTCAAAAACCAAGTTTTATATGTTTTTTAAAATTAGTTTTTTGAAGTTAATAAAAAAGTCATTCTAAAAATTGTTTTTGAGATTGTCAAACACATTACTGTAAATTTGGTCCTTGTGGTTTGCAAAAATCTTTGGATGGGGTCCAAAAAGTTTCCAGCTTGCACAGAATATCCAAAATCAAGGTTTTTCTGGGTTTTTAGTCCAAAAAAATTTGAAAAGACGGTTATACCCTTATTTATTTACTTTTACATTTTTTTTACATTTTATTAACATTTCAATAATAATAATAATAATAAAATAGGTAAAACTCTATCTCTCTTACGTCTCTCTCTCTCTCTCTCTCTCTCTCTCTCTCTCTCTCTCTCTCTCTCTCTCTCTCTCACACACAGTGTATTTTCATCAGAGATTAAAGACCCATCGACGAATTCCCCTTCTCCGTTCTTCGTGCCACTGAGTTGTGCTTCTCCGACTATTACTAGGGTTTCATCTCTGGATTCAAGACCCTCTGACGAGTTCTCCAACTCCGGCGATAACTCTAGACATGTATCGGTGGTGGAAGCTCCGACATGTAGCAGTGGTGGGATCGCAGACAGAAGGATGAAAACATGGAGCAATAGTGGAATCACTATTAAACCCTCTTTCCAATGATGTACCTTTCAAAATCTCGATACACTTGAGTCAATCCAAACCTCAATTTCTATGCAAACCGTCTTATTGCAGTGAAATTATGGAACCCCTAAATGGAATATGGTTTAGACTGAATACAATCACAATAAATCGAGAAAAAATTGAAAACCCAGATGGTCAGTTTTTCGGCGCGATCCATCGACAGCAAAACCTCATCGGGGGTTGTTGTCTTCGATCCATCGACAACAGTGAGCATGAGAAGCATTTGGATGATTCTTCTTCAATAGGAGGGGTTGCAGTCGAGAGAGAGAGAAAAAAAAAACGTATGGGTGGGTGGGGGATAATATATTTCTTTTCTTTTTATTTTTAAGACAAAATGGTATTAGAATAATTGTAAAAAATAAAAAAAAAGAAATTAAAAGGGTATAATCGTCTTTTCAAGTTTTTTTGGACTAAAAACTCAGAAAAACCTTGATTTTGGACCTTCTGTGCAAGCTGAAAACATTTTGGACCCCATCCAAAGATTTTTGCAAACCACAAGGACTAAATTTGCAGTTTTGTCTTTGATTTATTGCCTTTTCAAAAACCCAATAAGCCAATAAACTGTTTTGAAAACCAATCTCAAATACCCCTTAAGTATCAACTTGCTTTTCAAAAGATTTTTCTAGTAACTTTCTTTTACTAATTACCATGTTTTGAAAATCGGACCGGACCGGCCGGTTCGACCGGTTCCGGTCCCGGATCCGGTTCTTAAATGCCAAAAACTGGTATTCATGTGAACCGGTGAAAACCGGTAAAAACAAGTCCGGCTGAACCGGTAAAACCGGTCAAAACCGGAAATTTAAAAAAATATTTATTTTTTTCATTTTTTGTATTTTTTTTATATAATTAAATACAATTATGACATCATCCGGTTTTTCCGGTTTTTAAGACCGGTCCGACCGCTTGGACCACCTGAACCATCGAACCGGTAAAACGACTGGTTCGGTCTCCGGTCCGGTTTTCAAAACCTTGACTAATTAAGTCATCAATATTTTACTTTTTCATTCCAACTTTTACTTTTTCACTCCCAACTCTTTGATAACTATAAATATATACAAAAGGTAAATTATCTTTGCTCTCTATAAATTACTTAGCTAAAAGTATAGTTTTTAATGCATATTGTACAATCCCTTCTTCCTCTATACAAGTAAGGGGTCGTTTGATAGTTGCTAACTGGGTTAGAGTTAACTGGGTAAAAGCTGACTGAGTTTGAAGTTCTGACTGAGTTAACTTCTGACTGAAACTTGTTGTTTGATTCTACATCTGACTGACTGTGCTAAATGACTGTATTACCCTCAAACAATATTTTTTATAATAATTCCTTTATGATGCACCATTTAATTTATAACATTGCATTTTTTCTATAAAACATTCAACATGAGTAAAAAATTAAAAAAAAAATTAAAGATATATAACTTTTGTATGGACTATTGGCTTGATATACACATGCAATTTTATAATTGATCGAATGATTTCACCACAACAATTTCCCAGATCTGTACATAAAGGATAATTTCATCCATTTTAGAATAACAAAAACACAACTATTCTATCACATATATATATATAATGAGAATACGTATGTAGTTGTGCAAATATGTAATTTAGAAAAAGTAAAAGTATAATGACGATAAAGTATTCAAACCATTAAAATATATATTAGACGGTTGAAAACTTTAGTGGACCAATAATTCATACCACATTCTAAAAAAGTCTTTACTTTAATGCACAAGAGAATTACATAGACAAAAATAACAAAAAGTAAATAAATCAAAAACAAAAAACATGAAGGGAATCACTCATTGTCTGGGATCAACACAACCGAACCCGTTGGTTTTCAACTCTCAAGAGCAATGTGAGATTGGGTTGCTTGAGACAGAGGATACTTGTGATTAACATGAACCTTCAATACTCCCTTTTTAACATTAGAATACAAGGTTTCAGCAGCTATAAGCAGATGCTCTCGACTCGATTACCTCCGATGTATCCGACTCTAAAGCATGACATGCATGAATGCAAAAATCAAAATGGTTTCAGATTTTACTGAGGATTACATAGCCTAAATATGACATAAAGAGGCAGTAATGATCCCATAGTACATGAATATCAAAATTGGCCATAAGTTATGCAAGGACTCAATTGGAAATTATCTGTACAATGCATCCAACTAACCAATTGGAATATATTTGCACAATACTGACTTTGAAATTATCTATACAATTCATCCAACTCATCAATACATCAATACTCTTGAGTATTCTCTGTCCGACTAGTCTTTTACTTCACAATAGGTAAGAAGTCAAAATCTTATACAAATTTCATGAATCTCGAATAATGCAAAGTTTATGAAACCCTTTACTAAAATATGTTATGTTAATAGAAAAGAAGCATACCAAGAAGAATGTATATGAGAAATAACTAAAAAGGAAAGCAACCCTCTTGATATTCGACCTCCATTGATAGTACTTGTTCATGGATATGTGTCCAATTTCAGAAGAAAAAAAACAGAAAAAGCTTGATTTCATGTCCGATTTCAGATCATACAAGTGCAGCAAGATGCTAATTTCATATATGATTTCTTGTCAGATTTCATTGTCATCTAATTTCAGAAAAAACTAAAAAAAAAAAAAAACACGCAACTTACTATCGAGATGCAGAGGCTAGAAATCCGGCGATGATGGAGGGCATACAGAGCAAGCTGATAGAAGAGGACGATGGAGGGTAGAGGCTTGGCAATTTTCCCTTTGAGCGATGAGAGACAGAGGAAGAGGATGGAGCAAAATGGAGGCGTGTTTTTTTCTAAGGGTTAGAAGCGGGATAAAGCATTAAATCTTCCGGTCAGCCTCTTTTTTATCAAGGACCGAATCAGACATTTACTCACCGAATCAATATATTGGACCGGGTCAGATATAATTTTCCCTTTATCAAACAAGCTAACTTTCCTTTTTCATTTTCATTACATGGGTTTTACTATTTTGCGCACACCAATAAAATTAAATATCTTTAAATGTTAAATTCCAATTTTCTGATTGAATTTATAGTTACGAAGATAGCCCTTATCTTTTTCTTATTTATACATTAATCATCTAAGTTTATTCTTTTTTTTATAGAAGCCACCCTATGCTTACTTTCTTTTAAAATTTTAGTGCTTTTAACTTTAGTTTTTGTTTTATTTATAATTTATTTATTACATTTTTCATGTAAATGTTAATTGATTATTTTATTTGTTTGTCCGAACACTCATCTTTTTAACATATTTCAACCATTTTTTCCAAGCTTTTCATAAAAAAAATTGAAACACATTTGCTTCAAAACAATTAATGTTATATGGGTTATTCTTCCATTTGTAAATATCTTATGAAGTGGCTTTTCAAATTATCATATACGTATGACAATGCAAAAAAAAATTGTGGTGCTTTAATCAATTCTCATTCTTAATGCGCGGGCTTGCAACTTTCAAGTTGTGAGTGGTTTTACCGTAGCTAACTACACAAATTCATAAGCACAATGTACAAGCATGTTAATGTGTGGAGTTCACGTTTAATCGCTCAACTTTGTATAATCCATCACTTGCAACCATTTATTTTGTAAAATGATATTTTTCATCCCTTTAATTTTTAAAATATCACTTTCACCCTTTCCACCTTCAACTTTATAAAATATTACTTTCGCCCCTTCATTTTTTAAATTTTCATGTTTATCTCCCGTCCCCGTAGTTATTATAATAATCAATATATACAAAATGTAGATCTTCGTTTTACACACAACATTAATGTAGTTAATAGTACAACTAACTAATGTACAATGTAAAAGTATATCAATGCGTTAAAGTGCAACTTCAATCCATCAACTTTGTATAATTCATCACTTGCAACCCCTATATTCTGTAAAATGATATTTTTCACGCCTTTACTTTTTAAAATATTACTTTGATTCCTTCAACCTTTAACTTTGTAAGATGTTACTGTTACTCATTCGTTTTCTTAACTCATTCGTTTTCTTAACTTCCGTGTTTATCTCTCATCCCTGTAGTAGTATATATATATATATATATATATATATATATGTATATATATATATATATAATATGATTTTCCCTCATCTACTTTGTATAATGCGTATTGTACTACTTTTAATAATTATGTCCCCTACATCTTTAGAGATTATTTAAAAATCATCAAACTTACAAAAATAGTTTGTAAACTCCTCTCAACTTTTGATAAATCACCCAACGCTTATTTCTTTTAAACTTTTACTGTTTTTTTCAAGTTGTGATATTCTATACTTATTTACTCAATTCACATGCCTAACACGCAAGAAAAACATACGTAAAAACCCGCGGCAAAACGCGGGCTCAAATACTATTTTTATACAATAGGCAAATTTTATAAAAATTACTAAGTTTATACGAAAATTTAATTTTGACGCTGTTTTATTTATTGTTTTAAATTGGACACAGGACACTCCGTTTACCAATTAGTTACAATTCTGATTGTTTGACTTGTCAACCAAGTTGCTTGTTGACGTGACATGATGACGTGATACTATTTGGTGACATCGTATTCTAGGTGTCAAAATTAGAGAAAAAAAACTAAAATGTAATGAATTTTGTGATAGTTATCTAAAATATAGCGTTTAAAAAAAATCAAGATAGCAAACGTATCCAAAATGAATTTTTCGGGTAAACATACTTTTCTCTAGTTTATAAAGTTTGTTAAACTCTATTTTTTATACAGGCTTTAAATATTTGTTTTGAGGTTTGTCTTCAACTATATATTACAATGCAATGGCTATATATATATATATATATATATATATATATATATATATATATATATATATATATATATATATATATATATATATATATATATAAACCACATTAAAGCTTAGAAATTGCCTTCAACCTTTTTGGATGGGACAAAATTACAACTTTTGTCTCATGAGTTTTAACCATGGAATAAACGTTATTTGTAAGTGTGTAATATAATTGGATATTTAGTATCATTAGATGGAGTATTATAGTAAATATTTGATTGGTAATATAAACACTTTCAAATTTCAATTAATATAGGAAGGGTAAATATGTATAAATATTAAATAGTTGACAATGACTAACTTATAAGTTTTGAATAGTTGATTAATCACTAACCACATTTTCCTATTTGTAAATGATAATATTTTTAGAATTTAATATAAGACGACGATAAATATGTTAAATTTTAATTGTTAGAAAATGCATGACATGATAACATCTTTAAGGTTGAAGGCAGTTTCTATGTTCCTACGCAGTTTCTATGTTCCTACGCATTTACAGACAGCGTTCATTCACTTGTTAAACTCGCAAGGAAAAAAAAATTAATTTTGTCTCACCCAAAAAGGTTGAAGGCAGTTACTAAGCTTCAACGTGATATATACATGTGTAAGCCAATGCATTGTGATATATATTTGAATGAAACCCTCTCTTACTCTACCAATATATAGTTAAAAAAAATACATCCTTTTTTTCATTACCTTTTTGTAGTATAAAAAATAGACCTTAAAATAAATATCAATATAAAAACTAACATGTAACAAACTTTATGAACTAAGGTATGTTTAGCCGATACTCATTTTAGATACATCTTTTTATCTTAATTTGTTTTTTTATCACTATATTTTGGATAACTATCACAAAAGTCATTATATTTTGGAAACTTCATAAAAGTCATTATGTTTTTGATAATGATGTGATATCAGCTCATGTCGTCGGGTCTTGGTGTCGGATCCGAAACGAGGATCTGGAGTAGGTGTCGTTAGCGAGACCCCGACGTGATTCCTAGCTACCATCATATTACAAAGTCGTTAGAACCGCCCCATGGACTGTGCCCCAGGAGCATACTCTGACAATCAAGTTATATCGGTATGTGAGATGAGATTGTTTCTCCTAGCCGGAGAGAACCATCATGGTGTAACGGGGGAGTATATGGGCATGATGGAGGTTAATTCCTTGAGATGGGAGAGATATAAGGGAAGTCTAAAAGTGAAAGGTCTAAGGAAAAGTCTCTGTCCATCAAGGAGGATATGTTATATTTATAGGGGACAATTAGGTAAAAGGATAATTAGGTCAGGCCATGGGTCATCCCCTAGTCAATAAGTATTATTAACTCGGTACAGTTTGGACATATGTAGTTAGCCCTGTGTATGATTCCCAATAAATATATTAAATGTTGTATAGATATATATCGGGTCTAAATAGGGCAGATAGTGCAATATTTGTCCCTGCTTCGGGTGTGAAAATCAAGACCTGTCCTCGCCCCATTACCCGTTACGTCGAGTAATACCCGCCCCGTTAGGGCGGGTACCCAAATCTGTAGATCAAATTTGCATCCTTATAAGATATATTGAGCATTCGCTAACACCATATGCCAAAAAAAATTATTATCACGATATTAATTACAAATCAAGTTACATCGACATTGTTCCACTCATGGATGTGTTACGGTTCTAATCTAAAAAACCAAAATTTTAACATGTTGTTACACATATCTTAATGTTGCTTTTCTAACTTAATTAAGAGCTTGTTTGATTTAGTTAGTAAAAAGTTAGGTTTAACCCAGAAAACTTATTTTTGTTAAATCACTTGGTAAAAGAGAACTAGCTAGAGCTTATTAGTAGTTTTCAATATCAGCTTAGATAGAATGCTTACTAAACAACCACATCTTTATTAATTGCATAATTAGGAGAGTCACAAAAGAACTAAAATATCTATTATTATTAACTTTTACTTAAATTTATTTTTATGCACTTATATTCACTACGATTTAGTTATTAATTTTTATATTTTCCAAATTTTGACTACTATGTGTCTTACACAAAGATGCATTGTCTTTTAAGTTGTGTCTATGATGATTCGATCATGCTTCCCTATGTTGCCCTTTAGTCTACCAAACAATGAAATGTATTTGTTTAGATGTAACGACGCACCTAACAACATGGTGTTAGACCCATGGTAATGTATGTGTAAGTTGATTAATCAAGTTTTTTAAGCCCCGAAAAGTCTCCTTGTTTTACCATGTTTTACCATAACTATCATCATAGATTGCTAATTGGTTGTGTTCTTGTAGAATAAAAATGGACGTTCATATTGAATTGAAAATTATCAAATGGTTTCATGTTATGTCAGTAATCCGGTGTATACTGGTTTCAAGGGAGTTGAATGGCTTGATTAAGAAACCTGCTTTTATTGTTGATCACACCGTTCTCCGTAACAATAGGTAACAATTTATCATATAATAGATCTTTATCTATAGACATTTATGGTTTTTCTCCGGTTTTGGAGTTTTCCACGTATATTTTGTGTCTAGTTATTCGCTCTATTATTGTTATTGTGAGGATTCTTGAGGATCTTTGAGGCCATTTTACCAACATCTCCAACATGGTGAGTGGTATGAGCCTAGTATTCCTCTATTCCTTTTACCGCTACCTAGTTGTCAAATCCTAGGTAGCTCCCATTGCCTCTTTAGCTTGATGAACGCTAATAAATTGGAAACGTTTGTGTTCTTTGAAAGACAATTTTTGTGTTTGTGGGTGAGTATCACTTTATGAAAGGGCATAACACTTTTGGGGTGTATCAAAGGATACTAGACCGTAAGTGATGTGCAATTTATTAATCGGTTTTAAATTTGTAATCGATTTTATCGGATGTATGGATTGTTACACAACTAGGCAAGTATACCAAATCGCACAATAGTATAATTCGGGTAAGAACGAGTTGTCGAACACTTGGGGACGAGAATGAACTAGAATAGAAAACTCAATTATTGATAGAATAAGTTACAATAGTAATTAAGGGGAATTGAGTTCAAACCCAAGAACAAACAGAAAGCAAATATTGGAAACAAGAATAAAGAAGTACTTTCACTTAGATTTGACTCTCCTTTGCAATCATGGTTGATTCATGTAAAAGTGCAATGGATGTTAGTCATGGTTCACCGATTCCTAAGTTGTTAGATCTCTTGGTGCGTTCATTAATACCATGATATTAAGGACTCTGATTACAATGGTCATGTTAACTAGTAATCCCAAAATTAGTTATTAATTTTATATTATAAAGGACTTAATATGGTAATTAATATTAATGATCATGATATGCATAGAATGGTCATCTAATGTATCTCATACATATTAAAGTCCCTAAGATTTGGTCTATCTTTAGTCATAATTGACAGTGGTCATGAACAACTATGATTCAAGCATACATAATCAGATTGGTCCTCTAGATCATGCAAACTTAACAATAAGTCATATAGATGTAAATAGAAACACATATGGATATTTGATTAAAAAAACACAATAGATTAAACAACTCCCAATAGCCTATTCACAAAATCAACACATGGTATTCAAGGTTCATCTACATATAAGCGAAATAATATGGTTTTAGCCCATAATCTTAGAAACAAAACACAAAGCAATCAAATTAATTATGCTAAACATAATGATTAAGCAAAACGAAGATAGCCTATTGATTACAACCTCTGATTCCTCATATCATTGATCCAATGAAGTCCTCCAGCTTGTAAAATAGCTTTTATCCACTCTCTGACTTCTGAACCTCTTAATCAGCAGATTCGATATTTAGGTCAATGGAAAAAACCTATTTATCGTGGTTCTACCGACCGAATTTGACACGAAGCATATATAAGGAAGACACACCACACATTGCAATTTACTTTGAGGATTCTTGTAACTGGCAGCTCGGAACGACGCATATATAGATGTGTCATGACACACAAGTGTATGAAATTCCAGCTTCTTGCTTGATTAGCTCCAACTTCAACTTTTACTCCCAATTTGTGCTCATTTTCGCTCCTTTTCTGCAACTTCCTGCAATAACTGCATATTTATAATTTCCAAGCAAAATAAGTATATTTTTTCCATATTCACAATAAAATCATAACATAACGTACATGATATCGCCCAAAATATATGTGTAATTATGACAATATCACTAAGATCATTAACATCTTACCTACTGAAAAATGTATTTTGGCTTACACTCTAATCTTGGAAGCATGGAAAAGGATAAGGATAGAGATCAATCTAAAAACTGAAATAGATGTTTCATAGTTCCATTCAGTTATGATAGACACTTGTTTTTATTGACGTGGTAGGGTAGGGGGCGATCATCATGTGACAGTGTCATTAAATGTGACAACAGAGGAGTTTGAGTCAATTGAATTCTCCCTAATTTTGGTCGGTTCTCTCGTATTAATAGTATACAGGGTCCTTAGGGTGTTGTTATCGTGACATAAAATATATATAGGGTTTATCTTCTTGAGAACAATGTAGAAAGAACATCTACTCACTTTCTCACGCTAGACACAACTCATCCTAACTTAGAATCAACATAGAATGATGTGTCAATAATCAGTACCAAATGATATTAACATCGAGTTAATCATAGGCTAATTGAAATCTGTATGGCTTAAAAATACACAAATGTCTAAAAACAAAAAAAAATAACTCGAAAACATTACATTTAAATTCAATGTGAAATGACCTGGTCGCTTTCGGCAAGGCTATGAGGCAGTCTCAGCTTAGCCTATGTCTACCTTATATGTATTAATCTTGTTCACCTTTAACAAACTTTTTACACTTCTTTTTTATAAAAATGTTTATAAAAAAGTTTACGAAAAAAATAATTATACAACCTTATATATGTTATATAGTTAAATACTTGAATTAAAAAATAATTATTATATAACTTGATAAAAGAAAAAAGAAAAATGAAAACATCATTGAAAGTGAATTAAGTTACGAATTATAATTACAGTAGCTATGGAATCCTTTAACAAATATAAACATACTAATTGTTAAAAAATGTATTCGAACATAACTTCAAAAAAAAACAGAAAAATTATTCCAACAAAACATCAAAAAAAAACATTAATAAATGTACTCGAAGATACCGTCAAAAAATTAGAAAAAATTATTTGAGAAAAACATCAAAATATGTTATTGAATATATATATATATATATATATATATATATATATATATATATATATATATATATATATATATATATATATATATATATATATAACACATTAAACAATATATTTAAACAAATCTTTAAAAAAATCTAAATCCTTAAATGTATAATTAAATTAAATAGAAACAATAATAAATAATATAGAAAATTGCATAAATGGTCCCAGTGGCAGGAACAAATTAAATAAATGGTCCCTATGCAGGAAGGACAAATATGTCATTTCACATAGGACTTAACTGAAAAAGTTAACACCGTTAGTCAAAAGGACCATCTTTGCAAGATTTTGAAACCACAATGACCATCTATGTTATGAATTCGTCATAAGGACCATAATTGGTCGATTTTATCAACGATGAGGACCATTTATGTAATTTTGTCTTGTTTATTTTTGTAAAGTAATAAATTAGTTTTTTTTTGAAATAATTTATTTGTACAAAAATGTAACAAGAAATGAAGTTGGAACCATTTTTGAAGACAAAGAGCAATTTTCAAGTCTAAAATGTGTGCAAGATTTTCAGTGACATTTTCTGAAAAGTGTCGTCAATGTTGTTCACAAAGGGTTGTTGGCTTTTAGCGACAGTTGCTGAATTTTAGCCTTCAAGAGTTTTTCCAATCTTTTGCAAGCAATGGGTGCTTACTTAAGTGGTAGCTTCTTCAACAACATCACAAGAAGTTTTGGTCCCTTTAAATATCCCTTTAGGAATGGACTTGGCACTTTTGTGTTGGCTCACAAAATGTCATTAGTTGGCTATGTTAATACACATATCTTTTTATGCATGTTTGTGTTGTTTATTTTATGCAATTATTATGTGTGGTTGATAAATTAGTTTTTCACATGCTAAAATAATTTTGGACAAACTAAACATCACATGGAGTTTGAGTTTCAAAATTGGACATAAGATATAACAAGTTATTGTTTTATAAAATCGATAATAACGATAAATTTTGAAATACTCCATTATAAGTTTAAAAATGGTGATTTTTTATAACTTATACAAACTCCATATATATAAGTAATAAAATGAAGTTTTATTAAAGATATAAAAGGTTCAAATGCATTCAAACTTAATACCGGTTATTAAAATTGAATTGCGTCAAATTATATAAAAACTAGTTTTTTATATAGAACCTTTAAAAGTGATTTTCTTTTGAAAATTAATACAATGGTTTATTATATGCATGTAATAACCATGATATCATATGTTTTTAACTAGAATTATAAAACATATAAAAACCCTTTTTACAAACCTCAAATCTATGCAATCCTTTTGAAGAACACTCGCACGTCTCTTGTATGCACCAGTGGGATAAATGATACATAACCGCTTAGTGTTATCTTTTGATGGTCGGGGGTGTATTCGCAATTTCTATAACCAAGTTATAGGCCGATTACACAAGTTTTTCAAATTAGACGATTTGATCGGAAATCTTTTGTGATAAACGATACCTAAGCAAGAGAGTTCCGAGGCATAAATGGGATCAAACATATCTAATTAAATTTGTTATTAGCGATCCCATATATCTAAGAATTATATGGTAAGATATAACTGATAATCGATATCTATCGAGTTGAATTCAAATGGATGGGATAAAGGATACCTAACCATTTATTTGTTTTGCAACTTGGATACTAGACTTTGATAATTAATGTTTTTGGAAACTAAAAGGGTATTAATTATTAAAGATTTTGTTAAAATTTTGTAGATATATAATTCATTCTCATTATCATGGATTGTCATTTTCTTTAATGACTTAATGAAAAATAACGTTCACTAGATACAACTTCAATGAATGAGTTCATGTCTTAAGAGACAATCTCGTAAGAGATATGAAATTATATACACTTAAAGGTCCTAGTCCTAAACTATTTTCTTTGAGCAATGAGCTTGAACATGATACCTAGTAAAGGCATCACCGTGATGCTAAAGATGTTTCTAACATCAAGCTAGGAATACTTATTCATGACTTCTAGGAAGTCTTGGATAATTTAAACATATATCTGATGATATAACAGGTCAAACAATATTCCAATAAATATAGTGATATTTTATTTAAAGCTAGTTTAAACATTGGAATAATGCAAGGCTAAAAGAGTCACCTAGTGATCCAAGAGGCCCATGTTTTATGGACTGAACACCTTTAAGGCCAAGAAATCTACTAAAGTCCACATAGATGGATCTTGTTTCTTTTGTGAAGAAACTGGACACTAAAAGAGGATTTACTCCTCTCATTTGAAAAGAAAGTCTGGAAGAGACTAGTACGTCTAGTATCTACTAGATAGAACTCATACTTTTCATATAACACTTAGGTACTTGGTACTTAAATGCTAATCCAATATTTGTAAATGGCTTGCAAATATTTATTGAAGAGTACCAGTTGAGCACAATCAAGTTGGAACTACACTCTCGAAGTTAGTTTATTATTTATGCTTGGAACATAAATTACTTGTAATGTAAAACAATATTTGTTTTGGAACAATGTATGATTTAATTTAGCATGTCTAAATCTATGTCTCAGTTATTTTATTCAAATGTTTGATAATTTACTCAATTGTTTTTCATAACGATAATATTCATATTCTAAAATGATTAACTTCTATTTATGAGACTAGATCTCTTAATAGAATTATAAAGTAAATATCAACATTTTATAAATAAAATTAGGTTCTATATGCAAGCACTTTTGACTTAAACTTGTTTTAAATCAAACTAATCTTTGATATTGTTATCTTTATTATATAAATGACCTTCACATATTCCAACTTCAGGAAAAGGATCTTTGAAGGCAAATAATGTAGTTTATTTGACATATGTGAACCTTATTTATATGTAAAGGGTTCCTAATGATATTTTTCATTAAGGTGTAGAGAAAATAATTAAGGAACTATACACTTGGTGTATGACTTCCTTTCTAATGAATGTCTGAGATTAAGCACAAGATACCAAATCAACTTTATTAACAATTATAGTAGTTTTAATTATATTTTACATGGTAAAACATAATTGTGAAATCTTTGTTGAAGGTTTCAAAAGGTTGAGATGCAAACCGGTAAGAACCATCTAAGGCCTTAATGATAATAAAGGATGAATTAAATCTTACGTGATATGATTTGCTTTCTAATCGGTAGAAATATCCTCCTTTTATTGGAATAACACATATAACACTATTAATTGTACCTTGAGTACAAATACCAACTAGTAAGTAGATTAAACATTTTATAAGATTTAGTATGGAAGGGCTCCATCTTCATCTTACTTAATGTTTTATGGATTTGAAGTCGATGTTGCACTAAAGCTTCCAAACCCAAAATCTACTAAATGCATATTTGTATAATACTCTAAATGTGGCTTAGATTATTATATGCAAACCCTCCAAGAATAAGCCCTCTTATTCTTGTGTAAGCTAAGTTAGTAGAAAGCAAGCTTCTAATAACAAAGCGAGTGGGAGGTACATGGAACTTGAAGTAGCTCAAGAACCATAACCTTATGTAGTAATAGTTGGTACTAGTTTTAACAAGGATTGTTAAAATTGAATAATAGCTATTCACAAACACAAATTGTTCGTTTTAATGGTAGAATTCATCTATGACTTGAGAAATATGGAATCTCTCATTGATGATATTTTATTGATGGTTTCTGGAAAATCCATCAAATACCAAGATGCTATGTCAGATTTTGAATCTGATAAATGACTTAGAGTCATGAACATGAGATGTAATCCATGTATAAGAATCAAGTATGGGCTTGATTAAAATTTGTCTCTATAGAAAGGCTAGAAGGACTAAATGATTCTTCTAGAAAGAATAAATTACATGGATAACCATAAACATTTAAAGCAAGACTTGTTATAAAAGGATTTTCTCATACTCATGTCATTGACTATGGTCCTCATCATACTCATGACATTGACTGTGATCAAACCTTTTCCACAATTAGCTATGACTAGATCAATAAGGATATTGTTTGCTATAAATTCATATTCTTAATATGAGATATAGCAAATAGATTTCAAGAAAGACCGCTTTTCTTAATAGACATCTACTAGAAGATATCTATATAGATTAGCCTAGAGGTTTTCTTAATCCAAGTTATCATAACAAAATGTGTAGAGCTTGAGATCCAATTGTGGATATAAAGCAAACATCTAAATGTTAAAATCATCATTTTATGTAAAACCACAAGGTGTGTTTTTATATCAAAATGAATAGAACATGTGTGTTTACTAAGAACTAGTGGGAGCATAGTGAAGATCCTAATCTTGTATGAGTGAGACATACTTAATCATTTGAAATCACATTCTGACTAAGCAAGGTCGTTTACACCTTAACTCGGAAAGTGTTTCTAAAATGAAAGACTTAGGAAGAAGATGATACATTCTTGGAATGTAAAATCTATAAGGGATAGATAAAACGAATGTTAAAAGTTTCATGTCCTTATACATATATTGGCAATATCTTGAAAGGGAACAAGACACAAGATTCTTTTGGAGAATTCTTAGCATTGTTATATGGCATCATTTTGACCTAGCCTCAAAAGTACATAGCTCATAGGCTTGAACTAGATGAAATGATTTATATTCTATTTGCTTGGCAAATGAATTCATCATTTATGCCATATTATGCAAAGGACATGGTATTTGATCATGTTGTAAGCATGTCATAGGATACTAAATGAATACATGGTTAA
The DNA here is from genome assembly GCF_052849685.1 of Lactuca virosa. Lineage (NCBI taxonomy): Eukaryota > Viridiplantae > Streptophyta > Magnoliopsida > Asterales > Asteraceae > Lactuca > Lactuca virosa. The sequence continues at coordinate 4,817,346 of NC_136432.1, read as the reverse complement.
GTTACTGGATGACTAAAAGAGCATTCTAATAGTACTTTAGAAGAACTAAGAGAATGTATATGATACAATCAATTTAGAAAGGATCTTTTTGGAAAGATCTACATAAGATGCTAATTTCTAAACAGATATAAATAATTATGAATTATAATTGGATTTTGACATCTTGATGGAATGAAGAGTAAGTCTTGTTGGAATGAGGTCCAAGAAAAACATAATGACACAATCTACTACAAAATAATAATACACTACTTTTGAAGTTGAATTCAAATATGATTGGATGAATGAGATCATTGAAAAACTATGTTGATTTCTGCCATTCGAGGACCACATAGAAATCTTTGTGACTTCGAGAGTATACTTAATGAAGCTAAGAGACTCTATGTTATGAAAGAACACCAATCATATTCTCCAAGATATTTAACTATACCAAGAGTAAAGTTAAGTATGGAGATGATAGTATTCACAGAATTCACACAAATTAAATTTTGACAGATCCATTAATAAAGTCATTCTTTTGAGCTAAGTATGAATGGTCACACTTCAGCTATAAGACTTTATTATTCTAGAAATGGAGTTTTGATTTAGATTTAGTATTTGGATATTGGAACATTATAACAACAACTATTAGATAATGTTATGATATATTGGGATATAGTCATCACATTAATACTTGTTGTGTTCTATATTAACATGTTTAATCCATGAATAATGTTATTATTCTAAAAGTTCATAGTCGGTTATAATTGTGGGAGCAATTATAAAGTAAGACTAATATGAATTGGGTTGGTTGACTCTCACTAGATGAAAGTAGGCAACGGTTGTAACCAAGTTTCATAGGTACTTGTCAGAGAACTAGTATTGAACTGGCTCGTATCAAGATCATCTCATGAATCGCTATCGTGAATGATACTTGATTAAAAGTTACTATATTTGTATCTTTAACACCTGAGATACATAGTGGGACTTAAGTGTAGGGAGTATTATGCTTTGATAATGGTCAAATGCTGTTCCTTAACCGGGTAGTTATAAAAGCCATTTTTCAGGTATGGTGTGAACTATGCTCTTATGTAGTCAAGATGGGATTTGTTCCTCTTATGTGTTGAGAGTAAGACATCTAAGGTGACTTACCAAAAGTTGAACGACTAATGAGATTGATCGAGATCCGAATCTCATGTTCAACATGATGTGTGTAGCAAAGGGATAACTGATAAACTTACACTATACACTAATTGTAGCTTTGAGCTTTTTGGGAATTGGGCGTTGATAGAATGGCACAAACAGTCGTATGGTATTAGGGGCAGTGAAAGGTTGCTAGACGTTCACCACTGTCTATATCAATCTAATATGAGTCTTGCGCAAGTGGGAGATTGAAAGATCTAGTATGCTCAAGAGTCATATTAAAGTGATATTGCTAAATAACATATGATACTAATGGGTCACACTAACAACAACTTGATACAATTGATTATTTATTAGAAATTAATTTTAATAAATATTCAATAAAACTATTATAATTAAATTGGAAATTATTTATTTCATGGAAATAATAATTTTCATTAGCAAGTAACTTAATATATATCATATGATATGATTTATAAGTCAAGTACAAACTTTTGGACTAGTTGAATCCTTTTGTCTTTTTCCTAAAAGACAAACTTTATATTTTATAAAAGGCTTGTGAGTTTTTTTATAAAAGGTTGACTTATATATATATATATATATATATATATATATATATATATATATATAATTTTTGAAAAAATTATATATATATATATATATATATATATATATATATATATATATATATAATAAAGTGTATGACTTGTTTAATCATGCTTTAAAGGCATGGGAAACACACTTATGACATGGAGACAAGTTTGTCTAAAGTTGAAGAAACTAATGGTTAATAACTTCACTTTTAGACACTATAAATATGAGGCTTCCACTCCTGAAGTTCTTGCCTCATTCTTTCTTCTAATGGCCGAGAGCTCCATGGGAGACTCTCCATCTCTTCTTTGCTTTGAGTTATTGAAGATTACTTGCATATCTTTTGCTTTCTTGAAGTTCATATTGGTTATGAACTTCAAGCTTAAGAGTTTAAGAGTTTTAGACTAGCATCTACATCAAGTTGAGTCATTGTTGGTGTCTCAAAGGTTCCACATTCTTCATCAACTTCCAAGCCTCCCAAGAGGACCCAAATAACTACAAAGGTTCTTATTTCTTCATCTTTCCTTTGGCTGGTGTTTAATCTTTCTATAACTTGCAAGAAGATCCTTGGTGGGCATAAAATGTTTATGTTACTTCAAAAATTAAAGTCTTCCGTTGCTATATTTTTCTAGTTTTTGAAACTATTTTTGAACAAAAAAACCCAACAATATTAATGGTAATTAATTGCTATTTCATGTATATGTTGCACTTGATCTCTTGATAATGTTATTTATTTGTTAATGGTATGATATTAAGGGTAAAGTACAATGGTTACATTGACAATGAAAGTATATTGTTAATGCTTATATAGTAATGAAATGTAAGGGTAAATTGGTCACATTAATGGTAATCAATTATAACAACAACATGCCTACCAAAAAGCCTTAACATCCATAAGAAAATAAAAAAACAACATGGTTACCATAATTGGGACATCCATTATTAACCTTAATTAAATCCTCCATTACATAAGTTTTAATACCATGTAGCAACCATCCATTTTGTATACCAAAACATGTACCCAAAAGCCTGAAAAATATCCAAAAAAGGCAAGCCATAATGTAACACTAAACAAATGGATACATGCTGCAAGTAGTGGGTGTATACCAAAACATGTACTAAAAAGGGCTACCTATACAATTTCCCAACAATACCATCCCCACTTTTGCCCCCATATACCAATATAACTACTCCAAATCTACTGGATAGCTAGATGTGGAACCCTTTCCATCTTTGTCAAAACAAGGCTTCTCCAGCTTTTACAGGATGATCCTTTCTGAGGGCTTTCTTGTCCTTATGAGTTTTACATACCCTTCATCATCAGCATCATTTCCCTCCATATGTGCTTCATTATCCTCACAATCACCCTCATTATCATCTTCACCATCACCCTCACCGTCATCTTGACCATCACCCTCACCAGCTCCATCAACAACTCCATCACCCTCACCATCATCCTCCCCAACTCCATCAACAGCTCCATCACCCTCATTTCCCTCCATCACACCAACAACATACGGAATATCCTCAGCTTCATTTACATCTTGTTAATCAAAATTAGAAAAATACTTATTAATAAAGGATATAAATAGTTTTATACCATCAACATATAAAAATGATGCAGTGAAACTAACCATCTCAACCGGTGGCATATCATTCACTTCAAGTTGTACCCCTCTCATGCTCTCTAATTCTGACATGTTATATCCTGCCTCAAGTAGGTCTGCTGCACTTTCTAGATTCAACTTCACCATCTCTGGTAGAACATCACTTGCATCACCCTCAGTGAATTCAGGTTCATGATTACCCTCATTCTCATATTAACTTTTTTCATTAGTACCTTGGAGAATAGCATCCACTCATAATTATCCTTTGGTTGGCTAATAACAACTTCATAAGTGCACATCATGTCAAGCAAATTGTCATCGTCAATATCTTCATTGTCAATAAAATCTTTCATTTACTCCTCAAAGCCCCCACCTTCAACATGAACTTCTATACCAACATACTCATCAACTAGAAATCTACCTGCTATAATACCACAACCTCTTTTAATACCCAACTTCTTTTTACTTTTAACATATTTAGAAAATGAAGCTTGATTTGGGTCACATTGCACCTTACTTGGCCTTCATCTCTTCTTTGGTGGCTTTAGAATTGGTTCCTGCCTCTCAGGCATATCACCTGATGCTTGAGTGGGTTCACATTGTTCCTTCCTTGACCTTCCTTTCTTCTTTGGTGGCATAGGAACTGGTTCCATGGTTGCATTCTTGCATCCCTTCTGGTTATATCCATACTCAAAGCACTTACGACACCTTACAGTTCTTGTGGTTTGTACTCTTCCTATACCAAATTTTCCTTCATTTTCAATTATCTATCCTTCTATTGACCTTTGGCCTACCATGCATTCTCCTTAACACTAGTGGTAGGGGCTTTATGAAGTCAGTTTGAGGTCATAGATTTGAACCATTCACTAGACTAATGTTAGCAGAGTAACACTTAAGGAATTTATCATTGGAAAACATATCAAAAATATACTCATAAGGTGTTTGTTGTATATAGTTGATGGCTGCAATGACATGAACACATGGTATCCCAACTAGATCCCATAACCTGCGGGTACAATGCCTTCCATCCAAATCCACCAAGTAGCTATCACATCCTCTCCTTGCTTCAAACACATGTTGTTGACTATGTATTATATACTAGAACCTACATCCACAAGTTCAGTGTTAGTATGTTAAAGTGTTACCTCATGAAATTGAAACAAAAGTTACATGTTAGAATGTTACCTCATGTTCTTCCAAAAAGGCTTCATCTTTTCTAGCACTGTTGGACATATACGAGTATTCCATTTAGTGCTTTCCTCAATCATGTGAGCAAACCTATCCATGATGTATATCCTTATTTCTTCAAGCATTGTCATCAATGTTTTTCCTAGCATCCACAATGGTTTTTCCTAGCATCCACAATAATTTTCTTTGCCAATCAGTAGCATGGTACAGTTGTGTTCTGATTTCATCTGCCATACTAGAATTTCATAGGTTTTCATCGCTTAATAGAACATTTAGGAAGATATCCTTACATTTATCAAGTGAGGTCACACATTCTTCCTTTGGTTCGTGGTCCATGTAAATGTCATGGAGCTCAAAATCCATTTCATTCAAGCCATGAAATGGCTCATGTATGCCATCAAAGGGGTCAGCTTACCCTTCGTCTGATGAAACCATTACACCCTCCTGTATTAATACAACAATTTTATCCTAATCTTCTCCAAGAAAACCCTCTTTTCTAAAGCTTTTCTCTGTGTATACATAATTTCAATCGACACTATGCAAAAAGGTGAAAAGTGATTGCGATATAGAGGGATGATGAGGATGTAACAATTTAACGTCCCTAACGGAGTTGGGTTTTCTCCCAAACGACGTTCATGAGCTTCCAGCTAAGCAAGTGGTAACCGACTCATTAAAAGGAAACCAGTTAAATAGGTAAAAACGCAACATTTAATGCAAGTTTGAGGCAAAAACGAACACAAATTTGACTTTGGGTAAACCCGACAATTTTGTGCAAACTTGAAGGTTTTTATGGCATTAACCCTTTTGAGAACTTATTAAACTTCAAATTATTTTTTGCGTAAGTTGAATTTATTAAGTTGATGGGTCGGGGATGAGTCAGGGATAAACCTAAAATCTAAAGGGGAGGAGATTTGATTCCCCACATCCATCGGGGATGGGGTCGATGTTAGGGACTCGGGGACGGAGACATGGATGGTCAATCTTACCCCGTTTCCATCCCTAACAAAAATCACATGATTATTTGTTACCATTGCATTGTGTCCGCTGCCGCAAACCTGTATCGCTCTCTTAGGGGCGGACCCAGGAATTGTTTTTGATGGGGGCAATTCCTTTTCAATGGTTCCATATTTTCCGAAGCCAATTTTTGACCAAATTATTTATTTGATGCAAATTTTAGTATTTTAACATTCTGTTTTTACTGAAAAAAGTTAATATATTATCTATCTACAATCTTTTAGCATATTTAAACAAAAGGGCATGAAGACAAAAAAGGAAAAAAAAATCATCTCGCACATTGCATGTGGTATATGAGTGTACACATTGTTAGTATATAAACAAAAAGATGCAAAGGAATTTATGCAGATTATTGTGAATGAAATCGTATAGGTTTGGTGGGGTTTATAAAAAGTTCAAAACTCTAAACTTTAAGTTTAAATATTTTATTTCTATTTCTAATATTTTTGATTGGACAATTTGCAAACTTACTAGGAAAATGCATAAATTTTTTAGAAGTGGTTATTAATTTTGTGGGGGTGGCTTAGGTCCGTCCTACGCTTTTTACTGTCATCTTCTCTTTGGTTAATAATCTTTTTATCTTATATGATGTTATCGACAAACCGACATCATAAAAACAAATTTGTCCGTTTAACTTGTCATTCATCAAAGTTGGACATCTATGAGTTTGAATCCTATAATTGTCGGTGGACATCCGGTGTAATTTCACACATTAAACACTAGGTTTTCATTGTAGCACTATTTTATCGTAGAATATAATATTTTGATCACAATTGACATAGAGATAATGACATAAAAACCTTTAAGTTTGTTAAAAAAATAATTGTTTTTTAGTATGTATATACTTAAACTTTGAAATGTTTTTGCCAGTTATTTGAAGGTTCCATTCTAATACATTTGTTTAAACCTGAACAAGATTCCATGTCCTTTAAAACATCCCTGATATGATGACGAATTTTGGTACCATATATTAAATTTGGGATGTTATATTTTAAAATTTAAATACTTTTTTTTTTACATTTTGAGGGGTGGAGATCCTATCCTAATTTTTATTTTGCTATGAAAATACAGGATCCTAATTTTTTTTTACTACTCGGAGCTTAATACATTTCAAAATCAAGAATCAGAGGAAGAGAAACCCACAGGGAATGGAGCGGTGTTCCAGCTACTATTGAAGCGACTTTATAAGGCCCAAAAATGCTTTCAGTAATAGGCTGGAATAGGCCCAGATACAAAGCCCGAATTCTAAAACCCTTGTCTTCATCTTCTCAGGCAAAATCTCCGATTCACCCCCACACACTGAATCGATCTCCGATAATCTTTCAACCAGTTTGTATGAAAAAGCGTTGATAATTGGAGGCTTCCATAGAGGAAAGTATGCAGAGATCCTCTAGAATCTTATCTCGATTTCTGGCTTCAAATCGAGGTTATTGCACATCATCAAAAGGATCTGAAAATGATAAGATCGTAGCGTCCGTTCTGTTTGAGAGGCTTCCGGTTGTTATTCCTAAAATCGACCCCGTCGTCTACGGTTTTCAAGAATTCTCGTTAGTTATCCCTATCCTTAAATTCATATGTATTTGTATGCACATTGTTTTCAGAAAAGTCACCACCTGAGTTAAGAAATTAGGATTCCCTTCTGCATTTCAGGATTCAAAAAGTAGATTAGTTGTTAACTTGCAGAATCGGTAAGAATCAGAGGACCAATTGAAAACTACTTCAGTTTGTTAGAATCGATGCAGATTTGAATCGAAAACTAGTATGCTTAATTAACAAAGAACGTTGTGATTGTGCTGTTCATTTCCATTTCATTTTCATCTGCAAGTAATTTTTATATCATCATCAAAATTATGTAGCTTTCGTTGGAGACAGCAGTTTCGTCGTGCATACCCTGAAGAATTTCTTAAAAAATCTGATGCTAGGTAATTTTGCACACTAGTTTACATTTCTTTATTACTTTAAATTCCAATATCATAACATTTTAACTTGTTATTAGGGGTAAGGGTGAATACCACATTGATTTCGTACCAGCTCCTAGGATCACAGAAGCTGACAAAACCAATGATAAAAGGTACATGTAAATGTAATTGCTTCTTATAGTTGCTTCTTTTTCTTTGATACTTAAACTTAAATTATGGATTTTGTGCAACTATTATGAAGGTCACTGCAAAGAGCTCTTGATAGAAGGCTATATCTTCTTCTTTATGGTGATGCATATGGTAGTCCAAAAGGGCAGCCTGTATGGCACTTTCCTGAAAAAGTTTACAAGTCTGAAGAGACCTTACGTAAGGTAATTCTGTGAATTTCTTTGCATATTTGAAACGATTTTGTGGTATTGATTAAAAAAAAATGTTGTTTCAGTGTGCAGAATCTGCACTAGAATCTGTTATTGGAGACTTATCTCATACATACTTTGTTGGAAATGCTCCAATGGGTCATATTGCAATGCCACCATCTGAGAAAAATAAGGATAATTCATCTTTTAAGGTATGTGAGTTATGGTTTTGTTTGTTGGCTTTTTAGTGTGTTCTTGACTCTTATGGATTTTATTTGTTTGTTTTTTTTTTCAGAGGTTTTTCTTTAAATCTCAAGTGATTGCAACAAATAAGTTGGATATCAAAAGCAAGGATTTTGTGTGGGTAACAAAGGACGAGTTGTTGGAGTACTTTCCTGAGCATAGCGAATACCTGACGAGAATGATCATCAGCTAGCTGAATCCAAGGGTCCAGATTGTTCCAAGTCAAAGATTTTTAAACAGTGCAATAATTTGGTTGAAATTCATGCTCAGAATCAATTCATATGCATGTGTTTTTAGTTGTAGGTTTGTATTTTTGAAACTGCATGAATTATGTACGGCATTAGAGGATCCAAAACCCGGGTTTTTGTTTTGATGCGAAAGAATGTTGAAATATAGCCACTGTATCCGTTTTCTAAGATTATCTGTTATATTCAAGTCAATCTGTCTGCATATTGGTGGCTTTCTATTAAAAAGGCTTCTAGTTCTCTCGTTAAGTTTACAAAACAGTATTAGTTTTTTTTTTTAATAATTAACATGTAATCAATATTGAGTGCAAATCATCACCTGTGCCTAATTTTAAAAAGTGGATTGATTGACTTGCGGGTAAGTTACCTCATCAATTTATATCTTACTTGAAGTTAATGATGGGATATTTGGTCTTAAAAGCATTTATAAAAGAAGTCGCCAAAAGAGAGCTCCTTTTTATTGAAGTTGAAGTAAAAAAAAAAAAAAGACATTTCTAGTTTGGGAGATTTAGAGTGTTATGACTAGAATTGGTAGTGGTTGATTGCATTAGTAATGCAATAGGAAGAGTTGATGTTGGTCTTGACCACAGAAGCGGTTGTCGTGGTGGTGCAAGCAATCTGTCTCTAGCCGCCGCCAGCTGGTCACCTCTCAAACTCCCCCTCATTCTCCCAACCAGCATCACATCTCCAGTAGGTGGCGGAGCCTGTTGAGGTTGAGATCGAACAGGTGGTGGTGTAGACATGGTTGTACTTTGAGCTTGCTCGGTTGTACCAACATCAGGTTGAGATGGATCAAGATGGGTGTAGTCTTGTTGCTCTCCTCCTCTCCTTAGGTGCCCGAAAGCTAGAGCAACAGAACGCGGGGAACTTGTACTTTGAGCTTGCTCAGTTGTACTTGAACCAACATCGGTTTTATGCAAACTCTGTACAACACACATAACAAGGAGCATGAGTTGTGACATACAAGGCTAAAATGGTCATTCAGTCCAGTCTTTATTCACACAACCTGTGAAGGCAAAGAAGAATTAGGAACATGATTATTATTTCGGGTGACGCTTTCAACGGTCTGGCTCTTTGTTTTCGTGGCAACACTCCAGGATCCATCTGCTGATACCATTACATCACTAACATCCTCTGCCACCTCATTCAACATCTAAACAAAATCATTCAAAACATCATCAGTTAAATCAATTATATATATATATATATATATATATATATATATATATATATATATATATATATATATATATATAGGATTGATTGCAGACCAATCATTTTAGTTATTTTAAGAAAGTAATTAATGCATATTAAATGTTAAAGATTTAATTAATACTCATTATATCTTCAACATATAATATGCATTAATTACTTTCTTAAAATAACTAAAATGATTGGTCCACAATCAATCCTACATGCACACAATAGATAGTTATCAATCCTATATATATATATATATATATATATATATATATATATAGAGAGAGAGAGAGAGAGATACATATATATATATATATATATATATATATACAGAGAGAGAGAGAGAGAGATACAAGAAACAGCAACGTACTTTCATTTATTTGTATTATAAGGATTATAGCATCCACTTCCATTTCTTTGTATTAGAAGTTAGAACATTCTACTTTGAAATATCTACCAAAATTAATTATAGCAGTGAAAACTGATTTGTGTGTTGATGACACTGCTATAAATAATTGGGTAGATTTTCAAAGTACAATGCTGTAATAGGAAGAAATGAAAGTAGGATGCTATTAAAAACTATATTGCTATTTATTGCATTTATCTCTAAAAGAAAAATGTAGTTAGGTTTTTTATTATCAAGTGAAGGTCTTTCTCATATGTGCATTAGTGTGTGTGTGTGTGTATTGCTTGCCTTTACAAAAGTCTGATCGATGCGTACATCAAGATAGCAAAGTGGGATATTACAGATAGGGCAATTCCAAGTAGGCCACCTTGAGTTCACTTCCATAAAATACTTGTAATCGAAGCACTACAGTAGCCACAGTTAGTTTGTTAGAAACTCAGTTGTTTGAAGAAGAAGAAGAAGAAAATATATCTTCAAGGAGACACTATTAAAACCTCACCTGAGGATGCTTGCAGAGATGCCCTTTCACAGGAGTTCTTATACGAAGTTTACTGTCATATAAGGAAAATCAAAGTTAAGATCGTCTGATTCATAAAAGCCACTCAATTTTAACAACTAAATCAGAAACTATACATTATAAATAGAACAGATATACTAGGATCCCTAATTTGGAGCTAAAATTAAATTGTAAATATAGTAGATATACATTACAGATAGGATAGACAGCAATATGGGCCCAAATGTTACATATTATTCTTAGATGACTATTCTAACTTTGAATCAAACTTCTCTAGGTGGGAACTCGGTCAAACTCGATCAAGGGTCACAATTCACATTAAAAAAAAATGAAAAGGTCGAGAATTTGCTAAATAATATGTTTATTTTTAACTTTATCTAACATTCTAACCCCAAAACTATAGCCTTAAAACTAAAGTAATGGTACAAGATAAACTTAATCTAACATTCCAAATTAGTATTTTTAGTTTTTACTTTATCTAACATTCCAAATTAATATGTTTAGTGAATGTGTATATTTGTTTTAGCGTTATTTACCTATTTTGTTATGAACATAGTCACCTTATGATATTTGTCATATATATAATTTCCCCAAATTTAACTGCTTTATAATTTACCCAACCTTTTATGATTTTATACCATTTTACATGATATTATATCATCTTGTATTACAATACATGTCAACCTAATAGAACCAAAAAAGAAATGTTGTAGATTTAAACTTAAAAGATTATAAAACTGAAAAATAGAAAATTTTATATTTATAACAATATAAAAAACTTAAAACTATGGTGTTAGAAAACTGCAGACAGATTACCAATGTTTTTTCTTTTCCAAATTTTATACTCCAAAAACTTTGTTCCTTCTCATCTTTATATTAAATTTCTACATAATTGAGAAACTTTAAGACTAACAACTAAATTAACAAAGACAAAAGCATAATGTCTAGTAAGCAATAAGAAAGTGGAGCATCCGACTTACCTAATGGGGCAGTCAAGTGAAATAAGTGATGAAGTCCCAATAACATTGCAATCTGATATAGGGAAGACAAGAAATATGTTTACTGAATCATATTTTTGAAAAAAAAAAATATGTTGTAATATGTACATTATGTTTGAAAGATTGACTTACCAGAGTCAACTACAGTAGACATTGTGTGGACATAATCTTTCAATGGAGGAAGATCAGGAGATGGATTTAAATTCATAAAAGCTACTGCAATAATATATTGTCCTGAATTTGTATAAAAAGCCAGCATGTTTTAGGAAAAACAAAAGCCAACTATATATGTTTCAAAAATGTAAGCATACCATCAAAGTCCCCAAGAACTTGTAGTAAATTTACTCCATACTTTATCATTTTCGTCACATTTGATGGGAGTTGTGGTCCTTTACCCTAATACACATATTACATCAGCAATTTTGGTGCTTAAATTCATGGGGTATATTTCGATTACATAGATTTAAAGATATGAAAATTGGTTTTCCACTATTTGAAGTCTGTTTACCATGGTGCTTTTGGTCCTCTTAGGTACTCCCTTACCATTGATGAGAAAGCTAGAAAAGGAAAGATAGAAATACAATGAACAGAAAACCATTCTAAGAAAATATTAAAAACCACAAAATTTGTAATCTTACTCTACATTTGATGGGCTGGCAATACATGCAGCTGTATCCATATTGTCCATTCGAGCTACTAAAAGCCACTGTAAGAAGTAAATATAACATCAAGTGATATAATTTACCTTGAAGATTGATTTTAAGCTAAACATGTTTAGGTGCATATTATTTGCTTACCAAATTTCGACAGTTGCGAGGCAATGTACCCTGAGAGATGTGAAAATCAACTACAAAAGTCCCATATCCAGCCTGTGAATTAATTAAACTTGACATTATAAAGGCATAATAAGAAACTATAGACGATCTTAATCTGAAAATGGATAGCTGGATATATCATATATTTACCTTCACATCAAATGAAGTAAGTATATTTTCCACCTTCATTGTTGGATAGAATCTGGATGTGGAAGACACAAAATGGGAAGGATGTCATTTATTGAATTAAAATGCAGATGTACTCTTTTTAGTTAGTTTTGATAAACCATTACCTTAAGATTATGTTTGAAACACAAGAATGTGCATAGGTTGGCTCAATACTCATTTTCTCTGTGTCTGAGAACCCCTTGCATACCTAGCAATAGTTAAAATATATATAGGGTTATTACTTCATGAATATAAAAAAATTAATAGTAATCAGTAACCCAAATTAGTTAAAATATATATAGGGTTATTACTTCATGAATATAAAAAAATTAATAGTAATCAGTAACCCAAATTGGCCAAGAAAGAACTTAAACCAACCTCCTCTACGATCATAAGGAGATCAGCTTTATCTCCATCTGAAAACCAGCCAACTTTACAAGCAGCCTGTTTGGAAATGTTTATATATAAATATGTAATATACATTATGTAGTCAGACACATACATAGAGATAGAAGTCACAGAATGAATCGCAACCACATTGAATTGACCAGATTCAGAAAATGAAATGAATATCTGAATTGTTATTTGATGGACATGTATACCTTGATAGGTAGCATGAGCAACATCAATGATGGTTGTTGCAATTCTGTTTTACGCCTATAAACCTACAATCACATAGAAGTAAGGTGATTAACACAAAATATATGTAAAAGACTAGAGCTGACGATTTGGAACAATCAGTGTAATGTGTAAATAATAATTCGGTAACAAAACAATGACATTTACAACTAACCTCTCTAACAATCAAAAGTAGCTGGGGAAGATGAAATGATGATGGAACTGCATTCATCGCGATAGCTGAATCGATAGTGCTACATTACCAATAGCAGAAATTGAAGTATATTAAACAAGTATTAGTCATGACTATAAGTTGATCGGAGATAGTTGCCAACGAACACCCAATCATTTCTACATGTGGAAACAGTGTATGGATAAAATTGCACATGTAACTATATGTAATCTTATATCTATTAGAAAAATTGAGTGTTCGATAAGGGAAAGACACCAATTCAGTGGTTAAAAATCAAAACCTTCCTAAAGTTATGCAGGTCTTGCTATACACCAACGGATTGTCGGAATCTTCTGTCCGAATATACGCCGAAGCTTGGTTTATGTGGTTTTCTACAATCTTCGCCGCATTTCCTTTCAGATACTCCATCTGTCTTCTGACGCTGGCGCTCGGCGTCGCCGCCGCATAGAATTCTGACATTCTTCCTCAGTTCCTCATTCACACTGAATCTCGATTGATGCGAATTTCGAGAGGATGCAAAACGGTTTCCGGTTAACGGCGGGAATTGCGTACAAATTCAGAGAAAACACGTAGATTACCTGTTCCGTGCTTGAGACTTTGAGGATTTGCTTCGAAAGTGCGGTAACTAATTTAGCGCTGTTGAAGCGATCGCTCGAGGTTTAGGCGGTGTTTGTTTTTTCGAAGAGATAGACTGCTGTGCTGTAACAAGGCAAAGTGTAATAAGGTAAAAGTAAAGTGGGAAGGTTTGAAAGGGTCTAGGGTCGTGCCAAACAGCAGTTTTTAAGTAAGAAAGACAAAAACAAACAGCTAAACAACTGCGAATTGTGCGTGTGCTGTGCTAAGAATCAAGTGTTGTCCGTGTGCTGTGCCAAAAAAAAAAAAAAACAAACAAATCCTTAGACGGTTTGAATATCGGTCATTGTAGGGGATATTATTCCAGTGAAACACAAATTTACACACCCAAAAAAATAAATAAATAAAACATGAAAGAAAGGTTAATATATATTTTGTATATATTTGGTCATGTCCCGTGTTAATTTGTTTAAACTTTAAACATTTAGTCTTTATAACCTAGGGTGAACATTTAGACTCGTAGATCGGACATGAACATGGACCTTTTTTTGGACCACCGGGCCGATTCTTAATTCTAGGAATTGATCAAAACCGGTCCGGTTTTTTTACCAGTTCGGTACAGGCGGTTCGAGGTGAAAACCGGTTTTGGACCGGATTATTTAAAAAAAATCTTTAAACAAATATATCTCATTCAATCTATGTCGGATTGACATGCGGTTTTTTCCAACGTGTAATTTAGAGTTTCTACATGATTTTAGACTATAATTTTATCTTTTTTGGTGTTATATTCAATGAATTACAATCTTTTAAAGCTAGTATATCAAAACTAAAATATTTCAGCTTTTCAGCTATAATTTTAAACTTTTGTAAGTGAAAATCTTTAAACAAACAATACAAACATATCTCATTTGTTTTAAGTTAGATTGACATGCAGTTTTTTCCAACTTGTAATTTAGAGTTTGTACATGATTTTAGACGATAAATTTGTTGTTTTTCGTGTTGTGTTTAATAAATTACAATCCTTCAAAGTTGGGATATCAAAGCTGAAATATTTTAGCTTTTCAGCTATACTTTTAGACTTTTGTATTCTTTGAAAATCTTTAAACAAGCATATCTCATTCGTTTTAAATCGGATTGGCATGCGGTTTTTTCCAACCTGTACTTTAGAGTTTGTACATGATTTTAGACTATAAAATTTTATCCTTTTTGGTTTTATATTTAGTGAATTACAATCCTTCAAAGTTAGGATATCACTAACAAATTTTATAGTTGATTGTATAGTGTATACCCCTAAGTACACAACACAAAAAAATAGGCGGTTATTATATTTTCATCATACAATGATTATTCGATCCTTTTTCTTCTTTGTATCATAATTAAATCAACTGAGGTTATTCTAAGCTATAACTTCAATCAAATAAGAATAGTTTCTTTCGTTGGTAGACTATTCCAGTAAGATGGAATCGAATCCGATTACCATATTTCTTTCTTAGTTTTTATCAATTCCTGTAATGTAAAAAATAGCAATTTGAATATTGAATTTTTGAATAGAAGAATTATATCTTTTTTTTGTTTTTTTAATGAGAATCAATCTATTTTTATGTTATTTCGTACTGTAAAATTCTTTTCCATGTGGGATTATTTTCCCGCGAGAAGTAATGAGAACAATGATAGAATGGATTGCTACCTATGCCTAGATCGAGGATAAATGGAAATTTTATTGATAAAACCTTTTCAGTTGTAGCCAATATCTTATTACGTATAATTCCGACAACTTCAGGAGAAAAAGAGGCATTTACCTATTACAGAGATGGTGCGATTTGACTTTTTTTTTATTAATCTCAGCCTTACGATAAATACACATGATTCGTGATGGGGAAAAAAAAGAAAAAAATCTACGCTTGTTGAAGGTAAAGTTTGGAAATAGAACAATTCCTTCTGTCGTGTATCCTCGATTAATGCAGCTTCAGCTACTTTTTAGACTACTATTTTGAATTTTATGTATCTTTGACAGATAAATCATATGAAAAGGGATCTCGGTAGAGTACCGAAAAATTTTGACTTTGAAATGGTAATAGATATGGTGGCGTTCTTTGAAAGATTCAAGACAAAAACAGAGTTTGTTTCGGCTACATCAAAACCTTTGGTAAAATTCAAGATATACATCTAAGAAATTGGTTTTTACAACCAATGTTTCTCGAAATGGTATGTAACATCCTGATGTTCAGGTACTTCTAAAGTCATCCCTATAATTTTATTTCATGTCAATTGGTCAAGTGGTAGCACCCTTGGGTATAACTAAGGTTTGGACACAGCGTGTTGGAGGCACCAATACGACATGTCTAGATATGAGAAGGCGTGGGTTTCATTTTGAGCAACACGGCGTGTTGACGGCTGGAATGAAACCCTAATCTTCCAGGTTTTTCTCCCTATTTAAAGGAAAGTGAAGGCTAGGGTTTGTTCACCCTCAGCCCCCATTATCCCCTCAATCCCTGAAAGAAACCCTAATCATTTTCTCTCCTATTTGTAAAGCTAGTTTGGTGTTTTGAGGCTAAAAGAAGGAAGAAGGTGGAAGAAGGAAGCAAAGATCTAGCAAGCAAGCCTCATTCTTCGGTTTGGCACTCTCCTGGACCTTTGTAAGTGTCCAAGACCTAATTTTTATCATTTAAAGTTGTTAGATCTTGAGTTTTTTTTCCTTTTGCTCCTTGTTCTTGTATGTTGCAATGGATGAATCTCATAAAGTTTTCAACTTTATGAATCTCTAGGTCAAGGTGACCTAGTAATGTCTTGGATCTGGTATATAACCAAGTTTTGATTCCATGCATGAGATTAGGTCATAAATCCTCATTTTGACCTAATATGGTTTCAAGACATGCATTATACATGTATGTATAAAAAGCACCAACCTTTGGAATGGTTTAGGTGTTAGAATCACTTCTGGAAAGGATGGACTTTAGATCTTAAGGATTAATAGTATTTTTGTTAAGCCCTTGCATTATCAAGCTTGTGATTTGGGTTTTTGGACCTTTTTGGTAGTCCCAATGGATAATTGGAAACTTTACCCTTCCTAATCACATTTTGGTCTAGATCTGAACTTTGGAGCTCTTGAAGTTGAAAAGGCAGCTGAATGTATTAGGTTGTTGAAACTCAGGCGAACACAGTGTGTTTGCAAGTCAACACGACATGTTGGATGAGGTTTTCCCGACTATTTGGATGCTCGCGGAACATGGCGTGGCCAAGGGGAACACGACGTGTTGGGTCAACATGGACTGTTGACATTGACCGTTGACTTTGACCAAGTTGGACCTTGAGGGTATTTTGGGATCTTGATGGAATTGGTGACTTGGTGGAAACATGTATCGGTTAGAGAACTGAAATTTCAGAGTTGGACCTCATCAGTTCTGTTCAGTCTGCGAGGTGAGTTTTCCTCACTGTACTTACGGGTCGAAGGCACCAATGTCGGCCCTTCAGATTGTTATTTTGGTTTATCGTATGATGGTGTGCTATAGTGATCTGTTAGATCTAAATCCTGGTAGATAGGATGATGTTATGCTTAGTGATCTGTAAGATCTGTCTGTTGTTTGCTGACTGGTTATTTTCATGCTTGTCTGTTACATATATATATATATATATATATATATATATGTGTGTGTGTGTGTGTTTGTGTGTGTCGACACGGTATATGTGTGGTTGGGTTCAGGCGGCCCTGCTTTGTGCTGAAGGCCAATAGACCCAGGGCGTCCCGGCTAGACTAAAGGCCAGTATGGCGTACCAGTCTGGCCGAAGGCCCGAAGAACGCTCCAGATAGGCTGAAGGTCGAATGTGGCGTACCGTTCATGCTGAAGGTTCTGTGAGTGTACCAGGTAGACTGCAGGCCGGTAGGGAGCTCCATTCAGACTGATGGCTCTGTATGCATGTTGTTTGTTGTTATTATTATGACATTGTGATGTGTTGGTAATTTGGGGGAACTCGCTAAGCTTTGGCTTACAGTTTTGGGTTATGTTTCAGGTACCGTAGAGGATCGCGGGAAGGCGAAGGCATGATCGTGCACCTCATCGTGTTTTGTTTTATGATTTTGGGAAACACTCTAATATTGAACATGTTTTGAAAACTATTTTGTAAACAATGATGATTTATGGGCTGGTCTTAAAAGTTTAAATTTTTCATGAATTTTATGGATGTTACAGGTTGGTATCAGAGCCTTGGTTTCAGTGAATTGGAGGAAAACTCGTGTGAATCCAGTCTCAAACTAAGGAAAAAGATTTTTCAAACAATTTTCAAATGGTTTTCAAAATAATCAAGGAGGATGTGATGTGAACGATCAGTCGGAGCCAGTAAGTAGACCCCAAATTACCACGAAGTTATTTGAGATTATGCTTTGATATGTTAGAACAACATGCTAGTATTGGGATAGGGACCTTCTTGAATTATATGATAAAATTTCATGATATATGATGTTTTATCTCTTATAGAATCTCTGACAGATTGTTGTTTGACTCTTTCGCGTCTGAACTAGCTATTATGTGAATACGCTAAGTCACATGCTACAGGGTTTAAATGATCTTAGGATAAAAGATTTGGTCCTACTGCGCAACTCTTGTCTAAGTCCAACCGTTGTAGGATTGAATCTTTTAGTCTAAGATTGTTTAAACTGTAACACCCCATTTACTTAATAAATAAATAAACAAATTAATGAATGAATAGTAGCCCTAAAATTTATAATTATATCGCAAGATGTTGGTCTCGAGGAGTTCACTGTCATAATTTTAGAAGGCGGGGATTAAAGTGTAAAATGCGGACTTAATTTGTAAGTATAATTGAAGGCAGGGACTAAATGGTAATTTCTGGGACTTCATTTGAAGATATTTTGGAGGCTAAGGGGCTGTTTGGTAAATTAGGGATCGAAATTGAGAGGAATTATGGAAGCAGGGGTGTAATTGGTAAATTTTGTACCTAAATTGTAATGGATTTTAATGTTGAGGGTTTAAATGGTAAATTTTGGGTTAGTTTCGAAAATATTTCTAGTGGGGAGGGGCCGATATGGTTAAAATGGGCAAAAGTTTGATGAACACGGGTTACACCCGCCACCCCCCTCATGCAGCCTCCATATATATATATATATATATATATATATATATATATATATATATATATATATATATATATATATTCAGGTGTATTAGAAACCCTAACCCTAAATGATAACACCCAGCCGCCACTTTATACCTTCTAGTCGCCGCACCACCACCTTCACCGTGGAGATCGGAAACCACCGAACGACCGGCATTAGCCGCCGTTTGCATCGTCGAAGCCCGACAGCTGCCGTCTCCGCCCCTGCACCGCCTTCGTGAAGAAGACGAAGTCACCACCGTTCCCTCCATAGCCGCCGCTGCAAACCGCCGCATCTTCCTTACCGACGACGACCAAGCTGGCGACGAAGTTCGTGACGTCCGCCATTCCCCTTCTCCTCCTGTTTCAGCCGCCGCCATGAAGAGCCCACATCCGCCACCTGTCGTTTCGCCGGTCGGATGTCGACCGCTCTATTGCCGCCATCTTCTGCCGCTGCTGCTACTGTGTTCGTGTTTGCGAAGTGGGTTGCTCAGTTGGGAATCAAAAGAACCGTCGCCACCACCATGAGGTGGTGACTGTCATCGCCGCCTTTCCGTGTGGCTTCCGCCACCGTGCGCCACCAGGTGGGTGACTGGAGTTGTTTTGTGATTAGATAGAGGGTGTATTTTGCTGTGAGTGGGTGTTGTGTGAGGGTTTTGTGTGGCTGGAAAACCAAGGAAGCCACCACTACCACGTGCACCGCCGGCCACCACTAGGGTGGCTATGTGTGTGTGTTTATGTTAGTTAGTGTGTGTATTTATTTTTGGATTAAAGCCTTGTAATTGTAATTAGCAAAAAGAATAATGAAAAGAACCATAATCACCACCGTGAGGTGGTGCCCACCGTCGTGAGCCGCCGTTGACCACCGCTACCCGAGGTGGTAGTGGGTGGTGCCCGACTAGTGAAACCCTAATAGGCCTAATGAAACCCTAATGGATCTAAGGACTTAGCTATTGAGCCTATTGGGTTGGGATTGGGTTGGAAACCCTAATTAGGGTTTAGAAAACCCTAATTTTGGTATATGGGCATTGGACTTATCGGGACCCACATTTGGGCCATTGGAATGGAATTGTGAATTACACCCAATCACACCATATGACTTATCTAGTAGAGTGATGGACTTATTGGATTAAGTCCTTAATGGGTTAAGTGAGAAACACTTAACCTTAATTGTCATTTTATGTGAAACCCTAATTTTGGGAATTTGATCGGGACCCGCACTTGAATTATTCACTAAAATTAATATATTAATTAATAATCATTTGCAATCAACCTAAGTCAATATTGGACTTAATAGATTAAGTCCTTAATGGGTTAAGTAGGAAAACTTAACCCTAATCATCATTTTATGTGAAAACCCTAATTTCACTTGGGCTTTGGGTTGGGCCTTTCTATTGGGCTTTGACGATTGGGATACGGATGGGCCATCCAAGAATAATCATATGGACTAGAACATGCCGATGGGCTTTAGGGTAAGGCCCATATGAGGGTTTGGGCCCAATTTGGAAAATTAGGCCATAGTTTGAGCCTTTATGATTATGAGATATTGGGCCATTAGAAATGCCAAATGTTTTGATTGGACTAAATGGTTGGGCCTTTGAATAAGACCATGTAAAGGTTTCGGCCCAATTTGGAAAATTGGGCCATATGTTGGGCTTTGATCCTAGTTTGACTTTTGGGCCTTTGGATTGGGCCTTGGGCTTGAATCAAGCCAAAATGGGGTAATGTAGCCTGTTACTCCAATAACTTATGGTTATGTGTTGGGACCCAATTATTAATTGGGTGATGTTTTGATATTGACAGTTCGAGAATCTGTCATCCAGCAGTTATGGTTGTGTTTGCGGGACTTTAGCAGTGTGAGGTGAGTTACCTTCCAGTAGAAGTGGGTCTAAGGCCACAATGCGGACCCACTAGTAGGAGTTTTTTGTTAGATAATTGTCTTTATGATAATTATCTGGTATGCTCTTATTTGTTATGTTTGTGTGCTAGGATCCTATGTGATACATGTTAGTAGTAGTAGGGGTGAAATAGTCCCCGGATACCGGTTGAAAGATACCGAAGGGGTCGTCAAAACCCATGCATGCCTAGCAGTATGTTTATGTTATGTATTATGTGGTAGTGATAGGGGTGAAATAGTCCCCGTTATCCGGTTGAAAGAGACCGAAGGAGAGGCCAGCACCCAGATATGCTAGGCAGTTATCCAGTTGAAAGAGACCGAAGGGGAGGCCAGCACCCAGATATGCTAGGCAGCTATCCGGTTGAAATAGACCGAAGGGGAGGCCGGCACCCAGATATGCTTGGCTATGTATGTTACTGTATGGTATGTGGTATGATGGGGGGACTCACTAAGCTTTGTGCTTACGGTTTTCAGTTTTGGTTTCAGGTACTTCGTTTTCAAAGGAAAGGAGCCGGCTCGATCGCAGCGCATCACACTATATTTGCGCACATGAGATCTTGGGGATTACACTCTGATATTGTTTTATGATAACATGTTTTGATTATTTCTACTTTGGTTTTTGACATGAGATGTTATTATGGATGTTTTATTACTTATGGTTTTATAATAACTTATTTAAAAATGAAATTTTCAGCCTTGAATTTTGGGATGTTACAAGTTGGTATCAGAGTCTTGGTTTGAGGGATTCAGGCACACTCTCGGGTGTGTCTGGACTCAAACTAAGGACTTGGTATGAAAATTTTCAAAAGTAAAATCATTTTATAAAAAGAAGTTTGAAAATAATTTGAAAAGAGAAAAGGACTTTGAAAAGAACAATGTGTGTGATGCGTGCAATCAGCCGAGCTCAAGTAAGTTTTCCCCAAGATACCCATACATGTTATGATATGTTATGTTGTGATATGATTATGAGAACTGCGTGCTAGATTAGGGCTGAGGATCTAGGAAGATGCCTTATATGCCTATTGGATGTGCTTGTAGACTTGCGTGCTAGTACTGAGCAGTCAGTGATAGGATGACCTATTTAGATTATGCTTGATTGTATGAGCCTTTGAATTTCATGTATAGATTCCTGATTAGAGGATAGAATGATTTGATCAGAATATGTTGGTTAGATTTTCCATTGTCTGAATGTTGCTTGCTTTGTGATTTGTGGGACTCTTTGTAATGTGAGCTAGCTATTAAGTGAATATGCTAAGTCACATGTGGCACAGACTGGATAATCTCAGAGTGATAGATTTGACCCTATTGCGCAGCTCTTGTTTGAGTCCAACTGTTCTAGGGACAGATCTTTTACTCGAAGGATTATCTGATCTATGTTGCATGTGGCTATATTCATGAGGTGGCTAGTTGACATACTGGGAATCTATCAGCAGCTGAGGACTGGGTGAGTTTGGGAACCTAGGAAAGCCTAGGATATGTTTCAGTGGGTTAGTAGTGAAGATTAGTGAGATTTGGGTGCATCAGTTTGAGGAAGTGACTTGGAGGATTCAGGAGGATTGCTGAGGAAAGTATGGATAAGTGTGGAAGGTAGTATTGGGCCCGTACTACTGAAAGCACAGAATCCATACTCGAATCAGTGAGAGTCTTGGAGAATCTGAGAAGCTTCGGGGAGGAGTTTGTGACCCGGTTTGGGGACAGAGGATGTTCCAGCTATTGCAGCTCAGCCATTGGCAAGTGAGCCAATGGACGTGACAGGGTGTCAGACCCTGAAGGATATGAATTCCAAGAGTTTGCAGATGCGAGATCGATTTGGAGCACTTTGAGAAGAGAGGGTCGTGCCAGGTGCATATAGTAGGGGGTCCCGGGGAGAGACCCAAGACTTCTGATCATCAGGTAAAAGGCCAGCAGGGCCGGAGTCAGTGAAGCGCGTGCGGGAAAGTACATAAGGGGGTTTGGCATTCCAAGGATTTAGGCTGCTACAAGTGTAGCGGGGTTGGTCATGTCAGCAGAAGGTGATCAGGATTCCTCCAGATGTTGCGGGTATGTCATCTTCTAGTGCTACTAGGTGGATGTTGGGAATCTGTATCGCTTTGGAATTGTGAGTGAATTTGGATAAGTCAGATCTCGAGTCAGTTTTCTGCTAGTGTTTGGGTTATCAAGGATCATATATGCCAACCTGCATGCCAAAAGGTCCTTGATGAACCCACAGAGGGACGTATCTTGCGTAGTGGGTTCCGCGTGTACCATTACCATTCTGGATCTTCGTTAGGATCTGTGCGGGGTATTATTTAAAGAATATTCGGGCAGGGTTAGAGCGATAGTTCTCCAGTGAAGTCAGCGTTCAGTGATTCTATCATGGTTCAGGTATGGTCGACAATTGTCTATGAATGAATTTTGGAGTTCAAGGCACTACCGTTGCTAGGACAGGATTGGTAGCATGAAGATAGTGGAGTCAGTTGCGAGTGTTAAATGCATGGGTGTTCGGTCATTGGATGTTCAAGAGAATTGCATTTCTCGCATGGGTTGTGTTCGGTCAGAGTTCAGTAGTGCTGCGAGATTGGGGGTAGGAACGAGGATTTGTCGGCTAGAGTGAATATTAAGGCCTTCAGTTGACAGCATGTGAGATGGATTGAGGTGTCAGACTGGACCATATCTCAAGGGTACTCTTCAGGATTTCATAGAGTGGGCGATCTTGAGGTTTGACTGGTAATCGATCGTTAGCATTGGTAAGCTCAGATTGTTGACAGTGGACTATTAGAAAGTAAGAAGATATGCTTTTCCACTCTCATGTTCCTACCTTATACCGGGTAGACGCCTTCAGCTCAGCTACCTAGATTATTAATTGATTACCCACCAAGGTGCTTGATGATTATTCTCCTTTTGAGCTTCTTTATTCACGAATACCTTAATATATCAATTTTCGTATGTTTGGTTGTCGGGTTTATCCCTATCTACAAGACTACTCTGCTCATAAGCTTTCCCCAAGAAGTATTCCTTGTATCTTCATTGGGTATAATGCCCAATACAAGGGATATAAGTGTCTCGATCCCAACACCTCTCAGATATATATATTACAAGGCATGCCAGATTTAATGAACTTTCTTTTCCATTTTCTGGTTCTTCTGATCAACAATCGCTTGACAACTTGGAGTTGTACTCTTTTCTTAATGATGGGCCACCTGCCCAACACACAACTTCCTCAAGTCAACCTGGTATGCCTAAGCCCAAATCATCCATTGCCCCATGTAATTTGTGTAACCCTGACTTGGTGTCACACCCCAAAACCTGAACGGTGGAAACGTTCGGGGGTGGAGGACGTCATGTACAGTATCACAACAATGCATAATAGTAAACAAGAAACAACATCATCCATTGCATTAATAATATAATTTTAATACAAGTGTGTTCTGTATAGTTTATAAGACATCAAAAATATGAATCAAAATAAGAGATGATTCTTGAACGTGCTCCATCTTCTCAAAACCTGGTCATCGGTACCTGTCTACTGGTGACCTGAGAATACAAGTTATTTTGAAAGCGTAGATCAGCATTAAATCTGGTGAGTTCATAAGTATTTTAGTGTCATTGCTTGTATGGAAGTGTTTGTAAATGTTTGATGTAAATGTTCATCAATGTTTGTAGTAATTGTTTGTATCTCCTAGAAAATCCTATATTTTCTACTAAATAGTAGCCCTCTACCAAGGCCTAAATGTTCTGTGTGTTGTGTTGTTTGTAAAAGTTTGTATCTGTCCCAAGTATGACTATCATTACCTTTTATGTGAGAAGATCACAATGTGAATGCAATGGGAAAATAATAGTGTACAGTAGTATTGTATGTAAGTAACTACCAATGTACTAACTACCTTAAACCAGTTTGTTAATTAAGGTAAAATGTGATATGATTGTAACCATACTTGATCGACCAGTATAACACGACGCTCTAAGGCATCGAAATGGTATGACATTAGTCACCCGTAGACCTGCAGGTCCCACTGTAGCTAGCAGTAAGGTATAGGATAGTCAATCTCGTATAGATCTATACACCAGTTCATGCTCTCCATCCAGGAGACTCTGGTTGCAAAACGTGACACATCAGTAGATTGTCATGCCATGAAGTAGTGGCTCACATTAATGTTATAGTGTTCTAGTGTTTGTATAGTATGTTCTAGTGTATTGTATGTTCTCTCTGTACTAGTGTAGTGTATGTTCTCTTTGTTTCTCATCATAGTATGTTCTCTTGTATAGTGTAGTGTATTGTATGTTCTCTTAGTTTCTCATCATAGTATGTTCTTTCTGTTTCTCATAATAGTATGTTTGTATTGACTCATGAATGAACTGACTCTTGTATGTTTCATAGTTCTAGTAATAGTAAGTAGTGACTTCCTAAACTATACCTATTATAGTTTACAAGTAATGTTGTTTGTATGAGTGAGCATGTTTGCATACCTTTGCTACCCAAAGGTATTGAACTGAATGAAGAACTTTAATATCTATATACATACATATAATATGTAACTAAGATTCAAACGACCTTCGGACAAACAACCGATACCCTAAGTCCATAACCAAACAAGGAACAGGAAATAAGGCGAGTTATCAATCCTAAGTCTTTTCAATCCTATTTATATAACTATATCTATATAGACATGATTTGACAAAGTATAAGTTTGAAAGAGTTTAAGTAAAGAATTTAGTATGTAAAAGAGTTTATAAAACGAGTTGTAGTAGTTTGTTTGATAACACAGTTTGAAATGTAAGAAATCTGTCTGTTTGATAGTTATTAATCACATGTGATTGATATAATAACTATGATTTTCAACTTGTATTCCCCCCCCCCCATAAAAGCATTTAAAATCATTTAAAAGATAAGTTAAGGGGTATGAACTCACCTACACTGAGTAATACGAATGAAAGTTCGGTTTGTAGGATGTTAAGTGTCAAGTGAAGACTTGAGCACAGCGGATCCTAATAAGCATATAACGACATATATATGTATATGATTAGTGTTTAAACGACTAATTATGCAAGGAAAGACACCCTAGGATATAGGAAACACTTAGATTCAAGTGCTAGAAGTACCAAGGGTTGCATATAATGGGTGTATGGCCACACCTTGGAGTGTACGGCCAGAATGGTGAGTTTCATGGGTGTGTACGGCCAGAGTGTACGGCCAGAGTGTACGGCCCAAGTGGGTGTGCGGCCGCACACTTATGTTGAAACATGCCAATGAGTGATTTAAAGTCTTATTATGCATCTAGGAAGTGTGTCTTCACCAATGCTTAGCCTTAATGGAAGTTTAATGCCATTTTGGACCTTAAAAGGGGTATGTACGGCCTCACAGGGAGTGTACGACCGTACACCCTTGATGATCATGTAAATATGGTCAAAAGTGTATTCCAAGTCTCTAACTTGCATCCCCTAAGTGTTCTTGATCAAGTGCTAGCATAGAACATGAGTTTTGAGGCCATTATGCACTAAATAAAGGGGTGTACGGCCACATGGGGTGTGTACGGCCGTACACTCCTTGTTGATCATGGCTTGGACGTTTTCTAAGGAGTATAAATAGTAAGTAACAAGCATAAGGAGTGATACTTACAATATAGAAGCCTTTAGGGGTGTTTGAGGTCCAAAAACTTAGTAGGTGTTCTTGGTGTTCTTGGAGAACACTTGAAGATCTAAACAAAAGGAGTAATTTCATGGATGAAATGATAGATCCTTACTAGATAGTGTAATAAATCATCAAATCAAAGGAAGAAACACTTACAACTTGAAGATCTAGAAGAACAATCGGATGATACTTGAGAGAGAAGTTGATTTCTTGGCTTAGGACTGTGAAAAGAGGTAAATGAAGGCTAAGACTCTCATTTATACATGAGAGTGTACGGTTGGGATGGGTGTACGGCCGTACACCCATGTGTGCGGCCGCACACACCTCATGAAGGGGTGTTTGGCTCAATTGAAAGGTGTTGAACTCAAATACACTCATCCCTAGCCTCATACCTTGGTTATACTAGGCTTAGAACACTCAAATTGACTCTAAACAATGCTAGAAGATAGTAAAAATGAGTCTGACCTTGATTGATTTGAATAAGTGTACAAGATAGAAATTTCGGGTTGTCACATCATCCCCCCGTTAGAGAGAATTTCGTCTCGAAATTAGAGTTTAAGCAAATAAGTAGTTACAAATAACTAAGCGAAAAGATGAGGATATTTCAGTTTCATTTGATCCTCGCGCTCCCAAGTGAATTCAGGTCCTCGCTTGGCATTCCAGCGAACCTTCACTATCGGGATACGACTTTGCTTCGTTTGCTTAACCTCTCGGTCCATGATCTCTACAGGTTCTTCCACGAAGTTGAGGCTCTCGTTGATCTCGATCTCGTCGAGTGGGATTACAAGAGTCTCGTCGGACAGACACTTTTTCAAGTTCGAGACGTGGAAAGTAGAATGTACGTTACTGAGTGCGCGAGGTAGTTTGAGTTTGTAAGATACAGGGCCGATTCTAGCGAGAATCTCGAAAGGCCCTACGTATATTGGATTTATCCATGCTTTCCGAAGCGTATCAAGCCCTTCCAGGGTGAGACCTTCAATAGAACACGGTCGCCAACCTGGAATTCCAAAGGTTTCCTTCTTTTGTCTGCGTAGCTTTTCTGTCGGTCTCTAGAGGCTTTCAATCGTTCACGGATTTGAACGATATTCTCTGTCGTTTCCCGAATGATTTCCGGACCTGTGAGAGTGCTGTCAGGAACTAGTCCTTTAGCTAACTGCGTGTCACCCACCTCAGCCCAGCACAGAGGGGATCTGCACTTTCGGCCATATAGGGCTTCAAATGGAGCAACCTTTATGCTTTTGTGATAACTATTATTGTAGGAGAATTCGACAAGGGGTAGATGAATATCCCATGCCTTTCCAAAGTCAATCACACAGGCTCGCAACATATCTTCCAGAGTTTGAATAGTCCTCTCACTTGGTCCGTCGGTCTGCGGACGGTAGGCTGTACTCATGTCCAGCGTAGTTCCTAGGGAACTTTGTAGCGACTGCCAGAACCTTGAAGTGAATCTACTATCTCTATCAGAGATAATGGATATGGGAACACCATGCAGTCGTACGATCTCCCTGATGTAGGTTCTAGTTAACTTCTCCATCTTGTCAGTTTCTTTGATGGGCAGGAAGTGTGCGGACTTGGTTAACCTGTCTACGATTACCCAAATGGTATCGAGACCACCCGTTGTCTTGGGCAACTTGGTTATGAAGTCCATTGTGATCCGCTCCCACTTCCATTCAGGTATCTCCGGTTGTTGAAGTAAACCTGATGGTTTCTAGTATTCGACCTTAACCTTTGCGCAAGTAAGGCATTTACTCACGAAGGTAGCAATCTCTGCTTTCATGTTAGGCCACCAGTATAGCTTTTTAAGATCCAGATACATCTTATCTGGACCTGGGTGGACGGAATATTGAGTGTTGTGTGCTTCGGTCATGACCAAGTCTCTGAAACCACTGTGTCTCGGTGTCCAGATCTGATTCATGAAATATAAGGCTCCGCCACCCTTGACTTCCAAGTTCTTATCCATCCCTCTCAGGGATTCACCCGCCACATTTTCAGGTTTTAAGGCTTCGAGCTAAGCCTCCTTAATTTGTGTGGACAGATGTGAATGGATAGTCATATTCAATGATTTGACTCTATGACCAGAGTATTCCTTCCGACTTAGGGCGTCAGCTACTACGTTGGCTTTACCCGGATGATAACGAATTTCGCATTCGTAGCCACTGAGTAGCTCAACCCACCGTCGTTGTCTCATATTGAGCTCCTTCTGGTCGAATATATGATGTAGGCTCTTGTGGTTTGTAAAGATAGTGCTTTTCGTACCATACAGGTAGTGTCTCCAGATCTTCAGAGCAAACACAACTGCTCCTAACTCAAGATCGTGTGTGGTGTAGTTGACCTCGTGCGTATTTAGCTGTCTTGAGGCATAGGCGATGACCTTACCTCGTTGCATAAGAACACAACCGAGTCCTTGATTTGATGCATCACAATAAACTACGAAGTCTTCTATCCCCTCTGGGAGGGATAGTATCGGTGCGGTGCATAAGGCTCGTTTCAGCGTTTGGAACGCTTTCTCTTGTTTCTCTTCCCAGTCAAAGGCCACGCCCTTCTGGGTCAATGTAGTAAGCTGTTTCGCGATCCTAGAGAAGTTCTGAATGAACCTACGATAGTAGCCAGCGAGGCCTAGAAATTGACGAATTTCTGTAGGCGTCTTCGGTCCTGACCAGTTCTCAATGGCCTTTATTTTGGAAGGGTCCACATGAATTCCCTCTTCATTAACAACGTGACCCAGGAATTCGACTCTTCGAATCCAAAACTCGCATTTAGAGAACTTCACGTAGAGCTTCTCTGATCGTAATGTCTCCAAGATCTGATGTAGATGCTTACTATGCTCTTCCTTACTACGAGAGTAGATGAGTATGTCATCGATGAAGACAATGATGAACTGATCCAAGTAAGGATGGCACACCCTATTCATTAAGTCCATGAATACTGTGGGCGCATTAGTCAATCCGAATGGCATCACTACAAATTCGTAGTGTCCATAACGAGTTCGGAAGGCTGTCTTCGGAACATCCTCCTCTAGCACTCGTAATTGGTGATACCCGGATCTCAGATCTATCTTCGAAAAGTAGTTCGCCTCTTGAAGTTGGTCGAACAAATCGTCTATGCGGGGCAGAGGGTAACGATTCTTAACGGTAAGCTTGTTTAGTTCTCTGTAGTCGATGCACATACGAAACGATCCGTTTTTCTTCTTACGAACAAGACCGGAGCTCCCCAGGGTGAGAACCTTGGTCTAATAAAGCCCTTGCTGAGCAGTTCGTTAAGTTGACTGGATAGCTCCTGCATCTCAGCTGGTGCTAGACGATGGGGCGATTTGGCTACTGGGGTAGCCCCTGGAACTAAGTCGATTCTGAACTCGACTTGACGCTGGGAGTTCTTCTGGAAAGATGTCGGGAAAATCGCGTACTACTGGAATGTTCTTAATGTCCTTCTTCTCTTGGCTCACATCGACAACGTGAGCAAGGAATGCGCGACATTCCTTTCGCAAGTACTTCTGGGCTTGAATACTCGAGATGATACGAAGGTTCGTGCCGGGTTTGTCGCCATAGACTACTAGAGTTTTGTTAGACGGCGGATTAAGGCGAACAGCCTTTTCATAACACATGATGTCGGCACGATGCAGACTCAACCAATCCATGCCGATAATGACATCGAAACTTTTAATTGAGACCGGCATGAGGTCGATTGAAAATGAATGGCTATCTAGAGTTAGAGTACATCCTATGTATATACTACTAGTGCTCTCAGTCTTTCCGTTAGTCATTTCTACGGTGAATGGTTCTTTAAGTGCACATGATTGTTGTTTAAGCAAGTGAGCAAATTTCTGGTTCACGAAACTCCTCTCCGCTCCACTATCAAACATAATGCATGCATAAGAGTTATCGAGGAGAAACGTACCAGTGACCACTGTGGGGTCGGCAATTGCTTCCTCGTGGCCTATAGCCAAAACCCTTCCTACTCCACCGGCATTTCTTGCCTTTGGGCAGTTCCTTTTGTAATGGCCCACCTCGCCACCACCGTAGCAAGCCTGGCCCACACCAGTGTCGGGGACTTGGTTGATTGGCCTTGTCGGAGATTTGTAGAAATAGGCAGTGTGCCCCTTCCTGTTGCAGTTAGAGCACTGCATTTCCCGGCAGGGTCCAGTGTGGTGGAAACTGCATTTGTTGCACTTCGGTAAGTTTCCAGCGTACTGCTTTACCGGTGCAGCAGCGGCAGGTGCTATCGCAGCATGAATCGCTACGACCTGCTGCTTTTTGGCAGCTTTCTGTGCAGCGTTCTTCTTCTTGTTATCCCAGAATTTCTGCTTGTTATCTGCGGCCTTGGAGGGTTCTGAGATGGCTAGGGTTGTTGTTGTTGACGGGGTACAGACTCCATGGTCAATGAGCCGTTGTGCCAATCGCTTGGCACTATCGAAGGTAGCAGGGTTTGAAGCTAGTACATTCCCCTGAAATGGAGGCACCAGCCCCCAAATATACATTTTCACCTTCTTTTCTTCAGAAGGGACCATTCCCGGACATAGCGCTACCAGATCGCTGAATCTGGCAGTGTAGGAGACTATGTCGAAGCCCTTCATGGTTAGGCTCCAGAGCTCCTGCTCCAGCTTTTGAACTTCGCCCCTCGGGCAGTACTCTTTGATCATGAGCTCCTTCAGAGCTTCCCAGCCGATAGCATTCGCCACTATAAAAGATAGTGACTTGACATGGCTATTCCACCATGTTAGAGCTCGGTCCGCGAAGGTGCAGGCGGCAAATTTTACTTTGCTCCCTTCCGGACAGGAGTAGATCTCAAAGATTGACTCCGTCTTCTCGAACCATTGCGAGAGGGCAATGATTCCGCCAGTTCCATTAAAGGCCCTGGTTTTGCAGCTGGTGAAGTCCTTGTATGAGCACTCTCTAGAGCGCACTGGATTTCGACAATAGTAGGAGGCACATTAGTTCCACTCCCACTAGTACCGGTCGAGGTGAATTATGCTAGTGCTGCCGTAACAGCCGCATTCACAGCAACTTGGATAGCTGCTGGGTTGTATTGAGGAGGAGGAGGAGTTTGATTTGGAGTTATTGGAGTAGTGCGCCTCGTTGATCGACGTGGAGGCATCTTGTAGCTATAAGATCACAAAGATGAAGATATTGGTAAGAATTTGATAGAGAAAATGATGAGAGTGACACATGGACTAACTCTCCATATTCCAATAACACAAATGAGAGTATGATTGAATGTAGATCTAATACTAGGAGATGAAAGCACTTGGATATTAATTTCCATGAGATTAGATATCTGTCAATAATATTGGTATTACAGATGTAGCAAGTTCGGGAAAAATGACCTAGGAGTAGGTCTTACATCAAACCAAGATAGGAAAATTTTGACAGAACTAAGACATAACCAGACTTAACAAGTTCAAAGTCTTATCATAGATAGGAAACTAAAACTAGAGCTTTTACATAGACCTAAGTTATATCCAAAAGAGAAAGTTGAGTAGGCTCTATCTACGACGAGAACCACTAGAATGAGTCCTTGATTCTGCCAGACGACGCTCCATATCCCTCATGCGTCTTTCATACGTTGCCTGCCGAGCTCGAAGTTCCCTGACTTCAGCTTGGGTTGTAGTAAGATCTCTCTGCAGGGCCGCATTCTGGTTCTGAGTTCTTTCATAAGCAGACTCCAGATGGCGAATGCGTACGGTATTGACTCCCGCATCGGCATCAACTTCCATGATTCAGTTGATGGCCGCTCTACCCTGCTCATCATTACGAGCAATTCTGCGGACCAGAATAGGTAGGACTCTGTCCGCTGAGCCTCCCTCGCTCAAGTTATAGAAGCTTCGATCTCCGTTGTAAGGTAAGGGTTGACCCTGTTCGATCTCCGTTGTAAGGTACAGGGGTGTGGGACCTTGAAATGTTGGATGAGGGTTAGGGTTTGGGATTTGAGCCACTGGGGGTAGGTTGTTGACTTCAGGTTCGGAGTCAGAATCCTCCGAAAAGTTCTCTGCGAAGTCATCATCCAGAGGGATTGGATGATTTTCTTCTGGATCTGCATCGAGCCATCCTCCGTTACCTTGGTTGGGAAAGTACGGGTCGCCGTGGGGATGGAATCCAGCCATAATATCTACGCGAGAATAGGGATAAAAGAAATAATTAATAGACGTACTAATTAAGATAATTATAGGATGATCGTTATTAGTTACTTCAATACTTGCGTAGTGCATACCAGTTACATGAAATCAAAACAAGATAGACCTTCGAATAAGTGACCCTAACTCCAAATCCACAACCAAACAAGGAACATGAAATAAAGCAAAGATCACATATTCTAAGTCTATGACACCTTAGTCACATATAACCTTAGCGTATCCACTAAGCAACTATTGACCTACTAATAAAGACCTTTAGTTCTCAAACAAGTAATTATAGTAACACAAAATACTCCTATAGTATTTTAAGCTTATGTTCTGTTCTAATGTTTTCATTGTAGTAGTGTTGGTAAGTTTTTAGACTTGCTGCAACACCACAACCATTCCTAGGCACATGTTAATCACTTCTCGGAAATATATAGTTGATCAGGCTATATCACTCCCAGATCTGATCATATGTTCCCAAGCCTGATTGTGTTGTTCAACAATCGTAATACTTTTTTTCCGTCCTAGTGACACTGATTTTAGTATGAATGCAGGTATGTATACTTAGTTAAATATTTTATTATTTAAAAGTATAACTCTTGGTCAGAGTATTTTAATCCCGATGTGTTTATAGTTTGTATATCTTTTATGGGTTGATATACTCAATTCACTATAAACAGAGCTCTGATACCAATCTGTCACACCCCAAAACCTGAACGGCGGAAACGTTCGGGGGTGGAGGACGTCATGTACAGTATCACAACAATACATAATAGTAAAAAAGCAACAACATCATCCATTGCATTAATAATATAATTTTAATACAAGTATGTTCTGTATAGTTTATAAGACATCAAAAATATGAATCAAAATAAGAGATGAGTCTTGAACGTGCTCCATCTTCTCAAAACCTGGTCATCGGTACCTGTCTACTGGTGATGTAACACCCATAAAAATTTAGCCAATTTAAAACATTTTAATTCATCCAAAAACCATTAAGTTCATACATCTCGTTTTCAAAATAGTTAAAACATCAGAGTATCCCCAGAACCATATTACATAAATCATAAAACATGAGGAACGGTACGATCACGCCTTCGCTTTGCCACTGTCTCCTGAAGTACCTGAAACAAAACACTGGAACTGTAAGCCCGAAAGCTTAGTGAGTTACCCCCAAAATACCAACCACATATAACCATACTCATATCATATCACAATACCGAACATCCATGCGCATCAGGTCTACTGTGTGACTGGTCCGCCCGCACCGGGCCTTCAGTCCACTTGGTCCACCCTCCGAGTCTAGCCATGTACATCGAGTCTACAGTGTGATTGATCCGCCCGCACCGGGCCTTCAATCCACCTGGTCCACTCTCTGAGTCTACAGTATGACTGGTCCGCCCACACCGGGCCTTCAGTCGGCCTGGTCCACTCTCCAAGCCTCGGCACGTCTGGTGCGCCCTCTTGGGGCCTTCAGCCTATCCGGACCGCTCGCTGGGCCTTCGGAATATCCGGTCCGCCCTGGGTATGTTGGCCTACAGCACAAAGCAGGACCCGCCTCAACCCAACCCCCGTCAAACAACCATGTGCACATAAAACAATTAATCACATAACAAATCCTTAACCAGACAATCAGTCTAACAGATCACATAACATATCAACATCCTAACCAGGATTCCGACCTAACCGGTCACTAGCATAGCATTACCCTATATACCGGGTACCGACCTTAACCAGGTCACTAACATAACATTACCCTATATGCGGGGTACCGACCTTAACCAGGTCACTAACATAACACCATCCTAAATACCAAGATGCAGATCTAGCAAGGCAATAACATAACAACAATACCCGGATTTCCATCCGATAGAGGGCCGGCCTTGGTGCCGTAGACCCTGTCGATATAGTGAGGATAACTCACCTGCAATTGCCGACTGAAGAGGTACGACCAAGCTGCTCCGACCACCGATACGAACTTCACCACAGCACACTACCAAGGAACCAATTCCATAAATACCAAAAATTACCAAAATACCCATGGAAGTCAAACTGGTCAACTCTTGGTCAAATTCAAAGTCCTCAGTCAAAGTCAACCTTCCTGGTTGACTCTACTCGCCGAGTCAACCCGTCGACTCGTCGAGTCCTCATACTCAGAAAACTCCCATAACACGACTCAACTCGCCGAGTCGCCCCAAGACTCGTCGAGTTCAACGATCTCGGAATCCCATCCTGTCCAACTCACTGAGTCGTCAACCGACTCGCCGAGTCCAAGGCAATCTTCATCAGACTCGCCGAGTTGTTCGTCCAACTCGCCGAGTCCATGCACATGTTCATACAACTCGTCGAGTACACCCATGTGACTCGCCGAGTCTCTTCAGTTCTCAATCCATACATAGGCTTTTCGAGCCATGCAGGGGCTCCAATCCATAGATCCACTCTTCTACAGCCTAACCCTCACATAAAGTTGCAAACTTTATGTGAAACCAAGGAGATATAAGCCCAAAACACTCTAGGGCTAGGGTTTATGACAAAGGGGCTTCACCAATAACTCTTAGACAGGAGCTTTATGGCATTAAGGACCATCACAAGCTTAGATCTGGAGTAGCAACCTCAGATCTAAACTCCAAACCCGAAATAGATCTCAAACAAGCTAAGGAACTCCAAATCAACCACCAAGGATGAACCCAAGAAGGAAATAGCTTAAGATAATGGCTCCTTACCTCTGAGATGTGCCCAAACTGATGTAGATCCCAGATCTACACAAGCCCCTTGATGCTAGCCTCTAATTTCTCAAGCTCCTTCCACCAATTTCCTCTTCCAAGCTCCAATTTCCTCAACAATGAAGTCTCACATGAAATTAGGGTTTTCTGGAACTCTCTGGGGGGGGGGATTAGGAGGCTGGGAGGAGGAAATAATGTCCTTTAAATAGGGTGTAACCCTCGGGATTAGGGTTTTCTCATTCCAGCACCAACTCATCGAGTCCAAGCAGCCGACTCGGCGAGCCGGCCACTTAATCCGCGATAGAATCCCGCTCCGACTCGGCGAGTAAGCGGACCTACTCGTCGAGTCCCCTTCCTAAATTTACACTTTGCACCCTTCAACTTCTTGCTTCCGAACTTGGGATGTTACAATTCTCCCCCACATAAATTAGGCTTCATCCTCGAAGCCTACGACAACACAAACTTCCGGATGATACTCCCACAGTGCATCCACTGATCTCGAACCAACCCAGATTCCTTCAAACACAGTTATCGAATCCCTAAAATCCATCTCTTCCCTTGCAGGGTCCTGATCAACTGCTCCAAGCCGGCCACCGGCTTCTTTTCTCTGATGACCACTCATCAACTAAGTGCCACCTGAAGACACTACTTACTTCCGTCTTACGCATTTATTCGCCACCTGTGAAAACTGGATACCACAACACCCACTGAGCTCCTCCAAGACACTAATCCATCTTCCTTCGCTCAAGATTGGCGATAACCCTGATAACTTGCAACATGGAACGAATCCTCATGATGGAATACTCCAGATTGGAATACCTCCACATACATAACTCAAGCCTACAACCATACTCGGAACTAAGGACCTTGTCCTTGCGTCACCCTCGAACCCTTCGGTTCGACACAACGGAGTGCAACCCACTCACACCTCCCTATCACGATCTCTAGGTCCTTGACCTTCGACTGTAATATCCTTATACAATCCTCAACACCGGTCCAGACTACTCCCGAGTCTGTTAACCTGCTGTCTCACCTTTCTCTGTCCCAATCTCCAATCTGGAACTACTTTCCTTCTCCTCTTCCAAGGAGACTGAAAACATGCATGCGCATCATCCAACATTGCCACAACCTCAACGGGCATCCAACCCGTATGTGCTTCCATATATCTGGTACAATCCCAGTGCTTACTACCAAGCACTTTCGATCATCCATTTACTCCACTGCCTTCCTTTCAGAGGACCCAAACTCCTTCCGGAGCTACATACCTTCCCTTTCCAGGAAGTCTACTCAACAACCCTTGCCGCACCTATAAGTGACACTGAGCTAAACTCCACTCTACACTATCCATGTAGAGCAACTGCCATTCTCGAACTCCCATATACTCCGAATCCGATTACATAACTAACAAGGCCCACGCACGGCCTCCAGCCAACTCCATCATCATGATCAATACTTGGGGCCAGACCATATCGATTACTATTGCATGGCGACATATTCACTCATTCTCCGCATACAGATCCACTAACACATACAGAGTCTTCAGCATAACTGGACCGCCTTACCAGGCCTTCAGCCTATCTGGACCACTCTCAGAACCTTCAGCATGTCTGGACCGCCCTCCTGGGCCTTCAACCTGTCTGGACCGTTCTCCGAGCCTTCGGCCTGACTGGTACGCCTTCCGGCCTTCAGTCTATCCGGACCGCTCAAAACTGTCGTACGTCACCCTGAACCATTTTTCCCGGGAATCTCTCCCATGTGGTCTGTTCTAGCCCTCTTGGGGTTCCGAACTCCAGTTCCGTTCCCGGAATCCTTTCCATGGCCTAAACCCAGGCCTCACATCGACCAACTACCTTACCTGAAATCATGGTCTGTTCCCTGCCCCACTTGTCTATCACTTGCTCCAATCACGCCACACTCTCGGCTAACAACACTGATAAATCTAAACAGCTAACCAACCCTGAATACTTGCTGTTTTCACCGGAGAATTTTCCAATTCTCCCCCACTTAGTGTACCAACTACTAACTTCCGCTGACAAACCGGCATAACTCGATCGACCTTACTTGATAAAGTTCCCCCTTCACCAGGAACCAATTCTCTTCAGAGTGAGCAACCTCCACAGTACACTTTCCCGTCATCACACATCCCGAACTCCAAGGAAGTTCGAATCTCAACTGAACACTTCTCGCATCGCAGTTGCTATTCCTAGCAACGAGATCATAAACCTTATCCTTCGACCAAGAATACTCCTGAACGCTAACCAACTACAACTCCTAACTACTAAGATCCTCAATCATACTACGAAACATACGGAACAAAGCAGACAGATTTACAATACCACACAAATAACAATATAACAAGATGGAAACATACCCGCAGCTGCATCTGGCTCTGCCCTGACCTCCTCTGCTGTAAGCTGGAATGCGCGTCCCTGAGCCCTCGGAGGCTCCGCTCCTCCCTGACCTCCACCTGTAATCCTCAACGTGGCCGGTGCTGGAGCCTGCACCGGTCTTGCAACAAGTTGTGGACAGTTGACCCTCAAGTGTCCAACCTGATGGCAATGATAACAAATCCTCATATCCTGCACCGGAGCCGACTGAAGACAATCCCTCGCATAATGCCCCTCTTTCCCACACTTGCGACACGCACCACCGGACCTACAAACTCCGGCATGACCCTTCCCACACTTCTCACAAGTGTAGCTGCTCTGACCTCCAACCCTAGAGTCAACGGTTTTGGACCGTTTCGGCGCCGGCTGCGACTGCACCGGGGCCTGCCTCTACTCTCGCAACTGCAACTCAATCTCTAACTCGCGCCGCCTGGCGGCCTCCTGCAACTCTAACAAGGTATCACATCTCTGTGTGGACACAAACTGTCGGATATCCCTCTTGAGCATACTCAGATATCGGGACATCTGAGTCTGCTCCGAAGCAAACTCCGGGCAAAACATCGCCCTCTCAGTAAACATCCTGGTGATCTCCGTCACCTACTCTGAATCCTGCTTCAGCTCCAGGAACTCTTGAGCCAACCTCTCTCTCTCCACCTGCGGAACATAACGAGTACTGAACATCTCCCGGAACTGATCCCAAGTAACCGCAGCCCGCTGCGCATCAGAATAAGATCCTGTAGTCAACCTCCACCAATCCTTCGCCCCGAGCCTCAAAAGGTTCAGAGCACACCTCATCCTCTGATCAGCAGGGCATGAACACGTGAAGAAACAACCCTCCACGTCTGACAACCATCTCATAGCAACGATCGGATCCTGGACTCCATCGAAAGTAGGGGGCTTCGTATTATCGAAGTCCCGATACTGAAAACCTCGACCGGTTCCTCCCCCTGCCGCTGCTACAGCCGATGTAGCTGCCGCGACAGCCGTCTCCGCAAGAGCTGCATAGCGCTCATCAAAGTACTCAACCATGGCGGTCTTGATCGACCCAAACATCTCCGACAACTCAGCCCGGAACATAGCAGCAACCTCATCATGCAGGATCTCCTGAATCCTAGCATCCAACTCATCCGTACTCATCCGACGAATGACCTCGGGTGGTACTGACCCATCCTGACCACCCTCTCCCGATCCTGATCCCGAACCGGATCCTGCCCCGAAACGTCTCGTAATCGCCATACTGCAATACACCAACAAGACCCTTAGACACATCACATATCCACCCGGGGAACTATCTCATAACCGATACCCTAGAGAGTTGTGACTTCCTTGATACACATATGGGTCCTGTGCTTTCAGTAGTACGGGCCCATACTACCTTCCACACCTACCCATATTTGTCTCAAGTATCACCACAACACTCTAACTATATACACACACACGGCGAACGCTCAATCCTCACTCCTAGAGGAAAGCTGAATATCTCATATAAGGAAAACCCTAGGCTAGTAGGCATCACATAATCAGGCAATTCTATCATGCAATTCCTGAAATTCCCTAGCCTAGTACTAGCATGCTGTTCTAACATATCACATAATCAAATAACTTGTATGGTATTTTGGGGTCTACTTACTGGCTCTGGATGATCGTACCCTCTGCATCCTCCTTTACTTATTTCAAAAACCTTTTGAAAACCATTTTGAAAATCCCTCCTTGATTTGAGACTGGATTCACACGAATGTTCCTCCAATTCACTCAAACCAAGGCTCTGATACCAACTTGTAACACCCATAAAAATTGAGCCAATTTAAAACATTTTAATTCATCCAAAAACCATTAAGTTCATACATCTCGTTTTCAAAATAGTTAAAACATCAGAGTATCCCCCAGAACCATATTACATAAATCATAAAACATGAGGAGCGGTACGATCACGCCTTCGCCTTGCCACGGTCTCCTGAAGTAGGCCTGGCAATCGTGTCGTGTTCGGGTTGGCGTGTCGCGGGTTGGCGGGTCAAACTATGCCAACCCAAACACGACCCATTTAAATATACAGGTCACGGGTTGGCGGGTCACGGGTTGGTGGGTTTGGAACATAAACCCATATATGACCCACCAACCCATTTATTTATACGGGTTCACAAGTTGGCGGGTTCCTGGGTCAGATTTGGGTTCGTGGGTCCGAATTTTAGATATTTAAGTCTTAAACATCCAAATGAAAATTAAAAACATTGATAGAAACATGTTACAGACTTAGCCTTATAGGTTACGACTTATGACCTTAGACCATCCACCACGAGTAATAATGTCAAAAAAATCAAATGGTCTATGAATAAATGGTATATATTATAATACTTATTAAATATTAATACTTGATACATAAATACATTTAAAAATAAAATAATTTTTTTATTAAGAATATAAACGGGTTGGCGGGTCAACCCGTTTATTTTTTGCGAAACCCATATATGACCCGTTTAATAAACGGGTTGGCGGGTTGAAAAACTCAACCCAAACCCATTTATTTCGTGTCGTGTCGCGGGTCGTGTCGCGTGTCGTGTCGAGAATTGCCAGTCCTATCCTGAAGTACCTGAAACAAGACACTGGAACTGTAAGCCCGAAAGCTTAGTGAGTTACCCCCAAAATACCAACCACATATAACCATACTCATATCATGTCACAATACCGAACATCCATGCGCATCAGGTCTACTGTGTGACTGGTCCGCCCGTACCGGGCCTTCAGTCCACTTGGTCCACCCTCCGAGTCTAGCCATGTACATCGAGTCTACAGTGTGATTGATCCGCCCGTACCGGGCCTTCAATCCACCTGGTCCACTCTCTGAGTCTACAGTATGACTGGTCCACCCACACCGGGCCTTCAGTCGGCCTGGTCCACTCTCCAAGCCTCGGCACGTCTGGTCCGCCCTCTTGGGGCCTTCAGCCTATCCGGACCGCTCGATGGGCCTTTGAAATATCCGGTCCGCCCTGGGTATGTTGGCCTACAGCACAAAGCAGGACCCGCCTCAACCCAACCCCCGTCAAACAACCATGTGCACATAAAACAATTAATCACATAACAAATCCTTAACTAGACTATCAGTCTAACAGATCACATAGCATATCAACATCCTAACCAGGATTCCGACCTAACCGGTCACTAGCATAGCATTACCCTATATACCGGGTACCGACCTTAACCAGGTCACTAACATAACATTACCCTATATGCGGGGTACCGACCTTAACCAGGTCACTAACATAACACCATCCTAAATACCAGGATGCAGATCTAGCAAGGCAATAACATAACAACAATACCCGGATTTCCATCCGATAGAGGGTCGACCTTGGTGCCGTAGACCCTGTCGATATAGTGAGGATAACTCACCTGCAATTGCCGACTGAAGAGGTACGACCAAGCTGCTCCGAACACCGATACGAACTTCACCACAGCACACTACCAAGGAACCAATTCCATAAATACTAAAAATTACCAAAATACCCTTGGAAGTCAAACTGGTCAACTCTTGGTCAAAGTCAAAGTCAACCTTCCTGGTTGACTCTACTCGCCGAGTCAACCCGTCGACTCGTCGAGTCCTCATACTCAGAAAACTCCCATAACACGACTCAACTCGCCGAGTCGCCCCAAGACTCGTCGAGTTCAACGATCTCGGAATCCCATCCTGTCCAACTCACTGAGTCGCCAACCGACTCACTAATCCAAAGCTTTAACCACAAGAGATTGGGTTCTGCGACCAGACTCGCCGAGTCCAAGAACAGACTCGCCGAGTCCAAGGCAATCTTCATCAGACTCGCCGAGTTGTTCGTCCAACTCGCCGAGTCCATGCACATGTTCATACAACTTGTCGAGTACACCCATGTGACTCGCCGAGTCTCTTCAGTTCTCAATCCATATAGAGGCTTTTCGAGCCATGCAGGGGCTCCAATCCATAGATCCACT
Organism: Lactuca virosa; assembly: GCF_052849685.1. NCBI lineage: Eukaryota > Viridiplantae > Streptophyta > Magnoliopsida > Asterales > Asteraceae > Lactuca > Lactuca virosa. Next base: position 4,775,780 of record NC_136432.1, on the reverse strand, counting down.
CTTCTACAGCCTAACCCTCACATAAAGTTGCAAACTTTACGTGAAACCAAGGAGATATAAGCCCAAAACACTCTAGGGCTAGGGTTTATGACAAATGGGCTTCACCAATAACTCTTAGACAGGAGCTTTATGGCATTAAAGACCATCACAAGCTTAGATCTGGAGTAGCAACCTCAGATCTAAACTCCAAACCCGAAATAGATCTCAAACAAGCTAAGGAACTCCAAATCAACCACCAAGGATGAACCCAAGAAGGAAATAGCTTAAGATAATGGCTCCTTACCTCTGAGATGTGCCCAAACTGATGTAGATCCCAGATCTACACAAGCCCCTTGATGCTAGCCTCTAATTTCTCAAACTCCTTCCACCAATTTCCTCTTCCAAGCTCCAATCTCCTCAACAATGAAGTATCACACGAAATTAGGGTTTTCTGGAACTCTCTGGGGGGATTAGGAGGCTGGGAGGAGGACATAATGTCCTTTAAATAGGGTGCAACCCTCGGGATTAGGGTTTTCTCATTCCAGCACCAACTCGTCGAGTCCAAGCAGCCGACTCGGCGAGTCGGCCACTTAATCCGCGATAGAATCCCGCTCCGACTCGGCGAGTAAGCGGACCTACTCGTCGAGTCCCCTTCCTAAATTTACACTTTGCACCCTTCAACTTCTTACTTCCGAACTTGGGATGTTACAGGTGACCTGAGAATACAATTTATTTTGAAAGCGTAGATCAGCATTAAAGCTGGTGAGTTCATAAGTATTTTAGTGTCATTGCTTGTATGAAAGTGTTTGTAAATGTTTGATGTAAATGTTCGTAAGTGTTTGTAGTAATTGTTTGTATCTCCTAGAAAATCCTATATTTTCTACTAAATAGTAGCCCTCTACCAAGGCCCAAATGTTCCGTGTGCTGTGCTGTTTGTAAAAGTTTGTATCTTTCCCAAGTATGACTATCATTACCAAAATATAGTTTACATTACCGTTTATGTGAGAAGATCACAATGTGAATGCAATGGGAAAATAATAGTGTACAATAGTATTGTATGTAAGTAACTACCAATGTACTAACTACCTTAAACCAGTTTGTTAATTAAGGTAAAATGTGATATGATTGTAACCATACTTGATCGACTAGTATAACACGACGCTCTAAGGCATCGAAATGGTATGACATTAGTCACCCGTAGACCTGCAGGTCCCACTGTAGCTAGCAGTAAGGTGTAGGATAGTCAATCCCGTATAGATCTATACACCAATTCACGCTCTCCCTCCAGGAGACTCTGGTTGCAAAACGTGACACAGCAGTAGATTTCCATGCCATGAAGTAGTGGCTCACATTAATGTTATAGTGTTCCAGTGTTTGTATAGTATGTTCTAGTGTATTGTATGTTCTCTCTGTACTAGTGTAGTGTATGTTCTCTTTGTTTCTCATCATAGTATGTTCTCTTGTATAGTGTAGTGTATTGTATGTTCTCTTAGTTTCTCATCATAGTATGTTCTTTCTGTTTCTCATAATAGTATGTTTGTATTGACTCATGAATGAACTGACTCTTGTATGTTTCATTGTTCTAGTAATAGTAAGTAGTGACTTCCTAAACTATATCTATTATAGTTTACTAGTAATGTTGTTTGTATGAGTGAACATGTTTGCACACCTTTGCTACCCAAAGGTGTTGAACTAAATGAAGAACTTTAATATCTATATACATACATATAATATGTAACTAAGATTCACACGACCTTCGGACAAACAACCGATACCCTAAGTCCACAACCAAACAAGGAACAGGAAATAAGGCGAGTTATCAGTCCTAAGTCTTTTCAATCCTATTTATATAACTATATCTATATAGACATGATTTGACAAAGTATAAGTTTGAAAGAGTTTAAGTAAAGAATTTAATATGTAAAAGAGTTTATAAAACGAGTTGTAGTAGTTTGTTTGATAACACAGTTTGAAATGTAAGAAATCTGTCTGTTTGATAGTTATTAATCACATGTGATTGATATAATAACTATGATGTTTCAACTTGTATTCCCTCCCCCCCCCCATAAAAGCATTTAAAATCATTTAAAAGATAAGTTAAGGGGTATGAACTCACATGTAGTGAGTAATACGAATGAAAGTTCGGTTTGTAGGATGCTAAGTGTCAAGTGAAGACTTGAGCACAACAGATCCTAATAAGCATATAACGACACATATATGTATATGATTAGTGTTTAAACGACTAATTATGCAAGGAAAGACACCCTAGGACATAGGAAACACTTAGATTCAAGTGCTAGAAGTACCAAGGGTTGCATATAATGGGTGTATGGCCACACCTTGTTGTGTACGGCTAGAATGGTGTGTTTCATGGGTGTGTACGGCCGGAGTGTACGGCCCAAGTGGGTGTGCGGCCGTACACTCATGGTGAAACATGCCAATGAGTGATTTAAAGTCTTATTAAGCATCTAGGAAGTGTGTCTTGACCAATGCTTAGCCTTAATGGAAGTTTAATGCCATTTTTGACCTTAAAAGGGGTGTGTACGGCCTCACAGGGAGTGTACGGCCGTACACCCTTGATGATCATGTAAATATGTTCAAAAGTGTATTCCAAGTCTCTAACTTGCATCCCATAAGTGTTCTTGATCAAGTGCTAGCATAGAACATGAGTTTTGAGGCCATTATGCACTAAATAAAGGGGTGTACGGCCACATGGGGGTGTGTACGGCCGTACACTCCTTGTTGATCATGGCTTGGACGTTTTCTAAGGAGTATAACTAGTAAGTAACAAGCATAAGGAGTGATACTTACAATATAGAAGCCTTTAGGGGTGTTTGAGGTCCAAAAACTTAGTATGTATTCTTGGTGTTCTTGGTGTTCTTGGAGAACACTTGAAGATCTAAACAAAAGGAGTAATTTCATGGATGAAATGATAGATCCTTACTAGATAGTGTAATGAATCATCAAATCAAAGGAAGAAACACTTACAACTTGAAGATCTAGAAGAAAAATCGGATGATACTTGAGAGAGAAGTTGATTTCTTGGCTTAGGAGTGTGAAAAGAGGTAAATGAAGGCTAAGACTCTCATTTATACATGAGAGTGTACGGTTGGGATGGGTGTACGGCCGTACACCCATGTGTGCGGCCGCACACACCTCATGAAGAGGTGTTTGGCTCAATCGAAAGGTGTTGAACTCAAATACACTCATCCCTAGCCTCATACCTTGGTTATACTAGGCTTAGAACACTCAAATTGACTCTAAACAATGCTAGAAGATAGTAAAAACGAGTCTGAACTTGATTGATTTGAATAAGTGTACAAGATAGAAATTTCGGGTTGTCACACCTAGTATCATTTGAACCATCATCTCCGACTTCTGTTGCTGTTCCTGCTAACCCGGTACAATCCGAACCATCATCTCCTGACCCGGTATCACATGCATCGGCATATCCTACACCTTCTCAATCGACGGTTATTGATCCTCCCTTAGTTGAACCCAGTTCATCTCACCCCATGGTGACCAGTTCAAAATTAGGAATATTCAAGAAAAAGCACTTTGTTGATCTTGCATCTCTCACATCTCATGCCTTACATGTCTCACTTTTTTCGTCCACTGAACCTAAGGGTTTTAAAGTTGCTACTAAAAGCCCACAATGGATGCTTGCAATGCAAGAGGAAATTGAGGCATTACGACACAACAACACCTGGACCCTTGTTCCCCGTCCATCTTCCTCAAATGTTGTTGGCTCAAAATGGGTTTATCGGACGAAATTTAATTATGATGGGTCAATAGAACGATTTAAAGCACGCTTAGTTGCTCAAGGCTACACACAAATTCCAGGTCTTGATTATTCTCATACTTTTAGTCGTGTTGTTAAGGCCTTAACGGTTCGTATCGTTCTTTCTCTCGCAGTCTTACATAATTGGCGTTTACGTCAACTTGATGTTAAAAACGCTTTTCTTCATGGCGCGCTCAACGAAAATGTTTTTATGGAACAACCTTCAAGATTTGTTGATCCGAATTTCCCTAATCACGTTTGCAAACTTTCTAAAGCTTTGTATGGGCTTAAACAAGCTCATAGAGTTTGGTTTCATCACCTCAACATTTTTCTTCTTGCCAATGGGTTTCGTTGCAGCCGGTCAGATACCTCTTTATTTGTTTTTGCTCAAGATTCCAATATTATGTACTTATTGGTATATGTTGACGATTTGATTCTCACTGGTAATCGCGAATCTCTTATCACATCTTTTACTAGAAAAACTAAATAGCAAATTTGCTATAAAATACTTGGGTGACTTAAACTACTTTCTTGGTTGGAAGTTTCCTATACCACTGATGGTCTATTCTTGAGTCAGTCAAAGTATGCAACCGATATTCTTACACGAGCATATTTAATTGACTCAAAACCGTTTCCTACTCCCTTGGTCACTCATGAAACCTTTACCTATGATGGACCACCTTTTGTTGATCCCACGCTCTATCGTTCCTTGGTTGGTGCTCTTCAATATTTAACTATTACATGATCGGATCTCTCTTATGCTGTTAACAAAGCTAGTCAGTATCTTCATGCACCTACCACCTTGCATTTTCAATCGGTAAAACGGATATTGCGATATGTTAAGGGGACTCTTTCCTTTGGACTAATCTAACATCGACCTCAAACTACTACCATTCTTGGTTATTATGATGCAGATTGGGCTCGTTGTATTGAAACCCGCAGATCAACTTATGGATATTCTATTTTTCTAGGCGCTAACTTAGGTGCTGTTTGTTTTTCTTAAAAAAAACCTCTTCAAAACTCTTATTGCTGCGTGGCGCAGCACACGCGCAACACTTTTTGTCCCGCAGCAGTTTGTTTTTCGGAAGTCTTCGGGGCTTAAAACCTCTGCTCGTGTGCTTCTTGGGGAAGCACTTGTTGTACCTCTTCCCACCCCTTCAAACTTAAACCTAAAAAAATCCAATCCCAAAAAACAATCGACCCTTTTTTTTCTTCCAAAAATCTTACAACTTTTTTTTCCAAAAATCTTACAACGACGTGTATTGGTTTTTAAATAAGTGTCCATGAAGTATATTTAATATTACGTTTATGGTCCTTTACTTATATATTATATTCTATTTTCATCCCTTTAACATTTAATACATTAAACTTATATCCCTTTAACTGTTTTCTCCCATTTGATTTACATAAGTTAATTCATTTTAATGTTGTTTTTTAAATTAGTTTATTTTAAATTTTTAATGTCTGCAACAATCTGCAGATGTTAACAAAAACAAACACGCTTCTTATTACAGCCTGCAGCCGTTTGGTACACCTCTTCTACTGCAGAGGTTTGCAGAGGTGGTCCGCAGACTTTTTGAATTTTTGCTTCGGAAAAACAAACAACACATTAGTGTCCTGGAGTGCCAAGAAGCAACCTACCATTTCCCGTTCTAGCTGCGAGTCCGGGTATCGTGCCATGGCTAATGCTGCAGTTGAGATTGTTTGGATCACTCACCTTCTACAAGAGCATCATTCGTTGCCTCCTGATCGACCCACGTTGCTATGTGATAATAAGAGTGCTCTTTTTATGACTCAAAATCCAATTTCTCACAAACAAGCTAAACATATTGATCTGGATTATCATTTTGTTAGAGAGCTAGTTCTTTCAGGAAAGCTCTATACTAAGTTCGTCTCTACCAAGCTTCAAGTGGCGGATATTTTCACCAAGAGTCTTCCACGCCCTCAATTTGAACAATTTCGGGCTATGCTTCGTCTTGATCCACCACCCATTCGCTTGAGGGGATATTAGATAATTAGTCTTAATTATATTCAAAATGTTTATGTTGTATTTATCTTGTATTTGTTACTCCTTTATCATAGGAGATTCGTTTGTATTATTTATATAAATACAACTCTCACACACATAATTAATGTGTGGTTGATTCAATCTTAGTTTGTAATGCTGCAACTTAGTATTTTATTTTCAATTTTTCATATAACATTTTGTTTTTCTAACTGAGCAAATATTCCCCAAAACTGAACTTATTATATATATATACTTTGTATTTTGATCCATGGAGAAAAATTATGAAAACGAATATCACGTGTGACTCACTCTTTGCGGCAAGATCCATGTAATTTATAATTTATAATACCACCATCATTTTTATGTATAAATGGGGCATGGTATCTCCACTAACTAGGAGCAAAAGCAACTTCTTAATTAGTGCGAAACAATCCAATTGTTTTACACTTTTAGAAATATATTGTGGTTAATTGATCATCGGCGGAGATATGTGCGGTGTAGTGGACATTATAAAGCATTTCTTTTCAAATACGTTGGCGAGCATAGAGAAGCCGAAGGTGAGAGTGGTGGATGTCGATCTGAAAGGTGAGGAAGATGGGGTTTACACTTATCTGGTTAAGCTCAATATTTCAAATCCTTACTGTATACCTATTCCACTCAGCGAGATCCAGTACGCTCTCAAAAGTTGCGGCAGGTTCGTTTCCTCGTTATCATGTTATGTTGTTGATTTCCTCTGGTTTATCTCTTACTCCCACATACATTTCCACACATGCATGGAATATGGAAGTCCTTAACTATCAAATCTAAATTTTACTAAAAAACTGAATTTTATATATATATATATATATATATATATATATATATATATATATATATATATATATATATATATATATATATATATATATATATATACTTAAAAAATGGTGAGGACTGCGATGACAATTCTACATCACCCATTTCGTTAAAAGCACAAACGTTAAACCCAATATTTGGACGTGGTGCGTTCGCATGCAACCCATGTCCGTGATAATTAATATAGATTCGAGGACTTAATCACGTACGGTGAACCATGGAACGTCATTTAAGTAGCTTTTATTATTTATTTTCGTTTATTTTTTTCGTTATAATTTATTTTCTTTAAATAAACAACTATATGCTTGGTTTTAACGTTTTTAATTTTTTTCGTTTTTTTTAATATTTTTTTATTCTTTTTTTTTCGTTTTTATTTTTCATTTTATTTAATATATTTACTACATACATGAAGATACTAGTGTTTTCATTTTTTCTTTTTGATTTTTTTTTATTATTTAAACTAAATACCAGTTTGAGTTTTTAATGTTTCACAATTATAAAATTTTAAATAAGAAAAATACTAAGGATCATAATATTTCCGTTCATATTTTTTTTAATCATATTATTTTTTATCAAAAAATTTTGAATCAAATTATTTTGAATCATATGAATCAAATCATTTTTGAATCATATGATTTTGGATCAATAATATATTCAATTAAATATAGTTTTTGTTCAAAAAAAAATTATGAATCATTATATATTTTGAATTATTTAATTTTGAATCATAAAAGATATAATTAAGGATTATAAAATATTTGAGTCTAAATATTTTTAGATCATAACAAATTAAGGATAATAAACAAGTTGAATAAAAAGTTTTTTTAATCATAAGTATTTTGAATTATCATATTTTGGATCATATTATGTTCAATAAATTTTTTTAAAATTAATATTTCTTAAAATTAAAAATAAATTCTTCAAAAACTTATTTTAAAAAAAATATTTTTACAAAGTCAATAGTATATTGAATAGAAGTATCTCTTAATTTTTATGATTTTTTCAAAATCTTTTTTCTGTGTTTTTTTATAAAAAAAATGAAAAAAAATTTCAAATTTTTATGATTTTTTTTCACTAACTTGTCGAGTTTACAAAATTTTCTTTTCGATTATAAAGTAACTTTGAAGGCCGTGTTTCCAATAAATAAATAAATAAATAATATGTTATACCTAGTATTTGATTTTGATGAGATTCACGTTTTAAATCCAAATTATTAAAATAAACTTTTGCTCTAACTTATCCACTTTGCTTTATACATGTGCTATACTCATCATGATGTTTTGTGTCTTTGGATTGATTAATTTCAAACTAGCTTGATAGCGAACGGGACAATCCCAGACATAGGATCACTCAAAGGGAAAGGTGACACCATATTATATGCGGAGATTAATTTGCCACACGGTGCGTTGGTAACCTTGGTCCAAGATATCACTGATGATTGGGACATTGACTACGAGCTTGATGCCACGCTGGTTATAGATTTCATTTGCGATATCAATATACCTATAACTAGCAATGGTGAGATCAAGCTTCCTTCGGTCGTCGACTTGTTTCCTAATTAAATGTGTGAAAAAAAAAAATAACACCAATCTCGTGATCACATGCTTTTCAATTATGTTTTAATTTGTAATCCTTTATGAGTTCTCGAATGAATGATAATTTGTAAATGGTGTTATATGCAAACTTGTATTCATTATCAAACATGTATTTAATTTGTTTCAAAATTTGTATTTCCACCCTCGTTTTGCCTTTAATGTATCCGTCTCATACTAGATTTAATTACCTCGTTTTGTTGATATGTACTGAGGTGATGAATTTAATTACAAATTTTAGGTTGGCTATACTTTCATCCTCAAAGTTTAAGTAATCAAAAGTTAGACCGGTTAATTGGTAAAGTTGGTTTTAGTTGTTAAGTTATGTAGGTAAAATGGTAAACCGCAACCCACTCCAAAGGTTACGGAAGAGGTTAATTGCGGAACACTAACGATATTTTGCAATATTTGAACTCTATGTGGAATTCCACCATTTGTTCATCCCCTTGTTCTTGATTCTTAAATTGTTGTGAATCCATTATATTATTTTGGGGTTGTCATTTTTCTTATTTGTCTCATTGAAATATAGGCATTCTCGAGCATTTCCCACAACTTTAGCAAACATTCATCTTGTGAATCCCTATTCAAGGGAGTACAAGTAGTGTGGGTAATTAACTATTTCTAGTAGAAAGTCAAGAGAAAACAATCATGTATTATTGAGTTACTATTTGTATTTTTCTAGAAAGTCAAGAGAAAACAATCATGTATTATGAACAAGTAAATTGACATTTTTTTAGAAATCTGAAAGATGTTCGAAAAGACAAACTAACCGGTTGTTTGAATCAAGTTTTGTATTGTTTATCTTCTTAAACTATCAATATTTCCACATGTGAATGAGGATATAGTTAGATAACTAGTTAGGTAACTATTTTGTATCTTTTATAAAACCAAAGGTATGTTGTAACTTGTATTTTGTTTTGTTTTAACAACATATTATTTTCTGGCTGAGCAAGTATTCCCAAAAAATTGTACTTAAAATTTGTATTACACCATACCTCAAAAGAAAGTTTATTTTGATCTTATCATACATACTTATAAAGCTAACATTTTTTCTTGAATCTCATGCATTTGAAACCCCATTTTTTAACTTCCTCAAACCACATTCATTTGAAACCCCCTTTTTTAACTAATGCAACTCAAAAGTTTTATTAATTATGATTTAACACTCAAAAGTTTTATAACTTATATTATGTTTAATTAGCATTTAGTGAAAAGTTTACTATAAAAATGCCAATCTTTTGTGTCTTTTGTGTTATATAAAATCTTACATCTAAGAAGGATTTGAAGATATTGTGATTCAAAAGTTTTCATATAGTTGAAGCATTCACGATCCAAATATGATGATTTGAAGAAATGGGTTATGTCGCATCGATGATAATTGTAATATGATTTTTTCTTTCAACCAAAACAAATGAAGCTTTTCTATTATTTCTTTATATTCAGTTTCTCATTTAATCTTTATATGTGATTTGTGTGTATTACTCAATCTTGAATGTGACTCTTCAAACATCAATGTTTTGCTTGGAATATCTTTCTGATTCTTCTTTTTCAAGAAAAATATTTTGATTGCAGGTTAGTGAAGAATTGTCATCAAGTTTCTTTGGTTGAATGGTGTTAAATGAAGAAAGAAGATTCATAAAATGGATATAAATTTTTTTGTTTGAGCAAAGTTGACGAATGTTAGTTTTTTCTTTTGATTTAAATGTATGGTTATGTAACATCTTTATTTATATATTTAACCACCCAATGCTCTTATTTATTTGATTGTAGTTTTTCTATTTTGATTATGTTTATTTTCTATTATTTTTTTGTTGGGTTATCCTACACAACATATTTAAAAGACAATATTTAAAAGATAACATAATTTTGAACATTTGATATGTAATTATGATAAACTTATCATGATATGTTCTTCATATGAAAGTAATTTATCCATATTACTACGACAAGAATTACATATGACATTTACGAAAAAATATATATATTATATGTGATTTGTTTAACATGTATATGCATCTATGTATGTTATAAATTTATAATTAAATATCTTTATGTTTAATAATTGAAGGGATTAAAATGATGCATCAAAACCAATTATTTAGACGAATATAATAATAATAATAATAATAATAATAATAATAATAATAATAATAATAAATATACATTTCCAAGTACCGTATTCATTTGAAACTCACACTACAACTCAATACTTTTCTAATTTATGTATATTTATTAGTTACAACTCAAGAGTTTTTAACTTATGATTATTAATTAGTAATTATTAATAACTTTTTATTTTCCTTTATTTTATAAGGTTGTAAAGTTTTGCTCATTAAAAACATTAATGTATTTGAAGAAATTTGTGATTTAATATGAAGAATTAATATAAATGTTATAATAGATGTTTTACTGTTTTTATGTTATTAAAAGTTAGTATTTATTTTTCATATTTTTTATTATTATTCGTTGTACATATATCTTTTTTAATACAAATGTTATAATATATGTTTTTCTATTTTTATGTTACTAAAAGTTGTAGTTCATATTTTTGTTCATACGTTTTGTTACCCGTTATATTATCATTCATTTGATATATAATTTACACAATTTTAAACGGTTTATAAAATTATCAAATAATTGTATATATCACAATGACTTAAAAATTAAACTATAATGTTTAATAAAACTAATATGTTAATTATATGTTTGTTTTACTACTAACATTTTGTTTCAAAGTAGAAATATTAAATAATAATTTAGTAAAAATTAGTATTTTAACTATATAATTCTATTATCGCGCAACGCGCGGGGATTCGCCTAGCGGAGTATAATTATGAAAACGAGTATCACGTGTGGCTCACTCATTGAGGCAAGACCCATGGGCCATGGATCCTTTACCCCCCACTCCACTCATCACCACCACCACCAAGAAAAATGTATAATTTGGAGCAAAAGCAAGTTCTTAGTGCGAAACCTTAATCCGATTGTTTTACTTTTAGAAAGTGCGGTTGACTATCTTCGCCAGAGATATGTGTGGTGTGGTGGAGATGGTGAAACATTTATTTTCCGATACAGTGGAGAGCATAGAGAAGCCGGAGGCGAGGGTGACGGATGTCGATCCGAAAGGCGTCGGCGCTCACTCTGTCACTTATCTGGCTAAGGTCAACGTTTCAAATCCTTACTGTATACCGATTCCACTCGGCGAGATCCGTTACCTTCTCAAAAGTTCCGGCAGGTCAAGTTCAATTCGTTTCCTATCATTTAATTATGTAATTCGTTAAGGATCTTCTTCTATATAGTATATACACACTCGAGGGTTTCTGCACGTTCAGTTACTATTTAAAGATTCCATTCGATTATGATATAATTATATTTTATCTTGTCTTCTGAATTAATAATTATTATTTTAAATTATATAGTAACTTAATTTGTTTTTGGTTTACGATCGAGTTTATCTAATTTGTTGATATATAAACGTATTTGGAGATTTCATTATAACTTGTTTATCGACTCATTTGAGTTTACAATTTCTTTTATTCCATGATATGGTTAACGATTTTGATGAGGTTCACGTTTTAAATCCAATAAAACAAACTTTCTTAATATTATCTTAAATTTTAAAAGTTCATCTTATTCTTTTGGGGAAAAAACAAACAACTTTATATTATATGTCCAACAAAAAAAAACAATATCAAATTATTGTTTTATATTATACGTTTGAGTGTATTGGTATACGTACGTGTGCTATATATACTCATGTTTTGTATTTCATATATATCTAATTAACTTTGGATTGATTGACCTTAAACTAGAGAGATTGCAAGTGGCACAATCTATGACACAGGTTCACTGAAGGGGAAAGGTGACACCTTACTATATGTTGAGATTGATGTGGCAAACAGTGTGTTGGTAACCTTGGTGAAGGATATCGCTGTTGATTGGGACATTGACTACGACCTTAAAGTCACACTCATTATTGATTTCCCACTCATTTGCGATATCAGCATACCAGTCACTAGAAATGGTCAGATCAAGCTCCCTTCTCTTGCTGACGTGTTGAAAAAGAAAAAATAACACCAATCTCATCTCCTCTTTACATACTTTTCAAACATGAATATTTCAACCTGTAATATATCCTTCATAAGTTCTTGAATTTGAATCGTAGTTTGTAAATGGCGTGTGAGCATTTCACCCCTCGCTTTGCCTTTACTTTATATTATATATATATATATATATATATATATATATATATATATATATATATATATATATATATATGTCTCATTCTAGATTTAATTACCTCGTTTTGTTGATATGTATGAATGAGTGAGGTGATTTCAAATACAAATTTGTAGGCTACCTACTTACACACTTACACTTTGATCCTTAAAGTTCAAGAAATTAACCATGGGACCCGTTGGTAACGGACAATCCACAGTGGTGTATACCACTTTACCTGGTTTGGTAGTTGGGTCATGTCGGTTATAAAACTGCTCTATGACCTTGTCAAAATGAAAATCATCCATATGATATGTTAATTGAGTTTACACTTTACCATGATAAACTCACCTTTAATTGTTTTAATTTTAAGATTTAAAGCTATCAATAGACAATTAGACATATATGTACGTTGAATCAATTCTTACAACGAATCTTGAAAACAGCTTGGGAACTCGCATGTCGTAATAAAAGAAAACTATTGGGATGTTTAAATTTTAATACACCCGTGATTTGGGAACTATAAGTTTTGACCACTAAATGCGAAATATCCATAAAAGAAGTTAGGACGTATAGGACATTATATCCAACAGTTCTCTTTCTCAAAGCTAAGTGGTAGATTATTGCAAATGGAATTACAAAAGATTTTTCTAAAAGTAACGAGTTTTTTACAAAATATATAAAAAACTTGTATGATTCAAAAGGGTTTTTTATGAAGGTTTTCCAAGAGGCTCATTTGTAAAATATCGGATCCATTTGTACCAAAAGACATTATATTTTGGAGGTTTTGCGACGAAAATTAAATTGATGCCCCCATCAAAAATTGTTGTAAAATGTTATCAAACCTCACTTGTTAATAATAAATTGAAATTGCTATAAGCAACTTTCTAAAAAAAGATAAACAACACCAACTTATTATTATTTTCTAAACATACATCTTCTAGTATTTTATAAGCAAACTAGGTTATAACCCGTGTGCAACACGGTTGATACGTGATAGAGTAAAACAATTCTAAAATTTAACTTATAATGAATAATACATTCGCAAATAGTTATTTTAGCTGAACCTTGATAAGTTTCATTATTAATTATCGATTTAATTCTTTTTACTAATTTATAGTATTTTGTCGATAATATCTAGTTTTTGCAAACTAATAATTTCAAATTTGTCAATATTACCAAGCTATTATCCTAAATGTATGTTGCTATTTCAAAAAAGTTAAAAGAATAATACTTTAATATAAAAAATAGATTATAACATTGTACTTTCAAATAGATTATAGCATATTACATTCATCTCTTCCTATTACAATGTTGTAATGAAAAGAACAAACAATGCAGGAAAACAACAAAACAATTTCAAAAAAGATTTTTTTTTAATTCTGGTTAATTACCTCTTATTCACATAGGTCATCTTACTTAGTATTGACTCTCTTAAGGCTTCCACGAGTTCGTCGCCCTAAGTATGTTGCCTTAATATATTCTAAAACTTTGTTATCAAATTAATAATATTAGTTTACAAAATACGATGAAAATTAGAAAAAACTTCAAATTATTAGAGGGTATTGTTGGTAATTAATAAGGAAGCAAAATACTATCATTAACAATAAATTTATTGCAAATGAACTGTTAGTGCTTGAGTTTGACAGAATCGGTCTACATTAAAAATAATAAGGTCCAATATGAAATATAGAGAAAAACTTGCATCTAGGAGTGCTTGTTACACAAATTGATATTAAAAAAAATGAACAAGTGTTATTTGTTGGTTTTGTATAGGCCTAAATGCAAGTAATATCAAATTACTTTGATATACTGGTGCATGATAACATCCCATTCATAGCTTTTTCTATTACAACGTTGTTCTTTGGTCTTTGTATAATCTACAAAAAAACACACTTACAACTTACTTTCTGCATTAATTGATTTAACCACTTAACTATTTTTTGTAATGATTTTAACCAATACAATTTTATATCTTTTTGTTTATTATAAAAATCATTTTTCCTGGTGACCCAATTTTAAAAAAGCAAAACATATTCTCACCATTTTACTGATGTAAAAAACTATTGTTTTTTTACATCTTTAATATGATTGCTTTAAATAAACTATAGTAATATCACAACAAAAAACCATATGTAGGTTGTAACGCCCGTGTTTCTAGGCTAGGCATTAATATTGACATAATGGTCTACGTTAACATTTGTAACTCATTTAGAAGAAATGAAAAGGAATTATGTGAATTTTATGTGAATTATGTGTTTTATGCTTAATTATTAGGGTTTAATTAATTAAGAATAAAAATGAGCGTCAAAATTAAATATTAGATAAAGCCGATATCTATTAAGAAACTTGTAGTGGGCGTGACAAGGATTACGGATATATAAAAAATGCCGAAATCCGAGTTATAACGAAGAAGTTATGACCGAATGTCGTAAAAAGTGAGTTTTTGATAAACTACTTTTTAGCCTTAGTGATCTAAACGAAAATTATAGTGTTCGTTAAACCGAGAGTAGGTATAAAAAGAACGCCCAAATCTGACTTCGTATGAGGAAGTTATGATTTTTCGAAGTTTCAGCTTAGCAGTAGACAGCTAAAAACTCGAATTTTAGATCGAGTGATTTTTAGCCTACATGACCTAAACGAGAATCGAAGGTCTCGTAAATAGTAGCACAACGGTAAAAAGTCTGACGAAAACGGACTTCGGATTAAGAAGTTATGAATTTTTAACGGATTTCCTGTCCCGGTCTGTTAAAAATAATAATTTAAAAATTAAAGTCAAAATTAGCCGACGAAGTCTAAACGAAATTTGTAGAGCGTAAATTTACCTCACGATGTTCAGACCACAACCTAGGCATTAGTCAGTGTTTTCATTTCCAATGCTGGATAGGGGTGAGTCTGGGGGTTCAGACCACAGCCTAGGCATTAGTCAGTGTTTTCATTTCCAATGCTGGATAGGGGTGAGTCTGGGGGTTCAGACCACAGCCTAGGCATTAGTCAGTGTTTCCATTTCCAATGCTGGATAGGGGTGAGTCTGGGGGTTCAGACCACAGCCTAGGCATTAGTCAGCGTTTCCATTGCCGGATAGGGTGCGTCTGGGGGTTATATACCTCACGATATTCAGACCACAGCCTAGGCAAAGTTCGATGCTGGATAGGGTGCGTCTGGGGGCTACATACCCCACGATATTCAGACCACAGCCTAGGCATTGATATCTACCCCTGACTTAATTGTCTTGTGGTTCTTTCTTTTACGAACAAAGGTTCGTGGTTAAACGTATTTCATTCATTCGATATCTTTATCGATCCTTGTTTGCTGCTAGGAGATTTCCGAAGCAGTTTCGTTAGTTGGTTGTTCATATCGATCCTTTAGGCTAGATCTAGTAAGATCATTGTATAGGATCAGTATGTGGGGATCGACGTTGTTATTGCTTGTAGTATAAGCCTTGGGCAACGATGGACTTTGTGCCTATTCCTTAGGATGAATCCTTAGGAATGAGTGATAGTTGATTCTTAGGGTAAATCCTTAAGAAATAAATAAGACAATGGGGATTGGGTAATTGGGTTGATTGTTTGATGTTTAAGCATAATAAATTATTTATTGTGGGTTGAAAACCCTATATGCTCACCAGGCTTCCAAGCCTGACCCACTCAGTTTATTTGTATCACAGGTATCGATACGAAGTTGCTTTACACTGAGAGATTAAAAGAGAAGTAGATCACTAGTGTAAATGAATGTAATTCCCATTTCTAAATTAAGGTTGGATGAAAACAAGAGGTTGATTAAAGAACCTGAGGCAATCGTTGACCGTAAGACCAGGAAGTTGTGACACAAAGTGGTCGATTTAGTGCTTGTGCATTGGAAACATATGAATGAGCCAAATCTCACCTGGGAAACGGAGAGTGACATGATGAGTCGCTACCCGTATTTGTTTGCTGATGTGTGATTCCGGGGACGAAATCATTCTAAGGGGGAGAGAGTTGTAACGCCCGTGTTTCTAGGCTAGGCATTAATATTGACATAATGGTCTAGGTTAACCTTTCTAACTCATTTAGAAGAAATGAAAAGGAATTATGTGAATTTTATGAGAATTATGTGTTTTATGCTTAATTATTAGGGTTTAATTAATTAAAAATAAAAATGAGCGTCAAAATTAAATATTAGATAAAGCCGATATCTATTAAGAAACTTGTAGTGGGCGTGACAAGGATTACAGATATATAAAGAATGCCGAAATCCGAGTTATAACGAAGAAGTTATGACCTGTCGAAGTTTCGCGACAAAACCGGCATGGGGCCGAATGTCGTAAAAAGTGAGTTTTTGATAAACTACTTTTTAGCCTTAGTGATCTAAACGAAACTTGTAGTGTTCGTTAAACCGAGAGTAGGTATAAAAAGAACGCCCAAATCTGACTTCGTATGAGGAAGTTATGATTTTTCGAAGTTTCAGCTTAGCAGTAGACAACTAAAAACTCGAATTTTAGATCGAGTGATTTTTAGCCGACATGACCTAAACGAGAATCGAAGGTCTCGTAAATAGTAGCACAACGGTAAAAAGTCTGACGAAAACGGATTTTGGATGAAGAAGTTATGAATTTTTAACGGATTTCCTGTCCCGGTCTGTTAAAAATAATAATTTAAAAATTAAAGTCAAAATTAGCCGACGAAGTCTAAACGAAAGTTGTAGAGCGTAATTTTACCTACGCGTGCATATAAAGAACGTAAAAAACGGAGCTCGTATGCGAAAGTTATGGATTTTAGAAGTTTTGGCGTGAAAATCGAGAAATTATTTTAAAATCCGAGAAATTTCGCATAGGCCACGTCATCTTCGCTGTATGAGTGCCACGTGTCCGAAATGGATGAGTCACCTCGCATGAACAGTAGCCACGTGGTCGCTTCTGATTCGACCGAAGGGAGGCCCAACCGAAGCAAGCCGCGTGTCGCCCTTGTTCCGATCTGCTGAGTCATCCGAGGCGGCCCAGTGAGAATCCGACGCGTGTGCCTCGGTGGCGAGCCCTCGCATGCGAGACGTGTCCTCCTCGGATCCGGACTTTGGTCCAATCACAAGAGGCCAGCAGCCCCTTCGTACATGCAGTCACGTGCGAGCCATCCCCCTGCGAGCTTCGGATCTAGGACGCGTGGCTCCTTCTCAACCATCGGATCAGGAGGCTCGCCCCTATAAATAGGAGGGTGCGAGACCTCCCGGGGATACTTTGAAAATTTGTTATTTTTAGCCCTTTTTTTCAATATTTCTTTCATTTCAACTTCCCTCGAAGCCCCGGTATCAATTATAACCCCCGTAATACGCTACGAAGTGCCCGAGAAGCCCGGAAAATTTATCTTTTCGGTTTTGAAGCCCGACCTTTCGCAGAGCCCGGTTTCTCAATAAAACTCCCGGTTTTATTAGAAACGATCGTTTTAGGAAACGAATTGCTGCCCGATTTTCATTAAATCAGGTGAGTGTATAGTTACTTTCACCTTACACATAGATATGAAGTATTTACCTTGAAATACGTGCTATGTGTAAATATATTAATTGTTTATTTGAGGTGACTGTTGAATTGATGTTTTATACAAGTTTTAAACTGTATATGTATTTTTATCTACAAATATGTTGGGTAAACATGGGTAGATGAATTAGATGATGTGTGATGAAATAAAAGTGATGAGAGGTACCGATGTTTAAGATGATCTAGTCATCTAGCAGAGTATAGACAACGGCCACAGACTATTTTAGATAGTCCAGTGGAACGTTAGTAGACTTGTAATCGGTAAGTATGTTTGAACTATATGCTCATAAGGTGTTCTCGAACTATATGTTCATTAGGTGTTTTTGAACTATATGTTAATCCGATAGTTCTTCTTTTTGACACTATTATGTGTCGAGGTACGGGAACGTACGGGAGTACTTTATTAGTATTTTCCCTATACTCTTATTTTGAAGAGCTTTGGAGCCTTTGTTTCTTCTATGAAGTGATCGGAGGAGCTTCATGAGTCAGCGTTTTCGATGCCGGATAGGACGCGTCTGGAGGTTATATACCTCACGATGTTCAGACCACAGCCTAGGCATTAGTCAGTGTTTTCATTTCCAATGCTGGATAGGGGTGAGTCTGGGGGTTCAGACCACAGCCTAGGCATTAGTCAGTGTTTTCATTTCCAATGCTGGATAGGGGTGAGTCTGGGGGTTCAGACCACAGCCTAGGCATTAGTCAGTGTTTCCATTTCCAATGCTGGATAGGGGTGAGTCTGGGGGTTCAGACCACAGCCTAGGCATTAGTCAGCGTTTCCATTGCGGATAGGGTGCGTCTGGGGGTTATATACCTCACGATATTCAGACCACAGCCTAGGCAAAGTTCGATGCTGGATAGGGTGCGTCTGGGGGCTACATACCCCACGATATTCAGACCACAGCCTAGGCATTGATATCTACCCCTGACTTAATTGTCTTGTGGTTCTTTCTTTTACGAACAAAGGTTCGTGGTTAAACGTATTTCATTCATTCGATATCTTTATCGATCCTTGTTTGCTGCTAGGAGATTTCCGAAGCAGTTTCGTTAGTTGGTTGTTCATATCGATCCTTTAGGCTAGATCTAGTAAGATCATTGTATAGGATCAGTATGTGGGGATCGACGTTGTTATTGCTTGTAGTATAAGCCTTGGGCAATGATGGACTTTGTGCCTATTCCTTAGGATGAATCCTTAGGAATGAGTGATAGTTGATTCTTAGGGTAAATCCTTAAGAAATAAATAAGACAATGGGGATTGGGTAATTGGGTTGATTGTTTGATGTTTAAGCATAATAAATTATTTATTGTGGGTTGAAAACCCTATATGCTCACCAGGCTTCCAAGCCTGACCCACTCAGTTTATTTGTATCACAGGTATCGATACGAAGTTGCTTTACACTGAGAGATTAAAAGAAAAGTAGATCACTAGTGTAAATGAATGTAAGCTTTGTTTATGCTTATGTTTTTGTATTGACAATGACATCCCAATGGTTTAAGTGAATAAAATACATTTCTTCGGAAATGATTTGATAACATATTTATTATGTTTTTCTGGGAACAAATTCCGCAACACCTTTAATCAAATGATTACTCTGAAATTATTTCAAAAGCATAAATTAAACCGTTCTTTTCTGGCCATGAATTTGGGGATGTCACAGTTAGTATCAGAGCATTAGTTTAAGCGAACTAAGAAATTGTAGGATTTCTAGACTTAAACTTAGAATGCTAAGCGATGATTGTGAGATAAGTGTCTGTTATATTTTAGACACGAGCACTAGTTTATTTTAGGAAGGATACCTAAAATGCTTTTATGTGCTAAATGTTTTGTGTTATAGCTATAATGATGCTATTATTTGTTCGGATCTATGGTCTGTTGCCGACCGGATCTGGAAACTTTATGTGTGTAGGATTCTAAGCGTACGACTACGATATTAGAACTAGCATGTAAAAGTTTCGGAGTGATAAGGAGATTTATACGTCTATCGTAAATAAATCTTTCTTATCTTAAATTCTCGCCCGGTACACCGAATGTTTGCTTGGGTGTACAAAACATTATGGTAAAGACTTGTAGAGAATTTAGTAGATGGAGGAAATGAAAAGCTTATGATAGTGAATGATACCTATCGGAAGATATCGTAAGAGTGGTATCTTGCCTTTAGAATATGTCTAATAAAATAACGGAACGTTTAGAGGGGTACGGTACGTCTGAAGTACACCTTCGATTGGCAGGATGATGGAATGGTTGGTGTAATTCTTGAAGTTGTTCCATCGTCTGATGGAATGATTGGCAGGGTACGGTACCTGATAAAACATTGATTCATTTGCATCTATATCCCCGCCAACACTTTCTAATAACCATCGACATGGATGTGAACCACAAAGACATCAGGTGTAGATAACTCCAATGGAAATAAATTTTCATTTACAAAAATTTTGACCTGCTAGTTTCTAAAGATACACAAGAAAGGAAATTAGTATTGACACTAAATTAAAAAGCATAAAAACAGGTATCTTAAACCAAATACACACATATATGGCATTCATTCATGTACAAAGTGTCACATCATTGACGCATTTGAAACTATTGCTCAATAAGACATGATAAAAGCATCATAAATCAAAGTTAACACAGCTTACAAAGTTAAAGCAATACCTTAGTCATGAAGATTATTGCAACAGATCTAAAAACAAAGGGTTCTGACCTTTCTTTTCCTCTTCGTGGATCTATCACCCCCTTATAATTATGTTTCCGCTTAAAGCCCCAAATTTATGAAACCTAGAGGACAACAAATCAACAACAAAAATAAATTGAGCCAAAATGTAGGACTAAGAAAATGGAACCAGAAAGCAGAAAGCATACCTGATGCATCTTGCTTCTGAATTGAGGAGTATGTGTGTTTTCTCGTTTATGTAGTGGAGAAAAAATAGGCGGTGGCAATAACAGTGGTTTTAAGGGTACCGAAGGTGTCTGATAGAGTTGGTGAAGGTGGTAGTAGGTAGCGACGTTGATGGTGACGGTCGGTGCATGAAATATAGATGAAGATAAAAGATCAAACAACCTTCCCATCAGTAGATTATAGCTCTGCTTTTTTAGGGTTAGGTTCATGAAGACTTGCAAGCTTCCAGTGATGGTGTTCTCGACAGTAGACGACGATGAAATAGGGGTGGTGAAAACACACACAGACAGAGAGAAGAAGAAGAAGCACCATCATTCTCCTTAAATTGAAAACAGATGCGTTGCTTTCGCCTCAAATTGAAATTGAAATATGAGGCTAAATTAGAAATTAGTAAATTAGTCATAAATTTATGCATAAATTGAGGAGATATTCAGGGGAACATTTTAGAGAAATCAAAAGAGATAGATATATGGGTTGAGCGGGAAAATAATTGATAAGATATCTCAATGAGCGGGAAAGCAAAATTACGGTGAACAAAAGGTGGGCACGTGGCACAAAGAAAGTGTAAAAGAATGACAAGTGGCACTTTAGAGAGGTTTATATTAGGTAGAGAGATTTAGATATTATGCTTTCATTATAAATACTTTTAAGAAACTCTTCTCAATCGAAATCAAAGCCAAAACATTTAATCTATCTAGAGAAATAGTAGATCGCTAATAAAATTTAAAAGATTTAGTTTTGAAAGACTTCTTTCCACTTATGCAATTGTAGTGTAAGTAATCACAATATTTTGTATGCTAGCCAAAAAGTGTGATACATTTTTAATTTTTTTTAAAGAAATTTAGTATTTGTGTTAGTTATATAATGTTCAATTGGTAACTTTTTTTTTTTTTTTTTGGTAACAAATCCAACTTCTTGAATAAATCATCACCATTAATGTTTGAGATACGATCATTTTATAACCTCTTTACAAGATTTTTTTCCAACTTTCATTTATTAGTTATTACTCAATGACTTCAACTTATATGCTAAAAATAAAAAGCCAAAATTGTCTTCATATTGCTTATATAGCTCAAATATTCACTCCAATAAACCAATAACTTATATGCTATGAATAAGAAGCCAAAATTGTCTTCAAGAAAGTTTGTTAAATATAAGGTTTTTATAATATATATATATATATATATATATATATATATATATATATATATAGATATATATATATATATATATATATATAGCTACGTTTTTGCTTGAAAAAAAAATCAATTATTAGAAAATTAGTGGTAAACCTACTAAACTGGTATCAATGAAAAAAATTATAAAAGTGTGAGGAGTTATTTTGTAACGTCCCATTTTCAAAACCAATAATTTTCGTTTTATTAAGGTAAAACTCCATATTATAAAATCCGTATTAAGAAAATCATTTGTTTCAAATTACATTTGTTGAAAATAAGAGTAATATAATAACGCGGAGTCTTCATTGCTATTGATGAATGTGTACAGTCACGTCTTCACTTTTCCATGATAAACGATGATACCTAAAAAATAATAACAGCTGGGTAAGCATGAAGCTTAATGAGTTCACCCAAAATACCCCTCATAACAAAACATATTTAAACGTTCATGACGGGTTTACAATTATCGGATTGAGGCAATTGAAAGAGCATGAAAAGAACTACCCCACTCATGGTATGGAGTTGGTAGCGGTAGTATTCGCCTTAAAGGTATGGAGAAGGAATTGAACATGAGCCAACGGCGCTGGCTAGAGTTACTCAAGGACTACAACTGTGAGATACTTTACCACCCTGGTAAAGCAAATGTTGTCGCTAATGCTCTCAGTCGGAAGGTAAATCTTGAAAAGAAAAGGCCAAGAGCGTTGAGAATTGAAGTTGTCTCGAAAATTGTGAAAGCTCAAGAGGAAGCTTTAGAGAGAAATGACCGAAAGGAGGAACGTTTGGGCAAAACGTTGGTGTTTGATACAAACGGTCAAGGACTGAAGGTATTCAAAGATAGGATTTGGGTACCTAAGACGGGAGGAGTAAGAGGTCTACTGATGGAAGAAGCTCACAAAACCATGTACTCGATTCATCCCGGCAGTGCGGAAATGTATAGGGATCTACAACCCTATTACCGGTGGCCGATGGTGAAGCTCGATGTTGCTAAGTATGTGGCTGAGTGTGTAACTTGTGCTAGGGTTAAGGCACAACATCAGAAACCATATGGGAGTTTAGATCCTTTACCTGTACCCATGGGTAAATGGGAAGGTATCTCTATGGACTTTGTGACTAAACTGCCCAGAACAAGGAACGGTCACGACATGATTTGGGTGGTCGTTGATCGCTTCACTAAGAATGCGCATTTCATAGCAGCCAACGAGAAATGGTCTATGGATAAACTTGCGAATTCTTATGTAAAGGAAAGTGTGAGGCTTCACGGTGTTTCGTTAACGATTGTATCCGATCGTGATAGCCGTTTTACCTCAAGGTTTTGGAGGAGTCTATAAGTGGAATTGGGTACCAAGTTGTGTTTGAATACAGCTTACCATCCACAAACCGATGGTAAGAGCGAATGAACAATTCAAACATTGGAGGATATGCTGAGAGCATATACCCTAGAATTCCAAGGTAACTGGGGTAAACACTTACCTCTAGTAGAATTTTTCTATAATGATAGTTTCCACTCGATGGCACCTTATCACGCTTTGTATGGGGAAAAGTGTCGAATGCTGTCATGTTGGCTGGAAGCTGGGGAAAAGCAGTTTATGAGACTTGAAATAGTCCATCAGACTGCTGAAAAGTTAAAAGTGATTAGGGAAAGGAGGTTAGCTGCTCAAAAGAGCTATGCTGACAAGAAAAGACAACCGATATCATTCGAAGTTGGAGATTCGGTTTTACTTAAAGTCTCTCCGTGAAAGGGACTTATAGGATTTGGTAGAAGGGGAAAGCTGAGTCCAAGGTTTATTGGACCATTTAAAGTTCTTCTGAGGATCGGGAATCAAGGTTACAAGCTAGAATTACCGGAAGAACTAGAGGGTATTCATAACACCTTTCGTGTGTGTTATTTAAGAAAATTTACGGGAGATGTGCCCGACATAATTCCCATTTCTAAATTAAGGTTGGATGAAAACAAGAGGTTGATTAAAGAACCTGAGGCAATCGTTGACCGTAAGACCAGGAAGTTGTGACACAAAGTGGTCGATTTAGTGCTTGTGCATTGGAAACATATGAATGAGCCAAATCTCACCTGGGAAACGGAGAGTGACATGATGAGTCGCTACCCGTATTTGTTTGCTGATGTGTGATTCCGGGGACGAAATCATTCTAAGGGGGAGAGAGTTGTAACGCCCGTGTTTCTAGGCTAGGCATTAATATTGACATAATGGTCTAGGTTAACCTTTCTAACTCATTTAGAAGAAATGAAAAGGAATTATGTGAATTTTATGAGAATTATGTGTTTTATGCTTAATTATTAGGGTTTAATTAATTAAAAATAAAAATGAGCGTCAAAATTAAATATTAGATAAAGCCGATATCTATTAAGAAACTTGTAGTGGGCGTGACAAGGATTACAGATATATAAAGAATGCCGAAATCCGAGTTATAACGAAGAAGTTATGACCTGTCGAAGTTTCGCGACAAAACCGGCATGGGGCCGAATGTCGTAAAAAGTGAGTTTTTGATAAACTACTTTTTAGCCTTAGTGATCTAAACGAAACTTGTAGTGTTCGTTAAACCGAGAGTAGGTATAAAAAGAACGCCCAAATCTGACTTCGTATGAGGAAGTTATGATTTTTCGAAGTTTCAGCTTAGCAGTAGACAACTAAAAACTCGAATTTTAGATCGAGTGATTTTTAGCCGACATGACCTAAACGAGAATCGAAGGTCTCGTAAATAGTAGCACAACGGTAAAAAGTCTGACGAAAACGGATTTTGGATGAAGAAGTTATGAATTTTTAACGGATTTCCTGTCCCGGTCTGTTAAAAATAATAATTTAAAAATTAAAGTCAAAATTAGCCGACGAAGTCTAAATGAAAGTTGTAGAGCGTAATTTTACCTACGCGTGCATATAAAGAACGTAAAAAACGGAGCTCGTATGCGAAAGTTATGGATTTTAGAAGTTTTGGCGTGAAAATCGAGAAATTATTTTAAAATCCGAGAAATTTCGCATAGGCCACGTCATCTTCGCTGTATGAGTGCCACGTGTCCGAAATGGATGAGTCACCTCACATGAACAGTAGCCACGTGGTCGCTTCTGATTCGACCGAAGGGAGGCCCAACCGAAGCAAGCCGCGTGTCGCCCTTGTTCCGATCTGCTGAGTCATCCGAGGCGGCCCAGTGAGAATCCGACGCGTGTGCCTCGGTGGCGAGCCCTTGCATGCGAGACGTGTCCTCCTCGGATCCGGACTTTGGTCCAATCACAAGAGGCCAGCAGCCCCTTCGCACATGCAGTCACGTGCGAGCCATCCCCCTGCGAGCTTCGGATCTGCGACGCGTGGCTCCTTCTCAACCATCGGATCAGGAGGCTCGCCCCTATAAATAGGAGGGTGCGAGACCTCCCGGGGATACTTTGAAAATTTGTTATTTTTAGCCCTTTTTTTCAATATTTCTTTCATTTCAACTTCCCTCGAAGCCCCGGTATCAATTATAACCCCCGTAATACGCCACGAAGTGCCCGAGAAGCCCGGAAAATTTATCTTTTCGGTTTTGAAGCCCGACCTTTCGCAGAGCCCGGTTTCTCAATAAAACTCCCGGTTTTATTAGAAACGATCGTTTTAGGAAACGAATTGCTGCCCGATTTTCATTAAATCAGGTGAGTGTATAGTTACTTTCACCTTACACATAGATATGAAGTATTTACCTTGAAATACGTGCTATGTGTAAATATATTAATTGTTTATTTGAGGTGACTGTTGAATTGATGTTTTATACAAGTTTTAAACTGTATATGTATTTTTATCGACAAATATGTTGGGTAAACATGGGTAGATGAATTAGATGATGTGTGATGAAATAAAAGTGATGAGAGGTACCGATGTTTAAGATGATCTAGTCATCTAGCAGAGTATAGACAACGACCACAGACTATTTTAGATAGTCCAGTGGAACGTTAGTAGACTTGTAATCGGTAAGTATGTTTGAACTATATGCTCATAAGGTGTTCTCGAACTATATGTTCATTAGGTGTTTTTGAACTATGTGTTAATCCGATAGTTCTTCTTTTTGACACTATTATGTGTCGAGGTACGGGAACGTACGGGAGTACTTTATTAGTATTTTCCCTATACTCTTATTTTGAAGAGCTTTGGAGCCTTTGTTTCTTCTATGAAGTGATCGGAGGAGCTTCATGAGTCAGCGTTTTCGATGCCGGATAGGACGCGTCTGGAGGTTATATACCTCACGATGTTCAGACCACAGCCTAGGCATTAGTCAGTGTTTTCATTTCCAATGCTGGATAGGGGTGAGTCTGGGGGTTCAGACCACAGCCTAGGCATTAGTCAGTGTTTTCATTTCCAATGCTGGATAGGGGTGAGTCTGGGGGTTCAGACCACAGCCTAGGCATTAGTCAGTGTTTCCATTTCCAATGCTGGATAGGGGTGAGTCTGGGGGTTCAGACCACAGCCTAGGCATTAGTCAGCGTTTCCATTGCGGATAGGGTGCGTCTGGGGGTTATATACCTCACCATATTCAGACCACAGCCTAGGCAAAGTTCGATGCTGGATAGGGTGCGTCTGGGGGCTACATACCCCACGATATTCAGACCACAGCCTAGGCATTGATATCTACCCCTGACTTAATTGTCTTGTGGTTCTTTCTTTTACGAACAAAGGTTTGTGGTTAAACGTATTTCATTCATTCGATATCTTTATCGATCCTTGTTTGCTGCTAGGAGATTTCCGAAGCAGTTTCGTTAGTTGGTTGTTCATATCGATCCTTTAGGCTAGATCTAGTAAGATCATTGTATAGGATCAGTATGTGGGGATCGACGTTGTTATTGCTTGTAGTATAAGCCTTGGGCAACGATGGACTTTGTGCCTATTCCTTAGGATGAATCCTTAGGAATGAGTGATAGTTGATTCTTAGGGTAAATCCTTAAGAAATAAATAAGACAATGGGGATTGGGTAATTGGGTTGATTGTTTGATGTTTAAGCATAATAAATTATTTATTGTGGGTTGAAAACCCTATATGCTCACCAGGCTTCCAAGCCTGACCCACTCAGTTTATTTGTATCACAGGTATCGATACGAAGTTGCTTTACACTGAGAGATTAAAAGAGAAGTAGATCACTAGTGTAAATGAATGTAAGCTTTGTTTATGCTTATGTTTTTGTATTGACAATGACATCCCAATGGTTTAAGTGAATAAAATACATTTCTTCGGAAATGATTTGATAACATATTTATTATGTTTTTCTGGGAACAAATTCCGCAACACCTTTAATCAAATGATTACTCTGAAATTATTTCAAAAGCATAAATTAAACCGGTCTTTTCTGGCCATGAATTTGGGGATGTCACAGTTAGTATCAGAGCATTAGTTTAAGCGAACTAATAAATTGTAGGATTTCTAGACTTAAACTTAGAATGCTAAGCGATGATTGTGAGATAAGTGTCTGTTATATTTTAGACACGAGCACTAGTTTATTTTAGGAAGGATACCTAAAATGCTTTTATGTGCTAAATGTTTTGTGTTATAGCTATAATGATGCTATTATTTGTTCGGATCTATGGTCTGTTGCCGACCGGATCTGGAAACTTTATGTGTGTAGGATTCTAAGCGTACGACTACGATATTAGAACTAGCATGTAAAAGTTTCGGAGTGATAAGGAGATTTATACGTCTATCGTAAATAAATCTTTCTTATCTTAAATTCTCGCCCGGTACACCGAACGTTTGCTTGGGTGTACAAAACATTATGGTAAAGACTTGTAGAGAATTTAGTAGATGGAGGAAATGAAAAGCTTATGATAGTGAATGATACCTATCGGAAGATATCGTAAGAGTGGTATCTTGCCTTTAGAATATGTCTAATAAAATAACGGAACGTTTAGAGGGGTACGGTACGTCTGAAGTACACCTTCGATTGGCAGGATGATGGAATGGTTGGTGTAATTCTTGAAGTTGTTCCATCGTCTGATGGAATGATTGGCAGGGTACGGTACCTGATAAAACATTGATTCCTTTGCATCTATATCCCCGCCAACACTTTCTAATAACCATCGACATGGATGTGAACCACAAAGACATCAGGTGTAGATAACTCCAATGGAAATAAATTTTCATTTACAAAAATTTTGACCTGCTAGTTTCTAAAGATACACAAGAAAGGAAATTAGTATTGACACTAAATTAAAAAGCATAAAAACAGGTATCTTAAACCAAATACACACATATATGGCATTCATTCATGTACAAAGTGTCACATCATTGACGCATTTGAAACTATTGCTCAATAAGACATGATAAAAGCATCATAAATCAAAGTTAACACAGCTTACAAAGTTAAAGCAATACCTTAGTCATGAAGATTATTGCAACAGATCTAAAAACAAAGGGTTCTGACCTTTCTTTTCCTCTTCGTGGATCTATCACCCCCTTATAATTATGTTTCCGCTTAAAGCCCCAAATTTATGAAACCTAGAGGACAACAAATCAACAACAAAAATAAATTGAGCCAAAATGTAGGACTAAGAAAATGGAACCAGAAAGCAGAAAGCATACCTGATGCATCTTGCTTCTGAATTGAGGTGTATGTGTGTTTTCTCGTTTATGTAGTGGAGAAAAAATAGGCGGTGGCAATAACAGTGGTTTTAAGGGTACCAAAGGTGTCTGATAGAGTTGGTGAAGGTGGTAGTAGGTAGCGACGTTGATGGTGACGGTCGGTGCATGAAATATAGATGAAGATAAAAGATCGAACAACCTTCCCATCAGTAGATTATAGCTCTGCTTTTTTAGGGTTAGGTTCATGAAGACTTGCAAGCTGCCAGTGATGGTGTTCTCGACAGTAGACGACGATGAAATAGGGGTGGTGAAAACACACACAGACAGAGAGAAGAAGAAGAAGCACCATCATTCTCCTTAAATTGAAAACAGATGCGTTGCTTTCGCCTCAAATTGAAATTGAAATATGAGGCTAAATTAGAAATTAGTAAATTAGTCATAAATTTATACATAAATTGAGGAGATATTCAGGGGAACAGTTTAGAGAAATCAAAAGAGATAGATATATGGGTTGAGCGGGAAAATAATTGATAAGATATCTCAATGAGCGGGAAAGCAAAATTACGGTGAACAAAAGGTGGGCACGTGGCACAAAGAAAGTGTAAAAGAATGA
Source organism: Lactuca virosa (assembly GCF_052849685.1). NCBI lineage: Eukaryota > Viridiplantae > Streptophyta > Magnoliopsida > Asterales > Asteraceae > Lactuca > Lactuca virosa. Next base: position 4,746,610 of record NC_136432.1, on the reverse strand, counting down.
CAAGTGGCACTTTAGAGAGGTTTATATTAGGTAGAGAGATTTAGATATTATGCTTTCATTATAAATACTTTTAAGAAACTCTTCTCAATCGAAATCAAAGCCAAAACATTTAATCTATCTAGAGAAATAGTAGATCGCTAATAAAATTTAAAAGATTTACTTTTGAAAGACTTCTTTCCACTTATGCAATTGTAATGTGAGTAATCACAATATTTTGTATGCTAGCCAAAAAGTGTGATACATTTTTAATTTTTTTTAAAGAAATTTAGTATTTGTGTTAGTTATATAATGTTCAATTGGTAACTTTTGTTTTTTTTTTTGGTAACAAATCCAACTCCTTGAATAAATCATCACCATTAATGTTTGAGATACGGTCATTTTATAACCTCTTTACAAGATTTTTTTCCAACTTTTATTTATTAGTTATTATTCAATGACTTCAACTTATATGCTAAAAATAAAAAGCCAAAATTGTCTTCATATTGCTTATATAGCTCAAATATTCACTCCAATAAACCAATAACTTATATGCTATGAATAAGAAGCCAAAATTATCTTCAAGAAAGTTTGTTAAATATAAGGTTTTTATAATATATATATATATATATATATATATATATATATATATATATATATATAGCTACGTTTTTGCTTGAAAAAAAAATCAATTATTAGAAAATTAGTGGTAAACCTACTAAACTGGTATCAATGAAAAAAATTATAAAAGTGTGAGGAGTTATTTTGTAACGTCCCATTTTCAAAACCAATAATTTTCGTTTTATTAAGGTAAAACTCCATATTATAAAATCCGTATTAAGAAAATCATTTGTTCCAAATTACATTTGTTGAAAATAAGAGTAATATAATAACGCGGAGTCTTCATTGCTATTGATGAATGTGTACAGTCACGTCTTCACTTTTCCATGATAAACGGTGATACCTAAAAAATAATAACAGCTGGGTAAGCATGAAGCTTAATGAGTTCCCCTAAAATACCCCTCATAACAAAACATATTTAAATGTTCATGACAAGTTTACAATTATCGGATTGGATTACACTCAGCCCACAGTCATCGGACTAAATTGCCCTACACGTTGGGTCCACATTCATTGTAACATTCGGAATGTAGATATTTACCCCTTTAACCCTTGGAATTAAACTTAATTGCAAAGGAGGTCCCTACGTACGTTGTGCGTACATATGTGTACCCTTAGTGTACTAGGGTGGTTTGGATGCGGACATGCACCATGTACACGGGGCGTACGTGGCCTAAGACAAAAACCATAATTTTAGAGCATGAACCTTATTTAAACACTCTTATGTCATTTATACCTAACTCTAAACAACCTCCATTGCCTCCTATCGTCCCTAAACCCTAGTTTGCAAGTGAGTGTGATTCTTGAGCTTAAAAGTGATTTTGGTGGACATTTTAGTGTGTTTGCAAGAAGGAGAAGGTGATGATCAAGTCTTGGACATGGTTGAGCTTCTAGATCTTGTATCTACTTCATCTTGGGGAACTTTTTGAGGTAAAACGTCCAGACCTTGCTTATCCTTTTGCTAGTTTGAGTTAGGGTTTGGTAATAAGTCCATTTTTCGTCCATGGATCCTTTTTTATGAGTTTGAGCAACTCCAGAGGTTAGAAATGTTAGATTTGAGTTCCTTTGGCATGTTAAAAGAATAGAATGCTAACTTGATGGTTGTTATGGCACCATGCATGAGTTTAAGATCTTAAAGGGAGTCTTAATAGATAAAATGAGGTGTTGGGTTCCCATATGGCATGCAAAGGCATAAAGTTTCCAACTTTATGCCCTAGGACCTTTAAGACAACCAAGATCCGGAATTGGACGAAGTAGCTTCATGAATTCAACACTTAATGGATTTTTGTGCAAAGCAGCTTGTACCTTCGGCATATTAGTTTGTACGATGCGCGTACCGCCAAAGAACTCAGTACGCTAAGCGTACTGATGATGTATGTTAGGCGTACGCTTCTAGTGAGTTTTGGGCTTTCGTTGGGCATTTGATCCATTTGGGCCCTACTTAGCCTTGGGCTTGGATCTATTAGAGTATTTAGGCCTTTGAACTTGTTGTTAGACCATAGGTGTCATGGTTGGGCCTCTTGGGCCTTGTGGCCTATAATTGTTTTGAATCTTAGATGTTAGGCCAATTAAAGGAGAAAGACTTTTAGGCCTTATTGGAGGAGTTTGGACTTAAGGTTTTGGCCAATTCCTTGAGTTTGTGACTTAATTCTAATTAGGTTAACTTGTGTATATTCATTGTGAGATATCCGGACCGGTAGTCGAGCAGTATTTTTATCAGCAGTCTGAGGTGAGTCTTTTCACTATATCAATGGGTTGAAGGCACCAATGTTGGCCCATTATCTAACAAGTGAACTGACAGTTGTTATGCAATTAATTGTCTGAAGACCCCAGGGGTAGCCCGTGGCACTTGTGTGAAGACCATGGGGGTAGCCCGTGGCACTTGGATATCTGACCATGGGGTAGCCCATGGCATTCTAGGTAAAGACCATGGGGTAGCTTATAGCACTTGGATATCATACCATGGGGGTAGCCCATGGCGTTCCAGGTAAAGACCATGGGGGTAGTGATGGGTTTTGAGCATTCTAACACTCCTATGGTGTACATGTAACACTAGAAACTTTGGATCTATGTTTTCTCTAATATTCATGCAAATTTGATTTTTCCAAGGTTCTCATCCTAACTAGCATGGCATGGAGTACTTGTAATATAAAAACTAGTAGAATGACATACCTTTCTTGTAGCTTGGATTCCTTAAGACCTTGTGAGCCTAGCACCCCAAATGTGATGCCTCAAATGTTTCACACAACACCACAACTCTTGGAATAACTTGAGAGAAGAACACTTTCACTCAAAATCGGCTAGCCCTCCTTGTTCTTGTCTTAGTCGCCGATTTTGCTTACCATGAGGTTCTTTATATAGTGTGTCACATGTAGGGTTACACCATGTAAACCCTAATGTGCATGGCTTTTCATTTCCCCCATGATCCATGGGTTTTAACCTCTATGGAGCACCCAATGGGTCCTAACCCAATCTAGTGAATCATGGATCATAAGCCCACTATATAAGAATGAAAGATTTACATAATCAATCCCCATATATTTAATTAGTCTCTTTTGATCACAAAATTAATTCCAAATTAATTATTGATCAATACTAATTAAATAATATGATTTCATATTAATATATTAGAATATATTAACAAATCATAAGTGTCCTTATTCTCATTTTGTCTATCCAATTGTTGAGATGCCATGCAACCCAAATGGACCATGCTAAGTCGGGTCAAGTACATACTAAATATAGTTATGGACTTAGACACCTTATCCAACAGTCTCCCACTTGGATAAGTCTAATAACTATAGTTACAGGTATGACTTCAGGATCCGACCAACAATCGTAGCTCTTTCAAAGTCTCGCGGAACTAAGATGATGTATCCATTTAAGATAAGTGATCATATAATCCTCTGTTCTAGATATCAGCCGGACAAATACATGGAACAATGTCGTACTTATTGTCCAGTAGTTTGTTTCCCGATTTTTGATTTGTTTGACATAGAACTAAACTGAACACAACAATTTGGTTCTGACCGGGCCCGACACATAGGTCAAAACAACATCATCGAGGGGCCCAGATATCGCTTTTAATCCTCCAAGGATTAAAAGGAACAGATAAACTTCGACTAATATGCTTGTACTAACCACTTGTTGAATCATACACAAAAGCACGTTTTATAACATCAAGTTACTGATGCGTTTTCGTGTAAACAATGCACAACCAACTCATAATCAACAAATCATATCTCTAGGTTTGAAGACTTATATGATATTACCATCTCACGATCACTCGAGATAAATTCCATGAAGTGATACAAGTGAGCGTGGGTTTAATCCAATACTCAGAACTTATGAGCACTCATGAATGTTGTAGCAACTTTTGCTATTTAAGCATCTAACACTTTAGACATCTGCAAGCCTAATTCATGACAATCTTGATTCATACCTACTTTCGACATATGACTGACTGTGGACAGTTTGAATAAAATAATTATTCTGGAAGTCGAAACATGCAAATTTGAAACAATAGTAAACAATTGACACAAGACAGCAACACTTTACTTATAAATAAATAACAACTTTTATTTAATCATCAAATGTCAATTACATTTTACAAGTTTCAGAAATAGCTATCTAATTTGTAAAACTAATATCATCCTTCAGCCCGATGCGCCTCGCATGTTGTAAATGCTTAACCCTACACAGTCCCTTCGTGAGGGGATCTGCTGGGTTCTCATCCGATGATACCCTCTTTGCCACGAGGAGTCCTTCTTCTATCCGATGTCTAATGAAGTGGTATTTTCTGTCGATGTGCCTGGATCTGTCGTGATCCCTTGGTTCCTTAGCTAAGGCAATTGCACTCTCATTATCATAGAAAATCTCCATAGGCTCCTTAATAGCTGGTACAACTCCAAGGTATCCAATGAAGTTCTTTAGCCATATTGCCTCCTTTGCCGCCTCGCTTGCTGCTATGTACTCTGATTCGCAAGTTGAATCAGCTACTGTTTCCTGCTTGGAACTTTTCCAAGTATTTGCTCCTCCATTTACGGTAAAGACCCAGACCGACTGAGAGCGGAAATTATCCCTATCAGTCTGGAAGCTAGCATCACTATACCCCACTACTCTCAAGTCATCACTCCCACCAAGGGTAAGGACCCAATACCTAGTCCTCCGTAGGTACTTGAGAATATTCTTCATCGCAGTCCAGTGAGCCTTGCCCGGATTCCCTTGATATCTGCTGACCATGCTCAAAGAAAAGGCCACATCAGGGTGAGTACAAGTCATAGCATACATGATCGAGCCTACAGCGGAAGCATATGATACTCGACTCATCTCAGCTATCTCAGCCTCTGTACTCGGGCTCTGAGTCTTACTCAATTTGGCGTTACTCTGGATTGGTAAGTCACCTTTCTTGGAATCCTGCATGCTGAACCTTTTCAGCACCTTATCCAAGTAGGTACTTTGACTAAGTCCAATTAGTCTCTTACTCCTGTCTCTCAATATCCTTATCCCTAGGATATAGGCAGTTTCTCCAAGGTCCTTCATAGCGAAACACTTCCCAAGCCAGGATTAAACCTCCTGCAAGGTTGGGATGTCATTTCCTATGAGTAGTATGTCATCCACATACAATACCAAAAAGCTAACTATACTCCCACTAGCCTTAACATATACACATGACTCATCTTCGCTCCTCAAAAAGCCAAACTCTTTGACTTTCTCATTAAAACAAAGATTCCATCTGCGAGATGCTTGTTTCAATCCATAGATGGATTTCTCAAGCTTACACACTCTATTAGGGTGCTTTGCATCGACAAAACCCTCTGGCTGACTCATGTAAACATCCTCAACCAACTTTCCATTAAAGAAAGCGGTTTTGACATCCATTTGCCATATTTCATAATCATGAAATGCACCTATGGCTAGCATAACCCTAATAGACTTAATCTTCGCTACTGGTGAGAAGGTCTCATCATAGTCAACTCTCGGAGTTTGAGTAAAGCCCTTCGCAACCAGTCGCGCTTTATAAGTGTGTACATTCCCATCCATGTCGGTCTTCTTCTTGAAGACCCACTTGCACCCGACCGTCTTACGACCCGGTACATTGTCAACCAAGTTCCAAACTTGATTGTCATACATGGACTGAATCTCGTTGTCCATGTCCTCTTTCCATTTGGCAGACTCAGGGCCTACCATGGCTTCCTTAAAGTTGTTAGGCTCATCCAAATTTACCAGTGTACTATCACTAATAAATGCATCACCTTCCGCAGTAATATGAAAACCATAGTAATGCTCAGGTGGATTCCTAACTCTTGTGGAACGCCTCAGAGGTACGAACTCATCAACAGGAGTTTCCTCCTCGGTTTGATTGCTAGTTTTTGAGGTTCCTTCACCGCTTGACTCTTGAAGTTCTTCAAGGTCAATTTGCCTCCCACTGTTTCCTTGGCTTATAAACTCTCTCTCTCTCGAAAGACCCCTCTTCTTGCCACAAAGACCACATTCTCACTGGGTCTGTAGAAGAGGTAACCAAAGGATTTCTGTGGGTAGCCGATGAAAATACACCGCTCAATACGAGGTTCGAGCTTGTCCTGAGTCTCACGTCTCACGAAAGCCTCGCAACCCCAAATCTTGATGTGGTCTAAATTGGGAACTTTCCCAGTCCACATCTCGTGAGGTGTTTTGGCAACCTTCTTGGTAGGGATAGATTTAGGATATGGGCGGCAGTCTCTAAGGCATACCCCCAAAATGAGATTGGCAACGAAGCTCGACTCATCATGGAACGAACCATGTACAACAAGGTTCGATTGCGCCTCTCAGCCACACCATTAAGTTGTGGTGTTCTGGGAGGTGTCAATTGTGAAACAATTTCACATTCCTTAAGATAGTCAAGGAACTTTGTACTAAGATACTCTCCTCCTCGATCGGATCGAAGCATCTTAATGTTCCTGCCCAGCTGATTCTCCACTTCCTGTTTAAACTCCTTGAACTTTTCGAAGGTTTCTGACTTATGCTTGATTAAGTAGACATAACCATATCTATTGTAATCATCGGTAAAAGTCACATAGAAGCGGTTAGCATCCCTTGTGGCGGTTCTGAAGGGTCCACACACATCTGTGTGTATGAGGTCCAACAAACCTTCACCCCTAGCACAAGTACCAGTGAAGGGTGACTTAGTCATTTTTCCAAGTAAACAAGACTCGCAACTATCATCTGACCTTAAGTCAAATGACTCCAAGACTCCAGCCTTCTGGAGTTGGCCTATACGCTTCTTGTTAACATGTCCAAGATGACAATGCCACAAGGATGCTTTATCCAAACTAGTGGAAGAATCGATATGCAATACGTTATTTCCTAAGTTATCTACAACCGACACAGTTTCATATACACCATCACAAGGTAATGCTTTAAAATAAAGACATTATTATAAAAAGCATTAATACCACCACATTCATTATCAAATGAAAAAGTAAATCCTTATTTGTACAAACCGTGAAAAGAAATAATATTTCTCACCATTTCGGACGAGTAACAACACTTATTCAAATCTAACACTAACCCACTACTTAGCAACAAAGAATAAACTCCAATCTTGGTGACAGGTGAAGCTTTCCTATTCCCCATGATCAAGTTTATCTTTCCGTGCTCCACATCCTCACTTCTTCTTAGGCCTTGCAAATCAGAACATATATGAATACCACAACCTGTATCAAGGACCCAAGAATTAGTATGCGGTGAGTTATTAGACAATATAGTGTAAATACCTGCATGGGTAGGTTTGACCTTCCCATCCTTAACATCTTGCAGGTACTTGGGGCAGTTTCGTTTCCAATGCCCCTTTTCCTGACAATAGAAGCATTAAGCTTCCATTGGGTTGTAAGAAGGAGTGACAGAACCACCTTTGGTTCCACTTGAAGAGGAGCCATCAAGAGACTTTCCCTTGGTACCCTTCGAAGGGGTCTTCCTCTTCTTCCCTTTACTTTGCCCGATTGACAGAACAGGGGCGGTGTTAGGAGTAGGAGTAGTTACAACCGATTTACCTTTGAGACCAGTTTCAACGGTCTTCAAAAGTCCTTGAAGCTTGTTGAGTGTGACCTCCTCCTTGTTCATGTGATAGGTCATTCGAAACTGATCATAACAAGTAGGTAAGGAGTGTAGTATGATGTCAATAGCCAACTCCTCGGGGAAGTTCACATTCAACTTCAGCAAACGGTCCACAAACCTTTTCATTTTCTGCATGTGGCCCGTGATGGATTCACCATCCTTCATTCGGGTTGTTATCATGGAAGAGATGATTTCATACCTCTCTTGACGAGCACTCTGATGGTAGCGGTCCATCAAGTCCATGTGCATCTCAAAAGGGTAAAAGTCCTCATAGGACTTCTGGAGTTCAGCTGTCATTGTGTCCAACAAGATACATGCCACTTTGGTAGCATCTCTCTCATGTGCCCTAAAGTCAGCGATCTCCTCTGGAGTAGCAGTAGACTCATTAATTTCTTTCAGCTCCTTGTCGAGGACATATTCCTTGTCCTCGTAACGCATGACCATCCTGATTTTCCTGGTCCAATCATTAAAGTTTGAACCATCAAAGATGACTCTCCCACAAAGGTTCATGAGAGAGAAGGAGCTGGTAGGGTTTGAGCCAGAAGCAGCATTTTTGGAACACATCTGATAAGAAGAAAGACAAGTTTAGATTAGATATAGAATCCTTAATAAGACACCCAAATGTAATATTAAGGCTAGGACCCAACACAATACTTTATAACTTGGAAGAGGGATGACGTAATCCAAGCTATAAAATATTTGAAGGTAGGCAAATGACGATTCACCAATTTCCACCATGAAAAACGAAATAGGTATTAGGTTTTAATTGGATTGAAACTCTTAGATCTTTTGAGATTCATTGAACTTTTCAATGGCATGTTTAAATCTCGATTGTGCCCTCTCAAGTTTGTGACTCGGATGCCGAGGATCACAAACAAGGTGTGAATAACCATGCAAATTAACTTGGTACCCTTAATCTTTATCACCTAATCAATGTGTCGGTTACCCACATGCGCTCCACCGATCTATGATAAACATTAAGTCACCCTTTGCCACTCTTACTAGTCCATGTTAGTGTGTCGGCTACCCACACACGCTCCACCAACGACTTGGTAAGGTACAAAGTGTAATTTCATGGGATAACACCATATTCACATTTTCCTAAAGTAACTAAGATTGGGAATTTATAAAAGGTGTAGTTACTTTATATTTATCATTATACTTTTAATGAGAATTATAGTCCTTGTCCTACCCGTTCGGCTAACGACCCTCCACCAGTCAAGGAAGCGGTGGGTGAGAGTGGACACCCATTAAGCTGCCATTTTATAGGCAACAACCTTATACCCCCCTTATAGACCGGCTTCGTGAATGAGGCCTACTAACGGTAAAACTGACTTGCTCTTATACATATATATATATATATATATATATATATATATATATATATATATATATATATATATATATATATATATTATTAACTTATAATACTATAAAGTATAAGGGTTGAATTTTAACTTTTAAAACTCTAGGGTTTGGAATTAAAGTTTTCTAAAGTGACTTTACAAATTCCAAAACTTGAGGGCAAGTTTTGAAACTATTCAAAACCTTTCATATTCAATAACTTATGAGTTTAATGGTCTATTAAAATGAAGACTCTTCATTTTATGTAACCTATGGTTCTTTAATGACTTTTTAAAGAAATGACTTTTGGTAATCCTGAGGACAAATTATGGACTCCATCAATAACATTTAGATCAAGAATTACATCATCAAACAATTTGCAAATAATTCTTATGATCTACTAAAACTCATAAGTATGAACATTCAAATCAACAATTTCAAGAATCATATAAACATATATAAAACTTAAAAATTTGATAATAACCTTTGAAAATGGATTAGCATAATCATTACCACAACAAAAACAGGTTTTATAGGTTTAAAACAGTTTAGGGTAATGATTCTAGTCCATTTCCAGCAGCAAAACTCGAAAATCTGCACACATGGCCTCCTACTCGCCGAGTGCAAGAACCTACTCGACGAGTAGGATGAATTTTCACTTGGACTCGGCGAGTCCACTGAACAGTGAACAAAATTTTCGACTTTTTCAAGCAGTTTGCATCAACTATCAAGAAAACAAGCCTAGGCTCTGATACCACTGATGGGTTTTGAGCATTCTAACACTCCTATGGTGTACATGTAACACTAGAAACTTTGGATCTATGTTTTCTCTAATATTCATGCAAATTTGATTTTTCCAAGGTTCTCATCCTAACTAGCATGGCATGGAGTACTTGTAATATAAAAACTAGTAGAATGACATACCTTTCTTGTAGCTTGGATTCCTTAAGACCTTGTGAGCCTAGCACCCCAAATGTGATGCCTCAAATGTTTCACACAACACCACAACTCTTGGAATAACTTGAGAGAAGAACACTTTCACTCAAAATCGGCTAGCCCTCCTTGTTCTTGTCTTAGTCGCCGATTTTGCTTACCATGAGGTTCTTTATATAGTGTGTCACATGTAGGGTTACACCATGTAAACCCTAATGTGCATGGCTTTTCATTTCCCCCATGATCCATGGGTTTTAACCTCTATGGAGCACCCAATGGGTCCTAGCCCAATCTAGTGAATCATGGATCATAAGCCCACTATATAAGAATGAAAGATTTACATAATCAATCCCCATATATTTAATTAGTCTCTTTTGATCACAAAATTAATTCCAAATTAATTATTGATCAATACTAATTAAATAATATGATTTCATATTAATATATTAGAATATATTAACAAATCATAAGTGTCCTTATTCTCATTTTGTCTATCCAATTGTTGAGATGCCATGCAACCCAAATGGACCATGCTAAGTCGGGTCAAGTACATACTAAATATAGTTATGGACTTAGACACCTTATCCAACAGTCTCCCACTTGGATAAGTCTAATAACTATAGTTACAGGTATGACTTCAGGATCCGACCAACAATCGTAGCTCTTTCAAAGTCTCGCGGAACTAAGATGATGTATCCATTTAAGATAAGTGATCATATAATCCTATGTTCTAGATATCAGCCGGACAAATACATGGAACAATGTCGTACTTATTGTCCAGTAGTTTGTTTCCCGATTTTTGATTTGTTTGACATAGAACTAAACTGAACACAACAATTTGGTTCTGACCGGGCCCGACACATAGGTCAAAACAACATCATCGAGGGGCCCATATATCGCTTTTAATCCTCCAAGGATTAAAAGGAACAGATAAACTTCGACTAATATGCTTGTACTAACCACTTGTTGAATCATACACAAAAGCACGTTTTATAACATCAAGTTACTGATGCGTTTTCGTGTAAACAATGCACAACCAACTCATAATCAACAAATCATATCTCTAGGTTTGATGGGGTAGCTTATAGCACTTGGATATCATACCATGGGGGTAGCCCATGGCGTTCCAGGTAAAGACCATGGGGGTAGTGATGGGTTTTGAGCATTCTAACACTCCTATGGTGTACATGTAACACTAGAAACTTTGGATCTATGTTTTCTCTAATATTCATGCAAATTTGATTTTTCCAAGGTTCTCATCCTAACTAGCATGGCATGGAGTACTTGTAATATAAAAACTAGTAGAATGACATACCTTTCTTGTAGCTTGGATTCCTTAAGACCTTGTGAGCCTAGCACCCCAAATGTGATGCCTCAAATGTTTCACACAACACCACAACTCTTGGAATAACTTGAGAGAAGAACACTTTCACTCAAAATCGGCTAGCCCTCCTTGTTCTTGTCTTAGTCGCCGATTTTGCTTACCATGAGGTTCTTTATATAGTGTGTCACATGTAGGGTTACACCATGTAAACCCTAATGTGCATGGCTTTTCATTTCCCCCATGATCCATGGGTTTTAACCTCTATGGAGCACCCAATGGGTCCTAGCCCAATCTAGTGAATCATGGATCATAAGCCCACTATATAAGAATGAAGGATTTACATAATCAATCCTCGTATATTTAATTAGTCTCTTTTGATCACAAAATTAATTCCAAATTAATTATTGATCAATACTAATTAAATAATATGATTTCATATTAATATATTAGAATATATTAACAAATCATAAGTGTCCTTATTCTCATTTTGTCTATCCAATTGTTGAGATGTCATGCAACCCAAATGGACCATGCCAAGTCGGGTCAAGTACATACTAACTATAGTTATGGACTTAGACACCTTATCCAACAAGTAGCCCATGGCAATCTTATGTATGTGGCGCGGTATTCTGTGGTTGTATGTTATATTGTATTTTGGGAACTCACTAAGATTTTGCTTACAATTTATTTGGGTGTTTTCTGGTACTTCAGGTACTAAGGGGAAGGGTCCGACTTGATGGTGCAACATTCAATCCCAGCAATTTCCACATTTATCAATATTGATACTCTGATATTTTGATATGATATGATGGAATGGATTTTGAGAAACAAATTATGATTGTAATTTCTATTTAAAAAAATAAAAAAAAATTATCTGAATTTTTGGGCTGTTACAAGTTGGTATCAGAGCCTTGGTTTGAGGGATTCATGCACACTCTCGAGTGTGTCAGAACTCAAACTGAGGAAATGGTAACCCTTTCTAAAAAGAAACAAAAGTCAAGTTTTTCTGAAACCGGTTTTTTAAGTAAAAAAAGAGAGTGCAATACGTGCAATCGTCCGAGCTCAAGTAAGTGTTTCCCAAAATTTAACCATGCTTATGAATTGCAACTAGTATGTTAATATGTGAAATGCATGCTAGAATATGGCTAAGGATGCCTTCATGAGTTATGAGAATTGCCTGATTTGTGTGATGCCTTGTAGCCTAGGAGAATTCAATGCTATGAATACAATGCTTGGAATTAATGTTGACTCTATTATTTGCTAAGTGTATGCTTTCAAAGTTGTATATGTTTAGGATTGCATAGCCCTAGAATGATGGATTCTGCCTCATTTCTTGTTCCTTGTTTGGTTGTGGTCTTAGGGAAGAAACTTTATTTGACAGTCTATGTGATTCTATTTATGTATAACTTGCATGCATAAGGCAATCTGCGGTGTTGATTGAGATCTGTCTCACGTCGTGAGATCTGTCTGAATGACATTCTGATGAGTAAAATCCTTAATCCATTAAGCCACTAATCCATATTCTCTAGAAGGCTTCTTAACACCCCAAAGACCATACAAATCGATGTTTTAAGGTCTTGCAAGTCCAATGCAAGACTTGAGCTCAAATTAGGGCATTCATGAAGAAAAAGGAGGTCAAAACTCAAGCATGAGTTCAAACATTACCCAAACCTCAGATCCACCACATATAAACACTAAGGGACTCTAAGGACCCATAAAGTTGCTAACTTTATGGAGTCCCAACACTCTAACTCATCTAACCATGGATAATCATGCATAAAACCTTAGATCTAGCAACAAGGAATCATAAAGCTTGAATCTTGGTTACTCACAATGGTCAAGAGATGTTGCTAGAAGATGAAAATGAAGCTTCCAAGCTAGATCTATGCATCAAAGGTGATCCCTTTTTCTTAAAGCCACCAAAATACCACCAAAAGCTCAAAAATCACAATGAGAAGCTAGGGTTAGGGTCTTTCTATGTTTAAGAACGAAGGAGGCTGTAAATGAACCCTAAACTGAAGTTTATGGGGTTTAAATATGAAGGAAACCCTAAAAGATCTTGGGATTAGGCTGCAACGCATCTCATGTCGTAAGCACTGTGTCTCACGTTGTGAGCTCGGATAAATTACCATTTTTCAATTAATCACTTGTCACGTCGTGACCTATCTATGGTAACTTCGTGACACCTGATTTTACCAAAAAACCATGCCTTTGACTCCTTTAATCCCTAAACCGATCCATTCTGGAAACTAGGAGTTACAATTTTCCCCCACTTAAATTATATTCCTTCCTCGAAATCGGTTCTCGCTTCCACTCTCGAAGTAACCCCTTATGGGTCTTTCAAACTCGACTCCTTCCAAGAGGTTTGAGACCACTTTAATGCTCGCGCCTACAACCATCAACAACCAAGGTTCCAAAACCAGACTCATAAGCCAATTTGAGTAGAGACTCAAACGGTCTGAATCACAACTATCACATCATCCCTTGATCAGCCGACCACCTCCCAATACCTCTGCAGACGTAAACAAGAATCAAGCGACCTGAAGAAAACATTACTCCTCATAACATCCTTAATTCGCAAGAGAAGAATCTGCTTCTTAGTCCATGGCCTGCTGACTCTGAAATCACATCCAACCTTCAGGTAGACAGATCCACCCCAATTGTCACCTAAGCTAACCAAGACTTGCATGCCTGATCCAACCAAAATCTCTTGACCTTGCACCGCTCATCGAGTATCTGAAATAGGAACTACATCATACACCATAGCTGCCAACCCCACACACTGACAGTGGTAACCAAGCAATCTATAATGACATCATCCAAGAGAAGTCTGATCATGCATAATAGAAATCAGTTATCATTAGTAAAATCACGTATGTGAGCATAACAGAGACAGTAAAGATGTATCAATTTGGAGCCAAAATTTTGAATTAGCATAATAGAGCTCACTAACGATTGACTTGATACAGTGGAGAAGACTATCACGTGTCCCAAATTTTTGAAAATGTGGATTCTATGGAAGACATAACCACATTTACAATGGATGTGGAAATAGTGGAGATAAGAGATTTAGGTAAATAATATGTAGACCTGGAAGAAAAGGTTCAGTGGTGGATGATGTTTACGGCGATTCAAGGTGGTTTCGATGGAGGATCTTGGAGAAGTTATAATCTTTTTTCAATGATTAACCATTTAAGAAAAAAGATGCAAAATCAAATATATATATATATATATATATATATATATATATATATATTGATCGTTTCAGATAAGTTAACTTTTATTTTGACGTTGGAAGGTGTAGTCATAAAGACTTGTATTGGAACATTTTTGAAACTTAAAAATCATCTATGCAAGAAACTACTGAAGGACTATTTGTGACAATCTTTGAAATTTTGTCGACAGCAATAAGTGCCACGTGTTACCCACTCTTTGACGCGCGACACATGGATCCTTCCCCCCTCCCCCTCTGTATAAATATCTTATGGTATCTCCTTCCAAGTTAGAGCAAAATCAAATTCCTCTTGCAAAACCATCCGACTTTCTACTTTTTGAAATTGTGATTGACGATCGGTATGGCCAGTTTGATGGACAAGGCGAAGCAATTCGTTTCGGATGCGGCGGCGAGCATCGAGAAGCCGAAGGCGAGTGTGACGGATGTCGATTTGAAAGATGTTGGTGTCAGTTGTGTGACCTATCTGGCTAAGATCAACGTTTCAAATCCTTACAGCGTATCTATTCCAATCGGCGAGATCCGTTACGTTCTTAAAAGTTCCGGCAGGTTCGTTTGCTATCATTTTGTCTATTTACCTTTCCACAGAGTAAATGTAGGTTGTAGCTATGTAAGTCCTCGATTATCAAATCGAAATTTTACTGAAAATAACAACAATTAATCGTATCCGCCAAGTACTTGTTAGACTCTGGAGAGTTTCGGCAGCTTCATTTGCTAGTCGTTATCAGTTTCGATCTCCTTTCTCACAAATTTTTTACAGAGTACATGTAGCCATGGATATTATGATTTTTGGTAGAAAACTTAAAACATTAGTTCGGATAAGGAAGACACTCGAAAAACAAATATATATAATTAATATTTATGAATGATGATTAGTGATTTCGGTTTTGGTTTTGGATTTTGATCAGTGAGATTGCGAGTGGAACAGTCCCTGACCCAGGTTCACTGAAAGGGGATAGCGAGACGATGTTAAACGTGGATATAAAAGTGGCACACAGTGTGTTGGTTAGCTTGGTGAAGGACATTGGAAGAGATTGGGATATCGACTATGACCTAAAAGTCACACTCGTTGTTGATCTCCCTCTCATCGGTAACATCAGCATACCAGTCACTAGTGCCGGTGAGATCAAGCTCCCTTCCCTCACCGACTTCTTTACTACGTGAATAGCTGTAGCTCTACAATATGATAAATAAGATCAATCTTGTACGTGTTCACATACTTTTCAACTATCTTATGTATAAGTTTTTATTTTAATTCCAAGGATCATTTCATAATTCATACTACCAACTTATACGCTTTCACCCTTTAGGTCTAAGTAATCGGCAACTTTACACATCATTCAAAGATTTTTTTCAACTTTCATTTATTAAATTATTAATTAGTATTCAATTACTTCAACTTATATCTTATGGAAAAGAAGCAAAAGTAAAGTGTCTTCATATTGCTTATATCTCTCACACCTTCACTTCAATCTCAAACCTTCACTCCAATGAACCAATATAAGAACTTATACTCTATGAATAATCTTCAATTTTTTTTATTGTCAAATATGAGTTTAAAAAGAAAAAAAAAATACTTATATGCCATGAATAAGAAGACAAAATTGTCTTCATTTTTTGTTTTTTTGTCAAATATGAGTTTAAAAAGGAAAAAATAAAGGTAGGTTTTTGTTTGAAAAAAAAAATAAATTAGTAAAAGATTAACGTTAACCTACCAAAATGGTCGGAATGAGAAAAATAAAAATAAAAATTGCAAGGAATTTTTTTAAAATAAATTTAAACATAAACAAAACAAAATTGTAAATCATTTTATTTTATATTATAACACGAGATATAATTATAAAAAGACAAAATGTCAAAAATGGTCCGTACTATTTACAAAAATATTATAGATGGTCCTTAAGTTTGTAAACCCTTGTATTACACCGTTTGTTTTTCTATTAAATCTTATATGAATAGACATTTTTGCCTATCATTTATGTGTTTTCTCAAAACCAAAATTTCTTTCTCTCACTCTCGCCTAACCCCTCTTCACTTAACCTTCTTTATCCCTTGCTTTCTCCATGGCAATGTTAATAACAACCAAGTTCAGATGAAGCGGCAACCAAATGGTCTATAGATGACATCATCCAAGAGAAGTCCAATGCATGTGACCATAACGGGGAAACAAAAGGTTATGGTATCAATTTGAAGCTTTTTATTTACAAATTGGAGTTGAATCTTACAGTTGCAAATTTGAAATAGTTAGAAAGTTGAAGTTTTTTTTTACATGAAGTTAAAGATATTTAAAATACCGTAAAAGAGGATTTCAGTCTAGCGTTCTTGTTCGACACATTGTTCACGTTTCTTTTTAGTTTATTAGAGTTTTAGTTAACATAAGGGGGATGTGTGTGTATTTTCGTGGACAAAAAGAGAAAAGAAAGCAAAGGTTATCACATTTGTGTTTTTATTGATTTGCAATGTGTGTATATGCAAATTTTCTAATTGCAGGTTATTTTTATAGAGAAGAGTCTGGAATTGGGGTGGGATAAATATTTTAATTTTTTTAAACTTAAAAGTCATCTATGCAACAAATTACTTAAGGATCATTTGTGGTAATTTTATTTATAAACCACAGGGACAGTCTTTGAAATTTTGTAGACAAGAATAAGTATCACGTGTGACCCACTCTTTAAGGCCCGACCCATGGATCCTTGCCCCCCACCCCCTCACCTACCTATGTATAAATGTCATGTTATTTCGATCAAGTTAGAGCAAAAGCAAATTCTCTTGCAAAACAATCCAACTTTTTCCTTTTTGAAACTGTGGTTGACGATCGTTGCCGGAGATATGGCCAGTTTGCTGGACAAGGCGAAGCAATTCGTTTCGGATGCGGTGGCGAGCATGGAGAAGCCGGAGGCGAGTGTGACGGATGTCGATCTGAAAGAAGTTAGTCTCGGTTCTGTGACTTATCTGGCTAAGGTCAAGGTGTTAAATCCTTACAGTGTATCTATTCCAATCGGCGAGATCCGTTACGTTCTTAAAAGTTCCGGCAGGTTCGTTTGCTATCATTTTGTTCATTTAGTTTCGTATACCTTTCAACAGAGTAAACTTAATGTAGGTTGTAGCTATGCAAGTACTCGATTATCAAATCAAAATTTTACTGAAAATAAGAACAATCTATCGTATACGCTAAGGACTTGTTTTGGCAGGTTCTTTTGCTATCATTTTGTGGAGATCTCATTTCGCTTTAATTCTGTAACTTTGAAATTCTAAATTTTACCAAAAATGTGAATAATCAGACGTGGTGAGGATCTGTTATCGAGAGAGAGTTTCGGCAGCTTGTTTCGATCTCCTTTGACGTTTATCTGTTACTTTCACAAAACTTCTACACAGTAGATGTAGCCATGGAATTTTGGTAGAAAACTTTTCTTAAACATTTAGTAATTCGGATAAGGATCTTGTCAAAAGGTTGGGCAGATCTGTTTGTACACAAAATCCCACACGGTAAATGTAGGTATGGAAGTCGTTAATTATCAAATCCAAATTATTAATTAAATAATCACATCATTTTTGGTTTTGGTAAAGTTGGATGAACTTATTGCAATAGTGAGAAAGTATATCTCTACCAAACATTATTTTAAGATCGCGCATGGAATAAAAAGCATATTCCCTCTAAATATATTTTCAAATTAGGCTGTTTGGTTTGGTTTTTAACAAGTATTTGTTATTATTATTTTAATTAATAGATTACAAGGTTTTTTTTTTTTTTTTTTATTTAAGATTTCGAGTAATTCTATTTAACAAGTATTTGTTATTATTGTTTTATTTAAGATTTCGAGTAATTCTATTTAATAATATATTAAGTTAATTTGGTGAAGTAAGTGTTTTATAATTAATATTGATGTTTTGGATTGAACTAGTGAGATTGCAAGCGGAACAGTCCCGGACCCAGGTTCACTGAAAGGGGATGGTGAGACGATGTTAAACGTGGATATAAAAGTACCACATAGTGTTTTGGTTAGCTTGGTGAAGGACATTGGTAGAGATTGGGATATCGACTATGACCTTAAAGTCACACTCGTTGTTGATCTCCCTCTCATTGGTAACATCAGCATACCAATCACTAGTACCGGTGAGGTCAAGCTCCCTACCCTCTCCGACTTCTTTACTTAAATACAATACCCTTAAAAAATCATAAATAAGATCAATCTTGTACGTGTGATCACACACTTTTCAATTATCTTATGTATAAGTTTTTTTTAATTCCGAGGATAGCTATATACAAACTTATATTTATTAGCGAACATCATGTATTTGTCACAAAATTGCACCCTTCCTTTAAGTAATCACCGACTTTTACCCACTTCCACAATCGGAAACTCTACTATTTCACTACTTGGGTATATTTTATATATTGCATGAGTAAAAATGTAAAATTAACATCAAACTTACTCGACCATGTGAAAAATGTTGGAGAAGTGCAACGATGAAGGAACCATCAAAAATGTGCAATGTCAGATGGGAAAAATCATATTGCCATCTTTGGCTTAAAGTTATTAGTGATAATTAACCACATGACTTCTAATTGTCTTAACTTAACGATTTAATGTTATCGACACAGACATATACATGTGTAAGTTAGAAAAACAAAACATACATACAAAAGATCGAAAATTACATGTATAAGTTAGAAATCAGTTCTTCAAACAAAGTGTACATATAAAAGCTCCAAAATTAGATTTCATACGGGAACTTGATATGCCACATTACCAGAGAACGCTTGGGGCCTCAAATTGTTTTTCACATAAGGTTTTCGAAATATCAAGAGTCGGCCTGATTAATTCCAAAACAAATGCTCAAGAACATGTGTGTGTTCATTAGTTTCGAGAAAAACTCAAGAATGTGTGTGTTCGTGTATTGGAATAAAAACGAGTTTTTAACCAAAATAGGGTTATTGAAAAAAATATTTACCAATCTAGTATAGTTTGAAAAATATTTACCAAACTAGTGTTTTTCTTCATTTTTTTTATTTTTTAATATTTCTTATTGTTTTTCTATTTATTTAAAATATCAGCTTTTTTACTTTTTTTTATTTCAGTTTTTTTACTATTTATTTTAAATATCAGTTTATTATTATTATTATTATTATTATTATTATTATTATTATTATTATTATTATTATTTACTATGCATTTAACATAAATATCTAACATACAAAAGAGCTTTATTATTTTGGTTCATTACATGTCTATTTGATTAATTTTTTTCTACCGTTTATATAGTGATTACGAGTTTACTTTAATTTTCTTACCATTTATTTATACATATATTTTAAAAACTTAACCCTTTTACAAATTCAAGTTTTTTCTCATGTCTTTATTTATACAACCTTTGCATGCTTTTTAATTGAGTGTCTTTACATTATAAAATATAAAAAGCAAAAGTTTACATATTTTTTGTCTTTACATAAAAACAAATATGTAAAAACATAGAAAACAAATTTTAAAAAAAAAATCTAATTTGTAAAACGAAAGAAATCATAAAATACATGCATAAAACGAAATATGTAAAAAATATTTAGAAAACAAATTTCCAAATCAATAAAAACTATTATTTCAAAACACGTGAAAACAAAATTGTAAAAAAAGAATATACGGACAAAATTTTATAACACAACTATTACTTTTGCTTTTTATATTTTATTTTCAATGTAAAGAAACTCAATTAAAAAGCATGCAAAGGTTGTATAAATAAAGACATGAGAAAAAACTTCTTTTTGTGAAGGGTTAAGTTTTTAAAATATATATATATAAAAATAAATGGTAAGAAAATTAAAGTAAACTCGTAATCACTATATAAACGGTAGAAAAAAATTAATCAAATAGGCATATAATGAACCAAAATAATAAAGCTCTTTTGTATGTTATATATTTATGTTAAATGTATAGTAAATAAAAGTATATAAAATTTAATAAAAAAAAACTGAAACAAAAATAAAATAAAAAAATAAACTGATATTTAAAAACAATAAATAGTAAAAAAAAAACTGAATTAAAAAAAGTAAAAAAGCTGATTTTTTAATAAATAGAAAAACAATAAGAAATATTGAAAAATAAAAAAAAATGAAGAAAAACACTAGTTTGGTAAATAATTTTCATACTATACTAGATTGGTAAATATTTTTTTCAATAACCCCATTTTGGTTAAAAACTCGAATAAAAACTCACAGCATGTGACATGTGTGTGTTACAATGAAAAAAAAATCTGAAAACAACCACAATGAAAATCCACATCTGGACAAAAACAAACACGAATCTAAGCAAATTGATGTGTGTATGTGTGTTAATGTGTTGGGACAAGGAATGTGACGAGAAAACCAGAGCGACTCCAAAACTCAAGAACGTGGGGTTGGAGATGCTTTTGAGCAACAAAAACTGAATAACTATTTTGTTAACGTGTTTAGGGATTGTTTTGATGTTCTGAAATCAAGAACTCAAAAACTAAGCAAATTGATGTGTGTATGTGTGTTAATGTGTTGGGACAAGGAATGTGACGAGAAAACCAGAGCGACTCCAAAACTCAAGAACGTGGGGTTGGAGATGCTTTTGAGCAACAAAAACTGAATAACTATTTTGTTAACGTGTTTAGGGATTGTTTTGATGTTCTGAAATCAAGAACTCAAAAACTAAGCAAATTGATGTGTGTATGTGTGTTAATGTGTTGGGACAAGGAATGTGACAAGAAAACCAGAGCGACTCCAAAACTCAAGAACGTGGGGTTGGAGATGCTTTTGAGCAACAAAAACTAAATAACTATTTTGTTAACGTGTTTAGAGATTGTTTTAATGTTCTGAAATCAAGAACTCAAAAACTAAGCAAATTGATGTGTGTATGTGTGTTAATGTGTTGGGACAAGGAATGTGACGAGAAAACCAGAGCGACTCCAAAACTCAAGAACGTGGGGTTGGAGATGCTTTTGAGCAACAAAAACTGAATAACTATTTTGTTAACGTGTTTAGGGATTGTTTTGATGTTCTGAAATCAAGAACTCAAAAACTAAGCAAATTGATGTGTGTATGTGTGTTAATGTGTTGGGACAAGGAATGTGACAAGAAAACCAGAGCGACTCCAAAACTCAAGAACGTGGGGTTCGAGATGCTTTTGAGCAACAAAAACTAAATAACTATTTTGTTAACGTGTTTAGAGATTGTTTTGATGTTCTGAAATCAAGAACTCAAAAACTAAGCAAATTGATGTGTGTATGTGTGTTAATGTGTTGGGACAAGGAATGTGACGAGAAAACCAGAGCGACTCCAAAACTCAAGAACGTGGGGTTGGAGATGCTTTTGAGCAACAAAAACTGAATAACTATTTTGTTAACGTGTTTAGGGATTGTTTTGATGTTCTGAAATCAAGAACTCAAAAACTAAGCAAATTGATGTGTGTATGTGTGTTAATGTGTTGGGACAAGGAATGTGACAAGAAAACCAGAGCGACTCCAAAACTCAAGAACGTGGGGTTGGAGATGCTTTTGAGCAACAAAAACTAAATAACTATTTTGTTAACGTGTTTAGAGATTGTTTTGATGTTCTGAAATCAAGAACTCAAAAACAGGAGAATGAAGATCTAAAATCTAGTTCATGTGTTCGGAGATGCTCTTGATTAATTCCAGCAACAAAAAACATGCATATAATCCGAAGAAAGTTTAGGTTGTGTTTAGTTGCGAAAAATTGGCCGTTTTCCGGAAAAAATTTCCAAGAAAAATGAGAATTTTGAAAACGTGTTTAGTTCGTCTATTTTTCTAAATTTTTCACGGAAAATGAAAATTTTCCGTTTTCTAAAATTACAAAGAAGTTGGAACTTTTTGGAAAACCAATAATCATTGTCTTCCATATTTTTCTAATTCCAAATTTTTTCTAAAATATAAACATACACCCACTCCCACCTCTACCTACCCCACCTTAACACCTCCAACCCACCATACCCCTACCTACCTACCCACTCCCAAGCTCACCCCCACAAACACACACCTACCCCAACCCCCACCCACACCCACACCCCCACAAACAAACAAACACACACATACACAACCACAAACACACACCCACATCCACCCCCACCCCCACCCCCACCCCCACCCCTACAAACACACAAACACACACACACCCACAAACACACAGCCATACCCACCCCCACCCCCACAAACACACACACACACACACCCACAAATAGATAGCCACCTTAATCCCCACCCACACCCACACCCCACAAACACATACCTACCATCATCATCACCACCATCACCACCACCGCCGCCGCCATCACCACCACTGCTGCCACCCCGCTGTTATCGCCGCCGCCACCACCACCACCGTCGCCGCCATCATCGACACCACCACTGCCCCCCGTTGCCGCCCCCACCCCCACCCTAATATCGCTATCGTTTTCTAAAAATGAAAACTGATAGAAAAATACACAACTAAACACGTTTTCTAATTTTCTAAAACTGAAAATTGAAAAATAAATAAGTTTTAACTAAACAGATTTTTCTAAATTTTTCAATGAAAGCTGAAAACGGAAAACGAAAGCTGAAAAGGGAAAACGAAAAACAGAAAATGAAAATTGTTTTTCCGTAACTAAACGTAACCTTAGTGTTTTTTTTTTTTGGAAACTTTCTAGAGGTGTCAAGGTCTCTGGGATGGCAACTTAGATGCAGGATAAGCATTAATATATAATAATCGGTCATAATATTGATTTTGAACAACTGCAAAAAGAGTTTAATTGTAATCGGATACAAAAAATATATAAATAAAATAGTGAGTAAACTATACCGTTTAATTGTAATCGGATACAAAAAATATATAAATAAAATAGTGAGTAAACATGTATAGTTGAAAGTTTTAATTCTTTCATGAGTTCAACCAACCCCCTTAACTTATAGATATGGGGGGTTGGGGGTATTTGCTCTAAGTAGGGATGATAAAAAAAAACTCATATCCGATGGGAGACCTGAAACCCGCATCCGTTTTGACCGGGGAATCCTCAAGTTGACCGATGATGGGGAATCCCTGAATAAAAAAGTGGGGATGGAGATACTCCTAGTCCCTAACGCTGGACCTGGCCCCGGTGTGTGTGTGTGTGTAATACAAAACAATTTATATATTTATAGTATAATTTACAATATCTAAAAAAGTAACCAAACTCATTAATAACTACTTGGTTGAAATTGTACATTTATTTCTTCTTTTATCTAATAATTTAACTTCATGTATAATATTTTGTACTTGGTTTATCTATTTTACCTCAAATATCACTATAATTAATTTTTTTCTACTTGAATTTTTATGTATGCATTTAAATTTGGTAGAAAACTTGTATATAGTTTGTGTGCAATCTATGAATATTTTTATGTTTTTTTTAGTCTTTAAACTTATGTTAGTATAATTGAATTTTAGATTTTCTCTTTACGTAAAACTTTTCATATTAAAAAAAAATGAAATCTTATTCCCCGTTGGGGATCCCCGGTCCCCATTGGGGGTGGGGATTAGGATTCATTTATATTATGGGGACGAGGATGGGGATTGGAATGAAGATTCGGGGATGATGATGGGGATTAGGGTCTCATGTCTTCCTCACCCCCGTTGCCATCTCTAACTTTAAGTTAAGGAAAATGACTCCAGGCTCCAATTTAATCTTGTGGTAGATTGTCCCTCCTAAAGGGTACTTGGCAACTTGTGGGGCATGAGATCCCCAAATTCCTAAAGTACTTGTTGCACTTCTTGAGAAAGAAGTTGTCTTGGTATTTGATCCGTTCTTCTCTTAGCCTAAAGTGGATCCCTCCGTATGGCGAATCTTGATTGACTGACACTAGGAACCGATCCGGAGAAAGAAGAAGTATGAGATAGGCGGTGGAAGAAATTCCGATAGCAAATTACTTGACTTGATGGATGGAGGTAGAGCCCTCCAACTCTTTGAAAGTTGACATGGTGAATTATATTATCAAGTCATTATCTTTTTAAAGTCATTTTATATATTTTTTTAAATGTTATAATTTTATAGAGATAAAATTTTAGTTTTGGTGTTCAGCTTTAAACTATCATCTATTTCTGCCAAACATATATTATCTTGTTTAAAAAAAAGTTTATACAAAAATAAGTTAAATAGTATATTCTAAAAAAAAACATTAATAAAAAATTGTTTTTTTATCCTAAAAATCCGTTAAGGAAAAAATGACTTTGTGGCTCCAAGTGTCCTTCTAATAAACCCATAAACAAACAAACAAAGAAAATTGGATGGGGGAGCGTTGTGGTTTATGGTAGGTTCTTCAATGGCAATCCGCCATTTTCATGCTTTGATTCCTCTGTATCGACATTAATGACCTTTCTCTCTATAACTCGCATTTAATGCTGCAATTCAGCGACCTACCCACCCACTTCCGATAATATCCATCACCACCACCACGTCCACCCTGTCTCCTCCCTCCAGATGGACATCACCACCACCACCACCCACCACCACTATTACTTCAATGTCCACCATATCTCCTCCTCCACCCCCCATCACTAGCCCTACCCATTACTACCTAACTAACATCGGCCTCGGTTACGCCATCGCCATCGCACTTGGGTTTCTCGTCCTCTTCGCCACCCTCCTCCTCGCTTCCTACATCTGCTTCCGCCACCGTTACAGGTACCAGTACCAGCATCGCCACCAAAACCAAAACCCTAGCGATAACGGCGTAATTCTACCGAGTATAATCTTCGTAGATGAAAACAACAACGACAACGATGATGAAGAGCAGAACGCCGTCGTAGGACTTGATCAAGCAGTGATCAACTCATACCCTAAGTTTCCGTTCTCGAAGGGAATTGATTCTTTATGCGCAATCTGTTTGTGTGAATATAGGGAGGGGGAGATGTTGAGGATGTTACCTGATTGTAAGCATTGTTTTCATTTGACTTGTGTTGATGCTTGGTTGAAGCTTAACGCTACTTGTCCTGTTTGCCGGAGTTCTCCGCTTCCTACGCCGTTGTCAACTCCGTTGGCGGAGGTTGTTCCTCTCTCACAGTATTCCGACGGGCGTCGCCGGAGGTAATTTAACTGAAGCGTTACCAGATCTCTCGCAATCTATTCCGAGTGTTCGCTGATTGTTTAGTAATATTACGATGAACTGATGATTCTCCTGTCATTTTCTCTAGAAATTAGGGTTTTGATTAGTGAATTTAGATGATTTTAAGAGGTTCAGATTTTAATTTGTTTCAGATTTTGTGATTTCAGAATTTCTCTTCTTACTTCATTTTCTAGCTTCTATTTGATCAATAACATATTCGAATTATAAGATTCAAACTTTTTTATTCTGGCTTAATTGAACAGATTGAAAAAGTGAAATTGTTCATGAAATTCTTCATCTTTCATGTGATTTTTGTTGCGATTCCATGATTTTCGAAACGTTTGATCCTTTCCCTGTTCATGAATCGTGATGGTTGACCAACTTTTTCCATGGTCACACGATCATTTCTTTAAAAAATCTGTGATTTTTTTCAAACACCATCGAAATCATGTGATCAAATTTCATCTCCTGCATCTTTTCGAGTTTTCGGATCTTGATTGTGAGAAATTAATTCGGTTCCTTTATTTACGCATGATAATATGCATTTTTTTTTTACATTATATTATCTTGAATTTGGCATCACTTGAGCTACATTGTAGGTTCAGAAATCATGGATGCATTTGTTTATACAAGACTTTTAAGGTTGCTTACACTGTGATAAACAATTGTTAATTCTTCTTAATCCATCTGTCAAACTAGAACCTTGAATCTGAAACCAATTTGTTCATAAACTATTACTTTAAATAGTCAAACCAAAAGTTCAAGATTCGAGATCATATTAAAAATTCAAAAGATTTGGTATCTCAAAATCCAAGCAAAGCTTAGATTTTTATCAAGTTTTCTATAGGATGCAACTCTGAACTTTTCATAGCAAAAATGAAGTTAAGCATATCGAGAGGAATTCCCAAGTTTGTTTTCTTATCTTGTGTTTTTTCACTTATTTGTGTGGTTTTATTTTCAAAATTTTACTCTTTCAACCCTTTTATTAGTTTGGATACTAAATGCATGTATGATTCTAATCCTCATGTTACATATCATCCCGAAATCAAGATATTAGAGACAGTTATCAAGAAAATCGAGCAAGAAATTATCGATATTAAAGTTTCACACAAGAATTCTCCGCACGCGTTAAGATACAGTTCGTTTCTTGCAAACATTTTGGGTTTAATCGAGTCTGCAAAGTTTGAGGAAAACGAGGTTGATGGATTACCTGAACGTGACGTGAACCAGTCGAACTCAAACTCGGTTCAACCGGTTCACGTCTCGCAGGATTTCTTTCTAACAGAAGAAATCCGGAAATATGTTCGGATGAAACCGAATAGATTAGGAAAACAAAACTTCATGGGCGCAAACGGGACATTCACAAGCATAGGACATGCGTGTTTCTCAATGAAACAAGAGCTCGAAGAGTATATGAATTATGATGTTGGTGACATATGCAACGATGATTGGAAGTTGGCTCAACGGTTAATGGTGCACGGGTGTGACCCATTGCCAAGAAGACGGTGCTTCTCACGAGCCCCACGGTTCTACACCGAACCGTACCCAATCCCCGAGTCCATTTGGAGACTCCCAGATGATAAAAACGTCCGATGGAGTCATTACCGATGCAAAGGTTTTGTCTGTCTTGCTGCCAGCAAAACAGGCAAAGGTTTCTTCAAATGTGCAGATTGTTTCAATCTGACACATCATGAAATGCCGAGATGGGTCGGACCCCTTTATCTGGGTCCGACCAACTCAACTCCAGACTTCCTGATCACAGAAATTCTAGACCTGAAGCCCGGCGAGATACGTATCGGTCTTGACTTTAGCGTTGGAACGGGTACTTTTGCTGCTAGAATGCGGGACCACAATGTGACGATTGTCTCTGCTACGATAAACCTTGGGGCGCCTTTTAGTGAAATGATTGCGCTTCGTGGACTTGTACCAATCTACATGACGATAAATCAACGGCTCCCGTTTTTTGATAACACGTTGGATCTGATCCACACAACAAGGTTTCTGGACGGGTGGATCGATTTCGTGCTATTAGATTTTGTACTATATGATTGGGATAGAGTACTTAGGCCCGGAGGGTTGTTATGGATTGATAGTTTTTTTTGCTTAAAGGAGGATTTAGAGGATTATTTGGAGGGTTTTAAGATGTTGAGGTACAAAAGGCACAAGTGGGTGGTTGTACCAAAGGTTGATAAAGATGATGATAGAGAGGTTTTCTTTTCTGCTGTTTTGGAGAAGCCTCCTAGGCCTTTCTAGTCAAAGTACAAGTCTTTAATGGATGATGTACAACTTTTAATGCATTGACGTAGAAGTTGTATTAGTAATATTCTTCTGCAAATATGATTTGTATCTAAGTTATTGGGTGCAGTTTGCCGGTTCAGATTGAATTTTAACATGTCCAGTGAGGTACAAGTCTTGATGCATAATTTGCAAGTTTTAATAAGCAATATTTTTCTCCAATTGTGCTTGTATCTATGCTTTTGGGTTAGCTTGTTGGCTGTTAATAGCTATTAATCCCTTTGCTCAAACAATACACAATGTTTGATTTTTCATATAACTTATTAAAATACAAATATTTGACTACTAATCAATGTTCTGAAGCCGTTTTAATAGGGACGTGATAGAAAAACTTAAGGACAGAAACTAAAGTCAAAATATGAGGTTATTGTTGGTGATGGATGCATACCCACAACGTTGCAAACATTATTTCCACGAAAGTGCTAAACTTACTGATTTTTGCTAGACCAAACACAATAATTACCAAATTTATGGGTATGTTTGGTCAAACTAGGTAGAAACTGATGTTTAATAGCTAATAAATGAAAGCCGCAAGGTAGAATATATAAAGTACATCAAATACAATAAACGCAGTTATTTTGTTTTAAGAATTTAGATGGTTTGGTGGACTGTACATATACGAAAGTTGTTGAATGATATTGATAGGTTACAAGTCTCTTTTTTCTGTGAATAAGGAAATAATACTTAACTTGGTTGGTTTAGTTTTGGTGCTGTTCTTGGGGGTGTTTAATAAGTGATTGTGATTTGGCTGTAATCTTCAAATTCGAAGTTGTAAAAATAAGATAGTCATCCTGTGTGTATTTCAAATTATGATTATTTAAGTAACTAGTAGATAAAATCACATAAATAAAATGATTATTTGTGTGATGCATAACATCGTCCTCAATATACACCATGCCACCATGAGTCTGGTGAGAGATCTCGTCCACCCACATTCAGGGTGAAGATACAAGGGCCTACTGCAGTGTGGTTAATAGACCACCCATAACTAACTAATGAGAACTATTATTGAGAAGGATATTGAGATTATTGCAATGATAAAATTTTGTAAAGATCATTGTAGGATTTGTGCCTTCATTTGTTTATTATTTTTATATTTTTTTTTTCAAATTTCCCCCTCAAGAGTCCAGACAAATGTCAAATGAAGGAAAAAAAGGAGGGAGAATTTTGTAAAACTTTGTAACGATAAGAACGTTTTTGTAGTTTTACCATGAACATTCAAAAAAAAAAAAAAAAAAAAAGTTATGCAGTTGAAAACTTACAAGATTTCTACAAAAGAATAATAGTACATAAAGAGTTGGGTTCCATGTGAGATTGGGGGTTGCAGCCTATTGTAATCTGCCAAGTGGCGATTCAGAGGCATGATCATCAACCAACCAAAGACCATAGTCATGAAAGCGCTTTATTTTCTTTTCAAAACCAAGAATGTAATTGTTATGAATTATAACATGTTTTCCTTTCGTCTCTTCTGCCCATGTCTGATTCTTAAAATATAGTCCACCTGTTGGAAATGCTGCCTGAGGGAGCAGGTATAGGTCCACCTGCTTTCAATTTTTCTTATTTTAGCATTCTACTTTCCAAAAAAAAATAAAAAAAATACTATAGCATTGTATTATCAGGGCATTGTACTTTGAAAAAATCTACCTAGTTATAAGAATGCTACCTTTTAAACCATAATATAATGGGTTGATGTTTCAAAGTACGCAGCCATAAATAATAAGGTTAAAGGTATGAGAAAGACACCTGGCCTGCTGTTTTGTTCAATGCCCAGTTGAAAGCAGGCTGGTCATTAGCTTTCTTTGCTTTTGACCATGGTTGACTTTCAAGCTCTTCAATCCACTTTTTCAAGACCAATTTTGCCCCTGGTGTTGGGTGCATATAAATCATACAACTGCAAATATAAGTACGCCCTTTTTTCCCAGGAGGTGGGAGGACATTAGGATGATCCAGCGGTTTGACCTGGTCAAGATTGCAAAACAAAATGAGACCAAGGTTTTTAGAAATAAAAATAAGTAATATCTGATGATCATCTCGATGAAACAACTTAAATATCTAGACGATAAACTTACAGCAGCCATGTCATCCATAAAGTACACATCATGTTTTCCTTTGAGGTAAAGAAATGGATCTGCTAGCCAGACCATATCAACATCATTGTACATCACACTATATCCAAGCTCTAGGATTTGCAGCAAATGCCTTGGCCTTCTGGAAGTGAAGTTGAAGAATCCCTGCAAATGGAACCAAAACCATTAATCATAAGAATGTAAGTTCTGGATTGATACATGGAGGTAATGCCAAAAGAATATGATTCAACCAGTATGCAAAGTGAACTGCCAACAGAATGACAAATCATACAGGACTGCAATTAGCTAGGCATCTTTGGCTTGTGATTGACTAAGCAATGGTGAATCAGATGATTTTGACATCTCCAGACTCCAATTATAGGCCATAACTAAAGCCAAACCACTATTCATTACGCTAAACACAGATCATCATCTTGCATCTTGCAAGCATTCATTTTAGTTCAGAACAAATATCAAATCATACCTGAGAGCCAAACTTATGAGCAACTTGAGCATCAGGTGCAGGAGGTATCAACACAGCATGACCAGGCCACCTCCCATTAACAGTATACAACGTCGCATAATCCTCCGCAATAACAAGCACTTTCTCATGATGCTTTTGCCTCACAATACTAATCAACCAATTATTCAAAAACGGCAAGTACGGCTGACTCACCGCACAAACAATCACCGTACTCCCATTCTTCGCCACATACGCCACCGCTTCCGGTAGCGTATATCCTCGCCATTTCGCTTCCAAAGAAACCCTAGAATTGCCTGAATACGAAAAAAACGTTGAACGGTCACCGATCCATGGGGAGAACACGCCAAGGATTATGAGGAGGGTGAGGAGGAGCAAAAGCGTGGTCCGATTAAAGAGCATTGACAAGGAGTAGGGTTTTGAGTGACCATCCGTTGATGATTTTTGGAATAACAAATTGTAGGGTTTGTGAAGTGACCTTTGATGAAGTGATGATGTTGATGACATTGAATTTGTATATAAAAACCTGAGGATTGATTCAATTGAATGATGTATGGATAGATTTAGTGTGTGTTCTTGGTGTTTGTGAGTGTAGCTGGTGAAGTGAGTGTGGAAGAGCTTGAGAGTGTGAAGCTATGGAGGTTCAGTGGAAGATTTTCCGATTGGATCTAAAACCAGAAGAATTATATGTGGTGGGTTATGCTAACTTACGCAGTTACCGCGTCGGTAGTAACAATAACGAGTTAACGACTGTCATACAGAGTTGTTGGTCAGGCAGACTGACAGGCACCGGAAATAAGATTTATAAATTTTTTAAAGGGCTAACTCCTATATACTATTAAGTTTATTCTTGATTAAATCTTAATTTTATTTTCTTTTTAGATATTTTTTTTATTCGACAATTTTAGCAGGCAATCTTTACTTTATAATATTTTTTTGAAAAAAGTTCTAACTTCTTCTTTTCAAAATAACCCTCGCAAACTTTTTTGTTTTGATTTATTAAAAAAAACATATGAACTTAAAGTTTTTCTTACGAGTTTTACTTTAAGAAACTTAGAAACCAATGATACAAGGTAAAAAAAATAAACTAAAAAGTTGAATAAAAAATATGAGATAATACTAGACTTAGAGAAAAGATTAAACCTTTAAAAAAAATAAAGCAAATTTAAGAGTTTTCTTGAAAATATTCAAACACATGTTTACCGAATTCGTTTTAACCTTTTTTCATTGCTAATTAGTAATTACCATTCACCAAATCTTACATTCCGGTGTTTCTCCTAAATTTACAATGACACATCAATAAACAGATGTCAAGATATTTTTTCTAGTAAATATGAACTTTTTTTAGGATTTCAAATAAATAAAATAATTATTATGAGATAGAAGAAAAATTGGATTTAAATCTTGAAAATAGACAAACTCCATCCAGTTTCTAAACAATATAGCCAAAAGAATAGGGATTACTCATAATGTTTTATAGATTTAATCAATAGTCAAACACTTTTATTAAAAAAATAAAACACCAAATTACATACAGGCATACACAAACAAACAAAATGCAGGTACAAGCAAAGGAAATATAAATATACACTTGTTATTCGCAGTTTCATGAGCACATAAGTGAAGTCATGAAATTGAAATATAAGGGGTTTCCTTGTTGCAATTGCAAATGATTCAAGAAACGGCACTTGTCCTTAGTTTGGGTGTCTTTTGTTTGACAAAAAAAGAGGACAAAACACTCTTGCTGCGTATAGGATGAGGAGGAACATGGGCAACCTCACGTTTAGGATTATCAAATGACCGGAATGACATCATTGGGTTTGGATTTGGACCCTCCAACTCATCCTGTCAAACCAAATACATTTTACCCAAATTTACCCTTGCATTCTATTTCTAACAAAAAACATTTCACAATATTCATCAATTTTAATGCCAGAGGAGTTGTGTGAAAAAATATATATATATATATATATATATATATATATATATATATATATATATATATATATATATATATATATATATAAGGGGAAATAGGTAAAAGGGTCGGTGTCTTAATACATTAAGCCAGTTTTTTTAGCTTAATCGATTCTGTCAGGAGTAAGTAAAAAAGAAACAGCCATGTATAGTTGTCCAGATTAAGTGCTTAATCCATTAAGCTCATCAAGTCAAAAAGAAACAACCCCTTAATCTGGACAAAATGACTTAATATGTTATGTTAAGCTAAAAAACCTTGGCTTAATGTATTAAGACACTAACCCCTTAATCTTCTTATATGTTAATAATTATCGAATTTAACGTTACCAGTCGTGAGATGCCAAGCGTCTGAATCGCGGCGCTTGAAGCTGGGCCCGCATTCCGCGTCGCTTCAGACGATTTTGTCCGTACCCCATCACCTCCATCTACATGTAATAAGTATTATAAATACAATTTTAATGCAATTAAAAAACAAAAATAGTAAAAAGATACATACGGGATGCATGATGATGATGTGACACAGGAGCATGGCCAGAAGTTTTCGGCTCATCAAAACTGCAAATAATAACCCAAAATACTTACCTTTTGCAATCATATTTAATACATTAAATATTATGAAATCAAAAGAAAACATTAAATGAAGATATTTACGCACCTCATTGAGCGTGAACTGGCTTTCAATGTAGACTTGGTTTCTGATGCTAAATGCCAA
The DNA here is from genome assembly GCF_052849685.1 of Lactuca virosa. Classification (NCBI taxonomy): domain Eukaryota; kingdom Viridiplantae; phylum Streptophyta; class Magnoliopsida; order Asterales; family Asteraceae; genus Lactuca; species Lactuca virosa. The sequence goes on along the minus strand of NC_136432.1, from coordinate 4,713,463 downwards.
CAAAGTGTATTTGCAGGCGGGGTGCCTACTTCAAATGCAACATGCAGATTTATTAAACATGCAAACATTATAAGATTTCAAATGATATATATATATATATATATATATATATATATATATATATGTGTTACTGTTACCTGAAGAAAATTGTCGAGGCCTTGAATGAAAATGACTCTGATTTCCATCAGTTTTAGTCTGAGGGCTAAAATGGACTTTTTTGCTGACAGATTCTAGGTTGAAACAATGTGTAAGATGTTAAAGTTCCATTATGAAATACAATTGAGCAATAATAACCAAAAATCAAATGTACTAAAGCTCATTTACCGATTTAACAATGTACTATAACTGTAGACAAATTGTACCAAAATTATCAAATATCTTGAGATAAATATTGTTATTTTTTAAATTTTGATATAGATGTTGTTGATTGTCAAATTATCAAATGATTAATACTGTGTTTGTCTTTCTGGTAATAATATATAGCAACATACTTTCACTTTAATTCTATGTGGTGATTGAATTTTAAAACATTACTAATTTGAATGATTTTTATAACGGTTAAGTGCAAGAAATAGCAATGTACTTCCGTTGATTTGTTTATCATAGCATCTTACTTTCATTTCTTCCTATTAAAACATTGTACTTTGAAAAATCTACCCAATTATAACAACAATATCATCCAAATACAAAGCAATTTTCATTTCTATAATTGGGTAAATTTTTCAAAATATAATATTCTACTAAGAAAAGAAATGAAAGTACATTTTTCAAAGTACAACACTGTAATAGAAAAAAATGAAAGTAGGATGATATAATACACAGACAAATGAAAGTGCATTGGCATTAATTGTTATTTGCCCTCTTGGTAGTTAACCTTTTCCAAAACTTCTAAATAGTTAAGCTCTATTTTTTTCAGTCATCTAACACTTTCGTTCTGTGGGTCCCATTAACTTGAAAGCAAACTGCATAAACAAAAGAGCACAAATATTCTTACTAGGCAAACTGTAATGCTTGTGATGACGTGGCACAGCAGCTAGCAACTGTTGCTGTCTGAGTGCTTCTTTGTCCGTATACGTTTGGCATGTAAGAAGTTGCTTAACATAAATAGAATAAATAATGAATCGTCAATAATTCTGGTATAAAAGATCTTTTAAAACGCATCTTACCTGATGTAAACATGAAACATGTAATCCAGTTGTTGAAATTTCTAAACTTTGTTGGTCTAAAAGATCGGTCAATTTGTAAGCAACAGTGCCAAGATGGTCAACAGCATTGACAAGTGCCCGTACTGCATAATCTTTTAAGTTATCAAGAACCCTACAATAAAACGAATATAAAAATTACATTATTTTTATAAAAATTGATTTGTTTGACTATTACGAGATGTTCAGCTTCCAAATGATTCTCACACTTGTTTTTGTTCGCTATGAAGATAAGACTTTTCACAATAATCAGCTGCTGAATAAAGTTGAGGCCTTAGATTTTTTAGTTCCTAAAACAAACATTAAACAAGGATTAAAACCGATTAACAACGCAATAATTAGCTATTATTTAATCAATATCTAAAACTAGCAAAAAAACACATGTTGTAATGTAAACAAATTATTATGTAATCAGAAAGGCTGGCTAACCGAAAGAAATAGCAATGTAATTTCATTTATTTGTGTATAATAGGAAGAAATGAAAGTAGAATGCTATAATAAACACATCAATGATGCTATTTAATTAGAATTCATCAATCCAAAATTACCAAGTACCACTTTTTCCTATTTCCTATGAAAATTGCAATGTTTGAGCTTGACCAGACACATGTGCATGTGATCCTTAAGTTAATAATACGAATTCTCTCTAACATGACAACCCATGTTATTGATGGACCCTAAGCTTTTAAGAATTAAGTAATTCGATCATGACAACTCACACTTAAATGATCACATGTTTAAAAGATGTGTATTTTAAGGGAGTTCTGAATGTTTGGCAAAAAGTTATTATGATTCTAATTTTCTGATTTTGTAGGGTGGAAAATAATGAGTTTTGAAGGTGTGTAAAAAACTGATTATGAATTGCCTAATTTAACAACTTTTCATCTAATTACCTGATTATCTTATTTTGATTCTCTGGTTCATAATAATCACATTGAACACTCCCATCCAAACACCCACAGGCCACAACCATTCTATCCAGTTCTCTCTCATTGCTATTGTAGTATCATCATTTCATTTATTTTAAGAAGTCAAACCTATTATTTCTAGAATGCGGAATTGGTACGTGTTTTTAATGCAATTAACGTCAACGTTATTCAATTTGTAGTTCTGTCATAAAGTTAAATGCAGGTGGCAATTTTTCTAGAAAAGTTTAGCATAGACATAACCAATTTGATTCCCAGAGTCAAAGTGTACCTCCTACAACATGCAAATTATTCACATAAAGAGAGATCAAACAGTGAAAGTATCACAGAAAAAGTCAAACATATCGCACAGATTTTCATCATTAACATATATAACTATATACCAAAAACTCAGATCTGATGTGAAGTTTAAAAAAAAAAAGGGAAATTTTAACTGAATTGAAAATTAAAACCTGAAGGGCTGTAACGAAGCTAATGCTCTGTTCCATGGAAGGCTCGTGGAAGGTCAATGATTGATTTGATTGTTCCACTTCCATTACTCTCTGTCTCTAGCTGAATCACGAGCTTAAAACAACAAATTTGGGGGAAATTCAAGAAGAAGTGATCATTTGATATCAGCAAAAGAACCCTAGCTTTGATCGTACAATGCAAATTTGAGAAATGAGTTAGTGAAACTTTGGAATAACTTTTCAGTAAGCCGAGTTGGGAAGCATCAAATGCTTGTTGTCTGGATTAGATTTGGAAGTAATAGAAAAGAATATATTATAGGGGGGGAGAGAGAGAGAGAGAGAGAGAGAGAGAGAGAGAGAGAGAGGGTTTTTTTTGTTGAGCAGAAGCAAAGCCACTGGAAGAGTCGGTTGGAAGTGAAAATGACAATTGGACTGTAAAACCCGCTAAAATAAAAATATGGAGCAGAGAGAGACCCCAAATCATATTTACCTTTTGGCCGAATAATTTTCTCATTATTCCCTTTTTTTTAATAATATTATAAAACTATAATTAAAAAATATATAAAATTAATAAAAAAATATCTTAATAAATACAAAACTAATAAAAAAATTTCATACTTCAAAATACAAATTACATAATTAAAAATAATAAATTAAAATATAACAATAATTAAAATATTCATCACGCCGAATCATCGTTCGACTCACCGTCCGAATCCTCGTCAAAATGCATGTCTGAATATTCATTTGTAACCACGTACAAATCCTTGTCGATAGGATGTACGTTAGCTCTGTAAATATGTTTCATTAAATCAACGTGAATTGTGTGATACGTATCGTGATCATGTATTTCCCTTCTGTTTGTCATCTAGTGTGGCATACCAATATCTACTCATATCTACTCAGGCACAATTTTGTATTCATCGTAATGGCATATCGTTTTTCCTTCATCTTATAAAATCATATTATCTAATATGATGCATGTATACATTATGATTTGCAATCTTCTAAGATCATATGACTGTGTTGGGAGTTTGAGTATCCGCAAACGCCTCTCAAAAGTATTAAATGCTCGTTCCACATCCTTCTTAGTTGCTTTTCGGTTCGTCTTAAACTTTAATCGTTTATCGTCGTTTGTATATGTCAACGATTTGACAAATATAGACAACTCAAGATATATCTCATCAGTAAGATGATACTCACGCTTGTAGGATACTCTATTCGCTTAAAAGGGCACATTATGTGCCTTTCCAAGATATATGTTGTTGAATACTCACGACTAGTCAATTACATTAATGTCGTTGTTAGAACTCGCAACACCAAAGAATGCATGTCATATCCAAAGATTGTAGAACGCGATTGCTTCTAGAATTATTTTCGGTTCTTTATGATCATCTCGATTCTCGCATGTATTGAACGCGGCATGCATTAGGACATATTGCACACGTCCAATGCATATAATCAATGCTACCAGCATTCCAAGGAACCCATGCTTGTTTTCATGTATCGTGCATAATCGGTGGATGTTACTAATCGTAGGTTTGCGCAAATATTATTTCATGTAAACCATAACCACAACTTTAGCAAACTTGTAAACATTATCTCGTGTGGTCCGTTCAAACATCCTTAAATACTCATCACATGTGTTTGCTCCCATTTTGTATTCTAATTGACGAATTGAGAGTGTGCATATTTTGTATTGGAGAAAAAAAAATCCTATCTCTCGCGCATTTCATTGAAAAAATGGAAATTGACTCTTCAATTCATAAACTATATGTAAGAATAACTTTTTCATCATGCGGAACTGTCAACTAAACTTTTCAGTGTATACAACATCATCGGCAAAGTTGGTTAAAACGTTGGAGTTATGAACATGATGTCTAGGGTTCAAATCTTGTCTTTGACATTATTGTTTTATTTTGCCGGTGACTTGCATGTCCCACATCGAAGATAGGATTAAACTTATGCCATGTTCAATTGCATCCAAGGTTTAGTGGTTTGAATCCGAACTACACCAAAGTCATGCGGTTAAAAACTAGACTGATTAGGCCTGAAACCAATCTCCGAAAAATAAACCACACCAACAGTTTTGTAATTAGAAAAACCACATTTGCGGTTCGGTTTTGGCAAAAAAAAAAACGCACCGTGCTTACGAGTGTATCCAATAGCATATCTTTTACTAAATGTAGCATTTATTTTCTCTGATATTCACCATGAGGTATGCATTTTCAAGAATGAAGTTGATAAATAACGATTTATACAATAAAATGAGTGGTTAATTTATGAATGAGAAAATTTTGTTAGAACGTATTTACAACGATACACTTAAAAAATCTTTTTAAAATAAGAAAACTGGTTGCAAACAATTTCTTTGGTATCAAAACTATATTTACTTTAAATGTTACAACTCGCCCCCGACAACCAAACTCCTTTTACCCATTTATTTTATCGCCTCAAATAATTGGACACTACTATTTTGGATCAGAATGCATCTTGGATTCAAACGCTGGCTGATCAATGAAAGGATACAAGAATTTCTATGATTCAAGTATTCAACGTCTTTGGACACAAATGCCCAGCCCAACCCAATATAGTAGAGCATAGCACCACTACGACCCAAAAGGTGATAATTATAAATGAACATGACTCCATAATGGTAGATTATAATCAAAACGCAAAATCTATAAATAACATGAATCCATAATCAGTATCATAAAATACAATAACCGCAGAAATACGCTCAAAACCTCATACACAACGAAAAATACTCGAGACAAATACTACTGCGATAGACAGACAATACGAGTGAGACACGATCTCAACCATGAGTGTTAAAAGCTTCCCAAACTAAATTCTGTGGGGCCCCGTTCGCCAGGTCACGCGCCTGTAAAGCCGCAGTCCTAAGCGTCTTAAGAGTCGTCACATTCGCATCATAGAAGGACAAACTCGTATACGGCAAATTATGTTTCTTGCAAAGTTCCCTAACAATCGGAGAAATCGACCTCAAATGACACCTCGGCAACCTCGGAAACAAATGATGCTCTAACTGAAACTGCAACCCACCGAAAAACCAATCCATGTAAGACGAACACGAGATATCAATTGTCCCACTCGTTTGCTTCTCAAACCAATCGTTCCCTTTCGGTGGGCCCACGTACACATCAGCCGCGAAATGGTTCAACGTGAACTGAACATGTTGGATTCCGGTCACACAAAAGCTAACCAAAACAAACGCCACACGTTCCGGCCAATTCGGAAGACACGAAACAAGAACCGGAAACCAAGTCCAAAAAACCAGAGTCCCGATAATGTTGTAAGCTCGGTCCGGGATTCTTCGTTTTGAGCATAATAATAATATTGTTTGTAGGTAAAGGTTGACACGTGCCACGCACATGATCGGGTAATATGTGTAATGTTGGTAGGAGATGAAAAAACGCGCAAGATTATCGAAGGTTAATTTACGGCCGTAAAAAACGGAAGTGATGGATTGGAACAGTTTCGATGAGACCGCGAGCATTGGGAGATGTTGGAGGTCGGGATCGTAATCGAGGGAATTACACGCGATGTGGTGCGCGTTGTGTGTCCATTTCCACCACGCGATGCTGATTCCGGTGATGCAATTCCCGATGAAGATTCCAGCGAACTTATTCCACCCGCGGGTCGACATCATTTGGTAATGACCGGCATCGTGGCCTAGATACGCGATTTGCATCCAGGCTAATCCCAATAACGCCCCCGAAAGCATATGAATTGCGACACTAGTGGAATATAGAACACCGTATACGCAAGCGGAAAGGAGTAAGGATACGAAGCAGAGTGAGTAGATGACACCGTGTCCTTTTTTGTCGAACATTCCGGCTTTTGAAAACTCGGACGCGAGCTTTCGGTAGTCTTTAGAGATATCGGAAACTTGGTAGTCTTTTAGGTGGTAACCCGTGCAGAGGTTTTGGAGGTGTTGCCAGGCGGACCCCGGGTGGAAAGCGATGAACGCGTCGGTCACGTCCTGACCGGCGAGATTCAAGAGGGGGATATCGCCGCCCGGATGTATTTTGGACCATTCAGTCACGTTATAAACCTTGCCCTGAATTGAGATCCAAAGATCGGTAGGTTTGTTGTGCTTTTGTAACTCTTCGGATGTTATGTATTTCTTTCCATCGGTCGTTGAATCCAAAACTGCATACAAAAGCTTACGTGTCAGATACAGTATATATACTTAATAAATTGCAACCTACTTTGCCTTTTTTACCATATATGTATACAATATACTTTAACTTTTACCCATTATAGCAACTTTCTACCAAAAACAACATTGAACATGAAGAACCCGGTTTGTTTTTTCTTTCTTTTTTTTGGAGTAAATTACATGAATGGTACCTAACTTTTTTTTTAACTCGGACGGTCCCTATTATATGTTTTTGTTGCATGTTTGGTCCTTGGTAGAAAAATCGAAAGTACGATTACTATTATGGGTAAAAACTAAAAATATATTGTTGATATTGGTATTTGGTAAAACACAACTTGTTCTGGAAATGTGAATGACAGCACACATTTATTATTTTACATGATTTATTAACAATAAAGCTTAAAGAGGCCTTAAACATGTTTAAAGTCCAGAATTAGGGGTCCCACTTTTGACTTAATTAAAGGCATAACTAAACTATTAGTTATTGCACCGAAAAATGGACATAGGTATTATACTTGAAAAAGACAGGTAATAGTATGGGCAATTTGAAAATTTAATGATAGGGCTAAATAACATTTAATTAGATAGTTTAGCAGGCCCACCGGTGATAAATCAGAATTATAAAATATCGGAATAATTAGAAGGTAGTGTGTAACAAGGACCCGCAAGAGTTAAGAGAGTTTTTTTATGGACTATGAATGGACATTTTTCCTTAACTAGTTTATTTCTTGGGTTATTGATTCTCCAAAAGTAGAAACATGAAAAGAAAAAAAAAAACCCAAGAAAATACAGAGATATTCTAACAAATCTTATAGATCCTATTCAGTTCACATCTTATCTAGTTTTTCAAGAAATGGTAATCTTACTGCTTATAATTGGTACTTAATCTAGTAAAAACCAAAATCAACCAATCCCACAAACACACATGGTAGGTAATAGAATATCTGCCCCTTTTTTACAGTTACACATTCCATCATGTATTAACAACCTATACCCACTATATAAGGATACAGTTACTATTGCTTTAAGCACAACATAATAATGAAAGAGGTTAGAATGTGAGCACATTAAGTAAGCTTAGAATCAAGTAGGCTAAGGCCATCCACATAATTGTACTATTCAATCAAAGAATGAATAAACAGGATTAGTGAATAAATAAAGGGTGTGTTCTTGTTTTAATCTGAGAAAGCGGGTGATTTGGGAGAAAAATGAAACAATAATACTCCAATAAATTATTATGGTAAAAGTCTCTGCTTTATACTAGAGAAAAAAATGATACCTTAGCGTACATCAGGGTTGCTATTCCTAAAAAACCAGATCGGATGCCAGTAGAATATGAATTTGATCTTTTAGAAACAGAAAAGTCAGATTTGATTCATGATCAAATCCTTACAAATACTGGAATTCGTTTGGAAAATATGACAAAATAAGAAATCATAGCTTCTCATCTAATTTCACTATGCATAGAACAGATAAAGTAAATCTAACAAATGGATTCATGATCAGATGCAGAAGCAAAGACCGGACTTGAAAGACAGCAATAGAACGATTCACACAATTAAAAACACCAAATCGGTAAGCGAGTCAACTACATCCACTGACAAACCGAGTAAACGCCACAAAATCAAAGAGAAAACAGATGAAATTTAGAAAATGCGAATTGGAAACAACGACCGGCTTTCGACCCCAGCAATAGTCAACAGAATGATTCAAACAATCAAATCAACAAACCGATTCAACGTCATCCTCATACAAACCTGACAAACTACAGGAAATCATAATGAACCTTTTATACTTCGTAAATGTGAATCGGAACAAATACCAAACCTTCAGCCACAACGACAGATCGACTCAAACATCATGATATATAAATCAAAACGTAGCATATAAAATTTCGAAAATGTGAATCGGAAACAAACACCATGCCTTCAACCACACCAACAGAATGGCTCAAGCAATCGACAAACGGAGTAAACCCCGATCAAGCATCACAAAATCATTATCAAGAAAATCTCAAAATGTGAATCGGAAACAAAAACTAACCTTCAACGACAGCAACGGAAGGAGAAACCATCGTTGAATCTTCACACATCGACACGAATCCACCTCCAACTGCTTCACCACCGATGATTTATGTTAAAATAACAAATATAAAGCACAATGTGCAGCGATGCAACCCGGAGAGAGAATTTGATACGAATATGTTTCGCTATTTTGAACCCTAACAGCGCAAAATTGCAAATATTATATTAGTAAGGAACAAGGTTGCAGTAGGAGAAAAGATCAACGGTTGAGATCGAATTGATCGTTGAAAATATCTTCGATGAGCTCAACGCGTGAAGTACCAGATAATCCCTCCGAGGTCCTGAATTCGATCCTATTACACACTATGTTTGATGGACCGCCCATTGTCATCCCAAAAAAAATCTAACACAATTAATTAATATTATTTATTTGATTTTAAAGTATTTTGTTTGGGATTAAACTTTATAATTTACTTGTCTATTTTTTTTAGGTTTTAATAAATTATTCGTTAATTAGGCATTCTAAATTACATGAATGGTTCCTATGGTTTCAATTTTTTTCATGGTTGGTCCATCAACAAGAAAGGCAAGTTCAAGGGATTTGTCAAAAAAAGATTTCATTCCTTGCTTCCTTCGCTGGAAAGATATTCTAGTAAATAGAAAACTCGTCATTCAACGTTCATCACCAACACCATGATTGTTCATTTCCAGCAGCCACCACCCTTCACCTCCGACCAAAATCGAAAATCTCCACCATCTTTGAAAACCAATATCATTTTGTTTCACATTAAATTCATTTTCGAAACATCATTGAAAAGAAAATCCATACTCGCATTATTCATTCGAAAACCAATTCCGACATGTGAAATCGAAAATCCATATCATACACTATCTCAAAGAGAAACAGCATAATCATCCATCGAAAATCGAAAATCAATTCATCTGCATAGAAAATCAAGGTATCCAATAATCCTTCACCCTTCTTCAAACCTTCAAAAACTAAACCAACAACGAGACTAACCATCATCATCATCGAAATCAAAACGAAAATCCATAACCCATCTTTTGATCCATCCTTCCTTCGATAAATTAATAGCCTTTGAAAATCTAATCATCAAACAACTTTTGCAATTCGAAAATAATTACTATTTTCTATTGTTGTGTCGTCGACCAGAAGAAAAAAAAACGAGCTTGAGGGGTGGGGACGATCGCATGATGAGCAATGGATGCATCGACAAGTGAGGACTAAGGCGAAGGGAGGTTAGGTCGACGAGAGTTGGAGTTTGACCGGTAAACTAAACTCTAAATCAAAAAAATGTGGGGGTTGCCTAAGGTGAACAATGGTAGCTGTCGGAAGTAAACGGTGGTGGTGCCGGTGATGAACGGTGCTAGTGAGGACCAACCACGAAAGAAATTGAAACCATATGGGCCATTCATGTAATTTATATTAACTGGTTAACAAGGATCTGTCAAAAACTAACGAAAGTGACTTAATAGATAGGTAAGTTGTGAGTTTAATGACCTATGCGCAAAAAATAAAAATAATAATAATAAATAAAAATAAAAAATTAGTGATCAATAAATGGCAATAATTAATTGTGTCAAAGTGACATTTCCCCCAAAAAAAATTACTTCAACACAACGATATTCAATGTTGTCTTTTCTTTTTTACTTCTAAATCCAATATTATCTTAAACATAGATGGAACTAAAAATAATTTTAACGTATAATATATTTGTCGTTTAAAAGAAAACCTAAAAAGTTAGAGGTTTTTTTATAATGGATGATTGAGTATTAAATATTACTTATTTTCTTATTAAACTAGTAAAAAGTATATTATAGGTTATATAACTGAATTAGAAACTTCTAAATGATAATTATGTCAAAGTTTCTAAGCTTAGCCTTATTGGTAGATTTTCTCTCTCTCTCTCTCTCTCTCTCTCTCTCTCTCTCTCTCTCTCTCTCTCTCTCTCTCTCTCTCTCTCTCTCTCTCTCTCTCCGAAACAGATGCCAATAATGCATTTGTGAATGGAGATCTTCATGAGGAGGTCTACATGACTCCTCCCTAAGTATTTCTCACCAACAGGGTAAAGTTTGTAGGCTTCAAAAAGCCATATACGCTCTCAAACAAACCCTTTGTGCTAGGTTTGATAAATTTATTATAATGATTACTTATCTTGGTTTCACTCATAGTAATCATGATTTAAATTTATTTATTATATGCATAAGTATCGATCGAATTCTCATATATTTGTATGTAAATGACATGATTATTATTGGTGATGACTATGATGATATTGAGACTTTGAAAAGTGAACTAGCTCATCTAGTTATATTCGTAACATATTAAAATCAATGGTATCATGCCTGATAGATTCGTGGAATTCGCAATACTTGTCGTGTTCTCTACTTCATGACTTGTCTCTTACTCTTTCTCGATTATTCTTTTTGTTTTCCACTACTATTTTCATATCATTTCTTCATCCATTTCTTGCTAGCGGATAATTGCGACCATGATGTATGAAACGAGTCATTCGTTGTGTTCTCGTATTGTTATATCTTTAGTTTTCTTGAAAGGAAACATTCACATAAGGTGTACGACTGTCTTTTTTAACGTAGACTCTTTCTCCTTGATCGATCTTTATTTTCTCGAATGTTGCTTCTTCTTGCTTTATATATCGATGAACTCTCTCCGTCATGTCATTCCTTGAAGGTGGTTTGCCAACCAGTTTTTTTGAAGAGAACTCACAGACGTTATCTGAAAATGTAAAAGCAATGTCACTATGTTATCTGCCATTTTTGGAGCATTAAGGGTTGCTTTGTTGAACCGGTACACATAGTGACTCATCCTCGCTTGATCTGCATCCCAAGATTGCTTGAGCGTTTGTCGTGTACCTCTTTTATTGTTCGAAGTGACCGGAAAACTCCTCTCGCGGATGATTGAAATCATGTATGCTTTCGACTGGTAACCTTTTGTACTATAGTCATGTTGGCCCTGATAAGGTGGTTGGAAAAAAGATACACCGGTATTTCTCGTCTAAATAATAAGCATCCATCGTCCATTGGTAGTTTTCAATATGATCATCTAGGTCGCCCGACTTGTCATACTTTGAGATTTCTGATATGTTTGTTTCTACTAGTAGTTGATATTCTCGTATACTTCTGATAAGATGAGAGTTGTCTGACCTCAGGATGCGACAATCTTTGATGTTCTTGTTTGTTTCTCTAAGTGCATTGTTATTCGTCGTTTGTGATATCCAACGGACTTGTGGCACTGTTTGATGTCCTAGGTTGATTTTTGGAACATATGTTTGTTGAGATCGTGGTGGCCAGAACTCCTGGTAGTGTGCATATGGAAACAAATGTGGTAGTGGTATGTACGTTTAGACGTTTTGTTGCATCGTGATTGTTGTTGTTAGGTGTTGTTGTAACATAGGCGGTAAGACTTACACTGTCAACTCGTTGTTTATGGGAGTGGGTTTTGATGGTCTTCCAGACATATTTGGTCTTCCCATGTTGGAGCTGATGGTCGTCTCTATCGTTACAAATGTTTCTTATCTGGACTTCTTCCCTTTGGTTGACGATTTCCCATTCGGCTCCCCCTCAACCTTTACATTTGCCCTAGATGAGGTCGGTATTACCGGTTGTGATGGGGTTATCGTTGGTGGTGCAGCGCTTGTTGTTGTCATTGCAATCAAGATTAATGTTGGAATCAGGTTAATAGGTCGGAAAGGTGAGTCTGACAGTGGACATGAAGCTTGTTGTTTTTTCTTGCATGTTTTAAGGCGGGTGGCGCCAATGTTGCTACATGGCCTTCTGGATGCATGGTAGCTAATCGAGTAAGTCATCTTCTATTGCACAATCTGGAAGCCACGCTGCAAAGATAGACACACACTAGTTTAGAAAGCGATATCGAGGTATGGACCCTGATATTGCTCTCTGATGCCTAAGTCAGATGTCAATTAGGAAGCGTAGTAAAATTGCTTAGAGTGAGAAATATTTGGCTTTAACGATTTTCCTCGAGGTCCTTATATACTTATAGGATGGTTCAGGTTCCCACTTCTTTATCTGGACGGTACGAGTGTCCACAAGTTGCAAGATTTGTACCCTTCAATATAATAATGTTGCCTTTTCCGTGTTTCCTGGGATGTTGCATGAGGATTCGTACGGACGATTTTGTTGTATATTATATTGCTATCCGACTTGCATGGCCGGTTTATTCTTGCTAGGGATTGCCGGCCTGGTGGACTTTGGGCTTTTTACTCGTGTCGAGCTGCTTTTCAGGGACGGAGCTGATTAGATGCAAGAGTGGGCCATGACCCACCCTAGATAACTTGAGCATACATATATATATATTATATATATAATATAATTTCCTTAGTTAAAACAAATTTTGGGCTAAAATGGCCCACCGTCTACAATTTTTAAGTTTGTTTATTTTATTTTATTTTTCCTTTTTCTCTTTGCGCATTACATTAGGGATACTGTCGGCATCTCAATCAAATAAGGTTTTGTCGTTTTGAAACGTATTGCATCGTCGTTAGTCGTTCCAATTTCTTATTGCAATTAAAACACTTCAAAGTTTAATCTCCATAGCGTCACCAGGTTTGTTGTTTTTCCTATTTTATCTTAATTAACCAGTTTGTTTTATTTATATCTTATATAATTTTTAATTGAATTAGTTCTGTCCAATTTAACATTAAGGTATGCATTGATTTTATTTTTTATCGTATATTCGTATGTATTGTATAAATTAGGTTGTTAATTGTTGCTATGAAATAGTTATATGAATAATTGTATTATGTGTTATTGTATTACATATAAGTTTGATTTGTATACAAATATAAGATTATGTTTGTAATTGAATTTTTCTGTGATTAGTGAATTTTGTTGAACAATGGGAACAAAGCAAAAAAGATTGGATTCATTTTTCACGCGTAATGTCTTACCAAGAGGCGAAGAGAAAAACACGACATCATCATCATTACCGGTTGGGAACCCTCAAGCACCTCCAGAAGATGGTAACCCTCTACCATCTTCAACGGCTAAGAGCCCTGCACCATTTTCAACGGTTGAGAATCCTACATTTTGTTCTATTGAACATGATCCTGGCCTACGTCTACCTATATGGAAATATGCAGCCAATATGAAGGATGAAATCAGACGAGCATACTTAAGATCGGTGCCACATCAACCTGTGTTGCCTAAATATCCTCCATCCGGTTCAAAAAGTCATCCACGACGTTTTCAATCTAAATGGTATTCCGAATTTCCTTGGCTTGAGCATTCTAAAACTAAAGATAGAGCATATTTTTTTTTGCTATATTTTTCTTGAAGAATCAAATACCCATAATGGCCATGATGCATTTACAACCAATAAAAACTCGAACAAAGTTAAAGGGAAACATTGTTCATTTTTGAAACACATTGGAGATATACCAAACTCTCAGCATTATAATGTTGTGCGATTTTGTGATACTTTGATGAATCAATCAGTACATATTGATAAAGTGATGCAAAAACAGTCTGCTGATCAAATTGAAAAGAATAGGCTAAGGGTGAAAACATCAATAGATGTTGTTCGTTTTCTTTCATTTCAGGGGATTTCATTTAGGGGGCATGATGAGAAAATTGATTCAAAAAATCGTGGTAACTTCATTGAGTTAATCAAGCACACAACTTCTTACAATGAAGAGGTTGCAGGTGTCGTTTTAGAAAATGCACCCGGCAACGCGAAATACACTTCACCTGAGGTTCAGAAAGAAATTTTACATGTTTTTGCTGAGAAAGTGAGAAAAAAGATAGTTGAAGATATTTGTGATTCTAAATACTGCATAATCGTGGATGAGGCAAGTGATGAAAGTAAGAAAGAACAAATGGCCATTATTCTTAGATATGCTGACAAGAAAGGTTACATACAAGAACGATTTTTTGATCTTGTCCATGTCAAAGATACATCGTCTTCCACTTTGTATTCTTCTATATGTGAAACTCTTACTTCTTACGAGCTTGTTGTTGAGAATCTTCGTGGACAAGGGTATGATGGAGCTAGCAACATGCGTGGTGAATGGAAGGGATTACAAGCATTATTCCTTAAGGATTATCCATGTGCTTATTATATACATTGTATGGCTCATCGGTTACAACCTGCGTTGGTTGCAGCAGCTAGAGAAGTAAGCTTTGTACATGAATTTTTCCAAAATTTATCTTTCATTGTGAATGTCGTAGGTGCTTCTTGTAAACGCCAAGATGAGCTACAAGCTGCTCAAGCTGCTGAAATTGCAGAATTGTTAGAATCTGGTGAAATTAATACTGGTAAAGGGGCTAATCAATTTGGTACTTTAAAGCGTGTCGGAGACACTCGTTGGAGCTCACATTTTACTTCTATTAGTAGTCTTATACGGATGTATAATCCAACTTGTACGGTTTTGGAAAACATAAAAAAAGCGGGATCTAATTATAAAACAAAAGGTGATGCTAGTATCGCGTTGAAAAGAATGACATCTTTTGAATTTGTTTTCATTTTACATATGATGAAACAAATTTTGGGAATTACTGATACTCTTTGTCAAGCTTTACAACAAAAATCTCAAGACATCATAAGTGCAATCACAATGGTCTCCCATACAAAGAAACTGATTGAAACCCTTAGAGATAATGAATGGGCAACTTTTCTTGATGATGTCGTTGAATTTTGTAAGAAGCATGATATTGACATTCCTGAATTCAAAGATCCTTATTTTGAAGGGAGAAGCAACAGGAAGGGAGGTCATATTACTATTGAGCATCACTATCATTTTGATATATTTAATGAAACTATTGATTTTCAGTTACAGGAAATTAATACAAGGTTCAATGAAAGAGTTGTAGAGCTTTTAGAACTTAGTCTTGCTTTGAATCCAAAGGAGGGATATAAACGCTTCAATTCTGATTCTATTTGCAAACTTGCAAAAAAATATTATTATCTTGATTTCACAGAACAGGAAATTGATGTTCTAAAATTTCAGTTGAAGCACTTTGAAGCTTATGTGAAGGACCATCCATTTTTGGGAAAGTTGTCATCTATTTTTGAAGTATGTCAAGGCTTGGTAGAGACAGGAAAAGCAAGTCATTACTATCTTGTTGACAGATTGATTCGGCTTGTGTTGACCCTTCCGGTGTCTACTGCGACTACTGAGCGTGCATTTTCCGCCATGAAAATTGTGAAGAATAGACTACGTAACAAGATGGACGATGATTTTATTGATGATAGTCTAGTTCTTTACATCGAGAAAGATATCGCTAAGATTTTAGTTTAGACTCGATTTTAGATGATTTTAATGATGTAAAAGAGCGTCGTGTGCAACTGAAATGAACAATTTACTTTAAAAATGCATACATTGTTACATTTTATTATTGTTTGAAGTATTTTTCTAGTAGTTTATATTTTGTAAATTATTTGGCACACCCTAAAAAAAATCTTAGCTACGCCACTGCTGCTTTTGATGGTGTAGTGTTAACTTTATGTATGGGTTGATCTCCATACACCATTATTACACCATTAAAGTTCCCAGTGTGGGTAGGTGATGTAATTGTGAAGACCGCTGAATGTCCTAGTGTGGGTAGGTGGTCGACCACTGAAGGTCCCAGTGTGGATATGTGGTTTATTCATGTAAACTAGAGAAAAGCCTCTTAAGTGAGGGAATCTAGTTGTGATCAGTGATCATAATGCTAGCGTACGTATGTGTTTAGTTATATGTGATAGAATGTAAGTAATATGTGATTTATTAGTTGACTTTTATGTGTATTGTGCGTATTGTGTATGATTTGTATGATCGGTGAGTGTTGTGATTACTCACTAAGACTTAGGCTTATAGTTGCTACTTTATATTTTTAGTTGCATGTCCTTCAAGCTAGAAGGTCGAGGAGATGGCATGACTGAGATAACTGGACATTCTCGGAGGGGCATGACATATAATTTAACCATTATATGTTACATTATGGTTTTCAAAACAAAACTTAGCTTCTGCGGTTTTAATATGAATATGTTATGATTTTCAAAATTTTATGGTTGGATTTTTGGAAGTTACAAGTTGGTATCAAAGCAATGGCTTGATATAATTAAACATGCACCCTGTGTGTTTAGACTCAAACCACGACTCGTTTGACTTACAAAATAAATTTATACAAATTAAATTAAATTAAATTATTTTGGGACAAGTTTTGAGAAGATAAGTTTTAAAGGAAGTGTATAATGCCTTGAAAAAGAGAATGCATACCGTCCAATCACCGAGCTTCACAAGTAGTCAGTTATGATTATGAAAAGAATATAATTATTTATGTGATGAAACCGACTTCCGTGCTTTATGTAATGATTGTATGCAATCAATATGTGTTATATGATTGGATCTGATTAGTTCCACCTAGGCAGCTTGTAGTTTGCTTGCCATGATTTTGCATGTTAGTGGATTGATGTGCACAAAAGTACCTACTAACTTTAAATTTATAACCTAACTTAACTAATTTATGCACCGATAGGCAGTGTACCTAGTTTGATTATAGAATAGCTTGGGTAAGTCGGGTGTCGAACACATGGAACGAAATTTAATTTATTAAAATAACTACTTCTAATTATACTAGGAAACAAACTTCGATTGGGGGTTTTTACTGATTTTGCAAGACCAGAAGAACTTAAATCAAACTACTATTAAAACTCAACACTTATGCAAACAAAGAAAACGAATTTACTTCAAGATTAAATAATACTTATGTTCAGTTCCGATTTCACCTTCTCTTATGGTTGATTTCTAGTGAATGAGTATATTTATTACCAATTCGTTAACTAGCTATTATGATAAAATATCTAGATATACCAATTTATGAATTGCCATGCGATGACCGAGCACAAGTTAAACACCAAATCGATAATGAGCATAAACTGGATTATGAATGATAAATCTAATAACTACTTTCCTATGATTAAGTTAAGCAACCAAGCATAAATTAAGTGTAATTATGCTCTCTAACATAGTTAAAGTTACTAGCTTTAATAACCTTATCTAAGGTATGATTAATCCTAGCTCTAATTATTTAATGATCATAAATAATTAGGTGACAAGTTCATGCAATTAGAATGATCAACTATCACACATAACTTGATTAATAAGCAATAAAAACTAGAACTAATACATGTTAGGGTTTTGATTATCAATCACAAGTAAAATCAACATAAATTATCCATAAATCGAAATCAACACGTAAGGATCATGTTCATCTTCACCAAATAGAAGTATAAGGTTTTTAGCCTCTCATAATAGCAGAAAAAACACACAAAATTCATGCAAATAAGACTAGAAATGAGTAATGTTTAGCAAACCGAATATATCTATGTATAATTCTTCTATATCTCTACGACTCTTGAGCTCCAATTGATTTCTGATCTTCTCCAAGGTTTCCAGAGGGTTTAAGTCGCAAAACCTCTCAAAAAATCGTCCAGAAGTCTCCCCATTCGACCTAATGTTCGGATATTTATAGTTACCATATATATGATCACCACGACGTGGTTAAAAGGCACCACAGCGTGGTCTTCATGGATATCCCATATTCTCCAAGTCAGCTCATTGGTCGAGAATCTTCCATTTACCACGTCGTGGTGGATGATCACCACGTCTTGGTCTTCTGTCTTCAAGCCTTCTTTGTCTTCTTTTTGTCTTAACCCAAATTTTCCTGCTTCTAGCTCCTCGTTTGCTTCCTTTTATCCTGAGCATGCTTTTGCTACTACAAAACATATTTAAACATAATAAGTACCTTATGTCCCAAAATAAACATAATTATAGCTAAAAGTATTAGAAATATGCACAAAATACACGATTAAATATGCATACATCAAAATACCCCACACTTGGCTTTTGCTTTCCCTCAAGCAAAGTTGATTTTACTATTATCATACCATCACATTAAAACCCTAGCTACCAACATCACACAAGACAATCCATTTTAAGCCTCTACATTACATCAAGACCGCAATGCATGCATTTGTGTCCAAATCCTAAAAACCTCCCCAATCCTAAATACTCACAATCTTCATAAACACTTCCCCACTTCTTTTGAACAACATTCATTTTATGCATCCCTCCAGATATATCCCCAGAAATCTTTCTTAACCTCAAGGTAATTTTTGGTTAAGCCCCAAGCATACATATGGAAAAATAACCTAGATATAAAAATTACAATAAATAACTTGGCAATTTGCCATATTCTTGAATCTTCGATTTTTGAACTTTTCTTCATGATATTTCTTGATCTTCATAGCTTTGTAGACTCTTATTTTCTCAAACTTTTTCAACTTTTTTTTACTTTTCTATTTTTTTCCTTTTTTTTCTTTTCTCGCTTTTTTCACTCAAAACTAAAAATCCTATAAAAACATATGCTTAATCAATGGAACTTAACTTCAACCCTTATTGGTTAGAGGTATTAGTCTAAGGTGCAATGACTACATAAGCTCTACTGGATACATTTATGGTACACGATGCTAAACATATTATGACCCTCAAACTAAGCAAGGTCGTGTTTTTGTTCCATGATTTCACTAGGACAAGGAAGCCACAAATATACTAAAACATATATTGGCTCAAATAAACATTGAAACTCGCATCGAATCGTCCCACACAACACTAGAAACCTAGATCTCAACACAACAAATACAACAATTTTTTTTAACTAGATTCAATTTTAGACTATTATTTCAAAATTTTCTAATATGTTTTTCTTAAATCCTAGTCATTTTTTAAGTTTTATCAGTAAGCTTGCATTCCTATATTCAACCCCCTACCCCATACTTAATTGATGCAATGTCCATATTGCATACTTAAACAATTAAATAACATAAAAGTAAAAAGGAGAAATTGGAATAGACTCTACTGGGATAGTAGTGGCGAGATTGAATTCTGAAACTTATGTGGTGGACATCTTGTATAATGGTTAGAAACATTACTTCTGGACTCTTTTCTCATGAATGTACATGTACCGGATCAAAATAAATCAAATAACCATCTTCAAAAAGTGTGTTGAACCTTAGTCACGATGTGGTAAAGAAACGTCACGTCGTGGTGTCGAGTTAGAGGTCGTAATGATCGCGAAAAATAAGAATCCCACATCGTGGTGTCGAGTTAGAAGTTGTAATGATTGCGAAAAATAAGAATGCCACAACGTGGTCTAGTAATGCCACATCGTGGTAATAGGTATGATGGAATTCCGTCATGGTAAAAACAAATGCCAGGACGTGGAGATGATTTCTACGTCGTGGTAACTTCTCAGAATGTCATTAAGAGCCAAAATTATGCATTTTTTCTTCTCAAGGGCTTAGGACCATTCCTAACATTTTCTTTCTATAAAATTCCTTCAAAATGTCACAACCCTGGTCGGCGGCGGAAGCGCCAAGCTGTGCGATGTTAGGATGTTGGGATTTCAGGCCAAGATATGCATTGAATAATACACAGGATGTACTAAAAAACGTAGCTATTTATCCATTAAATAAAAGATATTACATAATTGTTTGAGGTACAGGTAGGTTAAGAAGGCAAAGTATACAAGCAAATCACATCAATTGTGGGCTGCATCACCGGGGTTATCTCCTTCTTCAGGCGGGTTCATTCTCCTGAGAATATATGTGGTTTGAGAGGTCAACATAATTTTGGTGAGTCCACAGGTTTTATTGTTATAAAACATGTGTGAGTATTTTAGTTGTTTTGTTTATCCTAAACTCACTTCCTTGAGTTTTGTAAGTACTATCACTACTTCCATAGGTAGGTTCCTAGTAGGAGTCTAAGATAGTTGAGTGTTGGTTGACCTAAACTCGCTTCCTCGAGTTTGTGAGTACTATCACTACTTCCATAGGTAGGTTCCTAATGGGAGTCTAAGCTAGTTGAGAGTCGGTTGATCTAAACTCGCTTCTTCGAGTTTGTGAGTACTATAACTACTTATATAAATTCTTATTAGTCGTTTATGATAGCTAGTTTTAGTTTGACAAAGTTACGATGAGTTCCTATAATCGATCTATGACTGTTGATATCGAAAGAAATAACACGACACTTCATCAGACGTCATTGTGGTAAGAAAGTTATGTCTGCTTCGACTTGTCGTCGGATTGTAGCTAGCAACCACAAGTGGGAGTGTCAATCCGGTATAGATCTATACATATCTCTCTTGCTAATTTAAAAATTAACGATTATAGGTCGGGTGCTAGCTGAATATCAATCAACGTGTTGATGAATCATGTCTCATCTAACTCTTGTCGTGGGGGACTCCCCTAGTCGGTCGTGTTGTTATTCGTGTTGTGTTTTATACGGTATACATATTATATATGTATGTATATATATATATATATATATATATATTAAGTGTGTTTAGCATAGTTGAGAATTTGGGCAGAGTAACACTAGGTGCTAAGCTTATCCAAAGGCGGCTATAATAAAGAGTTTTAGCGTTTCCTGGCAATTGGACATCATGATAACTAGGTAAGATCTTATCTATCATAGTGGTCAGCATAACAACTAGGCATATTATTAGCTAATAAAAGAAAAGGGTGTGGTGTATGCAATCGACCGAGCTCAAGTAAGTTTTCCCAAAAATACCTATACATGTTTTATGTTATGCTTTGAATTGTGAATCTGTGAATCGCATGCTAGATTAGTGCCAAGGATCTGCTCAGGATTGGATGATAGAATGCTAAGAGAGATGCTTTTATATGCCTACTGTATGAGTTTGTGGACTTGCATGCTAGTACTGATCAGTCGGTGATAGGATGGAATGTTTAGGTTATGCTTTGATTTCGATTACTTGAATCTCGAATGCTGCTTGCTTTGTAATTTTAGGAGTTCCCATTTGTAGTTCGTATGAATCAAGTGTTAAGAACAAAATTAGAGTACAGATTGAATTAAGAACACAAAATGTAAATACGATCTGTTTGGCTCTTTAATTGCTTCTGAATGAGTACAAGAGTTTGAAAGAGTAAAGTTCACAAAAGTGTTGGATTAGGTGTCTAAGTTCATAACTATTTCTGGAATGTACTTCGCCCGATTAGCATGGTCCATTTGGGTTGCATGGCATCATGCATTTGGATAGACTAAAATGAGAGAAATAACACTTAAGGTTTATTAATATATTATAAGTACTAATATATTAATAATATTATTTAATTAGTATTGATCAATAATTAATTTGGAATTAATTAAGTGATCAAAAGGAGACTAATTAAATATATGGGTTGATTGTGTAAATCATCCATACTTGTATAGTGGGCTAATGCTCCATGGCTTATCAAGTTGGGCTAAAACCTATAGGATGCTTCATGGATGCTCCATGGTGTGGTTGAACCCATGGATCATGGAAATGAAAAGTCATGACAATTAGGGTTTACATGGTGTAACCCTAATTGTAACACACTATATAAGCTTCATGTTCTTCACAAAAATCGGTCACTAAGTAAGAACTGTGAGGGCTAGCTGATTTCTAAGTGTTCTTCATTCTCTCTAAGTTATTCCAAGTGCATTTGGTGTTGTGTGAGACATTTGAGGCATCACAATTGAGGTGCTAGGCTCACAAGGTTTTCAAGGAATCCAAACTACTACAAGGTATGTTTTCTTACTTACTTTTATGATTAAAAGTTCCCCATGTATGCTAGATAGGTTATGAACCTTGGAAAATCAATTTTGCATGTATCATAGTAAAACATAGATCCAAGGTTTCTAGGGTTGCATGTACACCTTAGTAGTGTTAGAATGCTCAAAACCCTTCAGTGGTATCATAGCCTAGGCTTATTTGTTTGATACTTGATGCAAAACTGTGAAAAAACTCAGTTTTTCTGCACTCTGCAACATGAACTCACCGAGTCCATGGGGGGACTCGACGAGTCCATGACCAAATTCATCCTACTCTTCGAGTAGGCTCTTGCACTCGATGAGTAGGATCCCCTGAATGCAGATTTTCGAGTTTTGCTGTTGGAAATGGTCTAGAAACATTACCCTAAATTGTTTTGGTGTTATAAAACTTGTTTTAGATGGTGTAATGGTTATGCTAATCCATTTTCAATAGATATCATCAAAATTTCAAGTTTTATATGGTTTATTTATGATTCTTGAAATTGTTGATATGAACATTCATGAACTTATGAGTTTAGAAGATCATAGGAATTATTTGTAACTTGCTTGTTAGTTTAATTATTGATCATTATGTGTTTTAATGGAATCCATAATTTGTCCTCAAGTTATGGATTACCAAAAGTCACTCTTTTAAAGTCTTTTATTAAACACATAGGTTACATAAAATGAAAAGTCTCTCATTTTATTAATCCATTAACTCATAAATTATGAAAGATGAAAAGTTTTGATAGTTACAAAACTTGCCCTCAAGTTTTGGAACATGTAAAGTCACTTTAAAAACTTTAGTTCCAACTCCTAGAATTTTAAAAGTTAAAATGCAATCCTTATAGTTTATAATATTATAAGTTTAATTATATATATATATATATATATATATATATATATATATATATATATATAAGAACAAGTCGTTTTACCGTTAGTAGGCCTCATTCACGAAGCCGGTCTATAAGGGGGTATAAGGTTGTTGCCTATAAAATGGCAGCTTAATGGGTGTCCACTCTCACCCACCGCTTCCTTGACTGGTGGAGGGTCGTTAGCCGAACGCGTAGGACAAGGACTTCTAAATCTTCATTAAAAGTATGATGAAAAATAAAGTAACTAAATGTTTATTATAAATTCCCAATCTTAGTTACTTTAGGAAAATGTGAATAAGGTGCTAACCCATGAAATTACACTTTGCACTTTGATTAAGTCGTTAGTGGAGCGTGTGTGGTTAACCAGCACACTAACCTGGACTTAACAAGGTAGGCAAAGGGTAACTTAATATTTATCATAGTATCGATGGAGCGAGTGTGGTTAACCGGCACATCGATTGAGGGGTAAATATTGAGGGTACCAAGTAATTTGCATGGTTACTTCACACCTTGTTTTGTGATCCTCGACATCCCAGTCACAAAACCTGAAGGGCACACTCGAGATTGAAACATGCCATTGAAAAGTTCAATGAATCTCAAAGAATCTAGGAGTTTCAAAAACCAATTAAAACCTAATAAGTTTTTTCGTTTTTCATGGTAGAAATTGGTGAATCGTCATTCACCTACCTTCAAATATTTTATAGCTTGGACTACGGCATCCCTCTTCTAAGTTATAAAATATTGTGTTGGGTCCTAGCCTTAATATTACATTTTGGTGTTTTATTAAGGACTATCTTTATATCTAATCTAAACTTGTCTTTCTTCTTTTCAGATGTCTTCCAACAATGCTGCTTCTGGATCAAACCCTACCGGCTCCTTCTCTCTCATGAACCTTTATGGGAGAGTCATCTTTGATGGATCCAACTTTATGGATTGGATTAGGAACATCAGAATGGTCACTCGGTATGAGGACAAGGAATATGTCCTCGACAATGAGCTTAAAGAACTCGAGCCATCTCCTACTCCTGAGGAGATCGCTGAATATCAGGCCCATGAAAGAGATGCTACCAAAGTAGCATGCATCATGATGGCCACTATGACAGCCGAGCTCCAAAAATCCTATGAGGACTACTATCCTTTTGAGATGCACCAGGATTTGATGGATCGTTACCATCAGAGTGCTCGTCAAGAGCGATATGAGATCATCTCCTCCATGATAACAACCAGGATGAAGGATGGTGAACCCATCACGGGCCACATGCAGAAAATGCAAAGGTATGTGGACCGTTTGCTGAAACTGAATGTGAACTTCCCAGAGGAGTTGGCAATTGATATCGTTTTGCACTCTCTACCTTCGTGTTATGATCAATTCCGCATGATATACCACATGAAAAAGGAGGAAGTTACACTCAGCAAACTTCAAGGACTTCTGAAGACCGCAAAAAGTGGTCTTAAAGGTAAGTCGGTTGTTACTACTCCTACTCCTACCGCGGCCCCTGTCTTGGCAATCGGGCAAGGCAAAGGAAAGAAGAGGAAGAGCCCTTCGAAGGGTACCAAGGGAAATTCCCTAGATGGCTCCTCTTCTAGTGGAACCAAGAAAGGTTTCATCACTCCTTCTGCTAACCCTAAAGAGGCTGAATGCTTCTATTTCCATGAAAAGTCGCACTGGAAGCGAAACTGCCCAAAGTACTTGCAAGATGTTAAGGATGGGAAAGTAAAACCTAACCATGCAGGTATATACACTATATTGTCTAATAACTCACCTTATTCTAATTCTTGGGTCCTTGATACACGTTGTGGTATTCACATATGTTGTGATTTGCAGGGACTAAGAAAAAGTGAGAATGTGGAGCATGGGAAGATAAACTTGATCATGGGAAATAGGAAAGTTACACCTGTCACCAAGATTGGAGTTTATTCTTTGTCGCCAAGTAATGGGTTAACATTAGATTTGAATAAATGTTGTTACCCGCCTGAAATGGCAAGAAATGTTATTTCCTTTCATGGTTTGTACAAACAAGGTTTTACCTTTTCGTTTGATAATGAATGTGGTGGTATTAATGTTTTCTTTAATAATGTTCTTTATTTTAAAGCATTACCTTGTGATGGTGTGTATGAAACTGTGTCGGTTGTAGATAACCTAGGAAATAATGTGTTGTCTATCGATTCTTCCACTACCTTGGATAAAGCATCATTATGGCATTGTCATATTGGACATGTAAGCAAGAAACGCATAAGCCAACTCCAAAAGGATGGATTCTTGGAGTCATTTGACCTAAAATTAGATGATAGTTATGAATTTTGTTTACTTGGGAAAATGACAAAGTCACCCTTCACTGGTACTTGTGTTAGGGGTGAAGGTTTGTTGGATCTTGTACACACTAATGTGTGTGGACCCTTCAGAACCGCCACAAGAGATGCTAACCACTTCTATATGACTTTTACTGATGATTTTAGTAGATATGGATATGTCTACTTAATCAAGCATATGTCAGAAACCTTTGAAAAGTTCAAAGAGTTTAAACATGAAGTGGAGAATCAGTTGGGCAGGAACATTAAGATGCTTCGATCCGATTGAGGTGGTGAGTATCTTAGTACAAAGTTCCTTGATTATATTAAGGAATGTGGGATTGTCTCACAATTGACACCTCCCACGACACCACAGTTGAATGGTGTGGTTGAGAGGCGCAATCGAACCTTATTGGGTATGGTTCGTTCCATGATGAGTCGAGCTTTACTACCAATCTCATTTTGGGGGTATGTCTTAGAGACTTCTACCCTTATCCTTAATCTAGTACCTACCAAAAAGCTTCCCAAAACACCTCATGAGATGTGGACTGGAAAAGTTCCCAATCTAGACCACATCAAGATATGGGGTTGCGAGGCGTTCGTGAGGCATGAGACTCATGATAAGCTCGAACCTCGAAGTGAGAGGTGTATTTTCATCGGCTACCCACAGAGATCCTTCGGTTACCTCTTCTACAGACCTAGTGATAATGTGGTATTTGTAGCAAGGAGAGGAGTCTTTCGAGAGAGAGAATTCTTAAGAAAAGGAAACAGTGGGAGGCAAATTGACCTTGAAGAAATTCAAGAGTCAAGTGGTGAAGGAACCTCAAACCCTAGCAATCAACCTAAGGAGGAAACTCCTGTTGATCCGACATAAGAGTCTGTACCTCTAAGGCGTTCCACGAGAGTTAGGAATGCACCTTAGCATTACTATGGTTTCCATATTACTGCGGAAGGTGATACACTTATCAGTGATAGCACACTGGTAAGTCTGGATGAACCTAACAGCTACACGGAAGCCATGGCAGGCCCTGAGGTTGCTAAATGGAAAAAGGCTATGGACAGTGAGATACAATCCATGTATGACAATCAAGTTTGGAACTTGGTTGACAATGTACCAGGTCGTAAAACAGTTGGGTGCAAGTGGATCTTCAAGAAGAAGACCGACATGGATGGTAATGTACACACTTATAAGGCACGACTGGTTGCAAAGGGTTATTCTCAAACTCCGGGAGTTGATTATGATGAGACCTTTTCACCAGTGGCCAAGATTAAGTCTATTAGGGTTCTGTTAGCCATTGCTGCATTTCATGATTATGAAATATGGCAAATGGATGTCAAAACCGCTTTCCTTAATGGAAAGTTGGCCGAGGATGTTTACATGAGTCAGCCAGAGGGTTTTTTCAGTACAGAGTACCCTAATAGAGTGTGTAAGCTTGAGAAATCCATCTATGGATTGAAACAAGCACCTCGCAGATGGAATCTTTGTTTTGATGAGAAGGTCAAAGAGTTTGGCTTTTCGAGGAGTGAAGATGAGTCCTGTGTGTCAAGGCTAGTGGGAGTATAGTTAGCTTTTTGGTATTGTATGTGGATGACATACTACTCATAGGAAATGACATCCCAACTCTGCAGGAAGTGAAGTCCTGGCTTGGGAAGTGTTTCGCTATGAAGGACCTTGGTGAAGCTGCCTATATCCTAGGGATAAGGATTTTGAGAGACAGGAGTAAAAGACTAATTGGACTTAGTCAGAGTACTTGGATAAGGTGTTGAATAGATTCAACATGCAGAATTCCAAGAAAGGAGAGTTACCGATCCAGAGTAACGCCAGACTGAGTAAGACTCAGAGCCCGAGTACAGAGGCTGAGATAGTAGAAATGAGTCGAGTACCGTATGCTTCCGCTGTAGGCTTGATCATGTATGCTATGACTTGTACTCGTCCTAATGTGGCCTTTGCCTTGAGCATGGTCAGCAGATATCAGGGGAACCCTGGCAAGGCTCACTGGACTGCGATAAAGAACATTCTCAAGTACCTGCGGAGGACTAAGGACTGGATCCTTACCCTCGGTGGGAGTGATGACTTGAGAGTGTTAGGGTATAGTGATGCTAGCTTCCAGACTGATAGGGATAATTTCCGCTCTCAATCAGGCTGAGTCTTTACCTTAAACGGAGGAGCAATTTCTTGGAAAAGTTCCAAGCAGGAGACAGTGGCTGATTCAACTTGTGAATCAGAGCATATAGCGGCAAGCGAGGCAACGAAGGAGGCTATATGGCTAAAGAACTTCATTGGAGACCTTGGAGTTATACCAGCTATAAAGGAGCCTATCGAGATTTTATGTGATAGTGAAAGTGCAGTTGCCTTAGCCAAGGAACCAAGGGATCACGGGAGATCCAGACACATTGACAGAAAATACCATTTCATCATACATCGAATAGAAGAAGGACTCCTCGTTTCAAAGAGGGTATCATCGGATGAGAACCCGGCAGATCCCCTCACGAAGGGACTGGACAAGGTTAAGCATCTCTAGCATTCAAGGCGCATAGGGCTGAAGGATGATATTAGTTTTAGTAGTTAGATAGCTTTGAAATGTGTAAAGTGTAATTGACATTTGATGATGAATAAAAGTTGTATTTATTTATGAGTAAAGTGTTGCTATCCTTTGTCAATCGTTTACTATCATTTCATTTTTGCATGTTTTGACTTCCAGAATAATTATGTTATGTTATTTCATATTATTCAAATTCTCCACAGTCGGTCATATGTTGGAAGTAGATATGAATCAAGAGTGTCATGGGCTGGCTTGTGGAGGTTTAAGATGTTGGACATAAGTGGTGCTACAACACTCATGAGTGCTCATAAGTTTTTGAGTATTGGATTCAACCCACGCTCGCTGGTATCACTTCATGGAATTTATCTCGAGTGATCGCAAGGTGGTAATATCATATAAGTCTTCAAAACTAGAGATATAACTTGTTGCCTATGAGTTGGTTATGCATTGATTGTATAAAAACGCATTGGTAACTCGATGTTATAAAACGTGTCTTTGTGTATGATTCAACAAGTAGTAGAACAAGCATATGAGTCGAAGTTTATCTATTCCTTCTTGGATTAGAAGCGATATCTGGGCCCCTCGATGATTTTGTGTTGACCCATGTACCGGGCCCGGTCAGAACTAAATTGATGTGTTCGATTAAGTTCTTTGTCAAACAAATCGGAAATCGGGAAACAAACTGTTGGACAATAAGTAAGACATTATTCCATGTATTTGTCCGGCTGATATCTAGAACAGAGGATTATATGATCACTTATCTTAAATGGCATATCATCATCATCTCAGTTACGCGAGACCTTGAAAGAGCTACGATTGTTGATCAGTTCCTGAAGTCATTCGTGCAGTTATAGTTATTAGACTTATCCAAGTGGGAGACTGTTGGATTAGGTGTCTAGGTTCATAACTATTTATGGAATGTACTTGACTCGATTAGCATGGTCCATTTGGGTTGCATGACATCATGCATTTGGATAGACTAAAATGAGAGAAATAACACTTAAGGTTTATTAATATATTATAAGTACTAATATATTAATAATATTATTTAATTAGTATTGATCAATAATTAATTTGGAATTAATTAAGTGATCAAAAGGAGACTAATTAAATATATGGGTTGACTGTGTAAATCATCCATACTTGTATAGTGGGCTAATGTTCCATGGTTTATCAAGTTGGGCTAAAACCCATAGGATGCTCCATGGATGCTCCATGGTGTGGTTGAACCCATGGATCATGGAAATGAAAAGTCATGACAATTAGGGTTTACATGGTGTAACCCTAATTGTAACACACTATATAAGCTTCATGTTCTTCACCAAAATCGGTCACTATGTAAGAATTGTGAGGGCTAGCCGATTTCTAAGTGTTCTTAATTCTCTCTAAGTTATTCCAAGTGCATTTGGTGTTGTGTGAGACATTTGAGGCATCACACTTGAGGTGCTAGGCTCACAAGGTTTTCAAGGAATCCAAACTACTACAAGGTATGTTTTCTTACTTAATTTTATGATTAAAAGTTCCCCATGTATGCTAGATAGGTTATGAACCTTGGAAAATCAATTTTGCATGTATCATAGTAAAACATAGATCCAAGGTTTCTAGGGTTGCATGTACACCTTAGGAGTGTTAGAATGCTCAAAACCCTTCAAAAAGCTCACAAAATTACCCTCACTCCTATACCTACCCCTATTTATAGGAAGTAACAGAAGCTTACAAAAATTACATAAGGACTAGACACGTAAGCTTCGAACTCTAAACAATGCCTTATGTAATACATACATCAGATACAAAATACAGACTTCAAAACTAGACAAGAAAAATTGTACTTTGACACCTCACCACATAATTCGAACTCTACAATCTCCCCCTTTGTGAGAAGTGTCGAATCTATGCCATTAACATCTTTGTGGCTTGATGAAGCACCCTGCGAACCTCCATATACCAGACGATCGTCTTTCAAATATCAGCCCTATCTCCTGATGTATTACTCTTGCAATTATTAAGACGAACAAGTAGACTTGTATACTAAGAGTTCGTATACCTCTCCACATCACAAACTTAGAAAAGAAACTTGGTCATCTTGTTCTATTTGTTATTCCCAACAAAAACAACACCAAGAGGTTTGTGAACAATCTCTCCGTTTTCGAAGTTCTTGAGACTAACTGGTCCTTTCAACAATGATAGAGGTACTGTCACTATTCTATTCATTGCCAAAGCAAGAGAATTATAGTAATTGTCTATGAACAGTTTGATATGTGCAAAACCAATCAAGAAATCTTATTTGTTGTTGATTTACAGTTTTGACACATCGACAATACTCAATATTTTCGCCATATTGATGTGATCATGAAGATTCATGAGAGGAAAGTCTGCCACTGTGAAGTCGAAAGCCACATTGTTTGCTTTGACCACGTAATATCGAAAGTTCTGTAACAAGCCTTCGAACAATGTATCTTTGGAAATATTTAGAACTTTGACAATTTTCACCAAGGACCATACTTACTCTTCCTTCTTTGCAAGAACGGCATGAAATCTCAACTTTAATCTCTTGTATTCTTCCTTGTCATCAAACTTATCCACCAACTGATATTGAGCTGAGATAAACATCATATGATTGATGGGAAAATCCAGCTGATTGAAATCAGTATTTCTAATCTCAAGACTCTTTTTCATAATCTTTTCAAAATCGTGCATTTCATCAGAAGAAACAATTTGTTTGATTGTCTCGTAACAAAATTGCTTTTTAGGATCACCTTTTTCAAGCCATGGTGGATCACTTTGCCTTTGTCTCAAGATGCTATTAACTCGCCTATGTCTTTCGATTTCTTTTTCAATATTCTTCTTTTTCTCCTCCTCTGAAATTATTTTCTCAATTCCCTTTCCTCTATCACCTTTATCTTGCTTTGAAGGTAGGCTCAATTTTGTTCATAACCACAACTTAACATAAGTGCGAGTTAAATGAACAAAATTACCTGTATGACCAATATAGTCAGGGACAAGCGAAGGTAGGATTAAATGTAAAGTGAGTAAGGTGCAAACATATATTCAGACATAAATCATATTCCAAAAAAATTAAGTATTGGATCTTGTTGGGTAAAAATGTCATGGGAAAAGAACATTTTGTCAAGATCACTCACAACGAAGGAATACGGTTTTGAATATCGAATTAAGGTACTGAAACAAATGTTTCGTGAAAATCTTGAACATAAAGTTCACCGTCAATTCCTTAATGAGTTGGGAATGTTGGGTTTCACCATCATCACAGACTCATGAATCAGGATCATGAACACAGACTTGTGCAATATCCACATTCTGGTTAGTGTCTACCAGAGATGTTGAGGATATGCAAGTGAAGCGTGTGAATCGTGAAGAACAAAGTTGATAAAATAGATTGGTTAAGAAACATTGTGTACCTCTGCGAATGATATGGACTTAGCATAAATCTCTTAACTCAAAAGTAGAAGAGAAAGGTAGCTCGTCGACTAATGCAAATATAGCCTGTTTGGGAAGGAACCCTCGTAGTGAGTGATCCATTAAGGCTTCAAAACACATTGATTCTATGAGGCTTGGGTCGACATACAACAACATGCTTCTGGGGACTCCTAACTAGTGCAAAGATTCAAAATGATACCCGTCCCTTTGTCACGAAGCAATGTCCACCACAATATGTGTATCAAGATATAAAATGAAAATGTTAAACAGACAAAACAACAACAAAGAAAAATATTTTTGAATTTTTGTTTTTGAATTTAAAAGACAAAAATGAGAAAATCTTTTGGGAATTTTTGATTTTGAAATTTAAAGACAAAATAAAGAAAATCTTTTTGGAGTTTTTGTATTTTTGAAATGTAAAGACAAAATAAAGAAAATCTTTTTGGTATTTTTGTTTTATAAAACAAAATTAAAAACAGTAAAATGGTACCACACATTCGACGTAAGAAGTATCGACTTCAAGACACTGTGCGTCGAACAACAATCCTTTCTCAAACAAAAAACTTTGAGTTGAACCATTCAGAGGCATTTCGAATTCGAATGGGGTCGAACGCTGAATGGTGAATAGTAACATCTAAACCAGTCAACAATACTTCGACTCCTGGTTGTTTCACGAAGAGAACAAACTTGGAAAAGCACTTGCATCGAGCATTCCCAAACTCGACAAGATTCTTAAAAAAGATTTCTCATCTAAAGGCTTTGTAAAAATGTCAACAAGTTGATCCGTCGTCTTCACAAAATGAACCTCGATATTTCCATCATAAACATGATCCTTGATGAAATGATGTAGAAGTGCAATGTGCTTTGTCTTCGAGTGTTGCACCGGATTATGGCAGATGCGTATTGCACTTTGTGAATCAGAATACAAAGGTATATTTTTCATGTTGATAGCGTAATCACGAAGTTGACTTTGAATTCATATGACCTGGGAAGTGCAAGCTGCAGCAGTAACATATTCTGCTTCTGCTTTGGAAATCGAAACACAATTTTGTTTCTTCAATTTCCAGCTAACAAGCTTCCCGTCCAAAAGTTGACATCCACCACAAGTGCTTTTTCTGTCGAGTTGACACCCACCACGGTCTGCATCGGAAAACGCCTGAATGAAGAAACTGGTCTTCGAAGGGTACCATAAACCCAACGACACAGTTCCTTTGAGATATCGAAAGATATTCTTCACAGCTATTAGATGAGGTTCTCTGGGATTTGATTGATACTTGGAACAGTTGAAAACAACAAACATAATATCAGGTCTACTAGCAGTTAAGTATAGCAACGAACAGATCATGCTCCTGTACAATGTGACATAGACAACATGCTTATCCAACGAAGGTCCTAAGCACGTGCCGACTGCCATTGGTACTTTCAATTTTGAACTATTCGTAATGCCAAATTTACTTTCGTTTAGATCACCATGGCTAGATATCGCTCTATCTTAAATTCGTATTTTACGTCATACAGCGTCGTGCCGGTTCTGTCACGAAACTTCGACAGGTCATAACTTCTTCGTTATAACTCGGATTTCGGCATTCTTTATATATTCGGAAACCCTGTCACGACCACTTCGTCTTCATGTATCGATATCGGTTCTATCTAACATTTTATTTTTACGCTTATTTTTATTCTTAATTCAATTAAGCCACACAATTAAGCATAAAACACATAATACTCAAATAATACATTCTTATTATTTCAAAATGAGTTACAAAGGTTAACCTAGATTATTACATCAATATTAATGCCTAGCCCAGAAATGCGGGAGTTACAATTCTCTCCACCTTAGAATGATTCCGTCCCCAGAATCACACATCAACAAACAATTGCGGATAGCGACTCATCATGTCACTCTCCGTTTCCCAGGTGAGATTTGGCCCATTCATATGTTTCCAACGGACAAGCACTAATTCGACCATCTTGCGTCGCAACTTCTTAGTCTTTCGGTCAACGATTGCCTCTGGTTCTTCAATTAACCTCTTGTTCTCATCAATTCTCAATTCCGAAAGGGGGATCATGTCGGGAACTTCTCCCGTGAATTTCCTCAAGTAACACACATGAAAAGTGTTATGAATTCCATTCAGTTCTTCGGGTAGTTTGAGCTTTTAAGCTTGGTTCCCAACCCTCTGAAGAACTTTAAACGGTCCAATAAACCTTGGACTCAACTTTCCCCTTTTACCAAATCTTATAAGTCCCTTCCACGGCGAGACTTTAAGTAAAACCGAATCTCCAACTTCAAAAGTCATCGGTCTTCGCTTTTTGTCAGCATAGCTCTTTTGACGATCCTGAGCTGCTAACATTCTCTCCCTAATTATTTTCAACTTTTCAGCAGTTTGATGGACTATCTCCGGTCCCATAAACTGCTTTTCCCCAGCCTCAAGCCAACAAGACGGCGTACGACACTTTTGTCCGTACAAAGCTTGATAAGGTGCCATCTTAATGCTCGAGTGGAAACTATTATTGTAGGAAAATTCTACCAAAGGCAAATGTTCATCCCAGTTGCCTTGGAATTCCAGGGTACATGCTCTCAACATATCTTCAAGCGTTTGTATTGTTCGTTCGCTCTAACCATCAGTCTGTGGATGGTAAGCTGTACTTAAACACAACTTGGTACCCAATCCCTTTTGTAGACTTCTCCAAAATCGCGAGGTGAAACGACTGTCACGATCTGACACAATCGTTAATGGAACACCGTGAAGCCTCACAATTTCCTTCACGTAAGAATTCGTAAGCTTATCCATGGACCATTTCTCATTGGCTGATATGAACTGCGCACTCTTAGTGAAGCGATCAACGACCACCCAAATCATGTCGTGACCATTCTTTGTTCTGGGCAGTTTAGTGAAAAAATCCATGGCATTGTCTTCCCACTTACCCATCGGCACAGGTAAAGGTTCTAAACCCCGTATGGTTTCTGATGTTGTGCCTTAACTCTCGCACATGTCACACACTCGGCCACATACTTTGCAATATCGAGCTTCATCGTCGGCCACCAATAAATAGGATTTTAGGTCCCTATACATTTTAGTGCTACCGGGATGTATCGAGTACATGGTTTTGTGAGCTTCTTCCATCAGAAGATCTCTTATTCCTCCTGACTTAGGTACCCAAATACGACCTTGGAATACCTTCAGTCCATGACCGTTTGTACCAAACACTAACTTTTTGCCCAAACGTTCCTCCTTCCGGTCATTTTTTTCAGAAGCTTCTTCTTGAGCTTTCTTTATACTTTCCACAATGGTTGAGACAACTTCTATTCTCAATGCTCTTGGCCTTTTTCTTTCAAGATTGACTTTCCGACTGAGAGCATCAGCGACAACATTTGCTTTACCAGGGTGGTAAAGTATCTCACAGTCGTAGTCCTTAAGTAATTCTAGCCAGCGTCGCTGCCTCATATTCAATTCCTTTTGACTAAAGAGATATTGGAGACTCTTATGATCAGTGAAAATTTTTCACTTCGAGCCATAGAGGTAATGCCTCCATATCTTCAGAGCAAAAACTACCGCTGCCAACTCCAGATCGTGGGTGGGGTAGTTCTTTTCATGCTCTTTCAGCTGTCGAGACGCATATGCTATCACCTTTTCTCTTTGGGTCAAAACACAACCCAACCCAACACCAGACGTAACGCTATAGACAGCGAAGTCTTCAACTCCATTGGGTAAATAAAGAATCGGTGCTTCACATAGCTTCTTCTTTAGCAACTCGAATGCTTCTTTGTGCTTATCACTCCAATCATAAGTAGCTCCTTTTTGAGTCAAAGCTGTTAGTGGAGTAGCGATCAAAGAAAAGCCTTGGATAAACCTTCGGTAATATCCAGCTAATCCCAAAAAGCTTCAGATCTCCGTGGGTCTTTTTGGTTGTTCCCACTTCATCACAGCTTCAATCTTTGCTGGATCAACCATTATCCCTTCCTGGTTGACCACGTGACCCAAGAATTGGACTTCTCGAATCCAAAAATCACATTTGGAGAACTTTTCATACAACTTCTCCTTCTTTAAGACTTCCAACACTTCTCGCAAGTGTCTGCCATGCTCCTCTTGGCTTTTCGAATAAATCAGAATGTCATCTATGAACACTATCACAGATTTATCAAGGAACAGATTGCAAACTCTGTTCATTAAATCCATGAATGCTGCTGGAGCATTGGTTAGTCCAAACGACATAACCAAAAACTCGTAGTGTCCATATCGTGTTCTGAATGCAGTCTTCTCGATATCCTGCTCTCTCACCTTCAGCTGATGATATCCTGACCTTAGGTCAATCTTTGAAAAATAACTTGAGCCTTGTAGTTTATCGAACAGGTCATCAATCCTCGGCAATAGATATCTATTATTTATCGTTGCCTTATTCAGCTCTCTGTAATCAATGCACATTCTCATACTTCCGTCTTTCTTTTTCACGAATAACATCGGAGCTCCCCAGGGTGATGAAATAGGTATTATGAAACATTTGTCCAATAACTCCTGAAGTTTCATCATCAGCTCCTTCATCTCCGTTGGTGCTAATCGGTAAGGTGCTTTTGCTATTAGCGTCGTCCCTGGTAACAAGTGTATTCTGAACTCCACTTGTCTATCAGGCGGTAATCCGGGAAGATCTTCGGGAAATACTTTCGGATAATCACACACCACATGAATGCTCTACATCTCCTTTTTCTCCTTCTTTTCATCAATCACGAATGCCAAATATGATGTACATCCTTTGGCCAAACACTTTCTGGCTTTCATTAGAGAAATGATTCCAGAATTTACTCTGCGTTTGTCCCCATACACCATAAATGACTATTTCCCAGACGGGTTTACTTTTACTATCTTCTTCTTTCATAATATCTCGACATCATTGGCGCTAAGCCAATCCATTCCCAACACGATGTCGAAACCATTTAACTCAATAGACAATAATTCTTCGTGGAACTTATTTCCATTCAAATCAATTAAGACGTTTTTCATACGATGGCTAACAAGTATAAACTTGCCACTAGCAACTTCGACTAATAAAGCATTATCTAGTCTATCGACAGGCAAAGCTAGTTTTCTACCAAATTCATGCGAAATAAAGGAGTAGTTGGCTCCAGAATCAAATAAAATTTGGGTAGGCAATTCGTTTACGAGAAAGGTACCTGAAGCGACATCAACTTCTTCTTTGGCAGATTCCAGTGTCATCTGGAAGGCTCTCGCCTTCGGCTTTGGTGGAATGTTGGGTCTTGTTGCCTCCTTCTTCTTCGGACAGTCTTTCAAAATGTGCCCCTCTTCGTTACATCCAAAACACACTCTTTTGTTGGACGGACACTCGTTGGCGTAATGCCTCGTCTTTCTACACTTGTAGCAGGTCACTTCATCACTACATTTCCCAGAGTGCTTTTTCTTGCACTTCTCACACCATTTTGATTCGCCCCCTTTTCCTCCTCCAAATTTTTTCAAATCAGACTTCGAATATTTACTTTTCTTGCTGGAACCTGAAGTTCCTTCAAACTTTCTCTTTTCACCAACTTCAACTTTGTTGTCGGTTCTTCCCTTGATCATGTCCTTAATAGACTTGGCAGCCCAAATAGCTGCCTCTAGAGTAGGTTCCTGACGCACTGGCACCGCGTACTCCCATGGAAGTCCCTTCGCGTACCAGTCCACTTTTGTCAGCTCATCTGGGACGATGCGTAATAAAAACTCCATTTTGTCAGTGAAGGCATTGGTGTAATCATCGACTGACATGCTACCTTTTTTCAAGGTCAGAAACTTGTTCTCCAACTCTAGCAGATTTTGGGCCGAGCAGAACTTGCGCTTGAATTGCACCAAGAACTCTGCCCAAGTCAGTTGCAGTGGCTCATTAGGGCTTAGGGTCTTTCCCAGAGTGTTCCACCAACGAACAGCGCCACCCCTGAACTGACGTATTGAATTTATGGTTTGTAGTTTTCCCTTGCAACCGCATGTCATAAAGGCCAATTCCATTTCTGAGATCCAATCCATAACTCCGATCGGATCTTCCTTTCCAGTGAAGGTCGATGGTTTGCAAGTCAGAAAATGTTTGTACTTGCATCCAAGTCCATCATTTCCTCCATCCTGGTTGACTTGCCTAACAATCGGTGGGTTGGCTTGACCAATCACCCCACTGAAGTTTCCTCCATCTGACGACCCTCCATTCATTTCGGGCTCTTCAACTTGTATTGAAAGTTCTTCACGATCTTGTTGAAGCAGACGTCTAGTTTCTTCCATCTGACGATCCAACATCGTCTGAATCATCAATTGTACACCAGCCATTGTCATTGGCTCGGGTGCTGCTGCTACGACAGGTATTTGCTCGATTACAGGTGGTTGATTCCTGTTTTCGTTCACGTTTCCAACTCCGCTTCTTGTTCTTGCAATTGTTGATCTATACACTGAATAAGGTGAATTTAGATCCTTATTCACGATAGATAATTAAATTATCCAAATCATTCCGAAACGTTTACATGCCAGTTCTAATACCGTAGTCACACGCTTAGAATCGTAAACACATAAGGTTTCCAGATCCGGTCGGCAACAGATCATGGATCCAAACAAATAATATCATATATGACAAACATACAACATTTAGCACATAAAATCATTTTAGGCATCTTCGCTAAAATAAACTAGTGCTTGTGTCTAAAATATGGTAGACACTCATCTCACGATCATCACTTAGCATTCTAAGTTTAAGTCTAGAAATCCTAAAAATTCTTAGTTCGCTTGTACTAATGCTCTGATACCAACTGTGACATCCCCAAAATCACGGCCAGAAAAGACCGGTTTCATTTATGCTTTTAAAATAATTTCAGAGTAAGTCCATTGATTTAAAAGAGTTGCGGAATTTGTCCCCAAAACAATACATGATAAAATCAGGTTTATCAAAGCATTTCTTAAAGAAATGTATCTTCATTATATATCAAAACTCGGGATGTCATGTTCCGATACAGACCAAAAGCATAAACAATACAACATAGACCTTACAACAGTTACATATAACTACTAGTCTATAATCCAAAAATATCTTGACAATGTCATCCAACTTATGCTCTCGTGCCACTACCTGTAATACAAAGAAAAACTGAGTGGGTCAGGATTGGGAGCCTGGTGAGCATATAGGGTTTTCAACCCACAATAAATGATTATATTAATTTCATCAACAAATAATAACCCAATTACCCATTCCCGTTATCCTCACTTTACGTCCCTAAAACAATTATCCCAAGGGACCTGGCCTAAGGATTTTCATCGGGGCGACAACACTGCTTTGGGGGTTTCCTAGTAATTTATGTCAAATAAGGCAACCATGGGGGGGGGGGGGATGGAGTACAGCAAATGAACACCCAAGTTCATTAACACCTACAGGTTATGAGCCCGCTAGTATTCCACTGGACTGTCTAGAAAAGTCTGTGGTCGTCATCTAAACTCCGCTAGATGACTGAATTAGCAACAACAACGAGGCCTCTCATCATTTTCTTTCATCACACAACAACTGTCTACCCATGTTCTACCCAACATATTAGTAGATAAAAATATATACATTTATATACAGCTTAAACCTGTGCAAATCATTCATTCAACAATTATTTCAAATAAACAAATAATATATAAACACATAGCACGTATTTTATAAAGAATACTTCATATCTATGTGTTAGAAGAAAGTGACTACACACTCACCTGATCAGAAGATGATCGGACAACACTACGGCTCTAAGAGTAGTGTTCTTCGGTGAAACCGGGAGATCTTCACACACCGGGCTTCTCGCAGGCAGGGCTTCGGCTCGGAAACTCTTTTCTTCTCGGGATCTTCGGTGCTTCGGGACTCGCTTCGGGTCTCGGGATGATACCGGGGCTTCGGGGGGGTACTTCGGATGGCTATAGAGGGTATCGGGAGTGAGAGAGAAGAGATGCAGCAACCAAATTCGGCTGACCCTCGATTTCTATTTATAGGGCCAACATTCTGTACTCACGTCGTGAGTTTCCAATGCTCACATCGTGAGCCTCGTTGGTCACTGCATTCGTCACTCGTCCACTTGCTCTGGAAGACGTCCATCACTTGCTCACGTCGTGAACACTGTGCTCACGTCGTGAGCTTCGACACAGCCTCGAATTTTGTGTTCCGAACTTCAGAAATTCATATCTTTTGCATACGAGCTCCGTTTTCGATGTTTTTTATATCCACGTGTAGGTGAGATCATGCTCTACAACTCTAGTTTAGACTCCGTTGGCTAATTTTGACTTTATTTTTATTATATTATTTTTAGTAGGCCGGGACAGGAAAACTCCGTTAGAAAATCATATCTTCTTCATCTGACGTCCGTTTTTGTCTGTCTTTTTACCGTTGGACTACTATCGACGAGATCATCGATTATCGTTTAGACTGTTTCGTCTAGAAATCACTCGATCTCATATTCGACTTCGGGCTGCATACTGTTAAGCTGAAACTTAGAAAAATCATAACTTCCTCATACGAAGTCAGATTTAGACGTTCTTTTTATGCACGCTCTCGGTTTAACGTATTCTATGAATTTCGTTTAGATCACTAGGGCTAGATATTGCTCTATCATAAATTTGTATTTTACGTCATACAGCGTCGTGCCGGTTCTGTCACGAAACTTCGACATGTCATAACTTCTTCGTTATAACTCTGATTTCGGCATTCTTTATATATTCGGAAACCTTGTCATGACCACTTCGTCTTCATGTATCGATATCGGTTCTATCTAACATTTTATTTTTACGCTTATTTTTATTCTTAATTCAATTAAGCCACACAATTAAGCATAAAACACATAATACTCAAATAATACATTCTTATCATTTCAAAATGAGTTACAAAGGTTAACCTAGACTATTACATCAATATTAATGCCTAGCCCAGAAACGCGGGCGTTACAGCCAGAGACATCCCTAGGAGCTGTGGATTTCAGAATTCGACTAGGAACTTTGATTTGAAGAGATCTAAGGAAAAAATCATTAGTAACTTACTAATTCCTTTGTTTACATCATGTTTGCATTGATAAATTTCGTTTTTATGATTATTTCTGCCAAAGTCATGGGCTAAACACCTTACTTTTGTTTAGAGTAGAAGATCTTATGATTATGGTTTGATTAGTGGCTTTGGATTATATTGATTTGATTATTTATCATGTTAAGCTTGTTAAAAGAACCTTATGTGTTAATGACAATTATTTTTCGTTGATTAATGAGTTATTGAGATTGCATGAACATCTTTCTTGATTGCTAAACTCTTATGATTTTGTGAAAACAAAATTATAAGCCTAGTGTATTGAACATAACCTAGGGTTAACTAGAAAATAAGTAAGTTAATGTATGATCTATATATGATGACCAACCATATATAAGTTAATTGAACTAATCAATTTAATTAATTACTATTACAAGTCTTGCTTGATTCGAATTGAACACTAGTGAACTCTTTAGTTTAATCACTTGATCACTGTTTGAATTGAATTGTTTGCTAAAGGATTAGTAATAATGAACATGAACCTAATCACATTAGAAAATCGGTAATTAATGATATATTAATCCATTGCACTTGCCACGAAATCAACCATAGGAATAAGTGAATCGAATCTAAACGGAAGTCTCTTTAATATTATTGAATCTAGTTGTCTTTTGTTCCTCTTTTTAGTCATTAATTGTTCTTGCTAAGTGTTTAAGTAATTGCTTAAGTTTCTAGTCCTTTGTTCCTCTTTAATTCATTGTTTAAATTGGATAATATTAGTAGTAATTTTAATTGTTTACTGTTCCCTGTGTTCGATACCTTACTTACCTTCACTAAAATGCTAATCGATAGGTACACTGCCTACCGTGTGTTTGTTTTTGTTTAAGTTAGTTAGGATTAAAACTAGTACATTCCACACGTATCAAGTTTTTGGCACCATTGTCGGGGAACAGTTCTAAATAGTTAATCTTATTTGCTAATTGTTATCGATCCTTTGTGTGAGATTTATCTCATATAAAATTACGAGTTTTTTGTTTTAAGTTTTATTATCATTTTATATGTATTTTCCAAATCTCAACGCTCTTGATGTTTTTCTTGAGGAAGTAGTGCAGGAAATTAAGCGGGAAGATGAGGAGTATGACTCGGATGAAGATTTGAAGAAATTGGGAAGATGGCTAGATAACATCTTGCCTAAAAAACAAGAGAAATCTGAGTTAGAAGAGCTAGATTTAAAAAATGAGGAATTTAATCCAGAAAGATATTTGGAGGAGCTGGAAAGGTTGCTGGCAAAGGGGTCGGACGAAGAACAAGAACAAGCTGAGTTGCAGGAACGAAGCCGTGGTTTGACCATTACCACGACGTGGCCCCCTGTTTTTCCGGTTTGTGTTTCGAAGCATAG
Source organism: Lactuca virosa (assembly GCF_052849685.1). NCBI lineage: Eukaryota > Viridiplantae > Streptophyta > Magnoliopsida > Asterales > Asteraceae > Lactuca > Lactuca virosa. The sequence continues at coordinate 4,671,522 of NC_136432.1, read as the reverse complement.
GGTGACGATTCCAACTTTGGAAAAAATTCTGAAGTACGATCCATTTCTGATTAGTACCGAACCGGTTCCAACCCTTGTCAAGATTCTTGGGTTTTATGAATTCAAGCTCGTTTGGCTAATTTTAGAAGCAAATAGTCGAGTTTTACAAATTGGTGCACAAAAGATATTCAATGCAACGGATGGATTGACATTGAGTTTATTGGAAGTTTATTAAGTTGGGAGTCCAGCTCAAGACTTGCACAAAAAGAAGCGCTTGCGGGAGGCAACCCGTCATTAGAGTTTGCTTTTCTTGTTCCTTTATCTTTTAGTTTTTCATTTTTCTTTTCTTTATTTTGTTAAGTTTCGTTAAGGATTTTTAATCTTTGTCTTCTAAATAATTCAAATGTTGCTTGAGGGCAAGCACGACTTAAGTGTGGGGTGTGGTGAAACTTTTAATGCGAAAACATAAATTTTTTGGTTCTGAACACCCAACACGGCGTGGATGAGCTGTTCCCACGCCGTGTTTGGCCAGTTTTTTGCGATTTTTTTTTCAGAATCCCGTTTCAACACAGCTTGTTGGTATCCCTAACATGGCGTGTTTACTTTTCAGTTACCGAAAATTTATCAATTTTAAAGTCCGTCAAAAGGGATCTTTAACCCTAAAAGGAAAAATCGATTTTACTTTTGACCTACCACCCCCAGAACGCACTGAGTTCCTTCAAGCATCCTTGAATCTCTACTCCTTCGGTTTTTGCTTCGATTTCCACACGAAATGGTTAGATTTTTCTCACTGAAACTTGCTTAAGTAAGGATATTCAAGGTTTTTTTGTGTCAAAATTGCAGTTTAGAATGGATTTAAGGAACTTTGCATAAATTTCTAGGGTTCCGAATTTGTTTAATTTGGGGTGTTTCAACCGGATTTTCTTGTGAATAAGTGCATATTATAGTGTTTTAAACAAACTCCTGAACTTGTTTGATATTTATTTGGTCGTATGGATTCAAATCAGAAACTGTTACTGTTGGATTATGTGTCTAAGCCATAACTATATTTGGTATGTACTTGACTCGGATGTAGCATGATCCTTTGGGTTGCCTTCACCAAAGCAACTAGACTGGAAGAATAATAGAGAAAGAGGTTATTATGATTTATTAATATTTTATTTGAATAATATATTAAAAGAGAGATCATATTATTTAATTAACATTGGTTAAAAATTAATTTAGAATTAATTTTGTGGTCAAAAGAGGTTAATTGAATTAAGGGGACTGTTATTGTAATTATTGGATAATTGCAGAGTGGGTTGAGGAACCCTAAAGATAGGGTGGACAAAATCTTATGGAAGCCCATAAGGATTTCGTCCAAGGGCTAGGTTCTGGAAGGATCTAGTGGGCTGTTTAGAGCTTAAGCAACCAGATTAGGTTTTTGACTGAAACCCTAATTCCTCACATATATAAGGAACCCTTGGCTTCACAATTTCGGCTACCACAACCCTAGAAGGATTACTAGAGCAGACTTTGTGCCTCCTCCCCCTCTCTCTTGCATTCTCCAATTGTTTTGGTGTTTGTGATCTACTAGAGGCATCACACTTGAGGTGCTAAAGTTCTTAAAAGCTCAAGATCTTCAAGCTACAATCAAAGGTAATATCATAACTCTTCATTAGATGTAGATTTCGATTTTATTGTATGCTAGATTAGGGTTTGCAAGTCTTGGACAATTATTTCATGTACAAATAGAAAAACTAGATCCAAGCATTAGGGTTTGCATGTGCATCATAGGATTGATGTTATGCTCATAACCCAATAGTGGTATCAGAGCCTAGATCGTTTTTCTTTTGTATTTGATGCATTGCTAATTTGTTCAAATCTTGAAAATCGAAAAATTGTGCCTCTGACTGATGAACTCGACGAGTCCAATTAGTGACTCGGCGAGTCGGGTCGTCTGGTGGCTGATTTTTTGGGATTTTGACTGAAATTGAACTAGGATAATTACCAAAAACGTTTTTAACTGATAAAACCCGATTTTTTCAATAAGTTATCGATTATCCTAATGCAATTCAAAGATAATTGTCATAAATAAGATAATTACTTGTTTTATATGATAAAGATTGATTATTTGTATTTTGATTTGAATTATCTTTTCATGAAAATAGATTAGGTCAAATTATGTGATAAAGACTAATAATATGATTAATTAATTATTTTTCAAATTTGATCTAAAAGATGTTTTGAAAGTTTCAAAACTTGCCCTCAGATTTTGGGATTTAAATTTTTGATTAATAGTTTTAATTTTGAAATATTTAAATTCTAAACCCTAGTGTTTTAAAAGTTAAAATTCAACCCTTATACTATTATAATATTAAAAGATTAATAATATATATATGTATAAGATAAATCTAGTCTTACCGTTAGTAGGCCTCATTCACGAAACCAATCTATAAGGGGTATAATGTTGCTGCCTATAAAATGACAGTTTAATGGGTGTCCACTCTCACCCACAGTTTCCTTGATTGGTGGAGGGTCGTTAGCCGAACGGGTAGGATAGGGCAACCAATTCCTCATTAATAAGTATAATGATTATATAAAGTAACTAAATCTTTTTATAAATTCCCAATCTTAGTTACTTTAGGAAAAATATGAAAATGTATGCTATTCCATGAAATTACACTTTGCACCTTGCCAAATCGTTAGTGGAGCATGTGTGGTTAACCGGCACACTAATTTGGGACTAGCAAAGGTGGCAAAGGGTAACTTGATGTTTATCATAGATCAATGGAGCGTGTGTGGCTAACCGGCACATTGAGTAGGTGGTAAATGACATCGAGAGTGCCATGTACATTTGCATGGTTATTCACACCTTGTTTGTGATCCTCGATATCCCAGTCACAAACTTGAAGGGCATAATCGAGATTTAAACATGCCATTGAAAAGTTCAATGAATCTCAAAAGAATCTAGGAATTTCAGTTCATTTAAAACGTAAATCCTTTTTGTTGTTCATGGTGGAAATTGGTAAATCGTCATTTACCTACCTTCATATTATTTGCAATTAGATTACGACATCCCTCTTCTGAATTGTAAATAATCATGTTGGGTCCTAGCCATAATTTCTCATTTGGGTGTTTAATTGGGGATTATTATCTAATCTAAACTTTGTTCCTTTTCTATTTCAGATGTCTACTCAAAACAACAACGCTTATGGCTCGACCCCTTCTGGCTCATTCTCACTCATGAACTTGTGTGGGAGGGTGATATTTGATGGGACCAATTTTAATGATTGGATCCGCAACATTCGCATGGTCACCCGCTACGAGGACAAAGAGTATGTTCTCATTCTCACTCAATCTGGCGTTACTCTGGATGGGTAACTCTCCTTTCTTGGAGTTATGCATGTTGAACCTTTTCAACACTTTGTCCACATAGGTGCTTTGACTAAGTCCAATTAGTCTTTTACTCCTGTTTCTCAAAATCCTTATCCCTAGGATATAGGCAGCTTCTCCAAGGTCCTTCATAGCGAAACACTCCCCAAGCCAGGACTTTACTTCCTGCAGGGTTGGGATGTCATTTCCTATGAGTAGTATGTCATCCACATACAGTACCAAAAAGTTGACTATACTCCCACTAGCCTTGATATAGACACAAGATTCATCTTCACTCCTTGAAAAGCCAAATTCTTTGACTTTCTCATCAAAGCAAAGATTCCATCTGTGAGGTGCCTGTTTTAATCCATTAATGGATTTCTCGAGCTTACACACTCTACTGGGGTACTCTGTACTGACAAAACCCTCTGGCTGAACCATGTAAACATCTTCAGCCAAGTTTCCATTAAGGAAAGCGGTTTTGACATCCATTTGCCATATTTCATAATCATGAAATGCAGCAATGGCTAACAGAACCCTAATAGACTTAATCTTGGCCACTGGTGAAAAGGTCTCATCATAATCAACTCCCGGAGTTTGAGAATAACCCTTTGCAACCAGTCGTGCCTTATAAGTGTGTACATTACCATCCATGTCGGTCTTCTTCTTGAATATCCATTTGCACCCAACTATCTTACGATCAGGTACATTGTCAATCAAGTTCCAAACTTGATTGTCATACATGGACTGTATCTCGCTATCCATGGCCTCTTTCCATTTAGCAGCCTCAGGGCCTGCCATGGCTTCCGTGTAGCTGTTAGGCTCATCCAGATTTATCAGTGTGTTATCACTGATAAGTGTCTCACCTTCTGCAGTAATATGAAAACCATAATAATGCTCATGTGCATTCCTAACTCTGGTGGAACGCCTTAGAGGTATAGATTCTTCAGTCGGCTCAACAGGAGTTTCCTCCTCAGGTTGAGGGCTAGGGTTTGAGGTTCCTTCACCACTTGACTCTTGAATTTCCTCAAGGTTAATTTGCCTCCCACTATCTCCTTGGCTCATGAATTCTCTCTCTCGAAAGAATCCTTTTCTTGCTACAAAGACCACATTATCATTGGGTCTGTAGAAGATGTAACCAAAGGATTTCTGTGGGTAGCCGATGAAAATACACCTTTCGCTTCGGGGTTCGAGCTTATCGTGAGTCTTGCGTCTCACGAAAGCCTCGCAACCCCAAATCTTGATGTGGTCTAGATTGGGAACTTTTCCAGTCCACACCTTGTGAGGTGTTTTGGCAACCTTCTTTGTAGGGACTAGATTAAGGATATGAGCGGCAGTCTCTAAGGCATACCCCCAAAATGAGATTGGTAGCGAAGCTCGACTCATCATGGAACGAACCATGTCCAACAAGGTCTGATTGCGCCTCTCAGCTACACCATTCAACTGTGGTGTCCTAGGAGGTGTCAATTATGAGACAATCCCACATTCCTTAAGATAGTCAAGGAACTCAGTACTAAGATACTCACCACCACGATCGGATCGAAGCATCTTAATGTTCCTGCCCAACTGATTCTCCACTTCTTGCTTAAACTCTTCGAATTTCTCAAAGGTTTCTGACTTATGCTTGATTAGGTAGACATATCCATATCTACTAAAATCATCAGTAAAAGTCACATAGAACCGATTAGCATCTCTTGTGGCGGTTCTGAAGGGTCCACACACATCCGTGTGTATGAGGTCCAACAAACCTTCACCTCTAGCACAAGTGCCAGTAAAAGGTGACTTTGTCATTTTACCAAGCAAACAAGATTCACAACTATCATCTGACTTTAGGTCAAATGACTCCAAGACTCCATCCTTTTGGAGTTGGCCTATGCGTTTCTTGCTTACATGTCCAAGACAACAATGCCATAAGGATGCTTTATCTAAGCTAGTGGAAGAGTTAATACACAATACATTATTTCCTAGATTATCTACAACAGATACAGTTTCATACACGCCATCACAAGGTAATGCTTTAAAATAAAGAACATTATTAAAGAAAGCATCAATACTACCATTATTATTATCAAAATAAAAGGTAAAACCTTGTTTATACAATGCATGAAAGGAAATAACATTTCTTGCCATTTCTGGCGAATAATAACATTTATTCAAATCTAATGTAAACCCACTATTTAGCACTAAGGAATAAACTCCTATCTTGGTGACAGGTGAAGCTTTCCTATTTCCCATGATCAAGTTTATCTTTCCCTGCTCCACATTCTCACTTCTTTTTAGTCCCTGCAAATCACAACATATGTGAATACCACAACCTGTATCAAGGACCCAAGACTTAGAATGAGGTGAGTTATTAGACAATATAGTGTATATACCTGCATGGTTGGGTTTTACTTTCCCATCCTTCAAATCTTGCTGGTACTTTGGGCAGTTTCGCTTCCAGTGCGACTTTTCATGGCAATAGAAGCATTCAGCCTCATTAGGGTTAGGAGAAGGAGTGACAAAACCTTTCTTGGTTTTGCTTGAAGAGGAGCCTTCAAAGGTCTTACCCTTGGTACCCTTAGAAGGGTTCTTTCTCTTCTTCCCTTTGCCATGCCCGTTTGCCAAGACATTGGCCGCAGTTGGAGTAGGAGTAGGAGTAGTAACAACCGACTTACCCTTTAGACCACTTTCGGCGGTCTTCAAGAGTCCTTGAAGTTTGCTGAGGGTGACTTCTTCCTTGTTCATGTGATATGTCATGCGGAATTGATCATAACACGATGGCAAGGAGTGCAAAATGATGTCTATTGCTAACTCCTTAGGGAAGTTCACATTCAGCTTCAGTAAACGGTCCACATACCTTTGCATTTTCTACATGTGGCCCGTGATGGGTTCACCATCCTTCATTCGGGTTGTTATCATGGAGGAGATTATTTCATATCGCTCTTGACGAGAACTTTGATGGTAGCGGTCCATCAAGTCCTGGTGCATCTCAAAAGGATAATAGTCCTCATAGGACTTTTGGAGCTCGGCTGTCATGGTGGCCATCATGATGCATGCCACTTTTGTAGCATCTCTTTCATGTACCTCATATTCAACAAGCTCTTCAGGAGTAGCAGTTGGCTCGGGTACCTTCAGCTCCTTGTCGAGAACATATTTTTTGATCTCATACCGAGTGACCATCCTGATGTTTCTGATCCAATCTGTAAAGTTGGACCCATCAAAGATGACTCTCCCACAAAGATTCATAAAAGAGAAGGAGCTAGTAGGGTTTGAGCCAGAAGCATTGTTATTGAAAGACATCTGAAAAGAAGAGGGAATAGATTAGATTAGATATAGAGATAGTCCTTAACAAAACACCCAAATGTAATATTAAGGCTAGGACCCAACACAATATTTTATAACTTAGAAGAGGGATGCCGTAATCTAAGCTATAAGATATTTGAAGGTAGGTGAATGACGATTCACCAATTTCCACCATGAAAAACGAAATATTTAATTAGGTTTTAATTGGTTTATAAACTCCTAGATTCTTTGAGATTCATTGAACTTTCTTCAATGGCATGTTTCAATCTCGAGTGTGCCCTTCAAGTTTTGTGACTGGGATGCCGAGGATTTCAAAACAAGGTGTGAAGTAACCATGCAAATTACTTGGTACCCTTAATGTATTACCCCTCAATCGATGTGCCGGTTAACCACACACGCTCCATCGATACTATGATAAACATTAAGTCACCCTTTACCTACCTTGTTAAGTTCAAGTTAGTGTGCCGGTTAACCACACACGCTCCACTAACGACTTAAACAAAGTGTAAAGTGTAATTTCATGGATTAGCACCTTATTCACATTTTCCTAAAATAACTAAGATTGGGAATTCAATAAAGTTTAGTTACTTTAGTATTATCATTATACTTTTAATGAGAATTTATAAGTCCTTGTCCTACCCGTTCGGCTAACGACCCTCCACCGATCAAGGAAGCGGTGGGTGAGAGTGGACACCCATTAAGTTGCCATTTTATAGGAAACAACCTTATACCCCCTTATAGACCGGCTTCGTGAATGAGGCGTACTAGCGGTAAGACGACTTGATCTTATACATATATAAATATTATTAAACTTATAATATTATAAAGTATAAGGGTTGAATTTTAACTTTTAAAATTCTAGGGGTTGGAACTAAAGTTTTTAATATGACTTTACATGTTCAAAAACTTGAGGGCAAGTATTGTAAACTTTCAAAACTTTTCATTTCTCATAACTTATGAGTTAATGGTTATTAAAAATGAAGACTCTTCATTTTTTGTAACCTATGTGTTCTTTTAATGGTTATTTATAAATATGACTTTTGGTTATCCATAACTTAAGAACTAGTTATGGACTCCATTAAAACACATAAAGATCAATAATTAATCTAATCAATTATTAGCACATAATTTCTATGATCTTCTAAACTCATATGTTTATGAATGTTCATATCAAAAATTTCAAGAATCGTAAGTACATATACAAAACTTGAAATTTTGATACGAGCTTTTGAACAAACCTTCGATTTTCAAGTTTTTTTTTTTTTTTTTGCATCAAGTATCAAATAAACAAACCAGGCTCTGATACCACTGATGGGTTTTGAGCATTCTAACACTCTTATGGTGTACATGCAACCCTAGAAACCTTGGATCTATGTTTGACTAAGATACATGCAAATAATTATTTTTTCCAAGGTTCTTATCCTAACTAGCATGGCATGGGGTACTTGAATCAAATAAAACTAGTAGAATTACTTACCTTGTAGTAGTAGTTGATTGCTTGGAGTTTGAGAGCCTAGCACCAATAATGTGGATGCCTCAAATGGAAGTCACAAATCACCACAAACTTGGAAACTTGAGAGAATAGTCACAAACTTCTTGAAATCGACCCTCTTAGTTTACACACATCAACTAGTGCAATTTCAAGAACCAAAGCCTCCTTTATATAGTGTGGTGGATTAGGGTTACATCCATGTAAACCCTAATACCCATGTCTTTTCATTTCCATGAGATCCATGGGTTAAAGCTCCATGGAGTATCCATGGACTTTCCATGCAAGCCTAGCCCATTCCAAATAAGCATTAGCCCACACTATATAAATACAAGAGCCCATATTTAATTAGTCATACTTTTGATCTCTAAATTAATTCTAAATTAATTATAGATCAACACTAATTAAATAATATGATTTTATATCAATATATTAGAACTTATAATATATTAATAAATCATAAATTATACTATTCTCAAAAGATTATCCGTAAATTGTTCGGGTGAAGTGCAACCCAAATGGACCATGCCGGGTTGGGTCAAGTACATACCAAATATAGTTATGGACTTAGACACTATATCCAACAATCTCTGCTTTGGTTTTGTTTGATTCGAGGCTACCCGATCCTTTATATCGCTTGCGCTCAACAAGAGGTTTGTTGATGCTCCGGGGGAGTTGGATTGTCCATTAGAGGTTGAGATTACTTATGACCATCCTGTGCGGGTATCGAGGGTTCATGGGGGTTGTGTCTTGGAGTTGTTCAGTGAGCGGTATCTGACTGATTTGGTTCCTATTCCTCTGCGTGAGAGCAAAGTTATTATGAGGATGTATTGGCTAAGCCCCAATGGGGCAATGATTGATTGCGAGCAGCAGATGGTGCGCATTCGGACTCCAAGTGGGGGAGAGTTGGTGATTCAGGGAGAGGGTGTTCAGCGTGGGCCATTTCTATGTCCAGCAGCTAGGGCCAGGCGCTATCTTCAGCATGGTTGTTCTAGATTTGTTGTCTATGTTATGGATACCTGGGAGAAGGGTAAGTCGAGTGTGGACGGTGTGTCGATTGTTCAGGAGTACCCGGATGTATTCCCGGAGAATTTTCAAGGAGTTCCTCTGGAGAGGTAGGTAGAGTTTCAGATTGACTTGGTTCCTGGTGCGGCTCTGATAGCCAATGCACCTTATCCGTTAGCACCTCCAGAAATTCAGGAGTTGTCTAGTCAGCTGCAGGAGCTGTTAGATAAGGTATTTATTCGGCCGAGTAGTTTGCCATGGTCGAGTAGTGGGATTTGTATCGACTACCGGGTGCTGAATAAGCTAACGGTGATGAACTGTTACCCACTCCTGAGAATTGATGATTTATTTGACTAGTTTCAGGGTGCATCTCGGTTTTCCATGATTGATCTACGTTCGGGTTATCATCAGATGAGGGAAAGAGAGGAGGATATGCAAAAAACGTCCTTCCGAACTCGTTATGGTCATTACAAGTTTGTGGTGATTCCCTTCGGGCTCACCAATGCTCTAGCCGCATTTATGGATCTGATGAATCGCGTGTGCATGCCTATGCTGGATCGGTCTGTGATTGTGTTTATCGATGACATCCTCGTCTATTCCAAGACCTAGGAGCAGCATAAGGAGCATATGAGGGAGGTATTGGAAACTCTGAGGAGGGAGAGATTGTATGTGAAGTTCTCCAAGTGTGAGTTATGGTTGCGCGAGGTGTAATTTTTAGGGCACCTTGTCAACCATAACGATATTCTGTTCGATCCGGCCTCGGTCAAGGCGGTGATGAAGTGGGAAGTTTTGAGTTGTACATTTGAGATTCGGAGTTTCCTTGGGTTGGCGGGTTACTATCGGAGATTCATTTAGTATTTCTCCAAGATAGCGGTTCCTTTGACCCAATTAAAGAAGAAGACCGTCACATTTCGTTGGGGGGCTGAGCAACATGCAACTTTTGAGACTCTAAGGCGGAGATTGTGTGAGGGGCCGATTCTGATCCTGCCAGAGGGTGTTGAGGATTTTATGGTATACTGTGATTAGGGATGAGAGTGGTTGCAAACCCGAACCAGTAGACCCGGACCCGGAAAACCCTGGAACCGGTTAACGGGATTTTGTAGGACTGGAAACCAGACCGGTATATAGGAACCGGTTCCGGGTAAGGTACCTGGTAAAGTGGGTCTAGAACCAGAAAACCAGGAAAAATTAAAGTGGTTCGGTTGAAACCGGGTAAAGTGGGTCTAGAACCGGAAAACCCGAGAAATCCGGAATTTTTTGGTAATTACTTAATGGTTGAACTTTGAAAATTTTCAACTTTGATATCCCAACTTCGGGGGATTGTAAGTCAATGAATATTAAACCAAAAATGACAAAATTATAGCCTAAAATCATGTAAAAGCTCTAAACTACACGTTGAAAAAAACCTCATGATAATCTGAATTCAAACGAATTAGATATGCATTTTTAAAATTTCACAAAATATAAAATAAAGCTGAAAAACAAAAAATTCACAACACTGATATCCCGACTTTGGGGGACTGCAAGTCAATGAATATGAAACCAAAAATGACAAAATTATAGTCTCATATCATGTATAAACCCTAAACTACACATTGTAAAAAACCTCAAGATAATCCGACTTCAAACGAATTAGATATGCAATTTTAAATTTTCACAAAATATAAGAATAAAGCTGAAAAATAGAAAATTCACAGCTTTGATATCCTGACTTTGGGGGACTGTAAGTCAATGAATATGAAATGAAAAATTACAAAATTATAGTCTAAAATCATGTACAAACTGTAGAGTACACTTTGGAAAAAACCGTATGCTATTCCTACTTCAAACGAATTAGATATGCATGTTTTAAAACATTCACATAATACAAAATAAAAAATCTAAAAAACATAAAATGTCCAAATTTGATATCCCGACTTTGAGGGAATTTAATTCAATGAATATTAACTTAAAATGACAAAATTATAGTCTAAAATCAAGTACAAACTATAAACTACATTTGGAAAAAACCTCATGTCAATCCGACTTCAAACGAATGAGATATGTATGTTTTAAACTTTTCATAGAAACCGTCTCCCGCCCCTAAAACCGAAACTGGTTCCTAACACGGTTCCCGTTCTTAACCCCAGTTTACCCTGACCCGAAACACAGATTACCTGAAACCCGGATAAAGCCATTCTTTAAACCCAGGACCCGGAGCGGTTTTACATATTACGGTTCTAACGATTCCGGTTCTGGTCCGGTTTTTCGGTTCTAAATCTCAACCCTAACAGTTGTGCGTCTATCACAGGTTTGGGAGCAGTTTCTTATGCAGTGGTGGCATGTGATTGCTTACGCTTAGAGGCAGCTGAAGCCTCACGAGGAGAATTACCCTACTCATTATTTGGAGTTGGGGGTCGTGGTGTTTTCCCTCAAAATTTGGCGACATTACCTCTATGGGGTCCGTTGTACTATCTACAAAAATCACAAGAGACTGACGTATTTGATGGATCAGCCGAATCTGAATATGAGGCAATGTAGATGGTTGGACGTGGTGAAGGATTATGATTGTAAGATCCTTTATCACCCGAGGAAAGCCAACGTGGTGGTCGATGCTTTCAGCCACAAGGCGGTCGCGACTCCGATCAGGGATATGTGTTTGAGGATAACAATGATTACCCCACTCTTAGAGCATATTCGAGTGGCTCAGGTGGAGGCTATGAAGGAAGAGCACTGAAAGAGTGAGCACATAGTAGGTTAGGTGGCTTCCTTTGATTATGATAGTCGGGGTTATTGACCTCCATCGGAGGGTGTGGGTTCTGTATTTGGGTGGTGCACGTCAGGTTTTGACGGAGGAGGCGCACAAGTTGAGATTCTGTATTCATCCCGGAGCAAAAAAGATGTATAGAGATCCCCGGATCGACTATTGGTGGCCATACATGAAGCGAGATGTAGCCTGGTATGTGGAGAGGTGCTTGACTTGCAGGAAAGTCAAGGTCGAGCATCAGTGACCTCACGTGAAAAATGGAGCCGTTGGGGGTTCCCGTTTGGAAATGGGAAGAGATTACGATGGATTTCATCACGAAGTTACCCCGAATGGCACACAAAGTGGATTCAATTTGGGTCATCATGGATCGATTGACTTAGAGCGCGCATTTCATTCCAATTCAGGAGAGTATTTCAGCGGAGAAGTTAGCAGATATCTATATTCGGGAGGTGGTGGCACGTCATGGGGTGTCGGTTTCTGTGATCTATGATAGAGATGTTCGGTTTACTTCCAGGTTTTGGAAGAGATTCCATGAGGAGTTAGGTACTCATCTGCATTTCAACACGACTTTCCACCCACAGACTGATGGACAGAGTGAACGGACTATCCAGACCTTGGAGGATATGCATCGGGCATGTGTTCTGGATATTGGTGGTAGTTGAGATACGTATCTTCCTTTGGCGGAATTTTCGTATGACAACAGTTATCAAGTCAACATTGATCGACCTCATTTTGATATGCTCCATGGGAGGAAGTGTAGGACCCCGATTTGTTGAGGAGAGGTCGGTCAGCGGGTCATGGGGAGTAACGAGGTGGTACTCAAGATGACGGAGTTGATTCAACAGGTTCGCAACAGACTTCAAACAACTCAGAGCTGACAGAAGAGTTATGCAAATAGACACCGATCGAACTTGGAATTCCATGTTGGGGACATCGTACTCGTGAAGGTGTCACCTTGGAAAGGTGTCATCCAATTCAGGAAGTGGGGCAAGCTGGCCCCATGTATATTGGTCCTTTCAGGGTATTAGCTCGGGTGGGCATGGTTGCGTATCCTTTGGATCTGCCATCGGAGCTCAGTCAATTTCATAGTACTTTTCACGTATCTCAGCTGCGAAAGTGTTTTGTTGATGATTCCACAGTGGTTCCTTTGGAGGATATTCAAGTGGATGACCGCCTGAATTACGTTGAGAGACCGGTGGCGAACCTTGACCGGAAGACGAAAACCTTGAGGAACAAGGTTGTGGGATTGGTGAAGGTGTAGTGGCTGCACCGAAATGGTTCCGGGTGGATGTGGGAGCCCGAGGACGAGATAAGGGAACATTACCCAAAGTTATTTGCGACAGCAGACTTCGAGCACGAAGTCTGATTCAAGTGGGGGAGAATTGTAACACACGATTCAAGGTAATTTTCATTTTTTACCCTTGGTGTGTAATTAGTTTGCAAGTTTGGTCCTTAGGGGGCATTTTTGCCATTTTCTGAAAAATAGGGTTACAATGGGCGTACTCCTCGTACGCTGGGCGTACACACCCAGGGGACAAACCCTAATATTTAGGGTTTGGACCCTATTTAAGCAACATTATGACCCATGATCCTTTCATTTCTCAGCCTCCATTACCCTTTGAGCCCCATTGCGAAACCCTAGCCCCTATTGAGAAGATTTGACCCTCTTTGTGTGTGTTTTAGTGTGTGCTGGTGAGATTTAATGAAGAAAAACATAGAAGAAGGAGCTTTGATCAAGGGAGAGCTTGTATATCCAGATTCTACTCATCATTTCCAGCTTCAGTGAGGTATAAAGTTTGGAACTTGCTCACTGTATGCTTACATCTAGTCTTTATGGAGTTTTGGTCATTTTGGTCCCATGAATGAGATCTAGTGGGAGTTCTTCCACTCCAGAAGTTAGGAGTTACTTCTCTTAATGGTTTTTGATGAACCATGCATGTGTTTGTGTCCATTTGGTGGAAGTAGAATGCTTAATCTAGGGTTTGGGATCATTTGATCCATTTAAAGGCTCCAAGTTAATGACTTTATGGGTTAACATTTTCCACAAGTCTTGGATCTGTAATTTGGACGTTTGGAATGCAAGCATTAAGTACTTAAGGAAAAGTGCTTAATGGTCGCGTACGCTGGGCGTATGCAAGTGTATGCTGTGTGTACGCATCCGAGTCCTCGATCATGCACACAGCCTAGTACGTCGGGTGTACGTCTGGTACGCGCATCGTACCAGGCCTGGTCTTGGGCTTTGTAGTTTGGGCTATTTTGGAGTTTTAGGGTTTTGGGCCTTGTTGGGAAACTAGTATTTCTGACTTTGACCCCATAATGGGCTTTGGGTATCATTTAGGAATTTGGGTCATATTGGGCTTTTGGTGCCATTGGGTTGGGCCTCAGTTATTGGGCCAAGTGAGGAAAGGGTAAAATGGTCTTTTACCGTGGGTGTTGGACAAATGAACTAGATTCCCAGTTATGGTTTATGGCCCAATTATTAATTGGGGTTTTATTTGATTGATTAGCGCGGAGATTTTCCGGTTCAGCAACCCAATCATTTGTTTGACTGACAGCAGACTGAGGTGAGTTTGATCACTATATTATAGGACACTAGGATATGTTATGTGCTTGTAGTCTTTGTGACTCCTGTTGTATGTGTTATATGCATGTGTGTCTGTTTGCTATATGTATGTGGGGTGAAATAGACCCGGTACAACCTTGTGTTGACATATGAGTTGAAATAGACTAGGGGGTGAAATAGACCCGGGGGTGAAATAGATTCGGTATGACCTTGGGCCGACACATGCGTTGAAATAGACTCAGGGGTGAAATAGACTCGGGGGTGAAATAGACCCGACACAACCTTGAGTTGGCAGATATATATGGTATGCGGTATTTTGGGGAACTCACTAAGCTTCGTGCTTACGATTTTCAGTTTATGTTTCAGGTACTTCCAGATCGAAGGAGAAGAGCTTGGGATGATCGCATCGCACACACCATGATTTTTCACTTATTTGACTCTGATGTTTTTGGGGTGATGGATTGACATACTCTGATTTACCTTTATGGTTTTATAAACATGTTTGGTTAATGGTTTATCAATTTCGAAAACAAAAAAAAATGGTTTTAAATTTTGGGACGTTACACATTCATACCCCATGCATGTCCTTGATGGGTTATGAGCATTACAACATTACTATGGTGTACATGCAACCCCATGCATGTCCTTCATTGGTTCCATATTAGTGTGCCGGTTAACCACACACGCTCCACTAACGACCAACAAGGTGTAATGTGCAATTTCATGGATTAGCACCAACTCCACATTTTTCCTAAAGTAACTAAGAGTTGGTAATTTATAAAAGTGTTTAGTTACTTTGTATTTCATTATACTTATAATGGAAGGTTGTGTCCTATCCTGCCCGTTCGGCTAACGACCATCCACTAGTCAAGGGTGCGGTGAGTAAGAGTGGATACCCAATGACGGTCATTTTACAGGCCGCTTCCTTAAACACCCCTTATAGACCATCTTTGTGAATGAGGCCTACTAACGGTAAGACTGACATTTACTCATACATATATAATATTAACCTTTTAATTTTATATAGTATAAGGGTGTATTTTATACTTTTAAAATACTAGGTGGTTTAATCTATTAATAAATTAGACTTTTAATTTGATTAACTTAAACCATATAATTATGGATTTATTAATTATCTCTTTTAATTAAACTCTTAATTAAATTAATAAAACCATAAGGGTGTAATTTGAACTTTTCAAAATACTAGGGTTCTAGAATTTAATATTTCAAAAATAATACCTTTTAATTGAATTTTAAATTCCAAAACTCGATGACAAATTTTGAAACCTTTCAAAATATTAGGGTTTAACTATTTAAATTTCAAAAACTAAAACTTTTAAGTTCAGATTTAAACTATAAAACCTAAAGGGTGTAAATTGAAACTTTTCAAACTTACTAGGTCAAATATTTGACTAATAATAATCCTATATTATCCATATTTAACCAAATCCATTAATTTTGATAAGGATAAACATTCCAAACATAAAAAATCGAATTTTGGCAAGAAAAACGAGTTTTGGAAGTAATCCTCAACAAAATCTGGCCAGAAAATTGAAAATCCCGGCACCAGACCCCTGGACTCGTCGAGTCCACTATGGAACTCGTCGATTAGGACCTACTCGTCGAGTCCATACATGGACTCGGCGAGTCAGCCAGTCATAAGCCAAAAATTTCAATTTTCTTGATCTTTGGTGGTTCACTTTTGCATCTATTCACTAGAAAATGACCTAGGCTCCGATACCACTGATGGGTTGTGAGCATTACAACATTCCTATGGTGTACATGCAACCCTAATTGCTTTGAACTAGGTTTTCTACTATGAACACAACAACATTGAATACCAAAGCATAAACCCTAGATCTAACATGCTATTATCGAAATTGACATAAGATTAGGGTTAGAAACATTACCTTGATTGTTATGTAGCAATAACAATCACAATCCTTCTTGATCTTGACTTCTGAAAGCTTAGTGCCTCAAATGTTGCACCTCTAATGGAGTCACGAACACCACTAGCAACAAGATGACTTAGGAGAAGGAGGAGGAGGCACAAAATCGTCCAGGGTTCCCTCTAGGGTTTCAAGTCATGATTTTAGGATGCCAGGGGTATCCTTATATAACTGAGGAATTAGGGTTTCACTCAAAGGGCTTATCTGGTTGCTTAGGCTCTAAGCAACCCACAAGATCCTTCCAGAATCTCCCCTTGGACGAAATCTTATGGGCTATCCATAAGGATTTCGTCCAACCCCTTTCCAAGGGTTCCTCAGCCCACAATACAATTATCTTATAATTACAATATTAGTCCCCCAAGTTTAATTAATCTCTTTTGACCACAAAAATAATTCTTAAATTAATTCTTGATCAATATTAATTCAACAATATGATTTCTCTTTTAATATATTATTCATATAATCGGGTCAAGTACATACCAAAATAGTTATGGGCTTAGATACCTAATCCAACAGTCCTTTCCCAAATTTAGGTCAAAAGATGCAATATGACTTAGGATTCAAGCAAGGTTTCCAAATCACCACCATTTCCTAGATCTATGACTATGAAATATAATGCTCTTAGGACATAGAGAAACCATAAAGTTGCAAACTTTATCTCTTCAACCCACATAAATCACCTCAAAGGAACCATACTATGACATAAAACCTAGATCTAAGGAGAAAGACATGAAAAGATGGAAACTTGATGACTTACAAAGGGTCCAGAAGATGCACACAAGTGAAAGGGAGGTTTGTTTGATGAATCAAGGCACAAACTCTTCTTCTTCTTCCTTCAAAACCACCAAGAACTTGCAAAATGATCACCAAAGCTTCAAAAAGGGTCAGGGTATGGACAAGGAATCATTTGAAGGTGGTGGAGGCTGCCTTAACTTCCTTTAAATATGGCTTAAAGTCTGGAAATTAGGGTTTGGCCCAAAATGGTCGCCACGACATGGCCACTTAGCGCCACGGCGTGGCACTCATTTAATATGCATGATCACGAACTAAATCGCCACGTCGTGGTCATGCCATCACCACGTCGTGGCCAACCAAGTTTTCATACATAAATAAAATTCATACCTCGAGATCCGGATGTTACATAATCAAACCTAAATACAAACAACAAAATCAGAGCATTCAATAGAAACCTATAAACTGAAAATCAACGAAATCAGAGCATTCATCAATGACAGTTTCGGGTGGTTGTTTGATGGCAACTTTAGGTGGTCAAATCTAGCATGCTTCAGGTGGCGAAGTCGATCAAGAGGTTTCATGTGAGATAAGAAACCAAAATCTTAAGAGCACTCAGGTGGTTTTCGTGGAAAGAGGATAGGAAAAAGAAAGTTTTTGAGGAGGAAAGTTTGACAGCGGTGTATTGGTGTTGAACTAAGTAGCTGGATCTGGAAATTGGTGATCACATCTAGAAATTAGTGGCGAGATCTGCAAAGGAGATGAAGGTGAAGATCAATGAGGCCGGGAAATACCGGTGGTGAGTGTTGACCGATGATGGTCGGTGATGTGACTGGAGGAGCAGATCAGAAGTGGTGATGGATGTCTCACTGACGTTGAGGAGATGAACAAGAGGGTAGGAGGGTCATGGTCTAATTTGTATCAACTCCAAACTACGATATGAACATCTTTTTGTTTGGTACAAGGGTTTGGTGCTTTAAGGGTTGTACATTATGCCTATTAATTATATATTAATAAAGATATAAACAAATGTTAAAAAAATAAAGAAAAAAAATCTCGTAACAGTAATTTGGTCATTTTAAGTCGATAAGGGACCAAATCTGAAACAAAAATAAATTCTAAGGATGGGCCGAATTAAATAAAAGGTTTATGGATCAAACGCATAGATTATCCCAAACCATAAGGACCATTTTTATCATTTACCTTAACGACATGAAATATAAAATAAGTGAGTGTGTCACTTAAAACTGTTAATGGCTAAGTCACATGGCCACATATTCAAAGCCAAAGCACTGGACCCTGATGCCAACCCATTCCCTACCATGTTAGCAATCTTTTAAAAAAAGATCATGCAATATTGTTTCATAAGTTATTGGTAATTGAAACATGGTAATATGTATAAGTAAAAGTAAAACATCATAATAAAAGTAAAAATATGACTTTTGTCATGTATATATTTAATTTTTAATTATTATTAAATATCTGTAATGTGATGGATATATAATGTTATAGCATTTATATTATAAATGTATGTTTAGTAAATTAAATTTTTTGTAATACAACACTTTTTGGAAAGAAGCCATAATATCAAGACGGATATCTAACTTCGTAAACAGTTATTTTAATTTAATGGAAATCCATCACATGTCTATCATTATAAACTAAAATGTCTTTTTTTCTAGCTTATCGCTAGCTTTTTACAATACATATAGTCGTTCAAAAAAAATTAAAAACAAAAAGAAAATATCAAACTACTGTGTAACCGTTTCGTAACGTTTTCTCCATATTTTGAGCAGTTTAATTTTCATCTTTTAACTTAATTCCAACACCAGTAAATCTTTTTTTTTTTTGGTCATAAATACTATTTAAATCTGTATAGAAGTTAAATAAGAAATGTGCCGGATCATTATTCGTTATTATATATATTTGAATAGAGTCGTGCCAAGTGGAAGCCATATCCTTTCATAATAGTGACAAATTTCATTACTAAAGTTAGTGAATAAACTTACGTGCATACAAAGGATCATAATGAATGGCATAAAGTTATACCGACCCATTAATTTTCACATTTTTAATGTTTATATTTTATTACATGAGAATAACAAGAAAAAGGTTCACGATAAGACTAACGGTTATGCGTCTGAGACTAATCCACTGGACAATGGCTACTACAACTGCTTAATGGGTGAGGATAAGAATTGACCATTTTGTAGATAAAATGAGAAGTGAAGAGAAATAACATAACGTTAACGCTTAGGTGTCAAACAAAAACAAAGAAATGATAGCAAATTCACACCTAGATGAGCATTTGGACCGGTGAACCGGACCGGACCGGACCGTTTTTTTGGACCCCCCGGCCGGTTCTCGGTTCTAGGAATCCATCAAAACCGGTCCGGTCCGGTCCGGTTTTTACCGGGTTTAGAACCGGTTGAACCCGATTTAAAAAAAAATTGTAATCTGTGAAATTTTTTAAACAACCATAACTCATTCGTTTTAAGTCGGATTGACACGCGGTTTTTTCCAACGTTTAATTTACAGTTTGTAGATGAATTTAGACTATAATTTTGTTGATTTTGGTATTATATTCAATGAGTTACAGTCTTTCAAAGTTGAGCTATCAAAGCTGAAAAATTTTAGTTTTTCAGCAATATTTTTAAAATTTTGTAATCTGTGAAAATGTTTAAACAACCATAACTCATTCGTTTTAAGTCGGATTGACGCGCAGTTTTTTCCAACGTTTAATTTACAATTTGTAGATTAATTTAGACTATAATTTTGTTGATTTTGGTATTATATTCAATAAGTTACAGTCTTTCAAAGTTGAGCTATCAAAACTGAAAATTTTCAGCTTTTCAACAAGATTTTTAAAATTTTGTAATCTGTGAAAATTTTTAAACAACCATAACTCATTCGTTTTAAGTCGAATTGACCTGCGGTTTTTTCCAACATTTAGTTTACAGTTTGTAGATAAATTTAGACAATAATTTTGTTGACTTTGGTATTATATTCAGTGAGTTACAATCCTTAAAAGTTAAGCTATCAAAGCTGAAATATTTCAACTTGTTAACTATTATTTTAGATTATAATTCTGAATTTTATGTATTTTTGACAAATAAATAATATGAAAGGGATCTTGGTCAACTTGATTTATATGTTAGTTGCTTTTATTTGGAAAATTAATTTTGCAAGTTATAATATTATAACATCAATGTAGATTAGTTATGCATGAAACGGAAACGTAATCATTTTTACAAGTTGTATCGTATCGAACCCAATAACATATTCGTTTTAACGAGTTCTATCAAACCCAAAAACTTATTTTAACGACTTGTAATCTATGCAGTTAAAGTTGTACCGGTCCAAACGGGTCCAAGAACCGGAAAACCCGGACCTGGACCCGGACCCGGACACGGACACGGACACGACTCATCCGGTCCAGTCCACGGTCCACAATATTCTCCATAACCGGTCCGGTCCAAGAGCCGGTCCGGTCCGGTTCGGTCCAAATGCTCACTCCGCCCACCGGCCTTGATTGTTATTTTTATTTTTATTTATTATTTTTTTTACAACAACTTTTGTTAATATTAAATAAAACTTAGTTATCATCGTACAACGATTGAGATGACAAATGAGCAATAAGTTGTGCCGCTAAACCTTTTTATATGGTAAAGTCAATTCTTTTGAAAACTATATTCATAGATCTAGAGAATATAATATTGTCATGCATGATCCGTTGTACTCTGTTAAGAAACTTCATCATATCCGACGCAAGGAAACCAAACATATCAATTGCAAATGGTATGAACATGTATTAATATTATATACACGATTTCTCATGTTTGATGACCTTGCATGTAACAGTTTTTTTCTTATTTATCTATATTTTTTTCATTTTGAAACAGTTTAATAGATATTTTATTTTTATTTATTATGAAATAACAAATTGTTATATAAGCGGGGGTGAATGTGGTGGCCCCTCAAGTAGTTTTGTAGCCAAGTATGGAGTATTGATTCTTTCTCATTTTTTCGTGGGTCGGGGTGTTTCAATTTCAACCCCTCATTCTAAATTCTAAAACACGCAATATTATATACATAAATTAAATTTAAATAATAATAATTATTTAATATAATAAATCAATATCTTTTTGCTAAATATTAATTTTTCATTCAATTTGATACGTGTCATTTTCTAAGAACTTTAGAGTAATTACTGAAATTTTTTTGTATACATCCTTATTAAACATCAAAATATCATATTTACTCGACTTAAAATCTAAATATGATGTCTATCCTTCTTAATCATTTAAAATATTATATTTTCCCGAATATGTTTTTAGTATTTTTTTTAATATTTTATAATCATTTTTTATATTTTGAAATCATTAAAAAAAAACAAAAAAAAATGGACCATATTGTCCTTGATCTTATGCACTTACTGCGATGAAATCTTAAGACGTGCGTCTTCATAAAAGTTAATCAATGCATTCCAACTCACCATAAACCACCAATGATACAAAGCATTGGAATTCAGATCAAGATGGTAAAATTAAGCATAGATCTGACACCTAATTATTTGGCTAATCTTTATAATACAAGTGGTGTACAGGTTACTCAATGTATGTTATGTATAAACTGTAGAAATTAATGTCAAATTTTCATTCAATTTGACACATGTTATTTTCTTAGAAATTTAGAGTAATTTATTAAGAGAATTTTGTATACGCCCTTATTAACGTCAAATATCATATATGGCTGACTTAAAATTTAAATATCATGTTTATCCTTCTTAATCATTTAAAATATTATATTTGCCCAAGTATGTTTTTTAGTATTTTTTTAATATTTTATAATCATTTTTCCTATTTTGAAATCGTTAAAATTAAAAAAACAAAAACAAAATGGATCATGTTGCCCATGCACTTACTGTGATGGAATCTTAACATGATCATCTTCTTAAAATTTAATCATTGCATTCCAACTCACCATAAACCATCGATGATATAGAGCATTAGAATTCATACCAGGATGAAATTACGCACACATCTAACACTTCATTATTTGGCTTTCTGGAAGGTCAAAATCTTGATAATACAAGTGGTGTGCACAGTTACCCCAGACATGTTCTTATACAAATTGTAGAAATTAATGGTGTCCCCCAACAGATATCACTTCAAAAATTCACTCGAAAAGTCGCAAGAATTTCATAACCCCAACATATCTATTAATATAGCTTTAATATCTTCAAGTTCTCACACAATATCTACCTTTGGTCATTCTCTTTTCACACTATTTTTTTGATGGTCATGAAAATTACATATCATTTCTCCATGCCTCATCCACAAGTTGGTCGGTCTTGTGGTTCCAACACGACTTCCAACCGTGAAATTAGGCTAAATGCTTCAGAGAAGCATATAAAAAGAAAAGGAAGATATTAAAGTTTCAAATGTAGCAAATCTTTCATGGAAGGAGGTCTTAGAAGAGGTAAGTAACACATTTATCTATAATTTAGGTCTTATATAACTTAATTGACCTAAATTGACTTCATTTAGAGGGACGACTTGACAACAGGATTAAGGAATGTGAATCTGAACCGTTGAACGACACGACACAAGTTTCAAACCTTATAAGAAAGTTTCCTTGATTCCAAGGAGAAAGCAAGATTGTGGGCACATCTACTCATAATGATGAAGATGATGGGTATGTGTGTGATATTAGATTCAAAAGGATAGAACGACAATAAGGTCAATTATTTTTTTATAATTATAATATTTTTTAAATATTAAAAAATATATAAAATATTAAAACACACACACACATATATATATATATATATATATATATATATATATATATATATATATATATATATATATATATATATATATGAAAAGTGAATATACCTTACAAAGTATTATGGGTGGAATTGGTACCGTACCAAGTTAATTTGTAACACTCCGTTTATTAAATAAATAAATAGACAATTCATGAATAATAGTAGCCCGAAAATCAATAATAATATAGCAAGGTATTAGTCTCAAAGGTTTATTGTTACAATTTTAGAAGTTGGGGGTTAAAAGTGTAAGTTTCGGAGTGGTTTGCAAATATTTATGAAGGCAGTGACTGCTTGGTAAATTATGGGGACTTAATTTCAAGAGATTTTTGGAGGTTGGGGGCTGAATGGTAAATATTGGATTAAAGTTGAAAAGATTTTATGGGGCCAGGGGCTAAAGTGTAAGTTTTGGGCTTAAGTTGAAAGAAAAAGGGGAAGGAGGAATCGAATCTGTCATTATGGGATACATTCATATGGGGCTCGGGGTATATAAGACCTGTCACCCGGTAACCCTAACCCTAACTCAAGAAGGCAGCCGCCATCATCGGAAGTCCTCTAACCGCCACCTTCTCGTAACCGACCACCACTCGACCACCGGTAGTCTAGCCGTTGGACGCCACTTCAGTGTTGCCGCCGGACGTTTTGGGCCGCCAAACGAACCACCGAGACGATCGCCGCCGCTTCCAGCTCTCTCGTTGCCACCTTGCACCACCGAAGCCACCACCACGAATCGGTGCATTGACTCTCGCTGTGAGCCGCTGATGCTGCCATTCCCAGCCGAAGACAGTACCACCGGACTTCCTCCATTCTTCTTCTCCTTCTTCAGCCGCCACCAAAGATGGAAGCCTCCAGCGTCGCAGTAGCGCTGCCGTTCCGTCGCTGCCGTCCCCCAAGCTTGAAGACCAGTTGTGGTGCGTGTTCCGGTTCGTGTATGTGTCCGTGTTTTAGTGGTTGGCATGTGTTTGTTAGCCGGTGACCAAGAAGAAGCACCATGGCGGCCAGCCATGGTGGCTGCCGTCGGTGATGCCACTGCTACCGTCGCCATATGCCACCAGGTGGGTGGTTGGGGTCGTTTTGCGAACATATAGTATGTTGGGTGTGGTTTCAATTGGCCGGAAAACTGAAAATAGCCACCACCACCACCGTGAGGTGGTGACTGCCACCATGTGCCACCGCCGGCCACCGCAAGGTGGCTGTGTGTGTGTTTATCTTAGCTTAGCTTAGTGTGTGTGTTATTTGAGATTGTGTATTGTAAAATTGTAATCGGGTAAGAATAATCAAAAGAGTACTCAAAACCACCACTGTAGGGTGGTGGCTGCCGCCTCCTACCGCCACCAGGCGCCGTGTTGGGTGGCGGTGTGCTTTGCATGTGTTTGGATTACTTTTGGGATGCTTGGAATCGATTGGAGTAGAACCCTAACCACCACCGTGAGGTGGTGGCCGCCGCCGTGAGCCGCTGTTGACCACCACTACCCGAGGTGGTAGTGGGTGGTGCCCGACTTAGGAAATCCCTAATTGTCCTAATGAAACGCTATTGGGCCTAAGGACTTAGCTTTTGGGCCTAATTGGGTTGTGAGAGGTTAGAAACCCTAATTAGGGTTTAGAAAACCCTAATTTTGGATATATGGATTTGGGTTGTCAGGACCCGCATTTTTAGATGACCGGATTGGGATTATGGATTAAGCCGACCACACTACATGATTGACCTAACAGATTGATGGACTTAATGGATTAAGTCCTTAGTGGGTTAAGTGGGAAACACTTAACCCTTTTCGTCATTTCATGTGAAAACCCTAATTGTGTTGGGTTTATAGTTGGGCCTTTCTGTTGGGCCTAATGTCTGGACTCTTAATGGGCCAACTATTGATAAGTAAATGGACTAGAATAATTGGATTGGGCTTCAGGATAAGGGCCCATTGGACAGGCTTGGGCCCAATTGGGAAAATTAGGCCATAGATGGGCCATAACTGGGCCTTGATGATTATGAGATATTGGACCATCAGAATGTCAAGTGTTGGACCAAGAATCAATGGTTGGGCCTTAAGGCATGGCCATGTAAAGGTTTGGCCCCAATTTGGAAAATTGGTCCATAGTTGGGCCTTGGTTCATTATTAGACTTTTGGGCCTTTGGATTGGGCCTTGGGCTTGAGTCAAGCTAAGTTAGGGGTAAAGTAGTCTTTTACCCCAAGAATGGACTTATGGATATGTGTTGGGGACCCAATTATTAATTGGGTGTGATTTTGATGTTGACAGATTCGGGAATCTGTCATCCAGCAGCTAGGGTTTTGTCAGCGGGACTTCAGCAGTGTGAGGTGAGTCCTCTTCCAGTAGGAACGGATGCCGGCCCGTTTAGATGTTAGTAGTTCCGGACTACGGTCCGATGTCGGGGCGGTCCCGAGAAGAGTATATGTATGCTTGATGTCTTTGTAATTCATGCATGTTATGTGTTATGTGTTCCGGGCTTCGATATGATGTCGGGGTAAGCCCGATGCATGTTAGCTTATATGTTATGTGTTCCGAGCTTCGGTCCGATGCCGGGGTAAGCCCGATGCATGTTAGCTTATATGTTATGTGTTATGTGTTCCGGGCTTCGGTCTGATGCCGGGGTAAGCCTGATGTATGTTATATGCTTATGTTATGTGCTTATGTTATATCATATGTTGTATGCCAGGGCAAGCCCGATGAAAGTTATATGCCTATGTTATTTGTTTATGATGTGTTGTATGTATGTCGGGGCAAGCCCGATGTCGGACGGGGTCCGATGCCCGATGCGATCGGATGCCAGGCAGGGCCCGATGCCGGGTTTGTCCCGATGCAGCTGGGCGTGACCCAAGGTTATGTTATATGTTATGTATATGATATGTGGTAGTTTGGGGAGACTCACTAAGCTTCATGGTTACGGTTTTCAGTTTTGGTTTCAGGTATTTCCACTAGCAAAAGGAAGGGCTCGGGATGATCGCATGGCACACACCACAGTTTTCTAGCCTGGAAGATTTACTCTGATATTTGATATGAGATTTTGATATGTTGACAGATATTACTATATTTTGAAATACATGGTTTATGATTTTATATGATGATGATGATGTTTATGGTATTATTAATGATTTAAAAACGAAATTTTTGGACCGTATTTTTGGGATGTTTCATAATTCTTTCAAACTGTGTACCGTACCAATTATAGTTGGTAAATGAATTTAGCTACCAGTACCGTACCAAGTATACTTGGTACCAACTAATTTGGTTGGTGCATATTGGTATTTGTAACACCCGGTTTTGAAAGTGTTCGATTGTGTCTTCGGAGGCCAAGGGTATAAGCGTAATCTGATGATCCGGTCTTTATGGGTCTCAGGTTTTATTTGGCAGGTTTTAAGGCTTGGAGTGTAGGGATTCATGCCACCTTTTCGTAGATATAAAGTTCATCGGAAACGGACTTAGAACGTAGAAGTTATAGTACTTCGAAGTTGTTGGCAGAATTGGTCCCTGAATGGAAAAGTTTGCTTTTCAGCCCATGCATGCAAGGTGGCAGCTAGGAGAGTACGCCCAGCGTAAGCTGGGGTACGCCCAGCGTAGAGGGGTTAAGTGATCGCGGATGCCTTAGGCGTATGCCCAGCGTACAGGAAGTACGCCCATCGTACATCCAGAGTCCAGAAACCCTAATTTTAGGGCATGCCACTATATAAAGAACATAATGGCTCAAACCCTAGCCTCCTTATCCGTCCCCCAACCTCAGAAAAACCCTAGAACGCCTCATCCCTTCATTCTTGTGAGGTCTTGACCTTGGGAAGCTCATTTTGGTGGTGTAAACTTGGAATAGTAAAAGGAGAAGTTGGCAAGGAAGAACTTGGGGAGTTGGAGCTCATAGATCTGGAATACCATCAGCATTTGGAACACTTTTGAGGTATAAAGTTCATAACTTTACTTAAGAATGTTTAGATCTAGTGTAGTGTAGTTTTGGAGTTATTTTGGTCCCAAGAATGGACCTTTATGATGAAATCTCGTTTGTGAGCTTAGGGTTGCCACCCTCAGAGCTAAAAGGGTTCCATAAGCAGTAAAGTCTCCATCTTGAGTGTCTTAATGGGTTCATGCATGACATAGCCATCTTTATGGAAGTAGATTATCTTTTTTTGGAATTTGGACTTGTTGAGGCAAGTTAAGTCACCAAGTCAGTGACTTTATGGATTAAGACATGGAAAAGGACCTGGATCTGTGTTTATAGCTTCTAAATCCGCGTATTAAGCACTTTATGGAAAAAGGACTTAACAGGGGAGTACGCTGAGCGTACGTGTAGTTACGCCCAACGTAAGCATCCTTTGGCCTTTACGCTTAGCGTACATTGGAGTACGCCCAACGTACTCATCAGGTTTGGGATTTGTGCATTTTGGGCCTCAGTTTGGGCCATGTAGTGGACTTTGGGTCCTTGGGCCTTCATGGGCCATCAGGAGTCAGATAATATAGGACAATGAAATAGTTGGGCTTAGAGTAAGGCCCAATAGAGGGATTAGGCCCAATTTAGCAAATTGGGCCATTAGTGGGCCACTAGTGGTCTTGGGAAGCTTACATAGTGTTGGGCCTTAGTTTTGGGCCTTAAATATGGACCAAGTTGGTCTAGGGGTAGAATGGTCATTTCACCCCCAGAAGGGTTATTGTATTGGACTAAGAATTATGGTATGGGACGCAGTTGCTAATTGGGTATAATGATCGGTATTGATGGTTCAGGAAGTGGTTGGGTCAGCAGTTAAGGATAGTTGGTATATTTGTTTTGTAGAGGTGTGTGGCTTGAGTATGTGATAATATGCGGTAGAGGTAGCCTTATGGCTAACGGTAGAGATAGCCTTGGGGCTAACGGTAGAGATAGCCTTTGGGGCTGACGGTAGAGATAGCCTTTGTGGCTAATGGTAGAGATAGCTTGATAGCTAATTGATATGTGACATGTAGTAGAGGTAGCTTTTGTAGCTAATTGATCTGTATTATGTGGTAGAGGTAGCTTCTATAGCTAATTGATATGTGGTATGCGGTAGAGATAACTTTTACGGCTAATATGATATGTGTTATGTGGATTATGTGTGGGGTATGCTCTAGGGGAATCACTAAGCTTTGTGCTTACAGGTTTGTTATTGGTTTCAGGTACTTCAGACCCCAAGGGCAAGGGCAAGGCGTGATGGCGCGGCGTGCACTCTCTCATTGACATTTTATGGGACACTCTGATGTTTGGAATAAAAGTTGTATTTGAGTTATGTTTTGAAAACAATTAAACTAGATTTCTTAATGTATGGGAAAATGTTTACTTATTCTAAAATGAAAATTTTACTCTGAAAATTGGGTCGTTACAGTATTGGTATAAACAAAAAACTTAAACTAATATATGTATTTGAAGAGTTTGACTTGATAAACCATGAAAGGCTTCACGTTATAATCATCACCCAATTGTTAGAAAGTTTTCCAAACTTAGGAAACAAAACAAACAAAAAACCGCAATGGGTGTGCTAACCAATTTAAACCATTTATATTGTGTTAATCTAGTATCACCGATAACATACTGTTAAAACAATAATAAGTATAAAGAGAATTATGAATCAATGTGTTAGTTTACTAATTCCAAGACTTGTTAGTTATTATAATAAAAACATGAAGATATCATAATTTCTTTATATTTATTAGTTTATATATATATATATATATATATATATATATATATATATACGAGTTGTTTGGTACGTTACAACCATGGTATTCAAAGTTTTATACTGTTGTCGTACCAAGACTACTTAATTTGTATGATATTACCAACCATGGTATTACCAACCAAACATATTGGCAACCAAACAAGTTGGCTACCGTTTTTATTGATTCGGTTGGTACTATGTTGGTTGGTTCTCCGAGGAACATATTTGCTAGCCCTACAAAGTATATAAGCTTAGGTACCCAAACCCACCATACTACGTCGTTTTTGTATCATATATGCATTGTACTCGTCCAAAGTTGTTAAAATTCAACTCCTAACTTGATTACTTTGGAAGTTTTTTTAGAAATTTCTCCATTAACTTACTCTTACATATTTTTCATTTGCAACTATATATATATATATATATATATATATATATATATATATATATATATATATATAGTCTGGTAAGTGTTCGACAGAAAGATGTGATTTAAGAGGAAGATAATAGTGAAATTTCAAAAATCTTGAAAGTAAATCAAGTTAGGGATGAAGTTTAAGAACTTTGGACGATTAAAATGCATTAATGATACACAAAAACAACGTTGCATGATAGGTTTGGGTACCTAAGCTTATATACCGTGTAGGGTATATTAACTTCTATCTATCTCTCTCTCTCTCTCTCTCTCTCTATATATATATATATATATATATATATATATATATATATATGTGTGTGTGTGTGTGTGTGTGTGTGTGATGACGTACCCTATGTCGATTCGTCATGGCGCAACTAGCAAGACATCAACTAATCCAGCAAGACAGCTGCTGGTCCGACGAGACAGTAGAAAAGAATAGATGAACGGCGATGCCTAGCTAGTTGTACAGGTCAGGTAAAGGATTCACCAAGATGAGATCCTTACTAGCTAGATAGAAAGATTGCACAACCTTAGCAACAAGCCATTTCCGTCTAGGTAGGAACTTCTTGTTCCCCACGCATGGCTACCGGTTGCCGTATAGAGGGAGACATCAGCATAAATGTGCACGGGCCATTCGTAATTATTCCATATGCACCAATCAGAATAGGAGAAGTATAATACATAGACAGATGGACCAATCAGAGGTTGGTACTCCAAATACCGTTATAATGGTCCCCCCCATCTATACGAAACCCTAACTATAAAAGAGGAATGACGTATCCATAAGAAGTAGAGTTTTCCTACTCCCTTCTCTGTAGATACTCATATTATCTTCTCCTAAGACTAACTAGACCGTCAGAGCACCCTCCTGGGACCTCCTCCTAGCGCGCGACTGACGTATGACTTGATTGTAGCTACAGGTTCCCGGCGTGGATCTCTTTTCTAGTGGTGTATCTCACCCGCGAAACGACGCTACAACATTGGTGTCATCCCTTGTGTGCTAAATAGAACAAAAAATCACACAACAATATTACACATATGATGGTTATTGAGGAAGTAATAGAGCTCGTACGAGGAAGTGGAACTAATAGAAGCACGATTCGTCAGATGCAACCGCTGGAACATCCCGTTGTAACGACACCTCAGTCGGCATCACACCAGACAGCCACTATGACAGTGTCATCGTAACAGCCAAGCACAATTGGGGGATTGGGCTAGACGAATGCATCAACACCACCACTTTTCGCTCCGATACCCAGAGCACAAACCTCTGGCTACAATATGACCAATGTCACAACTATCCAAGTACAGTAGTATTGGGGGGTGTATGTTTCTAAATTCTCATAAAAATGTTCCAATGCCATCATTCATGGTAACGATACCATAAATATCTAGCATGCAGAACATTATAATACCACCAACGCAGAGTACATCATTATATACACAAAGCACAACCCTACTAATGACACCATTGATTTCCAACAACATGCATGGAAATCCCTACATACCACCTCATGGTACCACAACGACTTTACCGCAAGTTCCCTTTAAACCACCATATATCCCTCCAAACTCCGTACATGCCTTTCCAAGCTCCATATATTCCTTTCCAAATGCCATATGTGCCTTCACAACACCAATACACAACACAACTTGAGATGGGAAGAAGTATTGTCTCACCCTTCACGACAGATCTTTTGAACCACGACATCCCAAACACATCCAAATTGCCTACACTAAAAACTTATAGTGGCACCACAGACCCAGACAATCACATTGACACATACGAGTGGACTACGACGTCTTTGAAGCTATACGAGCGATTCTAGTGTACATATTGTTGGGTTTTGAGCATTCTAACACTCCTAAGGTGTACATGCAACCCTAATAACCTTGGATCTATGTTTTCTCTAAAATACATGCAAATAATAATTTCCAAGGTTTACATCCTAACTAGCATGGCATGAAGAACTAGAATCATAAAACACTAGAAGAATTGCATACCTTTTGATAGTGATTGATTGCTTGGAGTTTGAGAGCCTAGCACCAATAATGTGAATGCCTCAAGTGGAATCACAAATCACCACAAACCTTGGAACCTTGAGAAAATAATATATGTGCTCTAGAAATTAGGCCACCACTCTTGTTCACACACAACTAGTGTCATTTCAAGCATCATAAGCTCCTTTATATAGTGTGGAGGATTAGGGTTACATCCATGTAAACCCTAATACCCATTACTCTTCCTTTCCAAGGATCCATGGGTTAAAAGCTCCATGGACTATCCATGGATTCCCATGCATGCCAAGCCCATTCCAAATGAGTATTAGCCCACACTACATAAAATACAAGAGCCCATATTTAATTAGTCACCTTTTTGATCACCAAATTAATTCTAAATTAATTTATGACCAATACTAATTAAATAATATGATTTAATATTAATATATTATAACTTATAATATATTAATAAAGCATGAACATACTATTCTCAAAAGATTATCCAAACAAATTGTTCGGGTGAAGTGCAACCCAAATGGACCATGCCGGGTCGGGTCAAGTACATCTCAAATATTGTTATGGACTTAGACACCTTATCCAACAGTCTCCCACTTGGATGAGTCTAATAACATATTTGCAGATATGACTTCAGGAACCAACCGACAATCGTAGCTCTCAAACCCTGTTGAACTATGAATCGCCATTTTAGATAAGTGATCATATAATCCTCTGCTCTCATGATATCAGCCGGACAAATACATGGAACAATGTCTTACTTATTGTCCAGCAGTTTGTTTCCCGATTTCCGATTTGTTTGACAAAGAACTTAATCGAACACATCAATTTAGTTCTGACCGGGCCCGGTACATAGGTCAAAACAAAATCATCGAGGGGCCCAAATATCACTTCTAATCCTCCAAGGACTATAAGGAACAGATAAACTTCGACTCATATACTTGTTTCTACTACTTGTTGAATTATACACAAAGGCACGTTTTATAACATCAAGTTACTGATGCGTTTACGTGCAATCAATGCACAACCAACTCATAGGTAACAACTCATATCTCTAGGTTTGAAGACTTATATGATATTACCGTCTCACGATATGTAACATCCCAAAATTCAAGCCCAAAAATTTCATTTTTGATTAATTAATTCATAAAACATTTATTAGAAAATATTGTATAAACACGTCCTCTCAAAAAACCAAGTATCATGTTTGAAACCCACAACATAAACGAATGTCATATCATAGTACAATCCCAGAGAACACCATGCGGAAAATCATGTGTGTGTGTGTGATGCCATTCTACGCCGCCGGCTCCTTCCCCTTAGACGAAGAGGTACCTGAAACCAAAACTGAAACTGTAAGCACAAAGCTTAGTGAGTTCCCCCATCATACCATATACCATACAATATCATCGGTATCTTTCAACCGGTAACCATTCATCGGTATCTTTCAACCGGTAATCATTCATCGGTATCTTTCAACCGGTAACCATTCATCGGTATCTTTCAACCGGTAACTGGGGACTATTCCACCCCTTACCACTAACATACGATACAAGATATAAGCATACAGTCAGGCATATCCGGGTACTGACCTACCCCTCGGTCCTAAGGACCACTATCAGGGAAACTATCCTTATCATGCACGTAACATATCATACAGATATAACTCATAACCAAACCAAGATAATTATCACAAAGACAATCATCTTCTAAATACTCCTCATTGGTGGGCCGGCATTGTGGCCGTAGACCCACCCCTACTGGAAGGTAACTCACCTCGTACAAGTGGCTGCTGATAATCTGTGCGGGAAACCTCCGTCCGCTGCTGCTCCGGAAATCCTCCGGCTACAAACCCCATAAACACTCAGTTAGAAACTGATCTCTATACTTAGGGTAAAATGACCATTTACCCCCAACCAAGTCAAGTCAAAGTCAAAGTCAACTTCCAGTTGACCCGACTCGCCGAGTTGGGCCGTCAACTCGCAGAGTCCCTCACTCTCTACTCGTCCTCATCCGTGACCCTACTCGTCGAGTTGGGCTGTCAACTCAACGAGTTCTTCTCTCATTCGAACGCCCCATGAAAACTCATCCGACTCGCCGAGTTGATGAACAACTCGTCGAGTTGGCCTTTATCTGATGAACCAGATCTGTCCTCAACTCGCCGAGTTGATGAACAACTCGCCGAGTTCTAAGGAGATTGCCTTGGACTCGCCGAGTCCGTTCATGCACTCGCCGAGTCCCATGAACTTCCAGCACAATGGCTTAGTCCAGAACATTGGGTCACTCCCTAGGACCCCCTTAAAACCTTTCCACACTCAACTGGGTTCTTTTGACCCTCAACAGAAAGGGCAAAACCCTTAGACTCGCCGAGTCCAAGAATGGACTCGCCGAGTCGGTCTCATCCCCTCACTAAAACTTCGATTTCAGATGAACAACACTTGACCAAATGATAGATCCCAACCCCTGGACTCGATCTAGCACGTAAAGTTACAAACTTTACGTGCATGCATGGGACATTAGAGCTTAAAAGGCTCTAAAATGGTTCTTTTGTTGCATGGGGCCTTCCTTGGGTGTAAAAGCAACCTAGATCTGACTTGTGACTCATAAAACGACATGATACAGAAGCCCAAACCCCCAACGATGTTTGCAAACATGGTTGGCCACCAAAAATGGCTTATAAAAGCCCTAAATCACCTCAAAGAGGGATCTAACAAATGAATGAGCAAGGTTCAGACTTTATACCTTCCAAAGACTGCAAATGATGAACCAAACTCGAATCCTTCAGTCCCCTCTTGATCCTTCTATGCTCTTCCTTCTTCCTTGAGGTCAAAACTCACAAGAATCACTCAAAAAGTCTTAGATCTTCTCAAAAACGGCTAGGGTTTGATATGAGGGGTTTCTGGAAGCATAAAGGGGCGATGGGGGCTGCATAAGGTTGTTTAAATAGGGTGCAAACCCTCAGATTAGGGTTTTTGTCCAAACTGAGGCTACTCGCCGAGTCCGGGACCCGACTCGGCGAGTCCGCGACTTAAACCCCGTGCCCCTTCCCGCTCCTACTCGGCGAGTCGAGCCTTTGACTCGCCGAGTCCAAGGCCAAACATGCGAAATACTCAGAGATTTAAATAAAAGAATACGTACCAAGAACCAGGTGCTACAAATCTCCCCCACTTATTTTAGACTTCGTCCTCGAAGTCTGCTGCTTGCTCCTGAAACAGCTTGGGGTAATGCATCATCATCTCATCCATCGGCTCCCAAGTCCACTCCGACCCCTTCTGGTGCTGCCATTGCACCTTCACTAGTTCCACTCTCTTGTTCCTCAGATCCTTCGACTTCCGGTCGAGGATCGCTACAGGCCGCTCGATGTAATTCAGGCTGTCATCAACCTGAATGTCCTCCAAAGGCACCACTGCGGTGTCGTCCACCAGGCACTTCCTTAGTTGCGAAACATGGAAAGTGCTGTGTATCTGACTGAGCTCGGCTGGCAAATCCAACTTATATGCCACCTTGCCCACCCGGGCTAGTACCCTGAACGGTCCAATGTATCTGGGGCCTAACTTGCCCCGCTTCCTGAATCGGATGACACCTTCCCAAGGCGACACCTTCAGGAGAACCATATCCCCGACCTGGAACTCCAAGTCTGATCGACGCTTGTCGGCATAACTTTTCTGCCGACTCTGAGCAGTCTGAAGCCTGCTCCGAGCCTGCTGAATCCTCTCGGTCGTCTCGAGCACCACTTCGGTGCTCCCCATCACTCTCTGTCCAACCTCGCCCCAACATATCGGGGTCCTGCACTTCCTCCCATACAACATCTCGAAGGGAGGACGGTCGATACTCGCATGATAGCTATTATTATACGAGAATTCTGCCAACGGAAGGTAGGTATCCCAGCTACCTCCAAAGTCTAAAACACACGCCCGCAGCATGTCCTCCAGAGTCTGAATGGTCCGCTCGCTCTGGCCATCTGTTTGCGGGTGATAGGCGGTGCTAAAATGCAGACGAGTACCCAGCTCGTCATGAAACTTCTTCCAGAACCTGGAAGTGAATCGCACATCCCTATCCGAAATCACCGAAACTGGCACTCCGTGCCGCGCCACCACCTTTCTGATGTAGATATCGGCCAATTTCTCGGCCGAGATGCCCTCCTGAATCGGGATAAAGTGGGCGCTCTTGGTCAATCGATCGACGATGACCCATATAGAATCCACTCCCCGTGCGGTCCTGGGAAGCTTGGTGATAAAATCCATCGTGATGTCTTCCCATTTCCTCAGCGGGATATCCAACGGCTGCATCTTGCCGTGTGGCCTCTGGTGCTCGGCCTTGACCTTCCTGCAGGTCAAGCGCCGCTCAACGTACCATGCTACATCCCGCTTCATGCAGGGCCACCAATAGTCCAGACGAAGATCCCTATACATCTTCGTTGCCCCTGGATGAATGGAGAATCGGGATTTGTGCGCCTCCTCCATCAGAACCTGGCGCACGCCTCCGAGGTATGGAACCCACACCCTGCGGTGTAATGTCAATAATCCCCTGCTGTCATAGTCGAAGGAGGAAACCTGACCCACTATACGCTCACTCTTCCGATGTTCCTCCTTCATGGCCTCCTGCTGGGCCTCCCGAATCCGCTCCAAAAGCGGAGTCACCACTGTCATCCGCATGCAGATACCTCTGATCGGTGCCGCCTTGCGGCTAAGCGCATCGGCCACCACGTTGGCCTTCCCCGGATGGTAAAGGATCTCGCAGTCATAATCCTTTACCACATCAAGCCACCGACGCTGCCTCAT
Source organism: Lactuca virosa (assembly GCF_052849685.1). Classification (NCBI taxonomy): domain Eukaryota; kingdom Viridiplantae; phylum Streptophyta; class Magnoliopsida; order Asterales; family Asteraceae; genus Lactuca; species Lactuca virosa. The sequence continues at coordinate 4,635,709 of NC_136432.1, read as the reverse complement.
GTTCAGATTTGGCTGGTCCATGAGGTACCTCAAGCTCTTGTGGTCCGTGTAAATCGTACAACGAACCCCATAGAGGTAATGTCGCCAAATCTTGAGGGCGAACACAACAGCCCCTAATTCCAAATCATGCGTCGAGTAGTTTGCCTCGTGAGGCTTCAGCTGCCTCGACGCGTAGGCGATGACGTGCCCTCTCTGCATCAATACTGCGCCCAAACCTGAAATGGACGCGTCACAGTATACTACAAAATCCTCTACGCCCTCTGGCAGGGCTAAGATTGGCGCTTCGCACAATCTCTGTCTCAAAGCCTCAAACGCTGCCTGCTGCTCAGGCCCCCAACGAAAGACCACAGCCTTCCTCGTTAGCCTGGTCAGGGGTAATACTATCTTGGAGAAATCCTGGCTGAATCTCCGATAGTAGCCAGCTAATCCCAGGAAACTCCGAATCTCAGATGGAGACTTCGGAACCTCCCATCTCATTACGGCCTCCACCTTGGCCGGATCCACCAAAATCCCGTTCTGGTTGACAAGGTGCCCAAGAAACTGCACCTCGCGCAACCAGAACTCACACTTGGAGAACTTGGCATACAAGTTCTCCCTCTTCAAGGTCTCTAGAACCTCTCGCAGATGCTCCTCATGCTGCTCTCGCGTCTTGGAGTAAACCAAGATATCATCAATAAATACTATCACCGATCGGTCTAACATCGGTCTACACACGCGGTTCATTAGGTCCATGAACGCGGCAGGAGCATTGGTGAGCCCGAAAGGCATCACCACAAACTCATAGTGGCCGTAACGCGTCCGAAACGCAGTCTTCTGCACATCCTCCTCTCTGACCCTCATCTGGTGATACCCTGAACGCAAATCAATCTTGGAGAACCAAGATGCTCCCTGTAGCTGGTCAAAGAGGTCATCAATCCTCGGGAGTGGGTAGCGGTTCTTCACCGTTACCTTGTTCAGCTCCCGATAATCTATCCGATGCGACCCGTCCTTCTTCTTTACGAACAGAATCGGGGCTCCCCAGGGTGAACTGCTCGGTCGAATGAAACCCTTGTCTAACAGCTCCGGCAGCTGCGTAGACAATTCCTGCATCTCGGGAGGAGCCAACCGATATGGTGCCTTGGCTATCGGAGCCGCACCAGGAACTAGGTCGATCCTGAACTCTACCTGTCGCTCCGGAGGTATCCCTGGCAACTCCTCGGGGAATACATCCGCGAACTCTCGTACCACGGGCACATCGCCCACCGTCGCTCTACCAGCCTCCCGGGTATCCATAACATAAGCGACATAACCTGCGCAACCCTACTGAAGGTAACGCCTAGCTCTCGCTGCTGAACATAAAGCTGGTCCTCGCTGTGGCCTCTCGCCCTGAATCACCAGCTCTCCCCCACTTGGGGTCCTGATCCGTACCAACTGTTGCGCGCAATCGATCACTGCCCCATTGGGGCTCAACCAATCCATGCCAATAATGACCTTGTTCCCCCGTAAAGGTATGGGAACCAGGTCCACCAGGTAGCGCTCCTCGAATAATCTCAGCACACAATCTCGGAACACCGTCGATGCTCGCACCGAACGGTCGTCTGCAATCTCTACCTCTAGAGGGCAATCCAACATACCCGAAGACTCGGAAAACCTCTTGCTGAGCGCAAGAGAAACAAACGATCGGGTAGCGCCCGAATCAAACAACACCTGAACCGGGATGCCGTTCACATGGAACGATCCCGTCACCACATCGGGTGTAGCGCGTGCTTCCTCGGCTGTCAGCTAAAACGCTCGGCTCCGCACCACTGGAGCCTCTGCCTTGACCTTTCGGCCATCTGCAACCCGCGGCGTCCCTGAGACCGGCGCCGCCGCTGGCGCTGCTGCCAATCTCGGGCAGTTGGCCCTGTTGTGGCCTCTCTGATTGCAGTGGAAGCAAATCAGGTCTGTCGTCTGTACTACGGGGGCAGGGACAGTACAATCCCTGCCAAAATGCCCAACCTTGCCGCACTTATAGCAGCCCGAACCCGGCCCAGTGCGACAAGCCCCCTCATGTGACCGACCGCATTTCCCACAGCGGTCCCGTCCTGCCTGGCCTTTCGGCCTACCATCAGATCCCTTGGGCTTTTTCCCCGAAGCCCCGGTCGTCAGCCCATCTACCGCCTTCCTCTTCTGGATGTGCTCCAGATCAATCTCCCTCTCCGTAGCCCTGGCAACCATGGAATCCAAGGTAGGGCAAGCCGAAAAACTAACATGCTCCCGAATGTCATCTCGTAGCATGTCGTGGTAGCGGGTCCTCCTCATATCCTCGTCTCCCGCATACTGGGGCACCAGCAATGCCCTCTCCCGGAACTTGGCGGTGATCTCCGCCACAATCTCCGTAGTCTTTCTCATATCCAAGAACTCCCTGGCCAGCCGCTGAAGCTCCACAGCTGGCGCAAACTCCGCCCTGAATCTGGTCACAAAGTCCGACCAGGTCATAGCCTCAACCTCCGAGGCTCCCAATGAGTCACTAACAGACTCCCACCAATCTCGGGCCCTGTCTCGCAAGCAACCTGCTGCATACCTCACCTTCGACCCCTCCGGGCAGAAGCTCGTCAGCTGCGCAGACTGAATGTCTGCGATCCATCTCCGGGCAGCAATGAGGTCTTTCACCCCATGGAAATCTGACGCACCACTCCCACGAAAGTCCTTGAAGGACAGTGTGCGCGTGCCCACCTGGCTAGACGCCATATCACTTCTGAATGCTCGGAGGCGATCCTCCATTAGCTCAACAATCCCCTCCTTGATCGACCCGAAGATGATAGGGGTCGACTCAAGGATGCCTCTCGTGATCTCAGACGCGATGAACTCGCGCTACCCGTCATCAACCTGCTCGGATCCTGCACCCGAGCCTGATCCCGATCCTGATCCTGATCCGGAACCTCCTGCTCCATGTCGTGTGGTCACCATGCTGAAAATACACGCATAAACGTCAGGATCATACATATACTCGAGAGATCTAACACCCTCTCCAAGGTCCTTGGTTCCATCTAGGCCCTCCTTGATTCGAGTACGGGTCCTCTGCTTTCAGTAGTACGGGCCCATACTACCATCCACATCTACCTGTACTTTCCTCAAGGATTGCTTCGACTTCGCCAAGTCCCTTTACCGATACCCTTTCCACTGACCTCATCCTAGGCTTCCCTAGGGCACTCTCCGACCTACCCCCGCCATCAGCTGCATTAGGAGTCCCTATTATCTCCCCCTAACTAACTTGCAGATACTGTTACATATCCGCTCCTTAGTTATTTGGAAATGGCCAGGACCCCCATAGCACAAAGCAAGCAGCATTCGTGCATCGAGTAACCAAACCAGGCATAACCTATACAGGCCATCCTACTGCTGACTAAACAGTCCTAGCATACAGCTCATACAACCGACGTATAAGGCATCCTCCTAGATCCTTAGCCCTAACTAGCATGCAATTATCATAATCATATATCAGGCACACAAGGCATCTTCCTAGATCCTTAGTCCTATTCTAGCATGCAATTCCGAGTCAAACCATATAGCATAATATAACAAGTATGGGTATCTTGGGGAAACTTACTTGAGCCCGGCCGTCGCATGCATCACACACCTTGTTTTTCTTAAAACCCTTCCGTTTAGACTTTTAGAAAACCATTTTATTGGACAAATCTTTTAGCCCCTCAGTTTGAGTCCAGACACCCCCGAGGGTGTGTCCGAATCCCTCAAACCAGAGCTCTGATACCAACTTGTAACATCCCAAAATTCAAGCCCAAAAATTTCATTTTTGATTAATTAATTCATAAAACATTTATTAGAAAATATTGTATAAACACGTCGTCTAAAAAAAAACCAAGTATCATGTTTGAAACCCACAACATAAACAAATGTCATATCAGAGTACAATCCCAGAGAACACCATGCGGAAAATCATGTGTGTGTGTGTGATGCCATGCTACGCCGCCGGCTCCTTCCCCTTAGACGAAGAGGTACCTGAAACCAAAACTGAAACTGTAAGCACAAAGCTTAGTGAGTTCCCCCATCATACCACATACCATACAATATCATCGGTATCTTTCAACCGGTAACCATTCATCGGTATCTTTCAACCGGTAATCATTCATCGGTATCTTTCAACCGGTAACCATTCATCGGTATCTTTCAACCGGTAACTGGGGACTATTCCACCCCCTACCACTAACATACGATACAAGATATAAGCATACAGTCAGGCATATCCGGGTACTGACCTACCCCTCGGTCCTAAGGACCACTATCAGGGAAACTATCCTTATCATGCACGTAACATATCATACAGATATAACTCATAACCAAACCAAGATAATTATCACAAAGACAATCATCTTCTAAATACTCCTCATTGGTGGGCCGACATTGTGGCCGTAGACCCACCCCTACTGGAAGGTAACTCACCTCGTACAAGTGGCTGCTGATAATCTGTGCGGGAAACCTCCGTCCGCTGCTGCTCCGGAAATTCTCCGGCTACAAACCCCATAAACACTCAGTTAGAAACTGATCTCTATACTTAGGGTAAAATGACCATTTACCCCCAACCAAGTCAAGTCAAAGTCAAAGTCAACTTCCAGTTGACCCGACTCGCCGAGTTGGGCCGTCAACTCGCCGAGTCCCTCACTCTCTACTCGTCCTCATCCGTGACCCTACTCGTCGAGTTGGGCCGTCAACTCGACGAGTTCTTCTCTCATTCGAACGCCCCATGAAAACTCATCCGACTCGCCGAGTTGATGAACAACTCGTCGAGTTGGCCTTTATCTGATGAACCAGATCTGTCCTCAACTCGCCGAGTTGATGAACAACTCGCCGAGTTCTAAGGAGATTGCCTTGGACTCGCCGAGTCCGTTCATGCACTCGCCGAGTCCCATGAACTTCCAGCACAATGGCTTAGTCCAGAACGTTGGGCCACTCCCTGGGACCCCCTTAAAACCTTTCCACACTCAACTGGGTTCTTTTGACCCTCAACAGAAAGGGCAAAACCCTTAGACTCGCCGAGTCCAAGAATGGACTCGCCGAGTCGGTCTCATCCCCTCACTAAAACTTCGATTTCAGATGAACAACACTTGACCAAATGATAGATCCCAACCCCTGGACTCGATCTAGCACGCAAAGTTACAAACTTTACGTGCATGCATGGGACATTAGAGCTTAAAAGGCTCTAAAATGGTTCTTTTGTTGCATGGGGCCTTCCTTGGGTGCAAAAGCAACCTAGATCTGACTTGTGACTCATAAAACGACATGATACAGAAGCCCAAACCCCCAACCATGTTTGCAAACATGGTTGGCCACCAAAAATGGCTTATAAAAGCCCTAAATCACCTCAAAGAGGGATCTAACAAATGAATGAGCAAGGTTCAGACTTTATACCTTCCAAAGACTGCAAATGATGAACCAAACTCGAATCCTTCAGTCCCCTCTTGATCCTTCTATGCTCTTCCTTCTTCCTTGAGGTCAAAACTCACAAGAATCACTCAAAAAGTCTTAGATCTTCTCAAAAACGGCTAGGGTTTGATATGAGGGGTTTCTGGAAGCATAAAGGGGCGATGGGGGCTGCATAAGGTTGTTTAAATAGGGTGCAAACCCTCAGATTAGGATTTTTGTCCAGACAGAGGCTACTCGCCGAGTCCGGGACCCGACTCGGCGAGTCCGCGACTTAAACCCCGTGCCCCTTCCCGCTCCTACTCGGCGAGTCGAGCCTTTGACTCGCCGAGTCCAAGGCCAAACATGCGAAATACTCAGAGATTTAAATAAAAGAATACGTACCAAGAACCAGGTGCTACACGATCACTCGAGATAAATTCCATGAAGTGATGCAAGTGAGCGTGGGTTGAATCCAATACTCATAACTTATGAGCACTCATGAGTGTTGTAGCCATGTCCAACATCTTAGACCTCTACAAGCAACTCATGACAGTCTTGATTCATATCTACTTCCAACATATGACCGACTGTGGATGGTTTGAATAACTTAATCATTCGGAAAGAATAACCTAGTTATTATGGAAGTCAAAACATGCAAAGTGAAACACAATAATAATCGAATCCAATATGGTCTCAGAACCCTTTTGAATATAAATAAAACCACCTTTTATTTATCACCATATTGATTACACATTATTCATTGTATAATGTTTCAAATAATCAACTTAATACTTGAATAAAAACAACAGTTGTCCCATGCTCCTAGCATGTACACTTTGTTTTTCTAAACAATAGTTATGCCATACTCCAAGTATGCACACTATGTTTGTCTATGATCTTTACTTTGTGAAATAGATCAATTGAACATGATTCCAATGATGCTCATTTCACAATCCCAAACCCTTATTGTAAATGTGAGAATTCCTAATTCCTACCATTTACCAAAAATCTGTTAGATTTTAAACTTATATGCACTGATCCTCTCGTAATGATTATGCACAAGGTCACCAAAACCTTGTCATCAGTCATTACAGAGGATTCCAAAGGAGATCAATTCCATGGAAACGAAGTCTCATATTCAAAGTACATTGCTTTGAACATCCTTCTTGCATAAAAGTTTCTAACTTTCTCATAGATTCTTAATATCCAACTCCCAATATGGAAAATTTCCATATTCCCATTTTGATTATCATATCTGAACAAGAGCTACCTCTTTTCAGAATATATCCATATGGTCCTTCCAAAATTTAACACTATACTTCCAACTGTCCCTTAGCAACCAATCTTTGGTGAACCTTAGATTGTCCTCGACAATTGCTTAATCATTTTAGTCTTATCCAATTCTAGACTAGCACATGTGACCGATCCTATACCCGAAGCATATGGGACACGATTCATGATGTCTCACATAAAGACCTGATACTAGATCAGTCTTTTGCTACAATATTTTTATTTGCCATGTTTTCAAAAATCGACTATGAAGAGGGATGCCGTAATCATAATCGAATTTGAGAACGCAATATATATAGAATTTCCTTATGTTGAACCATTCCAACATAAAACTCATATATATATATCCTTGACTAAAGATGATTGAAATCTCAATCTAAACTTTTAGGATTGAAATGAAGTATAATCTCCTCTCCCTTAATTATAGCAAAACAACCTTTTCCAAGTGAAATTCTTGTTTTCTATAATTAACAATACTCATCATAATTGATTATGCTCCCACTAGCATAATAATTATTTAGCACAACAATTATGCTCCCACTAGCTTTGACATGTACTCTGAAACCGACTTCTAGAAATCAATACTTTATTGACTTTCATCACCAAAGTTCAGACTTCTGACACGAGATGCTTCGACAAAACTTTATCTAAGCTTCTCAGACTCATACATCTTTCCTTAGATAGCTCACATGTGTGTCTAAACAATTATGAAGAGGGATGCCGTAATCATAATGTTTAGACCTGTTTTCCATTTCTCACAAGTCCATGTTAATGTGCCGGTTAACCACACACGCTCCACTAACGACTTTGAGAATGCAAACATCACAATTGCTATCTACTTAGTCAAAGCGTTTCCTCACCATCATTTTCATGAATCGGAGAGAAACCTTATGACACTTAGATTTTATAGTGTATGAGTTTCTATCCATGTGAATTTGTCAAAACCATAATCACAAGACAAGGTTAGTGACAAATTCAGCCTTACATGGATTGAACTTGTTCAATCTTAATTTCTTGTCACCTGGTAGCACAAGGCCCACCAATGCTTCCAAGCTGTTATGCACACAGTTTAGAACTAACAGAACTCATATGCATAGTCAACTTAATAGGAACAGACACAGAAACAAGAATCATGTCAACTTAATAGGTTGCAAACCTTAAGTCGTGTGCTAGTGATAAAACTCAGGTTTTACTCTTGATTAAATCTTGAAATCCTTTCAGGATCTTTAAGACTGCCACTATCCTCTTGACATATAAGTTTCCCTAGTCAAGGACCATTCCTTGACAAAACAAATATTCAAGGGATAGTGCGGATTCTTATCAAGATAAGCACTTCACACAATTAGTCTTAGTTGGTCTTTGTCTTATCCAAGACATCACAACTTACCAATTTCAAATGTACAGGAGTAGAAAACATTTTACACTACAATTGATAAGTGTTTTAAACCTTACTTTATGTCACTCAATGTTACAATCTTGGAGTATGACTCTAAGAGTTGTTTTGGAATGAAGTATGATTCATCTTTTTGATTTTAATCATTCCAACAATTCATGAATCCTCTTCTTAGCCATAAAATGCACTAAGATGTCCTTAGAGGATGAATTGTGACATGGTTTCTTAATCATTAAGATGATCATAAAACAAGATACTAAAGTACTCTCCCATCTTTTCAGATTTGAGAAACCTTTTATCTTTCTGCCCAATTTGATTCTTCCCATTCGTCCTGCCATACATTGAAACTTTTCCAATGTTTCAGAATTGTACTACAACTTGTAGGTACAACCATATTTACTTAAACTTTAGTAAATCATGACGAATAGTCTTATCGATCTTTGTGGTGGACCTTGACCAGCACACACCCAGTGTATCTAATTCCTTAGTCCTTCAATTGACTCACATATGCATGTGATCAATGAATTAGTCTCAATTTTACAAAGATAAAAATTCTCATTCATCATACAATACAGCTTGTATGATTCCAAGTTTCTGTCCAATTGAAACCTTGGGTGATGAGAACCTTTCCTCATTTGGTAAATTCAGACACAACCACAAATGAGAGAATCAAACTCATATTTCCATTATTGCTAGAAACATACAAACATCAATTTTCCATAAATGCCATTGCAAGGAGATATAAAATAAAGTAAAACAAAATTTTATTTATTCATAAAATGCGGAAAAACTTTTCCTTACAATGCAACTTTAAATGGAAACTATGCTATTACATATTTCCTAGCAATCTATCATAACTTCTAAGTAGTAGCTCAAGAATCCGATCTTCGAACCATGCGATTGAAATCCATCTTCGCTATCAGATTCAACATACTCCTTTTATTAAGTGTCCTTCCCTTTGCTTGATCCTGCCAAACACCAAAATGTAACCGAGTCAGATTTTGTATTAAGAATCATCAATAAGGAAATTAACAGAGTTAGATAGTGGACTTTCCTGAAGCAAAGTCAAACATTTTGTTTCTACTTGCTTTCAGATCTTTCAGGTATTCAGGGCAGCTTCGCTTCCAATGTCCCTTCTCATGACAATAAAAACATATAGACTCTTTGGGAATGGTACACGAGACAATCACAAACTTAGCCTTTCCCTTTACCTTTTGGTCAACCGGGTTGACCAAGGCCGATCCCTTTCCATTGGGAAGAGAAAGCTTTTCTGGACTTCCAATGTTACCATTGTCCATGTCCATGGAAGTTTGAGAATTAGACCTTCCATCAATATTTGCTTGACCATTGTGCCAAATCATTGCTGATTCAGCAGCAACAAGCAAATAAGAAAGATCTATTAGGGTTATGTCAGGATCTGTCATATGGTAGTCTTTAATAAACTCACTATACGACTCAGGAAGTGACTGAAGAACCCAGTCAATAGCGAACTTCCTTGAAATAACAGCACCTAACATTCTCAGCCTGTCAATGTGTGACTTCATTCCTAAGACATGAGTGCACACAGGTCTTCCATCTTTATGTTTCATTTCTAGTAGAGCTTGAGTGATCTTGAACCTTTCATGTCTTCGGGATTGTGGGTCAGGGAGAATAAATGGAGGAGGTGGAGGAAGTGAAGCCTGATGTTGAGGGACATCATCTTCAAGAAGAAAGTTTGTTCCAAGAGATTTGGGAAGATCATAGTTGTCTGAACCAGACATCTTCAATGGGAGAAAATCAAGTTAGTTGATTCTAAGTCCTTAATATAACACCCTATATGAAATATTAAGGCTAGGACCCAACACAATATTTTATAACTTGGAAGAGGGATGTCGTAATCCAAGCTATAAAATATTTGAAGGTAGATGAATGACGATTCACCAATTTCCACCATAAAAAACGAAAAGAATTATTAGGTTTTAATTGGATTTGAAATTCCTAGATTCTTTTGAGATTCATTGAACTTTTCAATGGCATGTTTCAATCTCGATTGTGCCCTCTCAAGTTTTATGACTGGGATGCCGAGGATCACAAAACAAGGTGTGAATAACCATGCAAACTCACTTGGTACCCTTAATATTATCACCTAATCAATGTGCCGGTTAACCACACACGCTCCACCGATCTATGATAAACATTAAGTTACCCTTCGTGATCCTTACTAGTCCAAGTTAGTGTGCCGGTTAACCACACACGCTCCACCAACGACTTGGTAAGGTACAAAGTGTGAATTTCATGGGTTAGCACCATATTCACATTTTCCTAAAGAAACTAAGATTGGGAATTATAGAAATATTTAGTTACTTTATAATAATCCTTATACTTTTAATGAGAATTAAAGTCATTGTCCTACCAGTTCGGCTAACGACCCTCCACCGATCAAGGAAGTGGTGGGTGAGAGTGGACACCCATTAAGTTGCCATTTTATAGGCAACAACCTTATACCCCCTTATAGACCGGCTTCGTGAATGAGGCCTACTAACGGTAAAACGACTTGATCTTATACATATATATAATAATTAACCATTAATGTTATAAATAGTATAAGGGTTGAATTTTAACTTTTAAAACTCTAAGGGTTTGGAATTAAAGTTTGTGTGCGACTTTACAAATTCCAAAACTTGAGGGCAAGTTTTGAACAATTCAAAAACTTTTGGATATTCATAACTTATGAGTTTTAATTAAGTGTTTTAAAACTTTTAATGAAGAGACTCTTGGATATCCATAACTTGAGGACAAGTTATGGAGTCCATAAAAGCATTTATTAGAAAACTCTTCAAGAAAATGTAACTTATGACTTCTTAAAAAAACATTTAAAAGAAAAACTTTTGGAATTCCATAACTTGAGGACAAATTATGAATTCCATTAAAACACATTAAGATCAAGAATTAACTAACAAACAATTTGCAAATAATTCCTATGATCTAACAAAACTCATATGAACATGAACATCCACATCAACAATTTCAAGAATCATATGAACACATATAAAACTTGGAATTTTGATATTAGCCTTGAAATTGGTTTACCACAATCATTACCACATCAAAAACAGGTTTTATAAGTCCAAAATAGTTTAAGGTAATGATTCTAGACCAATTCTAGCACAAAATCTCGAAAATCTGCACTCAGGCCTGCCAACTCGTCGAGTGCATGAACTGACTCGGCGATTTGGTTGAATATATGCATGAACTCGGCGAGTTCCATGAGGGACTCGGCGAGTCAGCTGTGCAGAATGCAGTTTTTCAAAAATTTTCAGCTATTTGCGTCAAGTATTCAAGAAAACAAGCCTAGGCTCTGATACCACTGTTGGGTTTTGAGCATTCTAACACTCCTAAGGTGTACATGCAACCCTAATAACCTTGGATCTATGTTTTCTCTAAAATACATGCAAATAATAATTTCCAAGGTTTACATCCTAACTAGCATGGCATGAAGAACTAGAATCATTAAACACTAGAAGAATGACATACCTTTTGATAGTGATTGATTGCTTGGAGTTTGAGAGCCTAGCACCAATAATATGAATGCCTCAAGTGGAATCACAAATCACCACAAACCTTGGAACCTTGAGAAAATAATATATGTGCTCTAGAATTTAGGCCACCACTCTTGTTCACACACAACTAGTGTCATTTCAAGCATCATAAGCTCCTTTATATAGTGTGGAGGATTAGGGTTACATCCATGTAAACCCTAATACCCATGACTCTTCCTTTCCAAGGATCCATGGGTTAAAAGCTCCATGGACTATCCATGGATTCCCATGCATGCCAAGCCCATTCCAAATGAGTATTAGCCCACACTATATAAAATACAAGAGCCCATATTTAATTAGTCACCTTTTTTATCACCAAATTAATTCTAAATTAATTTATGACCAATACTAATTACATAATATGATTTAATATTAATATATTATAACTTATAATATATTAATAAAGCATGAACATACTATTCTCAAAAGATTATCCAAACAAATTGTTCGGGTGAAGTGCAACCCAAATGGACCATGCCGGGTCGGGTCAAGTACATCTCAAATATTGTTATGGACTTAGACACCTTATCCAACACATGTTTCCCCGCCGCCCTGGATGGAAATGTAGGAATGTGGTTCAAACCGCTAGCGCCAGGAAGCATTAGCAACTTTGCACAATGCTTTACTAACGAATTTCATGCAATTACGATGATACAAAGGGGACACCCATGCCATAATTGGGTGTAAGCAAAAAGAAGGGGAGACAGTGAAAGAATACTTTGAAAGGTTCACCAAGGCAACCCTCGATACCCCAGGACAAGATGAGACAATGGTTATCGGTGGATTCATGTGGGGATTACTTCCAGGTTAATTATCGAAAAAATTTCTGGGAAGAACGCCTCAGACCATGCACGGACTCAAAGAGAGGGTCAAAAAGTACATATGACAGGAAGAGGACACAACAGACAAGTTGGCATACTTCAACGCCTTGACTACTACTAAACCGCAACAAAGAAAACGATAGAATAATTACAGCCCTACAAGGCATACTAAACAACCCTATCATTCGGTCATACACTCAAGAACGTACAAGCCGTACCATCGAGACAACAAAAGGGCAAGCTGATCAGAAGTATATGCAGTGGTTGATAAACGATAGGAAAGAAGCAATAAGTGAAAGTCAAAATATTATGAGTACCATCGAACTGCACAACATGACGTAAGTAAATGTGGCTCACTACAAAAGGATATGGAGGAGAAAAACTTGAAAGGGGATCTAAGGGAAGTAGCACACAACCTCAGCCTTGAGTGGGAAGAAAAAAGAAATGCACGACGACAACATGCAGACGAAAAAACCCCAAAGGAGAAAACAAAATAAATATTGGCCATCAGGACACAACAACGAAGAGATGGATATGATTACGACGTGGAGGATCTAGTTAAGAACATGATAAACTTAAGTGCAACGTCCTATTTTCACAACCAAAAATTTTCATTTTTTTATTATGGTAAATCTTCCCAATTATAAAACCATTTTCTTAGAAAAACCATTTATTCTAAATTACATTTATCGAAAATCAGAGTAATTTAAATAACGTGGAATCCTCAATGTTGTTGATGCATGTGTACAGTCCCGCCTTCGCATTCCCACGATCAACGATAGAATCTGAAACATAAACAACTGGATAAGCATAAAGCTTAGTGAGTTTCCCCCCAAATACCCCATACAAAAAACATACTAGCATGCATAACGGGTCCACAATCATCAGATTGGATTACCCTGGCCTAGTCAGTAATCGGAATGGAATGCCAATATGCAAGGAGTCCAATCAGTCATCGGAATGGAATACCCTGGATTTGTTGGCCTGTCGCCTCAACCCAACCGCTCTTCTCGAGCCTCCGTACCTATGACTTACAGCCAGCCCGCACCTGGTATCTTAGCCTACAGCACACAGTAGGACCGCATCAACCTCATCCACTACCGTATGTCGACATATAAACAATCAATGATCAAGTAGGCACATAATACATGAAATTATCAATCGTGAAACTCACTAACGCCTACTAGATCTCTCACAGTCCACTTCTCTGCTACCGGCTAACCTCCATGGAATGCCTAACCATAAGTAACTAGAGGTGAGATAGCCACCCGGACAGATGATCCTACTCTAGATCTACAACCAAACATGGAACATGCAAGAAAGACTATATCAAGAGTTCTCAGGCTATACGTATAGTCCCTAGGACACTCTACTAGACGATAATCTGCCTACTGGTACTCTAACCAGTATACCACTACTGCTGTATCCTATCACACCAGGATATTTATATATAAATCTAGCAGATCACTACATCATAGAAACATCCTATACACAAGGATACATGACTAACTTTGCAAGGCTTACATAACCATATGTAACCAGTGGTGAGATAGACACCCAAACAGATGATCCTTCTCTAGAGCCACAACCAAACAAGGAACATGCAAGAAAGACTAGATCAAGAGTTCTCAGGCTATACGTATAATCCCTAGCACACTCCATTAAACGATAATCTACATACTGGTACTCTAACCAGTATATCACTATTGCTGCATCCTATCACACCAGGATATTTATATATAAATCTAGTAGATCACTGCATCATAGAAACATCCTATACACAAGGATACATGACTAACTTTGCAAGGAATGCATAACCATATGTAAATAGTGGTGAGATAGACACCCAAACATATGATCTTACTCTAGAGCCACAACCAAACAAGGAATATGCAAGAAAGCCTAGATCAAGAGTCCCCAGTCTATCCTATTTGACTACATACAATCCCTAGGACATCCTTCTAATAAATGATAACCAAAACTAGTGGGACGGTGTTGATGCATGAAAAGTGACTCCTTAGCAATCCAAAGTGAAGCCAATTCTGAAATAAGAAGTGTTCTGAGATGATGCTGATTCTGAAGTAAAGATCTGTCCGAGACACATCCTTTTGTTACTTGTTTTATGAGTCTGTAATGTGCATTTAATGTTCCTAGTACTAGTTTGTCTCTTAGTAGTTGTTTTATTGTACAATACATGGGACAAGATCAACAGATGCAGATTTGTCAATCTGTTGATCTTCAGTGGTCTTTTTGTTCATGCAATTTTGCAGATTTGTCTTATTTGTCATTCGTTGTCTATTTAAGGAATTGTAACTCTAGTGTTACATACATGAGTGCAACATTCTCCTTCACGTCAATACCAAGAACTATTCAGTCAAATCACTCTCTTTTACATTATTATTGTTCTTAATTTACTTTACGTTGTTCATACTTATTATTCATATCATGAACACTTTGTTGAACATCTTTATTCCGAGACAAAACTAGTTTACCAGAATTGGTTGGATCTTCATTAACAGCAGACATTGATCTTAAGTTAATTCAAAGTTTGAGTTTTCAAACCTTATCCACACAAATCGTTCTTGCCTTTACAATTGGTATCAGAGCCTAAGTGTTTGTCCTTTGAATCCATAAAAAAACATATTATAGTTGATCTAATATTACCTTGGTATCTTGATCATTGATGTGTTCATGGTAAAAGTTCTTCTATATACCACTTCAGCTTTAATATCTTAACTTCAATGGCTGCTTCTAATCAAACTCAACAAATGTATTCAATACAAATAGCAAATAGCGTAGGTTGACCAACGCGTGCGCCATTGCTAGTTGTTGAAGAGTATGATCATCAGAAAGTTAGAATGGAGAGAATTTTTCTTGGTAAGGAAAAAGGTGAAGAGATATGGAGATCAGTGAAACAAGGTCCTCATCTTCATCTAAGACAAATGGTCAGAGATGTTGCTGCTACACTCATGGGTCAAGAAGAGCTCTGTGCAATGCCATTAACTACATCCGACATTGAGAAGCTTCATGCAGACCAAATTGCTTTCTCATAAATGGTGTTTGGTGTTCCTCCTTCTCTCTTTGAGCACATAAAATTATGTAAATCTGCCAAAGAGATTTGGGATAAACTTCAAGACCTGTTCGAAGGGTCTGAGAACATGAAAGATAAGCATTTGACATCAGTTGTAAACGACTTTGACACCTTCACTACAACTCATGGTGAATTTGTAGCCTCTGCATCAAATCGGTACTGAATCGTTGTGAACAACATGACAACATATGGTGTAGTACGAACTCCACTCGAGTACAATCTCAAGTTTATCAACAGCCTTAGAAAAGGATGGGAAAATCTTAGGTCATGTCTTCAGAGTAATGGATCTCTGAAGAAACCGAAGCTCTATCAGTTGTTTGATGAACTACAAGGTCATGAATCCAACGTTGCTCAAACGTTATGAGAACTCTCAGGAGGTCCTTTCGCTTTAATAAGCTCTATCAATCCACTGATTTCGAAGCCATTTTTTCGGATCCTTTTGGAGTAATCCCACCTATTCCACCTATTCAACCTACTCGACCCACTCCATCTGTTGCACCTATTCCTCTAATTCCAAACTATTCGTATGATGTAGAACTTGATCCAGAAGTTGGTGATTCCAAACTTCGTTTCCAGCAAGAGTTTGCACTTCTATCTATGAAATACAAACGTCCTTGGAATCCAAATCAAAAACCACCTTAGAATCGATTTCAAGCTCCTCACCACAACAATCCTCAACCTTACCCCAAACCCATTGAAAATCCACATGCATATCAACCCAATATTCCAAATCATCCCTCAAAACCTCAGGAAGTTCCAAAAATCATTCAAACCCAAGATTGTGTGTCACAAATATGGTCTATGAAACCACGTTGAAAAGGACTGTTTGGCTGATATTCCTCAAAAACCAAAAGTGAAAGATTCTGCCTACTATACACGTAGAGCACAAGAACTCGCAGAAAGTGAAAAAGCTTTTGTTACCATGGTTTCAAGGAATGTTGATGGGTATTGGTCGTCCGTAGACGAGGGTGAAAAAAAATCTGCAAGGAATTTGTGTCTAATGGCTAAAAAATCAGTTAAATGTGATGAAGGTTATTGGTCTTCTGGTTCTAAAAATGATGATGATGATGATGCTGAGCCAAACTACTGCTACATGGAAACAAATGACCCACCTGGACGAAGCATCATCCAGTAGGTAAAATCCATGATCACTGATAATAATTTTGATTTAACTGTTTGTGAACCTTATCTAACTCAAATTCAATTAGATATGACAGTTATTCATAAAGCCTATGAGTCTGCCATAGAAGTTAGTGAAAAGTTGGATAGTGAGTAGACTCATCGTAGATTACGTTTTGAAGACCGCAAGCTTAAGATTGAATCATTAGAGATAGAAATTTTAACGGCTAAGGATGAATGTATTATTTTGAAAGACAAATATGAAATTACTTTCAGTAAAAGAAGCACCTTAGTTACTGATAATCAACGTCTTAATGATAAAATTGATGATTTGCATAACTCTATTGATTTTCTTGAAGCTAATGAAAGGATGACACTTAATTTTTGTCACCCCTGGTCTAAAGCACGTGGTCTCGGAAGCGAGTTTCTGAAACCCATTGCTCGTCCCTTGAAGGAACTTCAAAATCTAACGTTTATGGGAGACATTATGAACCATACTTATTCGGATACCCCTGTTTCGCCATTGTCGTACCTAATGGGTTTTCAGCATTCTAACACTCCTATGGTGTACATGCAACCCTAGAAACCTTGGATCTATGTTTGACTAAGATACATGCAAATAATTATTTTTCCAAGGTTCTTATCCTAACTAGCATGGAATAGGATACTTGAATCAAATAAAACTAGTAGAATTACTTACCTTGTAGTAGTAGTTGATTGCTTGGAGTTTGAGAGCCTAGCACCAATAATGTGGATGCCTCAAATGGAAGTCACAAATCACCACAAACTTGGAAACTTGAGAGAATAGTCACAAACTTCTTGAAATCGGCCCTCTTAGTTTACACACATCAACTAGTGCAATTTCAAGAACCAAGGCCTCCTTTATATAGTGTGGTGGATTAGGGTTACATCCATGTAAACCCTAATACCCATGTCTTTTCATTTCCATGAGATCCATGGGTTAAAGCTCCATGGAGTATCCATGGACTTTCCATGCAAGCCTAGCCCATTCCAAATAAGCATTAGCCCACACTATATAAATACAAGAGCCCATATTTAATTAGTCATACTTTTGATCTCTAAATTAATTCTAAATTAATTATAGATCAACACTAATTAAATAATATGATTTTATATCAATATATTAGAACTTATAATATATTAATAAATCATAAATTATACTATTCTCAAAAGATTATCCGTAAATTGTTCGGGTGAAGTGCAACCCAAATGGACCATGCCGGGTTGGGTCAAGTACATACCAAATATAGTTATGGACTTAGACACTATATCCAACAGTACCTTCATGAGAATTCAGACAAATATCAATCTATGATTCCTGATTTCAAACCTATCACTGTTAATGTCCTGATTCCACGTCTCTTCCACCTCTGATATCCCTGGACCTGAATCAGTATTCAGAATCCTTACCTAACACAGGTTGTACTAGAGTTTATTTTCCGAAATCTGGTCCTCCGAACAATTATGTTATTGAGGAATCATTCGTGAGACAAACGGACATGACTCAGACCAATCCAATTCATTTTTGGTGTCTCTTGATAGTGATGTAGAACTTAAGAGTGATGATGACATCTCGTCTAAATCTCGTGTCTCCAGTTCCAAGGTGATCTCAAAATCGACTCTAGTGGCAGTTAAGCCTCGTTTCAACAATTCGTTGATTGGAAAAACTTCTAAGTCATCATCTGACTCTCGGAAGAAACCCTGGCTAAACAAGAAAGACATTGTTCATCCAAAGATCGAAGATAGAAAAGCTCTTGAAAAAGAAACTAGGTCTAGGCAATATTCTAGGTTTCTGAAAAAATCTGAAAAGAAAGTGTCTCAAACAGTTAGTCCAACTACTAGGAAGCACAATACTTTCATTTATGTTAGGATCCTTAAGAGGCCATCTAATCCTGTCAGCTCGGATGTTCAGAACACATCTGTCAATTGTTGTGTTAAAAATGCAATTGTTGAGACCTCATCTAAGAGAACCGGCTCTCCTCGAATGGTTTCCTTTTCTGTGTTTATTGCTACCTCGGATGGCATGATTTTTAAACCTAAATAACTTTCAAAACCTAATGTGCCTTCAAATGCAACAAACAAAGAAAAAGATGCTCAGAATACTATTGCTCAAAAACCTTCTAAAGATTTGAAACAAAAGTTTGAATGGAAAGTGAAAAGTCTGAAAGCACAACTACAACACCTGTGAAAACAGTTCTTCCAGCAATATCTAGGAAAACTGTCCCTCCAAGGAAAGCAGTGCCCAAACAGCCAATGGTTGAATATGACTTTTGGATAAATGAAAAGACCTTGACATTCTGCATCTTTCCAAAAGATTCTCGAAAAAAGCCTTCCGAGATACTAACTACTCAGAAATCACAAACCAAGTCCAAATCCCATGTTAAAGTCCCTAAATCTAACTCGGAGCCTAAAAACTCCAAAACTCATTGAGTTTGCATGCATTCTGTGCTTCAGACCAAGATACAATATGGTATATTGATAGTGCTTGTCCCATGCACATGATTGGGCATAAATAATTTATGCGTGATCTGAAGCTCGCTTCAAATTCTGGTTACGTTACTTATGGAAACAATTTGAATTCTCAAATTCGAGGTTATGGTGTCTTGACCAATGGAAATTTATATGTTTATAAAGTGGCATATGTTGCTGATCTCAAGCACAATCTGATCAGTGTGGCTCAACTCACTAATGCTAACCGAAGAGTTGAGTTCTGTAAGAAGCATAAATGCGTTATGATAAAAAACCGGAAAGAATGTCTTATCAAATTAAATCACATCAAAAATGTATCCTTTAGACATCAACATGATCATAGGAAAGCCTCAACTTTGTCTTATTTTAAAGGTTGTTCCTGACGTAAGTTGGCTATGGCATCAGAGGCTCCCTCATCTCAACTTCTGATACATGAATGATCAGGTTTCTGGTGAAATGGTTCGAGGTCTGCCACTCCTCAAATTTGATAACAATCATCTCTGCACTACTTGTGAATGTGGGAAACAATCAAAGAAAGGTCATCCTGTGATCATTAAAAAGTCCATTTCGGAACCATTGGAACTTCTTCATATCGATCTGTGTGGACCATCCACAGTAGAAATTCTACATCACAAAAAGTATATTATTGTGATTGTTGATGACTACACAAGGTTCACTTGGGTTTTCTTCCTTAGGCTGAAGTCTGTAACAGCCTCTGAACTCATAAATTTCATCAAAGGAATTGAAGTGCTTGTCAAACTTCCTATTCGAAGAATCCGAAGTGACAATGGATCTGAGTTTACAAATTCCACCATTGAGAAGTTTCTCATCGACAAAGGCATCGATTACAATTTATATTCTCCCTACACTCCTCAGCAAAACAGTGTGGTTGAAAGAAGAAATTGAACTCTTGTTGAAGCCGCTCGATCGATTTTGAACTTTGCAAACCTTCCTCCTTATCTTTGGGCTGAAGCTGTCTTCACTGCCTGCTTCACTCAAAATCAAAGCATCATCAATCGTCGTCTCAACATGACAACGTATGAAGAAATGAATGGTCGAAGGCCGAGTATCTATTTCTTACACATTTTTAGATGTAGATGCTTGATCAAAAACAACCATGATCAACTCACCAAGTTTCAACCAAAATCCGATGAAGCAATCTTTCTGGGATACTTAGTCAAGTCTAAAGTTTTCAAAGTTCTGAATTGTAGAACTCATGTAATTGAAGAAAGTTTTGATATCACTTTTGATGATAATTTTGTTCAGAATTCAGATCCTACTCATGTTACAACACAATCATGGAGTCTGATGCTCTACCTCTTGGGTCTTCGAATCATCAAATTATCTATGAAGTTGATTTTGAAAGTCTTTTCGGACCAATAGAGATTGCTCTTGATTCATAATCTCAAGCAAGACCTTCCTCAACTGACGCTCCAGTTTCTCAAAATGTCTCTGGTCCAACCCCAACCTTTCCTCCAGTTGATTCCGATCCATTTCAACCTTCTCAGATTGAGGGGGAGAATAGTCATCCAACCCTCGAATCAAATGTTGACGGATTTCAAGATGCAGGAGATTAATTTGTTGAATTTGATCTCATTCCGAGCAACAATGAAGATGATACCATCTTTTTTGACTTTCCGAACGACGACGACGTTGGCATATTCGGTTTAGAAGTTCAGGGGACCTTCATCCTCAAATTCAAATTGTTTAGGGGAGCAACATAACCCCATTGTTGATATCGGATCATTAGCTGCACAAGAACTTTCGAGATTGCATATATGGACAAAGGATCATCCTCCCAATCAAGTTATTAGAAATCTTAATGCTGGAGTTCAAACTCGCTCTGCTACTAACATTCAAAATGAGTGTCACTTCTCGACATTCATATCAATAGTTGAACCCAAATCCATCAAAGAATCGTTAGAACATTCTGATCGGATTACAGCCATGCAAGAAGAGCTAGCAGAATTTGACAGAAATCAAGTGTGGACTCTTGTCCCTCCTCCTCAGGATCACTTTATTGTTGGTACATGATGGGTTTTTGGAAATAAACTCGACGACGCCTGAGTCATTATTAGAAACAAAGAGATATTGGTAGCCAAAGTATTTACTTAGATCGAAGGACTCGACTATGACGAGACATTTGCTCATGTAGCTCGTCTTGAAGTTATCTGAATCTTTCTCGCTTATGCTACTCATAAAGGCTTCAAAGTTTACCAAATGGACGTCAAAAGTGCCTTTCTCAATGGTGAAATTGACATTGAAGTGTATCTTCAACAATCTCCTAGGTTTGTAAATCTTTCGTATTCGAACTACTATTACAAACTTCAAAAAGATGTTCATGGCCTCAAGCAAGCTCCACACACCTGGTACGAGACACTCATTGATTTTCTAAAGCGTTCTGGTTTTCAAAGAGGAATTCTTGATCCTTCATTATTCCAAAGGTCGAATGGAAACCATCTCATTTATTTCAAATATATTTTGACCACACCATATTTGGATCAACTAATCCGACGATGGTTGCTGATTTTGCAAAGCTAATGGTTAGTCGATTGCAGATGAGTATGAATCGTGAATTAAGCTTCTTCCTCGGACTGCAAGTTAAACAAACCAACAAAGGAATCTTCATTCATCAAGAGAAGTACATTTCTGAACTTCTGAAGAAATATTCTACGGACACTTGTGCCTCTGCAATGGTTCAAATGGGTTTTAGACACAATATCTTCTCGGACCCATCATGTGTTGTTGTTGATCAAAAGAAGTATAGGGGAATGACTGGATCACTACTGTACCTCACTCCAAGTTGTTCGGACGTTATGTTTACTACATGTCTATGTGCTAGATTCCAGGTTAATCCGAAGATGTCTCATCTTCTGGCCGTCAAGCAAATCTTCCGATATCTCAAAGGAACTATGCACCTCGGAATTTGGTACGCTGAAAATGAAGGTTTCCTTCTTCAAGCCTATTCCGACTCAAACTATGGAGGACTTTAACTTGATAGAAAAATCACTTCTGGTGGTTGTCAATTTCTGGGTGGAAGATTGATTAGCTGATCATCCAAGAAACATAACTGTATTTCTCTTTCAACAACTGAAGCAAAATACATTGCTATTGCAAGCTGTACCTCGCAAGTATGGATGAAATCTCAGCTTTTGGACTATGGTTATTGATTTCAATAGATTCCTATCTTGACTCTCAAAGTGCAATTGCTATCTCTCACTATCCAATTCAACACTCCATGACCAAGAACATTGATATTCAGTACCATTTTATTAAAGATCATGTTCTAAAAGGTAACATTGAGCTCCTTTTTGTTCCATCTGATGATGAAATTGCTGATGTCTTTACTAAGGCATTATATGAAACCAAATTTAATGGTTTTCTGAACAAAATGGGAATGATGATGCGTGATCCTCAATTCTTCCATGAAGTTTGCACTATCTAATGGAAACTTTAGAGAGTTCAATAATTTCGAACTAAAACATTTTCTCCTCGGAATTTTTTCTCCTCGAAAAATAAAGGATTATTATATGTCTTTTTGTCTAAACTTTCCTCTAGTCTTAAGTTTTTCAGCTCTCCTCATCATGTGAAGCTTAGTCCGATATATGTAACACCCATAAAAGTGTCAAGAAATTTAAGCTTTTCAAAACAAACCCAATTTCACAAATTGTTTACAAACATAGTTTTCAAAACATTTTCAACATCAGAGTGTCCCACAATCATGAGTCATAAACTAGAGGATGTGTACGGTCACGCCTTCGCCTTCCCGTGGTCATCCGAAGTACCTGAAACTTAACCCAAAGTTGTAAGCCACCGCTTAGTGAGATCCCCAAAGTACCAACACACAAACATATAACATATGCAATAACAGCATGTTGGGTCCAATCAACCATCGGGTTGGAATACCCCCAGGTCCAATCAACCATCAGGTTGGAATACCAATATACTATGGGTCCAGTCAACCATCGGGTTGGAATACCCTAGGCCCAATCAACCATCGGGGTGGAATGCCAATCTACAATGGGTCCTGTCATCCTCGGGATGGAATACCCTTGGGCCCAATCAACCATCGGGTTGGAATGCCCCCCCGGTCAGTTGGGTCATGCACATAGCAGTAAAGCCTCAACCACCAACAAATATGTGCACATATAACAGATAATCATATAAACAATCTATAGACAGCCATGCAGATCTACTGATCACTAAGCATAACATTATCCTATATACCAGGATACCGATCTAACAGATCTTTACATCACGATAATATAAAATCATATAACAGGATATCAAATCCAAAGGGCCGGCCTTGGTGCCTTCGACCCGCAAGTATAGTGAGGAAAACTCACCTCACGGTCTGAACACTAGCCGATGAGGTCCTGACTCCGAATCTGAGCTCAATCCGACACCTAATCGTCAAAATGACCAAATCTCAAACATAACCCAAATTACCAAAATACCCCTTTGGGTCATACTAGGTCAAATGGTCAAAAGTCAAACGGTCAAAAAAGTCAACCCAAACCGAGTACGCCCAGTGTGCTCGGCTCGTACGCCCCGTGTACTCGCGTTCCAGATCAGGGCTTCCCTTGGTGTACGCCCAACGTAAATCCTATTACGCCCAACATACATGGTGGTTTTCCAACTTCCACTTAAGGGATTAATTCAAAAAGCCACAATGTCCAAACCTCAGTCTTAGCCCCAAAATTCATTCCAAAGCATAAGGTTTCCAACTTTATGGCACTACATGTCTAAATCAAAACCAACAACAAAACTCTAACTTCTCTTAACCATTTAAGCTCTTAATGACATGCATGGGGACACTTATGGGACTAAGATCATATTTTTATGACTTTACACCTGAAAAAACGTCCAAAGGACAACCCAAATGTCCTATACTATGTCATGCACAAGAAAGTCATTATTTTTGGACAAAAGCTCATAATATCAACATGCAAGTTAGATCTATAAAATAAGCCATCAATGTGGGAACTTTTTACCCTATAGAGATGGAGAATGATGCAAGACTTCTAGATCCAAGGTTTCCTTAGCTTCCAAGCTTCACCACAACCTTCTTCTTCCTTTGGAACACACCAAAACACACTCAAAAAGCAATAGATGGGCTAGGGTTTTTCAAGAAACGTTCTTGGTAATGGAGTTTGGAAATGAGGTGAGGGTATGGGACTTAAGGATGATTATATAGGGTCAAGACCCTCAAAATTAGGGTTTGGACATTCTGTGCGTACGCCCTGCATATGAGATGTATGCCCAGCATACTAGGGTCCACC
Organism: Lactuca virosa; assembly: GCF_052849685.1. Classification (NCBI taxonomy): domain Eukaryota; kingdom Viridiplantae; phylum Streptophyta; class Magnoliopsida; order Asterales; family Asteraceae; genus Lactuca; species Lactuca virosa. Next base: position 4,611,266 of record NC_136432.1, on the reverse strand, counting down.
CTAGCACGCTCAACGTACACTTCATATGCCCAGCATATCCACCTCGAGTCTAATATATACCACAATGCCAAAAAGGGCCAAACTTGCAATCTTTTCAACTCCAGGGGTGAAATGAAATATTACTCAAACATAGTACTAAAATTGAAATTACCTTGACATCGGGTTGTTACAATTCTCTCCCACTTGATCTAGACTTCTTCCTCTAAGTCTGGCGTGGCGAATAACTCAGGATAATGCTCCCACATCTCTGCCTCTGACTCCCAGGTCCACTCGGAGCCTCTCCGATGTTGACACTGTACCTTTACCAGAGCTATCTCCTTGTTGTGCAAGACCTTCATATTTCTTTCTAGAATAGCTACCGTCCTCTCGACATAGTTCAAGCGCTCATCGACCTGAATATCATCCAACGGTATCACTACCTCGCTGTCTAACACACACATTCGCAACTGAGAGACATGGAAAATGTTGTGGATCTGACTGAGCTTGCTCAGAGAATCCAACATGTCGAGACCTTCATGAGCACCATATCGCAGACCTGAAACTCCAACTCTGATCGACGTCGGTCGACATAACTCTTCTGCCGACTCTGAACGGTATGTAGTCTCTGCCTGATCTGTTGGATAAGCTTCGTGGTCTAAAGGACTACTTCGGTCCTTCCCATAACCTGATGACCAACCTCTCCCCAACAAACCGAGGTACAACATCTCTAATCATACAAGAGCTCAAAAGGCAGAGAACCAATGTTGGAGTGATAACTATTATGGTAGGAGAACTCCACAAGGGGTAGATAGGAATCCCAACTCCCACCAAAATCAATAACAAAGGCCCACAAAATATCCTCCAGGGTTTGTATAGTCTGCTCACTCTGGCCGTTAGTCTGCAGATGATATGCAGTGCTGAAATGTAATCTCGTGTCCAGTTCCTCGTGGAACTTCTGCCAGAATCGGGAAGTGTACCGAACATCTCGGTCCGAAACAATGGATACCGGGACCCCATGGCTAGCAACGATCTCCCAGACATAAACATCGGCCAACTTTTCGGTCGAAGAACTCTCCAGGATAGCAAAAAAGTGGGCACTCTTGGTCAATTGATTCACGATGACCCATATAGCATCAAAACCCTTTGCCGTCTTTGGCAACTTGGTGATAAAATACATGGTGATCTGCTCCCATTTCCACATAGGAACCTCCAGAGGCTGCAGCTTGCCATGCGGCCTTTGATGCTCGACCTTGACCATCTTGCAGGTCAGGCACCTCTCGACATACCAGGCTATCTCTCTCATCATACACGACAACCAGTAACTAAATCTCAAATCCCGATACATCTTGGTGGCTCGCGGGTATATAGAAAAGCGAGACTTATGAGCCTCCTCTAACAGAATCTGCCTGATCCACCATAAACTGGAACCCAAAATCGACCACACCGGGTCAACAACCCGCGACTATCCGTGACAAATCTATCTATCTCACCCCTGATCCGTTTCTATTTCCAGTTCTCCTTCTTGGCTCCCTCCACCTGAACCTCTATGATCAATCCCAAAAGCAAAGAATCAACGGATATCCTCATACACATCTCCCCAACCGAAGATCCAGCCGACTTGCGGCTCAGGGCATTCGCTACCCCATTCGTTTTACTCGGATGGTATAGGATCTCGCAGTCATAATCCTTGACCACGTCTAGCCACCTGCACTGCCTCATTTCAGGTTCGACTGATCCATCAGATATCTCAAACTCTTGTGATTCGTGTGGAGAGTATAACGGACCCCATATAGATAATGTCTCCAAATCTTGAGGGAAAGAACCACTGCCCCCAACTCCAAGTCATGCGTGGGATATCTCCTCTCATGCGGCTTCAGCTGCCGCGAAGCATAAGCAATCACTCGTCCTATCTGCATGAGGACCGCCCCCAAACCGGTGATGGATGCATCATAGAATACCACAAACTCCTTGACCCCCTCCGGGAGGGTCAATATCGGGGCCTCACATAACCTCTGCCGAAGATTCTAAAACGATGACTGCTGCTCAAGGCCTCATCGGAAATCCACCCCCTTCCTTGTCAGACAAGTGATGGGTACCGCAATCCTGGAGAAGTCCTACATGAATCTCCGATAGTACCCTGCCAAACCCAAGAAACTCCTGATCTTTGAGGGAGATTTTGGAACCTCCCACTACATCACAGCCTCGATCTTGGCCGAATCGACCAAAATCCCATCGTGGTTAATGAGGTGCCCCAGGAACTGGACCTCTCGTAACCAAAACTCGCACTTCGAGAACTTGGAATAAATTCGTTCTCACCTCAAAACCATTAGAAGCTCTCGAAGGTGATCCTCATGCTGCTCTCTAGTCTTGGAATACACCAAGATATCACCAATAAATACAATGACATATCGGTCGGGTATCAGCCTGCATACCTGATTCACTAAATCCATAAACACAACTTGCGCATTGGTGAACCCAAATGGCATCACTAGGAACTCTTAATTCCCATAACGAGTCCGGAACACGGTCTTCTCCACGTCCTCCTCTCGCACTCTCACCTGATGATACCCAGACCTCAGATCTATCTTGGAGAACCAAGATGCACCCTGAAACTAATCAAAGAGGTCATCAATCCAAGGAAGGGGATAACGATTCTTCATCGTTAACTTGTTCAACTCCTGATAATCAATGTACATCCGGTGCGAACCATCCTTCTTTTTGACGAACAGTATCACCGCTCTCCACAGAGAACTGCTTGCCTAGCAGCTCCTGAAGCTGAGATGACAAATCCTGAATCTCAGACGGTGCCAAGCGGTACGACGCCTTGGAAATCCGGGCCACACCTGGCACAAGGTCAATCCTGAACTCAGCATGCCTCTCAGGAGGCACACCGGGTAACTCCTCTGGAAAAACATCAGCAAACACCCTGAAAACTGGAACCTCTGAAACTGAAGTTTGTTCCCCTACCTGAGTGTCAACCACATAAGCCAAATAACATGCACAACCGTGCTGAATATACTGTCAAGCCCTGGCTTCCAAACAAAACCCTGAACCAACCATGGTGTCCTCTCCATAGATAACCAATTCTCCCCCACTTGGGGTTTGAACTACCACTCGTTGTCCCTTACAGTTAATCATGGCACCAAACCTGCTCAAACAGTCCATACCCACTATCATGCATACATCCCCCATGGGGATAGGGATCAGGTCAATCAGATAAGGTACCCCAAAGATCTCCAATATACAACCCTGATAAACTACGGATGTAGAAACCCCGTGTTCGTTGGCGATAGAAACCCGCAACGGACACTCTAACACCCAAATAGACATATCAAACTCCATACTGAATGATCGAGATAGAAAGGACTGACTAGCACCCGAGTCAAATAATACAAGAGCAGGCACAAAGTTCACTAAGAACGTACCTATTAGGAGCATAAAATTGAGAATAACATAAAACATAATCAACAAAATAATAAATAGAAACATACCGGTCACGACGTCTGGTGCCAACCTGGACTCCTCTGCCGTGAGCTGGAAAGCGCAACCCCGAGCCCTCGGGGGCTCCGTCCTGCCCTAACTCCCATCCGTGATCCTCAAAGTAGCCGGCACTGGAGCCTGCTCTGGCCTAGCAGCAAGCAAGGGGAACTGGGCCTTCATATGAACCACCTGATCACAATGATAATAAAGTCTGATGCCGGAAACTGGAATCTGCTGCCGAAAGTCCCTCGCAATGTGGACGTACTTGCCACATTTGTGGCATCCCGAAGAAGATCTACAAGCTCCATCATGAACCTTTCCGCACTTCCCATGTAACATCCCAAAATTTAAGACCAAAAATTTCATTTTAGATTTAACAATTCATAAAACAAATTATAGAAAACATCATCGAGTTATCTCATTTCATAAAAACCATAGATCATGTGTCTCAAAAGCATGTCATAAGATAATAATAATGTCAGAGTACAAATCCCAAGAATCTCATATGCGGAAAATCATGTATGTGTAATGCGCTGCTTGTACTGACTCCTTTCCCTTTGAAGAAGAAGGACCTGAAACAAAACTAAAAACTATAAGCACAAAGCTTAGTGAGTTCCCCTATATACCACATACGATACAATAAACATACTGTCTAACATATCCGGGTACTGGACTACCCCTTCGGTCTCTTTCAACCGGTAACTGCCTAGCATATCAGGGTGCTGGCCTACCCCTTCGGTCCTGTCGACCGGTACCTCGCATAGCATCTCAGGGTGCTGGCCTACCCCTTCGGTCCTTTCGACCGGTACCTCGCCTAGCATATCAGGGTGCTGACCTACCCCTTTGGACCTTTCGACCGGTACTCGGGACTATTTCACCCCCTACTTCTACCACATAACATCCTAGTACATAAACACATAAGTCATATGCTGCCTAGCATATCAGGGTGTTGGCCTAAACCTTCGGTCCTTTCGACCGGTATTGGGGCCTATCCTACCCCTCCTACCACTATCACATAATATCATAGCATACTAGAACATAAAGCGTAATAAATAGTGGCATACCAGATAATTGTCACAAAGACAATCATCTCTACAATAACACTTACTAGTGGGCTGGCATTGGTGTCTTCGACCCACTTCTATTGGAAGGTAACTCACCTCAATGTCGTGAAGTAGCTGAACTGTCCTCGGCTCTGGAATCAACTCTCCTCAAACTCCTACACATAAAATCTCCTTAATTACTCTTTCATACTCATAACCCCTTTAAGGGTCAACTCTGGTCAAAGTCCAAGACAAAGTCAACCTTATGGTCAAAGTCAACGTACTGGTCAAAGTCAACATCATGGTTGACTCAACTCGCCGAGTTGGACCCTCAACTCGTCGAGTTCCATGATCCATAAAAACCCTGAAATCTCGATCCAACTCGTCGATTTCTTTCATGAACTCGTCAAGTTCCTCCTCATAACATAGTCGGGACATTTCACTCACAACTCGTCGGGTTTCTCCTTGAACTAGTTGAGTTCCTCAATCTTCATAACCCAAAACCATGTCCAACTCGCTGAGTCATCTCCTAGATTCAACGAGTTTTCTCAGTAACATAAAAGGTTGGGGGACCACGACCCAACTCGTCGAGTTGTATGAACAACTTGTCGAGTCCCCCATAGTCTAAATCCATTCAGTCGCTTCCAGTCGAGTTCAATGCTTCCAATTAATATATCGGGTCCCCTAGGACTAAGTTACCATGTAAATTTTCTAACTTTACGTTCATGCATGGTGTCGTGAAGCTAAAAACACCAAAACTAAGCTATATAAGAGATCTAGGGCATGGGGAAGGGCCAAGGCTTGATAAAGCTGGCAACTTTAAGCCTCATAAGCTCATAAGTTCCTAGATCTAAAGTCAAAACCTCATGATACACTCAAATCCCGAAAATGACTTCAATATGGCCCAAAACTAACAAAATACAACCCTAAATGAAGATCTAAGCAATAGAAAGCCAAGGTATAAACTTTATACCTCCAATGAGTCAGAAAATGCAGCTGAACCTCTGGATCTACTGGCTTCCTATTGAATCCTCAAGCCTCTCCTTCCTTCTCAAGTTTCACAATCACAAGGAACACACAAAAATGGCTCAAAAACACTCAAAGGTGGATTAGGGTTTCGTGGCTAGGGTTTGGGGTGATAAAGGCTGCAAAAGAGGCCAACCTTTCGAGGTTAAGGTGTTTAAATAAGGTGAAAAACCCTGAATTAGGGTTTCACTCTGGCATCCCTACTCGTCGAGTTGAGGCTCTCAACTCGTCGAGTAGACTTCAAGTCCCGCGTCCAAATTCCATTACTACTCGACGAGTTTGGGGCCTCCAACTCCTCGAGTTCCTGTACAAAAGTGAATAAATTGGTTTGAGTTACTTATCGGGAACCAGGCATTACAAATCTCCCCCACTTATTTTAGACTTCGTCCTCGAAGTCTGCTACATCTGGGAATAGCTCTGGGTAGTGCTCCCTCATTTCGTCCTCCGGCTCCCAAGTCCATTCCGAGCCCTTGCGGTGTTGCAATTGCACCTTCACTAACTCAACCCTCTTGTTCCTCAGATTATTCGTCTTCCTGTCGAGGATGGCTACCGGTCGCTCGATGTAGTTCAGGTTGTCATCCACCTGAATATCCTCTAGAGGCACCACTGCAAAGTCATCTACTAAGCACTTCCGCAGTTGGGAGACATGAAAGGTGTTGTGGATCTGACTAAGCTCGACTGGCAGATCCAGCCTATACACCACCTTGCCCACTCGGGCTATAACCCTGAAAGGACCAATGTACCTGGGGCCTAACTTGCCCTGATTCCCGAACTGGATGACACCTTTCCAAGGTAACACCTTCAGGAGGACCATATCTCCTACCTGAAACTCCAGGTCTGAACGGCGCTTGTCGGCTTAACTTTTCTGCTGACTTTGAGCAGTCTAAAGCCTGATCCGGACCTGCTGGATCCTCTCCGTCGTCTTGAGTACCACTTCGGTACTCCCCATGACCCTCTGTCCAACCTCACCCCAGCATATCGGGGTTCTGCACTTCCTCCCATAAAGCATCTCAAAGGGAGGACGGTCGATGCTCGCGTGGTAGCTATTATTGTAGGAAAACTCTGCCAATGGAAGGTAGGTATCCCTGATACAACCGAAATCTAATACGCATGCTCGCAACATGTCCTCTAAGGATCTGGATGGTTTGCTTACTCTGACCTTCCCTCTGGGGGTGAAAAGTTGTGCTAAAATGCAGACGAGTACCCAACTCGTCATGAAATTTCTTCCATAATCTGGAAGTAAATCACACGTCTTGTTCAGAAATCACGGAAACTGGCACCCCGTGTCGAGCTACTATTTCCTTGATGTAGATGTCGGCCAGCTTCTCGGCCTAAATACTCTCCTGGATCGGGATGAAATGGGCACTCTTGGTCAATCGATCCATGATGACCCAAATCGAATCCACTCCCCGTGCGGTCCTGGGAAGCTTCGTGATGAAATCCATAGTAATATCCTCCCATTTCCACACAGGGATATCCAATGGTTGCATCTTTTCGTGAGGTCTCTCGTGCTCGGCCTTGACATTCCTGCAGGTCAAGCACCTCTCAACGTACCAGGCTACATCCCGCTTCATGCAGGGCCACCAGTAATCAGGACAAAGATCTCTATACATCTTCGTCGCCCCGGAATGAATGGAAAATATGGACTTGTACGCCTCCTCCATCAGGATCTAGTGCACACCACCTGTATACGGAACCCACACTCTGTAGTGTAGTGTCAACAACCCGTTTCTATCATAGTCGAAGGAGGAAATCTGGCTCACTATACGCTCACTCTTCCGGTGTTCCTCCTTCATTGCCTCCTGTTGGGCCTCCCGGATCTTCTCCAGAAGCGGAGTCACTACTGTCATCCTCAGACAGATGTCTTTGATCAGGGTTGCGAATGCCTTGTGTCTAAGTGCATCGGCCACAACATTGGCCTTCCCCGGGTGGTAGAGGATCTCACAGTCGTAACCCTTCGCCACATCTAGCCACTGACGCTGCCTCATGTTCCGATTCGGCTAATCCATGAGGTACCTCAAGCTCTTGTGGTCTGTGTAAATGGTACATCGGACCCTATAGAGGTAATGTCACCAAATCTTAAGGGCAAAGACAACCACCCCCCAACTCCAGGTCGTGCGCCGGGTAGTTTTCCTCGTGAGGCTTCAGATGCCTCGAGGCCTAGGCGATGACGTGCCCTCTCTGCATCAACACTGCGCCCAAACCCAAAATGGATGCATCACAATATACTACAAAATCCTCCACGCCCTCTGGCAGGGCTAAGATCGGTGCCTCGCACAACCTATGCCTCAATGTCTCGAATGTCACCTGCTGCTCAGGCCCCCAGCGAAATACAATAGCCTTCTTCGTCAGCCGGGTCAAAGGTACTGCTATCTTGGAGAAGTCATGTATGAATCTCCGGTAATAGCCTGGTAAGCCGAGGAAACTCCGAATCTCAGATGGAGACTTCGGGACCTCCCATCTCATCACAGCCTCCACTTTGGTCAGGTCAACCAAAATACTGTTCTGGTTGACAATGTGCCCCAGAAACTACACCTTGCGCAACCAGAAATCGCACTTGGAGAACTTGGCGTACAAGCTCTCCATCCTCAAGGTATCCAACACCTCCCACAAGTGCTCCTCGTGCTGCTCCTACTTCTTGGAGTAAACCAAAATGTCATCAATAAAGACTATCACAAACCGATCCAGCATCGGTTGTCATATGCGGTTCATGAGGTCTATGAACGCGGATGGGAATTGGTGAGCCCAAAGGGCATCACCACGAACTCGTAGTGACCATAGCGAGTCCGGAAAGCAGTCTTCTGTACATCCTCATCTCTGACTCGCATCTGGTGATAGCCTGAATGCAAATCTATCTTGAAAAACCAAGATGCCCCCTGTAGCTGGTCGAAGAGATCATCAATCCTCGGGAGTGGGTAGCAGTTCTTCATCATTACCTTGTTCACCCCCTGGTAATCTCTGCACATCCGATGCGACCCGTCCTTCTTCTTCACAAACAGGACCGGGGATCCCCATGGCGAACTGCTCAGCTTAATGAATCTCTTGTCTAACAGCTCATGCAGCTGTTTAGATAACTCCTGCATTTTAGGAGGAGCCAACCGATATGGTGCCTTGGCTATCGAAGCCACACCAGGGACTAGGTTGATCCTGGACTCCACCTGTCTCTCCGGAGGTATCCCAGGCAACTCCTCTGGGAATACGTCCGGGTAGTCTCACACCACTGGCACATCTCTCACGGTCGCCTCACCTGCCTCCTGGGTATCCATGACGTAGGCGACATAACTTGCGCAACCCTGCTGAAGGTAGCGCCTAGCCCTTGCTGCCGACACAAAGCTGGTCCGTGTTGCGGCCTCTCGCCCTGAATCACCAGCTCTCCCCCACTTGGGGTCCTGAAACGTACCAACTGCTACGCACAGTCGATCACCGCCCCCATTAGGGCTCAGCCAATCCATGCCGATGATAACATTTTTCCCACGCAACGGGATGGGAACCAAATCCACGAGATAATGCTCGTCATATAACCTCAAAACGCAATCTCTGCAAACCTCTGATGCCCGGACAGATCGGTCGTCAGCAATCTCGACCTCTAAGGGACAATCCAACATCATCCAAGACTCATAAAACCTCTTGCTAAGTGCAAGTGAGACAAATGATCGGGTAGCCCCCGAGTCGAATAACGCCTGTACTGGGATACTGTTCACATGGAACGATCCTAAGCATAACACATAAAACATAGAACATAAATATCATAACCGAAATGCGATAAGAGTTAAGGGGAAGAAAACATACCCGTCACCACATCCGGTGCGGCACGCGCCTCCTCGGAGATCAGCTGGAAGGCTCGGATCCTCACCACTGGAGCATCTGTCTTGCCCTGTCGGCCATCCGTGATCTGCAGAGTCCCTGGAGCTGGCACTGCCATTGGCGCTCCTGATGTCAATCTCGGGCAGTTGGCCTTTTTATGGCCCTTCTGATTGCAATGGAAGCAAATCAGATCTGATGTCTGAAGGGTGGGGGAAGGGGTAGTACAATCCCTGCCAAAGTGCCTAAGCTTGCCGCACTTATAGCAGCCTGATGACCCTAGTCTACAAACTCCCTCATGTGTTTTGCCGCATTTCCTACAGCGACTCCGGCCCTGCTGGCCCTTCGACCTAGTGTCGGATCCCTTGGGTTTCTTCCCCTAAACCCCAGTCACCTGCCCATCATTCGCCTTCCTCCTTTCGACCGGTACCACGCCTGTCATCCTGTCGACCGGTACCTCGCCTAGCATATCAGGGTGCTGGCCTACCCCTTCGGTCCTTTCGACCGGTACCTCGCCTAGCATATCAGGGTGTTGGCCTACCCCTTTGGTCCTTTCGATCGGTACTCGGGACTATTTCACCCCCTACTTCTACCACATAACATCCTAGTCCATAAACACATACGTCATATACTGCCTAGCATATCAGGGTGCTGGCCTACCCTTTCGGTCCTTTCGACCGGTATTAGGGGCCTATCCTACCCCTCCTACCACTATCACATATTATCATAGCATACTAGCACATAAAGCATAACAGATAGTGGCATACTAGATAATTAACACAAAGATAATCATCTCTACTATAACACTTACTAGTGGGCCGGTATTGGTGCCTTCGACCCACTTCTACTGGAAGGTAACTCACATCAATGTCGTAAAGTAGTTGAACTGTCCTCGGCTCTGGAATCAACTCTCCTCAAACTCCTACACATAAAATCTCCTTAATTACTCTTTCATACTCATAACCCTTTTAGAGGGTCAACTCTGGTCAAAGTCCAAGACAAAGTCAACCTTCAGGTCAAAGTCAACGTACTGGTCAAAGTCAACATCCTAGTTGACTCAACTCGCCGAGTTGGACCCTCAACTCGTCGAGTTCCATGATCCATAAAAACCTTGGAAATCTCGATCCAACTCGTCGAGTTCTTTCATGAACTAGTCGAGTTCCTCCTCATAACATAGTCTGGACATTTCACTCACAAATCACCGAGTTCCTCCTTGAACTCGTCGAGTTCCTCAATCTTCATAACCCAAAACCATGGCCAACTTACTGAGTCATCTCCTAGACTCAACGAGTTTGCCAGTAACATAAAAGGTTGGGGGACGACGCCCCAACTCGCCGAGTTGTATGAACAACTCGTCGAGTCCCCCATAGTCTAAACCCATTCAGTCGCTTCCAGTCGAGTTCAATGCTTCCAATTCATATATTTGCTCCCCTAGGACTAAGTTACCATGTAAATTTGCTAACTTTGTGTTCATGCATGGTGTCGTGAAGCTAAAAACACCAAAACTAAGCTATATAAAAGATCTAGGGCATGGGGAAGGGCCAAGGCTTAATAAAGCTGGCAACTTTAAGCCTCATAAGCTCATAAGTGCCTAGATCTGAAGTCAAAACCTCACGATACACTCAAATCCCGAAAATGACTTCAATATGGCCCAAAAGTAACAAAATACAACCCTAAATGAAGATCTAAGCAATAGAAATCCAATGTGTAAACTTTATACCTCCAATGAGTCAGAAATGCAGCTCAACCTCCAGATCTACTGGTTTCCTCTTGAATCCTCAAGCCTCTCCTTCCTTCTCAAGATTCACAATCACAAGGAACACACAACAATGGCTCAAAAAAACTCAGAGGTGGATTAGGGTTTTATGGCTATGGTTTGGGGTGATGGAGGCTGCAAATGAGGCCAACCTTTGGAGGTTAAGGTGTTTAAATATGGTGCAAAACCCTGAAATTAGGGTTTCACTCTGGCAGCCCAACTCGTCGAGTTGATGCTCTTAACTCATCGAGTAGACTTCAAGTCCCGCGTCCAAATTCCATTCCTACTCGACGAGTTTGGGGCCTCCAACTCCTCGAGTTCATGTACAAAAATGAATAAACTGGTTTGAATTACATACCAGGAACCGGGCGTTACATCCCACAAGTGCGTCCCCTATGACTCCCATATCTAGTATCACCTGCCCTGAACTGCTTCGGCGCAGGCTGCGACTGCATCAGGGCGGTTCTCTGCTCCCTTGTCTGAAGCTCCATCTCAATCTCATGCCTCCCGACGGCCTCCTGTAACTGCAACAATGAACAATAACTCTGAGTGGATACAAACTTCTTGATGTCCGTCTTCAGCATGTTCAAATAACGGATCATATGAGCTTGCTCAGAAGAAGTAAACTTAGGACAAAACATGGCCCTCTCCGTGAACATATTGGTGATCTTCGTCACCGACTCAATCCTCTATCTCAAGTCCAAATACTCCTTGGGCCAACCTCTCATGCTCCAACAGTTGAACATATCTAGGATGGAACATCTCCGAGAACAGCTCCCAAGTCACTGCAGTCCTCTACTCAAGAGAATATGAGCTTGTAACAAGTCTCCACCAATCCTTAGCTCCGGACCTAAGAAGATTCAGAGCGCACCTGACCTTCTGGTCAGCTGGGAAAGAGCAAGTGAAGAAGCATCCCTCAATGTCAGATAGCCACCTCATGGCTATGATCGGATCCTAAACTCCATCAAATTTGGGGCTTCGTATTATGGAAGTCCTGATACTGAAAGGCTCTCCCAGCACCAATCCCTGCAGCCACAATGGCTGTGGTGGCTGTAGCAGCAACAATCTCAGACAAAGCAGCATAGTGCTCATCAAAGTACTCCACCACGATGGTCTTAATATACCCAAACATCTCTGGTAACTGTTCCCGAAAGAGGGAAACAACATCCTCCTGCATGATCTCCCTCACTCGCTCCTCAGTCAAAGCTGACCTCTCCTAGCCACCAGCTCCAGATCCTGACCCGGATCCCGCCTCAAACCGTCTCGTCATCACCATACTGAAAATAAACCAAGAAGATATCAGATAAAACACATATCATACCAAGTAACCAACTCCCAACAAATCCCTCGGGGTTGTGACTTCGCTACTACGCGTACGAGTCCTGTGCTTCCAGTAGTACGAGTCCATACTACCTTTCACACCTACCCGTATTTGTCTCAGAGGTTCATCACAAAAACCCTAACAATACACACTAGCATACACATACACTCAATCCTTACTTCCTAGAGGAAGGCTAAACATTACGAAACTGGCTGACTGACCCCACACAACATATCCATGAAACTTCCACCAACCCTGCAACACTCGTGTATGTTAATCATACATAACATTGGACCCTATAGACAATAGAGTACCTGATTCTACCCTAAGACCTTCATCAAACAAGAACAGGAAATAAGGCTAAACCAAACATTCTCAGGCTATAAAAGCTTAGTTATGTACAACTATGATTCACACACTAAGCAACTACAGTAATGATGTTAATTTCGTGTAAGGAAAACCCCTAGGATATCAGACATCATATATTCAGGCAATTCTATCATGCAATTGTTGATGATCTAGGCTATCACTAGCATGTTTTTCTAACATATCATAATATCAAATAACAGTGTGGTAATTTGGGGTCTACTTACTGGCTCCGACTAATCGTACACATCGCATCCTCTTTGATTATTTTGAAAACAATTTGAAAATCATTTTTAAAAATATTTTCCTTAGTTTGAGATTGGATTCACATGATTGTTCCTCCAATTCACTCAAACCAAGGCTCTGATACCAACTTGTAACACCCATAAAAATCACAAGAAATTTAAGCTTTAAAAAAACCCCCAATTTCACAAATTGTTTACAAACATAGTTTTCAAAACATTTCAACATCATAGTCTCCCCAAAATCATGAGTCATAAACAAGCGGATGTGTACGTTTATGCCTTCGCCTTCCCGCGGTCATCCGTAGTACCTGAAACATAACCCAAAGCTGTAAGCCAACGCTTAGTGAGATCCCCCAAAGTACCAACACACAAACAGATAGCATATACAATAACAATATATCAGGTCCAATCAACCATATGCTTTGAATACCCCCAATCCCAATCAACCATCAGGTTAGAATGCCAATATATTATGGGTCCAGTCAACCATCAGGTTGGAATACCCAAGGCCCAATCAACCATCGGGTTGGAATGCCAATATACAACGGGTCCTGTTATCCTTGGATGGAATACCCTTCGGCCCAATCAACCATCGGGTTGAAATGCCCCCCAGTCTGTTAGCTCATGCACATAGCAGTAAAGCCTCAACCACCAACAAATATGTGCACATATAACAGATAATCATATAAACAATCTACAGACAGTCAGACAGATCTACTGATCACTATGCATAGCATTATCCTATATACGAGGATACCGATCTAACAGATCACTACAGCACGATAACATGCTATCACATAACGGGATATCAAATCCAAAGGGCTAACCTTGGTGCCTTCGAACCGCAAGTACAGTGAGGAAAACTCACCTCACGGTCTGAACACTAGCTGATGAGGTCCTGACTCCGAATCTCAGATCAATCCGACACCTAATCATCAAAATGACCAAATCTCAAACACAATCCGAATTACCCAAAATACCCCTTTGGGTCACACTAGGTCAAATGGTCAAAAGTCAAACGGTCAAAAAAGTCAACCCCGACCGAGTACGCCTAGTGTGCTCGGCTCGTACGCCCCGCGTACTCGCGTTCGAGATCGGGGCTTCCTATGGCGCATGCCCAGCGTACATGGTGGTTTTCCAACTTCCACTTGAGGGCTTAATTCATTAAGCCAGAACGTCCAAACCTTAGTCTTAGCCCCAAATTTCATTCCAAACCATAAAGTTTCCAACTTTATGGTTCTACGTGTCTAAATCAAACCCAACAACAAAACCCTAACTTCTCTTAACCATTTAAGCTCTTTATGACATGCATGGGGTCAACTATGGGACCAAGATCATATTTTTATGACGTTAGACCTGGGAAAACGTCCAAAAGGACAGCCCAAATGTCCTCTAGTATGTCATGCACAAGAAAGTCATTATTTTGGGACAAAAGCTCATAATATCAACATGCAAGCTAGATCTATCAAATAAGCCATCAAGGTGGGAACTTTTTACCCTCTGGAGATGGAGAATGATGCAAGAGTTCTAGATCCAAGCTTGCCTTAGCTTCCAAGCTTCACCACCACCTTCTTCTTCCTTTAGAACACACCAAAACACACTTAAAAAGCAATATAGGGGCTAGGGTTTTGCAAGAAACGTTCTAGGTAATGGAGGCTGGAAATAAGGTGAGAGGATGGGACTTAAGGATTATTATATATGGCCAAGACCCTAAAAATTAGGGTTTGGACATTCTGTACGTACACCCTTCGTACGAGATGTACGCCCATCGTAGTAGGGTCCGCCCTAGTACGCTCAGCGTACCCGCCTCGAGTCCAATATTTACCATAATGCCACAAAGGGACAAACTTGCAATATTTTGAACTTCAGGGGGTCAAATGCCATATTACTCAAACATAGGACTAAAATTGAAATTACCTTGACATCGGGGTGTTACAATATAGTTACACCAGAAATCCTGAAATATTTTCATCTCGGAATATTTCACCTCGAAATGATATCTCTGAAGTACACCCCAAAATTCAAGTGCAAAATGGTAATGTGATTTCATCACTTATCTCCTTTTGAGATCTGTTCCTTCAGCTCTCGGAACTTTAACTCTCTTTCAAAACTTGTCCTCTAAGATCTTCATGTATTTTTACCTCTGATATTCAGTTTAAGATTGTGCAATCTCAAACTCTATATCATGTACTAATGATGTGTTCAAATTCTTTTCGAAGTATCTTATGAACTCCCATCTCGAAATCTGATTGTTCCGAGATTCTCAACAATAAATGAATTTTGAGGTTATCATTAAAGTTTTTTTCGAAACGTTTTTCATAAATTTATTAACGGTTTCTTTATTTATGATTATCCTCTTAATTCTCAATAACCACACTTTGGAATACGTTCCAATAAAGTATTGAGTGTTTTCTGAATTGAATCGACGGTTACCCTTTTTGAATGAACAAACATCCCATCTCTTACTATTGACTATCACTTAGGAAGATATTTTGGGCTATGCATTAAATGCAACTCGTTTAGGTTTTTATGGTGTCATCATTTCATTCTTCTACCCGATCCAAAACATCCAACATATATAACGATTTTGAATCCTAACTGTTCCCACGTTTCACTTTGGCTATCGTCCTCTTAGATTTTTCCTCTGTACTCTGTTTCTCGAAAATTTTCAAAAACCTCTACAATGGCTTCCACTCCTTCTGAAACTGCTCCCAAAACTTCCAAACCTGCAAACAAGAAGAAATCATCAAAGGGGTCAGCATCGTCCTCATCCACTGAGTTCATTCTTAGAGATACAACCCAATTGTTTTCTCTCAATCCCATGGATTATGATGAATCCGTATGCATCATGATCGAGTTCATCTCCTGCCATCCTATCACCGTTCCTCTCACCAAAATCCCTAACCCTAATTTTCCTCTTTGACTTCTTCACAAAGCTTTTGAACGAGTGAAGATCGAAAAAGATGTTCTTGAAACGAAGATCATTAACGACAAGATTATACTGGTTCACAAGGCTACCTTCCTCAAATCTATAGGAATTGCAGAAAACCCTAAAGGTTTTATTGTGTAAGAACCAACGTCTGAAGAGTTTCATTCGTTTTTGACCCAAACCGGGTACAATGGCGAGTTTAAGGCAAAGGAATTCAAGAAATCAAACGTTCGTGGCCTTTGGACTATCTTGATGCACCAGATTCTTCGAGGTGTATCCGACAAACATGGTGGTACAGACACCATGATCAAAGACTGGCTCTACATAGTTTACAACATCTTCACCGAAAGAGCTAATGTTGTTGATCTACCGGAGGTGCTATGGTAAGTTTCAGAAGTTTGCAGTCAAGAGGAATCCGAACGAAGTTTCGAGTCTGAGATTCTGGGCTCTGACGCTACAGTATCTATACTCCGAGAGACATGAAGCCATCCCACTCAATTCGGACATCGAAGAGGTATACTGCTCTTTCAAAGCTATTAAGACTTATAGGTTACCGAATCAATCTGCCTTTTGACCTATTAGACGTCTAACCGAACATATTTTGTCCATTAATCCATCCAACTCACCACATCTCAAACATCATCTTGAGATCTCAGTTGTGTTAGACCCAACACAACCTGCCCCGATCTCGGATGAAACCGCCTCGGATGAGAAAAATCCACCACCTCTGGAGGACACATTAAGCAGATTGCCAAGCGTAAGGCATCTCCTCTTAAAGTACGAACCAAAAAGAGAACCAAAGATGGTGAATCCTCTCAATAGGATTCACAAATCGGCATTCGATCTGACTCTGGATCTCAGCCTACCCCACCCGGCCACTCTTCCGAAGTACCCTTCGGAGTTTCAAAATCACTTGCACATATACACAGGGAGTCTGCTCATAATCTACCCCCCATCTTCTCAAAAAGATGGTGCAGGTATTGAACAAAGTCCCTTGAAACCCCCTAGTACGCACTCATGAGTCATTTCGGAAATCCCCCTCTTTTCTTTACAAGCACAACTAGGGCCCCCTGTCTATTATTCCAAGCTTTCCGAAGCTGGAGTAGTCCCTCCTACTTCGAAATCCACAACCGGTATGATACCTGCTCCAGGAAAAGGACGATCGGTTATTTTGACAACGATTGGTCAGATTTTGTTGACAGGCCTCACACAAGACATTCGGAACTCACCAGAGAACAAGTTGAATACACGCTCATTTCTATGACTCAACGAGATCTCCGAAGTCGTCTTCCTTTCACCTTACCATTAAATGAAGAAACAGATCAGGAGCTTCAACCATTCATCAACTCTTTGCAAAAGTCTCTGAGTACCGAGGATCCAATTCTTGACAACACTGAAGATGATCTTTCCGAGAGATCATGTTTGAAGATGATAACACTTCAGTTGGTGTTGTTCTGAGCCCCACTACTTTCAATCTTCTGCAGAAACCCTCTTCCTCAAAACCACATTATGATTTCGGTCTCTCCTCCTCTTCCGAGGAATCTGAAGAAGAAGAAGAACTTGAAGGAAACAAGCACTCCTTTCCTCCTCCTGAAGATACCTTGGAAGATGATCAAGATAACAAAGCTCAAGGTACTCTAGTTGATGATTCCAAGCCCTCAGAACCAAATGATGATGACAATGAAGATGATAAAAATCTGAAAGTTCCACCGAGGACATAGGATCCTCCGATGAGAACGTTGCTGATCCTTTTTCCCTGTTGGAACTCCGAGATAACATTGCCTCTGCCAACTCCAAAGCTGATAAACTTGATCTAAAAGTCATAGGACTTGATACGAAACTTGATCAGAAAGCTAAAAATATTGATTCCAAGCTCGAGCACATCCTCAGCTCTCTTTCCGAGATCCATGTCGCTGCTCCCTCAGAACTTGACCGAGCCAATCAGATAGACCAACTCATTTCACTTCATCTCAAGCGCACTATCGAAGAAGTTGAGCAAAAGTACAATGACAGTCTTGAACATCACATCTCTACCACCACCATCATGCTTAAAATCCATGACGATATGATTAACTCTACCAATGAACTCATCAAGCATACTCATGTTCGTCATGAGAAACATATTCAACGAATTGAGAAGGAGATCCGTCAAAAAGATGGCATAAACATGGTTATTCAAGAGGTGCTCATCAAGCTTATCTGTTCAACCTGGAATATTGTGGATGTTCTGAACCACAAATTCGATGAGATGCTTGTTATTCTTGATGAAACGTTTGCCAACCTCAAAGCTCAAGCTCCTACAGCTGAGGCATATGACGCACTCACCAAGCAGCTCAATACAAGTTTTCAACGAGTGTTTGAAAGATTGGAAGAAATCAAGTCTGAGTCTGTACTTAAATCGGAGACAGGGCCTTCCCATGCAAGAGGGGAAGAAATAAGAACGATTGAATGGAAACCCATCTCGAACTATGTGCTCCGAGATGAATCTACTGATGAGGAAGTTGTGGAAATTGAAGTTATGGAAACTGAAGAGGTTAAAGATGATGCAGATTTGGCTGAAAATGTGATTTTAGGACTTCAACCCATTAGGGAACAACCTGTCAAATTCCTTTCGGAAGCAGAGAAGATGAAACAGTCATTGGTTTCTTGGCCATCATCGTTAGCAGAAGTGTACAAACGGAGTTAAGACATGGCGAAGCTCAAAACCAATATGACAATTGATGCATTCTCAGTCCATGCTTCGTCCAATTCCTGCTTCGAGGATCGCTCAAATTGATGAAGGTTCTCCCACCCGGAGACTTGATGAAATCGCTAAAGAGCCTCTAATTCCTCCTCCATCCGAACTATTCATCACAAGATTTGGTCGTTAAATCATCTCTTCCATTTCCGACAAAGGTGACAAATTCAAACACAAAGGCAAAAAGATAGAGACAAGTTCAGACAACCCAATGAAGTCATTTAAAAAGTATGAGGGCTGGTCCCAGGAACAAATTGATCAAGCTTTGGAAGAAAGCATCCAGATTCAAGCTTTTAAAGATAGCCCAAATACGATGTTGGGCATTTCTCCTCTCTCCCGAGAAGGATTCATTTATGATATACATTGCATGACCTTCATGTATTTTGATCTTCCAACTCAAGATGTTGATCAACTAGACTTGCCAATCTCTCCACATGAACGCTTCTACATCAAGTTTGCACCTCTGCATCCAAATGACGATCCTCAAACTATCATCCGAACTGAGCATGAGAGATTGAGCACTTTTTATTCTACCAACGCATGACCCCAAAAGGAAGTGCGGTCTCGAAAAAGAATCACCAAGATAGTTGGTCATGGTAGAAAAGTCCAGAGCAAGTTTAAACTTGATTGTCTCCTATATAGATACTATATTTCTCGGCACAAAGAATCTACCATCACAATCACTGATGCAGACTTTCCTTCGATAAATCAAAATGACATTCTTGTCATTGTTGCTCATCTCCGAGATCGTCAATCAAATCATTCAAGCATTGGAGCCTACAACTCAGCTATCTGCTTCCTGAAGGACTACATCACTGAATTATGTAGATCAGATGTAGAGTTTGCTCATCTTTTTGGAACAGAAAATTATTAGCCAAAATTACTACTGAACTTCCTGAAGCTTAGATTTTAGCTGAAGGACCCATATAAGAACCAGAGCTTCGTTACATCTACCTCAAGAAGAAGACCAATCAAAAGACATTTTTCAAGTGCTAGACAAACATTTTGTTCCTACCAAGATTCTCCAAAAGTTCATCTCCAATGCGGCCAAAGGTGATTCTTCCGAACATGTGAAAAAGAAATTTATTGAGCATCTCAAATGGTACATCGAGGTCCAAATCTGGCTTCAAAGTGCTTATCTATTTGTGTTTGATGAAGCTAAGTGTTGATTCAAAATATTGCTAATGTCACTTAGGGGGAGATTGTTGATACATGAAAAGTGACTCCTTAGCAATCTGAAGTGAAGCCAATTCCGAAATAAAAAGTGTTCCGAGATGATGCTGATTCTGAAGTAAAGATCTGTCCGAGACACATCCTTTTGTTACTTGCTTTATGAGTCTGTAATGTGCATTAAATGTTCCTAGTACTAGTTTTTCTCTTAGTAGTTGTTTTATTGTACAGTACATGGGATAAGATCAATAGATGCGACTTTGTCAGTCTGTTGATCTTCAGTTGTCTTTTTGTTCATGCACTTTTGCAGATTTGTCTTATTTTCCATTCCTTTTCTATTTAAGGAATTGTAACTCTAGTGTTACATACATGAGTGCAACATTATCTTTCACATCAATTCCAAGAACTATTAAGTCAAATAACTCTCTTTTACATTATTATCATTCTTTATTTACTTTACATTGTTCATACTTATTATTAATATCTTGAACACTTTGTTGAACATCTCTATTCCGAGAGAAGATTGGTTTACCAGACTTGACTCGATCTTCATTAGCAGAAGACATTGATCTTAAGTTAATTCAAGGTTTGAGTTTTCAAACCTTGCCCGCACAGATCGTTCTTGCATTTACAGTCGGCATTGGTGCCTTCGACCCACAAGTACAGTGAGGAGAAACTCACCTTAATCGAAGAACTAGAAAACACTGTGACACGCTCCCTTTTTGCACCTCTTTCTCCCACGATCCCTCTATCACCAAATCATGGAAGAATCTTAATCAACATCCCAAATCCTTCAGGTTTGACCCAAGGTCAAACTTGTCAAAAAGTCAACGGTCAACGGTCAACGAACGTCAATAGTCAACAAACCCTCACGATGTGACCATCTATGGATCACGTCGTGAGCCATTACATGACAAAATAGTTGTATCACATAATCCTCATGACGTGATAGGCATATCCTCACGTCGTGAGGTCAGGCTGAATGCCATTTTGATCCATAAACTTGTTAATCCATTAAAACACTAATTCATCTTTTCTAGGAGGCTTCCTAACACCCCAAGGATCATAAAAATCGATGCCTTAAGGTCTTGTATGTCCAGTACAAGAATTGATCTCAAACTAGGCCATTCATGAAGAAAAAGGAGATCAATTCTCAAGCATGAACTCAAACATCACCCAAACTTCAGATCCATAACATATAATCACCATGGGACCCTAAGGACCCATCAAGTTGCTAACTTTATGGAGTCCCAACCAAGGTTCTAAATGGCATGAGGCGTGACGTGGTGGCAAGCCCAAGCCTCAAGCTTTACGAGCCATGATGAGCCATGACGTTTTTCAAGCATGACGTAAGGCGACGATTTTGTATTAATTTATAATTATATTACCATAAAAATATAAATTTAAATCAAATATAAATAGTTTTTAAAAGTGTTATATCAATAACTAATAACAAAAAGTTCACAAAAAACACAATACTTGTATCCCCGATTAGCAAAGACATAACAAAGAGCAATAAAACGTGCCTCAAATGAAAAAACACGAGCCATAACACGCCGTAACGCACCATGGCATGTCATATCATGCCTTGTCACGCTCCACACCTAACAACAATGTTATGAGGCTTTGCGTAACGGCGAAGTCGCGCCTCACGCCATGGCACACCTTGGCGCGCGCCATGGCGCCACTCTAACTCTTATGGCCATGGATAAACATGCATAAAACCTTAGATCTAGCAACAAGGAAACAAAATGCTTGAATCTTGGTTACTCACAATGGTCCATAGGTATTGCTAAAGGTTGAAAATGGAACTTCCAAGCTGAATCTATGCTTCAATGGTGATATCTTCTTCTTCAAACCACCAAAACTCCACCAAAAGATCAAGAATCACAAGGAAAGGCTAGGGTTAGGGTTTTTATGCTTAGGGATGAAGGAGGCTATTTTGGAACCCTAAAATGAAGTTTATGGGGTTTAAATACGAATGAAACCCTAAAAGATCATGGGCTTGAGCTGCAGCGCATCTTACGTCGTGAGCTCCTATTGCTCACGGCGTGAGCTCAACATAATTCAACATATTCATTTAATCACTCCTCACGTCATGACCCCTATATGGTCACGTCGTGAACCTTGGTTTTACCTAAAAACCATGCCTTTGACTCCTTGAAGTCCTAAATCGATCCGATCTGGAAACCGGGTGTTACACCAAGTTTTTTGGTAAACAGCCCACGACCGTCGAATTGCCAAGGAAATGAGTCGTTGGTTATCCAGGATTGCATTCACAACTCTTTAATTCATAGAGTATACGTCGATATAGGCAGCTCAGTCGATATAATATACAAGCATTGCTTTAAACAATTTCCCGAGGAACGGAGAGCAAATCTCCACCCAATGGCGGGAAACAGGGTTCACGGGGCATATAATATGGCCAATTAGGATAATACAATTGCCTCTATAACCATATGGTAACGATGCCAGAAGAAATAAAATCATCCTTGCTAGAGTTCGTAGTAGTGCAACACCCGACAGAACACAACATTATCCTGGGAAGGACAGTCCTGTTTCACTTTCAGGCCATATCATCCACAGTTCACGGGGTAGTCAAGTTCAATAACTGGAAGTCCCAATGATTGTAATGGAAGAAAGTCGTGTGAAGCATTGGTGCTACCAATTTATGGAAGTCACCGAGATCACAAGAGAAACGAAGCGAAAGCAGGAAGACATGACAAAAGAAAAGGAAATAATCAACAGTAATTATCCCGAGCAGGAAACAAAAATAGGAGTAGAGCTACCCTCGGACATACAGCAAAAGCTAATATGGCTGTTGAAAAAGTAAAATCACGTGTTTTCTTGGACAGCCGCGAACATGGTGGGGATAGACAAAAAGCAAATCGAGCATGGGCTCAACATACAACTAGGGGCAAGCATAATAAAACATAAAAATCATGGCCAAGTAGGAGAACGGAACAAAACAATCAATCTGGAGGTAGCAAAGCCTGTAGATGCGAAAATATTACGTGAAGCCTTTTTCCCCGTATGGATAGCCAATCGAGTTATGGTCAAAAATAGTGATGGGAGCTGGAGAATGTGCATAGATATTCAGACCTAAATAAGGCTTTAAATGGATGTGTTTTATCGATGCATATAAGGGATACCATCAGGTGTTAATGAAGAAAGAGAATGAAGAGAAAACGACATTCTATACCGACCATGGGACATTTTGCTACACAAACATCCCCTTTGGACATAAGAATGCCAGAGCTACCTACCAGCGCCTCGTCGGCAAAGTGTTCAATGATGAAATCGGTAGAAACATATAGGTATACATAGATGACATTGTGATAAAAAGCCTACACATGTCTTAAAGATATCGAAGAAACACTTAAAACCGTGGAGAAGGTACGCATGAAATTAAACCCAACAAAATGCACATTCGGTGTACAGGATGGGAAATTCTTGGGATATTATGTAACGAAAGAAGGAATCCAGCCAAGCCTAGAGAAAGTTTTTGAATTACTAGACACAACGGAGCCAACGAGTTTAAAGGAAATGTAGGCTCTGAACGTGAAAATCCTAGCCCTGGGACATTTCATCGCACGATCAACCGACAAAGCAATGCCATTGTTCCAAACATTAAAAGGACGTGTTGAAAAGCGTAATTTCCGGTGGACCCCCGATGTGGAAGGCGCTCTTCAATAATTGAAAAAGGCTCTTCGACAGTTCCAATCTTGTAAAGCCCCATCCCAGGAGAAACCTTGTCGATATACCTATCTGCAACAATAGATGCAATCTCGGTTGTGTGGACGGTCGAAAGACATAATAAACAATTACATATATACTTCATTATTAGGACGCTACAAGGGGCAGAATTGAATTACCCCATGGTCAAGAAAGTGGTACTGGCACTAGTATATGCTGCTAGGTGATTGCGTCACTACTTCCATGCCCATCGGATAAAGGTCTTGACGATGTAACCCCTCAAAAGCATTTTGCTGAAACCTGAGAAGTCCGGAAGATTAATAAAATGGGCCATTGAAGTGGGGGAGAACGGCATAGAGTATCAACTCAGAAAAAGTATAAAGGTTCAGGCTCTAGCAGACTTCTTAACAGAAGTACCATACAAAGAATGCAACCCAATCGCCATGCGACCAAGAGAGAACGACACAACCCTGACCAACGACCCTATATGGATATTGCACACTGATGGGGCTGCAAGCAAAGAATGATCGGGGGAGGGGTTTATACTTACTAATCCCGAAGGAAATGAGATAATGTATGCATTACAATTTGCTTTCAAAGCCACCAACAACAAATCTGAGTACGAGGTATTGCAGACAGGGTTAAGGCTGGCCTGCAAAATGGGAGTGAAAAACTTAAGATTCATGACCGACTCGATGCTGGTCACGAACCAAGTAAATGGAGTGTGTGATACAAAGAACACTAGAATAAAGAAATACACGACATCAGTAAGCTATATGGCGGTATCATTTGAAAGTGTAAAAATAGAACAAATCAAGATAAGTGCAAACAGGCAGGCAGACGTATTGAAAAATTTGGAAACTACAACATACATCCACTTGTCAAAAAGGTATTGGTGGAAATACTCAGCACTCGAAGCATAGATGAAATGCAGGTTAACTTCGTCACAATAGGAGATAAAGGATGGATGGCTCCCATGTACAATTACTTACTTCATAAATTGTTTCCAAGCAATCCAAATGAAGAACTCAAGGTAAAGATCAAGGAACCATAATTTATCATCAAAGATGGATAGGTATATAGAAGAGGATACTTGATGTCATGGTTAAGATGCATAATGGCAGCAGAGGGAGCAAGTATCATCAAAGAAGTACATAAATTTGAAGCGGGAGCACACGAAGGTGCAAGAGCCCTAACTGGCAAAATATTGCGTATGGGTTTCTATTGGCTGAATATGCAAAAAGAACTAGAGGAAATTACAAGGAAGTGTGTGGAATGTCAAACTTTCTCTCCAGTACATCGGTTACCATCCACACCGCTTATGAGTATTTTTAGCCCTTGGCTATTTCATCAAGGAGGAATTTACATTGTGGGTCCATTCCCAGAAGCCCCAGGAAGGGTAAAATTCTTGATAATCGTTATCGACTATTTTACAAAATGTATTGAGGTGGAGCCAGTAGCAACCATTACAAGAAGATCCATGATCAAGTTTATGTGAAAAAACATCCTAACACGCTTTGGAATGCCAAAAACCTTAATTAGCGATAATGGACTGCAATTTGCTGAAAATTCGTTTCGAGGATGGTGTTAAGATAGACATATCGAACATCACTTCACCTCAGTGGCTCACCCGAAGGGGAATGGGCAAACATAGGTGTCCAATAAACCATTGGTAAATGGAATAAAGAAACGATTATGTAAAGCCAAATAAAATTGGGTTAAGGAGCTCCCTAGCGTATTATGGTCCTATCGTACAACTCCACGAACCATCACGAAGGAAACACCTTTCAACCTTGGATTTGGTACAGAAGCAGTAATGCCACCATAATTACGTATATGATCGATTCGTATGACATGATTCAATAAAGAAGAGTCTGATAGGGACCTTCGACATAACCTAAATCTTCTCGATGAGAAAAGGGAGAGAGCTCAATTGAACCAAGTGATATACAAATACCACGTCAAGAACTACTATAACAAACACATGAAAGGGCGAGACGTGAAAGTTGGAGATTTGGTTTTAAGGGCGAACGAGGTCAGTCACAGTGAGCCAATAGGAAAGTTGGGCCGCACATGGGAAGGGCCGTATAGAGTAACCACAGCACACCATAACGGCTCCTACGAGTTGGAGACCATGGAAGGACTAGCAATACCCCATACTTGGCACATTCAACATGTGAAAAAGTTTTTTATATAAAAAAATATATTGGGGTGGGGGGTGGGGGGCGAATGAGGCATTACATTAGAGGAAATCAAAATTCAGAGGTGTCGTTTTCTTTGTAATATGTTTTAAGCATTACTTGAGTTAAAAACACCCATGGCTGATTACCTTGGGCAGTCGCTTTTTGTGTTTAGTCTACAATTCATTCTTTTCGTCCTTATTATAGTTCAAAGGATTATAACCTTTACCAAATAGAGTTTCATGGTTCACATACTCAGCTTTTCATGGCAACAAGTAGTTTAGCCCTGCTTAGTCCCGGTTCAAAGGATTATAACCTTTACCTAAGAGAGTTGCATGGTTCAAATACTCAACTCTGCATGGCAACAGGCAGTTTAGCCATGCATAGTCCCCGTTCAATGGATTATAACCTTTACCAAAGAGAGTTGCATGGTTCAAATACTCGACTCTGCATGACAGCAAGCAATTTAGCTTGCTTAGTCCCGGTTCAAAGGAATATAACATTTACTAAAGAGAGTTGCATGGTTCAAATACTCAACTCTTCACGGCAACAGTCAGTTTACCCTGTCTAGTTCTGGTTCACACGATTATAACCTTTACCAAAGAGAGTTGCATGGTTCAAATACTCAACTCTGCATGACAGCATGCAGTTTAGCCCTGCCTAGTCCTGGTTCAAAGGATTATAACCTTTACCAAATAGATTTGGATGGTTCAAATACCCAACTCTACATGGCAGTAGGCGTCTTAGCCTTCCTTGACTTGGTTTCAAGGACTAAGGTCTTTATTTGAAAAGTCACACGGCGATACAACCCAACCACCTCCTTTTCTTTAAAAGAAAAGAAGATAGGAAAAGAAAGGAAATGGTCATATTAACAAAGAACAAAGAACCTAATAGCGATAGAGCTAGAGAAATTGACACATCAAACAAAATCTTGTCTTAGTACATGAAGAAAAGAAACCATTGTTTAGTTACAATCCAAAACCTGGCATACCAAGGTCACGCAGGGCCGTAAAAAAAGAAAGAGTACTTTTTAATCATCACACTCATTCAGGGAAGCACAATAGGAACGATGTCCCAAAAACAAGAAATACTTCTCATTTACCTGTACCTCCATCTAGGCCAATAATCTTTTCAGTGCCACTGGGACCCGCTCCCCCACTATCATCATCCGCACAAAGTTGATGAAGGTTATTAATGTCCATAGATCCTAAATTCATGAGGGTGTTGTAATCATACGTGATGAATGATTCAATGGAATCCACCCTCTCTCCAGTGTGGCTGGAAGTAGAGTTAGCAACATGGGGATCAAATCTCCCAACAACAACTTCCTTACACAATGCCTCCCTCGCAGATTCTTCACCTGCAGCCCAACACATATGCTTGAACCGTCCAACACCCTGAAAAATTTCAGGAAGCTCAATAACCTTTTCCACAATCCTAACAACACCCTCCTTGATAAGCCAAACCAATTCGCTTCCAATTCGGGCCACTTCTGCTTCGCTGTCAAACAACAACTTATCCTTATCCAACAACTCTCTTTCTAGGATTTCCACTCGGATACTCAAACCTTTATTCTTCTTAAGAGTATTGTCGAGTTCCGCCTACAGATTAGCACACCGCTCCTCCAGGTTCATATTCTTGCCAACGATTAACTCCAACTGCTGATGAGAAGACTCAACCGCAGCCTCCAGTGAGGCCACATGCTGCTGTGTGCTCATTTCATTAGAACGAAGTTTGACTACCACACTCTTAAGGGGTATGATGTGCCGAGCTCCATTACGAATGAAGAAGGCGCTTTAGGCAGAATCAAAATCCACAAAGTCAACCGTCCGTTCATCCAAAAGGCCTCCAGTTCAGCAACATTTTCCTTAGGGAAGGCATGGTGAGAAAATTCCACAGTGACCTCTTGGCTGGAAATGCGGGATTCATCAGTAAGATTCCATTTGGGGGCAAAGATTTTGTTGGATGAATGATTTTTGCATTGAATACCAAAAATGTGATCATCATAGTCAGACATCTCTGAAGCAGCAAAAGATTTGGTTTGATTTGACAATGTACATTGCGCCGGAGTAGTTTCAGATGGATCCTTATCAACAGTGGGCTTCTTAGAGGCCCCTTGCACCCATTCAGACTGGTGAATGTCATCATCATGGATGTTTATAACTTCCTCACCAGAGGGTATCAGTGTGGCAACAAAACTAGTCGCAATTTTCCTATGACGAGAGCGGTCTGTAATGGATTTTACCTTCACAGCACTAGGAATACATTCCATACTCAACAACCATCTTATCCATAACTTATGAGACACAACACCGGTCAAGATTCCCTATTTGTTGTCTTCCACACATTCTGATCCTTCACGATTTCTGAGAGGGGGGGCTCGAGAGCAAGAATGCTAGACGGATTATCAGATGAGGGCGTGTCCCCGGTAGCAACCCAATGTGAAGGAGCAGAAATAGTGGGAGTGGGAGTGACAAGAGCCAACATCCATCTGGGAATAGGAAGGGCGTCATATAAAGTGACAAGGCGGAACTCCAAAACCCCCTTGAATTTCTTCCCAAGCACATCAGAAAAAGACAACACTCGTTCCTCCCCTACAATACAAACGCCATAATATTTTTTTAAAAACAGGGGAAGAAAAAGTGGGAGAAGAGATAGGTGTAAAATAAGAAACAAAAATCATACCCCCATTAACAACATAGAACTCAGGCACCTTCCGGCGGTAACGCCATTCAGTGAACAAGGAACAACAATGAAACTATTCAGTAACAACAATGAAACTCAAGGATATACTCAAGTAACTCTTCAGGAACAACAATGAAACTATTCAAAACATGAATGCTTTCTTGATCACAGGGAAAAATTTTGGGGGCGCTATTGCAAGTTGCCTAAGTACGAGAATGGGGACATCTAACTCGACACTCGTCAACCCAAAACCAGTGACCCTGTCATTTATTCGGACAGCTCTTCCCATCATCAATAAGGAAATGGGTGTTCTTGCTAGCATAGAAAGTGAACTTGTAACTAGTAGTAGTGAACCATAAAATATTCTTGAAAACCCAGATATTGGGAAGAAAACCTTGAGACCGATAAAGCATCTCAAAGGCCAAGATCTTGGTCATGACGTTATGAGTAAGCTCATATATGTTGACTCCATTTTTATGCAACACCTCATCCAGGACGTCGGTGGTTGGAAGCCTATAACTAGTGTCAAAGGTATTGACAAAAACGCAGACCTTCCCTAGAGGTGGTTCTATAAATGAAGCCCCATCCAAAGGAATCAGTATTCCATCCTCTGGCTGAAAGCCATATTTTTTGCGAAGAGCTTCAGCGTATTCTGGAGTTGGCATCACACCAAAAGCAGAAATCATGTTAATAGGGAGGGCCATCTTTAGAAAATACAGAACAAATACGAAGGATGAATATTGACTACAGAGAAATGGATGAAAGATGAAAAGGGCCAAGTATTTATGGAGAAGATCAGGAGGTAATTAAGAGCCTTGGAAAAGTAGACATATCTGTGGAAGTTAAAGTTGCTCGATGATTAATAAGGCGACACGTGTGACTTGGAGTCCAGAACATAATTGCTGATTGCGCTACGACATTAATACTAGACTTGGGGCTTGATAACATACCATATGCCTATTCGTCATGCGTGACTTTTGGATTATATAACAACCTGTTTCAAATCGTTTCAAAATTTGGAGCCGTGACCCAAAGAGAAAGTATCATAAGGCTCTTGGATTTGGGAAATAGAGGTTTAGACCCATTTGGATGTGGGTAATGTAGATTATATGATCCAAGGGTTCAGTTTGTCCTTTGGAGTCAATGGATAAAATGAGAAAAGTAATGTTCCAGACTTCTTTTATGAATTATGGATTTTATTTCGATGTGTTTTAAGTCAAAAGTAATTATATAGGTTTGTAGAGCTCCTCGATACCTTTCCTTGGATATAAAGATCATCGAAATCAGAGTTGAAACGAATAAGTTATGACCGTTTGAAGTTAGGACGGTTTGGGGTTAAGCCGCGTACGTTGGCGTACGGGGAAGTATGATGGGCGTACCAGGAGTATGTTGGGCGTACGCGATCAGTGCCCGAACCCTATTTTCATGGTTTGAGCCCTATTTAAGCTCCTTAACTTCCCAAAACCCATTACATTCTCATCCTCCACCTCTCCAACACCCTCCCATGAAAACCCTTTCCCTAGTTTGAGCCTTTTGAGAAAAAGAAAGTGATATTGAGTGCTTTGGAGTGTTCTTAGTTCATCTTAGAGAAGAAGGTGTTCTTTGGAGAAGTGTTGGTTGCATTGGAGCTTGTATATCCAGACTTTGTTCACCTTGATCTCTCTTCTATAGGTATAAAATTTGAATCTTGATTATGCATTTGTTAGATCCAACTACTATTTTGGATGTTATGAGCTTTTGGTCATTTTATTGCATAAAGTTTAGATCTTGAAAGTTTGTGACCTTGTTATGGATAAATTTGGAAACTTTATCCATCTAAACATCATTATGATTCAGATATGAAGGTTAAAGACTTGGACTTAATGGATTAAGTTGAAAAAGATGCACTTTTGGTCCCTTTGATACTTAAAGGCTAGATCTTGGTGGTTTGGACCATTCTAATGGATAAATGTAAGGTCCTGAAACGGGTCTTTACCAACGATCAAGCAACAAACAATCAATAGCAATCACAATGGAAGTAGAAGAAGTAAAGAAATCAAGCTTGCACACGTTTATTGCATAAAACGTCTGGTACAACTCGACAGAATAGACCGTGAACTCTATGGCATCAACAACCTTACAAAGACCTACAACTCCTCTATTTATACTAGACTTGGGTCGGAAACTGGGTTTACGGCCGTAAACAGGCTTACGGCCGTAAAGTCACACTTGGGCCGTAAACTGCTAAACAATCACCAAAAACACACTAAAGACTCATAATGAACTACTACAATGAAAGCCTAGACCAAACCATTAACTGGACCCTTCAATCTCCCCCTTGGTTTGGTGCTAGCTTGGACTCAGTTTTTATCAATCACCAGCACATCAGATTTTCCCATAGCTCCATTCCACATCTCCTTTTGGATAATTTCAGCAACCATTGCAGTGTATTCCTTAGCAGCAGACTCATAAAGATCTTCAGCCACCTTTATCTGATGATGAGAGAGTTGATGTATATCCCACCTACCAAACTGAAGCAGATCCCTCTTGTCATATAACCGAATACATCCATGTTCAAGTTTGATGACAGCAGAAGCTGTTGTTTCATCAAACACCCGGTATTGCATGGATTTGAGAGATCGATCGGGCTGATTCTGAAGGACAGGAATCTGCTTTACTTGAGCAGTAGCGGGCCACATCACTGACCAAAGAGGCTGATTTGTTTTAGGATCAATGACACTTGGGTAAATCTTGATGATAGACTCTGCAGTCTTCATTAAGGGAAAGCCCTTAGCCACTTGATCTTCCAAAAATGCCTTGAGCTGAGTCGCTTTGGGTTCATTTGATGGATTTGAGAAAGGAGCCTTAGACAACTCCGTAAGATCAACCCTAGTGAAGGAGTGAAAATCGTGAGCATCTTTGTACAGTTCAGTATTGCCACTCTTTCTTCTCACGATCCACATGTTCATAGTGTCATGGAATCCCCACGAAATGATCCCTGACCTATCACCATAAACGTCTCTAAAACGATTTCCTCCCAGATCCGTAAAGGTGATATTTGGTTGATCCCCGGGAGCGTTCTGATCCGAGCTCCATTTGAACAAAAATTGACCCTTTTCAGCAGACTTGGCTTGTTTGGCACGTTTTAAAGCCACTACATTTGGAGCCTGCGCCGGTTCTTTGTCAAATCGATCGACAATGGTAGTTGTTCTTGTGGGAGGTGGAACCACGGGAGCATCTTGATTGGGAAGATAGACCCTTGGCTCATCGACAGATGACTTGAATCTATCGCCAAGTTCTTCTTCCAGCTTCTTCTTTAAGTCATAATAGTTGGCGGTCAATAAGCCGAAATGCGTCTGAAGATCAGTTATTTGTTTCGCCTTCAGAGCTTTATCTTCTAGAAGTTCAGCAACGTGAATGTTGAGCTTAGCATTTTCAGTTTGAAGGTCTACAACCTTGATATCCAGCTCAATATTTTTCTGATCTAAATCAATATTTTTCTGATTCAGCGCATCGATCTCCTTCTGAAGTCCAAGTATTGAAGGATTCTCTTCTCCTGAGCTGCCATCCCTAATGGAAATTCCTTTGCTACGTGAGGGAGGCGTTGTGAATTGTTCTTCGGCCAAATGCCTGGCTAGCCTTATAGAAGCAGCATCATGGTCTGGCCTGGGAGGAGAGAAACCTGTGGGGAAGGAAGAGCCACCAGCTTCATAGAAGGTGATAGGGCCTTCACTGACTGGTTCAGATGAAACAATAACGGGAGTAGTTGTTGGTGGAGTTGTAAAGCTTTGAAATACACCCGAATCAGGAATTCCATGTCTTGGGTCTAGTCTTCGTCTCTTTGTTGGAGGTTGAGAGGCCTGTGTGGCCGTGTGATCACTTTCCAATGGCTCAGATGTAGGTAGAACAACATCAAGGGGAGGAGTCCCTGACACTGTTACCATAGGAGTTGCTATTTCCGCCGTTGGATTGGTAGGAGGAGGCGTGGCTTCGTGAACGTCTTCGTTTTCCCTTATCTCTGTTGCTGTATGAGCAACTTCATCGATATTGTCAAGTATTGTGTTGAGGATTTCACCAGTTATGAAGTCTTCATTACTACCAAAGTTGAGAGGGATCTCATCATTATCAAAACCGGTAAGATCAAGATCTTCATACATATCAGACTCTGTTCTGCCCTTTGAAGACTCCTCACTATAATCACTTTGAATATGAACATATGTCAGTTCATGTTCCTCAGCTACTTGAGCATCAGTAGTTGGAATTACTTCTTCTTCAGCACGATCTGACACTGTAATATCATCACCTTCTGAAATTACTCGCTCAGAAGAAGTGGGCTCAGATGACATTTTGTCTGACGTTCCATGAGATTCGGAGGATTCATCCATCTCAGCAAATTTTCCGAATTTCACTAGAGGATGCAATCCTTGGAAGACAACTTTGCCCTTCCAATTCTGCTTAATGAGACCAACCGTGTGAGGACCTAACGATTTCATATCAAGAGTCTCTCCCTCTTTGACCGTATCTGGGAACTGAATATCGATGAATATCTGGATGAACCTGGGATACATCAAGAAAGTATCCCGGTGGACTGCATTAATGTTGACGACAAATTCATCCAGTATGAACTTTGAGAAATTAAATTGGATCCCAACAGCTAGAGAAACAAATGCCCCAGTGTTCCTCAGAGATATCTCATCAGCACCTGACCTTATGCCTGAGATACAGCTCACAAAGACATGAGCTAGGAATCTCCAGTATGGAGGCAGAAGCTTCTTCACAGTGGGGGGAAAATGCCTTCATACCCCATTTTCTTCAAAATCTTCTGCACATCCTCAATCCCGATATCAGTGGGAAAGTCAGGTTGATCGTCAATTAAAAGCGCTTCTCTGACAAACTGCTCAGTGATTACGATCTGGCAGCCCTTCACAGTAGCAGTGACAGTAACTGCACCATCGTCGTCTCTAGTCATTTTAGCAGTCTGCCAGAACTCTCTGATTATTCTTTGGTAGACCACTGGGTTCACCGTTAGAGCAGAAGCGAGGCAACATTCTCGCGGTCTGTGCATCATTGATCTGAACTCTCCATGAGCTGCCGGAGGATCTGCCAGGATGATGGCCAGGTTGTGCATATCAGCAAACTTCAAACTCGCCATTTGTCTGTACTCAAACACACCAAGTAAGAAAACATAAATATTTAAGCAATTAATGTTTTTAAGTTTTCTCAATTTATCAATTCAATTTTGACCCCTTTTTTTTAAAAAAAAATTAACTTTGACCAAAAAAATTTGAGTTTACGGTCAAAGTTTGGAGTTTACGGTCAAAGATGGTCAAAGTGTGTTTACGGTCAAAATTGGGAGTTTACGGTCAACGATGGTCAAAGTGTGTTTACGATCAAAATTGGGAGTTTACGGTCAACATTGGTCAAAAGGGGTTTACGGTCAAAATTGGGTTTACGGTTGTAATCCCATGACCGTAAGCTCCTGGCCGTAAACGGAGTTTACGGTCGTAAACTCCTGGCCGTAAGCTTGGGCCGTAAACGCCGACTTCAGAAAAACGTTAATTAATCCCCCGAAATCAGTCGAATCGACTAACAAACTGCATTCCCACGGTCGGTTTCATCATACCTTGAAGATGAACGGAGTAATTTCGCAAAAACACACAAAAAGTTTTTCGAGAGGAGAGAGGGTTTGAGAGGTTTACAGCCGGATGAAGAAGGAAATGAAGGAGTTTCCGGCTGTAACCTCCTTTATATACCCCCTTTTCGAAAAATACCTGTCTCCCACACAGTATAAGGCTCAGTCTAAATTCCAGATGATTTATCAAAAATAAAACCTTTTGAGGATTTAAAAAATTAAAATTAAAAAATAAAAATAAAATTAAAATTAAACTAAAATAAAACTAAAAATAAAAATAAAAATAAAAATAATTTCTAAAATTTAAGAATTAAAAAAAAATTAAATTTTGACAATTATTAAAAATAAAATTAAATTAAATTAAATTAAATTAAAAATTAAAAATAAAATTGAGATAACATAAACGCAGACTAAAATTTATCTCACCAATCACGAAGTATAATTTTTGTGACACAGGGATCAAAGTTGTTAGACAGCCTTAATCCACTTGTCAGTACCTTTATCTTCATGTCTTTGTCTGGTCAATCGCCGGTATTGTGGTCCACTTAAACACGAAAGTTTTATAATGAATTTGGACAGTCTAAATAGGACAAGACATTTCGATCCTTAATTCTTAATAAAATTTCCTAGGGACCATTTAGCTAACGACGACTAGGGATATTGTTGTCCACCTAAATTGAGCAGCGAGATCTACAGACAATCTGTAAGTGCTCAGTTTTAGTTGTACTAGAACATGTTTCCCGCTTCCCGATATGCTCCAGTAATCAAGGACTTCCAGAATACTCCTTACATCGGGTGAGCAGACAATTATAAAGAAAGAAGATAGATTTAGAATGCATATGCTATACACCCAGGTCGGATCTTTTCCAATCACGCAGAGGGTGAAACATATGACTAACTGAAGTTTTAGAGGGATTGAGAAGAGAATGATGCATATACTGTGTACCAGGTCGGATTGCAAGTCACGCAAATGAGACAGTATATGACTAACAGACAGAAAGAATTGCATAGATAGAGGATGCAGAGAGATAGAGTTGCATATGCTACATTCCAGGTCGGATCTTTCGATCACGCAGAGGAGGCAACATATCACTAACAGATAGAAAGAAAGAATATAACCTTCTACAGACCTAACTTATCGGAATTCACCAGTCACCCCATCAATACCAGGATTAAGGACATAATCCGCACATCGAGGAAAAGTTAATCCACAGTTCCAGATACGAGTTCTTTAGTGTAACCAGTAGATTCCCGTGTTTATCTCCCTGCTCAACCTATCCGAGCGTCGTATTGTCAGACTAAACGGATTTAACTAGGTCAAGATTTGTCAATTCTATGAATTCCTTAAGTTCAGATCTCCCTAGTCAAGTCCATCTAGTTTCTTTCGTGTCTACCAGCGCATCAAACACAGAGCATAGATTATTTAATTTTTGGTACTTTAAGCAGACTCATATTGCCTGTTATCACTTGATAATATCACTTCCCTGTACAACATCCACAAACAAGACTGACAGAAACATATTTTTGATTTTTTTTTATTTCTTTTATAATGTTTTTGGATTTTTTTTATGTTTTCTGAAAAAAAAAAACAGAAGCACAATATTTTTGGGTTTTTCATATTTTCTGAAAAAAATAAAACTGAAACAAAATATTTTTGGATTTTTGTAATTTTTCAATTTTTTTGTTTATTTCTCCCCCTAAATTTGTGCATGGGTGAGAATGAATTCACTAAAATGTGCAAATTTAAAACTAATCTAACAAAAAAAATTAATCCTCAAAGCGAATCATTTTCAAAAATCCCACAAGCACATCGAATGGAGCTTTGTTAAAAGGCTTGGTGAACAGATCCGCCACATTATTAGCAGTGGGAACCTGTTCCGGCCGGATGAGCGAGCGCTCATAACAATCTCTGATAAAATGAATTTTGATGTCAATGTGCTTGGTTTTGGAATGTTGGACAGGATTTTTAGCAATTTGAATGGCCGCCTCATTATCACAGAAGATTGGGGTTTCTAGATAGTTTAAACCGTAGTCAAACAGCTGATGTTGGATCCAGATAACTTGAGAACAGCAAGCAGATACAGCAACGTATTCCGCTTATGTTGTTGAGGTAGAGACTGTATGTTGTTTCTTGCACTGCCATGACACCAGCCTATCGCCAAGAAATTGGCACCCTCCTGATGTGGATTTCCTGTCAAGCTCACAGCCTCCATAATTACTGTCAGCAAAGGCATATAAATCAAATTCAGAATTCTTCGGATACCAAAGACCCAATTTTGGGCTGCCTTTGATATACCGAAAAATCCTTTTGACAGAAATAAGATGTGGAAGTTTAGGATTAGCCTGATATCGTGCGTATTGACACACTGCAAACATGATGTCTGGACGGCTTGCAGTGAGATACATCAACGATCCGATCATCGATCTGTAGTGTGTCTGATCTACGGACTCGCCATCAGTATCTGGATTCAGAAGAGGTCTTTCGGCCATTGGTGTTGAAGCAGGTTTTGTGTCTTGAAACCCGAACTTCTCAAGAATATCCTCCACATACTTAGCTTGATGTAGCAGAATTCCGATTGAATTTTGTTTGACCTGAAGCCCCAGAAACATGGTCATTTCGCCCAGTGAACTCATCTCAAACCGCTTTTTATCACGCCTTCAAACTCTCTGCATAGCTGTGGACTGGTAGACCCAAAGATAATGTCGTCAACATAGATCTGTACTAGAATCTGATCATTACCAACGTGCTTGATGAATAAGGTTTGATCAATGGTGCCGCGAGAGTATCCATGCTCGAGCAAGTGTTTTGTTTGTGTCGCATACCATGCTCGAGGAGCTTGATGCAACCCATACAACGCCTTGTCCAACTTGTAGACATGATTAGGAAACTTTGAGTTGACGAACCCAGGGGGTTGATCAACATAGATTTCTTCCTTCACCTTGCCATACAAGAAGGCTGTCTTGACATCCATTTGGTAGACCGTGAAGTTCATGTAGGAAGCATATGCGAGAAATATACGAATAGCCTCTAACCGAGCAACTGGTGCATAAACCTCATTATAATCAAGACCCTCAACTTGTCGAAACCCGCGAACCACCAACCTTGCTTTATTGCGCACTATTACACCAGAATTGTCCTGCTTGTTACGATAGACCCAACGCGTGTCGAGAGACCTTTTGCCCTTTGGTAACTCAACCAATTTCCAAACCCCGAGCTTTTCGAATTGATTTAGCTCTTCATGCATAGCATCTACCCAGCTGGGCTCATTCAAAGCCATTTCAACGTTCTTGGGCTCTATTTGAGATATAAAGCAAGAATAGAGACATGCATTAACATCTCCACTCTGACTTCTGGTTTTAACTCCATCACCCAGCTGACCAATGACGTTTTCGATAGGATGATCGCGTTGAATTCTCGAAGGTATCTCTTGGTCGATATCATTGAATGAAACGAGAAGAGTATGAATGTTGAAACCTCCATCATTTGCTGATTGATCCAAATGAGATGAATCTGCTACAAACTCATTAGCAATTGCTTAAGGAAAGAGTAGTTCCATAAAAGTTGGAGTGACAGCGGAAGCATCTCTAGACATGAACTCTTTTTCAATAGGGATAAGAGGCGTAGCGTCAGCATCAGGAGTTTCCTTTTGAACTTTAGACTCTGGACTATCAAGTCGAACAGATGACTCCCCCTCAGGTGGAGCAGAGGACTTCCCCTCGGATGGAGCAGAGGAATCCCCCTCAAGCGGTACTGTTGGAGGTCTGTAAACAACTTCTTCGTCTTCGTCTTCAGAAACAATCTTCGAATCAGAGGAGGAACCACATGAACCATTTGAAGACACATTTAGGGATTTGAAAAGCGATGTGTAGTTAAATAGCCAGTCGGGACCCACTCGAGCGTCCGTTTCATTCTCCTCCAACCAGCGCACATCATAGGATTCGACAATCTGCTTAGTCTTCTTGTTGTAAACCCTATATGCGGTGCGTGCAGCATATCCTATGAAATAACAATCATCGGCTTTGGCATTGAACTTGGGGTTGGATTCCAGGTGAAGAAGGGTGCAAGGGCAGCCAAATACACGGAAATGACTGACTGAAGGCTTGTGACCGTATAGAATCTCGTACGGTGTCTTCATCTGAGCTTTGTTGATTAAAACGCGATTCTGCACGTAGCAAGCCGTGTTAATCGCCTCGGACCAAAAGAAAACAGGTAATTTAGAATCATAAAGCATTGTCCTTGCAGCGTCTTTTAAAGTTCTATTTCTCCTTTCAGCAACATCATTTTGTTGAGGTGTGTGAGCAGAGCTGTATTAACGCACAATCCCCTTTTCTGCGCAAAAATAGTCAAGAACCGCATTCTTGAACTCAGTTCCATTGTCAGTACGAAGCGCCTTCACCTGGTTGTTGGTTTGATTCTCAATCATCACAATGAACTTATTTATCAGATCAGCAACCCCAGCTTTGTTGGATAAGAAGAAGACCCACGTAAAACGAGAGAAATCATCGATCACAACCAGACAGTACGAACTTTTGTTGATGCTCAGGACGTTGACCGGACCAAATAAGTCCATATGCAATAATTGGAGCACCTGGCTGATTGAGTTGACTTGCTTTGGCAGGTGTGGTTTTCTATGATGTTTTCCTTGGGCACAGGACATACACTTCTCAAATGTAATAAAGTCTCTGATAGGTAAGCCTCAGACCATCTCATTCTTAGCAAGGCGTTTAGGTTTTTCGCGTTAGCATGACCGAGTCGTCGGTGCCACAACATTGCGTTTTGTTCGGAGACTTTTGAAAATAGGCAAGTGACTTGTTCAGGTATGTTACTGTTCATGTCAATAATGTAAGCATTCCCATCCCGCTTAGATTTGACGAGAATCCACTCTTCCGGGATGACAATGCCTGGCTTGAGAATCATGCACTCTTTATCGGTAAAGTGGGTAGAATAGCCTTTGTCGCAAATTTGGGAAACACTCAACAAGCTATGCTTTAACTCGGGAGCAAAGTTGACATTTTCAAAGCTTAGCACTCCATTTGTAACGGTTCCTCTCTGAGTGATCTTGCCACCATCTCCGCCCGCGAAGGAAACATACCCCCCATTAAAGGATTGAATGTCGCTCAATTGGGAGATGTCTCCTGTCATATGCCGGGAGCAGCCGCTGTCGACGTACCAAGGTCTGACGACATTCCTCCGCAACTGTCCCTGCAAAAAGAGCGGGATTATTTAGATTTAGGAACCCAGGTCATCACTGTCCTGGGTTTCCTTTTTGCTTTCTCTGATTTATCTTTTAAAGTTCTCAAATTAGGATCCCCATGTTTAATCATTTCAGAGGATGCTGATGATTGATTGGAAGTTGATTTGGGCATCCATTGGTAATTTGGTTTTCTAACAGTCACTGGTGAAATGCGTTTCTTATCAGTTTTCACTGAGCATCTGGATGTTTTATCAGAAGAGATAGAAGATCCAGAAGTACTCTTTGACGAAACCGATCTTGGCAGAGCCTTGTTCGGTTTTGGCAAACTGTTTGGGACTTTGTTCTTAAAAACCTTTTTATCCTTTTGAAAAACAGCCCTTTTTCTGCTTCGATCATTTTTCCAATCATCATTTCGAGAACGAGTTCTTGAGGACTTTCTAATTAAAGACCTTCCTCTAGATTCATTCTCTCCTCTTGGTGACATATAGTTTGCAAAGATCCTAGTTTGACAATTCCTAGCTATATGACCACCAACACCACAATTAAAACAAATCTGTTTATTATTTGAAATTGTACTGCATTTCTCAGATTTATTTTCTTGACAGACACTCTTACTCTTCTCAGAAGAACATGCATGAGAAATAGATGGTGAGATAAGTGAGGGTGCCTCAGATGGTGTTACTTGTGGAATTGATGGTTTTTCAGGAGAATCACAAGCATCAAAATTACCAAACAGTTCATCAAACATATCAAAGAAATTAAATTCAACTGTAGCAGATGTGGAAACATCACAAGAAACATTCTCAGTTCTAATATCAGAAACAAAAACTTTTTCATTTGAAACAAAATTATCAGAATCAGAAACAGATACAGAAATAGACTCTCGAACTTCATGCTTTGCCTGATCTAAGGATTGATCTGCAGAGGAAGTAGAAACGTTAGTACTTTCAACATTAATAAATCCTCCTGAAACGAAACCAGATGGCTTGCCATAAACCATGAATGGTTCGTTGGCAATCTCATCCTTTGATAGGGGTTGATACTGATATGTATGGTTATAAGGAGGAGGTACACTATCGTATCCTAAACCCTTTTGTTGGTTTCGTTTGAACTGCATGCAGTGATCAATCATGTTAGCAACTACCTCGCTTGATCCATCAAATTTTCTAAAATCAAAATTTGCAGTTTCAAATTGTTTCTTTAATGTACCAAGCTCAGTAATTAATTCATCATTTTGTCTCTTAACATAATCATAAAGTTCACATTTTTCACTGTATTCTGTCTGAATTCTCTTAAAATCCTTTATTTTTGTTTCTAACTGGGCCTTAAGGGGTTTTTGTCCTTTCCTGAGTTGATAGCCCTCATATCTAAGGTCCTCTACTTCTCTATGTAATAATTGAATTTCATCATGAAGAAGTTTAACATATTCATTACATGCCTGAGAGCAAGAAGGTAGATTTACCTCACTCTTCCTGGGCTCGGAAGTAGAAGACACCATCAGAGCAAACTGCAGCTCCATCATTTCTGCTTCAGGACCAGCTGCATCATTCTTCAGGGGAGCATCATCAATTTGAGCTAGGTGAGCGTTTTCTGGCCCTGAAATATTCAAAGCCTGAATTTGGTCCTCCCAGTCAAAGGACTGAGTGACCATAGCAGTCTCACCATTAACCGCATCACCTGCACGATTGTTTCCCACTGCAACCATTGTCCTGTTATTGTTCGTCCTGCGATCTGGTTTTGGACACTCACGAGCAAAGTGACCTGGCTCGTGGCAGTTGAAACATCGCAGCATGCCCTTGTTAAACCCCACCTTCTTATCAGCATTCATGCCCCAGTTGTTCTTCCCTGTCTTTTTAGTAAACTGCTTGGCCCTGAAAACAGCCATAGCAATTTGCCATGTAATGTCCATCTCTTCAACGTCTTCTGGATGAATCTGGTCCAGGTCAGCAAATGACAGCTGAGGTGGAAGCTCTCCAGCTACAAAAGCATTGTAGCAGTTAACAAGCCCAGTGGCTAGAGCCAGATTTTCATCAGTGTCTTTCGTGTTTGAGGAAGAGGCTACAACTGGCACATGTGGAGGGGGAAAAGCTTGTGGAGTGACAAATGGCTGGCTTTGAGAATGAGGAATGGATGGAGCAGAAGCAAAAGTCTGAAACTGAGGTTGTTGAGCAGCAAATACTTGACCTGAGGAAGATATGACTGAAGAGAGAGCATTGTTAGAGGAGATTCCAAGATTTGTAGTTAAGTACGAGTTCACATGGTTAATCTCTCTCTGTTTGTCATCAATATCACAAGCTTTGATGATCGCCATAGTTTCAGCAAGAGTGAGGCGATTTAGATCCTTGGTCTTCTTAATCACAGCAACATTCATGTCCCATGATCTTGGAAGAGCATTCAAAAGCTTCTTGTTAATCTCTGACTTGGTCAAGAAAATCCCAGATATATTCATGTCAGTGGTGAGAGTTGTGAACCGCTGCAGCTGTGCCTCAAGAGTCTCTCCGGGAATATAGTTGAACATATTGAACTTTTGTCGCAACATGTCCTGGCGACTCTCCTTCATATCTTCATTGCCTTCATATACCTCAATTAGGGCTTCCCACAAATCTTTAGTTGAAGTATACTCTCGGAAACCTTGAGCAATATCATGAGATAATGCCATGGTCAGAGTAGCTAAAGCCCTTTCCTGCTCTTCAAATTTCTCAAACTCTTCATCTGTGTAGTTTTCAACAGCTTTGTCAATCACCTGTCCTCCAACCGTCATAGTAATTCGGACAGGACCCTTGATGATGCTTCTCCAAACTTTAAAGTCCTTCATTTTAATGTATTTTTCAATCTTGTACTTCCACTCAGGAAAACCATCTGCAGACATTAGTCTTGGAATACGCGTAGTAGTGCCCATGACAGTATCAAGTTCGTGAAAATGAGTTTGACTTTGAGATTCCATCAGAAATTAAAGCAAATTAAAATCAGAAAGGAGTTTACGGTTGATGTGTTTACGGCTAGGTGTTTACGGCCGTAAACTGAGTTTACGGTCAGGTGTTTACGGTCGGGTTGATTACGGTCCAACTGTTTACGGTTTAATAAGATTAGTTTACGGTTAATAAAGATATCACGTTTACGGTCCAAGAACACAGTTTACGGTTGATGAACGGTCTTCAGTTTACGGTCGTAATCTGGGTTTACGGCCGTAATCTCTAGGCAGTAAACTCCCAGAAAATGCGTTTTTGGAGTAGTTTCAATCTTCTTAATGACGATAGCACCAAACCAATCTCGAATCAGTAAAGAATGTTAGTCTAAAACAGCCGTAAATTCGATTAAATGAAGCTTGACACCGGTTTTGCTTTGATACCAATTGTAAGGTCCTGAAATGGATCTTTACCAATGATCAAGCAACAAACAATCAATAGCAATTACAATGGAAGTAGAAGAAGTAAAGAAATCAAGCTTGCACACGTTTATTGCATAAAACGTCTGGTACAACTCGACAGAATAGACCGTGAACTCTATGGCATCAACAACCTTACAAAGACCTACAACTCCTCTATTTATACTAGACTTGAGCCGGAAACTGGGTTTACGGCTGTAAACAGGCTTACGGCCGTAAACTCACACTTGGGCCGTAAACTGCTAAACAATCACCAAATACACACTAAAGACTCATAATGAACTACTACAATGAAAGCCTAGACCAAACCATTAACTGGACCCTTCAATAAAGTTGGAAACTTTATCCATTATGGAGCAATTAAGAGCCATAAAAACCTGATCTTGGTCCTTCTATTTCTTCCATGCAAGTGTCATGATGTCTTAATGGATTTACAAGTTAAGGTTTTAGCTTTTGGACCTATTCTAGACATGGAAAGTCATAAAGGTGGAAACTTTATGACTTAGAATAATGTTGTGGGACTAGATCTGCGTGTTGGATGAAAGAACTTAAGATATTAAGCACTTAATGGAAAAGTGCCATATGGCCAAGTATGTTGGGTGTACCTTTGAGTATACTGTGTGTACTCGTATGGGGTCCCATTTATGGATGGTGAGTACGCCATGTGTACAAGCTGAGTACGTTGGGCGTACTTAGCCT
The DNA here is from genome assembly GCF_052849685.1 of Lactuca virosa. Classification (NCBI taxonomy): domain Eukaryota; kingdom Viridiplantae; phylum Streptophyta; class Magnoliopsida; order Asterales; family Asteraceae; genus Lactuca; species Lactuca virosa. Next base: position 4,567,962 of record NC_136432.1, on the reverse strand, counting down.
AAAGTTTGACTTGTTGACTTTGACTTCCGTTGACCGTTGACTTTTTGACCAAGTTTGACATTGGGTCAAACTTAATGGTTTTGGGCTATTAGTTAAGATTTTATCTGATTCTGGTGTTAGTGGATTCGCTGGTACAAGCAGTGCAAAAAAGGGATCGTATAGTAGTGTTTCAGAGTTCTTCGATTCAGGTGAGTCTTCTCCATGTGCTTATGAGTCGAAGGCACCAATGTCCGCTCACTAAATTGTGTATGTAGGATGCTAGTTTTCTTTATGACTCTTTCATGTTTGTATGAGCCTATGTGGTGATATATATGTATATATATATATATATATATATATATATATATATATATATATATGTGTGTGTGTGTGTGTGTGCTGACTAGCTGGGTCTTGCTTGTTGTTACTATGATATGTGTTACTATGCATTGAGACTTCGAGTAGTCTCCATGGTTGTTGATAACCCACCGGTCGTGCTGTTTGCCCACTGAGACTTCAGGTAGTCTGCAGGGTTGATGATAACTCATAGTTGTTTATTTGTGTTGTGGTGTGTGTGGTATTTTAGGGAACTCACTAAGCTTTGTCCTTACGATTTGTGGTTTACATGTTTCAGGTTTTCTTATATTAAAGGAGGTGCACGACTTGATTGAATCACGTCAATGGGGGACTTGTGCACATGATAACTTTTAATGATACTCTGATAAATGTTTTAAGATCTTGTAGTCGTGATTTGAATTAACACTTAAAGTTTTAATTGAAAGTTTTGGTTTGAAATTTGGGGCGTTAAAAGTTGGTATCAGAGCCTTGGTTTGAGGGATTCAGGCATACTCTCGAGTGTGCCTGAACTCAAACTAAGGAATTGGTAAAATTTTCTAAAAGAAAATGATTTTCTAAAAAGGTTTTTAAATTAAAAGGATGTGCGATGCGTGCAATCAGCCGAGCTCAAGTACGTATTTCCCAAAATACGCATATGTGTTTTATAATTAATGTTTGATGGGTATATGATAATTGGATGCTAGATTAGGGATAAGGATCTGCTTAGTGTTACATGGTAGGATGTCTGATTAAGAAAGATTCCTTATACCTGTTGTGTGAGCTGCTAGTGATGTATGCTAGTGATGAGAGATCTTTAGGAGTTTATGAGGTATGACTGCCTGTTTATGTGATGCTTTTAGTTCTAGATGCTCGAGTATAGCTTGCTTTGTGCTTTGTACGACTCATATTGATGTAAGATAGATATCGCATGAATTTGTTAAGTTACATGCAGTGAGGGTTAAATAATCTTAGAGTGGTTGACTTGGCCTTAGCTCTCGTTTGATTCTAACCATTGTAGGGTTGGGTCGTTTAGTCGATGGATTATCTAAGCTTTGCTACATGTAACTGTATTCGTGAAGTAGTTAATTGACATTAGTAGAGGTCCTTCAGCAACTGATGGCAGGGTGAGGTGGTAATCCTAGGAGAGCCTGGAAAGCGCTTTGGTGCGAGTGGTGCATTATTTAGCAGATTTTTGAGGGTATAATTATGAGGGAGTGGCTTTGAGGATCCGAGATGATTCTAAGGAAAGTACGGATAGGTATGGAAGGTAGTATTGGGCCCATACTACTAGAAGCACAGGATCCGTAATCGAATCAAGGAAAGTCCCGAAAATTCTAAAGAGCTGTTTGAGGGTCGGAACATGGTTTGGCATTATGAATCCGTTGCGAAATTTTAGGCATTATCAGCTTTTCGGTTATGATTTTCTAGGAAGAAGACGGTTCTGGTGATTGTTTGGGCCTTAGTGGCCATGTCAGTTGGGGTTGAATGGTGCAAAACTAGATGAGTAATTGATTTCAAGGTCTTGGGGGCCCTACTTGAGGTAGTGTCAGTCTGAGTCGTGGGACTCAATGAGGAAGCGTTTAGGATGAACGGCTTGAGGATTTCAGTCTTGAGATTGAGTGATCGACCGATGGCTTATGATGTCATTTTATATGACGAGGATTCTGTTCTTCCAGTTTTCTATGTTGAGGGGAAGAGAGAGCGAACATATGATTGCAGATATCAGAGGACAACCCAGTGGGGGAAACCAGATGGTTACGGTATCCGCAATAAAGGTGGAAATGCACAAGAGGATTCTTGTGGTTTGATCACCTCGAGAAAATTTCATGTGTGGAAAGAGAGTCATTTTTGTAAAACCTGTACAAGATGAGGACCAGGGGTATGTTTTCCTTAAGTTCAGTTAGAGTGTGTTCTGGCAGGTTGTTCCAGGTGATCATGAGAAGTGAATCGGGAACGACAACTTTCGTTATCTATGTTATATCTCGACTATGAGGATGATGCCTCACATTTTTTTATGATTGTGTCTCGCGATGGAATGAAGGTAAGAGATTTAGAGAGCCGAAGTGTGAGGTAGTCCAATTGTTCTTAGATGAAGAATCGGTGCTATGAATGACCTATCAGAGTTATTGCATGTGCATTTGCATGGGATTCTTGATGATAGAGGCGGTTATGACTGGGAAGTTTCTGAGGTCTCCATCTGAGATTCAGAATGTCTTTGAGTTGTTGGGTCTTTATCTGGGAGATCATATTGCGTTGTGTTATACATTCCAAGAGTCAGGTATGGTATGTATCTGAATGAGTCGGTTTGAAGTGCCGTTTGTCTGCAACGCCAGTTGGTGATAGTTTGAACCCAAGTGGGGGAGAAATGGGGATGCTAATTGAAAGATCATCGATCCATTTGAGATCATGGTTCTAGAGGAATGGGTTTTAGGGATCGAAAATTTGGGTATGTGAGAATTTAGTTCGATTCGAGGGTGCAGAGCAAGTTGCCTCAGATGTATGTGCTCGGGAATACATGAGTTGTCTTCTCGACAGGAAGATATTGGTCAAGGAGCTCGTTGTAGTCAGTGGTCCCTTTAGGGGATGGCGATGAACTGGTCAAGAGGTGGTTAAGTTTCTCGGGTCGAGTGTCGGTTGTTGCTATCGTTGGTTTGTCGATCAACTTCATAATTTGGTATGTGTAGATGTGCATGGGTTAGTTCAGTAGAAGATTAGATTGTTGGGTTATTACCAGTGCATCCTCGATCGTTGAATGTTCCCGTTTATCTTCAATGGTTGGGGATGCTTTGAAGGTTTTGAGTTGTATAACTGGAGTTCAGTGATCGTGACAACCTATCGTCATGTTCTATATATGGTATATCATGGCTTCAGGGTACGTTGCTCTGAGTTGCTGGATTATGAAATTATGGTCGATAGCAAACTTTGGGTTGTTTCGATAGTAGGTAGAACATTGAAGTGATTATCTATTTGTTCTAATTGTGGGTCTTTTGGGTTCCTTATCATCAATTGAGATTGTAGAAGGATGTGGAAGTGTACCAAGGGAAGGTACCTTGGATATGACAATCTTTGTTGAGAGTAGTAAAGTGCTTCATTTGGTTTGGGGTGTGAGCACCCGATATCTTTTGATCATGGGATCTTAGTCCAGTAAGCTCAGTACGATGGTGATTAGGTAGGAAGGTTGTAGGATGGCTATGTAATCCAGTGATAATGAACTTATCGGAATGTAGATGAATCCAAGTGAGGGATGGTCACTTGGGGTTGTCGGGGATAGTTCCCAGTGCGAGCCGCTTTAGAATTTGTGCCTATATTAGAGTTTTGGATCAGTATATCTGGAGGGAGCACCAGGGTTCCTTGAGGTTGGGAAGAATCCAAGATAGGGCAGGATTATGAGTGTGGAGCAAACTACCGTCTGGCCGGCGGGGCCTTGAACGGCTAATCGGGTGGTGCGGATAAGATACTGTTTGATTAAGGATTAACTGGGAATGCTAGTCAACATGGTATCATCCTAAGTCACCTAGAGAGCCAGTTCTGGTTGCAAGAGGGTCTAGGGTTAAACAAGGAATAGTTTTCTTTGGTCAGTGATGAGAATCGGAGCAAATGATATTGATTCATGGTTAGGTTCAGGTCGAGGATTGCGTTAGGACCTCTCTACTTGTTCTTGTCTGATGAAGGCTTTGGGGTCTGAAACACGACCCAAACACCTAATAGATTCTGGTAAGCGGGGTTTTGAATCGCAGTGTTTTAGGTTAGTGTGTGGTTGTTGGAGTGATGTATGACTGCGGAGTAGCCGTAACATTCACTAGGTTAGTGTGTGGTTGTTGGAGTGATGTAAGACTGCGGAGCAGCCGTAGCATTCACCAGGTTGGTGTGGTTGTAGAAGTGATGTAATACTATGGAGCAGTCGTAGCATTCACCAGCTTAGTGTGTGGATGTGGGAGTAATGTAAGACTAAGGAGCAGCCGTAGCATTCACTAGGATATGATGCGGTTTTGGAAGTGTTATAAGTCTGTGGAGAAACCGTAGCATTCACTAGGTTGGTAGGCGGTGGTAACAGTGATGGAAGTCTATGACTTGGCTCGTGGTATTCTCTAGGATGATTTAGATCATCACAGGGTTGGGTGAAGGGTTGTAAGTGAGCCTCAACATTTTTAATACTCGGGAAATCATAGGCTGGGTTGGGGCCAAATGTGATGTGAGAACTCGATTTGGTTTGCAGCCATCATTGGGGTTAAGCGGACTTGGTGATCGTTCTAGCATTGGTTGGAGCATTGGTTGGTTGAGTTGTCCTTCATTGGGAGTGAATGACTGATGGAGTCGTGTTGGCAGATATACCAGGACCACCTGTACCTGTTCAATTTTTGAGTCTGGAGCTGATTTTGTTTTCAATGAGGATTTTCTTCGGTACCGGTAAGTGGTCGGGGCGTATATGTTTCAGGTATCTGCAAATTTGTTCAGAACGGATAGGATACTCGTGGGCTTAGAGCAAAGTTGAGGTTCATTCTTCGTTAGGGCTTGTTATTTCCGTTATTTTGGGATCGACAATAGTAAAGGTGGGTGGTTATCGGAGTGGGGTGACTTTCCCAGTCATCTTCATGATTCATGGAGTTCAGTCAAGATCGTTTGGTTTGGTAGAGGAGATAGTAAGGAATGATTTCGAGGAAGAAATCTAATTTAAGTGGCGGAGAGTTGTAACACCCTGTTTCGAGTCGTTTCACAATTCAGAGTCGTGACCCGAAGAGCAAGTATCATAAGGCTCCAGGCTTTGGGAAAGAGAGGTTTAAACCCATTTGGATGTGGGTAATGTAGATTATGCGATCCACTGGTTCGGTTTGTGCTTTGGAGTCAAAGGGTAAAATGGGAAAAGTAGTGTTCCAGACTTCTTTTATGAATTATGGATTTTAGTTCGATGTGTTTTAAGTCAAAATTATATAGGATTGTATCCTCAATACCTTTCCGTGGATACAAAGATCATCGAAATCGGAGTTGAAACGAAGAAGTTATGACCGTTTGAAGTTAGGACGGTTTTGGATTAAGCCGCGTACGCTAGGCGTACTAGGGAATCCTTGAGTATGCTGGGCGTACGCGATCAGTGCCCAAAATCTATTTCCGTGGTTTGAGTCCTATTTAAGCTCCTTAACTTCCCCAAACCCTTTCCATTCTCACCCTCCACCTCTCCAATCCCCTCCCATGAAAACCCTAACATTAGTTTGAGCCTTTTGATCAAAAGAAGGTGATCTTGAGTGCTTTGGAGTGTTCTTAGTGAATATTGGAGAAGTGTTGGTTACATTGGAGCTTATAGATCCAGACTTTGTTCCCTTTGATCTCTCTTCTAGTGGTATACAGTTTGAATCTTGATGATGTATTTGTTAAATCTAGCTAGTTTTGGATGTTATGAACTTTTGGTCATTTTAGTACATAAAGTTTAGATCTTGAAAGTTTGTGAACTTTTTATGGATAAAGTTAGAAACTTTATCCATCTAAACATTTTTATGATTCGTATCTGAAGGTTGGAGACTTGGAATTAATGGATTAAGTTGAAAAAGATGCATGTTTGGTCCCTTTGATACTTAAAGGCTAGATCTTGGTGGTTTGGACCATTCTAATGGACAAAGTTGGAAACTTTATTCATTATGGAGATATTAAGAGCCATAAAAATGTGATCTTGGTCCTTCTGTTTCTTCCATGCAAGTGTCATGATGTCTTAATGAATTTATTAGTTAAGGTTTTAGCTTTTGGACCTTTTCTAGAGATGGAAAGTCATAAAGGTGGAAACTTTATGACTTAGAATGATGTTGTGGGACTAGATATGCTTTTTGGATGAAAGGACTTAAGAGATTAAACACTTAATGGAAAAGTGACATTTGGCCGAGTACGTTGGGCGTACCTTTGAGTACGTTGTGCCTACTCGTATGGGGTCCAGTTTCTGGATGGTGAGTACCCCATGCATACGAGCTGAGTACGTTGGGCGTACTCAGCCTGAAGTTTGACTTGTTGACTTTAACTTCCGTTGACTGTTGACTTTTTGACCAAGTTTGACATTGGGTCAAACTTGAGGGTTTTGGACTATTAATTAAGATTTTATCCGGTTCTGGTGTTAGAGGATTCGCGGGTACAAGCAGTGAAGAAAAGGGATCGTATCGTAGTGTTTCAGAGTTCTTCGATTCAGGTAAGTCTTCTACCTCTCCTTGTAGGTCGAAGGCACCAATGCCGACTCACTAAATTGTGTACGTAGGAAGATAGCTGTCTGTGTGACTCATTCATGTTTGTATGAGCTTGTGTGGTAATATATATATATATATATATATATATATATATATATATATATATATATATATATATATATATATGTGTGTGTGTGTGTGTGTATGTGTGTGTGTGTGCTGACCAACTGGATCTTTCTCGTTGTTACTGTAATATGTGTTACTGTGTACTCAGACTTCGGGTAGTCTCTAGGGTTGCTGATAACCCACCGGGCACGCTTTCGGCCCACTGATACTTCGGGTAGTCTCTAGGGTAGCTGATAACCCATAACTATTTATTTGTGATGTGTTGTGTGTGGTATTTGTAAAACTCACTAAGCTTTGTGCTTACGATTTGTGGTTTACATTTTTCAGGTTTTCTTATATTAAAGGAGGGGCACGACTCGATTGCATCGCATCAATGGGGGACTTGTGCACATGATAACTTTTAATGATACTCTAATAAATGTTTTAAGATCTTGTAGTTGTGATTTGAATAAACACTTCAAGTTTTAATTAAAAAATTTGAGATGAAATTTGGGGCGTTACATATTAGGTGTATAAGCCAATAACTAAATTGATATATACTTGAGTTAAAAGTAGAGTCCTTTTGGGTTGCCCTCAAAACTAGTAATTGACAAAATGACTTTTTGGAGAAAGAGGTTAATTTATTGATTTATTATAATATTAATAAATAGTAATAAATGATTTATTAATATATTATGAGATTAATATATTAATTAGAAATAGTATTGTTTAATTAATAATTAATCAGAAATTAAATGGACTTAATTTTGGGAATAATTAGATTAGTTAAAAGTAGAAAGACTAAAGGTGACATTGTTCAAAAGTTGAGCATTGAAGAATTCCATAACCTTCCCATAGGGGGGACGGTTTTGGAGGAGGTTTCTAGGGTTTCTTGGAAGCCTTAGTGAGCAAGAAAAATGGATAAGGGTTATCCAACGAAACATGCCTTATCCTAGACTCCTTACTGACCTATATAAACCCCTTATTGGTTCATAATTTCGGCCATCCCATTCAAAGAGACTTAGAGTCAAAATTCTTTCCCCTATCCTATCTCCTCTATGGTTTTCTGTTGCTAGGATTTGGGTACAAACCTTTAGAGGCACGGGATTTTTGGTGCTTGCTTTATAAAGCTTATTGAAGAAGGAATTATTGATTATTTACTACAATAATCAAAAGGTATCTAAACCGTAAAACCCTTTATGAATTTCAAAAATAGTAGAGTATTCCTAGGGTTCTTGGTGTTCAATTGTTTGTTGCAAATCAATTGAGAAAACTTAGATCCAATAGGCTGCATGTGAACTTAGGGTTAAGTTTTTCCGCCACATATTTTTTTTGTAACCTATAAAACCTATCAGTGGTATCAGAGCCATTGTTTTCAACTGATCTTACACAAAGTTGAATATATCAAAATTAGTGTTTATAGAAACTAAACCCTAAGGAGACATTTTTTGAAATTGCTAAGGTTCTTGAAACTCTAGCATCCACCCTTAGGTTTTCGAAATTTTCTAGGGTTCTTGAAACCCTAGCCTCCTTAACCTTTTTCGAAAACTAGGGAGCCCTTTTATGGTTTATATAGTTTCCATAGTTGTTATTTTAAAAACCTTAAAATATAAAATTTAAAACATGATAAACCCAACCCTTATTTTTGAAAACTAGGGGGTTTTCGATTAAGATTAAATTTGAATTATTTTATTAAATGATTAATTGTAAATAATTATTTAATCCATAAATTATTTAATTAATTTAATTAAATGTTTAATTAAAAGATAAAGTTAAATCATATCTGGTTAATATTAATTAGTTAAAAGAATTAATATTTGAACCTCATATTTTAAAAGGTTTTAAAATATACCTTATATATATATATATATATATATATATATATATATATTAATATTATTATTATTATTAAAAGTTAACTACTATACGTATAAGAAAAGTCAGTCAAATCAATACTAGGCCTCATTCACGAAACCATGCTATAAAGAAGGTATAAGAAAGCGGCCTATAAAATGGCCGTTGAATGGGTGTCCACTCTCACTCACCACACTCTTGTGTGGTGGAGGGTAGTTAACCGAACGGGTTTGATAGGACACAATCTCATTAATATGTATAATGATATAAAATAACAAAACTATTTTAAAATGCTACTCTAGTTAATTTAGGAAAAATGTGAAATAGTATGCTAATTCATGAAAACGCACTTCACACTTTAATAGGTCGTTAGTGGAGCGTTTGTGGTTAACCGACACACTAATAGGGACTTTAAAGAGAAATGATGGGAACCTCAAAAATTATCATTGTTAATGGAGCGTGTGTGGTTAACTGACACATTAATTGGAGATGGTAAATGAAATCGAGGGTGCCAAGCGTGTTCGCTTGGTTATTCATATCTTGTTTGTGATCATCGGCATCCCAGTCACAAATACAAGAGCATAATCTGAGAGTAAACATGTCATTGATAAGATTCAATGAATCTCAAAAGATCTAGGAGTTTCATTTTCAAAATTGGTAAATTGTTTTACCTACCTTTATAAATTCGCAATAAGATTACGACATCCCTCTTCTTAGTTGTGAATTGTTATTTTGGATCCTAGCCTTAAATATTAATTATGGGTTAAATATCAAGGAATTATATCAACTAACTAAAACTACTTCCTTCATATAGATGTCAAGATTCCACAATGTTGCTTCTACTTCACACATTCTTCATGCTTTATCATCTCACATTCCTAATGAGCAAGCATCACTTCTATCCATCCTTATGAGACTTGAAAGACACGATATCACTAAAGCTTTAATAAATGGAAGTAAAAAGAAGGATCAATGTGTGCTTATGTCGACTAAGTGAAGACATATATTTACAAGCTAATCAATATGGGTGGAGTGTTTCTAGAAGAACTTGCAATATATATGATTCTAATTTCACTTCCAGAATGTTACAAGAGCTTTGAAGCAAACTTCCACCTAATCAATCATGGAGTCACACTCTTGGGACTTTCCATAATGTTGACGGATAAAGAAGCCAAAATTCTCGAAATCGAAACCACGAATCGTTCTAAAGCCATTGAAGGTGATGAGTTTGAGAAAAAGGTATTTTCTCTTCTTCGTAAGAATGAAATGATAGTGAATGGTATATTCAATCAAAAACTCAAGATAAAAGTTAACCATGAAATTGCTCTAAACCATATATAAATTGAGGCTTATTGTCCTTATTGTGAATTAAAAGACTACAAAAGAAGCTACCATGAATACCTGAAAGATGAAGAGGATGAGTCGGTTCAAGCAACCGAATCCAATTCAGGTAGTTACCTAAATGTTTCATACTACTAAAAGTATTAGTTCTTCATACTAGATGTGTTTTTCACATAAGCTTAGTATTGCAGGAAATGAAGAACGAAGTCTTGAGCTTAGAAGAGATCCATCCACTTATGGAATTGAAGAAAGTTTTTATGTTACATTAGCTAGAGAGATCATGCTGAAGATTGCAGTAGAGTTATGAATATTTTAGTTTATTTTTTTATATAATTGTTGCTGCTCATCAGAAATGACACGAAACATTATTTCTTTTCATGCATTTTTTAGACAAGGATTTTGATATTCTTTTAATGATATGAATGGTTCGATTTTAGCTTATAAAAGTGGTGTTTTATGTTTGAAGCTTTACCTTATAATGGTGTGTATGAAACTGTGATTTGTGTTGATAGCTTAGGCAATAGTGTATTAAATATTGATTTGTATAATGGTGTAGACAAAGCATGCTTGTGGAATTGTCGTCTTGGATACATTAAATAAAAATGCATCACCCAACTCTAAAAGGATGAAGTATTGGAATCATTTGACTTAAGGTTGATTGATGAATGTGAGTCTTGTCCTTTGGGTAAGATGACAAAATCACGTTTCACTGGATCTTGTGAAAGAGGTGAAGGTTTGTTGGACCTCGTACACACAGATGTATGTAGTCCCTTCAAATCAACCACAAGGGATGGCAATCAATTCTACATGAAATTTACGTATGATTATAGAAGATATGGATATATCTACTTAATCAAAGATAAATCAGAAACCTTTGAAAAGTTCAAAGATTTTAAAGACGAGGTCGATAATCAACTGGGCAGGAAGATAAATATGCTTCAATCTGATAGAGGTGGATAGTATCTTAGTATCGATTTCCTCGACTATCTCAAGGATGTAGAATAGTTTCACAATTTACTCCTCCTAGGACATCAAAACTTAATGGTGTGGCTGAGAGGAGAAATTGAATCTTGTTAGACATGGTTTGTTCCATGATGAGTCGAGCTTTACTTCCTATTTCTTTCTGGGGGTATGCCTAAAGACAGCCGCACATGTTCTTAATCTTGTCCCTACTAAGAAGGTTACCAAAACACCTCACAGATGTGGACAAGGAAAGTTCCCTCGCTGGGCCATATCAAGGTTTGGGGCTGTGAAGTTTTCGTTAGACGAGATACTCAAGACAAGCTATAACCTAGAAGTGAGAGATGTTATTTTATTGGTTACCCGTAAAAGTTTTTTGGATACTTGTTCTATAGACCCAGTCAGAACATGGTTTTCATAGCTCGAAGAGGAGTCTTTCACGAGAGACAGCTCATATTCAAAGAGGACAGTGGGAGTCCTATTCATCTAAAAGAAATTCCAGTATAACCTAATGAAGGAACCTTAGAAGATACTAGCTCTCGACCAGAGGATGAGACTCCTTTTGAGCCCATTGATAATACATTACGTATTCGCCGATCAGGTAGAGTTAGCATGCTACCAACGTTCTATGGTTTCCATATAAAGTCTGATGGTGACACGTTTATTAGTGATGGTACACTGGTAAATTTGGATGAGCCAAATAACTACAAGGAAGCAATGGCGAGCCATGAGGCTGGCAAATGGAAAGAGGCAATGGACAACGAGATTCAGTCTATGTATGACAACCAAGTTTGGAATTTTGTTGATCAAGAACCCCGTCGAAAGACAGTTGGTTGCAAATGGATCTTCAAGAAGAAGACCGACATGGATGGGAAAGTACACACATTCAAAGCACGACTGGTTGCAAAGGGCTTTACTCAAACCTTTACGGATGACTATGATGAGACCTTTTCACCAGTGGCTAAGATCAATTCTATTAGGATAATACTTGCCATAGCTGCCTTTCATGATTATGAAATATGGCAGATGGATGTTAAAATTGTTTTCCTTAATGGGAAGTTGGCTCCCCTCTCTCCTCCCCCCTTTGAGCTCGTACATTCGTTGGGTGATCCCTTGCTCTTGAGGATGTTTACATTAGCCATCCATAGGGTTTTGTACATGCAAAATTTCCTAATAGAGTGTGTAAGCTTGAGAAATCCATTTATAGATTAAAACAAACTTCTCGTAGTTGGAATTTTTGTTTCCTTAAGAAAGTGAAAGATTTTGGTTTCTCTAGGAGCGAGGATGAGTCTTGCGTGTATGTAAAAGTTAGTGGGAGTATAGTAACTTTCCTATTATTGTATGTTAATGACATACTCCTTATGGGAAACGACATTCCGACCTTGCAAGAAGTGAACTATTGGCTCGGGAAATGTTTCACCATGTAGGATCTTGGGAAAGTTTCCTATATTCTTGGGATAAGGATTTTGAGGGATAGAAAGAAAAGACTTATTGGTCTTAGTCAAAGTACTTACATGGATAAAAACTAATGCGTTTTAGTATGCAAAATTCCAAGAAAAGGGAACTGCCTATTTCAGAGTAATGCCAAGTTGAGTAAGACTCAAAACCCTAGTACAGATGAAGAGTTAGTTGACATGAGTCGAGTCCTATATGATTTGGCTGTAGGATAGATCATGTATGCTATGACATGTACTCGCCCTGATATGTCTTTTGCTTTGAGCATGGTTAGTCGTTTTCAGGAAAATCCAGGCAGAGCTTATTGGATTGCTGTAAAGAACATACTTAAGTATCTGCGAAGGACGAATGATATGATTTTTGTCCTTGGAGGCAGTGATACGTTAAGAGTAAATAGATATAGTGAGGCCATCTTTCAGACAGATCGAGACAACTTTTGTTCTCAGTCGGGCTGGTGTTTGTGTTAAATGGTGGAGCAGTGACTTGGAAAAGTTCCAAGCAGAATGTAGTAGTTGATTCTACCTGTGAATCAGAGTACATTGCAGTAGTGAGGCATCAAAGGAGGCGGCTTTGTTAAATAATTTCATCAGAGATCTCGGAGTAGTCCCGACCATTCAGGATCCATTGGAACTTTACTATGATAATGAAGGTGCGGTTGCTTTGACTAAAGAACCCAAGGATCAAGGTAGATCCAAGCATATCGACAGAAAGTACCATTACATCAGACATTGAGTTGAAGAATGTCATCTTATGGTGAAGAGAGTATCCTCAGAAGATAATCCTGTTGATCCTTTCACGAAGGCTCTGAGTAGGGTTAAGCATAACCACCATTCTAGGAGCATATGCTTAAGATATGATATTAGTTTTAGTAGTTAGTTGATGTTTTGAAAGTTATAACAAAATATATGTAATTAAATTTGGTGATTAAGTAATAGAGATTATTTATGAGTATGGTTATTGCCTTTTTCAATTATTTATTCTTGTGTTTCGTTTTGCATATTTTACTTCTCGAAAGATTTGATTATTCGAAACTCCACATTCGCTCATATTTTTGGAAGTAAGTAGTGAATCAAGACTGTTATGAATAGATTGCAGATTGTCTATAAAGATTAGACATTGCAATGGTTGCTGCAATATTCATGAGTACTTAGAAAAATGGAGATTTCGAGTATTGGATCAACCCACGCTCAGGGAATTACTTCATGGATTATATCACGAGTAATTCTGAGATGATAATGTCTTATATTCTTAAAATGGATAAATATGAGTTGTAATTTACAAGTCGGTTGTGCATTGGGGTTACGTAAACGCATCAGTAACGTGATGTTGTAAAGCGTAGTATCATGCATGATTTGGTGAGTAAAGGATACAAGCATATGAGTCAAAATTTATTCGTTCCTTTTGCCCTAACAGGAAAAGCGATATCTTTGGGCCCCTCGGTGATTTGGTGTTGACATTATAGTGCTGGGCCTAACCAGGACTAAATTGATGTGTTCAATTAGTAAGTCTTATAAGGTCATCACAAATCGGGAAATCGGGAAATAGAATTTTGGACAAGAGTCGATTATAATCCATGTCTCATGTCCATACGATATATTGTAGAACGAAAAAAGTATTTGATCACTTATCTTAGGATAAATATCTGATCGGATCAGAATCGGGAGTCGCTTTGGGAAGCACCCCTTTGCTGTTTGATTTAGAAGTTATACTTGCAATTATAGTTATAGACTTATCCAAGTGAGAGACTGTTGGATTAGGTGTCTAAGACAATAACTAAATTGGTATATACTTAAATTAAAAGTAGAGTACTTTTGGGTTACCCTCAAAACTAGTAATTGACAGAATGACTTTTTGGAAAAAGAGGTTAATTTATTGATTTATTATAAGATTAATAAATAGTAGTAAATGATTTATTATAAGATTAATAAATAGTAACAAATGATTTATTAATATATTATGAGATTAATATAGTAATTAGAAATAATATTGTTTAATTAATAATTAATCACAAATTAATTGGAATTAATTTTGATATTAATTAAAAGTACAAGGACTAAAGGTGACAATGTTTAAAAGTTGAGCATTGAAGAATTCCAGAACCTTCCCATAGGGGGGATGGTTTTGGAGGAGGTTTCAAGGGTTTCTTGGAAGCCTTAGGGAGCAAGAAAAAGGGATAAGGGTTATCCAAGAAAACCTATCTTATCCTAGACTCCTTACTCACCTATATAAACCCCTTATGGGTTCATAATTTCGGCCATCCCATTCTAAGAGCGTTAGAGCCAAAATTCCTTCCCCTCTCCTCTTTCCTTTAAAGTCTTCTATTGCTAGGGTTTGGGTACAAACCATTAGAGGCACGAGATTTATGGTGCTTACTTTCTAAAGCTTGTTGAAGAAGGAATTATTGATTATTTACTACAATAATCAAAGGGTATGTAAACCCTAAAACCCTTTATATGTTTCGAAAATAGTAGAGTACTCCTAAGGTTCTTGGTGTTCAATTGTTTGCTGCAAATCAATAGAGAAAACTTAGATCCAATAGTTTGCATGTGAACTTAAGGTTAAGTTTTTCCGCCACATATTTTTTGTAACCTATAAAACCTATTATTTACTAGCAAGACAATAGCTAATCAAGCGAGAGAGCTGCTAGTTCGACGGGATAGTAGAAAAGAACAGTTGAACGGCTTTGCCCAACTGGCTGTACAGGTCGGTTAAAGGACTCACCAGGACGAGATCCTTGCTAGACAGGAATCAAGACTACACAGCCTTAGCAGCAAGCCATTACCGTCTAGACAGGAACTTCATGTTCCCCACGCATGGCTACCGACTGTCGTATAGAGGGAGACGTCAGGATAACTGTGCACAGGCCATTCATAATTATTCTCTCAACACCAATCAGAATAGGAGAAGTATAAGACAAGGAAAGATGGACCAAGCAGAGACCGGTACTCCGTATACATTTACAATGGTCCCCCCATATATATGAAACCCTAACTATAAAACAGGAAGAACGCATCCATAACAAGTAGAGTTTTCATACTCCCTTCTCTCCAGATACTCATACTCTCTTCTTCTAAGACTAACTAGACCGTTGGAGCTCCCTCCCGGGACCTCCTGCCAGGGCGCGACTGGCGTATTACTTGATTGTAGCTATAGGTTCTCGGCATGGATCTCTTTGCCAACGCTGTATCTCACCCACGGAACGAAGCTACAACAATATATATATATATATATATATATATATATATATATATATATATATATATATATATATATATATATATATATATATATATAGGGTGAGGTTCAATAGAGAACCATAATTAACCAAGGAACCAATCGTGAGCGTCGGAAATCATAACGATCAACGGCCAATGAAATAGATGTACACTTTTACATTGGACGCACACACACCAGATTATACCAAAAAATCCACCCTTTACAAAAAAATCCACCACTTTTTTTCGTTTAAAATTTTTTTTAGACCATGTTTTTTATAAAAAAAACCGAATATACCGTTGTTCACGATTTTTCGTCCTCTTTCCATAGAGATCCATGATGATATATAAAAAACAAACTTTTTTTTTCGAAAAAAATCCACATCATTTTCTTTGATGAAAAAAGTTAAGGTCTGTTTTTTATAGAAAGAAAATTAATAAATATATATATCAAAATTCATATTTTTTATACTTTTTAAACATAGATTCATATTCATGTTAAAAGAAAAAAAAACGATATTTCAGTTCAGATTCACATTGTGAACCTGTTCAGATTCATATTGTGAACCTGTTCAGATTCACATTGTGCATAATAATAAGTCAGATTCACAGTGTGAATCTGAACTAATCGGAGCTTTTTCACATTGTGAATGTTAAAATTTGAAATATTTACAGTTTAGATTCACAGTGACACTGATCGATGTTTTTTTTTTTGTTTTTTTTTTCTGAACCTTCTCAGATTTACAGTGTGCATAATAGTAATTCAGATTCACAATGTGAATCTGAACTGTTCGAGATTTTTCATATTGTGAATGTTAAAAATTGAAATATTTACAGTTTAGATTCACAGTGTGAATCTACACTGTTTCGAGGTTTTTTTTTTAATCGGTGTTGATGTTTATTAATAGAGTATAAAAAATTAATATTTTTGGTATAATTAGTTTTTTTTTGATAAAAATAAACTTAAATATTGAAAAAACTAAGAAAATTAAGTGGGTTTTTTTCGAAAAAAAAAGTTCATTTTTTATATATCATCATGGATCTCTATGGAAGGATGACGAAAAATCGTGAACAACGGTATATTCGGTTTTTTTTTTCGATAAAAAACCTGGCCTAAAAAAATTTTAAATGAAAAAAAGGAAGTGAGTTTTGTTATAATCCGGTACATATGCGTCCATTATAAAAGTTTACAACCCTTCATTTTGCCATTGATCGCTTTAAATTCTGACGCTTTGGATTGGTTCATTGGTTCCTTGATTAATAATGGTTTTCAATTGAACTTTCCATATATATATATATATATATATATATATATATATATATATATACACACACACACACATATGGGAAAATACGATATTTTGAAAGTTATTAATGGTAAATATGATATTTAGAAATTAAGTTGGACAAATATGATATTTGAATGTTTAAGAAAGGCATATATGAAATTCTCACATTAATATTCCACATGTCATCTTCTTGTGTTATTCATTAATATGTCACCTAATAATTATTATATTTAAGCATTTATACCTTCTAATTTAAACATCCTAAATTTAAGCACCTTACATTTAATTCGCTAAACACAAAATTTTTACAGGATTTGAATTCAATCCCATTAAATCAGCAATTCAACAATTCTTATTCAACTATTCCTTCAATTCGATAAATATCCCCGTTAAAATTTCCAATTTTTAAGGCTACTCTGGATCTCTTTTCCTTCTCCAACGACAAAGATCTCCGATCTCTATTGGCACCCTTAAAAGCTACAAACCGAACATCTTTGAACTCCACCCTCTTGAAAAAACAACATTTTTTCTCACATCTTTCATCCTCCTTCTCCCCATGTCAGTCTATTTTATTTCCTATAACTGAAACACCAATGATGGACGACCTCACCGATTTCTTTATTTTTTCATTTATTTTTATTTATTTATTCAAAACATCATGTAAATAACTTCCAATTTTAATTTTTTTGCTATCTAGACATTGATGATGTATCAGGTGTTTGATTTTTTTGTCGATCTTCCATTTTTGCTTCTTGGTTTCATGAGTTTGATATGGAAGATCTGCAAATTTTTGGTTTCAAGTGAGTCGTTTGCTTTTTTTTTCTTCATAAATTCAAGGTAATAACTCGTCTTCCCTCATTACTTTTGTGATTTCCTTTATTGCATCAGATTTCTGACTTCATTGTTGTTGGTGAGATGACTAACATGGATATAGTGGTGATAGAATTTTACAAGACATATTAAATAGGAGTTTAGTTGGTTTAATAGTTTACGGTTTACATCTTAAATAAATATAACAATGTGTATAAGGGTTAATGCCAAAAAAGAGGTATAAAGTTTGACTAAAGAACTCAAACTTCATTTTTTTCCTGGAATGACGATATTGATCATTAAGTTCACAAATTCATTCTGTTGATTGCCCATTCTAGTATTGTTACTTTACCACAATGGATACAATCAAAGTACATTACTACAATAAGGCAAAATAGAAAGTAGATTGCTATTTTTTGCATTTAGCCCTTAAAACGATAATACTTTGTACATGTAGTACTATTATACGCATACTTGGTCCAGTTATAATCATTTACCTAATTCTAAACCCATGTATAGGTTATTAAACACATTTAATCATATGGATATAATATTTTGATAGAAGTTTTGATTTATAGGTATCTAGATTTGGGAGTTATTAGGAACTTGCTTCTGGTTTAAGGTCAAATACAAAACATCTTATCATATTTCATACTTTTATGCCACAAGACATTAAGATTTGTTGTAATACACAATTTCTCCTATCTATTCGGAGAAACTTGCTTAAGTATTTTTCCCTATTTTTTCTATTTGGATTTTTGTTCAAATAATAGAGCCATACTCGCCCTCTTAAAGTACGTTGCAGGTTGTAAATTCCTCTATTGAAACAGGGCAAGAATTGCACATGAATTAATGTTAACAAACTATGAACCTACAAATTTTTGGTTTCAAGTGAGTCTTTTGCTTTTTTTTCTTCATAAATTCAAGGTAATAACTCGTTTTCCCCCATCACTTATGTGATTTCCTTTATTGCATCAGATTTCTGACTTCATTGTTGTTGGTGAGATGACTAACATGGATATAGTGGTGATAGAAATTTACAAGACATATATTAAATAGGAGTTTAGTTTGTTTAATAGTTTACAATTTACATCTTAAATAAATATAACATTGTGTATAAGGGTTAATGCCAAAAAAGAGTTATAAAGTTTGACTGAAGAGCTCAAACTTCATTTTTTCCTGGAATGATGATATTGATCATTAAGTTGACAAATCCATTCTGTTGATTGCCCATTCTAGTATTGTTACTTTACCATAATTGATACAATCAAAGTACATTACTATAATAAGGAAAAATAGAAAGTAGATTGCTATTTTTTGCAATTAGCCCTTAAAACAATAATACTTTGTACATGTAGTACTATTATACGCATACTTGGTCCAGTTATAATCATTTACCTAATTCTAAACCCATGTATAGGTTATTAAACACATTTAATCATATGTATATAATATTTTGATAGAAGTTTTGATTTATAGGTATCTAGATTTGGGAGTTATTAGGAACTTGCTTCTGGTTTAAGGTCAAATACAAAACATCTTATCATATTTCATACTTTTATGCCACAAGACATTAAGATTTGTTGTAATACACAATTTCTCCTATCTATTCGGAGAAACTTGCTTAAGTATTTTTCCCTATTTTTTCTATTTGGATTTTTGTTCAAATAATAGAGCCATACTCGCCCTCTTAAAGTACGTTGCAGGTTGTAAATTCCTCTATTGAAACAGGGCAAGAATTGCACATGAATTAATGTTAACAAACTATGAACCTACAAATTTTTGGTTTCAAGTGAGTCTTCTGCTTTTTTTTCTTCATAAATTCAAGGTAATAACTCGTTTTCCCCCATCACTTATGTGATTTCCTTTATTGCATCAGATTTCTGACTTCATTGTTGTTGGTGAGATGACTAACATGGATATAGTGGTGATAGAAATTTACAAGACATATATTAAATAGGAGTTTAGTTTGTTTAATAGTTTACAATTTACATCTTAAATAAATATAACATTGTGTATAAGGGTTAATGCCAAAAAAGAGTTATAAAGTTTGACTGAAGAGCTCAAACTTCATTTTTTCCTGGAATGATGATATTGATCATTAAGTTGACAAATCCATTCTGTTGATTGCCCATTCTAGTATTGTTACTTTACCATAATTGATACAATCAAAGTACATTACTATAATAAGGAAAAATAGAAAGTAGATTGCTATTTTTTGCAATTAGCCCTTAAAACAATAATACTTTGTACAAGTAGTACTATTATACACACACTTGGTCCAATTATAACCATTTACCTAATTCCAAACCCACGTATAGGTCATTAAACACATTTAATCATATGTATATAATATTTTGATAGAAGTTTTGATTTATAAGTATCTGGATTTGGGAGTTATTATGAACTTGCTTCTGGTTTAAGGTCAAATACAAAACATCTTATCATATTTCATACTTTTATGCCACAATACATTAAAATTTGTTGTAATACAAAACTTCTCCTATCTATTCGGAGAAACCTGCTTAAGTATTTTTTTTCCTTATTTTTTCTATTTGGATTCTTGTTCAAATAAGGTAAGAATGGAGTCATACTCGCCCTCTTAAAGTACGTTGCAGGTTGTAAATTCCTCTATTGAAACAGGGCAAGAATTGCACACGAATTAATGTTAACAAACTATGAACCTACATTTCCAATGAAGGCTCTTAGGCATATTCTTTAGTATATTTGTTTCTTAGCTTTTCATTAGTTTTCATATCAATATTTAAATTTATATATTAGTTGCTTAAAACAAGCCTTAAAAATTGTTTTTTTTTGTTCAAGCATTATACTTTGAAAGTACAAAGCTAAATATGGTAGCCATTAACAAGTATAATGTATGTGTATCTGTGTTTATACACTTCCGAGTATCAATTTTGTTGAAAAGAATCGACACATCGTCAAGAACTCAAGATTATATCAATTTTAACGGTTAATTGGTCTTTGGTCAAGAACTTAGGATTGTATCATTTTGGTATGTTATTTAACTAGTCTTTGGTCAAGATCTCATTTACTCGTATAGGCTTTAACCCCTACCAGAGACCAGATCAAATATTAGTCAGTCGTTACAACTTACAACATGAATTGTCAAGTTTGCTATGCTTTTAACTATCAACTTGAACTTTTTGTAGATTTTAATACTTTATGCTTATCATCAACAAGCTTTTTTAATAGTGTTAAAATTTGATTGTTTGATTTTTTTTTTTTTTTTTTTTTTTTGTGGTTGTAGAAATCGAATTTTTACCATTGGATAGTTATTATAATATATTTAAATTAGGCATGACAATTCTCGATACAATTCGTGACTAGATTAAAAGAGTCGATATTTAAACATGTTTTGAGTTTTCTAACCTACCAACCCGTCAGGTCGTTTATTAAATGGGCCGTGTTAAGGTTTGTACCGTTTATGTTTTTAATTAAAAAGTTATTTATTTATTAAATGTAGTAAGTCAACGGTAACAAGCACATGCAATTTGTAATTTGTTTGCCTTTCCTTTTGTTACTCAGTTACTACCTTTCCCTTTAACCTTTGTTCACATTTTTGTTTTTACCATTTTGCCCTAAATCTCACAAAATTGAAAATACTCACGCGAGACACTGATGAACGGCCGGTGAACGCCTTCTCCTCGTCGAAAATCCCAGCTCGCCACCGCCAGTAGCCGGTCGCCGGCTGTCCGCCAGTTGTCGTGTCTCTTCGGTGCTCAACGGATAAGGAAACAGAGCAGAATATTGATGCTCCGTCGATAAGACATTAGCCACGACGACTGCCTTTCCGATTCCCAGGTTTTCCTCTGCGATCGATCTGCTGTTGCTGCGCTTCCCTGCTCTCAATCTTCTGTTCTGGTATGCTTTCTTTTTTCATATTTAGTTGCTTCAGCAGTTAATCTGTTAATTCACACAAAATTTCATATTTAGTTATATGTGTATGTGTGTTTCAGTTTTTGATGTCATACCTGTACAATTCACAGATTCGCACAAGTAACTCAATTATTTCTTCCATTTTTGATTTTGATTATTTCTTATATCTTGAATTGATAACTCAATTTATAGCATCTTACTTTCAGTAGGTTTACCGACCCATATAAAAACGAACCCATAAGGGTCTTGGAACTGAAAAAACTGACTTGTATGGTTTGGGTTGGATTTTAACCAAAGACCTACCCATTCTTATCCCTGGTTTAGAGAAGGTAGGTTCCTTAATCATTTAGAGGGGTCATTCAAGAGAGGCCATTCAGAGGCTATATAAAACGCAATGATTGTTGGCTTATTCAGAAGTGCATCTGAATAATTCAATTCAGTGGTTATTAAACGATAAATTTTATATATTGGTTATTTGGTTTTAGTTTATCCAAAACACCGTTTGATGTTTTGGTTTTTTGTATGCGGTAAAAATACAGAGTTTCGTCTACAACCTAAAAAAATTGTGATTTTCAATTTATAAGTTCCACAATTATTAAAAAAACCCAATCCCATTAATCCAAATACAAATCAAAAGTCCATGATTAGGTAAATAGAATAACCAATCAATCAATCCGAATAAGAGTTGGAGCAATTTTTGTTTGGGTGTCGAAAATAACAACAGTTATGTTTGGATATAATTATGCTGTTTGAAGTTGTAGTAACTAATAACCATATAATAACAGAAAAGACATTCTTGTCAAAAAGTAAAAAAGTAGTTCACATTGAAATCTTTTCAACTAGCTCCAACTTTCAAAATAAAAGACATAATAAAGTAAAATATCATAAAATGGTATTATTGCATTTATTTTGAATGCAGCAAGTGTAGAAATTGCATATGAAAGCTTTTTTTTTTTTTTTTTTTTTTTGCTTGCAATAATTCCACTTTTACTGAACTAGTTAACAAGTAAAAGCAAGTTTTGTTTCGACTAAATTGCACGTATTTCACTTGTTAACTGGTTCACATAAGTACTTACTTGAATTATGAAAGAGCCCATAAGTTAGATTTAAATAAATGTTTTGGGCTTTGGGCCAAATAAATTATATCGAATTATTGATTCTTCATCGATCACCAGGCTTCTTCTTCTTCATCGATCAGCTCAGCAGGCTCGGATTTTGAACCAGGTATGTTAGTTAGGTTTAGGTCTACGTATACGAGTTCATTGATAAAACTGCGTGCGTTATTTAATTTTGATTATCAGGCGGTGGGTATGTTTCACCATTTGTTACTTTCTAGTTCTGATTCCGCGTTCTTCATAGTTTTGCTGTAATACATAGCTTCTCATTTCTAAATATTTCATGTTATCAGAGTGGCTTACCACCATTAATTTCGAGTTCTGATTCTGCCTTCCTTTTAAGTTGGGATCCATATTCTTTAGCATCCGATTTTTTTGGCTCTTACAATTTTTTGTTTTCATTCAAGTTTATGAATGCCTACCAGGTGTTTGATGTTTTAAGTTTATGAATGCCTACCAGGTGTTTGATGTTTTGTTCCTTTTAACACCACTACTTTTACTTAATCCTCAAACATGCCTAGTCTTCTAGTTGGAAACACTTTTGTGAATTCTTACAGTTTTTGTTCTCATTCAAGTATCCCAATTAGTATATACAATGTCCCCTAAATGACATAGTGGCTTATGTGATCCATATTCATAAAGATGCCCTTTTTATATACATAACATAGTTACATCTTCTATTCTCCAACTTCTAATATGTGATCCATATCTATATAACCCCTTTTCCCCTTATGTGGTAGTTGTGGTGCAGCTTCCTTGGGACATAAGAGAAGCGTGAGATATAGAACATGGTGGCTGCTTCCGCCTCCTTCAGGTGGATACTGCAACTGCATAAAGATGTTCCAAAAGCTGCAAAATTTTACAAAGAAGGCCTTGATTTCACCATAAATGTGTGTACTCTCCGGTGGGCTGAACTTGAATCCGGCCCTCTCAAGCTCGCTCTCATGCATTCTTCCAGGTCACTTTCAATCCCCTCTCTCTCTCTCTCTCTCTCTCTCTCTTTCTCTCTCTCTCTCTCTATATATATATATATATATATATATATATATATATATATATATATATATATATATATATATATATATAGCGATATAAGTTCTTCTGTATATACACTACAGTGAGATTGAGGTTCAGAAGGGATACTCGTCACTGTTATCATTCAGTGTGACCGACATTAACAGCACGGTGACTAAACTCATGGCTTTAGGTGCAGAGATGGATGGGCCTATCAAATATGAGGTCCATGGAAAGGTAATAATAATAATAATAATAATAATAATAATATTATTATTATTATTATTATTATTATTATTATTATTAAGATTCAAAAAATTGTTGCTTTTGTTGGCAGGTTGCTGCAATGCGTTGTATTGATGGTCACATGTTGGGTCTTTATGAGCCTGTTTGAAACATTACATTTTAAAACCCAATAACAACCATTTTCCTTTTGATTATCAAAGTGTATTCTTAAGTCTTAACAACAGGTAGATTGTTTGTAAGTTCTCTTTTTCTTTCATTGAATTTGTAGTTCCTGCCTCTTCAATACATACAGATTTTCATATTGCTCTTTTCAAAATATCGTATTACTGTTGTATTCTTTTCTTTATGCTCATTAATATCATCAAGTCACAATGAACTTGAAAAGAACTTATTAGAAATATTTGATACTAGTTTGGTAATTGGTAATAACCACAACTCAAAGTATGCAAAGTGGAAATTATAGCAATTTTAAGGGTTTCACCCTTTTTTTTAGTAACATAGTATATAACTAGTGGGTGGCATGTGTTGTGCCGAATTTATTAAATTTATACTTTCCACACAAATGACACAATTTTTCTAATGTTTTCTTACATAGGGACCATTTCTATAAATTTGTTATTAAACAATGACCATTTCTCTAGTTTTGTGAAACGTATGGAAAATTTCTATAATTTTGCTTTTGGCATGGGTTATTTTTGTAGTTTTGTGAAAAGCATCATAGAATATTTTTATAAATTTGTGAAACATAGATTTTCTAATAGGCAGGGACCATATCTATAGTTTTAAGAATCATATGAACTATTTTTGTAAATTTGTTATAAGGAAGAGGATATTTATGTAACTTTTTGAAACATAGGGACCATTCTTGTAAGATTGTTGTAGACGAGTGAAGGATAATCGACATCGGCAAAAGTTATCGGACCATGTGTATGTGAGATTGTTGTAGACGAGTGAAGGATAATCAACAAAAACATTTGGTAGCTCTTTCAAGGAATCCAAAAGGAGAAAGAGTGCTTGAATTTGAGGTAGTCAATGATTTTGACTCTTTCTTCCTTAAAGTAATGGAGTGTAGGTGTAACAACTCGTTTTCACTCTTCAGTACAATTTAATATAAACAGTTTATTTATAAAATTCAAATTTGAAAGATGTTACTTTTTAGCCAAAGTAATCATCATAAACATGTAGGAAACATCAATACGATTTCAATAGATATATAGAACGCTTAAATCTGACTTCGTATGAAGAAGTTATGATTATTTGAAGTTTTGCGTTCAACCCTATATGGCAAAGCGCGTCGTTAAATACGAATCAGAGATAGATGACTTATTAGCCCGAGGAATCTAAACGAAAGTCATAGTAATCGTAAAAGGCAAAGCATACATATAGAGAACGTCTAACTCTGACTTCTTATACGAAAGTTATGATTTTTCAAAGTTTCAGCGTAACAGTCTGCGACACAAAAACCGAAATTAAGATCGGTTGATTATTGGGCAAAAAAATCTAAACGAGAGTTGAAGATATCGTCAATACCTATCCGTTGATATAAAGACAATTGAGAATAGATGTCGTACGAAAGAGATATGATTTTTAAACGGAGTTTAGCAGTCTAAGCCTTCTAAAAATAATAAATAAAAAATAATGTGAGAATTAGCCGACAAAGTCTAAATGAAACATGTAGATCTCGTCAATAGCTACGCGTGGATCTAAATAACGTCAAAAACGAAGCTTGTATGAAGAAGTTACGGAATTTACAAAATTTGCGTTTTACGTGGCACACGCTTCTAGAAGGTGCGGCGTGGACCACCACTTTGTCGACACGTGTCAACACCAAATGCATCCCTACTACGTTGAGCGTAGCACTATCCCTACGCTGAGCGTAGCTCCCCTGATTTGTTTTAAATACTTCAAATTTCTCACTCTTTTCCTCATAACTTTCTCATCATCTTCCTTTCTCTATTAAATTTTCCCGCACTTTTGAGGTCAAACTTTAGGATTTTTTATGGATCAGTAACGAAGCTCTGAAGCGTCAGAGAGCCCGATGAAAAGAAGATTTCAGAGTCGAAATTCTGCCTGCGACCTTCCTGGTTTTCGCAAGAAATTCCTGTAAGTTGAGTTGCACTTACTATGCTTTAAGTGTAACTTATATTTATATTCATAGTCGTTGTTATGAATGCATAAATAAGATTTATCAGTAATTCCATTCATAATACTGATTGATCTACTTACGTGATAGGTGTCTAGAATGGTCACGTTGGCTTGGTTGTTGGATTATAGAAATGCTATATGCCGAAATGGTCCTGCCTCCCAACTGCCATGTCTGGCTGATCCATATTTGATAGAACTCTCGGTATTCATTGGGATTAGTGAAAGAACTAGCTTTCATTACCAAATTTTCATAGATATTAATAAGTTATAGTATCATAACTTAATATTTGTTAAGCGCGTTACCCGCCAGTTGGATCGCCAGTAGGATCACCTATATAGCTGTCAATCGTCTGAGTAATTGTCTAGGTGAGTTTTCTACCTCTAGTGTATACTCCAGTATGTATCCTTTGTATGTTAGGATATAGTTGCCTTGTAGTATGTATTAGGCCACTAGACTAGCTTAGTTAGTTGCCTGTCAAACTTTTGAAAAAGAAGAACTGGCTTTCTTTGAATTTGAAGTAATCAGACTATCCCAATTATGACACTCATGGAGAAAGAATCTTAATAAATGTGTTTGTCTGTTATATACGTGTTGACATATTATATGGGGAGTTGATGGCGGTCCAACCTCGGGCTGAAGGCCAATAGACTCGGGCGGAGTAGCGTTATGTTAAAGGCCAAGTAGCAGATCAACTTTATGTTGAAGGCAAAAGTAGCGGATCAACTTTATGTTGAAGGCCATTATGTGTATTATTGGTGAATTGGTGAATGGTTTTGAGCCATTATGTGTATGCATTGTATATGTGTTGAGGTATATGGTATTTTGGGGAACTCACTAAGCTTCGTGTTTACCCAATTTATTATAAATGTTTTTTAGGTACTTCATTGGTTCGTGAGAAGGGCAAGGTTCGAATGTACACACGTGCACTCGCAACATGTTTCCGCATAATTGTAATTGTACTATGATATATTCGAATAAATAAAAATGAAAAATTTAGGTTGAAAATGGGGACATTCTAGTAGAGGTTTATTGGGAGTGAGATACGGTAGGGCTGGGTGGGGGTAAGGGGAGGGTTATTTATTTATTTCTTAATTTTTAATTAAAGTTATTTTATTAAATTAAGAAAAAAATCCAAAAGAAACTAAAAAGAGTATAAGAGTCTTTTCATGTGGTTGAGGGACCAATCATGCAAGTTTTAGAAACCATAGGGACCATGTTTGTAAAAAAAAGCAGAGACTAAAGTTGTGACTTTTGGTAAACCACAGAGACCATATATGTAATTTTATAACAAAAACCATTTTTGTAGATAATTTTAATCCTAACAATTGTAAGGAGTTCTAGAATTTAGTTATCATGTCTAAAGGAGGACATAATTGTCCCCGTTATTCCCGTTGAAGTAGGTGAACCCGCCAAACCCTTTGTGGAAGGGGTCGAACCCGCCCAAACTGTATCCTTTCCAACCCATGTTCCCCATTTTCCTTCTTTGATTCCACCCTCCCATGATTTCTTGAACCCCTTCAACACCCATCTCTTTCTCTATTGCTCTCCTCCCGATGATCCCTCTTGTCCTTCCAGGTCAAACTCGCTTAACAAAACCTCTACCATTTCGTCTTCCCTAATGTCTAAATCATCACCTGTCATAATTGTCAATGGTTAAGATAAATTATGATTCAAATAAACGCAATTATATTCAGGGCCGGCTCAAGCCGATTTGAGGCCCGGGTCAAAATCGAAATAAACGAGGCCCTTTTAAATTAAGAAATCTAGAATCAAATAATTAAATTGTGTGTGTATGTGTGTGTGTGTATATATATATATATATATATATATATATCTATATATCAAAAAAGTGAATATATGGTAGTCATGTATGTAATATTAGGTATAGAACAATCAAAATCGACTTCATTTTGATTAACAAAAAACACAATTTTCTTTCATTTTCAGATTTTTCTTATTGCTTTTGAACTAATATTATTTTTGATTTCGTGATTCATCCCCAACATCTATGTATTTCGAATGTGTTTTTTTTATTAGACCTCTAGTAGGCTTCATAACTTAATCCGACACCACCTTACGTATATTTGCATTGTTTTTTATGTGTTATGGAAAGAGGTTTATTAGGTTTTTTGATGTACACTTTCAATCTTTCACTATAGTTTTTTGTATTAAATTTCAATACGGAGACCTACAGGTAGTTGGCAAAATATTCTTATACACGGTTTGTGGTGCAATATTAAACTTATAAAACTCCATAAAAAATTATATACAAAACCTATCATAAGCACTAATAGAGGATGCAAAAAAGATGGTAGAGATGTTTGATTGCATTTTGTTAAAATTATGTAGTTTTTGATGGTTCTATACCTAATATTAGATACATAACAATCACATATTCCCAAACCTTATATATATATATATATATATATATATATATATATATATATATATATATATATATATATATATATATATATATATATATATATATATATAGTTTAAGGGTGTGAGTTAAATACTAAAACTAATACAACTGTTAGGTTGCGTAAAAAAAAAATACGAACACAAACCAAAAAATGGAACAAACCATTTTGAAAAAACAGCGGTTTAGTTTTTGCATTTAAAAAGACCAAATTTTTAGGTTCGGTTTGACATTTGTTTATATAAAACTCGAAAAACATAACCATACGAGATTATCCAAACGACAACCTTCCATATATAAATTTAATTGATAAGCATATTATACATTAAAATATGTAATGTGTCTTATTCTTAACATTAGGAAATACCGACTAATTAAGAGTATGGGGGAAATTGTATCCAGTTTACGGATCACATGCTGACGTGTCTTGGCATACGTGGAATTAAGCTAGACCATGTCACCGTATACGGTGGCATACCTTCCTTAAATGGAACCCTCAATCGAACCAAGTGGAATACGTTCTTACCCCCCAATTAGTTCATTATTTCCCTCCTGATACCCTTTTCTCGACCGTTAAAACCAAAGCAATGTCTGCCTCGTCTGGTCGATCCGTCAACAGCCTTCATCTCTAACACCATGGCGATGATGAACAATGTACCCCATGTGATTGTAAAGAAGGAATCAACATCGAAAGGACCGCATGGACTGACGATAACGTAGGTTGAAGGTTTTGGAACTGCAAAAATTCCTTGGTGAGTATTCCTTCTCTTTACGTACACCCTATTTGGTATCTTTAGCTGGAATATATATATATATATATATATATATATATATATATATGATAATTGTAACCCTAATTGTGTTCTTCCTTTTTAATCAGTCAAGTGAAGGTCCACAATGTAAATTTTTCCTGTGGAAAGACGATGAGTAGATGGGTAGATGATCATCACATCAGAATTTTTTTGGTTTTTAGATGTATGGGTACATGATCAGGGCAAGTTAATGTATGGTAGATATAGTTTTTGGAAATCTGTGAACATTTGTATTTGATGGCAGTATTGATAGCAACTTTTGTATGTAAATTGTATGAAAGAATGATCCCATGACTGTATGGCAGTGGTAATGATTGAATGACTCATATTCATTTGTTATGAATTATTATTCACATTATGGGTACCACTTGTTTTGTACCTTTGTGTACTTAATGATATGTATGTGGTAAAAGTATTACACATCGTCGGGCATATGGACCACACTTTGTCTATTTAAAATCGAATTGAATTGTGTGTACTGGTCCCTTATGTGAAAACTGTCATAAGGACAGAATCTGGAACAATTTAAAATTGGCATTATGTGGTATTGGGAACATAACTAACAATAACAAATAAGTCCTTGTCATATACGTCCTTGCCAAGAATTTTAACCATATAAGGCCTTGCCATACATGCAATACAACAAATAATTAAAAATAACAACCAACTTAATAACAAACAACCAAGTTCACATTAGTAGCAGATTAACATCAAAATCCCGAGTACATAGAGTCAAAAAAAATTACATAGTTTCATACGAAAGTGCATTTTCACTTAATCTAGAGCAAGAGCTTTATCTTTAGAATTCTCAGGTGCATCTTCATCACCAACTCTCTTGGCCAACTTCAGCTTGAGAATCCTTTCAGATTTTTTCCTTCTGATTTTCTTCAAAAGGGCTGCAATTGGTCTTTCCATGACCTCCTGTTGCACATGCACCTCACCAACATTGACATTGTCATTTAGCTGCACTACCATTTCACCACCTCCTTGTTGACTAGGTTCTCCATTTCCTGATGCATCAAACTACATAGGAGTGAGTTCCACCTCATCATGGTCTTTTCTATCATTTCGACCTCCTTCATCACCACCCTCATTCACTTGACTACCACCCTTATTCACTACAGCACCACCATTATTCACTTTAACACCACCCTCATTTACTTATAATGATCCAATATTAGCAAAATTAAAAAAATGTAAACTCATAATCTAAATAATTATTTGCATGTCTTCTTTTTCTTTTGACATCGATTTTAGGAGGCCTTCCAAGAGTACAAGCTCTTTTGTTGTGTCCTTCATCCTTACAAATAATACATTTTTGTTTCTTTCCAGCCTTGGATACTATCTACTTATCATTATTTTGTGTTTGGGTACTCTTCTTTGGTTTGTTCATTAACTGGTTTTCTGTTGCATCCCTTTTCCTTTTAGTTGCAGGTCTCCCAGATATAACTCTATGAACAGGAGGTAAAGGTGGTGTGTACACACTTGATGGCCAAAAATTACTTCTATTCATAGGTTCTATCCTGAACTTGTATGCCTTCATGTAAGTGATGGTACTAAACATTTTGTTCACACATGACTCTACATCCCTATTAAGATAACTAATGATTGCAACAAAATGGCCACAACCAATTTCATTAAGTTTTCCTAACCTGCATGAACAAGTTTTCCTTTCAAGATCTACCTCATAAGTATCTCTAATTCCTCTAACTTCAAACTGATTTAACCCACTAGGTAATACTTGGTAATATATTTGGAATTTCTTAACCTCATTCAATAACTCTCTAATTGTTGGACAAATTTGATTGCCCTATTATTGGCCATTGGCTTTCATGTTGAACACCGTCTCCATCATATACAACCTCAAATCCTCCAACATGGTGATAATTGGCTTCTTCCTAGCATCAACTATTACATTATTGAAGCTTTCTGACATTCCATTCTTCACAGCATCACAACATCCTCCTGGTTTGAAAAAGGCTCTTGACCATGTTTTGGGGTCTTTGTCCATCAGATACTTATGAGCACTTGGGTCTAGAACTTCAATTTCTTTCATGACAGCCTTAAAATCTACCTCATTTGTTGCCTTAGAATCCTTCCAGAACATGCTTTCATATTGGCCACCACTATACCTTTTTCTCAAGTTTTAGCTAATATGTTTAACACACCACATGTGCTCTACATATGGAAGGAGTTATTTGACAGCTTCATTCATACCCTATTATCAATGAGTAGATAAGGTAAATATCTAATTTACCTTGTTATCAATAAGTAGAAATTAAATGAGTATACAAGTAAAAAGGGAAAGGAAGTACAAAGAAGTAAATTACCTTGTGTTGATTAGATATTACACTGTATCCATATCCTAAATTAAGTCCTAAGTCATCAATCAGTAGATCCAAAAACCACTTCCAATTTTCCTTATTCTCCACACAAACTACTTCCCATTCAATGGGATAAATCGCATTGTTTGCATCCCTTCTAACAACACATAACAACTCCCCTTTACATATCCCTTTAAGGAAACAACCATCTAAACCTATTATGTTCCTACATCCCTCTTTCCACCCCTTCTTCAATTCGTCAAAGAAAATATAGAACTTACTAAAGTAGTTCTTCCCATATGGCATACAATTCACATCTAGCTTCATAGTACTACCTGGATTTGATCTTCTAATGTCTTCTGCATATTAACTGTAATGCAAATTTCTTAGCTCTCTTACATTGACCAACACTTAGATGATTACCAAACTTCTGTGACACTACTGTTCCAAGCTTTCTAACACTCATCTTTTTTTTAAATAAGAACTCTCTTATATAATGACTCCCTATCCAAGCATAAGTGATCATTGACCCTAACTTGTAGTTCCTTGCACATTTGTGATCTGGCTTTAAAGACTTGATTTGGAAGCTTGCTTCATCACTCATCCAAGATTCCCACAACCTAAATGTGCAACCAACAATCTTTTCCTATCAGTTTCTCAAAGCAAAGTTGGCACCCATTAGCAACAACATAGTTGCATAACATAGATTTAATTGAGTTAGATCTTTGAATCTCATACCAAGTATTGGTTACTGTTTTTTCCATGGTATTGACTCATTAAAAATGTAATGTTGTTGAGTTACATTTGCCTCCTCTTCACCCCCATCATCATCATCACCTATGTCGTTATCATTTCCCTCTTCCTCTTCACCACATAATCTAGTCAGAAACTCATTGCCCCTTGTTATGTTCATAGTTATTGTATCCTCATTAAAGTCCACCTCCGCATCTCTAAGGTTATCAATTTCATCTTCATTTCACCACCATCAATGCATGAATCATCACCATCTTCTTCTTCTATGTCAGAACCAAACCAATCCTCTATTCCTTGACCATCGTGGTCCACATAGAGGGAAATTATATTGTCGGTCCCATAAGCATCAAAAATGAAACCAATATAGTCTCATTCATTAACAATAGCAGTTATCCCAGATACTAAGGGCTTACCTGGCTCACATTAGTATAACTTCTTTATACTTTCTTGCATGGACCATTCGAGAAAGGTGATACACTCAGAGTATGTCATTCCAGAAAAATTGTGATCATTGAATGTGAATTTGATACCATGTTTATACAAGAAAGGATTTCGAAGAAAACACATTTGAAGTTGAGATCCACTATAGAATACAGTTCATTAGGGTTTGGTTATGAGGTTGACATTGTCGGTTGGTTGGCTGCTCACTGACTTCGATTAGAGAAAACAAGTTTGAACCCTAGTTTTTTTTCGTTCTTGGTCACCGAGAGTTGAGAAAGCCGAAGAACGAGTGTAGTGGTGTGTGATTTAATGTGATTATTTTCACTTCATTTTATTATGTGGACTTAATAAGGTGAATATCTAATTTAATGTAATCCCATAAAAGGAATACAACCGATAGTTCCATTTACCAGGTGCATTATGGTGTAATTAGCCGGTATTTCCTAACATTAAGGACCAATTGAGCACACAAATACTTTAGTGACTAAATGTGTAAATTCGCCAAACTTTGTTGTGCTACATTGCCAAAAACCTATTAAAATTGGCAACCAATAAAGTTTGAAAGGAAGAAACCATGGGAATCGAACCAACATTATGTATACTAAAAGCACATATGGAAACTCTATATATTAAAAGCTGTGTACATCAGTTTGAAAAAAGTTACCATGGGAATCGAACCTGGTTTATTGGTAAAGACAAACACATCCTAATTAGCCAACCAAGTCAATTATAGATGCATTCATATAAGTTTTAAGACATTCAAAATATATACAGTACCGAACAACATTAATTTGGGGGCCCCAAACGTTGGCAAGACCCGAGACCATCGCCCAACTTGCCCCCTATTGGTTCGGCCCTGGTCATATTGGTCATTTAGACTGTATTTACTCAGAACTAGGCAATGAAGATGTAGACTTTAACATATATTGATATTTGATTAAGCAAGCATAATAAATTAAACAACTTTAATTTTAGAATAATAATAGATTATAATAAAAGGGTATTGTTAGACATGATAACTGTTAAGGGTCAAGATCCTCAACCCTATCTAGGATCCCGAATCTTAAATAAATCTAAGGATACCAAAACATACACGAGGATCCTGATTATTATCTCCTAACAAGATTAACGACTATATTTCTTGTTTATTCTTCACTTGTGTAGAAACAGTCAACAAAAGACTCATCTATTCTGGAGTATCACTTTAAACTGACTTAGGAACCGAAAATACCAAGTCAAAGCAACATGTGAATACTTATTCAAGAGGATCCTGTGAATATCATACTTCTAGTTATTTAGATTAGACTATAGATTCACATGTATAATTCACACTACACACACCTAGAGCTACTCAAATAGTTGTACTCGTATTGATATATGTAATTTGCATTCGAATCAATAAAATCAAACAAGGCAGGTGATCCTTATCACCTCCCATGATTTTATGTTGGAGATCCTATCAAGGATTAAGGGCTTTCCTTGTAAACCACTTGTCTCATTTTGATCTTAATTCAATACTTATCATAGTCTCAATACCACAACCTCTCATACAATTTGGTTGATATCCATTCGATTGATTTTTTACCAAAAGAATTTGGAGCTCACTGTGTGATCGTGGTGTTCCTAATTCTTAATAATCACGTCTACACAACCAATCCTATCTTGTTCCTCTATTCCTCCTATTTCTTCAACAAAATATGCCACCACCTCCAAGCGAAATCCTTGGTCAAAGGAAAACTTCTAATGCATCAAAAAATAGCACCTCTCCGATCAGTAGACATGGGAATCCGGGATCCATGGGGTCCTAAGATCCTCTCGCTTCAATCTATAACAATGAACTCTTCTCCATGATGAAGATGTTAACACATCAGTTGACTCAACAACATGAAGACAACAGAGCACTGCTCAAGGAGGTGGAAAGGATAAATGAAGAGATCCGTAAACCCCTTGAAGTGACACCCTCGATCTTGCAACCCAAGATACTAAATTTTGACAACACATGATCCTTAGGGAAACGTTCGGAGACTACAGTTCCAAGATCCGTTGCTACTCCAACTGGGGGTGTAATCCAAAGCAATCGAACTACTGTGATCCAGGATCTAGACGAAGCTTTCACTACCCCTAATAACAGAAATGTTGGTAACTTCTTTGAAAGTAACATTGTTACTAACTCTGTAAATCTTGATGCAATAATAAGTCCAATCATGGCTAAAGAACTTCAGAAACTAAGATAGATGATCTCGAGCGTGCCAAGGGTGGTTTAACATATACCGAAAGTGTCCCCTAACAGTCATAGGTTCTCGAGATTTATCCCCTCGATAGCGGACACTAAAGTCCCAAAACGCTTCCAAACTCCCAATATGAGACCCTACTACGGAACCACAAATCCGGATGAGCACATAGTGAAGTATAGAGAAAGAATGGATCAAACTTGAAATGGATTGTCTATGCAGGGGTTTTGGTTCAACTCTCATAGGATGAAACTTGAAATGGATTCTTGGTGTTCCTCTGTACTCCATTACCTCTTTCGCTCATTTAGTTAATCTTTTCAATAATCAGTTTTCCTACAGTAGGATATACGAAAGCATCACTAGTGATCTTTATCGAGTAGTCCAGGATCCTAAGGAATCCCTTAGAGACTTTGTGAGCAGATTTGGCAGGGAGGCATTAAACATTCCAAACATTGACATGACTACTGCCGTGGAAGCTTTCTTGTAACACTCGTTTCATATACTAGTTAATCTCTAATTTTGAACTTTCATTTTGGGTGGCCACGACGTAGTGGAACTTCACCACAGCATGGTAATACTTTTTTATGACTGCAGGATTTGGATGACTCGTCATGGCCTGGCTATGGTGCCACGGTGTTGAAGCTGTCTTTGGAGAAAACCCTAATCCTTGGCTTTAGGCTTTATTTAAAGGACAATATGGCTAGGTTTTTGTGATCATTCAACCTCCACCACACTCCCAAGCTTAGAAACCCTAAACCTAGCCTCCTTTTCATATTGTGAGCTCATTTTGGTACTTTTTGTGATCTTTGAAGGAGAAGGAAGCCTCTTAGTATGGTGGTTCACCTTGCAAGCATCATCTTCATCTTCTAGCATATCTTCTATACCTTGGTGAGTGTCCAAGACTCAATCTTTACATTGCTAAGTTGCTATATCTCTAGATTTGTACCTTATTCTTCATGTTTTGGTGGATTGGAGTGGTAAGATCTCATAAATTTTGCAACTTTATGAACCTCCGAGCCATTTGGGGTGTTTGGGGTTTTGGATCTGAATTAGGAATGAGTTTTGGTTTCATGCATGAAATCTTGGTCATAAAACCCTTATTTTGGCCTAATATGAGCTCAAGACATGCATTAGACATGCATGTTTGTAAATCACAAATTTTTATGTTAGTTTTGGTGCTAGGAACTCTTTTGGAATGAATAGACAAGAAACATCCAAGATTTAGGGCTTAATGATTAAGCCCATGTTGTGTTTGGCCTTTATTGAACCTAGGGTTTGAGATATTGATCTCTTGGAGGGTATTAAGGAATAAAGTTGGAAACTTTATCCATCTAGACCATAGGAAGGACCAGATCTAAGCCTTGGAGCTCTTGGAAATCGAAGAAAACGGCTTAACCCATTAAGATGTTAGGAACCCAGTGCCCACGACATGGCCTTAGGTCGCCACGACATGGCGACTGGGAAATGCCTGTCTGTATCATCATATATAGGCCACAACATGGTTATGGATGGTCACAATGTGGCTGTTGACTAAAGTCAACGTTGACCGTTGACTTTTGGTTAAACTCCTAGTTTTGGAAGGAAAGTTAAGGGCTTACCTTGTGTAACTGTATAGGTGGTGTATAGCATCGTTATTTTCTGGTAGTGAGAGGAGTAGCAGCTGATTATCGTCTGAGAGGTGAGTCTCTTCACTATACTCGTGGGTCGAAGGCACCAATGCCGACCCACTGGATTATCTTTGTTGGATGATAGATTTCCTTGTGACACGTGTTGATATGCATGTATGTGCTTGTTGTCTTTGTGAATCTTGCTGATATGACTGTATGTTGATTGTATGTGGGGTGAAATAGACCCGTTCGGTTGAAAAATACCGATTGAGTTGAAATAGACTTGGGGATGAAATAGACCCAGAGGTGAACTAGACTCGTTACAGCTTCGAGTTGATATGTATGTATGGTGTGGGGTATTTTGGGGAACTCACTAAGCTTTGTGCTTATAGTTTTATGTGATTTCAGGTACTTACAGTTCCAATGGGAAGAACTCGACATGATTGTACCGCATCCACCAATGTTCCGCATGATTTAAATTGTTTTGTACTCTGATGAACATATGACATGTTTTTATACTCTGCTGAGATTTTCTAAATGAATGAATGGCTGTTTTGATTGATTAAAAAAACCACTTATAATTTTTTAGACGTAACATTTCAAAATGGGTCTCAAGAAGGATTCCTCATCTATGAAGATATTGTAATGACCCCATGCAAGAGAATGGATGAAGTCAGAAGTAGAACAGTAAGGTTCATCAAACTAGAAGAAGACAAAGAAATTCAGAAGAGAACCAACACTCCAAAATCTTATGACAAACCTAATAGGAAGGCCGATTCCTCGGCTCAAAGATCCTATAAATCAAAACCATACTCCAAACCTGATCATCATAGGCTTAATTCCCTTGACGGTGAAGGGTAGGAAGATGAATTACCCAAGATCACTGATTATTGCTTTTCTATGGACGTTTCAGATCTGATCTTCTCCATGAGGATCTTGGCGACAAAGCAAGGTGGCCAAGGAAATGATAGAAATCAAGTGGATGGAAGGACAAATCTAAGTGGTGTGCATATCATGAAGATTTTGTCCCTAGCATTGAGGACTGTATGGATCTCAGGAAAGAAATTAGCTATCTATTAAGCAAAGGATATCTTACAGAAATCCTAGGAAGAAGAAAATAAAGATCCAAAGAAAAAGAGCAAGATCCTACGAAGATCATGGAAAAACCAGGATCTCCTCATTCAGACGCCAAGGTAATCAATGTTATTTTCGAAGGATCTGAAATTTATGGAACTTCTTACTCTGTAGCTAAAAGACACACTAAATTATCCAAGACAGAAAGGGAAGAAAGACCCCAAAAGAACACATAAATAACAAACGACAAAGAAATCACCTTCAATGAACATGACATGGAAAACATTTAGGATCTTCATCATGACGGATTGGTGATAAATCTTTACATCGCCAACGACTTTGTTAGAAGGATCGTGGTAGACGGAGGATCCTCAGTAAACATCATAATTTTAGATGCTCTGACCAGGATGAACATACAAGAATCCGAGATAATCAAAAGATCCTCACTATTAATAGGATTCAGCAGTGAAACGAAGCATATAGTTGGAGAAATCAAGCTACCCATCTACATCGAAGGGGTAAATTCTTTGCAAAGCTTTTGTGTTATTGATGCTTTGTCTTCCTACAATGTTATATTAGGTAGGCCCTGGATCTACGACATGAAAGTGGTTTCATCAATGTACCATCAATGTGTTAAGATGCCTACCCCACGGGGAGCAATGAAGATCATCGGGGATCAACAAGAATCTAAAGAGTTTTATAAGACCTCGATGAAGTATTCCGCAATTACGCGACAAGCATAAAAAATAAAGAAAAGGGCACGGGATGTTCTAGAAGAAAATAGACAAAACATAAAAGAAGTGCCCTTGAATATTGAGGATCCTGATGCCAAAGTACTTATAGGATCCTCAATACCCGAAGGAATCAAGCAATACCTAGTAAAGTTCCTAAAAGAATGAAGAAAGACCTTTTCATGGAAACACAAAGATATGACAACTATAAATAAAGAAATTATAACTCACAAACTTAATATAGATCCTTCTTTCAGACCTATATATTAAAAGAGAAGGAAATTCGCACCCGAGAGGAACCAAATCATCCAAGAAGAAGTTAAAAAACTTCTTACGACAGGAATGATTAAGGACGTCAAATTCCTAATGTGGCTAGCCAATGTGGTGGTAGTACAAAAGAAGAACGGTAAATGGTGAGTATGTGTGGATTACACGAATCTTAACAAGGTCGCCCCTAAGAATCCTTTCCCTTTGCCACACATAGACTCTATGGTAGATGCCACGACAGGCCACAAATTACTAACATTCTTGGATGCCTTAGTTGGGTTCCAACAAATACAAATGGAACCATCTGATCAAGAGAATACTGCCTTCATAACCCCCACATGTATATATTGTTATATTGCTATGCCCTTTGGTTTAAAACATGTAGGTGCAACATACTAAAGACTGGTAAATCGAATGTTCAAGTACAAACTGGGGGACAGCATGAAAGTCTACATTGATGACATGGTGGTCAAGTACAAAAGAGTTAAAGATCACCTTTGTTGGATTAGGTGTCTAAGCCCATAGCTATAATTGGTATATACTTGAATTGATAGTAGCACAGTCCTTTTGCGTTGCCCTCAAAACTAGCAACTAGACATGAAGATTTTGGAGAATAAGGTTGATTTACTATTTGATAATAAATTGAAATAAATAATTTGTTAATATATTATGAGAATAATATATTAATTAGAAATAGTAATATTTAATCAGAAATTAATTGGAATTAATTTCGTGGTTAAAGGAATTAATTAAAAGTGTAGGGACTGAATTGTAATTGTTCAATAGTTGAGCAAGAGGCAATCTAGAATCCTCCATAGCCTATGGATGGTTTTTCCATTAGGTTTGGATGATTTCTTCATGCCTAAGGGATTCTAGAATTATCCTTGGAGGATAAACAGGAAAGCGGATAACTACCCGATTTAAGATAATCTTGGATTAGGGCTTATCTAGGGTTTACTAACTGCACTATAAATAGGTATATACCCTATGGATTTCGGTGATTCTCTACTTTGGAAGGCCTAGCCAAAATTTTGAAGCCTTCTCCTCCTTCTCAATCATCTTCAATTGCTAGTGGTGGGTGTGAACCATTAGAGGCGTGACATTTGTGACGTTTGCTCTCAAGGCTTCAACAACACACATATTTGGATTGCTATTACCATATAGTGATCAAGGTATGATTATTCTAACCCTATTTGTGAATTTCGAAATATATAGTAGCATGCTAGGGTTTTATATTTTGTTGTTCAAGTTATATGTTCAATTACAGAAAACGTAGATCAAATTATTTAGGGTTGCATGCACACATAGGATTGTTTGTTATGCTCAAAACCCATCAACCTTAGGGATATTGAAGAAGCCTTCGGCATCTTATACGAATAAAACATGAAGCTAAACCCATTCAAATGTCACTTTGGAATGAGTTCCTCAGCTATATGTTCACTAAGAGGGGATTCGAAGCCATAACAAATCTAAGATCCCCAACTTCAACCAAGGATATTCAAAGGTTGATAGGAAGAGTGGAAACTCTAAATAGGTTCATCTCAAGATCCTCGTAGAGGTGAAAACCTTTATGTAATATCTTGAAGAAGAATAAGATATTTGAATGGTCCAAAGAACATGAAGATGTCTTCCAGGAACTTAAAGATACTTAAGTTCGACACTCTTGTTAGTAAAACCATTAGACAGGGAACCACTCCTCCTCTATCTTTCAGTTCCAAGTAGGCGACTTAGTTTTAAGATAAGTATTTCAAAACACCAATGGTGGTTGTCGAGGCCAACAAAATAAATAACCCTAAATCTTTTACACTAAAATAGTGTATAGTGGTAAAGGGGTCGAATCCACGGAGATTGGTTCACTTCGTTACTTTTATGAAAATCTTGTTGTACAAACACTTGTAAAACTAAAATAAAATAAATATGGGGGATTTTGATATTTTGAGATGTTTAAAAGAAAACTAAAATTACATTAAGATTTAAAAACACATTTCAACAAAAGCAAAGTTTGATGTAAAATCAATAAGATAAAGATGGTTGACTTTGGACTTTCATTACTTGAACATTTGGTTAAATAATCATGAGAATACCAAGGTGCAATACTCGTGTTTATAATCTAACTTGGCTATCGCAATTTATAAGCATAACTTGCCTCAACTCTTCTTTTGTATTAAAATGACTAGAGAAGCTCATGGAAAATTTCCTAAATCAAAGTCACAAAACTAATGAAGCATGTAATTTTGTGAAAATCAATTAACATTAGGTTTTAAGAGTCACCAAATCCAAAGAGTAATCTATTGCTTTCATTACCACTATGGAGAAAATATTTTCTTAGTCTAAATGAAATGAAAACAAACATTTAAACTAATTGTTGCTTGTTAGATTGAAGACCCATTACTTAGCCAAGAATTTAACCAACAAAAATAACATTCACATATCAATATACATGATTAGAGATATATAAACATGAAGGAAGTTTTCATATAAAATATAATAATAGATATTCAACACAAGTTCATGGAGTTCTTCAAAATAACCAAAACATTCAAGCAATTACATCCAAGTCAACCAAAAGAAGTTTAGCCTAGCATGGCTAAACTCAAGAAACTAAAATAAAAATAGATAGTACCAAACATGTAGCAAGATTTAAGAGTGAAAAGATGATGTTCTTCATAATGTTCTTGGTGTTCTTCCAGCTCCAAACTCCAGAGAAAAGTCAAAAAAATTAGATCTAAAGTTATCCCAAAAGTGAACCACCAATCATCGCAAAATAGAGGCAAAAGCACAAAACCCGGTTTCTTCACTGCATGCTGCACGCGGACGGCTAGCGAGTACACGCGGACCATTTGTAGGACACGCAGACAAGTTCTGGAGCACACGTGAACCGTGTGAATTCTGTTGAGTGGGTCATTTGGCCCATTTGATTGGCACACCAGCCCAATCTTCTCATTAATGTTTCAGCCCATATGCACAAACTCTTGAGAGCCCAATTATGCCTTCCAATGCCTTCAAAGATGCTCCAATGCTCCTTTAATCTTCCATAGCTCGAGCCCTCGTCGCCTCGTCATCATTCTCGCCCAAAAATTAAGTCCAACTCGATTTCTTGTTTATGTTGACACCAAGCTCAATCGCACCATTTCAAGTCCACAAGCAAACCGCAAGCCTCCAAAAGTCCCGCACTCTTTCCATACCTCCAATGACGAATAGTCTTCGGTAAATCCTGCAAATAAGCTCAAAAACTGGAAAGCACCCGATAAAGGAGAAAAATAACAAAAAGAGAAAATATGCATGAAGATTAACTAAAATGAGATGGTTTTAACTAAGAATAAACTATGAAAAGAAGTAATAAAATGAAACTATCAACCAAGGATCCTAAAGATGGTAGGCTAACACCTAAATGGGAATGCCCCTTATCTCATCGATTCAGAAGCAGGAAAAGGGACATATTGACTGGCTACTCTAGAAGGAAACCTCTTGCCAAGATCATGTAATGTTGTACAACTTAAGGCATATTTCGTATAAGTCAAAGACACAATATTCATTTTGACAAGGATAAGGTACGCATCTATTCCTTACTTTCACTTTCCCATTTCGATTATTTTTCATCTCAAAGGTCATTACTGACTTAAGCATCGGAGGGGCGTTAGCCAAGCTAATTTCCACCCCATGCTAACATTTACGACGTTCATAAACTCAAGGATCCTAGAAACTACCGATATAAATTGATTATCTTTCCTCCAATTAAGGGTACTTAATCCCCTCTAAGTTTTAAAGAGTTAATAACCTCTTTCATCCGTGTATATGTTTCCACACCTCGCTTGGATGCACGATATCTAACTATGGAACGTGAATAAGGGGATCATTTCACGATTTAGTGACTTGGCAACCCTCTTATTTATGAACATATGTTAAGATCCTAAAGCTTAATCTACGGTTTATAACACTGTCATGTTGTCTTATGGAATGGGATCTTCCCCAGACTAATTCTAAGTTGGGATCTTCCCCAGAACAATTATAAGTTGGGATCTTCCCCATACAAATTCTAAGTTGGGATCTTCCCCAGAACAATTCTTAGTTGGTATCTTCCCCAGTTAATTCTAAGTGGGGATCCTCCCCAATTAATTCTAAGTTGGGATATTCCCCAGAAAGCGCTAAATTGGGAGCTTACCCAATATACCCTAATCTGGGATCTATCCCACTGGACTCTTAAGATGAAGTTTTTCTAAAAAATCAAAAGGATTCTCCTTAGTTGGAACCTCAAGATTGAAAAGATACTTCTCAAAGAGTCCTAAACAGAGGTCCAAAGAGACAGCTAAAAATCTAATTAAACTCTAAGGAAGTAAATGAAAAATCTCTCACCGGGTTCTATTTGTCCTTATCTCTCTTAAACCTTAGGATCCTGACTATTTCAAGATCCTGATCAAATAACTATTTATCTCAGATCTTTAGGATCCCAGAGAGTTTTAGTAAATCCTAAACTCCTTAGAATCCTAATCATCAAAAAAAAATTAGAAAAACCTGTTTTGACCCTATTTCTACAACCAAGTCAACCATGCAAAATATATAATAAAACCAAAAGCATTAAATTTAAAAGGGCTGTCCTCCAACCCCCCAAAAAAAATGTCTTACAAACCCAAAATATTAAATTGTTTTTTGAAATTTATAATACCTAAGTCTAGGTTTGATCACCCCCAGCCGAGGTCCCATCCTCCTCCTTCTTCTCCTCTTCCTCTGTATTCTTATTCTTTGCAGGATCCTGACTGACATTAACAGGCTTTCTAGTTAACTTGGCTAGGGCTTCATGCCAACCAGCCACATTACAGGATCCTGTATTTGTCACAACCCAAAAATTTCTATCTTGTAAGGTCAAACACATCAACTTAAGGTCAAACTTATAGGTTTCTAGACCGAGTATACGTAAGGGTTGCGTGTTTGGAAGTGAACCACGTAAGAACCGAGAGCCTAGATCAACATTCGAGCCATAAAACCTCATCAAGTGAGGTTCACAGCCGCAAACTATGTTCACGGCCGTTAAGCCTTCTTAGGCCGTGAACTCTCTCTTGGCTGTGATATCCTCCCTATAAGTAGGTGTTTGCTTCATTTTTCATTCATTTCTACTCCTTCCAGTCGTGAACTTAAGTTCTCTCTCAAGTATCCTCAAGAAACACTCTTTTCTTCCCTTAAACCTCCCCTTTCTTTTGTATCTTCTTGGAATACAACAAAGGGCCTTCAAGCACTTGCTAATCACCAAGATCTTCAAGTGTTCTTCGTATCTTTGGGCCGTGAACAACACATAGGGTCGTGAACCCTTCTTCAGGGCCGTGAACCCTTCAACTTGGGCCATGAACACTCATGTGTTATTGGGCCGTGAACACCCCATAGGGGCATGAACACCATTTCAGCCTTCCAACTTGCTTCTAACACTCCTTTGGTGAGTTATTCTTGCATCGTGGTTACCATTTTTACTAAAGGAAATATATGATTTTCTTAAGGAATGTTTTCATCAAATATAAAAGAACTATTACAGTTAACTCCGTAAGCACCTAGTAAATACG
Organism: Lactuca virosa; assembly: GCF_052849685.1. Taxonomy (NCBI): domain Eukaryota; kingdom Viridiplantae; phylum Streptophyta; class Magnoliopsida; order Asterales; family Asteraceae; genus Lactuca; species Lactuca virosa. The sequence continues at coordinate 4,523,828 of NC_136432.1, read as the reverse complement.
CCAATGTTATATACAATGAGGATCTAACAAACAATGGGATGTGTGACTTCCGCCTCATTTCCTGTTCCTTGTTTGGTTGTGGGCTTAGGGCAGATTCACACAATCAATTGTCTGTTTGATCTGGATTTTATATAACTTGTATTCATTAAGTACTCATATAAGGAATTGTAGAGTCATTTTTACTTATCATTCATCATATCAGAAAATATAGGATTCTATGGAGGAACAGGCGAACTTTTATAAAGAACTTAGAGTATACTTCTTATAACTAAAATACTTATGAACTCACCAGCATAAATGTCACACCCCAGAACCGGGACGACGGAAACGTCCTGGGGTGGAGGACGTCATGCTTAGTATCACAACTTTTGTATCATAGCAAGCATAGTAAACACAACCAGACATTGAATACATATAGGAAAAAAGGTTTACATTGTTTAATACATATTTTTGTTCATATCAAAAGTAAAATAGAAAGACGCGACTCTAACGCTTTGACTTCTCCAAACTCCTGAAGATTTATGTCTACTAATTCCCTGAGAATACAAGCAGTTTGAAAGTCAGCATAAAGCTGGTGAGTTCATAAGCAGTAGTTTGAAATGAAAACTTGTTAATGAGCTTGTAGAAGTGTTGTATAGTTTCCAGAAAATCCGATATTTTCTTTAAAGAGAATGTAGTATTATAAGTCTTGTAATAAACCATGAATATTTGTATGTTTCCAAGAAAATCTGATATTTTCTTATGAAAAGCGTGTTTGAAAACCCGTTCCTTCCACAACTTCCAGATTCATACAAGTTATGTACAAACCATGGTGTCGTGGAATGAATGTGAATATCCGTGAGTTACATGTTAACAATTTGTTTTGAAAAGCTGAGTTATCCCGGGAAAATCCGATATCTTCCCAAAAAGTTGATGATTGGTTATCCGTTCTGAACTGAGGTGTACAAGTATCTACCATACTTATGTTGTAGTTTTCTTTTAAAAAAAACTTGATTACTCCCAGTGGGGTATATTAGTCTTATTACATAGATAAAACTAACTAAAAGAAAACGTGATGAACTAAATCCCGAAGGTATTATTAATACTCTCCAGTAATTAAATCGGTTATTACATTTAGATTAGTTCACTTGATTCATTATTACCAAGTAAATTCGTGTTATCTACGTTGCGAGTTTCATGACCGTAACAGACTGGATACAACACGTATCGGGGCCGGTATCCTTAATGACTTTGTCACTCGTAGACCTGCCGGTCCTACTGTAGCTAGCAGTAAGGTGCGGGATTGTCAGTCCCATATAGATCTATACACAACAGTCACGCTCTCCCTACAAGAGACTCTGGTCATGAGTGCTATTCCTCCACTCTGTTTATCTGTGGTGAGTGTTACCGACGACTTGTCTCTAACTAGGCTAACAAATTTACAAGTAATAATATTGAAAACCCTTTTTGTGAATATCATGAATTCTTTACGAAATGTTACATTTTCTTTACGATTCATAAGTTTATTTCCTTAGTTCTGAAAACTGTTTCTGTAACTTGATTTTATAACTGTTTGGTAAAACTGTTTTCCGTGTTCAAAGTATACTGAAAATATATTTATCTTAAACAAAATAATATATTTTGAGGATAAGATTCCTTATGCTTTTGCTTGTATTCCCCTCCTGAAAACATGAAAAATTCGGAAAAGCATAGGGGTATGAACTCACCTTGGGTGATTTGAATGAAAGATCGACACGAAATACTGGATGTCTAAGTGAAGCCTTGAACACGATTTGATCCTAATTAACATGTAATAACACATAAAGGAGTCAAATGAAGGTATTTAACAACTAAATGTGATGGAGAACCACTCTAAGAACTGGGGACTACTTGCACTAAGTGTTAGGACCTTAAAGGATTGCATTAGATGAGTGTATGGCCACCTTTAAGGTGTGTGCGGCCATGGGTGTGCGGCCCAAGGAGTGTGCGGCCGTACACTCATGAATGAAGGTGTTCTTGGGGTGTTTTAAGTTCCATATTTGCAATCCATGAAGTGTCTTAGGCCTATACTCAATTGTAGTGCAAGTTAGGGGTCTTAGAAGTGGGTTTATGGTCCTAGGATGAGTGTGTGGTCGCACACTTGGGTGTGTGGTCGCACATTACGGTGTGCTGCCGCACACTTGGAGTGTGCTGCCGCACAAGGGTGTATGCGGCCGTACACAGGTGTGTGCGGTCGTACACCCCACACAAAAGTGTCCAAAAATGCCCTTTCCAAGGTACAACAAGGCTAGGGTATGACTATCTCGAATATGGAAATCAAACTCTCACTTTGGAGGGTGATTTAGGAGTGTACGGCCGCCCTTATAGTAGGAACTATCGTGGTTACCATTTTTACTAAAGGAAATATATGATTTTCTTAAGGAATGTTTTCATCAAATATAAAAGAACTATTACAGTTAACTCTGTATGCACCTAATGAATACGCCAGGGTTATATATACAATGAGGATCTAACAAACAATGGGATGTGTGACTTCCGCCTCATTTCCTGTTCCTTATTTGGTTGTGGGCTTAGGGAAGATTCACGCAATCGATTGTTTGTTTGATCTGGATTTTATATAACTTGAATTCATTAAGTACTCATAGAAGGAATTGTAGAGTCATTTTTACTTATCATTCATCATATCAGAAAATAGAGGATTTTCTGGAGGAACATGCGAACTTTTCTAAAGAACTTAGAGTATACTTCTTATAACTAAAATACTTATAAACTCACCAGCTTAAATGCTGATCTACTCTTTCAAAATAACTTGTATTCTCAGGGAACTAGTAGACAGGTACATGCACAGGGATTCAAAAGATGGTGCATAGTAGCTTCATGTCTTTGTTTTGTTATTTACTTTTGGAGTCAATCTTATGTGAATCGAATACGTGTAAACACTTTAATACTAATGCAATAGTTGTTGTTGCTTGTTTTACTATGCTGCATGTGTTGTGATACTGAGCATGACGTCCTCCGCCCCCGAACGTTTCCGTCGTTCCGGTTTGGGGGTGTGACAGATTGGTATCAGAGCATTGTTTATAGTGAACTATGTATATCAACCTATAAAAGATATACCACTATAAATACAATAGGGCCGAAGTGCTCTGACTGAAAGTGTACTTTTAAAATATAATAATATTTTTATAAAAGTATACATACCTGTATACATATATACATACTAGAACAAGTATCACAGGAAGAACAAAACAAAAGTATTTAAAAGTTGGACACTGTGGTCAAACGTGGACAGTTATTTAATCATATCTGGGATCAATATAGTCTGATCAACTATATTTATTTGTGATATGACCAACATGTGTTTTGGAGTGATGTGGTTTTGCAATAGACTTAAAACTTACCTAAGTCTATACCCAAAGGATTTCTAGAACAGAACATAAAGTTAAAATACTACAAGAGTATTTTATGATACTATAGGATAACAACAAGTTTAAAACTTACCAAGCTCATACCATTAAAATACTATAGGAGTATTTTAGGCACTATAAATAACTTATGTGAAAATTTAAAAGACCATTCTGGTAGGTCTATAATTTCGGAGTGTATACTCCTAATGTTTTATATAATTGAGATTTTATAGACTTAGAATTTGTGATGTATGCTCTACTTCCTGTTCCTTGTTTGGTTGTGGTTTTAGAGTAGGATCACTTATTAGAAGGTCTATTTAATCTTAAATTATATACAACTTGTATACACTGCGCAATTATAAGAGGACCTGGTAAGGATCACCCCATAATGTTTCACTTAATCTCATAGATTCTTTAGGCACTCTCATTCTCGCACGACACACCTAGATAGATGTAACCACTCCATCATAGCAGTCAGCAGAGAAGTCAAGAAAGAACAAAAAGAGATTCATGAGGAGTTTTCCGAGGAGGGATCAGCCGGAGAAACCAAACGTCCTATACGTCACGCGAATAACTAATATACTAAAAATAACCTAGTGAGTTAGTGAATACGCTACTCACACTATGTGTTAGGATTATTTCATTTTCGTAACAGTCGGTAACAAATATTCAATTCACAGAAATTCATTCGAGAGTAGTCACTACAAATTCATAAAGTTTATTTTATATAGACTTTCGTCATGAATTGTTTCAGAACCCTACGAAAGTCAGAACTGGATACACTCAGATCAGGGATAACGTAGTTAATCAGCATTTGACTTATAGCCACTGCTATAGACTTATCACTGTTTCATATTGTATTCATTTTAGCAAGAGATGCCTCGCGGTAGACCTGCAAGGCGCGTAGTCAAAAACACAACAGAGAACCCATCACCACAATACGACCCTGCTGCTCTCCAAGCAGCGGTAGCAGCCGCAGTAACATCTGCTATAACTCAAATCTACGCAAGTGGTACCAGTGGATCTGGTAGCGGTACCCACCTAACTAACCCCGGAGTTACCCATGGACACCCACAGGAGTGTTCGTACAAGGACTTCATGAACTGTAAACCCAAATACTTTAATGGGAATGGGGGAGTCATTGCTCTAATGCGATGGTTCGAGAAAACAAATTCAGTTTTCGAAATCTGTTTGTGCCCAGAAGGGAGCAAAGTGAAGTTTGCTGCCTGCACCTTGTCCGACAGAGCCCTAACATGGTGGAATAGCCATGTTAAGTCACTGACCCTATCAGTGGCTAACTCGATGGGTTGGGAGAACCTGAAAGAGATGATGAGAGAAGAATACTGCCCAAGAGGCGAAATTCAAAAGCTGGAGCAAGAGCTATGGGATCATACCATGGATGGCTCAAATATAGTAGCCTACACTGACAGGTTTAGCCACCTGGCAACACTATGCCCCGGGATGGTTACCTCGAAGAGTAAGAAGATAGAAAGGTACATCTGGGGCTTATCTACCCCGATTCAAGGGGATATATTGTCTTCTAATCCAACTACCTTCGATAGCGCCAAACGCCTGGCCCAATGACTCATTGACCATGGAGTCCGCCATGGCGTGGTGATCCCTGTTCCCAAGCCAACAAAGGGGGGGGACTATAAACGAAAGTCGGGGAGCAAGAGGAAGGAACGAACAACACAGGAACCCCCGCAGGAGCAACATGTGGTTACTGTACACGCCGCCACAACACCTGTCACTCCAGCGTCTGTCAGTCGATCTGCTGGAACTCTCCCCAATTATGGTAAGTGTAACTACCACCACACCGGAGTATGCCGGGAAATGCAATGCATGAATTTCCGCAGGAAGGGGAACACTGCCCGTTTCTGCAGGGCGCCGACACAACCAATCTCCCAAGTCCCCGGAGTTTAAGTAAGCCATGCCTGTTACGGGTGTGGCAAGACAGGACACTACAAAAGGGACTGCCCGATAGCGAAGAACTCTGCCACGGATGGATGAATTCTGATGATCACCACAGGAGAAGCTGCCCAGGAACCACCAACGAATAGCAGTACATCTTCTAAATAAAATTACTTTAAAGATTTAATTTATATTTTATATTAAGATTAAAAATTGGGGAAATTAAAAAGTAATTATAATAACTCACTCGTCCGAGCAAGTCACAACATTCATAAGAGAACTAAAGATCCGTTCAGGTGAGCTATGATGGCTTAGTATGTACATCAGGGTTATGTATAACTAAGATTTTGCAGGCTTAGAGTGAGTGATTCCGCCTCATTTCATGTTCCTTGTTTGGTTGTGGATTTAGGGCAGAGTCACTCAGTCGACCGTCTTATTCATCTTAATTATACATAACTTGTATATGCCAAGCGATCATAGAGGTACCAAGAAGGATCATAATATAAAGTATCGACACTAGTTATCAAAGCACTTTCACTTTTAGTACTCGCTTATCGCGGTACAATATGTGGCAGTGGTAATATCAAGGATAAAACTGAAAGCACTAGAAAGTCTACACAAAATACATAGTCGAGCACACTCGGGATACACCATCGTATAACAAATGTTTCTTTCAAATCGGCCTAACATTTGTTTCTATAAAGAGTCTGTCATCATCATTCGACGTGGATTGGCGTGGTCCTCACCATACCAAGTTCATGTGTTTCGAAAATCCATTGCTTTAACCGACCGATTAACGAAACCCTCATCACTCGTAACGACAACCCGACACAAACCTCAAAATCGTCTCCCTCAAATTCTCGACCCCGAAGTACTCATGAGAGGAGTACCTTGCCCTTTGAAACCTCTCCGAAGTATACCCAGCAAATGTTGGATAAGGTGTCTAAGTCCATAATTATTTCTGGTATGTACTTGACCCGGTTGGCATGATCAATTTGGGTTGCATGGCATTGCAACACTTGGATAGACCAAATTGAGAGAAAGGACACTTAAGGTTTATTAATATATTATAAGTTCTAATATATTAATAATATTATTTAATTAGTATTGATCAAAGAATTAATTTAGAATTAATTAAGTGATCAAAAAGAGACTAATTAAATATATGGGGTTGATTGTGTAAATCATCTATTCTTGTATAGTGGGCTAATGATCCATGGTTTGTATGGATTGGGTTAAAACCCATAAGGTGATCCATGGATAGTCCATGGAGATTACAAACCCATGAATCATGGAATATGGAAAGCCATGACAATTAGGGTTTACATGGTGTAACCCTACTTGTGCCACAACTATATAAAGACCCCTAGACTAGCAAAATCGGCACTTGTATAAGCAAGAAAGAGGGCTAGCCGATTTTGAGGTGTTAGTGAACTTCTCTCAAGGTTATTCCAAGTATTGTGGTGTTGTGTGAGACATTTGAGGCATCACACTTGAGGTGCTAGGCTCACAAGGTTTTCAAGGAATCCAAACAACATAAGGTATGTTCTACAACTAGCATTTATGTTTAAAAGTTCCCCATGCTATGCTAGATAGGTTATGAACCTTGGAAATCAAATTTTCATGTATCATAGTAAAACATAGATCCAAGGTTTCTAGGGTTGCACGTACACCATAGGAGTGTTAGAATGCTCAAAACCCTTCAGTGGTATCAGAGCCTAGGCTTGTTTATTTGATACTTGATGCAAACTTGTTGAAAAAACTCAGTTTTCAGCATTCTGCAGCATGAACTCGTCGAGTCCATGGGGGGACTCGATGAGTCCATGAGTTAATTCATCCTACTCGACGAGTAGCTTCGTGCACTCGACGGGTAGGAGCCCCTGAATGCAGATTTTCGAGTTTTGCTGCTGGAAATAGACTAGAAACATTAACCTAAACTGTTTTGGTGTTATAAAACTTGTTTTAGATGGTGTAATGGTTATGCTAATCCATTTTCAATGGCTATTATCAAAATTTTAAGTTTTATATGGTTTATTTATGATTCTTGAAATTGTTGATATGAACATTCATGAACTTATGAGTTTAGAAGATCATAGGAATTATTTGTAACTTGTTTGTTAGTTTAATTCTTGATCTTGATGTGTTTTAATGGAATCCATAGTTTGTCCTCAAGTTATGGATTACCAAAAGTCACTCTTTTAAAGTCCATTATTAAACACATAGGTTACATAAAATGAAAAGTCTCTCATTTTATTAATCCATTAACTCATAAGTTATGAAAGATGAAAAGTTTTGAAAGTTACAAAACTTGCCCTCAAGTTTTGGAACATGTAAAGACACTTTAAAAACTTTAGTTCCAACCCCTAGAATTTTAAAAGTTAAAATTCAACCCTTATACTTTATAATATTATAAGTTTAATAATAATTATATATGTATAAGAACAAGTCGTTTTACCGTTAGTAGGCCTCATTCACGAAGTCGGTCTATAAGGAGGGTATAAGGTTGTTTCCTATAAAATGGAAGCTTAATGGGTGTCCACTCTCACCCACCGCTTCCTTGACTGGTGGATGGTCGTTAGCCGAACGGGTAGGAAAATGACTTTAATCCTCATTAAAAGTATGATAATTATAAAGTAACTAAATGTTTTTATAAATTCCCAATCTTAGTTACTTTAAGAAAAGTGTGAATAAGGTGCTAACCCATGAAATTATACTTTGCACTTTGTTTAATTCGTTAGTGGAGCGTGTGTGGTTTACCAGCACACTAACCTGGACTTAACAAGGTTGGAAAAGGGTGACTTAAGGTTTATCATAGGTCGGTGGAGCGCGTGTGGTTAACCAACACATCGATTGAGTGATAAACATTAAGGGTACCAAGTAATTTGCATGGTTACTGCACACCTTGTTTTGTGATCCTCGGCATCCCAGTCACAAAACTTGAAGGGCACACTCGAGATTGAAACATGCCATTGAAAAGTTTAATGAATCTCAAAGAATCTAGGAGTTTCAAAAACCAATTAAAACCTAATAACTTATTTCGTTTTTCATGGTGGAAATTGGTGAATCGTCATTCAGCTACCTTCAAATATTTTATGGCTTGGATTACGACATCCCTCTTCTAAGTTATAAAATATTGTGTTGGGTCCTAGCCTTAATATTATATTTGGGTGTTTTATTAAGGACTATCTTTATATCTAATCTAAACTTGTCTTTCTTCTTTTCAGATGTCTTCCAACAATGCTGCTTCTGGCTCAAACCCTACTGGCTCCTTCTCTCTCATGAACCTTTGTGGGAGAGTCATCTTTGATGGATCCAACTTTATGGATTGGATCAGGAACATCAGGATGGTCACTCGTTATGAGGACAAGGAATATGTCCTCGACAAGGAGCTTAAGGAACTCGATGAGTCATTTGCTACTCCTGAGGAGATCGCTGAATATCAGGCACATGAGAGAGATGCCACAAAAGTGGCATGTATCATGTTGGCCACAATGACACCCGAGCTCCAAAAGTCCTATGAGGACTTCTACCCTTTTGAGATGCACCAGGACTTGATGGACCGCTACCATCAGAGTGCTCATCAAGAGCGGTATAAAATCCTCTCCTCCATGATAACAACTAGGATGAAGGATGGTGAACCCATCACGGGCCACATGCAGAAAATGCAAAGGTATGTGGACCGTTTGCTAAAACTGAATGTGAACTTCCCAGAGGAGTTGGCAATTGATATCATTTTGCACTCCTTACCTTCGTGTTATGAACAATTCCGCATGAAATACCACATGAACAAGGAGAAAGTTACACTCAGCAAACTTCAAGGACTATTGAAGACCGCAGAAAGTGGTCTTAAAGGTAAGTCAGTTGTTACTACTCCTACTCCTACCGCGGCCCCTGTCTTGGCAATCGGGCAAGGCAAAGGAAAGAAGAGGAAGAGCCCTTCGAAGGGTACCAAGGGAAATTCCCTAGATGGCTCCTCTTCTAGTGGAACCAAGAAAGGTTTCATCACTCCTTCTGCTAACCCTAAAGAGGCTGAATGCTTCTATTTCCATGAAAAGTCGCACTGGAAGCGAAACTGCCCAAAGTACTTGCAAGATTTTAAGGATGGGAAAGTAAAACCTAACCATGCAGGTATATACACTATATTGTCTAATAACTCACCCTATTCTAATTCTTGGGTCCTTGATACACGTTGTGGTATTCACATATGTTGTGATTTGCAGGGACTAAGAAAAAGTGAGAATGTGGAGCATGGGAAGATAAACTTGATCATGGGAAATAGGAAAGTTACACCTGTCACCAAGATTGGAGTTTATTCTTTGTTGCTAAGTAATGGGTTAACATTAGATTTGAATAAATGTTGTTAATCGCTTGAAATGGCAAGAAATGTTATTTCCTTTCATGGTTTGTACAAACAAGGTTTTACCTTTTCGTTTGATAATGAATGTGGTGGTATTAATGCTTTCTTTAATAATGTTCTTTATTTTAAAGCATTACCTTGTGATGGTGTGTATGAAACTGTGTCGGTTGTAGATAACCTAGGAAATAATGTGTTGTCTATCGATTCTTCCACTAGCTTGGATAAAGCATCATTATGGCATTGTCATATTGGACATGTAAGCAAGAAACGCATAAGCCAACTCCAAAAGGATGGATTCTTGGAGTCATTTGACCTAAAATTAGATGATAGTTATGAATCTTGTTTACTTGGGAAAATGACAAAGTCACCCTTCACTGGTACTTGTGTTAGGGTGAAGGTTTGTTGGATCTTGTACACACTAATGTGTGTGGACCCTTCAGAACCGCCACAAGAGATGCTAACCACTTCTATATGACTTTTACTGATGATTTTAGTAGATATGGATATGTCTACTTAATCAAGCATATGTCAGAAACCTTTGAAAAGTTCAAAGAGTTTAAACATGAAGTGGAGAATCAGTTAGGCAGGAACATTAAGATGCTTTGATCCGATTGAGGTGGTGAGTATCTTAGTACAAAGTTCCTTGATTATATTAAGGAATGTGGGATTGTCTCACAATTGACACCTCCCAGGACACCACAGTTGAATGGTGTGGTTGAGAGGCGCAATCGAACCTTATTGGGTATGGTTCGTTCCATGATGAGTCGAGCTTTGCTACCAATCTCATTTTGGGGGTATGTCTTAGAGACTTCCGCCCATATCCTTAATCTAGTATCTACCAAAAAGGTTCCCAAAACGCCTCATGAGATGTGGACTGGAAAAGTTTCCAATCTAGACCACATCAAGATATGGGGTTGTGAGGCGTTCGTGAGGCGTGAGACTCATGATAAGCTCGAATCTCGAAGTGAGAGGCGTATTTTCATCTGCTACCCACAAAGATCCTTTGGTTACCTCTTCTATAGACCCAGTGATAATGTGGTCTTTGTAGCAAGGAGAGGAGTCTTTCGAGAGAGAGAGAGAGAGAGAGAGAGAGAGAGAGAGAGAGAGAGGGAGAGAGAGGGTTCATAAGCCAAGGAAACAGTGGGAAGCAAATTGACCTTGAAGAAATTTAAGAGTCAAGTGGTGAAGGAACCTCAAACCCTAGCAATCAACATGAGGAGGAAACTCCTGTTGATCCGACAGAAGAGTCTGTACGTCTAAGGCGTTCCACGAGAGTTAGGAATGCACCTGAGAATTACTATGGTTTCCATATTACTGCGGAAGGTGATACAATTATCAGTGATAACACACTGGTAAGTCTGGATGAACCTAACAGCTACACGGAAGCCATGGCAGGCCCTAGGGCTGCTAAATGGAAAGAGGCTATGGACAGCGAGATACAGTCCATGTATGACAATCAAGTTTGGAACTTGGTTGACAATGTACCAGGTCGCAAGACAACCGGGTGCAAATGGATCTTCAAGAAGAAGACTGACATGGATGGTAATGTACACACTTATTAGGCGCGACTGGTTGCAAAGGGCTTTTCTTAAACTCCGGGTGTTGATTATAATGATACCTTTTCACTAGTAGCAAAGATTAAGTCTATTAGGGTTATGCTAGCCATTGATGCATTTCATGACTATGAAATATGGCAAATGGATGTCAAAACCGCTTTCCTTAATGGAAAGTTGGCTGAGGATGTTTACATGAGTCAGCCAGAGGGTTTTGTCAGTGCAGAGTACCCTAATAGAGTGTGTAAGCTTGAGAAATTCATCTATAGATTGAAACAAGCACCTCACAGATGGAATCTTTGTTTCGAAGAGAAAGTCAAAGAGTTTGGCTTTTCGAGGAGTGAAGATGAGTCCTGTGTATATGTCAAGGCTAGTGGGAGTATAGTTAGCTTTTTGGTATTGTATGTGGATGACATACTACTCATAGGAAATGACATCCCAACTCTGCAGGAAGTGAAGTCATGGCTTGGGAAGTGTTTCGCTATGAAGGACCTTGGAGAAGCTGCCTATATCCTAGGGATAAGGATTTTGAGAGATAGGAGTAAAAGACTAATTGGACTTAGTCAGAGTACCTGATTGGATAAGGTGCTGAATAGGTTCAGCATGCAGAATTCCAAGAAAGGAGAGTTACCGATCCAGAGTAACGCCATATTGAGTAAGACTCAGAGACCGAGTACAGAGGCTGAGATAGCTGAGATGAGTCGAGTACTGTATGCTTCCGCTGTAGGCTCGATCATGTATTCTATGACTTGTACTCTTCCTGATGTGGCCTTTGTTTTGAGCATGGTCAGCAGATATCAGGGGAACCCTGGCAAGGATCACTGGACTACGGTAAAGAACATTCTCAAGTACCTGCATAGGACTAAGGACTGGGTCCTTACCCTTGGTGGGAGTGATGACTTGAGAGTAATAGGGTATAGTGATGCTAGCTTTCAGACTGATAGGGATAATTTCCGCTCTTAGTCAGGCTGGGTCTTTACCTTAAACGGAGGAGCAATTTCTTGGAAAAGTTCCAAGCAGGAGACAATGGCTGATTCAACTTGCAAATAAGAGTATATAGCGGCAAGCGAGGCAGCAAAGGAGGCTATATGGCTAAAGAACTTCATTGGATACCTTGGGGTTGTACCAGCTATAAAGAAGCCTATGGATATTTTCTGTGATAGTGAAAGTGCAGTTGCCTTAGCCAAGGAACCAAGGGATCACGGGAGATACAGACACATCGACAGAAAATACCATTTAATCAGACATCGAATAGAAGAAGGACTCCTCGTAGCAAAGAGGGTATCATCAGATGAGAACCCAGCAGATCCCCTTACGAAGGGACTGGGTAGGGTTAAGCATCTCTAACATGCAAGGCGCATAGGGCTGAAGGATGATATTAGTTTTAGTAGTTAGATAGTTTTGAAATGTGTAAAGTGTAATTGACATTTGATGATGAATAAAAGTTGTTGTTTATTTATGAGTAAAGTGTTGCTATATTTTGTCAATCGTTTACTATCATTTCATTTTGCATGTTTTGACTTCCAGAATAATTATGTTACGGTATATCATATTATTCAAATTCTCCACAGTCGGTCATGTGTAGGAAGTAGATATGAATCAAGACTGTCATGTAGTTGATTGTAGATGTCTAAGATGTTGGACATAGCAAAGTGTTGCTACAACACTCATGAGTGCTCATAAGTTCTGAATATTGGATTCAACCCACGCTCACTTGTATCACTTCATGGAATTTATCTCGAGTGATCGCGAGACGGTAATATCATATAAGTCTTCAAACCTAGAGATATGAGTTGTTGCCTATGAGTTGGTTATACATTGATTGTACGAAAACGCATTGGTAACTCGATGTTATAAAACGTGCCTTTGTGTATAATTCAACAAGTAGTAGAACAAGCATATGAGTCGAAGTTTATCTGTTCCTTCTTGTATTAGAAGAGATATCTTGGCCCCTCGATGATTTTGTTGTGACCTATGTAACGGGCCCGGTCAGAACTAAGTTGATGTGTTCAATTAAGTTCTATGTCAAACAAATCGGAAATTGGGAAACAAACTGCTGGACAATAAGTAAGACTTTATTCCATGTATTTGTCTGGCTGATATCTAGAACAGAGGATTATATGATCACTTATCTTAAATGGCATATCATCATCATCTCAGTTCCGCGAGAACTTGAAAGAGCTACGATTGCTGATCGGTTCCTAAAGTCATACTTGCAGTTATAGTTATTAGACTTATCCAAGTGAGAGACTGTTGGATAAGGTGTCTAAGTCAATAACTTTTTCTGGTATGTACTTGACCCGGTTGGCATGGTCCATTTGGGTTGCATGGAATTGCAACACTTAGATAGACCAAATTGAGAGAAAGGACACTTAATGTTTATTAATATATTATAAGTTCTAATATATTAATAATATTATTTAATTAGTATTGATCAAAGAATTAATTTGGAATTAATTAAGTGATAAAAAAGAGACTAATTAAATATATGGGGTTGATTGTGTAAATCATCTATTCTTGTATAGTGGGCTAATGATCCATGGTTTGTATGGATTGGGTTAAAACCCATAAGGTGCTCCATGGATAGTCCATGGAGGTTATAAACCCATGGATCATGGAATATGGAAAGCCATGACAATTAGGGTTTACATGGTGTAACCCTACTTGTGCCACAACTATATAAAGACCCCTAGACTAGCAAAATCGGCACTTGTACAAACACAAAAGAGGGCTAGCCGATTTTGAGGTGTTAGTGAACTTCTCTCAAGGTTATTCCAAGTATTGTGATGTTGTGTGAGACATTTGAGGCATCACACTTGAGGTGCTAGGCTCACAAGGTTTTCAAGGAATCCAAACAACATAAGGTATGTTCTACAACTAGCATTTATGTTTAAAAGTTCCCCATGCTATGCTAGATAGGTTATGAACCTTGGAAATCAAATTTGCATGTATCATAGTAAAACATAGATCCAAGGTTTCCAGGGTTGCATGTACACCATAGGAGTGTTAGACTGCTCAAAACCCTTCAGCAAACCTTCCCGAACTACCACTCGTCCAACAAATCAAGGTCAAGCACAGAGGCTAAGGATGAATATGGCCCAAATATCACTATTGAGTGTATACATGAGGGTGGTATATAATTATGATTATGCGGATTTAGTATGTGTGTTTCCGCCCTATCTCCTGTTATTTGTTTGATTGTGGACCTGGGGAAGAGTCGCACATCCGACCGTCTTACTAATCTTAATTATATACGACTTGTATACACGAGGTACTGATAGATGGACCAGGTATGAATCCTATCATGAACTTTAGGGCAAAGTCGCCCAGGTCTACGAGTGGATATTCTACCATTCAGAGGAGCACGACCCCGGGAGTCCTGCTAAGAAAGCCAATTTCGGGACGAAATTCCTGTTGGATTAGGTGTCTAAGTTCATAACTATTCCTGGAATGTACTTGACCCGGTTGGCATGGTCCATTTGGGTTGCATGGCATTGCAACACTTGGATAGACTAAATGAGAGAAAGGACACTTAAGGATTATTAATATATTATAAGTTCTAATATATTAATAATATTATTTAATTAGTATTGATCAAATAATTAATTTGGAATTAATTAAGTGATCAAATGGAGACTAATTAAATATATGGGGTTGATTGTGTAATTCATCAATTCTTGTATAGTGGGATAATGATCCATGGTTTGTATGGATTGGGTTAAAACCCATAAGGTGCTCCATGGATAATCCATGGAGGTTACAAACCCATGGATCATGGAATATGGAAAGCCATGACAATTAGGGTTTACATGGTGTAACCCTACTTGTGCCACAACTATATAAAGAACCCCATGCAAGCAAAATCGGGACTATGACTACTACTTGTATAAGAAAGAAGGGCAAGCTGATTTTGAGGTGTAAGTGAACTTCTCTCAAGGTCATTCCAAGTGTTGTGGTGTTGTGTGAGACATTTGAGGCATCACACTTGAGATGCTAGGCTCAGAAGGTTCTCAAGGAATCCAAACCACAAAAGGTATGTTCATCTTCTAGCATTTATAATTAAAAGTTCCCCATGCTATGCTAGATAGTTGAAGAACCTTGGAAAATCAATTTTGCATGTATCTTAGTAAAACATAGATCCAAGGTTTCTAGGGTTGGATGTACACCATAGGAGTGTTAGAATGCTCAAAACCCTTCAGTAGTATCAAAGCCTAGGCTTGTTTGTTTGATACTTGATGCAAAATTATGAAAAAACTCAGTTTTTCTGCACTCTGCAGCATGAACTCGCCGAGTCCATGGGGGGACTCGATGAGTCCATGAGTATATTCATCCTACTCGTAGAGTAGTTTCATGCACTCGACGAGTAGGAGCCCCTGAATGCAGATTTTCGAGTTTTGCTGCTGGAAATGGACTAGAAACATTACCCTAAATTGTTTTGGTATTATAAAACTTGTTTTAGATGGAGTAATGGTTATACTAATCCATTTTCAATGGATATTATCAAAATTTCAAGTTTTATATGGGTTATTTATGATTCTTGAAATTGTTGATATGAACATTCATGAACTTATGAGTTTAGAAGATCATAGGAATTATTTGTAACTTGTTTGGTAGTTTAATTCTTGATCTTGATGTGTTTTAATGGAATCCATAATTTGCCCTCAAGTTATGGATTACCAAAAGTTATTCTTTTAAAGTCCATTATTAAACACATAGGTTACATAAAATGAAAAGTCTCTCATTTTATTAATCCATTAACTCATAAGTTATGAAAGATGAGAAGTTTTGAAAGTTACAAAACTTGTCCTCAAGTTTTGGAACATGTAAAGTCTCTTTAAAAACTTTAGTTCCAACCCCTAGAATTTTAAAAGTTAAAATTCAACCTTTTACTTTATAATATTATAAGTTTAATAATAATTATATATGTATAAGAACAAGTCGTTTTACCGTTAGTAGGCCTCATTCACGAAGCCGGTCTATAAGGGGGGTATAAGGTTGTTGCCTATAAAATGGCAGCTTAATGGGTGTCCACTCTCACCCACCACTTCCTTGACTGGTGGAGGGTCGTTAGCCGAACGGGTAAGACAAGGACTTTAAATTCTCATTAAAAGTATGATGAATATAAAGTAACTATATGTTTTATAAAATTCCCAATCTTAGTTACTTTAGGAAAATGTGAATAAGGTGCTAACCCATGAAATTACACTTTCCACTTTGATTAAGTCGTTAGTGGAGCGTGTGTGGTTAACCGGCACATTAACCTGGACTTAACAAGGTAGGCAAAGGGTAACTTAATATTTATCATAGTATCGATGGAGCGTGTGTGGTTAACCGGCACATCGATTGAGGGGTAAATATTAAGGGTACCAAGTAATTTGCATGGTTACTTCACACCTTGTTTTGTGATCCTCGGCATCCCAGTCACAAAACCTGAAGGGCACACTCGAGATTGAAACATGTCATTGAAAAGTTCAATGAATCTCAAAGAATCTAGGAGTTTCAAAACCAATTAAAAACCTAATAATTTATTTCGTTTTTCATGGTGGAAATTGGTGAATCGTCATTCGCCTACCTTCAAATATTTTATAGCTTGGACTATGGAATCCCTCTTCTAAGTTATAAAATATTGTGTTGGGTCCTATCCTTAATATTTCATATTGGGTGTTATATTAAGGACTTTAAATCAACTATCTTGAATATCTCCCAAAACATGTCTGGTTCAGACAATTATGATCTTCCCAAAACTCTTGAAGATGATGTCCCGAAAATCATTCTTCACTGCCTCCACCTCCTCCAATTATTCTCCCTAACCCACAAGTTCTTGAATAGTTCAAGGTCACTCAAGCCCTATCGGAAAGGAAGGTCTATATGTGCTCACATCTTGGAGATAAAGTCACATATTAACAAGCCGGGAGAGTTGGGTGTCAAAGTCTTGAGAAAGTTGGTTGTCCAATCACTTTCTTAGTCACACAGAGTGAGTTCCTTTGGGACTACTATGTAACAGACTATGGCATGACCCTAATGATCTTATCTATTTGCTTGGTGCAGCTGAATCAGCAATGATTTGGAGCTCTGGTAAAGCAAATTTGATTAGTAGATCAACTTCCTAAACTACCATGGACATTGACAATTGGTAACATTGGATATCTAGAAAAGCCTTTTCTTCCCAATGGAAAGGGATCGACCATAGTCCACTCAGTTGACCAAATGGTAAAGAGAAAGGCTAAGTCTGAGATAGTTCTGTGTTCCATTCCCAAAGGGTCCATATGTTTCTGTTGCCAAAGGAAGGGGCATTGGCTGCGAAGCTGCCTTAACTACCTGAAAGATCTGAGAGAAGGTCAAGTCAAAAGTTTGACTCTGCTTCAGGTAAGTCCACTATCTAACTCTATTAAGTTCCTATTTGGAGATTCTTATTACATGATGTGACTGGGTCACATGTTGAAGTTTTAAGAATCAAAGAAAAGAGAGGAAGCTTAAAGAAGAGTAAGCTGATTCTGATCGCGAAGATGGATTTCGATCGCATGGTTCGGTGATCAGAATTTTTGAGCTGCTGCTTAAGAGTTGTGATAGATTGCTTAGGAATAGATAACAACATTGTTTTCATATGCATTTGCATTGTAAGGATAAGTTTTTCCGCAAGTTTTAAAATAAAAAAAAATGTTTGATTTTATTTATTTTAAATATCCTTACAATGACATTTGTGAAAAATTGTTGATTATATGATTCCATTGATAGCAACATTGGAAAAATGGATTTGATCCTGTCTTTTGTGGTAGTGTCTAAATTTACCAAATAAGGAAACATTCTCATCACCCAAGTTTCAGTTGGATAGAAACTTGGAATCATGCAACTTGTAGTGCATGATGAATGATAATTTTTCATCTTTGGAAAATTAAGACTAATTCCTTGTTCACATGTATATGTGAGTCGAGTGAAGGACTAAGGGATCAAGTACACATTCTTGTGTACTGGTTAAGTCCACCACAAAAAGATCAATAAAACTATTCGTCATGATTTATTAAAGTTTAGTAAATATGGTTATACTTACCAGTTTAAGTATAATCCTGAAACATTGGAAAAGTTTCGATGTATGGCAGGACGAATGTGAAGAATCAAATTAGGTAGAAAGATAAAAGTTTCTCAAATCTGAAAAGATGGGAGAGTACTTTAGTATCATGTTTTGTGATCATCTTAATGGTTTAGAAATCATATTACAATTAGTCCTCTAAGGACATCTTAGTGCATTCCTATGGCTAAGAAGAGGAATCATGAATTGTTGAAATGGTTAAATCAAGAAGATGAGTCATACTTCGTTCCAGAACAATTCTTAGATTCATACTCCAAGATTGTAACTTGAGTGACATATCTTAAAGAAAGGTTTATAACACTTGTCAAATGTAAGAGTAAAATGAGTCCTACTCTTGTACATTTGAAGTTGGTAAGTTGTGATGTTTTGGATAAAACAAAGACCAACTAAGGCCAATTGTGTGAAGTGTTTGTTTTGATTAAGAAACCGCACTATCTCTTGAATATTTGGCAAGTGAATCTTATATTTCAAGTGGACATTGGGAGTCTTAAAGATCTTGGAAAAACTTCAAAGTTCTATTCGAGAATAAAAACTTGTAGTTTATCACTAGCACACGACGTGAGGTTTATAACCTATCGTGTTGACATATTCCTGGTTCTATGTCTATTCCAGCTAAATTTGGCTTTGCATATGAGTTCTGAGAGTTCTCAATTGGTTGCATAACAACTTGGAAGCATTGGCAGGCCCTTGTGCTGCCAGGTGGCAAGAAGTTGAGACTGCACAAGTTCAATCCATATGAGTTTGGATTTGTCACTAACCTTGTCTGGTGATTATGGTTTGACAAATTCACATGGATAGGAACACATACACCATAAAATCTAACTGTCATAAGGTTTCTCTCCGATTCGTGAAAATGATGGTGAGGAAACACTTTCACTAAGTAGATTTTAAGTAGATATCAATTGTGATATTTGCATTCTCAAAGTCGTTAGTGGAGCGTGTGTGGTTAACCGGCACACTAACATGGACTTGTGAGAAATGGCAAAGGTCTAAACAATTGAGACTATGATTATGACATCCCTTTTCATAGTTCTGAAATTGTTTAGACACACATGTGTGCTATCTAAGGAAAGGTGTATGATTTTGATAAAATTTTATCAAAGCATCTCGTATCATAAATATGAACTTTGGTAAGAAGGTCAATAAAGTATTGATTTCTAGAAGTCTAGCTGATTTCCGAGTACATGTCAAAGCTAGTGGGAGCATAAGTGTTATGCTAATAATCATCATGCAAGTGGGAGCATGATAATTTTAATAAGTGTTGCAAGTTAGCAATGTTAATTATAGAAAACAAAAGGTTTCAATTGGGAAAAAGTTGTTTTGCTATAATTAAGGGAGAGGAAATTATACTTCATTTCAATTCTAAAGCTTAGATTGAGGTTTTAATCATCTTTGGTCAAGGATATATATATATATATATATATATATATATATATATATATATATATATATATATGAATTGTAACATCCCAAAATTCAAGGCCAAAAATTTCATTTTTAAATAAGTTATTACATAAAACCATCAGTATAAAAACATTCATAACAATATCTCGTGTCAAACCAAAGTGTCAGTAATCAAAACATATTATCATAAAACCATATCAGAGTGTAATCCCAAAGATCTCATGTGTGGAAAACATAGTGTGATGCGCTGCGATCAAGCCAACTCCTTTCCTTTGAAAACGAGTACCTGAAACCAAAACTGTAAACCGTAAGCACGAAGCTTAGTGAGTTCCCCCATCATACCACTTACCATACAATCACATAACCTACATACTGTCGGGCAATTCTGGGGGTGCCGACCTACCCGGTACGGCCATTCTGGGGTGCCGACCTACCCGTGTCAAGCCATTCTGGGGTGTGTCAAGCCATTCTGGGGTGCTGACCTACCCATGTCAAGCCGTTCTGGGGTGCTGACCTACCCATCGGTCCTAACAACCGAACCTCGGGGACTATTCCACCCCCTACTGCTACTATCACATATATCATAACATGAACATACTATCAGACATATCTAGGGTGTCCGAACTACCCTTCGGTCCTAACAACCGAACTTGGGGACTATTCCCCTCCTACTACCACTATCACATATAACATATCATGCCAGCATATAAACATATCATAACATATTGTCAGACATATATGGGGTGTCCGACCTACCCTTCGGTCCTAACAACCGAACTTGGGGACTATTCTCCCCCTACTACCACTATCACATATAACATATCATGCCAGCATATAACATATCAGGTAGTAGCAAACCTAGATGAATATCAAAAAGACAATCATCTAACATGCAACTCCTACTGGTGGGCCGACATTGTGGCCGTAGACCCACCGATACTGGAAGGTAACTCACCTCACACTGCTGAAGTCCCGTAGACACAATCCCACACTGCTGAAGTCCTGCAGGCTCAACCCCATCTGCTGGATGAAAAATTCTCGAACTGTCAATAACAAACATCACCCAATTAATAATTGGGTTCCACTACATAATCATAAGTACGTTCTTGGGTCATTACTACATTACCCCATGCTTGGCTTTCTTCAAGCCCAATGCCTAATCCATAGGCCCAAAAGCCAACCATGAGTCACAGCCCAACATATGGCCTAATTTTCCAAATTGGGCCTAAACCTTTACAAGGTCTTACCATAAGGCCCAACATCATATAATCATTAAGGCCCAAACGGTGGCCCATCTATGGCCCAATTTTCCAAATTGGGCCCAAACCCCTTACATGGGCCTTACCCTAGGCCCATTAAAGTATTCTAGTCCAATTGCTTGACTTTGGATGGCTTATTAATAACCCAATCATCAAGGCCCAATAGAAAGGCCCAACAATAAACCCAAGTGAAATTAGGGTTTTCACATAAAATGACGATTAGAGTTAAGTGTTTCTCACTTAACCCATTAAAGACTTAATCCATTAAGGACTTAATCCATTAAGTCCATCATTCTTCTAAATAAGTCATATGGTGTGATTGGGCTTAAATCTTAATCACACAATTCCATTCCAATGGCCCAAAAGTGGGTCCCAATAAGTCCAAGCCCATAAATCCAATATTAGGGTTTTCTAAACCCTAATTAGGGTTTCCAACCCCATCTTAGCCCAATAGGCCCAATTGATATGTCTTTTGATCAATTAAGGTTCATTAGACTCATTAGTCATCTGTTTGGGCTTTTAGGTCCATTAAGCTTCATTGGGCCCATTAGGGTTTATTAAGCCCATTAAGCCTTATTGGGCCCATTAGGGTTTCTTAGTCCCTTTGTCCAAACATTCCAAACGAGTCACGATCCAACAAGGCACACCGCCACCCGACACGACGGCCGGTGGCGGCAGCCACCACCCTAAGGTGGTGGTTTTCAATTTCTTTTATTATCTCAATTTCTAATTACATCTTACAATAAAATTATCAATTAACACACACACACACACTCACTAAGCTAATCTCACACACACAATCACCTAATGGTGGTCGACGATGGCGCATGGCGGCAGCCACCACCTCACGGTGGTGGCAGTGGTGGCTTTTATGATTTCTGGAAAATCACTAAGCAACCAACTTCAAAACGCACTGATCTAGGGATTTACTCTCACAGCCACCACCTCACGGTTGCCTGTGGTGGCGGAAAACGGTTTCAGGGCAGCAACCACCATGGTCGGCGGCTATGGTGGTTTTTTTTTCTTGATCTCCGAGTAGCCTATCACGCCCACATAACAACATAATCAGCAACAACTTCGCACTCTAGATTGAACAGCCCCCACCTGGTGGCGTGCAGTGGATGGAGGTCGGCAGCGAAAGGGAACAGCCGCTGGGGCGGCGGTGGCGCGAGATAGCGGGAAACAACGGCTTTCCGCGATGGTAGCGACTCCACAACGACTTCCACTGGCAGAAGGTAGCGATGGCGGTTGGAGTAGCACCGACGACGAGCGTCGCATGCCAGAAGATGAAGACGACGGCATATGAGGAAGATGGAAGGGCGGCGGCGACGTAACTGCTCGGGGAACGACGGCGGCGATCCACAAAGTCAACCTCCGACGGCCTAGCTTTCTTTCCGGCGTAGACGGGTTGGCTCCGACTTCATGAGTGGTGGTGGCGGCGTCCGAGAGCAAGGAAGGGGGCTGGCGGTTGGAGGAGTCTCCTCCCGTTTAGGGTTAGGGTTAGGCAATGGTGCCTTATATACTCCCGTCCATTTCCAAATTGTTTGCCATAATGGCACTTCCAGCCCCTCTATCTCCTTCTTTCTTCAAACTAAGTACATAACTTACCTTTTCAACCCCATCCATGGAATTCCTTTACAAAATAAGTCCCTTATTTTACCAAGTAGCCCCTGCCTTCATTAATACTTACAAATTAATTCCAGATTTTACACCTTTAACCCCCAATCTCTTAAAATTATAACATTTAGCTCCCAAAACCAACATCTCACTGAATAATACGGATTTCAGGGCTACTACTCTTTCATAAATTTTATCTATTTATTTATTAAATAAACAGGGTGTTACATGAATTCTATGTTGGAATGTCTCAACACAAGGAAATTCTATATATGGGTCCATTATTTGCGTTCTAAAATTCGATTATGATTACGACATCCCTTTTCATAATCTGAATTATGAGAACTTGGAAAATAGAAATAGAAATATTATAGCAAAAGACTGGTCCAGTATCATGTCTTTATGTGAGACATCATGAATCATGTCCCATATGCTTCGGATATAGGATCGATTGCATGTGCTATAATATTCATCTGTTCTAAATTTTTCCAAATGCCAAGAGCATTAAGAGGGAAAAGTACTAGAACTAGATATGACTAATATGATTAAGCAATTGTCGAGGACAATCTAAGGTTTACCAAAGATTGGTTGCTCAGGGATAGTTGGAAGTATAGTGTTAATTTTGGAAGGACCATATTGGCATATTCTGAAAAGAGGCAACTCTTGTTCAGGAGTGATAGTCAAAATAGGAATATGGAAATGTTCCCGTAGATGGAAGTTATTCATTAATTCTGTGTAAGATTAGGAAACGGAATGCATTAAGGATGTTCAAAGGAATGTACTTTGAATTTGAGACTTCGTTTCCATGGAGTGATCTCCGTTGGAATACTCTGTAATGTCTGTTGACAAGTCTTTGTGACTAGTGTGCATAATCATTACAAAAGGAACAATTCATATGAGTTTAGAATCTAACAGATTTCAGTAAATGGTAGGAATTTAGAATTCCTACATTTACGATAAGGATTTGGGGTTGTGAAATGAGAATCATTGGAATTATGTCCAATCGATCTATTTCACAAAGTAAAGATCATAGACAAACTTAGTGTGAATACTTGGTGTATGGCATAACTAATGTTTGGAAAAACATAATATGCATACTTGGTGTATGTCATGACTAGTGTTTAGAAAAAAACCATAGTGTACATGCTTGGAGCATGGGACAACTATTGTTTTAATTCAAGTATAAAGTTGATAGTTTGAAACAGTATGCAATGAATAATGTGTAATCAATATGGTGATAAATAAAAGATGTTTTATTTATATTCATAAGTTCTGAGACCATATGTGATTCGATTATTCTTGTGTTTCACTTTGCATGTTTTGACTTCCAGAATAACTAGGTCATTCTTCCCAAATGACTAAGTTATTTAAACCATCCACAGTCGGTCATATGTTGGAAGTAGATATGAATCAAGACTGTCATGAAGTTGGATTGTAGATGTCCAAGGTATGGGACATAGCAAGAGTTGCTGTAACATTCATGAGTGCTCATAAGTTTTGAGTATTGGATTCAACCCACGCTCGCTGATATCACTTCATGGAATTTATCTCAAGTGATCGCGAGACGGTAATATCATATAAGTCTTCAAACCTAGAGATATGACTTGTGGCCTATGAGTTGGTTATACATTGATTGTACGAAAACGCATTGGTAACTCGATGTTATAAAACGTGCCTTTGTGTATGATTCAAAAAGTAGTAGAACAAGCATATGAGTCGAAGTTTATCTATTCCTTCTTGGATTAGAAGCGATATCTGGGCCCCTCTATGATTTTGTGTTGACCTATGTACCGGGCCCGATCAGAACTAAGTTGATGTGTTCAAATAAGTTCTATGTCAAACAAATCATAAATCGGGAAACAAACTGCTGGACAATAAGTAAGACATTGTTCCATTTATTTGTCAGGCTGATATCTAGAACAGAGGATTATATGATCACTTATCTTAAATGGCGTATCATCATCATCTCAGTTTCGCGAGACCTTGAAAGAGCTACGATTGCTGATCGGTTCATGAAGTCATTCTTGCAGTTATAGTTATTAGACTTATCCAAGTGGGAGACTGTTGGATTAGGTGTCGAAGTTCATAACTATTCCTGGAATGTACTTGACCCGGTTGGCATGGTCCATTTGGGTTGCATGGCATTGCAACACTTGGATAGACTAAATGAGAGAAATGACACTTAAGGATTATTAATATATTATAAGTTCTAATATATTAATAATATTATTTAATTAGTATTGATCAAAGAATTAATTTGGAATTAATTAAGTGATCAAATGGAGACTAATTAAATATATGGGGTTGATTGTGTAATTCATCAATTCTTGTATAGTGGGCTAATGATCCATGGTTTGTATGGATTGGGTTAAAACCCATAAGGTGCTCCATGGATAATCCTTGGAGCTTACAAACCCATGGATCATGGAATATGGAAAGCCATGACAATTAGGGTTTACATGGTGTAACCCTACTTGTGCCACAACTATATAAAGAACCCCATGCAAGCAAAATCGGGACTATGACTACTACATGTACAAGAAAGAAGGGCAAGCCGATTTTGAGGTGTAAGTGAACTTCTCTCAAGATCATTCCAAGTGTTGTGGTGTTGTGTGAGACATTTGAGGCATCACACTTGAGGTGCTAGGCTCAGAAGGTTCTCAAGGAATCCAAACCACAAAAGGTATGTTCTTCTTCTAGCATTTATAATTAAAAGTTTCCCATGCTATGCTAGATAGTTGAAGAACCTTGGAAAATCAATTTTGCATGTATATTAGTAAAACATAGATCCAAGGTTTCTAGGGTTGCATGTACACCATAGGAGTGTTAGAATGCTCAAAACCTAATAATTCCATCTAACGGGGGGATGATGTCACAACCCAAAAATTTCTATCTTGTAAGGTCAAACACATCAACTTAAGGTCAAACTTATAGGTTTCTAGACCAAGTATACATAAGGGTTGCGTGTTAGGAAGTGAACCACGTAAGAACCGAGAGCCTAGATCAACATTCGAGCCATAAAACCTCACCAAGTGAGGTTCACGGCCGCAAACTATGTTCATGGCCGTGAACCCTTCTTAGGCCTTGAACTCTCTCTTGGCCGTGATATCCTCCCTATAAGTAGCTGTTTGCTTCATTTTTCATTCATTTCTACTCCTTCCAGCCGTGAACTTAAGTTCTCTCTCAAGTATCATCCTCAAGAAACACTCTTTTCTTCCCTTAAACCTCCCCTTTTCTTTTGTATCTTCTTGGAATACAACAAAGGGCCTTCAAGCACTTGTTAATGACCAAGATCTTCAAGTGTTCTTCACATATTTGGGCCGTGAACAACTCATAGGGCTGTGAACCCTTCTTCAGGGTAGTGAACCCTTCAACTTGGGCCGTGAACACTCATCTGTTCTTGGGCCGTGAACACCCCATAGGGGCATGAACTCCATTTCAGCCTTCCAACTTGCTTCTAACACTCCTTTGGTGAGTTATTCTTGCATCGTGGTTACCATTCTTAATAAAGGAAATATATGATTTTCTTAAGGAATATATTCATCAAATATAAAAGAACTATTACAGTTAACTCCGTAAGCACCTAGTGAAAATGTCAGGGTTATATACAATGAGGATCTAACAAACAATGGGATGTGTGACTTCCGCCTCATTTCCTGTTCCTTGTTTGGTTGTGGGCTTAGGAAAGATTCACACAATCAATTGTCTGTTTGATCTGGATTTTATATAACTTGTATTCATTAAGTACTCATAGAAGGAATTGTAGAGTCATTTTTACTTATCATTCATCATATCAGAAAATATAGGATTTTATGGAGGAATAGGCGAACTTTTATAAAGAACTTAGAGTATACTTCTTATAACTAAAATACTTATGAACTCACCAGCTTAAATGCTGATCTACTCTTTCAAAATAACTTGTATTCTCAGGGAACTAGTAGACAAGTACATGCACAGGGATTCAGAAGATGGAGCATAATAGCTTCATGTCTTTGTTTTGTTATTTACTTTTGGAGTCAATCTTCTGTGAATCGAATACGTGTAAACACTTTAATATTAATGCAATAGTTGTTGTTGATTGTTTTTACTATGATGCATGTGTTGTGATACTGAGCATGACGTCCTCCGCCCCCGAACGTTTCCGCCGTTCCGTTTTGGGGGTGTGACAACATTCTCCAAATCCTCCGCGAGCTTGATCTTTACCTCTCAGATGGCCTCGGCGACACTGCTTTTAACCTCAACAATCACCTCTTTGATCTCCAGGACATGCACTTCCTCTTTCTCCACTTTTTCCTTAACCAGCTTCTCCACCCTCTGCATAAGATCCCTATTGATCCCGTCTTGCTCCTTTAAGGCGTGTTCTGCCCACTCAAACCTGACCTTTAGATCTTCAGTGGATCGAGAAACGTGATCAACGACCGATAAAAGATTATAGTGATCAAACTGAAGTCAAGCAGAAAAGAGATCGAAAGTACTTACAGACCGAGAGAAAGAGATTAGCTTCAATAGTGCCTCCTCTACTCCAAGGTTCTCCAAGATAAGATCCGGAGCCCCATCCGACTTCCTTTTCCTGGATCCTAAAGTCGATGAGGCCTTTTCCTTATTAACCACAAATTGGCCAATGGACATGGCAGAGTCGATATCAGCAAGGGTGAACTGAGCACTAAAGTGTGTGGCCTTCGATCATGTATGTGACAAAGAGACTCGATAAGTTCAAGATCCTCCAAATAAAATAAAACAGATAGAGGGTCCTTACCTTTCGACATTGGGACACTAGAAGACAAACTCTCTTGGAAGCTGGGTTGTTCGAGTCTGAAAGATCTTTAAGCCTCGGGCAAAGCAAGAAAGCTTTCAATCTTCTCCTCAGTATCTTCAGCAGCCGAAGCAACGTCCTCAAACTTGAAAGTTGCATCTAAACAAACAAAATAAGGAAGCGTGAATTTTAGGATCCTGAATATAACAAAATAAAATCCTACCATTTTTAACCCAATTTTTGGCAGGGGATCTCCATTGGGGATAGAATCACGCCTCACAAAGAAATATTTTTCTTTCTATGCACCATCGTTTTGTTTTTATTTCAAAATAAGACGTGGTTTGTTAGTTTTGACTTTGAGCAGGAAACGAGAATTCCCAAAAGTTGAAAAATCATAGATATGAGCTAACTCAGACAAACCACTATTAAGATCCATGGAATGATTCAGACGATCAATCTAGAAGAGAATCCTCCAGATCACTGGCATAACTTGGATATAAGAAATTTGGGTGACCTCAAAGAATTTGGAGACAACACCAGAAAAAGGGTATGTCAACCCCAAAGAGAATGGATACTCATGGAAGTAAACCTAAGTAGGAGAAGTGAAATCTGGCTAAACAAGAGCATCAAAAGATTTAAAGACGGTACCGATGGGAAAAGCCCCATTTGCCATCAAAGACTCGATGTCTTCATTGTCAAAAGAACAAGTCTCTTCGTAAGACAAGATCTTTTGATCAATAAAATCCTCATCGGAGGGGGCGATGATGCTACCATGAGAACGAAGTGCCTTTTTGCCCATGATTGACGAACAGAAAAACATGAAGAAAGGAACAAGAAGTTTACCTTCAAGATAATCAATAATGCTTGAAAGAGAGATGGAAGAAGTAAAGAAGGATCGGGAACCCATACGCCTTTTTTTAAGATCACAGAGGAGAGAGAAGTGATTTGACAGATAATTATGCCTAAGTTAACAACTAGAATTCTATCTGTTAGAGTTTGAATTTCGGAATCCTTATTTTTAATTTTATTTTAATTATATGATGAAATTATACTCTTTCAAATATTCGGAATTAATCCAAAATATTTTGCAGGTATAATTTGGGGTAAATTGTTAGCGTTCAAGATCCTCAACCCTATCTAGGATCCCGGATTTAAAGAAATCAAAGGATCCCCAAACATACACCAGGAACATGATTATTACCCCCTAACAAGATTAACGACTATATTTCTTGTTTATTCTTCACTTGTGCTGAAACAGTCAACAAAACACTCATCTATTCCGAAGAATCACTTTAAACTGGCTTAAGACTCGGAAATACCAAGTCAAAGCAACGTGTGAATACTTATTCAAGAGGATCCCGAGAATATCAGACTTTTAGTTATTCAGATTGGACTATAAATACACATGTATAATTCACACTACACACACATACACACACCTACAATTACTCAAACACTTGCACTCGTATTCATATCTGTAATTTGCATTCAAATCAATAAAATCAAACAAGACGGGTGATCATTATTACCTCCCAAGGTTTTAAGCCGGAGATCCTATCAATGATTAAGATCTTTCTTGTAAACCACCTGTGTCATTTTGATCTCAATTTGTTACTCATCATAGTCTCAACACACAACCTGTCATACAATTTGGTTGATATCCACTTGATTGATTTTTGATCAAAACAATAACAAAAACAAACCAAATGATAATAGTAGAATTTACCATTGCGAAAAAAACAATTTTAAAATTTTATGTAAATTGTCAAACAATACATCATCCAAAAGGGTGTTTTGTATACATCCCTTCCATCATTTCCATTTTTTTGTCGGTTAGTTTTTTTTTCTCCTTTTTTATTTTATTTTATCCGTCTCATTTCTAAACACATGAAAAAAGAGTGAGATAGTTAGGTTGCGTTTAGTTGCGGAAAAATAGACCGTTTTCAGGTAAAATTTTCTAAGAAAAATGAGAATTTTGAAAACGCGTTTAGTTCGTCTATTTTTCTAAATTTTTCACGGAAAATGAAAATTTTCCGTTTTCTAAAATTACAAAGAAGTTGGAAATTTTTGGAAAACTGATACTCATTGTTTTCAATATTTTTCTAATTCCAAATTTTTTCTAAAATATAAACACACACCCACTCTCACCTCATCCACCTCTACCTACCCCCACCTTAACACCCCCAACCCACCACACCCCTACCCACCCACACCCACCCACTCCCAAGCCCACCCCGACCCCCACCCCCACCCACATACACATACACACACACATACCCACACCTACCCATTCCCAAGCCCACCCCGACCACCACCCACCCCCTACACACAAAAACATACATACACATACCCACACCCACCCCCCCAATACACACACACTCACACCCCCACAAACACACACACATACACACACACACACACCCATACACATACAAACCCACACCTACCCCCACCCCCACAAACACACACACACACCCCCTCCACACACACACCTCACAAACCCACGCCCACCCCACCCCCATAAACAAACACCCATACACACACAAACAAACAAACATACATACACAAACAAACAAACACACACCTACCCCCACAAACACACACACACACACACCCACACCCACGCCCACAAAGACACACAGACACACCCAGCTAACCAACACCACTACCACAATCATCGATCTACCATCACCATCACCAACACCACCACCATGACCACCACCGCCGCTGTCATCACCACCACTGCCACAATTGCAGCCGTCACCACTACCGCCTGTCATCACTACCACCACCGCTGACCCGCTACCACTGTCGCCCCTACCCCCACCCTACCACCACTACCGTTTTCTAAAAATAAAAACCGATAGAAAATGCACATCTAAACATATTTTCTAATTTTCTAAAACTGAAAATGAAACATGAATAAATTTTAACTAAACGTGTTTTCTAAATTTCCAATGAAAAATTAAAATTAAAAAAGAAAACTGAAAGAGGGAAAACGAAAAACGAAAAATAAAAATTATTTTTCCGTAACTAAATGCAACCTTTAGGTTTTATTTCCCAAAAATGCCTCGAATTGATATCGTCCATTTTGATTATGAGTTAGTCATGTGAAACTTTTTCCTAGCATATCCCAATTGATATCGTCCATTTTGATTATGAGTTAGTCATGTGAAACTTTTTAACCGATAGATTATTAGAATTTTATGACAAATTTTAATTTTTTAGCTTTTAATAAAAATTGTGAATTATTATTTTTTATTTAGAAATATGAATTTAAAACTTTTTTTAATAAAAACTTATGGATGAGATTATTTATTTTACTCATATAAATTTATAAAGTATGCCAATCTTCTTTTTGAAAGAATTTTGTCACGATTTTAAAATACATATTACATAATAGATTCATTATTCATACTTGATAAACTAATAAGCTACAAAATAGTCGGATAGCACAAATGAAGACAATATCCCATTACCCTTTACCCTGTTCGTATTTAATTTTGAAATATAAATTATTTTACTGAAATTCAAAGTACTACAGTTTTTCCCCTTTCTCTACAGTCTTCATCATGTCAAGATCTCCCCACTCCATCTTCAACCTCCCGCAAGATGTCATCTTTGACATCCTCTCTCGTCTTCCCACCAAATCCCTAATTCAGTTCACTTCTGTATGTACTTTATCTCCACCGTTAATCTCCCACCCTTCTTTCACCAAACTCCACCTCTCTTCCTCCGCCGCCGCAGCCGACGACCACCACCTACTCGTCTACTATGAATCCACCGATTACATCAACCAATTCTACTCCTTCAGATCCCCAATCACCTTCCAAGAATCGCTTAAACTTCAGATCCCCTACAAAAACCTTCATGGGTACCTCCGAATTGTGGGATCAAACAAGGGTGTAATCTGTTTCTTCGATACAAATTATTACTCAAACGTCGGTATGGTAATTCTCTGGAACCCTAGTATTAAAAAGTTGAAGAAAATCGACGACCCTAGTTATATTCTCGATAGAGTTTCTCATTTTGTTGTTGGGTTTGGTTTTGTTTCAAGGACCTGTGAGTTTAAGATCGTTGTGATTGTTTATTATCTGGACAATTCCAACACTAACAGTGTATCAGTTTATTCTCTTGGTACCGATTCATGGAAAAAAAAGGAAGACAATATCGCTCCATGTTATTTGATGAGGGGTTGGTCTAATAATGTGTTTGTGAAGGGTTTTGTAAATTGGTTAGCCTGTAAGCAAGAAATTAGGGGTGTATCTCATGAAATCATGGCGTTTGATTTAGAGGATGAGATTTTTCATGTTCTTGAATTACCAAAGAACATTAGGCCTTCTTATAATCAAGTACACCTGGCTTCATATGGCGAGTCATCTTCTTTAACCTTGTGTGCTCATTATCTTGAGCTCAATGGCGAAAAATGGGATATGTGGGTGTTGAGTGATTATGGAGTGGCGGATTCTTGGAGGAAAGTCTGTGTGATTTCACAGCCTATGTTATCAATTCCACCATTGTTGATGAAGAATGATAATGAGGTTTTGATTGTGACAAATGATGGGAGGCTTATGTTGTTTGATGTGAACAAGAATGAGATGTTTGATCTCAAGACATGTGGTTTGCCTCGTATGTATCGTGCTATCAATTATACTGCTAGCTTAGCTCTTCTTCATGGTTGAGGGAAAGAATCAATCAACTTTTTGTTTAACGGTTTCAATGTTGTGTTCTTGATATATTGGTAATTGTAGATGTTTGATATGTTACATAGTAATGAAGGATCTTGTCATATGGGTTATGGTGTAGATGTTAATAAAGAATTATGTATATCATTGTTAGGTACTAGGTCAAAAAGGGTAAATCTATAGTGCGAGTCGAAACATTTTGTTTGTATTTAATTTAGATTAAATATAATAAATAACAATGTACTTTCATTTATACCATTTGAAATAATTGTGTAATCTTTCAAATTGTTAGAAGATGAACCAAAGTTGGAGTTTGATATGCCTGCCATTAGGAAGTAATAGATATGAAGAAATAATATCAAGAGTATGAAATTAGTGTGAAAACTAAACTTGAATGGGTTATATTTATAATAGGTAAATGTAAAAATGTAGCCAGTAATTGTTGTTAAAAATGGATTGTTTGAAATCAAATCGATTGTCTTATATAGTATATATTAAAGGCTGCAATTTTGTCACTTATCCTATCTTTTAAGGATATCTCTGTCTTTAACATCCGCAAATGCACATGCAATTAGGTTTTTGTAGTCTTTAATCTGTACCACAAGTTGTTTTATTTCATTATCAGTTTTTGAAGTGAATTTGAAACCATTGAATAAAAATAGATAAAATGAAAAAGAGAAGAATAAAAGCTGAGGGGTTTTGTATTCTTGAATATGCAAATGGAGAGTAAGAACAGGAGCAGGGTTTGTGTCACCGGAGGTGGTGGTTATATTGGGTCGGCCTTGGTTCACTCACTTCTACAAAGTGGCTACACTGTCCATGCTACTCTTAGAAACCTTGGTATGTACCCTTTCTTTTCTCCCAAACACTCTGCTAATTCCTCTACATCATAATATAATATGCATCATTTTAATTATACATACATACATACATACATACATACCAGGTGATGAATCCAAGGTGGGGCTTTTGAGAGGTTTCCCATACGCTGAAGACGAGCTTCATTTGTTTGAAGCTGATATGTACAAACCAGAAGAGTTTGAAGAAGCAATACAAGGTTGTGTCTTTGTTTTCCATGTTGCAACCCCCTTGTTACACACTACTGGCTACAAGGTATATATATCACATTCTTGAGATCATGCATGACCAATAAATATAATCAAGATTCTTAAAACTATTGATGACGATATTATATATGGTGCTTAATTATCTACAGTACAATGATACGGTTGAAGCAACAATTAGTGCAGTGAATGAAATCGCAGATATTTGCATACGTTCAAGGACAGTGAAGCGTCTCATCTACACTGCCTCAGTTGTCGCAGCCTCACCATTGAAAGATGATGGGAGTGGTTATAAGATCACCATAGATGAAAGCTGTTGGACACCCCTTCATCTCAATGTCCCTTACAATAATAATTACAGAAAGGTTTTTAGTAATTTCTTTCTTTGCATGTTTCTTGATTGATTAGGGTTACGTTATATATGTTACAAAATTTCCAATTTGTTTGTGGGATTCTCTTTAGGACTACACAGAAGCGAAAACAAAAGCCGAGCAAGAGATGTTGAAAATTGGGGAAGAGAAAGCAAGTGAACTGGAGGTGGTGACATTAGGTTGTGGGCTGGTGGGAGGGAGAGGTCATCTACCATATGCTCCAGACAGTTTGTTGGTGTTGATATCACAAATTATCAATCATTCGACTCATTACCAGTCACTAAAGTACTTGGAAGAATTGTTAGGAAAAATCCCGATTTTGCATATTGAGGACACTTGTCGAGCACATATCTTTTGTGCTGAGACTCCATTGGTTAATGGAAGATTCTTATGTTCTAGCTCTTACATATCAACCGCAGAAATCGCCAAGTATTTTCAGGAAAACTACCCACAGCTTCATTTGAAAGACGAGTAAGTTGATCTTCATAATTGGAAATTGGAATTGTATTGTAGTTTGGTTGAAATTGTTAGATTGGTACTATATATATATATATATATATATATATATATATATATATATATATATATATATATATATAAATTAACAAATGATAATGTAACTAGGTGATGTGGGACACTAACATGCATTAACTTCAAAATTTGTAACGGGGTTCTTGTTTCAGGTACTTTGAAGAACATAAGAGAGAAACCAAATGGGGCTCCAAGAAGCTTGAAGATTATGGTTTTGGTTACAAGCACAATATGAAGACGATCTTGGATGATAGTCTCAAATGTGCAAGTGTCTTGAACACGCTCAAGTCAATGTCAAATTGATATCCAGAAACACAAGTAGTATTTGAGGACCTATCAAAATGCATAATACAAGACTAGGTTTTGTTACTTTTGATTAAGTTAAGCCCTCAAATCACTTTACGACATTCGAGGGCGGTTTTAGGGTGGGTCCATGGTAGCACCGGCAAAAGAATCTCATATATATATATATATATATATATATATATATATATATATATATATTAATAAAAAAACGTTTTTATAATATCATCCGTCTAAAAAAAAAATGTTTACAAAATAACATTTCCCTTTGACGACAAATTCCACTTGGATTAAATCTTCACTAAGTTCCAAACCATTGTTCGTTATATAGCAAATCCATCCAGGTCAGGTGTCGACACAAATCCTAATGTGGTATCCGAACTCGTATCTTAAATATTGATTTGTTGTAACATCATTTTATAGAGAATATACTAGAAAACAAAAATTATACTTTTTTATAATTTTATCAATAATCACAACAAAACGGACATGCAATATGGTTAAAGACCATTTATGCCACTTGCATCAACAAAATACAATAAATATTAGATAGCAAAACAAAACAATTTTATGTTTTCCATGATCCGAATGAAATTTGCAAATGCTACCAATACTTGTACAAACAAACTTATATATAAAAACAATGGTTAATGCCATGTTTGGTCAATTAATTATTAAATTTGTGCGATCACTTAAATTGATAGTTTTGTCCGATATGATAATTACTGTAACACCTTATTTTCACTTTTCGGTAGAATTCAATATAAACCATTTTTTATAAAATTCGAAGTAGAGATATATTACTTTTTAGCCAAAGTAATCATCATAAAAATGTAGGAAACATCAATACGATTTTCGTAGATATATAGAATGTCTGAGTCCGACTTCGTTTGAAGAACTTAGGCTTCTCCGAAGTTTCGTGATTAAACTGACACGACTATGCGCAGAGTAAAATACGAATCAGAGATAGATTACTTATTAGTCTAAGTAATCTAAACGAGAGTTGTAGTAATCGTCAAACCGAGAACGTAAATGTAGAGAACGTCTAAATCTAACATCGTATGACGAAGTTATGATTTTTAGAAGTTTCAAGGCAGTAGTGTGAGCATAGAAATCGAAATCCAAATCGATTGATTGTTAGCCGAAACAATCTAAATGAGCGTTGAAGATCTCGTGAATATGAACCCGTCCATATAAAGACAGTTGAGAACAAAGTTCATATGAAGGAGTTATGAATTTTGCAGACTTTAACAGTCTAACCGGTCGAAATATGAATTTTAGTTAGAGAGGGAATTAGTTGTTGAGACCTTAAAGAAAGTTGTAGAGCTTGTCGAGAGGATTCCGGGGATATAAAGAATGTCGAAAACGGAGCTTGTATGCGAAAAATATGGCCGTCCGAAGATTTCAAGAAAATACCTGATGTGATAATATGGCAGCACCGGAGTGCGACACATGGCAGAAGAAGTGCCAGACTCTTTACCCGACATGGTGGCGTGGCACCACACGGTTACGACATGTGACGCCACAAAAACATGACACGTGGCATGTTCTAGAAGAAGGTGACATGGCTCCATCTGGCATCGACACGTGACAACGTACGAGAGGCTCCAGCCAACACGACCGACCAAGGGCACGACGCGCCCAGACAACTTGTGCGGCCCCTACAAAGTCTATAATTTGCTGTTTTGGCTCCTTTATTCACACACCAAAACCCTTCCCTCTCCTCTCTCTCTCTCTCTATGATTCTTTGGGTCCAATTTTCTTGGGTTCTGAGGAATCTCATTCTAGCAAGGCTTTGAGGCAGATGACCAGGCATAAAGAAGTGCACGATATCGGGGTCCTGCCCACGACTTTTCCAAATTTTCACTAGAAAATCTCTATAAGTTCGGCTAAACTTACCACGCTTTAAGTGTAACTTTTAATTATATTCATAGTCGTTGTTATAAATGTATAAATAAGATTTATCAGTAATTCCAGTTACTATACTGATTGATCTACTTACGAGAGATGTGTCTAGAATGGTCACGTTGGCTTGGTTGTTGGGTTTTAGAAAAGGCTAAATGCCGAAATGGTCCTGCCTCCCAATTCTTCGGCCTGGCTGATCCTTATTTGATAGAACTCTCAGTATTCATTGAGATTAGTAAAATATCTAGATTTCATTACCATATTTTCATAAAAATTAGTAAGTTATAGTCTTATAAGTTAATACTTGTTAGGCACGCTACCTGCCAGTTGGATCGCCAGTAGGATCACCCAGATAACTGTCAATCGTCTGAGTAATTGTCCATGTGAGTTTTCTCACTATATTATGCGTTCCAGTATATATCATCTATATGTTAGGATATAGTTTCCCTATAGTATGCCATTAGGCTAGTTTTGTTAGTTGCATGTAGTATTGGATTATTGCCTATTTTACTGTTTATATGTGTTGATATATTATATGGGGGGTTGAGGGCGGCCTAACCTCGGGTTGAGGGCGGCCTAACCTCGGGTTGAAGGCCAATAGACTCAGGCGGAACAAATTTATGCTGAAGGCCAAGGTGCGGACTAGCTTTATGCTGAAGGTGAAAAGGGCGGACCAGCTTCGTGCTGAAGGCCAAGGGAGGACCAACTTTATGCTGAAGGCCATTATGTGTATGCATCATATATGTATTGTGATATATGGTATTTTGGGGAACTCAGTAATATACATGCTTACCCAGTTTAATATAAATGTTTTTCAGGTACTCATGTGAAGAGCAAGGTTATACTGTAGACAAGCGCATTCACAACATATTTCCATATAATGTAATCCTACTATGATATATTTGAATAAATAAAATGAAAAGTTTGGGTTGAAAATTGGGATCTTACAAGTTGGAATAAGAGTCGTGGTGTGTGTGAACTGGATGAACACTTGTGTGATTCCAAACTCAAAATAAGGATCTGAGTAATTAATAAATCTTCTCATAAAAAGAATAATACAAAATGAAAGAACGCGAAAAGTGCAGTCAGCCAAAGCTCAAAAAGGAAAGTTATTTCCAAAATATCCATATTCGTTATGATTGCTGATACGTGAAATGTTAGAAATGCATACTGGTATGTAGGCTAGGGATCTTTCAGAAATTGTCAGTTAGAATTACCTGATACTTAAGATGCCTTATAGCCTAAGAGTTTTCTTTTTATTTGCTACTTAGAACTTATATTAATATAAATTAGTTATTCGACAAATATTTCAGGTTGCATGATCCCAAAATTAAATAGTTCTAGATTGCCTGATTTGGTGCTATCACATATCTCGTATCTGAGTCCAACCATTGTAGTTTCAGATCTCTCAGTCGATAGATTGTTTGATTTTGCGGCATGCAATTGTATTCGTTCGATGATTAGTTAATATTGGTAGAAGTTCTTCCTCAACTAATAGTATGGTATGGTAGGGTGGAAAAGAATACTAGAAAAAGAGTCTAGGAAGTTTAATACATGCTTGATAGGGCATATATTCGTAGATGGAGCATCGATAAAGATGCAAAGCCCTAGTAGAGTTTAGGAAAAGCTATTGTATGTGCTCATGGGACAAATACATATATATGTTTAGCGGTCATCGTGTGTATTATTGGAAGTGTCTTGGAAACTGCTAGACAATTCTTGGGACAAATATGAGTAGGTGTGAAAGGTAGTAGAGGCCTATACTTACCGAAGCATAGGACTAGCACTTGGATTAGGAAGACTAACAAAGCTACTAATATACTAGTAGTTAGGTAAATAGTGTGGCTATCCCTATAAATTCGTTTTGCGTTATTTCCGCCATTACTTGTGGTATGGTGTGACTCTAACTTCGGGCCCAAGTGGCCATAGAAGATCGAGTCCGAGTAAAGTAGAATTGTATAAGTGAGATGGTTCTGAGAAGCAGGATGTAGTACCGACTTTAGTCATGAGAATGAAGAAGGAAAATTGGAACACAACAAGGTGATCGTCCTAGAAAAGTGAGAAGAATGGAGTGAATTTAACAACCGTCGTTGTTGTTAGTAGTTCGACTACGTTAGCAATGCCCCCTTATACGATTTATGTGTGTGTTAGTGTGTTTCTAGACAACGTTGTTCTTGTTAGCACCTTATCCTATTTTGGTCATGTTATGTAAGAAGACACCTTACGGTAGGTACAATTAGTAGTACTACGATGATAATGTTGAAGGTCATCAAATATGACAAACATGAGTTTCTTCAAAGTCAAAAGGAGCTACAAATCACGTAGGAAAGGCCAACTTAGACTTCAGCTGGTTATGAGCAGCAACAGATGATGGGTCGAAACCAAGTGGGGGAGAACCGACCCTTAAGGAGAAAATGCAAAAAGTAGTTCGACTTTCAATTTTGACGTTAAGGTCCAGGAGAGTAGCAACATGAGTAAGCAGATGTTGTTAGGTTTGATTTAGTCGTGTGAGTAACAGAAGAAAGAAGTCTTCTCTTAGAATAATCATAGGCTATGAGTTTCTTGGAATACTTCTCAAGGAAAGGTTGGTTTTTCCTCCCAAGCTACTGATAGGATTTAGGAAGTAGCCAAATTCCCAGGTGCGACTCAGATAGTCAAGAGGACCATTTAAGTTCGCACCTTCACGGATGAAGGATATATCATCGCACCAAAGGATCAAGAATTTAATAGGTGATGTAGTTTTCCATAGAGAGCATTGAGTACTCCAGAGATATATCAGACTTAGAAAGCTTAGTTAAACTCGTAGTAAGAACTTAGTTGCCCTATGCTAAAAAGACGACAACCGTAGGATCAATGTCAAAGGAGAAGGCGTTTCTGTAGTACGAACATTTCAAGTCATCATCTAAATATGCGTATAGAGGCACCTAGAAGAGAATCGCTCGAGATGTGATTTCTAAGGG
Organism: Lactuca virosa; assembly: GCF_052849685.1. Taxonomy (NCBI): domain Eukaryota; kingdom Viridiplantae; phylum Streptophyta; class Magnoliopsida; order Asterales; family Asteraceae; genus Lactuca; species Lactuca virosa. The sequence goes on along the minus strand of NC_136432.1, from coordinate 4,484,682 downwards.
TTGCAGATGTATCTGCAGTATACATAATAGGAACGATAGATCAAGTTGTTGATCCAGGTTCAAACAAATGATCTTGATGTTGTCATTAGCAGTTAAGATTAACTAAGAGTCCCCATCATAAATTGGCAATAGTTCAATTCTAGGAGTGACTCAGTGTTAAAACTGTGTAAGCAGTAGTAGTTGTTGGAGAATCAGTTGTAAAGATGCCTCGTTAGATGTCAATGAAAGATAGACATGCAAGGAAAAGATCTAAGGATTTCCTCTGAGGTTAACTGCAACAAAACAATCGGATATTGTTGAGGATCTGTTCAAATTTTTAGGATGCAAGGTTTCAGTTGGCGAATGGGAAAACAAAAGGATCGTAAGCGATTAGTATAAATTCCTAGACACGTTCATTCAATTAAGAGCCACGCTATATAGATCATCGAGTGCAACTGCATATGTGTCATTGGTCTTCATGGCGAGCTACATATTTGGTTTAGTTATTCCTTTAGGCAATAAGCGTAACAATTAATATAAAACTAGGATCAAGGTTCAAAATTCGTAGGATACTTTAGGACGACAAATAGACTTTAGTGTTTCGACGACATAGATTAAGGACCTCTAATTGGTTGTAGTCTCAAAAGTTTAAATAGAAAAGATCTTATGATAAGTAGATATCGAGGAAGAATGAAGATTGAGTTCCTTTAAGTACAGTCGGATAATGGTTGTGCGTCTTCAAGACCACTGAAGGGTCGATCGTGAGTCTTCAGGCCCGATGAGGATGATGACAAGAGCAAATAACATCGAAATTTCAGTAGTTGGATAGTGTCACGACATATCGAGAGCGGGATTAGTAAAAGATCTAGCTTTCATTACCAAATTGTCATAGAAATTAATAAGTTATAGTATTATAGGTTAATACTTGTTAGGTGTGTTACTTGCCAGTTGGATCACCAGTAGGATCACCCAGATAGCTGTCAATTGTCTGAGTAATTTTCCATTTGAGTTTTTTTCACTATACTATGTATTCTAGTATATATCTTCTGTATGTTAGGATATAGTCAAGGTTGTGAAAATCGTTCGGCGGTAGCTCGACGGTCGACTGACGTTAAACGATTAATCGAACTCGGCAGAGATTAATCGAGGACCCTAAATTATTTATAAAATTATTTAAAAAAAATTAATATATCCTAAAAAAATAAGTATTTGAAAATTTAAAATTTTAAAAATTTTAGTATAATGTTTTAAAACTTGGAAGCTTAAAAGTATGAAAATTTAAAATTTTGGTGTAATATTTGAAAATTAAAAAATTTGAATTTTTTAAATATTTCCCGCCTATGACCGCCGAGGACCGTCAAGCCTGAGTTTGACCGATTTTGTTCAATTTCCGTCAAGCACCCTAATCGCAATCGGTTCAAGGCCTCCAAACGATTAATCGCCGATTAATTGGTCGTTAAGACCGATTTCTGCAACACTGAATATAGTTGTCATGTAGTATGCCATTAGGCAGTTCTGTTCGTTGCCTGTAGTTTTGAATTATTGCTTGTTGTATTGTTTATATGTGTTGACATATTATGTGGGGAGTTGAGGGCAACCCAACCTCAGGCTGAAGGCCAATAGACTTGGTCGGACCAACTTTATGCTGAAGGCCAAGGTGCGGACCAACTTTATGCTAAAGGCAAAAAGGGCGGACCAGCTTCATGCTTACCCAATTGAATATAAATGTTTTTCATGTACTCATGTGAAGGGCAAAGTTCGACTGTACACATGCGCATTCGTAACATGTTTCCGCATAATGTAATTATACTTTGATATATTTGAATAAATAAAAACGAAAAATTTAGGTTAAAAACCGGGACATTACAACTACGATTGGTGATACCCCGTCTCCGTAATTCCTCTACCAAGTGACTAAATGTGACTTTAACTCTAAAAAGAGTATTGATAATGGGAAATAAAAAGAGTATTAATAATCAAGCCCGACCCAAGTCTTATAGCTGGAAAACTGGCCTGATAGGTTCCAAGTCGGGCAGTACTGTGGCCAAAGCCCGTGCTTTTTCGGGCATTTTTCCCCTGTTTTTTATGTGACAACATATTTTTATTGGTTTGTTCATTATAGCATTCTACTTTCATTTCTTCCAATTATAGCATGATACTTATAATTTTTTGTTTATTTTTATTTCATTACACTTTCATTTCAAGTGGAAAAATTCCAGGTTTCGTGTTTTTTCAAGTAATAACAACATATGTATAATGCATCATATTTTTAAAGCAATCTACTTTGCTTCATGTCCAATCCTGTTATAGCATCCTATGTGCACCTATAACCAGAAGTGAATCAGTGAGCTTGATAGTAGGATGCTATAATAAGGATGTGGTTTCTCATGAAAAAACCTAGAAAAACTTGATAGTAGGTTATGTTACGGTATAAACCAGGTGCACTCTAACTCTAACCGTTGATGATTTTAGTGTCACCAGGTATTTTATGTAATTGGATCTAACATGTGAGCTAAAAAGCTTATTTTTTGTACTCTATATTATATGTTTGGTGAATGCGAAGTGCATGCATTTATAAATATCGAATTATAAGCCAACACGAGAGAATGACGGGGGTCAATGGGGTTATGCTCCTTTTCAGCGGATAGGGTCGAGGGGCAGCGCCCCAAAAGGTCTTCGAAAAGTTGAATTACTTTCATTATGGAAAAACTGAATCCTAGTGGGTGATTATGGTAAGATTGACAAATCTTGTTAGTTTTGGAAACATTTAATTATGTCATTAAATTCGAGATTCTCATATCTAATTTAAAAGATAAAACCCCTAATTTGTCATGTATATATACGACTTTTATTTTGAGCCGCATAGAACCCTTCTTATTTCTTCTTCTTCTCAAACGAACTCAAAACTCTCTAACGATTTGGCTTGTGTTTCTGTGTCTAGATACAAAAAATGTCTTTTTAGTTTATCTTAGACTGGATTTCATGCAACTAATACATACGACGAAAACATCAATTCGGAAAGTAAACTTACACAATCCACAAAGAATCCGGTTCTCTATCATTATCCTACATAGTTTATTACTCCCCAACAGTAACCACGTGTTCGTGTGAAACCAAGTGACAAAAAAAATACAATGCTCTAATATGAAAATATAATAATCTAGAAATATAATTTTATAATAACGGAAAAAACTAGAACCATAGTGCATTAATAAAAATAACTTGATGCTAAATGCCGTAATTTAACTATTTTTTAACCATTTTCACGCTACCCGCTCCACCCCGCAAGCTTGGTCGGGATTAAGGCAAGCAAAAGCTCGTGCATGCCTTCGGATTATTTGCTTGCACAGACCCGAAAGCCTTTCTTGACTTGCCTGTTTGTTTACTGTACAAATCTCGTGAAGCTTGATCCATGGGATGGGTCGGGTCCGAAAGCCCGGGCCCAGTGCTCAACTCTAGTTGCTAATCATTTATTTAGACTTTTGTCTTGAGTTTAGTATAATAGTTGTTTTATTTTATTTCTCACTTTTTAATGTAAAATAAAAAGGAAATAAAACAAAGTTGACAGTGGAAAAAAGTTGTTTTGACTATTTTGGTATTTCCAATCTTGTTTGCCTACTTACATTATTGCTATTTTATCTATAATATCTTATATTTTTAGCAAAATTATAAATTTTATTTGATAACCAATAAAGATGATCTAATACTAATCAAACTCGACTCGTTTAGCGTATGCTTGTCATGAACACATGATATGGACTTGAATTATTATCATACATCAAACAAAATTCACAAAATAGATTATTACACAAAAGGAAATAAAAAATAGAAATAGTGTTTACATACTTGACAATCTAAAGACTTAACTTTTGTTTTTCAATTTGGAAGCCAACTGAGCTAAGGTTTTTGTAGAACACCCATCCTTACTAAGAACATTAGCAGCTGCATCTTTAAGATCCCGAATACGGCTCCTAATCCCTTTCCCTTCCTCTCCCTCCAACAAACCCTTTACAACCCTCGCGATCTCAACACGTCCCAGAATGCCATTTTCTCCAACTTTGGGCCTTAATGCCACTTTCATACCCTCGTTTAAAGATACCGCATTCATCTTTTGTTCTGCATAAAGCGGCCAAGCGATTACTGGCACACCATGGACTACGGTCTCAAGAATCGAGTTCCAGCCACAGTGGGTTAAGAACCCACCTGTGGAACTGTGGCTTAGGATCTGGGCCTGTGGGGCCCACGAAGGGACCACAAACCCAATATTTCTGGTTCTTTCCAAGAACCCTTCAGGTAAGAAGCCTAAAGGGTCGTTATGGCCGTAAGAATTAAAGTATGTGGCGTTGGGTTGGTCGTTTGGACTTCTAACCACCCATAGGAACCTTTGTTCACTTAACTCCAAACCCATGGCTAACTCGTTGAGTTGACTAGAGGAGAGGGTTCCACCGCTACCAAAAGATATATACAAAACGGAACCACATGGCTGACCATCTAACCACCTCAAACACTCTGAACCATCCGGATCACTACTTGAACCGGTCTGTATTAATGGCCCAACCGGATAAACCTTTGGCTTACCTGGCTCCTCCTGTAGCAAAACTTTCAGGGCTCCACCCTCCAACTCCTTGAAGCTATTTACCGCTATACCCTCAGCCATCATATACCTCTTCGCATTATGAAGCACCCATTTGTATGCATCATTCTTTCTGTCCTGAACCGGATCAAGGAGGTCCTGTCCACGAACCGGTATGCACCCAGGGATCTGAACCGGTTCAGGCAAGTCCTTATACTCACATGAAACCTCTTGATCAAGCTTCGGCAAATGAAGAAACAAAGACAAAGCCATAGCAGTTGAAGGGAAGAACACATAAGGAGAAACTCCAAATTCAATAGCCACATCAAAAGCATCTGTACCAAAAAGATCAATAAACAGAGCCACCATGTGTTTTTCTGCAACTAACGACTTGAAGACTTGGCGAAGGGAAGGTAGAGACCGGGTAACCATAAGACTGATTCGGGTTTCCATTTGGGTATCTTGGGGTAAGTCATCGAAATTGACAGGAGGAAGAAGAAGGTAGTTTAATCCATTTGGGAGTGAATCAAGAAAAGCGGTTTGTGATTTGGATAAAGGTCCATCGTTTGGGATGATGAAAGTTGCAGAGATGTTATGGTTATTCATCAGTCTCTTTGCAAACTCAACCAAAGGGATCAAATGACCCATGCCTGGACTTGGTACAATGGCTATATGAGGCGTTCTTTCCATTGCAAACAGATTAGGGGGTGTAGATAGAGAAGTGAGTGATAAAAGTTGGAAGATGAATGAAGTTAGATGGTGATATATATAGCAAATATGGGTAGAGGGTGTTTTAATTTGTGTTCTCTTTGTAAGAGAAAGAAAGTGATGCATATGAGACCAACATAAACACAATAAATAATATATTTGTCAATTTATTCATTATATTGTTATTTTATTTCTTTATGATAATTTAATCGGTTATTCATTGTTATAACTTTATACTGTATATAAATATGAAATTGAGAAAGAATCAAAGTAATATTTTATAATAAATAGATAAGTTAAAGTATATTGTGGTTATTTTTTGGAATATGCCCAAATCTTGTTATGGATAAAAACAGGTTCTGAATATCCTAAATCATAAAATATATTTAATTAATTAGTCGTTTTATATTTTATTTCTATTATTTTAGTCCATTAATTTTATTTCATACAAGAAATTGATGATATCTAAACAACAAACACCAACATATTGTCGGTTTCAATAAAACCATAAGAACAAAATACTTTCGATAAGAGACCTCATGCATAAATGGAAATTCTACATATGAAACAAATTGGTGATGAAAAGTATAACGCGTGTTATTCAAAGGATTCTACATAATTAAATAATACGTGGTAACACGTAGGGCCCATGAAATATGCACAAGTAATATTTTATTATTTTATAAGAAATATGAAAAACTATGCACACCATATTGAATAGACAAACATATAGAGACAGCGAAAGCTATAAAGATGCAAATTGGGCATTTGATTTTCCAATGTGAAATTTTGGCCAATGTGTTGGTGATGTCAATTCAAATGTAAGGCTTATGTCATGTGTTTAATAATTCGCCATGTGAACAGTAGTTGGCAACCTTTTAGAAGTAGGTGTACTCTATGCACAAAGATTTGTACATGATAATTTATAACTCATTTAATAGAAAGGGGTTCACAAGTTTGACTATTGGAACCGATATAAAAAAACACAAATCATTATATTTAAAGCTACAAAAGGCTTATAACTATTATATGATATTGATATAGTGCTTTTTAAATTTAAGTTTTTGAAAGTTCTAAGTTTTACTTGGTGATGATGTTTTTGTTAATGGTAAAAGGTGTCACATATAAGCCACATAAGTTTTTACAGTTTTTGCCACACTTTGCCTATGAATAAAGTATGGTGGTTTTTTTTATACCAATGGTATATATAGTGATATTTATATTAAAAAAAATCAAAAATGAAAAGAAAATTGCAATGACCTTTACCATTAAGATTTGCCATCGGAGGAAGTTTGCCTATGAAATTTACCATTAGCACAGAAAAAAGGTTGGGGTGTGGTGTTCATCCACCGGTAAGAATGTCACATGGGCTTTTACCAATGACAAAACTCTCTCACACCGTTTAGTCTAAATTGTTAAGAGTTCAAGTTTTTTTGAGTCCAAATGGTTGAGGTTGAAGTCTCAACGTTTAATCGTAAATTATGAATAAAGTATATTCAGTGGCGGACCTTAATGGAGCCCGAGGGGTCCCGGGCCACTGCTCCGATTCCGGTACGTAGTATAATTTTTTTTTTATGGTTTTTCTATTAGGTGTACCAGCTTAAAATACGAGTGTCACTACTAATTTAGATTTTTTCGGAAATTGTTTTTTAGTGTCACCCCTACCAAAACATTCTGCGTCCGCCACTGAGTATATTGTATGTTAAAAACATATATATATGTTAAAAACATATATATATATATATATATATATATATATATATATATATATATATATATATATATATATATATATATATATATATATATATATATATAGGTTCAGGTGTTTAAAGTATTTATTGTGTTATTGTATGCATAAATGTGGGCCAATCAAAATTAAATAAAAAATTAAATAATTAAATAAATAAATAAAGGTAATATAGTAATTTGTTTAGTAACTACCAAAAATAATCCCTATAATCATGGTATTTGACTTTTAACCTAATTTCTCTAGTTTATAAAACCTACAAGTCACTCCATCGACCAACGCCCACAGAAGATCCACCACCATCATTTGCTGTTGCCGCCATCACCATTGTTTGCTATTGCCGTCGATCTCCAGCCGCAATTCGCTATTATGGCCGCCGGTAAAACATCTCTGCCCTTAATTGGCGTCTGATTCACCGAATTCGTCCCAGTCAGCAACGGAAGAGGATCACCAGGAGATTCTGGAACGAGTGCGAGAGGTCTGGGAAGATTAAAGGCATAAATGAAGAAGAAAGGAGTCGATGAGTTCCCCTTCTGTGTCCATTTATTGAGTTCCCTTCTGATTCATCTCAATTCCTCTTTTTCTCTCTAGGGTTTTGTTGCTCCATGATTGATGTTGAAGAGCACGAAAGGAGAATCTTCCTGTTCCCTCTAGAAAAGCTCCCGACCAGGTTATGCTCCTATTAACTTCAAATAAATTTCCATGTTATTTTTTAGTCTTTTTTTTTTTCTTTCAATATTACATTTAGTAAATCATATCCAATACTAGGAATAATATCTTAATGGTTGTGATAATATAGAGTATTGAGTTGACTAGTGAAGCTGTGGACTTCCTGATGGAGATTTTCAGTTTGTTCAATTCTAACAATGTAAGTATTTCTCTCACTTTTTATTCTAACTTATTTTCTTATACATCGTGGATCTTTTCTTCATAACTACTTTAGTTAATTGTCAAATTTATACAATTGTATTCAACTTCAATTTATTCACATATCTCAAATGTAAACGTTTACACCTTCTAGGATGGAGCTCTACAAGAATCTGAGGTTGATGAGCTGTTTTCAACTGCACCAGAAAGGTGAGTTGGTTTTTAAACTTTACATTTGTATTGATTTAAAGGTATATTTTCTATTATTTTAGTTAAATTATAGAGGGTGTGAGTTTTGTCATCTATATATGTTGTGTGCTTTCTTGTTGGTTCTTTTAGTAGTAGTAATTTGTAATGCATGTATAATCTGTATTCTCCTTTCAGCCCTTGGGATGAAGCTCCTTACAAGTATAGTTTAGAGAGAACCGAATTCAAATTCTATCGGAATGGAATCACGAATTCAAATTCCTTAGTGGTTTGTGTATTTTATACAATTTCAATTCTATCGGAATGGAATCACGAATTCAAATTCTATCGGAATGGAAACACGAATTCTAATTCTGTTTGAATGGAATATGGATATTTTCTCATTGATTATACATGTTCTACAATTTTTGGTTATTGGTTTTGGTGCAATTAACAAGTCCGCATATTTTTCCAAACGAATATAGTTTTTTATTTATCATTTGCTAATGCGTTATTGGATTCTAAACTACAATTGGATTTGTTTTCACAGAAGTTGATGCTTGAAAAAGTTGATGCTTGAAGAAGTTGATGCTTGAAGAACAGACAACAAAATTGAAAGTGTTTCTTAGCAATATTATTCTTTTAGAATTTATTATTGTATTTGTCAGATTTTGATGTTTTGTTCCCGATTTGAAAGTTTTTTAGTTTTATTCTTTAACAATAAATGCAATTCTTAGCAATTGTGACATGTATTCTATAAGAATTAATGTAATTTTTGTTTTAATTCTTCAATTAATGGTTCGAGAATTTTATTATTCTACAAGAAATTTTTAAAGTCATGATAAAAAAATATGTTCAAGAATATTTTTATTATTTTATGGTTCAAGAATATTTTTATTTTTGAACTTACTCAAACATATTCTGTCAGAATGTCCGAATTAAAAACCTTATAATTCGTAAAATCGGATTTTTAAAAATAATAGAATCTATGATCCCTTAAAATATGCAAATTTCCTTTATTAAATCTATATTAATTGACTAAAATACCCTTCTAGTTAAATTAGATGGTATTTTTCGATTATTTTTAATTCAATAATATGTATTAATCACTTTCTTAAAATAAGTAAAATGATTGGCCCATATTTATGCATACAATAACACAATAATTACTTTAAACACAATAACCTAAGCCTATATATATATATATATATATATATATATATATATATATATATATATATATATATATATATATATATATATATATATATATATCAACGTTGTAAGAGTCGATAGGCGGTGGTCGGGCGGTCGACTGGGGTTAAGTCACTAATCAGTCTAGGTGGGAATTAATCGGCACCTAGGCAGAGACCCTTAATTGTAAAAAAATCTATCTTTTAAAAATTAAATATTATCTATATCCTAACAAAATAAGTAAATAACCATAAAACTTTGGCATATTTAATTGTCTAAATATTTAAATCATCGTATATAATAATTTTTAGATTAATTGGGGATCTTTTTAACAATTTTAGGTTCCGTTTAATAGTTGCTGACTAAGAAAGTGCTACTGAGATGTCCGTCTGAGTAATAAATTATGACTGAGTAATAAAACATGTTGTTTGATTGTACATATAACTGAATGTGCTGACTGATGCAAAATGATCATTTTACCCTGATGCTCTATATAGTGATTGATAATAATAATAATAATAATAATAATAATAATAATAATAATAATAATAATATTTGTCATCAGTGTTATACATTATATAAAATGTTTGAGCAAATATGACACAAAAAAACTTCAAGTTAGTGGTAAGGATGTTGACTTGTGTGACATCCACATTTTCACGGCTAGAAAAGACCGATTTGTTTATACTTGATTTGAAAATCAGAGTATACTTTTGAAAAATATGTTGTGGAATTTGTTCCCAAATAGATGATAAAGAATTTATCAAATCATTTCCAAATAAATGTGTTTTCATTATATTAAAAACCTCAGGATGTCATTGTCAATATAGATCAAAAGCATAAACAGACACAACATAGGCCTTACAACATTTTATTTATTTCTACTTGCCTGTAATCCATAATCTTTCATCAGATCATCGCATCTATGCTCTTCTGCCACTACCTGTAATACAAGAAACTGATTGGGTCAGGCTTGGGAGCCTGGTGAGCACATAGGGTTTTGAACCCACAATAATTAAGTTTATTAATTTCATCAAATCAATTAACCCGATAACTCATTCCCGTTATCCTCACTTTCTGTCCCTAAAGCATCTAAATTAAGGGACCTAGCCTAAGGATTTTCATCGGGATGACAACACGTAGTTCAAATAAACACCTACAGGTTGCGAGCCTGCTAGCGTTACACTGGACTGTCTAGAATAGTCCGTGGTCGTCATCTATACTCCGCTAGATGACTGGATCATCATAAACATCGAGGGCTCTCATCATTTATTTCATCATCTATATCATCTACCCGTCTTTACTCATCATAATTATAGGTATAAAATACATATACAGTTTAAATCAAATAAAACATGTATATTTTGTTCATCCAACATAAATATCAAGAATACAGAGAATATGCATACATAGCACGTAATTTATATTAAATATTTCATATCTATGTGTAAGATGAAAGTAACTATGCACTCACTTGTTAAAGTGATGGCTCTAAACTCAGGCAACGCTTCTCTTCTAACAGTTTTATTTCCTTTGACGAAACCTAGTATTATTACCACTAGATTTTAGTCTAATATTTATTGCGATGAATTATTAGTCTAGATTTACGAGCGATATTGTTTTATAAGTGTTAAACAGTACTTTTCAACTACTATGTACAAGCAGGGGCCAGACATGAAACACCGGAGGGCAAGACCATTTTGGCATTAGAGTTGTTTTGAAATCCAACAACCCTATGCGGCCCTTCAAACCAGATTCCCCGTACAGCGAGTACTTAAAATATATTATAATAACACTTTATATTTTATAATACTTAGCACATAAATTGTTTATAGGTTCATAATAATGATAATAAACTTAAACATAAGCTATACTTAAAGTAGGGTAAGCATAACTCACTTACAAGGGGGTTTGGCTAGGAACCGGGCTTTGCGGGGGCAAAACTTCTAAGCCGAAAGTTCTTCTTCTCGGAGCCTTCTGGCGCTCCGGGACTCGCCTCTAACACTTGGTAAGTGCTAGGGAAGGGGAGGGGTTAATAGAAGTAATTGAGAGAGAAAGAATGGGAAAGGTGTAAGAAATATGGAGAAACATCGCATCTATTTATAGGCTGCAGAATGCGAGTCCGCGAGGCGTACCTTCGGAGTACGCTAGGCATACTCAGTACACGGGGCGTCCGAAGTGCTATGTTGGGCGTACGAGGGACAAATGTCAGCTTCGCATGCGAGACCGTGTGTAACGCCTGGTTCCTGGTACACATTTATTCATAATTTATTTATTTTTGAAAAGCTACTCGACGAGTTGGGAGCCCCAGACTCGTCGAGTAGAAAGGAGATTGGACGCGGGATCTTAAGCCACCTACTCGACGAGTTGAGAGCCTCGACTCGGCGAGTAGGTCTGCCAGAATGAAACGATAATTTCGGTGTTTTGCACCCTATTTAAGCATCTTAATCTCCATCTATCAGCCTCATTTCCAGCCTCCAAGTCCCAAACCCTAATCCTCGAAACCCTAATCCATTTTGAGAGCTTGTGAGCCATTTTGAGTGAATCTTGGGTGCTTTGAAGCTCGTGAAGAAGAGAAGAAGCTTGGAGTTTCAGAAGGAAGCTAGTAGATCCAGAAACAGCATCTCATCCTCTTTATTTTCTGGTAATCAAGTCTTAACCTTGCTTAGTAGCTTGTTAGATCTCTTATTTGTCACTTTATGGGTTTTTTGGTTCAAGAAACTTGGTCCTTGGGAAATGGACGTCCTAAGTGACCTATCTTTCAGATTTGGGGTCTAAAAGGTATTTCATGGCATAAAGGTGCAAACTTTATGACCATGGAATCCCCATGCAAGTTTTAAGGTGTTACTTTTGCCTTTTAAGCCCCAAAAGGCCATGCATGGAAGGAAAGTTAAGAGCTTTATGTGTCAAAGTGATGTCTAAGGCCTAGATCTATGTTAGTATGATTTAGTTTGGAGTGTTATGGCTTTTGGAACAAGATCTATGTTCTAGAGAGCTAGGGTTTGAGCTAAACCCTTTGAGAAGAACTAATAGCGGGTAAAGTTGGAAACTTTACCCTTAAAAGTGTGTTTGCAGTATGTAGATGAAGTATGGGGTTTGGATCTGAAGGATAGGAGCTTAATCCAGTGTGATGGCTCAAACACACAGAGGAACTCGGCGAGTCCATAGAAGGACTCGTTGAGTTGAATCGTGTTGTCCCGATTCTGTGCCAGATAGAACTCGACGAGTCGGGGGGTGACTCGGCGAGTTGGATCGCGATTTCCAGGCTTTTTGAGTTATAGAACTCAGCGAGTTGATAGGTCCACTCGGCGAGTTGAGTCAACCAGAATGTTGACTTTGACCAGAATGATGACTTTGACCATGGGTAAAATGGTCATTTTACCCTTAGAAGGATTATCGGTTTTTGACTAAGTGATTATTGTGATAATGATAGCCGGGGATTCGTTGGAGCAGCTATTAGAGATTCCTCACATGAGATTTCAGCAACCATCTTGAGAGGTGAGTTTTCCTCCAGTAGCAACGGGTCTAAGGCACAAAGGCCGACCCGTTTATGTATGTTAGTATGTTCCGGATTAAGATCCGATGCCGGGCGGGACCCGATCTAGGTTTATATGTTTTCCGGATTTCGATCCGATGCCGGGCGAGGCCCGATATAGGTTTATATGTTTTCCAGACTACGGTTTGATGTCGGTGCGGTTCCCGAGGAATGTTTGTATGTTTCCGGATTTCGGTCCGATGTCGGGCGGGGCCCGAGGAATGTTTATATGTCTATAGTTAAGTGGTTATGCTTATGTTATGTGTGTTAGTAGTCTATGCTCATTATATATGTCGAACTGTGCTCAATGTCGGGCGGGGCCCGATGCCAGATGTGGTCTGATGCCGGGCGGGGCCCGATGCTGGACAAGTCGATGCCGGGCAGTACCCGATGTAGTAGGGCGGGGCCCAATGTATGTGATTATGTGTATGTTATGTGGTAGTTTAGGGAGACTCACTAAGCTTCGTGCTTACAGTTTTCATCTTTGGTTTCAGGTACTTCCGGTAGCAAGGGGAAGAGCTCGGGATGATTGCATGGCACACACCGTTTATGTTTAGCCTGGGATATTTTGTTGGATTTGGTGTGTAAGCCCATAACTATAACTGGTTTGTACTTGACCCGATTGTAGCATGGTCCTTTTAGGTTGCCTTCACCAGTGCAATTTGATAGGATGGACTTTTGAGAATAAGGTTATTTATGGTTTATTAATATATTACAAGTATAATATATTAATATGAAATTATTTAATTAGTATTGATCAAGAATTAATTTGGAATTAATTTTATGGTCAAAAGAGACTAATTAAATATATGGGGATTGATTATGTAAATCAATGATTCTTGTAGTGTGGGCCAATGATCCATGATTATTTAGATGGGCTAATCCAATGAGATAATCCATGGATAGTCCATGGAGGTTAAATCAATGGAGCATGAGAATGTGGAAAGTCATGGGTCATTAGGGTTTACAAAGTGTAACCCTAGCATGTGTAACACTATAAATAGAACCCTCATGAACCAAAATCGGTTACACCTTCTTTTTAAGCTAAGTAACTTATTCTCTTAAGTCTCCTTTTGCATATTGGTGTTTGTGAACCATTAGAGGCATCACACTTGGGGTGCTCAAGCTTTCAAAGGTCAAGAACTACTAGTCCTTCTAAAAGGTATGTCATCTAACTAGATGTATTATTCATTTGGCAATTTGTATGCTAGTTAGGACAACGCTTTGGAAAAATTGAAAATATGCATGTATAATAAAGAAAACATAGATCCAAAGCACTTAGGGTTGCATGTGCACCATAGAAGTGTTATAGTGCTCAAAAACCAATAGTGGTATCAGAGCCTAGGATTGTTTTCTATTACATTTGATGCTTACTAGTTTTTCAAAGATGAAAAAGTCAAAATTTTGGCCTCTGACTGGTGAACTCACTGAGTCAATGAACAGAGTCGACGAGTCCATTCAGTAACAGAGCAACTCGGTGAGTCAGTTCATGCACTCGACGAGTTGAAGGCTCTGTTTGCAGAATTTTGAGTTTCTTGGCCTGAGTTTGGATTGGGAACACTACCACAAACTGTTTTGCATCATTGGAAATGTTTTTTTTATGATATGGTAGTGCTTGTGCTCATCCAACCACAAGATAATTGTCAAAGTTAAAAAATTTTTGTTGTTTTATATGATAAACAAAGTTGCTTGCAAATTGTTGACTTAGAATTATCTTGTTTATGAGTTTGATTAGATCATCCATGAATTATGTGATAATTTTTGTTGTTAGAAAATGATCTAAATGAATTTTAATAACTTGTCCTCAAGTTATGGAAAATGAAAGGTCTCATACATTAAAATCCAATTAAACTCATAAGTTATGAATGTGAAGAGTTTTGACAAGTTTCAAAACTTTCCCTCAAGTTTTGGAATTTGTAAAGTCACACTAATGAAACTTTAATTCCAAACTCTAGAGTTTTAAAAGTTGAAATTCAACCGTTATACTTTATAATATTATAAGTTTAATAATATATATATATATATATATATATATATATATATAAGACAAGTCGGTTTTACCGTTAGTAGGCCTCATTCACGAAGTCGGTCTATAAGGGGGGTATAAGGAAACTGCCTATAAAATGGCAGTTTAATGGGTGTCCACTCTCAACCACCGCTTCCTTGACTGGTCGAGGGTCGTTAGCCGAACGGGTAGGATAGGACATTAATTCTCCCTCATTAAAAGTATAATGATTAAAAATAAAGTAACTAAACTTTTATTAAATTCCCAATCTTAGTTACTTTAGGAAAATGTGAAATGGTGCTAATCCATGAAATTACACTTTGCACCTTGTTAAGTTGTTAGTGGAGCGTGTGTGGTTAATCGGCACACTAATCTGGGACTGACCATGTGTGGAAAAGGGTAGCTTGATGTTAATCATAGATCAATGGAGCGTGTGTGGTTAACCGGCACATTGATTAGGTGATTTGTAACATTGGATGTACCAAGCTAATTTGCATGATTATTCACACCTTGTTTGTGATCCTCGGCATCCCAGTCACAAACTTGGAGGGCACAATCGAGATTTTAACATGCCATTGAAAAGCTCAATGAATCTCAAAGGATCTAGGAATTTCAATCCAATTAAAACTTAATAATCTATTTTGTTTTTCATGATGGAAATTGGTAAATCGTCATTTACCTACCTTCAAATATTTTACAATTGGATTACGGCATCCCTTTTCGCAATTGTAGAATATTGTGTTGGGTCCTAGCCTTAATATTTCATTTGGGTGTAATATTAAGGATTATCATCTAATCTAAACTTTGTTCTTCTTCTTTTACAGATGTCTATCCCAAACAATGCTTCCAACCCAACCCCTTCAGGCTCTTTCTCCCTCATGAAACTATGTGGGAGGGTCATTTTAGATGGCTCGAACTTCAATGACTGGATTCGAAACATCCGAATGGCTATTTGCTATGAGGACAAAGAATATGTCCTTGATAAAGATCTCAAAGAGATTGATGTCACCACTGCTACACCTGAACAAATCGCTGAACACACTACTCATGAGAGGAATGCGACAAAGGTGCCGTGTCTAATGATTGCTACCATGACTGCTGAGCTGCAGAAGTCCTATGAGGACTACTATCCTTTTGAAATGTATCAAGATTTGATGGAAAGATACCATCAAAGTACTCGGCAGGAGAGGTATGAGATCATTGCCTTCATGATCACAACCAAAATGAAGGATGGTGAATCCATCACGACCTACTTGCAAAAGATTCAGAGATTTGTGGACCGCTTGCTTAAATTGAATGTTAATTTTGATGAAGATTTGGCCATAAATATTATTCTACACTCTTTACCTTCTTGTTATGATCAGTTTCGTATGACCTATCATATGAACAAGGAGGAGGTCACTCTTAGCAAGCTTCAAGGCCTTCTTAGGACTGCAGAAAGCAACCTGAAAGGCAAGTCGGTTGTGTCTACTCCTACTACTACTTCTGCCCATGTTCTGGAAATCGGAAATGGGAAGGGAAAGAAGAGGAAGGATCCCTACAAGAGCCACAAGGGAAAGTCTCTTGATGGATCCTCTTCAAGTGGGACAAAAGCTGGTTCTGCTAATCCCTCTTCCAATCCGAAGGAAGCAGAGTGCTTCCATTGTCATGAAAAAGGCACTGGAAACGAAGTTGCCCCAAGTACTTGCAGGACATAAAGGATGGCAAGATCAAGCCCTCCTTTACAGGTATTTACACTATTCAATCTAATAACTCATCACATGCTAATTCTTGGGCCCTTGATACAGGTTGTGGAATTCACATTTGTTCTGATTTGCAGGGACTAAAAAGAAGTAGGGATGTGGAGCACGGGAAGATAAACTTAATCATGGGAAATAAGAAAGTGTCGCATGTGACCAAGATTGAAGTTTATTCTTTATTGCTTAGTAATGGTTTAAATTTAGATCTGAATAATTGTTGTTACTCGGCCGATATGGCTAGAAATGTTATTTCCTTTCACAGTTTGTATAAAAAAGGTTTGACCTTTTCCTTTAATAATGAAAATTGTGGTATTTATGCTTATTGTAATGGTGTATTTTATTTTGAAGCATTACCTTGCAATGGTATATATGAAACCGTGATGGTTGTAGATAAATTAGGAAATAATGTGTTGAATATTGATTCTTCCAATGATTTGGATAAGGCATGCTTGTGGCATTGTCGTCTTGGACATGTCAACAAGAAGCGCATAGCCCAACTCCAAAAGGATGGAGTTTTGGATTCATTCGACTTAAAGTCGGATGACACTTGCGAATCTTGTTTACTTGGAAAGATGACAAAGTCACCCTTCACTGGTACTTGTGAAAGGGGTGAAGGTCTGTTGGATCTCATACACGCTGATGTGTGTGGACCATTCAGAACCGCCACAAGGGATGCTAACCACTTCTATGTGACTTTTACTGATGATTATAGTAGATATGGGTATATTTACTTAATCAAGCATAAGTCGGAAACTTTTGAAAAGTTCAAGGAGTTTAAGCAAGAAGTGGAGAATCAATTGGGCAAGAAGATAAAGATGCTACGATCCGATCGTGGAGGATAGTATCTTAGTATCGAGTTCCTTGACTATCTTAAGGAATGTGGAATTGTTTCACAATTGACGCCACCTAGGACACCACAGCTTAATCGTATGGCTGAGAGGCGCAATAGAACCTTGCTATACATGGTTCGTTCCATGATGAGTCGAGCTTCGTTACCTATCTCATTCTGGGGGTATGCCTTAGAGACTGCCGCCCATATCCTTAATCTAGTCCCTACCAAAAAGGTTTCCAAAACACCTCACGAGATGTGGACAGGGAAAGTTCCCACATTAGACCACATCAAAGTTTGGGGTTGCGAGGCTTTTGTGAGAAAAGAAACTCATGACAAGCTCGAACCTCGGAGTGAGCGACGTATTTTCATCGGCTACCATCAAAAATCCTTTGGATATCTCTTCTACAGACCGAGTGACAATGTTGTCTTCGTTGCGAGGAGAGGAGTCTTTTGTGAGAGAGAACTCATATGCCAAGGGGACAGTGGGAGGAAAATTGACCTTGAAGAGCTTCAAGAGTCAATTCGGTGAAGGAACCAAAAACACTAGCAATCAACCTGAGGAGGAAAGTCCAGTTGATCCAATTGACGAGTCCTTACCTCTGAGGCATTCCAGTAGAGTTAGAAATACATCCGCGTTTTATGGTTTCCATATTACTACTGAAGGTGATACATTTATCAGTGATAGCACACTGGTAAATTTGGATGAACCTAACAACTACAAGGAAGCCATGGCAGGCCCGAGTCTGCATAATGGAAAGAGGCTATTGACAGCGAGATTCAGTCCATGTATGACAATCAAGTTTGGAACTTGGTTGATAATTTACCGGGTCGTAAGACAGTCGGGTGCAAATGGATCTTCAAGAAGAAGACCGACATGGATGGGAAAGTACACACATATAAAGCGCGACTAGTTGCGTAGGGCTTTACTTAAACTCCGGGAGTTGACTATGATGAGACCTTCTCACCAGTAGCGAAGATTAAATCTATAAGGGTTATGTTGGCCATAGCTGCATTTCATGATTATGAAATATGGCAAATGGATGTCAAAACCGCTTTTCTTAATGGAAAGTTGGCTGAAGATGTTTACATGAGTAAGCCAGAGGGTTTTGTCAATGCAAAGTACCCTAATAGAGTGTGTAAGCTTGAGAAATCCATTTATGGATTGAAGCAAACATCTCGTAGATGGAATCTTTGTTTTGATGAGAAAGTCAAAGAGTTTAGATTTTCGAGAAGCGAGGATGAGTCCTGTGTATATGTCAAAGCTAGTGGGAGTATAGTGAGCTTTCTGGTATTGTATGTAGATGACATACTGCTCATAGGAAATGACATCCCAACCTTGCAGGAGGTTAAGTCCTAGCTTGGGAAGTGTTTCGCTATGAAGGACCTCGGAGAAGCTGCTTATATCCTAGGTATAAGGATATTGAGAGACAAGAGTAAAGGGCTAACAGGACTTAGTCAAACTACCTACTTGGACAAGGTGTTGAAACGTTTCAGCATGGAGGAGTCCAAGAAAGGTGACTTACCTATCCAGAGCAATACCAAACTGAGTAAGACTCAGAGTCCGAGTACAGAGGCTGAGATAGCAGAAATGAGTCGAATACCATATGCTTCTGCAGTTGGCTCGATCATGTATGTTATGACTTGTACTCGCCCTGATGTGGCCTTTGCTTTGAGCATGGTCAGTAGATATCAAGGGAATACTGGTAAAGCTCATTGGACTACAGTTAAGAACATTATTAAGTACCTGCGGAGGACTAAGGACTGGGTCCTTACCCTTGGTGGGAGTGATGACTTGAGAGTGAAAGGGTATAGCGACGCCAGCTTTTAAACCGACCGATATAATTTCTGCTCTCAGTCGGGCTGGGTGTTTACCCTGAATGGGGGAGCAATGACATGGAAAAGTTCCAAGCATGAGACTGTAGCCGATTTAACGTGCGAATCAGAGTACATAGCAGCAAGTGAAGCATCGAAGGAGGCGATATGGTTGAAAAACTTCATCGGAGACCTTAAAGTCATTCCATCCATAAAGGAGCCTATGGAGATTTTCTGCGATAATGAAGGGGCGGTTGCCTTAACCAAGGAACTGAGAGATCATGGTAGATCCAGACATATCGACAGAAAGTACCACTTCATAAGACATCAAGTAGAAGAAGGACACCTCGTGGTAAAGGGGATATCATCAGAGGACAACCCAGCAGTTCCCCTTACAAAGGGACTGACTAGGGTTAAGCACTTGCAGCATGCGAGGGGCATTGGGCTAACGGACGATATTAGTTTTAGTAATTAGATAAATCGAAACTTGTAATAGCTAAATTGTAATTGACATTTGATGATTAAATAAAAGGAGTTTTATTTATAAGTAAAGTTACTATCTTGTGTCAATTATTTACTATTGTTTCACTTTGCATGTTTTGACGTTCAGAATAATAAAATTATTCAAACCATCCACAGTCGATAATACGTCGGAAGTAAGTATGAAAGAAGACTATCATGAGTTGGCTTGTAGATTGTATAAGGAGTTAGACATAGCAAAAGTTTGCTACACCATTCATGAATGCTCCTGAAATAAGATTTGAGTATTGGATTCAACCCGCGCTCACCTGAATCACTTCGTGGAATTTATCACGAGTGATTGTGAGACGATAATATCATATAATCTTCAAACCAAGATATATGAGTTGTTGACTACAAGTTGGTTGTGCATTGATGGCACGAAAACGCATAAGTAACTTGATGTTATAAAACGTGTTGTTGTGCATGATTTGGTGAGTAGTTAGTACAAGCATATAATGTCTAAGTTTATCTGTTCCTTTTATCCTAAGAGGATTAAAAGCGATATCTTAGGCCCCTCGATGATTTTGTTTTGACTATGTGTCGGGCCCGGTCAGAACTAAATTGATGTGTTCAGTTATGTTCTATGTCAAACAAATCGGAACAGAGGAGTATATGATCTCTTATCTGAAGGACGCATCACTGACTAGGTCAAAGTTCGATAGCGGCTTTTGAAAGCTTACGATTGTTAAGTCGGATCCTGAAGACACATTGGCAGCTATAGTTATTAGACTTATCCACGTGGGAGACTGTTGGATTTGGTGTCTAAGCCCATAACTATAACTGGTATGTACTTGACCCAATTATAGCATGGTCATTTTGGGTTGCCTTCACCAGTGTAATTTGATAGAATGGACTTTTGAGAATAAGGTTATTTATGGTTTATTAATATATTACAAGTATAATATATTAATATGAAATTATTTAATTAGTATTGATCAAGAATTAAGTTGGAATTAATTTTGTGGTCAAAAGAGACTAATTAAATATATGGGGATTGATTATGTAAATCAATGATTCTTGTAGTGTGGGCCAATGATCCATGATTATTTTGATGGGCTAATCCATTAAGATAATCCATGGATAGTCCATGGAGGTTAAATCCATGGAGCATGAGAATGTGGAAAGTCATGGGTCATTAGGGTTTGCAAAGTGTAACCCTAGCATGTGCAACACTATAAATAGAACCCTCATGAACCAAAATCGGTTACACCTTCTTTTTAAGCTAAGTGACTTATTCTCTTAAGTTTCCTTTTGCATATTGGTGTTTGTGAACCATAAGATGCATCACACTTGGGGTGCTCAAGCTTTCAAAGGTCAAGAACTACTAGTCCTTCTAAAAGGTATGTCATCTAACTAGATGTATTATTCATTTGGCAATTTGTATGCTAGGACAATGCTTTGGAAAAATCGAAAATATGCATGTATAATAGAGAAAACATAGATCCAAAGCATTTAGGGTTGCATGTGCACCATATCAGTGTTATAGTGCTCAAAACCCAACATATTTTACTCTGATTTATTTGACATGTGATTGATATGGATACACTGTTTTGATTTTGAGATATTATGGTTCATGTTTTGATAAATGATTTTTAGTAGTTCTGGTTTAATTAATGATTTAAAATGAAATTTTTTGACCGTATTTTTGGGATGTTTCAAGTTGGTATCAGAGCATCGGTTTGAGGGATTTAGGCACACTCTCGGGTGTGTCTGAACTCAAACTGAGGACTTGGTATGAAAATTTTCAAAAGAAAATCATTTTTATCAAAAAAATAATTTAAAAAGAGAAAAGAATTTTGAAAAGAGGAAAGGGTGTGGTGCATGCAATCAGCCGAGCTCAAGTAAGTACTCCCAAATTACCCATACAAGTTTATGTTATGTTATGATATGAGAACTGCATGCTAGATTAGGGCTAAGGATCTAGGAAGGATGCCTTATGTGCCTGTTATATGTATATCAACTTTATGAACTGCATGCTAGTACATATTAGTTAGTGATATGATGGCCTGATTAGAATATGCTTGATTATGTGTACTCAATGCTCGAATGTTGCTTGCTTTGTGCTTTTAGGAGTTCTAGTGATCTTTAACTAACTAGTAAACGAATGTGTTAAGTTACATATTGCGAGGACTAAATAATTTCAGAAGGTTAGGTTTAGCTCTATTTCACAACTCTTTTTTGAGTCCAACCGTTGTAGGGTAGGACCTCTCATTCGAAGAATTATCTAGTCTTAGTGATATGTAATGGTATTTGCAAGCTAGTTAGGGGGAGATAGCAGGGACTTCTTATGCAGCTGATGGAGGAGAGTGGGTTGGTGATTACCCTAGGGAAAGCCTAGGATGAGATTAGCAGGGAGCAGCAGTAGTAGAAGGAACTTGGTGGATTCAAGGCAGTTCTTGAGGAAAGTACGGATATATGTGGAAGGTAGTATGGGCCCGTACTACTGAAAGCAGAGGATCCATACTCGAATCAAGGAAGGCTGAGATGAACCCAGGAAACTTGTAGTATGTGAGAACCCTCGAGTTATGATGAGTATTCTAATGTTTGTTAGGATGTATTTTCAGTATGGTGATGCTACACACTAGGCCAGTTGGCACTTCAGGCACTGGTGAGGGATCAGGCACGGGCTCTGGAGTCGGGAAGCTAGATGACCAAATGAGGGAGTTCATCTCATCTGAGATCACGTGCATCATTGTAGACTAGACTCCTGTGATCTTTGGTACGATCAAGGAGGGTATCATGGAGCTGTTGGATGAGAGACTGCGTGCATTCCGCACTGAGGTAGCGGCCATGATGGGGTCGCGCACACTGACATTCAGGGAGTTTCGATCTTGCGGAGCTCCAGACTACCATGGGGCTCGGGACCCTATTGCTAGTAGCAGATGGTTGGCTGATGTCGCCAACGCGTTCCGTACGAGCCGATGTCCCGAGGGGGACAAGGTCCGACTTGCGTCCTGTCTTCTGAAGGACATGACACGTGATTGGTGGGAGGAGGTCGGACGAGCCATTGGAGATGATGTCATTCTAGATGCGATGACCTGGAGTGATTTTTCGGCAGGTTCAGGGCCGAGCTTGCACCTGTGATTGAGGTGCAACAGCTTGCTAGGGAGTTCCAGGATCTTGAGCAGACGACTGAGATAGTGGCGAAGATTACCGCCAAGTTTAGGGAGAGGGCCCTTCTCGTTCCGCAGTACATGGCGGACGAGGAGATGAAAAGTCCCGATATCATGAGATGATGCGGAGTGATATCCGCCAGTTTGTGAGCCGATCCAACTGCAAGACGCTGGAGGATATGATTGTTAGGGCTCGAGAGAGGGAGCTGGATTTAGAGATGGAGAGAAAGAGGAAACCAAATGGGGTTAAGACAGGTAGTTCGGGCATGAAGCCCAAGGTATCAGATCATAGATCGATGAGCCAGCAGGGCCGCAGCCGGTGTGGCAAGTGTGGCAAGATGCACGAGGGGGTGTGCAGCGAGGGGAGTTCGGGCTGCTTCAAGTGCGGATGAACTGGTCACATGAGCAGGGATTGTATAGCTACCACCACCACCACAACAGTTTCAGATCTGATTTGTTTTCAGTGCAATCAGAGGGGCCACAAAAGGCCCAGTGTCCGTGTTTAGCAGCAGCATGACAGGTGGCCGCACCCGCTCCTTCCACGTTGAGGATTACAGATGGCCGTCAGGGCTGGGCAGAGGCGCCTACGACGAGGAGAAGGGCTTTTTAGCTTACTGCAGAGGAGGCTCATGCAGCCCCCGATGTTGTGACGGGTATGTATTCTCTTCTTATCTCTTTATTTGTATTGATTGTCGCTTATGTTTACTTGTTTTGTTATAGGATCGTTCTTAGTGAACGGTATATCAGCCCTGGTATCGTTCGATTCGGGGGGCCACCCGATGTTTTGTGTTGCTTGCACTTAGCAGACGATTTGTTAGAGCTTCGGGGGAGCTAGACTGTCCTCTGGATGTAGAGATAGCAGATGATAGGACCGTTCGGGTTGCGAGGGTGCATCGGGGATGCACACTACAGTTGTTCGACGAGCAGTTTTTCGTGGATTTGGTCCCCATTCCCCTGCGAGGGAATAATGTTATAGTGGGTATGGACTGGTTGAGCCCCAATGGGGCAATGATCGAATGCGAGCAACAGCTAGTGAGAGTTCGGACTCCTAGTGGGGGAGGGTTAGTGATCCAGGTCGAGAGGCCGCATCATGGACCGACTTTATATTTGGCAGCGAGGGCGAGGCACTACCTTCAACTGGGTTGCACAGGGTATGTACCGTTCGTGCGAGAGTACCCGGACGTATTCCCGGAGGATCTGCCTAGGGTACCTCCGGAGAGGCAGGTTGAGTTCATGATTGACCTAGTTCCTGGTGCGGCTCCGATAGCCAAGGTACCATATCGGTTGGCTCTTCCCGAGATGCAGGAGTTGTCTACACAGCTGCAAGAGCTGCTAGACAAGGGATTTATCAGGCCGAGTAGTTCGCCATGGGGAGCCCCGATCCTGTTTGTGAAGAAGAAGGACGGGTCACATCGGATGTGCATAGACTACCGGGAGCTGAATAAGGTAACGGTGAAGAACCGTTATCCCCTCCCGAGGATTGATGATTTTTTTTGACCAGCTACAGGGTGCATCTTGTTTCTCCAAGATTGATCTGCGATCAGGTTATCACACGATGCGAGTCAGGGACGAGGATGTGTAGAAGACAGCTTTTAGGACTCGCTATGGTCACTATGAGTTTGTGGTGATGCCGTTTGGGCTCACCAATGCTCTAACCGCGTTCATGGACCTCATGAACCGCGTGTGCAGACCGATGCTAGACCGGTCTGTGATAGTTTTCATTGGTGACATCTTGGTTTATTCCAAGAATCAGGAGCAGCACGAGGAGCACCTGAGGGAGGTGCTGGAGACTCTGAGGAGGGAGATAATTTTTGCAAAGTTCTCCAAGTGTGAGTTCTGGTTGCGTGAGGTGCAGTTCCTGGGGCACCTTGTCAACCAGAAGGGTATTATGGTCGATCCCTCCAAGATAGAGGCCGTGATGCAGTGGGAGGTTCCGAGGTCTCCAACTGAGATTCAGAGTTTTCTTGGTCTAGCGGGTTATTACCGGAGATTTATCCAGGATTTCTCCAAGATCGCTGTTCCTTTGACCCGACTGAAAAAGAAGTCGGTGACATTCCGCTGGGGGCCTGAGAAGCAGGCAACCTTCGAGACTCTTAGACAGCAGTTATGCGAGGCACCGATTTTGACTTTGCCGGAGGGCTTCAACGACTTCGTGGTTTATTGTGACGCTTCGATCACGGGCATGGGTGCATTATTGATGCAGCGGGGCCACATGATAGGTTACGCTTCGAGGCAGTTGAAGCCTCATTTCGACGCATGATTTAGAGCTGGGGGCTGTGGTTTTCGCCCTCAAGATTTGGCGGCATTACCTCTATGGGGTTCGTTGTACCATTTACACGGACCACAAGAGTTTGAGGTACCTCATGGATCAGCCGAATCTGAACATAAGGCAGCGTCGGTGGTTAGATGTGGTGAAGGATTACGACTGTGAGATCCTTTAGCACCCGGGCAAGGCCAACGTGGTGGCCGATTCGAGATATATTTTTGAGGATGATAGTGATTACTCTGTTGCTGGAGCGGATTAGAGAGGCGCAAGTTGAGGGCCTGAAGGAAGAGTGCCAGAAGTGCGAGAGGATCATAGGCCGGGTGGTCTCATTAGATTATGACAGCCGAGGGTTCTTGACCCTGCATGGGAGGGTCTGGGTTCCATATTGGGGCGAAGTACGACAGGTTCTGATGGATGAGGCCCATAAGTCGAGGTTCTCCATCCATCCCGGGGCGACGAAGATGTATCGGGATCTTCGCCCTGATTACTGGTGGCCCTGCATGAAGCGGGACGGAGCATGGTATGTAGAGAGGTGCTTGACCTGTAGAAAGGTCAAGGCCGAGCACCAACGACCCCACGGCAAGATGCAGCCGTTGGATATTCCCGTGTGGAAATGGGAATATATCACCATGGATTTCATCACCAAGCTTCCCAGGATCGCATGTGGAGTAGATTCGATATGGGTCATCGTGGATCGGTTGACCAAGAGTGCTCATTTTATCCCGATCCAGGAGAGTATATCGGCCGAGAAGCTGGCCGAGATCTACGTGCGTGAGATAGTGGCACGACATGGAGTGCCTGTCTCGGTGGTGTCATACCGAGATGTCCGTTTCACTTCCAGATTTTGGAAGCGATTTCACGACAAGATGGGTACTCGTATCCACTTCAGCACCGCTTTCCACCCTCGGACGGATGGACAGAGCGATAGGACGATTAAGACTCTCTAGGACACGTTGCGCGCATGTGTTCTGGATTTCGGTGGCAGTTGGGATACGTATCTTCCGTTAGCGGAATTTTCGTATAACAACATCTACCACGCTAGCATAGATCGATTTCCCTTCGAGATGCTCTACAAGAGGAACTGTAGGACCCCAATATTTTGGGGCGAGGCGGTCAGAGAGTCATGGGGAGTATTAAAGTAGTACTCAAGACTACTGAGAGGATCCAACAGGTCCAGAGCAGGCTGCAGACTGCTCAGAGTCGGCAGAAGAGCTATGCCGACAAGCAGCGTTCAGACTTAGAGTTTCAGGTGGGCGACATGGCTCTCCTGAAGGTGTCAACTTGGAAAGTTGTCATTCGGTTCAGGAAACGGGGCAAGCTGGGCCCCAGGTACATTGGTCCTTTTAGGGTTATAGCCCGGGTGGGCAAGGTGGCGTATCGATTGGATCTTCCAGCAGGGCTCAGCCAGATCCACAACACTTTTCATGTTTCCCAGTTGCAGAAGTGCTTAGTGGATGATTCGGCGATTTGTGCCTTTAGAGGATATTCAGGTTGACGACATCTTGAACTACATTGAGAGGCCTGTGGCGATTCTAGATCGCAAGACGAAAACCTTGAGGAACAAGGTTGTTCAGCTGGTGAAGGTGCAGTGGCAGCACCACAAGGGTTCAGAGTGGACTTGGGAGCCCGAGGAGGAAATGAGGGAGCACTACCCGGGGTTGTTTCCCGACGCAGCAAACTTCAAGGAGGAAGTATAAGACAAGTGGGGGAGAATTGTAACGCCTGGTTCCTGGTATGCATTTATTCATAATTTATTCATTTTTGAAAAGCTACTCGACGAGTTGGGAGCCCCAGACTCGTTGAGTAAAAAGGAGATTGGACGCGGGATTTTAAGCCACCTACTCGACGAGTTCAGAGCCTCGACTCGACGAGTAGGTATGCCAGAATGAAACGATAATTTCGGGGTTTTGCACCCTATTTAAGCATCTTAATCTCCATCTATCAGCCTCATTTCCAGCCTCCAAGTCCCAAACCCTAATCCTCGAAACCCTAATCCATTTTGAGAGCTTGTTAGCCATTTTGAGTGAATCTTGGGTGCTTTGAAGCTCGTGAAGAAGAGAAGAAGCTTGGAGTTTCAGAAGGAAGCTAGTAGATCCAGAAACAACATCTCATCCTCTTCATTTTCTGGTAATCAAGTCTCAACCTTGCTTAGTAGCTTGTTAGATCTCTTATTTGTCACTTTATGGGGTTTTTGGTTCAAGAAACTTGGTCCTTGGGAAATGGACGTCCCAAGTGACCTATCTTTCAGATTTGGGGTCTAAAAGGGATTTCATGGCATAAAGGTGCAAACTTTATGACCATGGAAGCCCCATGCAAGTTTTAAGGTGTTACTTTGGCCTTTTAAGCCCCAAAAGGCCATGCATGGAAGGAAAGTTAAGAGCTTTATGTGTCCAAGTGATGTCTAAGGCCTAGATCTATGTTAGTATGATTTAGTTTGGAGTGTTATGGCTTTTGGAACAAGATCTATGTTCTAGAGAGCTAGGGTTTGAGCTAAACCCTTTGAGAAGAACTAATAGCGGGTAAAGTTGGAAACTTTACCCTTAAAAGTGTGTTTGCAGTATGTAGATGAAGTATGGGGTTTGGATCTGAAGGATAGGAGCTTAATCCAGTGTGATGGCTCAAACACACAGAGGAACTCGGCGAGTCCATAGAAGGACTCGACGAGTTGAATCGTGTTGTCCTGATTCTGTGCCAGATAGAACTCGACGAGTCGGGGAGTGACTCGACGAGTTGGATTGCGATTTCCAGGATTTTTGAGTTATAGAACTCGGCGAGTTGATAGGTACACTCGGCGAGTTGAGTCAACCAGAATGTTGACTTTGACCAGAATGATGACTTTGACCATGGGTAAAATGGTCATTTTACCCTTAGAAGGATTATCAGTTTTTGACTAAGTGATTATTGTGATAATGATAGCCGGGGAGTCGTTTGAGCAGCTATTAGAGATTCCTTACACGAGATTTCAGCAGCCAGCTTGAGAGGTGAGTTTTCCTCCAGTAGGAATGGGTCTAAGGCACCAAGTTCAGCCTGTTTATCTATGTTAGTATGTTCCGGATTAAGATCCGATGCCGTGCGGGGCCCGATGTAGGTTTATATGTTTTGCGGATTTCGATCCGATGCCGGGACGGTTCCCGAAGGATGTTAGTATGCTTGATGTCTTGGTGATTCTTGCATGTGAATGTATTTGTATGTTTCCGTACTACGGTCCGATGCCGGGGCGGTTCTTGAGGAATGTTTGTATGTTTCCGGATTTCGGTCCGATGTCGGGCGGGGTCGAGGAATGTTTATATGTTTATAGTTAAGTGGTTATGCTTATGTTATGTGTGTTAGTAGTTTATGCTCATTATGTATGTCAAGCTGTGCTCGATGTCGGGCGGGGCCCGATGCCAGATGTGGTCTGATGTCGGGCGGGGCCCGATGCCGAGCGAGGCCCGATGCCGGGCAGTACCCGATGTAGCAGGGCGGGGCCCAATGTATGTGATTATGTGTATGGTATGTGGTAGTTTGGGGAGACTCACTAAGATTCGTGCTTAGAGTTTTCAGCTTTGGTTTCAGTTACTTCCGGTAGCAAGGGGAAGAGCTCGGGATGACTGCATGACACACACCGTTTATGTTTAGCCTGGGATATTTTTCTCTGATTTATTTGACATGTGATTGATATGGATACACTGTTTTGATTTTGAGATATTATGGTTCATGTTTTAATAAATGATTTTTAGTAGTTCTAGTTTAATTAATGATTTAAAAATGAAATTTTCGGACCGTATTTTTGGGATGTTTCACCGTGGGGAGAAAGCGAGGGTTCGGATGGCGCCACGTGTCAGCCTCGCATCCGCCCAAAATTTAATAAACTTCTAAATTCCTTAACTTTCGCATACGAGCTTCGTTTTTGACGTTCTTTATATCCACGCGTAGGTGGCGACATAATTTACAACTTTCATTCATACTATGTTGGCTAATTTTGACTTTAGTTTTAAAGTTATATTTTAACAGGCTTAGACAGATAAAGTCCGTTAAAAATTCATAACTTTGTCATTCGACGTCCGTTTTCATCGGTCTTTATATTGTTGAGTTCTTATTAACGAGATCTTCAATTCTCGTTTAAATTGTGTCGGCTAAAAATCGATCGACCTAAAATTCGATTTCCGGGCTGTGCATTGCTATGCTAAATCTTAGAAAAATCGTAACTACCTCATACAAAGTCAGATTTCGACGTTCTCTATATGCACGCTCCCGGTTTAACGTATACTACGACTTTCGTTTTGATTGTTAAGGCTAAAAAGTATTTTATCGCAAACTCACTTTTTACGTCACACCGCGTCGTGCCGGTTTTGTCGCAAAACTTCGCCGGGTAATAACTTCTTCGTTATAAGTCGGATTTCAGTGTTCCTAATATCCCCGAAATCCTTCTTACGACTATTTCGACTTTCTTTAAAGATATTGGGTCTGTCTATATTTTATTTTTGACGCTTATTTTTATTATTATTTTATTACATCGTTAATAGCAAGTATAATGCACATAAAATCACATAATTCACATAATATTTAAATAATTCCTCTTCATTACTTCAAAATAGGTTACAATTGTTGACCCTAACTATTACATCATCGTACTAATGCTTAGCCAAAACACGGGCGTTACAATTCTCTTCTCCTTAGGATGATTCCGTCCCGGAATCATGCATCAGCAAACAGATGTGGATAGCGACTCATCATGCCACTCTTTGTTTCCCAGGTGAGGTTCAGCCCATTCGTATGTTTCCATTGCACAAGCACCAAGTCGACCATCTTGCGTCGTAATTTCTTCGTCTTGCGGTCAACAATTGCTTCAGGCTCTTCGATTAACCTTATATTTTCATCCATCATTAACTCCGAAAGTTGAATTATATCGGGAACTTCTCCCATAAACTTCCTCAAATAACATACATGGAAAGTATTATGAATACCATCTAGTTCTTCTGGCAATTCTAGCTTGTAATCTTGGTTCCTAATCCTCTGAAGAACCTTGAATGGTCCAATATACCTTGGACTCAACTTTCCTCTCTTTCCAAATCTTATAAGTCCCTTCCACGGTGAGACTTTGAGTAATACCGAATCTCCAACTTCGAATGTCATCGGTCGTCGTTTCTTGTCAGCATAGCTCTTTTGGCGATCTTGAGCTCCTAACATCCTTTCTCTAATCACTTTTAGCTTTTCAACAGTCTGATGGACTATTTCGTGGCCCATAAACTGCTTTCTTTGGCCTCAAGCCAACAAGACGGCGTATGACACTTCTGACCGTACAAAGCTTGATAATGTGCCATCTTAATGCTCGAATGGTAACTATTGTTGTAGGAAAACTCTACCAGGGGTAAATGCTCATTCGAGTTACCTTGAAATTCTAGGGTACATGCTCTCAACATATCCTCCAATGTTTGAATTGTTCTTTCGCTCTGACCACCAGTCTGCGGATGGTAGGCTGTACTTAAACACAACTTCGTACCCATTTTCTATTGTAAACTCTTCCAAAATCTTGATGTGAAACAACTGTCATGATCCGATACAATCGTTAAAGGTACACCATGAAGTCTTACTACCTCCTTCACGTAAGCATTTGCAAGCCTATCCATAGACCATCTTTCATTGGCTGCTATGAAGTGTGCACTCTTTGTGAACCGATCCACGACTACCCAAATCATGTCGTGATCGTTCTTCGTCTTGGGCAGTTTAGTCACAAAATCCATGGTGATGTCTTCCCATTTACCCATGGGTACAGGTAAAGGTTCTAAACTCCCATACAGTTTCTAATGTTGTGCTTTAACACTCACATATGTTACATAATTTGCCACATACTTTGCAACATCGAACTTCATTGTCGGCCACCAGTAGTAAGGTTTCAGATCCCTATACATCTTAGTGCTGCCAAGATGAATCGAGTACATGGTATTGTGAGCTTCTTCCATCAAAAGATCTCTTATTCCTCCCATCTTAGGTACCCAAATCCTATCTTGGAATACCTCAATCCTTGACTATTTGTACCGAATACCAATGTTTTGCCTAATCGTTGTTCATTTCGGTCATTTTTCTCCAAAGCTTCTTCCTGAGCTTTCTTAATGCTTTCCACAATTGTTGAGACAACTTCTATTCTTAACGCTCTTGGCCTTTTTTTTCCAATTTTACTTTTCGACTTAGAGCATCAGCTACAACATTTGCTTTACCAGGGTGGTAACGTATCTCGCAGTCGTAATCCTTGAGTAACTCTAGCCAGCGTCGTTGCGTCATATTCAATTCTTTTTTATCAAAGAGATACTGGAGACTTTTATGATTAGTGAAGAGTTTGCACTTTGTGCCATAAAGATAATGCCTCCATATATTTAATGCGAATACTACCGCTACCAAATCCAGATCATGAGTGGGGTAGTTATTTTCGTGATCTTTCAATTGTCGAGATGCATATGCTATCACTTTATCCCTTTGGGTCAGAACACACCCTAACCCAACTCCATATGCATCGCTATAGACTGCAAACTCTTTAACTACGTCAGGTAAGGAAAGAATTGGTTTTTCACACAACTTCTTCTTTAATTTCTCGAATGCTTCTTCATGTTTCTCACTCCATGTATATGTAGCTCCTTTATGGGTCAAATCTATCAATGGAGCAGCTATCGAAGAAAAGCCTTGGATAAACCTTCGGTAATATCCAGCTAATCCCAGAAAGCTTCGAATCTCAGTGGGACTTTTTGGTCGTTCCCATTTCATCACAACTTCAATCTTTGTTGGGTCAATCATTAGTCCCTCTTGGTTAACCACATGACCCAAGAATTGGAATTCTCAAATCCAAAAATCACATTTGGAGAACTTTGCATACAACTTCTCATTCTTTAAAACTTCTAATACTTCTCGTAAGTGCTTTCTATGCTCCTGCTGGCTCTTTGAGTAAATCAGAATGCCATCTATGAACACTATCACAGATTTATCAAGGAATGGTTTACAAACCATGTTCATCAAATCCATAAATGTTGTTGGAGCATTGGTTAGTCCAAATGACATAACCAAAAACTCATAGTGTCTGTTCTCGTTCTGAATGCGATCATCTCAATATCTTGCTCTCTCACCTTCAGCTGATGATATCCTGACCTAAGATCGATCTTTGAGTTTTGGGACATGATTTGTGGTTTATACTTTACTTTACATAGATTTTAGAGTTCTCGTTCTAGGACCAAAACACCATGAATTTGAGGGTGTTTGGACCAAAATCACTAAGTGATTTCGGTTGGGCTTTGGGCTGGGCCTTTGTAAATAGGTCTAGGTATATATATTGTATTGATTCAGCCGTGTTTAGGGTTAGTCATTCTAGTTGTTGATTTCGAGATTTGAGAGAGACAGAGAGAACCGAGAGACATAGAGAGTCTTATGTACTAGACTATTGATTAATATAGTGTGCATTGAAGATTCAACATTGTGTTCTTATTTCATATTTACGATTTGTGTCATTCAGTTGATTGGGATTCCGCACCAATCTAGTGATTTGGATTGATACCTAGATCGGGGTTTTTACAATTGGTATCAGAGCAAGGATTAGTATCAATCGATTTGGCACCGTTTCTTGAAGTTTCTTTTGGTGTTTTGAGTTCCCTTTGACGAAAATAATTGTTGTTGTTCTTCGTGTTCATCACTTTCTTAATGTTCTTCACTAATTTTGGAGGATATTGCGTTCGAGATTGTTTTTGGTAAATTACCAAATTTGGGATTCATTGGATAAGGAAATATGATCAAAACCTTGATTTTGGTTAGATTTTAGTGTTCTCGACAGCTGAATAACGTTCTCGGTAACAAGATATAGGGTTCTCGACTTGGAAGAGTTCTCCGCCAAGAAATATCGTTCTCGGTCAACTATTTTCGGTCAGGCCTTTCGGTCAGGCCTTTCGGTCAAAGAGTTGACCTTCAAGGTTCTCGGTCAACAGGGTGTTGACTATTGGTGTTTTCAGTCAAAGAGCTTTTATCTTGGTCTTCGGTCAAAATCAAATTTCACAATCAGATTTTTACCATTGGTAAATAATGAGCTCTTACAACAGTTCAATCCAATTTTAGTACCAAGGAGGTAAGTGAAACCTCATGCTCTCAGTCCTGTGAAGATAAAATACATAAATATCGTGAACAAAATGAGTTATTAGTTAGAGAAGTTTTTGATCTTAAAAATGAAATCTATGAAATTAAGAAAGTAAACAAGCCTTTTAAAGAAAAACTAGATGCTCAAAATAAAGATTTAAGCAGGATTAAAGAAAAATATAACATCAAATGTGTTCACTATCATTTTGCCAAAGAGAAAATTGCAAACTTAACTGCCAAACATGATGCATTAAAAGCTAAATTTAAGGATGCTGACTTTAATTTTAAGAAATTCGATGTCTCAAGTGAGATAGTTGAGTCTATGATTGAAAAACAGTTAAAGTGGAAGGGTAACCAGAAAGAGGGTATGGGGTATTTCAGTGTACCGCCTCCTTTCAATGATAACTATACTCCGACTTCTGAAACCATAGAGACAGAAAAATCTGTTCAACATGGTCGGCCTACTGTAACTGTTTCAGTTAAGACTGAACAATCCGGCAAAACTGAGAATGTTGAGGTGAACAATACTAATGTTTCTACTTCATGTGCAGAGAAAGTAACAGTGCAAGACGGGTGCGAGAAAAAAAAAGATAATTCTAGTTTTAATGAAAACTCTTCAAAAACTAACATTTTATCTTCTATTGCTTCAAAATCTTGTGATAATGCTGCTAACAATTTTAAGCCACATAAAGTTGTGAATAAATTTGTTAAATGTGCTTGTACTTGTGGAAATTCAGTTGGGCAGGGACCAAGTTTTGAACGTATTCCTTTTAAAAGACAAACCTTCTTTCACTGTGGAATTCCTGGTCACATTGCCAGAAATTGTCCAAATCGTGCATATATTCCCTATTATGACCAAGGTAGGCAGAGCGTATCTCAAGGAAGATCTTTCAAGAGTAACTCCTCGAGATCACGTGATGGTGACTGGAATAATACCAAGACCAAAAATCAGACTCTCAAGAACAAAAAGGTCATGTCTGACAAGAGATTTGATTTGAGAAATAGTTCAGTCAAACCAAGATCGGTAAGGTCGAACTCATCTCGACGATCGGTCTCAAGCTCCAAAACAAGTGTTAAAGCATCCATCCGATTAAACCTGAAAATGGTTAAACCTGACTACAGATGGGTACCAAAAGTTCCCACTCCCAAATCACCTGAAAATTCAAACATCTCTTCATTTTCTGTGTTTGATAAACATGATATGACTTAGGAACGCGTATCACGCGTAGATGGAAAAGGTCAGCCCAGTTTCAAAATGGACTGGGTTCCCAAAACCAATTAATCTTGCACTCTATGCCGGAGCAGCTATGGAGGAATATCATCAGACTTCGGTATGTTGATAGTGGCTGTTCCAGGCACATGATAGGAGACATCTCTCATCTGCATGACATTCAGAATTTTAATGGAGAGCATGTGTCCTTTGCGGGAAAGGAAAAGGAAAGATCACAAATGGGGATTATATCAACTGTTGGATTATGGTTTGAATTTTCTTGACACTCCTATCTTCTGTGATAATGATGATGTTATTCAAATTGTTAAAAATCCAGTTCAACATTCTAAAACCAAGCACATAGATATTAAAGTTCATTTTATACGAGATTGTTTTGAGCGTAAAACTGTTCATTTGGAACAAATCCACACTAATAATAATGTGGCCGATTTGTTTACAAAACCTTTTGGAAAAGCTCGTTTTGATGTGCTTGTGAGTTTTCTTAAAATGATTCGTTTTGAAGACTGACAGAAAACTTTTGTACATTTTGTATTTTATTTTTATTTTCGTTAAATTTGTTCACATATTTTTTTTCTTTCTTTCTACTATATGCACAAATTTAGGGGGGGGGGGGGAATTAAAACCATATAAAAATCATAAAATTCAAAAATTCCAAAAATATGTTTATTTCTGTTTTTATTTCTTTTTAAGAAAAATCAAAAATCCAAAAAAAAAATTTATTGTTTTTTGAGCGTATTTTAATTTATTTTTATTCTTAGTTATTTTTTGTGTGTGCTAAGTTTATTTTATTTTTATTTTTATCTCAAAAATTTTATTTGTCTTAAAATGTGAATTCAAAAAGAAGAAGAGACCCAAGGAGACTGTGTCGGAATTTTCTGTGCAATAAGAGATCTTGAAAGGAATTTATGGAATTACTCACACTACGCTCACAAGGAATTGAAGGCATGAAACTGTACAAATTGTTAGTTAGGCAGTATCTTTCTAAGAATTGACGTATTTAAGGAATTGAAAGTTTGAAATTGTACAAATTGTCAAAATTGGTATTGTCAGTTATCTTTACCTATGAACTGTCATGACACCAGGGCGATACACCCCACCGGGAAATAGATATCGTTGAACATCCTGCCCAGGGTCATGAAATTCTCATTGCCATGCAAAACTGCTGAGACTCAAATGTATTATCGGATACATTCTCCGCAGGTAAGGAATTAACAATTATTGGCACTAGGGCGATGCACCTCGCAAGGCACGATTATCGCTGAATGTCCTGCCAAAGGGCCTTGACCTCGTGCCATGCTAAACTGTTGAAATATGTCCTCGGATACTTTTGTCACATGATGGTTTTATGAGTTATTCCTAATTTGTCACATGATGGTTTTGTGAGTTATTCCTAATTAACTCTCACTGGCACTAGAATGGTACACTCAGCTGAGATTCAGAAACCATTGAACGTCTCGCCAAGGGCCAAGGGCCAAGTTAACTTGTTAACTTGAAAAACTGTATTGAGATCTTTGATCGAGGATGTGCAGGGGATAACATCAAAAATAGCCACGAGTAGTCCTCCGATACTCAACAAATCGCAGTGCGTTCCTCTGTGTTCACACAGATACTGCAAGTAGTCTCCATCTGAGCCAAGGCTGGGTCCTTGAACAACTGTGGTGAGAAGGGTCTTTATGACTCTGTGATCCACAGGGACTTTTAGTCATTGTTACTTTTCAAGACGCATCTATGATCGATGAAGAATATTCATTCGAAGGAACAAGAAGTGAAGATTATTTTTCAACACACAACCTTTCAACCCCAGAAGCAGGGTGAAGCTGAATTTGAAGTTATGTGATGAGTTGCATTGAAGCCTCCTCAATCAATTTGTTGTTATCTATGAACCTGCTGAAGTGATCCAGAAGAATCGGTTTCTCTGGAATTATCTCTGAAGTATTTCAAAGCTGAAAGTGCTGATTTTCAAGAACCTATACAAGAAGCCTCTATATCCAATGTGTGTTCAAAGTCAAATTTTAAAGGAAGTCCAACTATTCAAGATGAAGTCATTCATGTAGAAATTCATATGTTCATCTTGAAGTCGTGAAGAAATCGAAGATAAAAGCTATAAACCAAGGGGGAGATTGTTGGGACATGATTTGTGGTTTATACTTTACTTTACATAGCTTTTAGAGTTCTCGGTCTAGGATAGAAAACACCATGAATTCGATGGTGTTGGACCTAAATAACTAAGTGATTTCGGTTGGGATTTAGGTTGGGCCTTTGTAATTAGGTATAGGTATATATATTGTATTGATTCAGACGTGTTTAGGGTTAGTCATTCTAGTTGTTGATTTCGAGATTTGAGAGAGATAGAGAGAACCGAGAGACATAGAGAGTCTTATGTACTAGACTATTGATTAATATATTGTGCATTAAAGATTCAACATTGTGTTCTTATTTAATATTTACGATTTGTGTCATTCACTTGATTGGGATGCCGCACCAATCTAGTGATTTAGATTGATACCTAGATCGGGGTTTTTACATTGATAAATACCTCGAACCTTGCAGCTGATCGAACAGGTCGTTAAT
The DNA here is from genome assembly GCF_052849685.1 of Lactuca virosa. Classification (NCBI taxonomy): domain Eukaryota; kingdom Viridiplantae; phylum Streptophyta; class Magnoliopsida; order Asterales; family Asteraceae; genus Lactuca; species Lactuca virosa. Next base: position 4,447,711 of record NC_136432.1, on the reverse strand, counting down.
CCTTGGCAATGGATACTTGTTTTTCACCGTTGCCTTGTTCAGCTCTCTATAGTCTATGCACATCCTCATGCTTCCATCCTTCTTCTTTACAAATAACACCGAAGCCCCCCAGGGTGATGAACTAGGTCTAATGAAACGGTTGTCCAACAACTCCTAAAGTTGCATCATAAGCTCCTTCATCTCTGTCGGTGCTAATCGATATGGTGCTTTCGCAATTGGTGTCGATCCTGGCAACAAGCCTATTCAAAACTCCACTTGTCTATCAGGGGGCAATCCAGGAAGATCTTCGGGAAAGACTTATGGATAGTCAAACACCACTGGTATTCTTTGTATCTTTTTCTTCTCCTTCTTTACATCAATCACAAATGCCAAGTATTATGTGCATCCTTTGGACAAACATTTTCTGGCTTTCACCCGGGAAATGATTCCAGAATTTACTCTATGTTTGTCCCCGTACACCACAAATGACTCTTTTCCACGTGGGTTTACTCTCACCATCTTCTTCTTGCATAGTATCTCGGCATCGTTTGCACTAAGCCAATCCATTCCCAATACGATGTCGAAACCGTTCAACTCAATGGGCAATAACTCCTCGTGGAATATATTCTCGTTCAAGTCGATGACGATGGTTTTAATGCAATCGCTAACAGGTATGAATTTGCCACTAGCAACTTCTACAACTAGAGCATTATCAAGTTTATCTACAGGCAATGCTAGTCTTCCACCAAATTTTTGCGATATAAAGGAGTAATTTGCTCCAGATTCAAACAATATATTGGCGGGTAATCCATTTACAAGAAAGGTATCTGAAGCGACATCTGTTGCATCCTTTGCTGCTCCCAGGATCATCTGGAATGCTCTTGCCTTAGGCCTCGGCGGAACAATAGGCTTTGCTGCCTCTTTCTTCTTCGGGCAGTCCTTAGAAATGTGCCCTTCTTCGTTACATCCATAACACACCCTCTTGCTGGATGTACACTCATTGGCGTAATGCCCAGTGTTTCCACACTTGTAGCAAGTCACCTCTTCACAATATTTTCCAAAGTGTTTCTTCTTGCACTTATTGTTGGATCTATATGCCCAAGAATCATTATGGAGTGATATTGCTAATAATATATGATCCTATAGGGTCACACCTTTAACAAGTTGGCACATTTTGTATATTTATTATTAATATGATTATTAATAAATAATATGGATTCTTGTATTTTAATTAGGGGAATAGTTATTTTTTTGTGAAAATAATAATTATAAGAGAGTATTACTAGTTATCATTTCATATGGTATGAATTAATAATTCATGCACAACATTTTGGACTAGTTGGATTCTTTTGTCTTTTACCTAAAGACAAAGTTTATATTTTATAAACTTGGAGTTTTAAAAAATAAAGAATCTTACTTTTTAAAAGGCATAATGATGGTGTAGGAGGTTGCTTTTTCAACCTTCCACCTTTTGTCTCCCATGCTTCTAAAGACTACCATTACTTTAGATTATTTTAATGGTTAGGTCTTAATTTTCATGGGCTATATAAGAGATGCATGAGGCTTGCATTTTTGCAAGAGTGAAGCTCTTCTTTCTTCCCTTCTTTCTCTCTAAATCCGTGAGCATGAAGAAGCTCTTTCCTTTTGAATTTTTGGTGCTTTGATTTGGTGATTAGAAGACCTCTTGAGTTGTTCCCTTTAGTGCTTAATTGTGTTAAGCACTTAAAGGCTTTAGACACTCAAGAATACAAGAAGGAACTAGCATTCCAAGTACCTTACTCTTGATGGTGAATACTTGTAGAGAAGATCAAACACTTTGATCTTTTGTTATCTTCATCAACACCCCAAAACCAAGTGGGTTCAAAGGCTTCAAAGGTTATCTCTAAAACATCCTATGGTTGGTTTTATTTCATTCTAACCTCTATAAATTGATCCATGATGGTTCGGTTTTGTTATGAACTAAAAATAAACTTGTTATTTTTAAAGTCTTCCGTTGCCGGTTTTTGTGAAAAACAAACTTTTATTTCGCATCAAAACCCAACAGTGGTATCAGAGCCATCTTTTATATGTTAGAATGATTTTTTATGTTAGATAATCTTTGGTTTTTGGAAAACAAGCATGGATTTCTTTTGGTTAAGAAAAATCCATATTTGTCTTCTTTGGCAACTACTTGGTTAAAATTGTTTATTTTTATATATATAACCATTTTTCATTCATTTTGGTTATATAAAAGTTGCCTTAGAAAAAACAAAGAGTTGTTTGTTATAATATTTGATATGTTGTTGTGTATAAACAAGCCATTTGGACCTTTGTGTTGTGTTTGGTTGATATTTATTTATTCATAAGATGTAATAGATAAATATTTATTTTTCATTTGTTGATTTGATGTAATAAATTAGTTAGACTAGTTGTATTACTTTAAATATAACAAGATGAAGAAATTACCACCTTGAAGACCTTTTGAAGTGTCCCTTAAGTCCTTTAGGAAAGACTTAATAATTCTTGTGATGGCTCACAAAAATTATTACTTGACATGACTTAGTTTATACACATTATAATGCATGCCTCTGATGTTTATTTTATGTTAAATGTATGTTATGTTTTATGTATGAAAATAATTTTTACATGTCAATTAACATTTTTTTTATAAGATAATATCACTTGGAGTTTGAGTAAAAAATATTTAAAAGATAACATAAGATGTTTATAAATGGATATTTATAAAAACGTTTTACCGGTTACCGGTTCAAACTCAATTTTTGTTGAAAATAGTTTTATTGTAAAACTTATAGATACCCAACTTTAAAATATTTGAAATGGTTTAAAAGATGTTTAAACTTTATATAAACTCCATGTCTTTATAATAAATAAGGAGTTTTTATTAAAAAGACTAAAATCGGTTTATAGCGTTATAACGACAAATAATAAAACTAGTGATTATTTTTTGCGTCGAAACTTAATATATGATATTGGTGTTTTAAACATAACGCAACATGTTGATATTATGTTTTATGCATGCTAAATGAGATTTAAAACAAAAGTATCATCACCCAAGTTTTGGTTTATCAAAATATGACTTTTATCATGAGATGCATAAAATTGAGTTTATAAAATAAATTGAGTTTATTCTATAAATTCATGGAGTCATAATTTTTTGATTGTTAAAAGGAGATTTAAAATAGTGATTTTATAACTCATCCAAAACTCCAAGTCTTAAGCATAAAATAAAGTTTTATTAAGACTGTTACCGGTTCTTAAAACAGATCTAAGACTAAACTTTAAAATACCGTATTTTAGTTTATAACTGATCGCGGTTAATGGCAAATAAAATATAGTTTTATTTGGCACTTTAAGAACTTCATAACAAGTGATATGAATTTTACAAAAGGGTACATGAATTGTTGGATGCATGCAATATTCATGAGACCATGTTTTTATAAACTATAATTGTAAAACATATATAAACTCTTATTTACAAAACTTCAAATCTATGCAATCCATTTAAAATTCACTTGGGATTTTTGTGCAGTTCATATGGATTTTTGGGTCACCATATTCATTTAAGTTATCAAAAATAGTCAAGGTGTTTTAGTATTTGCTTGTGGGAAAAAAGGTCACCTAACCATTTGTGGAATAGAACTCACATGTTTTTTAAATGGATGATTTGATCAATTTCTTATGTGATAAAGGTCGCCTAAGCATAAGAGTTTTGAGACATAGATGGGATAAACATGCCAAGCTAAACAATAGTTGTTTAGGATCCCATAATCTAGGAGTTACATATCGTATGCAATTTGTAATCGCTACCTACCGAGTTTGATTAAGTTTATGGGATAAAGGTCGCCTAACCATTTACTTGTTTCGTTACTTGGATCCTAGACTTTAATAAATTAATGTTTTAAGAAACAATCTAAGGTATTAATTTTTAAAGACTAAATATTGAAAATACTAAATTAAACTTTGTTAAATTCTGTTGATAACTTTTAATAATTTTACGTCCTGCAAAACCTCTCTCTTGTTGAGTTTCAGTAGGCAGTAACATTTGATGGTTATAATTTTTGTAACTGGTATAATATCTTAAGGTTCTACCTTTTTAAGATAAATAGAAATTATATATACTGAAAGATCTCATACCTGAATAACCTCTACAATCAACTAGTCTTATCATGATACTTTGATGGAAGTATCATTGTGATGATATTTATGTGTCTCACATCATACTGAAGAAATTAACCATGACTTGCAGAAAGTCTTGGATAATCATGAAACATATCAGATGTATCATCAAGTAAAGTAGATATTCAATCAGAACACTAGAAATAGTTTCAAGTCTGTTCAAGCATTGAATAAAAGGAAGTCTAAGAGATTATGCACTCATATAGACTTATAGTTTAGTTAAGGGAAATACAACATAAACCCAGAAATCAAGAAAGGACCAAATGATTAGTGTTGTTTCTATTGTGGAAGAAACTGGACACTAAAGGAGGAATTGCTCCTCTCATCTCATCAAGCTGAAGAAGTCTGACTTGGACAAGACTTCATATGTCTATATGATAGAACTATTTATTTTTCCATCATTCACTTGAGTATGTAATACTTCATGTGACACTAATAATTGATATTATGTGTTGATGATTGGAAGAAATAATCAACTGGTTACAAACGAATGGTATTTCGTATTGAAGATATAACAAGTGTTGTTGTAGTCTTTTATTTAAACAATAGATGTTTTGTACCTATCCTTATAGGGACATGTAACAGTTGTAATTTATGAATAAATTTAGATTTACTTATCGTTTAATGGATGTTCACATTCATGTTCTGAAGCGATGTATTCTGTGTTAAAGAATATTTTCTCATAATGTTATTTATGAAGTAAATCTATAATCTTTCATTGAATTAATAGTTCTGATCATAACACCTATATGATCAAATGATATTTGATTGGAACTTATCTATGTCATAATCATCATGACAATATAAATAAGAAATACACATACCAACTTCAAAAGGATGGAATTTTTGAAGGCGAATGAGCTTGATTCATTTGATATATGTGAATCTTATTTATATGGGAAGATGATTCACAAGTGTCTTTATCTATTAGTAGTTAAAGAACAAAGGGCTTGACAAAGGATTATGCATAAGTGATGTATGTAATCTTTTTCAATCCATGAATAGATTTGGTGGTAGATACTTAATCAATTTCACTGACGACTTTTATTCGTTATTGATGAAACCTTTTGATTTGATCAAATTTTCCATAGTGAAGATTGAAATACAAATTAATGAGATCATCATTAACCTTTCGATGTGATAAGGAAAATGAGTTTTGTAAACCAAGTCTTCTTGGAACATCTTAGGAGTTATGGAATTGATTCACAACTCATTCCGACAAAAACACTCACTTGTCATTAGTATCTTTCTTGTGGCACAAGGTCACCTGGTCACTTGAATCTATCTCTTGATATTCAGGGTAGCCTTCGAATTCTCTAGTGGGATAGGGTCACCTAGCCACTAGTTGAATATCGATAGTACAAGTTTTTAAAGAGGATATAAATAGACCTTGCAATCTATTGTATGATGTTTTAAAATAACTGTTTACTTTACAAAATTTTGGAATTATGCTCACTGCAACAAATATATATTGAATATATATTTCCAACCAAACAAGTGGATTAAATACTTATATTAGGCTAAGGATGAAATAGTTTATCCTTATCTAAAATGTATGGAGTCATTGAGCTCATGTTAGACAATAAGCTTAACCACTCTAGTATCTACTAATTACATTTATGTAGAATATCCTAAATGATTGTTTAGGATGAAGTTTCTACTAATCCCAGTAATTGTCATTCCTAAAGATAAGTGCTTAGAAAGTTCTTTTTCTAAGTGGGAGCTATATGGAACTTTAAGAGCTTATGAACCATAAACTAAATGCATCATAGTTTGGAACTAGCAAGTTTCAACTGTTGTTGAATCTACTCAATGGTTGATCAGATACTAATAAAACACATAGAGATGCATTCATGTATGATTATCAAGTATGGGCTTGATTAATCTTCCTCGATATAGTTTGACTATAAAGAGTAAGTGAGTTTTCAAGGGAGAAAACATACATGAATGAAAATCTTTCCAAGATTTAAGCTAACATCTCAAAGTAAGAATCTTCTTTCTTATAAGTTAATCACATAGTGTGATTTAATTATGAATCTAGATGACTCTTGTGTTTTTCTACAAAGCTAGTAGGAGCGCAGTAACATTCCTAATGTTATATGTATTCGACATATTAATTCACAGAATAAGGATCTATATAGATAGATAATGGCAACTTAAAGGATTATGTAAAATTGCATTAATTGTCAAGGATCTTAAAGAGCTTAAGATAAAGGACTCTGAGAGAGTCATCTTGTCAAATACCACATGACATGATTTTGAGCAAAATCCTAGTGCAAATGTTTTTGAACTAAATAATATGATTGTATTATGTATGCTGATGCAATTGGATTAATCATATATGTCATGATTATGCATGAAGGCCAAATAAGTCATATGCTTAGAGCATGTCGAATGATACCAGTATAATCTGAGAACAAGTCGTTGTGTGACTTATAGGAACATTCCAAAGTACTTGCGAGAACTAGAGAAATATTCCTAGTCTACGGAGTATTTGAAAGAAAGCTATGTTTAAAGTTGTTACACATGTGCTAAATTTTCAAATAGATTGAGATGACTCTCAGTCACAATCGGGCGTGTCCTCATTATGAATGAATAGATAGTTACATGGATAGTAGTTCCATGTAGATTTCAATTATAGTTACACATCAGAGTTAGAGTACCTCGTGGTTTGGAGAACCACGTACAAAGATGTTTAATGTATAGTTCATTAGGACTATGAGTAATCCCATTATGCAAGTATTGGTATCTAAGTCATATTCAAGCATCTAATTCATTCTCAATAGTTTTTCTTTATATATGAGTTATATATAAAATTGAAAATGATTGTATTCACAAAGTTTACACAAATCAAGTATGTCAAATCTACTTAACAAAGCTGCTTGATTAGCTAAAGCATGAAAGTCAAGCTGGTGCTATAGAGCATTATTGATACAAGTAGATGTATTTGATTGAAATTTACTATTTGGATCTTGGAATAATAAAGCAACATATATTATAATGAATAGTATATTGGATATGAGTCTTTCATTAAATAATTGTTGTGTTCTATATTAGCATGTTTAAATCCTTGAATAACTAGGTTATTCTAAATGTCCATAGTCGTTCATAGTTGTGGGAGCATCTATGAGGTAAGACTAATATGAGTGGATTGGTGGATTCTCATGGAGATTTGAATGGCAAAGAGCTGCTACCAACTTCATAGATACTTGATTGGGAGGATAAGTATTGGACTTGACCCGCATCAAAACCACTTTATGGATTATAGTCAAGAGTGATGTTTTGATCAAGGTTGTATCTTTTTAATCTTAGACCTGAGCTACATATTTGGGACTTGAGGTGTAGGGATTGTTGTGCTTAGACATGGTTCAACGCTGTTTCGTAAAGGGGCAGTCATAAAGGCCATCGTTGGGTATGACATGAACTGCATTGATAGGCGTGTGTAGTCTAGATGATCTTTGTATTCTTAGACCTGAGATGCATATTTGGGACTTGAAGTGTAGGGATTGTTGTGCTTAGACATGGTTCAACGCTGTTTCGTAAAAGGCAGTCATAAAGGCCATCGTTGGGTATGAGATGAACTGCATTGATAGGCGTATGTAGTCAAGATGGGATTTGTCCCTCTTATTCGTTGAGAGCATGACATCTAAGGCCTTAGTTAAAGTTGAACAGTAAATGACATTGATCGCGATCCATATCTCATGTTCAACATGATGTCTGAGACAAAGGAATAATTGATACCACACCCTTAGTAACAATTGTATCTTAGAGCTCATGGAATTGGCTATTGATGAAATGACACCCTTCATATGTTGTTAGCGGCAGTAACCCGTTGCTAGACGTTAGCTACTGTCTATGTCAGTCTATAATGAATCTTGTGCAAGTGGGAGATTGTTGGATCTATATGCCCAAGAATCACTATGGAGTGATATTGGTAATAATATATGATCCTATAGGGTCACACCTTTATCAAGTTGGCACATTTTGTATATTTATTATTAATATGATTATTATTATATAATATCGATTCTTGTATTTTAATTAGGGAATAGTTATTGTTTTGTGAAAATAATAATTATAAGAGAGTATTACTAGTTATTATTTCATATGGTATGAATTAATAAGTCATGCACAACATTTTGGACTAATTGGATTCTTTTGTCTTTTACCTACAGACAAAGTTTATATTTTATAAACTTGGAGTTGATAAAAAATAAAAAATCTTACTTTTTAAAAGGCATAATGATGGTGTAGGAGGTTGCTTTTTCAACCTTCCACCTTTTGTCTCCTATGCTTCTAAAGGCTACCATTACTTTAGATTATTTTAATGGTTAGACCTTACTTTTCGTGGGCTATATAAGAGATGCATGAGGATTGCATTTTTGCAAGAGTGAAGCTCTTCTTTCTTCCTTTCTTTCTCTCAAAATCTGTGAGCATGAAGAAGCTCTTTTCTTTTGAAGTTTGGTGCTTTGCTTTGGTGATTAGAAGACCTCTTGAGTTGTTCCCTTTAGTGCTTAATTGCGTTAAGCACTTAAAGGCTTTATACACTCAAGAATTCAAGAAGTAACTAGCAATCCAAGTGCCTTACTCTTGATGGTGGATATTTGTAGAGAAGATCATACACTTTGATCTTTTGTTATCTTCATCAACACCCCAAAACCAAGTGGGTTCAAAGGCTTCAAAGGTTATCTCTAAAACATCCTATGGTTGGTTTTATTTCATTCTAACCTTTATAAATGGATCCATGATGGTTCGGTTTTGTTATGAACTAAAAATAAACTTGTTATTTTTAAAGTCTTCCGTTGCTGGTTTTTGTGAAAAACAAACTTTTATTTCGTATCAAAACCCAACACTTATCACACCACCTCGCTTCATCTCCTCCTCCTCCGAACTTCATAGAACCAGACTTTGAGAATTTTCTTTTCTTTTTGGACCTTGAAGATCCATCAAATTTCCTTTTCTCTCCTACCTCAGCTCTCATCAAACCCTTTTCCCTTATCTGGGTCTCAACATTCTTAGCTGCCCAGATGGCGGCTTTCAAGGTTGTCGCTTGTTTGACCATTGGACCAAAGTCTACCGATAATCCATTGGAAAACTTGTTGACCTTGAAGCGTTCAGTTGGAACTAGGTAAGGAACAAGCTTCATCTTCTCCGTAAAACTTGCAACATACTCGGTGACGCTCATTCTTCCCTTCCTTAGGTTTTGAAACTCGTTGTTGATCTTCAGTAGATCCTGCTCAGAGCAGTACTGCATTTTTAGTTGCACCAAAAAGTCTTCCCAAGACATCTTGCTAGCTTCTCCCTTGGGCATGGTATCCGCTAGTACCTTCCACCAGCTCATTACTCCTAACTTTAACAGTGTAACCGCGAGAGCGGTCTTCTGTTTGTTGCTGCAGTCGCAACTTTCAAAAATCATCTCTATCTCGGAGATCCAATCCATGACTTCCACTGGCATTGGACTTCCAGAAAGACTCAGTGGTTTGGATGCCATGAAATCCTTGTACTTGCACCCACGCCCATCATTTCCTCTATTGGGTTGGTCTCTTCTAACCACTCGTGGCTCAACTTCACTGACATTCTGACTATAATTTCCTTCCTCTAACTGTTCAATGTTCAGTTCAGGCCGTTCAACAGGCACAATAGGTTCAGCCCTATTCTGTTGAAGTAGATGCCTTGTCTCTTCCAACTGACAATCCAACATCATTTGCATCACCGCTTGTACTCCTGCCAGTGTGATTGGCTCGGGTGCAGCTGCTACTTCCAGTGTATGCTCAATCACTCGTGGCTGAGGCTGCTGATTGCCATTAGCATTTCCATTAGCATTTCTGAATCCTCTTCGGGTTCATGTTGATCTATACACCAAAGTAGGTGAATTTAGATCTTTGTTTTCGAGAGATGTTTAAATCTTCCTTGTTACTCCGAAAAGTTACATGTTGTTCTAATACCATAACTATACGTTTAGAATTCTGAACACATAAAGTTTCCAGATCCGGTCGGCAACATACCATAGATCCGATAAAATAATAGTAGATAAGGAATCTTTATAGCTATAACATAAATCATTTAGCACATAAAAAAATTTTAGGCATCTTTCCTAAAATAAGCTAGTGCTTGTGTCTAAAATATAGCAGACACTCATCTCACAATCATCGCTTAGCATTCTAAGCTTAAGTCTAGAAATCCTACAAATTACTAGTTCGGTTAAACTAATGCTCTGATACCAACTGTGACATCCCCATTTTCATAGCCAAAAAAGGCCGATTTGTTTATTCTTGATTTGCAAATCAGAGTATACTTTTGAAGAAATATGTTGCGAAATTTGTTCCCAAAAATATGATAAAGAATTTATCAAAGCATTTATGAAGAAATGTATTTTCATTATATTAAAAACCTCGGTATGTCATTGTCAATACAGATCAAAAGCATAAACAGAAACAACATAGGCCTTACAACATTCTATTTATTTCTACTGGCCTATAATCCATAATCTATCATCAGATCATCGCATCTATGCTCTTGTGCCACTACGTGTAATACAAGAAACTGAGTGGGTCAGGCTTGGGAGCCTGGTGAGCACATAGGGTTTTCAACCCATAATAATTAAGTTTATTAATTTCATCAAATCAATCAACCCAATTATCCATTCCCGTTATCCTCACTTTTTGTCCCTAAATCATCTAAATTAAAGGACCTAGCCTAAGGATTTTCATCGGGATGACAACACTGCTTAGGGGATTCCTCAGCAATATATGTCAAATAAGGCAACCATGAGGGGGATGGAGTACACCTGGTGAACACGTAGTTCCAATAAACACCTACATGTTGCGAGCCTGCTAGCGTTCCACTAGACTGTCTAGAATAGTTTGTGGTCGTCATCTATACTCCGCTAGATGACTGGATCATCGTAAACATCGAGACCTATCATCACTTATTTCATCATCTATATCATATACCCATCTTTACCCATCATAATTATACGTATAAAATACATGTACAGTTTAAATCAAATAAAACATGTATATTTTGTTCATCCAACATAAATATCAAGAACACAGATAATATGCATACATAGCACGTAATTTATATTAAATACTTCATATCTATGTGTAAGATGAAAGTAACTATGCACTCACTTGTTAAAGTGATGGCTCCAAACTTGGGCAGCGCTTCGCTTCTAACAATTTTATTTCCTTCGACGAAACCTAGTATTATTACCACTAGATTTTAGTCTAATATTTATTGCGACGAATTATTAGTCTAGATTTACGAGCGATATTGTTTTATAAGTGTTAAATAGTACTTTTCAACTACTATGTACAGACAGGGGCCAGACATGAAACACCGGAGGGCAGGACCATTATTAGAGTTGTTCTGAAATCCAACAACCCAATGCGGCCCTTCAAACCAGATTCCCCGTACCGCGAGTAGTTAAAATATATTATAATAACACTTTATATTTTGTAATACTTAGCACATATATTATTTATAGGTTCATAATAACGATATATTGTTTATATTTTGTAATACTTAGCACATATATTGTTTATAGGTTCATAATAACGATAATAAACTTAAACATAAGCTATACTTAAAGTAGGGTAAGCATAACTCACTTACAAGGGGGTTTGGCTAGGAACTGGGCTTTGCGGGGGCAGAACTTCTGAGCCAAAAGCTCTTCTTCTCGAAGCCTTCTGGCGCTACGGGACTCGCCTCTAACACTTGGGAAGTGCTAGGGAAGTGGAGGGGTTAAGAGAAGTAATTGAGAGAGAAATAATGGGAAAGGTGTGAGAAATATGGAGAAACATCGCATCTATTTATAGGCTGCAGAATGCGAGTGCGCGAGGCGTACCTTCGGAGTACGCGGGGCGTCCAAAGTGCTATGTTGCGCATACGAGGGATAGATGTCAGCTTCGCATGCGATACCGTGGGGAGAAAGCGAGATTCCGGATGGTGCCACGTGTCAGCCTCGCATCCGCCCAAAATTTAATAAACTTTTAAATTCTGTAACTTTCGCATACGAGCTCCGTTTTTGACGTTCTTTATATCCACACGTAGGTGGCGACATAATAACTTTCATTCAGACTCCGTTGGCTAATTTTGAATTTATTTTTAATACTCAAATAATTCCTCTTCATTACTTCAAAATAGGTTACAATTATTGACCCTAACTATTACATCATCATACTAATGCTTAGCCAGAAACACGGGCATTACAACTTGTAAGTGTGAGTTCATGGGTTTGATTCCCATTACATCCTTTTCCTTTGCTGAGCTACAAATTTTTATCCAAGGAAGGGTACTATTGGAGAGCCTTGCTTCCTTTCTCAGTCAGCCATATGCCAACTTCTTTCTCGGTCATACCTTGATTTACGAGTCATACGCCCAAATTTTGTTTATCAAACACATTCAGTTGACAGAGTCGGCAAAAAATGGCTGATCTGACTTGGTCAGACACATATCAAACAGGGCCTTAGTTATCAATCATCATAATTTAGTCACCCAATATCATAAAATTGACTAAACGGGGATTTTTTTTTGAAATTTTTGACTGTCTAACTTTTTTACCGGCTTAGACCATCTAGACCGCATAGGCCCGCCCATGACCGACTCCTCCTAACTCGACCGACTAGCAGTATTATACAGATGATAGGATCCAACCCAACAATATATAGAGTAACCTGTAAATAAAGTTCAAAATTTTTTCAACTTGCACCAATAATCTAATGTATAATATTTTTTTTATTAATTTGATCTCTAATAAACTTGAACTGATTATTATATCCTTTACTTTATTTTTTCTATTTATTTTAATGTTTTGTTTAATTAAAAAAATGTCCATCCCCACCATACATTACTCTCTCTCTCTCTCTCTCAAAATACTTTCCCCTTATACGATGATATCATGTATCCCACCAAGCACCACCACCTAGTTCATCTTCTCGGATCATTAACAACCTACTCACATGCAAACAAAAGCATATCCATTGGTAGGCACTAAGATTCTCACATACAGACAAACAAATGTACAAAAATTTAACAACCTACAACTCAAACACATACCTAATGAGAAAAAAACCTAAAAAAAGTACATTCACACATAATGAAAATTCAAACCTCAAAAAAAACACATGCACATAAAACCAAGATCAAGATCAAAGTTTTAATACACAAACAACCAAAATCAAACTCTGATTGTAATAAAAAAATTCCTTAAAACATGTTTAAAATCAAATGATAAATTGAAAAATCTGTATAAAATCAAGTAGAAAGAATAAGGGGCATGAAATTTAATTTAACTTTAAAACCGATTTACAAAATATATTTAAAATCTTCAACTCAAAACAGAAGGAATTACACTTTAACACTGTAACATCCGGATCCCGAGGTACTTTATATTTTTCAAATCTGGTATTTTATAGGATCGCCATGACGTGGTGGGGAGGCACCACGATGTGGAAAGTCAATGTCAGCCTGCGTAGTTCATTTAAGCTGCCACGACGTGGCAGCTGGCAAATGAGAAACCCTATTTTCTGGGTTTTACTCCCTATTTAAAGTAATGATGGGGCTAGTGTTTTCTCACCCTCAACCTCCATCAAAACTGTGAAACCCGTAATCCCCTATCTCTCTCTCTCTCTCTCTCTCTCTCTCTCTCTCTCTCTCTCATTTTGAGCCTTTATTGGTGTTCTTGAAGCCTTGGAATGAAGAAAGAAGAAGAAAAAGAAGTAAGCTAAGACTCAACAAGCTAGTCCTCATAGTTTGTGTTAGCAATCTTCTGGACCTTTGTAAGTGTCCAAGACTCGATTTTTATCAAAATAGATTGCTAGATCTTATGTTTTGTGCCTTAATCTTCATGTTTTGTGAGTTGGAATGATGGGATCTCATAAAGCTTGCAACTTTATGAATCTATGGGACTTTTGGGTATGATTATTGTTTTGGATCTGGTTTCTTGATGAGTTTTGAGCTATGCATGGGATTTCCATGGAAAAAGCCTCTTTTTGGCTCATTATGGCTTCAAGACATGCATTGGACATGAATGTCTATAAAGCACCAACTTTTATGTTGGATTAGATATTAGAATATGTTCTAGATTAAATGAGCTATGGAATTTTTGGAATAAGTGCTTAATGGGGAAAGTCATGTCATATTTAGCTCCTTTGAATCTAGGGTTTAAGGTTTTGACCTTGTGGATGGTCTTATCGGGTAAAGTTGGAAACTTTATCCTTCTAGACCTTGTTTCAGACCATATCTGAAATTTGGAGCCTTTGGGATCGAAGAAAACAACTTAATATATTAAGCAACTGAAAAACCAGTGCCCACAGCGTGGCTCAGGTCGCCACGGTGTGGCGGTGGGGAAAATCGCGACTGGCTGTCACTGGAGGGCCACGACGTGGCCATAGGTGGCCACGACGTTGCAGTTGACTAAAGTCAACGTTGACCGTTGACTTTGACCATTGACCTATGACTTGAGTTGACTTTTGGTCAAACACATATTTTGGAGGAAGAAAGGTTTATTTGGTTTGACTAACTAGGTGGTGCGTAGCAGCGGTACTCTGTCGGTGAGAGCAGTAGCAGTAGAGCATTTTCTATGAGGCGAGTCTTCTCACCATACTAGTGGGTCGAAGGCACCAATGCCGATCCACTGATTCATATGTGTAGGATGTATGTGACTATGCGACTATTACTGACATGATTGTATTATATATGCATGGAGCCAAATTAGGCTCAGAATCATTATGGACTCGGGGTTGATACAAACTCGGGGGTTGATACGGACGCGAAACAGCTACTTGCTATTACATGGGGTTGATACGAACCCGGGGGTTGATAAGGACCCGACATAGCCACGTGCTGTTATATTTATATGTATGTTTTATGTGGTATTGTGGGAAAGCTCACTAAGCTTTGTGCTTACAATTATGTTTATGGTTTCAGGTACTTCCAATACGAAAGGGAAGGGCCCGGCGTGATGGCACATCATTCTCCCCCTCATGTTTCCATAATTATGATTTCTTTTACTCTCATGTTTTGGATAGTTTATATCTTGGATGTTTTCGAGACATATGATGTATGGGATTGGTGAATTTGAAAATGAAAATTATCACTGCTTTTGGGACGTTACAAACACCATAAACTGATTTCCCAAAACCAAAAAATGATTATCCTTCAACATTGATGAATCATATTAAATATCTCCAACAAAAATTTGAAACCCAAATCTTCGATTTTTTCCATTATTCTTCAACATTGATGAATCATTTTCTTATGATTGTAAAAGATATATATATATATATATATATATATATATATATATATATATATATATATAACCCTCTTCCATTCTTAAAAAAACTCAATCCCCTTACACGATGATATAATGTATCCCCACCAAGAACCACAACCTAGTTCATCTTCTCGGATCATTAACAACCTTCTCACATGCAGACACAAACATATCCATTTGTAGGCACTTACCTTCTTACATACAAACAAACAAATATACACAAATTAACAACCTGCAACTCAAACACATACATAATGAGAAAAAACTTAAAAAAATAAATGTACACAAAATGAAAATCTAAACTTAAAAAACACACATGCACACAAAACCAAGATCAAGATAAATGTTTTAATAAACAAACAACCAAAATCAACCTCTAATTGAAGTTAAACATTCCTTGAAACATGTTTAAAATCAAATGATAAATTAAAAAAATCTTTTTAAAATGAAGTAGAAAGAATAAGGGGCATGAAACTCAATTTAACTTTAAAACCGATTTACAAAATATGTTTACAACCTTCAAATCAAAACAAAAAGGAATTACACTTTAACACCATAAAACTGATTACCCAAAACCAAAAAATGATTATCCTTCAACATTGATGAATCATATTAAATATCTCCAACAAAAATTTGAAACACAATTCTTCGATTTTTTCCATTATTCTTCAACACTGATGAATCATCTTCTTATGGATGTAAAAGATACCTCAAAATATGTTTGTGGAATCTGGTGAGAGAGGAGGCTGCAAATGTCATGCACCTTGGCATAGTAAAGCTCCCAAGTGAGGCATTGTTCAAATGAGCAGACCGGGTGTAGAAGCTCGTACATGGAGGAAAGGCCAACACTTACCCGCCAAGCAGAGTTTTTTGGATGGAGGCATATACATAGACCGATCAAGGATTTTATAGATGGATGCATATGATTATCAAGGAGTTTCTGGAGGAAAAACAACAATCCACTCTACCGAAAGATGGTGAACCTTGCTGGAAACCTAGATGAGGATTGTCGGAGAAGTTGAAGAGAGGTGAATGATCGTGGGGGATATATATATATATATATATATATATATATATATATATATATATATATATATATATATATATATATATATATATATATATATATATATATATATATATAGGGAAAGGTTATATGAAGAACAAAAAAACCCTAAAAATCATAAAAATGCATAAAAAAAATACTTAGAGATCACAAATCTTTTTTTTGACTTTATATTCTTAAAAATCGCAGGTTTTTTTATAAATTCGCTGAAAAAAATTAAAACTTGATTTTTCTAATTTTTAATTTTTTATTAATTTTTAATTTTTTGGTTTTTTTTCAAAATTTTTTTTAGTGAATATATATAAAAAGTTGCGATTATTAAGAATATAAAGTCAAAAAAAAAAAGATTTGTGATATCTAAGTATTTTTTTAATGCATTTTTTTGGTTTTTTTTAAGGGTTTTTGTTTTTCATAGTGCCTAAACCATATATATATATATATATATATATATATATATATATATATATATATATATATATATATATATATATATATATATATATAGGGCTAGGTTATAATGTGGATGGACAACTATTGTGTGGACGTGTGGATAATGCTATTTTATGAGAATTACTAAGAGACTATGTTATTTACTAATGTGAATACGTTCAATCTTACAGAACTATTGTTATTTTAATGGATTTTCACTAATTCTAATTTATTTTTGTTCTCATTCATCGTTTTTCATTTATTGTTATTCTTACAGAATACGGCTCAATAAACATCCTGATTAAATTCTGACAGAATGATAATAATTAAAAATAGTCTATAATAACCTTATAGACGATTTAATTAGTGAAAATGCGTAATAATTAGAATAATTATATAAGATTGAACGTATTCATATTATCAAACAATAAATTTTCTTTGTCATTCTCACATAATAGCATTATCCACACGTCCACACAATAGATGTCAATCCACATTTGAACCTAGCTCTCTCTCTCTCTCTCTCTATATATATATATATATATATATATATATATATATATATATATATATATATATATATATATATATATATATATATATATATATACAGGGCGATGTTCAATAGAGAACCATAATTAACCAATGAACCAATCTTTTTTTCAACATTTAGAGCTTGTTTTTTTATAAAAAAAAAGTAAAAATATAGAAATTTATAATTTTTTATCATTTTTTCAATGATATCAAATTCGATAAAAAAAATCGTCAAATTCACCGTGTGAATCTATGTGCAGATTCACAATGTGAATTTGAATTCACACGGTGAACTCGAAAAATATATAATTTATTTTTTAGCATTCACAATGTGAAGTTATTAATTTAGAAATTTTTAGTTTTTTTTTTTCGATAAACAGTAAGCTCTAAAACTTAAGAAAAAAAATTGATTCATTGGAAAACCAATAATTATGGTTCTCTATTGAAATTTCTCTCTCTCTAGCTCTCTCTCTCTCTTTATATATATATATATATATATATATATATATATATATATATATATATATATATATATAATATGAATTTGAATTCAGACGGTGAACTCGAAAAATATATAATTTATTTTTTAGCATTCACAATGTGAAGTTATTAATGTAGAAATTTTTAGATTTTTTTTCATAAACACTAAGCTCTAAAACTTGAGAAAAAAAAATTGATTCATTGGAAAAACCAATCATTATGGTTCTCTATTAATCTTTCTCTCTCTCTCTCTCTCTCTATATATATATATATATATATATATATATATATAGAGAGAGGCTTGGATGGACATAATTTTTTTTAATAATAATAAAATAAGTACTTTAAACTGAAAAATTTAAAAATATATTTAAATATATTCATAATTTTAGGTTTTGTGGAAAAATCATTAAAAAAAATCATGTTTGATAGGGACCAAAACAACAAAAAATTTATGTTTTAGATCAAGGATACCAATTGAAAACTTTTTAGATTTTATTCATAATTTTTAACAGAGAGATGCACCAATTTACATTTTACTCTATTATATATGAACTCATTTTATTTGTATGTTCAACCAATAATGGATTTGCTCATAGTCAACAACGTTAGGCTTCAAACTTGCTGTGTTACATTATTCAAATGATTTCACTTTCTATTTAGTTTATTGATATTACTAAATTTACTTTGTATTTCTACCTTAAAATATATTATTGTTTTTTCAAAAAATATAAAAAGATTTTTTTTAATAATAAAATTGTAAATATATTGAATTCGACTAAAATAGTTCAATAAATATCGATTGAAGGCAAACGGGCAACAAGTTGCGTTGTTAGCCCTTTCTGGATGGCAAAGCCAATTCTTTTGAAAACAACATTTGTGGATCTAGGAGATATGATATTAGAATGCATGACCTGTTGGACTCTGTTGAGGAGCTCCACCGCCTCTGGTACGAGAAAACCAAATGTATCGAATGCAAAAGGTACAAACACATGTTGATTTTCTATACATGCATTATCGTGCTTTACTATTTTGCACGCAGCGACTTTCAAAGCGGCATGCCCTGCTGTGAAACCCCCGCTCCCCAAACCAACGAGAGGAGAGACCCCAGTAAGATCCACACACGCATGCTTCCCTCCTATCCATCCAAAGACCAAAATGTCAGCCGGTCTAAGTGTGGACCTTCCATCATGCGGGTCCGTCAAAAAGTTCACTGGCGCTTCTTTCTTCGCAGAAATACCAGCACGCCGACAAGCATCAAAGAGAACATCCCGAACCACATCATGTCTGTACTTGAAACCACAGAGCTCTCTACAATGAACCACATGTTCCCCAAAGGTATCCAAACATGCACTGCGGCAAACTGGGCATATCTCGTCAATTGGGAATAGGGGAATCATGAGGCGGTAACGAAGGATAGTTCGGTACTCCACATGAGACATATGCTGGCCAAGACCATCAATAGGGATAGTTAGCAGAAGATCCTGAGCATGAGGTGCCCGCAGACACTCAAAGACTGCTTTCTGTCTGACAGTCATGTCGAAGTCGACTTCCATATCTTTGACGATTTTGCTAAAAAGGGCACACACCAATGCTTTTTGGGATTTAGGGGGGGCGGTGTCCTTATTAGTGAAACCGCTACAGTCAAATCCCGGAATCGTATCGCGAAGACGAGTCATAGCACATAGGTAATCCGAGTCCATACCACATACGCCTAGGGGTGTTCGTTTGGATGGATCAGTTTAATCCGATCCGATCAAGTGAATCCAAATTAATTTCGGTTTTCAAAACTTAGATCCAAATAGTCCAAACTAAATTCAAATCCGATCCGATCCAACCAAATTATAATTCGGTTGGATCAGTTTTTTACAATTCGGTTTTCAAGAATCAAGACATTTCAACAAATATATAACTTTAGTATTAACTTACTCTATAATATAAACTACAAAATATTGTTTAATTAGTTGTGAATTAAAACTTATAAATAACTATCAAGAAAAATATATTATAGTTTACTACTTTATAGACAATTTTTTTATAAGATGTACATATTAAAGTATTATAATAGATGAAAAATTTTAATATACTAAAAGAATAATTTAGTAAATTTATAAATTATTAAAGATATATATTAAAAAGAACAAAATAATAAATTGCAATTCGGTTTTTTTGGACTATTCGGTTTTTATTTTATAAACCAAAACTAATCCGAAATCCAAAATAATAATTCGGTTTTGCTAAAAACCAATCCAAAAATCTGAATATGCGAACCAAATATATAGCCTGATCCAAATTGTCCAATTGGACAATTCGGTTTTATCCAAATAATGAACAGTCCTACATACGCCACTGTCACGTAAGATTAAAACATTATTAACTAGAGAGGAAATTTTTGAACAAATACTAGGAAGTTAATTGAGTTTTGTTATTTTTATTTACACAAACAATCCAAATAACTGCTTTTCACGTCTTTTTGATGGAAAATGGTTGAATTGTTATAAAATGTCAATTTCAATAATTTGAAAAGGCATTAATTTCGTTAAGATGGTTCAAAAAGATTTCTTTTTTATCACCTATATAAATTGTACAAATCAGAATCATATAACGATAGCAGATGGTCATTTTACCGCAACAGTGAAAATGTTATGCTCATCGGATAGTGTCTCCGTAAGGTTGCAGATGGTCATTTTACCGTAGCAGTGAAAATGTTATGCTCATCGGGTGTTGCACCATATAATGGTGATACTATTAAAGCTTTGGAGGACAAACACCCTTTCAGACCACCCCCATCCATGCCGAGCCCCATAATTTCTGAACCTCCCCTTGTAGCAGACTTTGATTGTGTATTTGGTTGCATCAAATCCTTCCCTAAAGGAACTTCTTGCGGGAGAGATGGCTTGAGGGCTCAACACTTACTAGACGCCCTTTGTGGAGAAGGGTCTACTATTGCCACAGATCTCATACATGCTATCACTTCAGTTGTTAATTTATGGTTAGCGGGGAGATGTCCAACCATTTTGGCAGAGTTTGTTGCATCCGCTCCTTTCACACCTCTACTTAAACCTGAAAACGGGATCCGTCCGATTGCAGTAGGCACTATATGGAGACGTCTGGTTTCCAAGGTTGCCATGAAAGGTGTGGGTAAAGAAATGGCCAAGTACCTTAATGATTTTCAGTTCGGGGTTGGTGTATCTGGCGGTGCTAAGGCTGTGTTACACAGTGCCAATAGGGTGTTGAGTGAACACCATGATGATGGGTCTCTTGTAATGCTGACTGTGGATTTTTTTAATGCCTTTAACCTGGTGGATCGATCAGCATTGCTCCACGAAGTTAAGAAGATGTGCCCTTCCATTTCTTTGTGGGTGAATTTCTTGTACGGGCAAGCAGCGAGACTTTATATCAGAGACCAACATATATGGTCTGCCACTGGGGTGCAGCAAGGTGACCCCTCGGGCCCTCTTCTTTTTGCCCTCGTTTTGCACCCGCTTGTGCACAAGATTAGAGACAATTGTAAGCTCCTTCTCCATGCTTGGTATCTAGATGATGGGACTGTCATTGGGGATTCAGAGGAGGTGGCTAGAGTGTTGAACATAATTCGGTTGCATGGTCCAGGTTTGGGTCTTGAGTTGAACATCAAGAAAACGGAGATTTTTTGGCCCTCCTGTGATGGTAGGAAGCTTCGTGCCGAGTTATTCCCAACGGATATAGGGAGACCTTCTTTGGGGGTGAAGCTCCTTGGGGGGGCTGTTAGCAGAGACGCAGGGTTTATTAGCGGGCTGGCCATGAAGAGAGCGGTCAATGTTGTTGATTTGATGGGCCTTCTTCCACAACTATGTGACCCGCAGAGTGAGCTCCTTTTGCTTCGATCATGTATGGGCATTGCAAAACTTTTCTTTGGTTTAAGGACATGCCAGCCGGTACACATAGAAGAGGCAGCGTTATTCTTTGACAAAGGATTGCGCAGGTCTATCGAGGATATGGTGGTATGTGGAGGCCCCTTCTTTGGAGACATTCAGTGGCGCTTGGCTTCCTTACCAATTCGGTTCGGTGGTTTGGGTTTGTACTCGGCCTACGAGGTTTCCTCCTACGCATTTGTAGCCTCGAGGGCCTAATCTTGGGCATTACAAGACCACATCTTACGTGACAGTGGCGTATGTGGTATGGACTCGGATTACCTATGCGCTATGACTCGTCTTCGCGATACGATTCCGGGATTTGACTGTACCGGTTTCACTAATAAGGACACCGCCCCCCCTAAATCCCAAAAAGCTTTGGCGTGTGCCCTTTTTAGCAAAACCGTCCAAGATATGGAAGTCGACTTCGACATGTCTGTCAGACAGAAAGCAGTCTTTGAGTGTCTGCGGGCGCCTCATGCTCAAGATTTTCTGCTAACTATCCCTATTGATGGTCTTGGCCAGCATATGTCTCCGGTGGAGTACCGAACTATCCTTCGTTACCGCCTCATGATTCCCATATTCTCAATTGACGAGATATGCCCAGTTTGTCGCAAGGCATGTTTGGATACCTTTGGGGAACACGCGGTTCATTGTAGAGAGCTCCCTGGTTTCAAGTATAGACATGATGTGGTTCGGGATGTTCTCTTTGATGCTTGTCGGCGTGCTGATATTTCTGTGAAGAAAGAGGCGCCTGTGAACTTTTTGACGGACCCGCAGGATGGAAGGTCCACACTTAGACCGACTGACATTTTGGTCTTTGGATGGATAGGAGGGAAACATGCGTGCGTGGATCTTACCGGGGTCTCTCCTCTCGTTGGTTTGGGGAGCGGGGGTTTCACAGCTGGGCATGCCGCTTTGAAAGCCGCTGCGTGCAAAGTGGTAAAGCACAAGAATGCATGTATAGAAAATCAACATGTGTTTGTTCCTTTTGCATTCGATACATTTGGGTTTCTCGCACCAGAGGCGGTGGAGCTCCTCAATAGAGTCCAACGAGTCATGCATTCTAATGTCATATCACCTAGATCCACAAATGTTGTTTTCAAAAGAATTGGGTTTGCCATCCAGAAAGGGCTAGCGGCGTAGCTTGTTGTTCGTTTGCCTTCAATCGATATGAATTGAACTATTATTATAAAAAAAAATACTCAACGAATGAAGTTGAGAAACCATGGTGTACTCGCGTAACATTTATTGTGGATTTGAAATATCATAAAAAGGCATTGTTAGTAAACTTTTGCTTGAATATACAACACACGGTTTAATAATATTCCTACATCCATAATTTTTACTACCATTCTTTACCTTTTTAACTATCACAACATTTTGCTTCCGACATTTAGGCCAAGGTGCAGCTTTCATGAAGTCGTTTTCCTGTTTACCATTAAAAATGGAGTTTATATCTATATTAAAGAAGTAACTTCACTAAAAATAGGAAATAAAAAAGATTCAAGGTAGGCATACCATGTGCATGAGTTGAGTGTTAATTTGTTTTAATACTAGCATTAGTTGTTATGCAACACTTAATGGCCAAATTCGGTTAGTTGCTTCATTAAAGCAACAACTGTAAGCGTGATTATAATCACATCGGGGAACGAAAAAAAACATAGTATCTTTGTAATGTAACAATTTTGTTATATTCAAGATTGTTACTAAAGTTTTATTATATCGTGTGAATCTACGATGATATATTCATTAAAAAGAAGTTTGTTAATGTTACAAAAAAATGTTAAGAGAAACAGATCGTCGAGTTGGAACAACAAAACGTGTGGCAAAGAAGTCCAACTTTAAACAACCATATATTTTATCCAACCGAAGTTACAAAATTATAGTGCTCTAAACCACGACAAATCCATAACCAAAACTAAAAGATGTCCATCTTATATAAAAAAAATGCCTAAAATAAGAGGTGGACTGGACACCAATGGCGGACCTACGGTGGGGATAGTATGGGCGGCTGTCACCATAAATAATTTTGAAATAACTACAAATTTTTTTTAAAACATACACACTTACATAGATAATTAGATATACAAAATACGTCCTTTGAAATTTCATAAAAATAAATAAAATTGAACGCTAAACCTAAAAGCATAGATATAACTTGGATGGATGGGTGTCCAAAATATTACCCCTCTAATGTAGTCACACCCCACAGTAATAAATAAAGCTTAAAAGATTAACCATTCCTTTTTATGGTACCAAAAACACGAACTCTGTATTAAGGGAGAATGCCAAAAGCAAGAGAGAGATAGACCAAGAGGGAGAAAGAGTTTTAGAGGGAAAGTGACCAAGAGCATGATGGCGGAATCAGCTAGGGTTAATCTAACCATCTTATGTTGGACTAGGTAAATGTTATCCTTATATTTATGGAATACATATCCATGATTTGAATTTCAAGATGTTACACGTTAACCCATGGATTTTATTAGCTTCTAAGTAACTCATCATCTTATGATAGTTAACAAACTAGTCTATCTAAATTCTCTTTTGTCATTTTATGCTTAAACCATATTTTGTATGTAACAAAAAAAGGGAAATCGATTAATCTAACTATTCTTTTGGGTTTTTTTTTTTTTTTTTTTTAAAAAAAATATAACATTTTTTTTGCAAAATAACCACATATTCCGAAATGGGTCATTCCAGAACGAATTCCGAATTATTTTTCGGGTGGCCTGACCCATTTCATTGGATCCGGAATGCCTATTTCAGAGCAACCGTATATGTTCCGGATAGGGATTTTGAATTTCAAAATCCGGAATATAATTTGAGGCGGTGATATCATTCCGGAAAGGCACATTCCGATTCCGACGTTGTGAATCGATTACGACGTTCCGACTCGATTCCGACATGCAACTCCCATCTCCGACATGCATCGACACCCATCTCCGACATGGAAGACGGGCACTTCAACCCCGTTATTTTACGTGTATGTTCTTCGTTTTCTCTTTGTTTGTTTAAGGTTCCTATTTTTTCTACTGTTACTTACTGTTTCAGAATTCGTAGACCACCTCCAGAATGAACTGAAAACGTTCTGTAGTTTAAATTAAAGATGTCATTGTTGTAGGACTAAATGAAAAGTAGTTAGATGTTTAAGTATTGTTGATTTACATCGAAATGTCATGTTCCAAATCTTAAAATTTTATTCTGGAAACCTTCGGAACGCGAAGAACTGTTATGGAACACGATGAACTCATCCGGAACATGAAGAACATGTCCGGAACTGGTCAAGAATATTGGTTATTTCCATTTTATAATGAAGTGATAAAACCTTTTTTATTTGTGCAGCACGACATTGTTTTTGATGCATCAATTACACTCTTATGTAAACCCAAAATCAGCAGGGAAATTCTTGCGGTATTCAGAAACAAACCCGAATGCGAGACTATGTTCCGGAATACATGTTTCGGGAGGTGGTTAGACATTTCTAATGTAGATGATCCTTTGCTTCTACATTACGTCTTTTGCCACGAAGTTGTCACCGACCCTCAAATCCAAGTAGAGGAAATGGTTTTTGAGATTGGGGGTTACGAGCTGTCTTTCGGGAAGAAAGAATTTTGTCTCATCATGGACTTTCGGTTTGGTGACTATTTTCCTGCTTCTACATCCGGTGTCTCCTTCCATTCCCGTGCCTTTCCTATGGTCCCGAAGAATGTATCGGTTAAATTACACCATGTTACGGATGTGTTTAAACATTCACTTAATGAGTTATTGGACGAGGATGCAGTCCGTGTATGTCTTCTATATCTATTAGAGAAAGGTTCCAATGTGCGGTTGGCTAAACAACCTCTTACAGAAGAGTATTTCGCTTTGATATCCAACCTTAATGAATTCAACATGTATAATGTCATCTATTTTATAAATACTGATTAATTAAATTACCTATCATTACTAATATTTTTTAGAAATTTAATTGTTAACTAATTTTTTATGTGACAGATATCCATGGGGGAGGATAATTTGAGATCAATTGTACAAACAGCTATATATTGTATTCAATAAGGTTGACAAGATTATACATCCAGAAGAATTGAAAGATAACGAACCTCAAAAATTGACCTACACCCTACATGAGTTTTTATACGCTTTTAAGGTAAGTATATGATGAAAAAAATATTATTTATTTTTGTTTGTTAACATTCTAACTATTTTTTATTTATTTGTTTGCTAACATTCATATATGGATTCTTGAGACTTTTTCGGTTATCAGTTTGTTTGGTACTCGACAACAGAATGTGATCCCTCGGGCTGTTGCATGGTCAAAACTGAGGTCGTTACAAAAGACTCACTGCAACCACTTTTTACAAGTCGACAACGTATGGTTACTTTATTATTTAAATATTTATTTATTTTATAATTTATGTTTATTTATAGTTTTATAATTTCGTTAAAAGGGTAATAGGCTCGTACAAAAGTTGGAGCCGACAGAAGATGAGATGTGTGCTGAATGGTGGATTGTTAGCTCGACGTGGATTGATTGTCCTGATTTCCCCAACACTGAAGTTCATAGGGCACCTTCCCTAACACCATCACCCAAAAACTCCCCTACCCATGAGCGTCGAGAAAAAAAGGCACGAATAGATGATCTATCTCACCCGCCACCACCACCACCGGCCGTTGACCCATCAACTGACAATGACCAAATTATTAGTGACTTGCAGAACGAGGTCAGTCAATTGAAAAATGAGGTCCGTGAATGTCACGAGCAGTTGCGGTCTCAGGAGGAGAGTTTAGCAGAGTACGATGCTACTTTAACCATGGTTCTAAAACTTATCAATAAGACTCCTAGAGACGATGTTGGTACCTCGAAGGGGATGGAGGTACATTTTTAATTATTACATCATTTATGGTCGTTATGTTTTTGCATCGTTTACAAGTATATATTATTGAACCGTATAGGGATACTACAATGACAATGAGTTATGGGAGCATGATTATGTCTTAAGCACCCCAGAAAATCCGTTAAATGTCGGCCCTGAACAGTCGCTAAATGACGGCCTTGAACAACCGCTGAATGTCGGCCCCGAGTAGCCGTCTCCGGTTATTCACTAGTCGGATGTAATAGAGATTTCGCGGGATGAATACAAAACACCGGCGCAAGCACCTCTTAGGCGTTCTAAAGGCCAAAAAGTTATGTCCATATGGTATAAGTCGCCATGGATACAAATGAAGAGGAAATGTGTTACACGGCAACAAACAACATCGTTAGACAATCTTTTAGTTCCTATCGTACACAATGTATATAAAGAACGGGATGGTTCGCTATTGTTTGGTCACAATTATTTGACCGTCTTTGCTACGATTGAGTTTTGGACACAATTATATGCGGATAGTCATGGAGGATGATTGTCATGTGATGTAAGTAATCTAATTATTTGCTTATTACATACTACGCTTTTAATAATAATACTTTACTACAAAAAAATTAATTAGCAGCACATCACGATGTGGATCTCATTGATGCTAGAGCATAGAGCGGATGATGCTCGGTGGACGGTTGTGTCGTTAGCTTTCAACACTGATACATATGACTGTGAAAATGGATACAAGAGATTGGTGGAAGAGTCTTCCGTTTTTCATATATTAATTAGGTTACAAGAGATACATATTTATACAAGAGATTTCTACTAACCTACCAATTGCCTAGCCGTAACTCTAGGATCTGAAAAACTACAACAATTATCTACACAAAATATTAAATATGTAAGGCTTATCTTCTCCTAGTATAGCTCTAGCCAACACTCCCCCTCAAGATGGAGAATGTATGTCTAAAATTCCCAGCTTACTAAGAGAGCAATGGAATGATCTTCCACACACCGCTTTAGTTAGCATATCTGCTAGTTGGTCACTTGAGGCAGCGTGTGGAAGCTCTACAGTCTTTCTCTCTAAATGATCATTTATGAAATGTCTATCAATCTCAACATGCTTCGTCCTGTCATGTTGCACCGGATTGGTTGCAATCTTCACTGCAGCTTCATTGTCACAATACAACTTCATTGGAAACCTTTGTTCAATTCCAAGATCACGTAGAATCCTCTTGATCCAAAGCAACTCACAAATACCATGTACCATCCCTCTAAATTCTGCCTCAGCACTTGACCTCGCCACTACCTTCTGTTTCTTACTTCGCCACGTAGTAAGATTTCCGCCAACAAACGTGAAGTAACCAGATGTAGATTTTCCATCATTTCGATCTCCTGCCCAGTCTGCATCTGAGTAACCAAATACACCACTGCCTTTATTTTTTCCAAAAAACAAGCCTTTTCCTGGAGAAGACTCGAGGTACTTCAGAATTCGATACACCGCATTCATATGGTCTTCACTTGGTGATTGCATAAACCGGCTAACTACACTTACTGCATAGGCAATATCCGGTCTCGTATGAGATAAATAAATTAACTTCCCAACCATCCTTTGGTACCTTTCTTTATTTGTTGGGACTTGTTCTGATGAGCTAGAGAGTTTGTGATTAACTTCGATCGGTATGTCTACTGGCTTACAGTCCAACATGCCAGTTTCAGTGAGAAGATCTAGAACATACTTTCTTTGACACGTAGAGATTCCATTTTTAGACCTTTCTACTTCGATCCCAAGGAAGTACTTTAGTGGCCCGAGGTCCGTAAGCTCAAACTCCCTCTCTAGAAGTGACTGAAGTTTGTTTATTTCATCTGAGTCGTTTCCGGTGACCACCATATCATCCACATACACAATTAAGGCTGTAATCTTCCCGGTGTTTTTCACAAATAGAGTGTGATCGGCATCACTTTGTTTATACCCTATTTTCTTCATAAAATTAGAAAAACGTCCAAACCACGCCCGAGGTGACTGTTTCAAACCATATAAGGCTTTCTTGAGCTTACACACTTTCCCGTTGTAGTTTATTCCTGGAGGCAAATCCATATACACTTCATCTTCCAAACACCCATTTAGGAAGGCATTTTTCACATCAAATTGCTTAAGTGGCCAATCCTCATTTGCTGCAATTGATATTAATATTCTGATCGTGTTCATTTTTGCGACCGGTGCAAATGTATCCCCGTAATCAATGCCGTATTTTTGCGTATAACCCTTCGCCACAAGTCGTGCTTTATACCGATCTATGTTCCCTTTTTCGTCAAGTTTTATCGTAAATATAAATCTGCATCCCACAGTCTTCTTTCCTAGAGGGAGTTCCATGAGGTCCAACGTATCGTTTTTTGTAACGCCTCCATCTCGTTGTTCACTGTTGTTTTCCACTTGGGGCCTTTTAAGGCTTCTTGTATGCTCGTAGGGATAGCGACATTTGATAATTCCTTCACCATCAGGGCATGTGAACTTGCTAATTTCTGTTGTGAAACAAAGTGGCTGATTGGGTACTTTGACTTTGCTCTCACATCAGGTTCATACTGTTTCTTTGGTACTCCTCTATTGACATAAGGAGGCAATCTTGATTCCCTTTCTACTTCGGTTTCCTGCACAACATCATCAACAAAAAATTCGTTATCATTAGTCTCTTCTTGAAACTCTTTGTGGTGGTGCGACGGTTCTGGTATGGTGGTGGTCGGTTCTGTCTTGCATAATTTCCTCTTCTTCTTCGATTAGGGTTTCTCCTGATGGAGTTTCGATTAGGATTTCTCCTGGAGTATCTATCATGAGCTCATCTATGTCTACCCTTATTTGATGTGGGATCGTAACACCTATACCCTTTTTTTTCTGCGTATCCAATAAACATGCACTTAACGGCTCGCGGTTCAAGTTTACCAATATTTTGGTGAACATACGCACTGCACCCAAATACCCGAGGTTCCAGTCCATTATGTATAGGAAATTTCGTGAGCTCTTGCAACTTTCCTAATGGAGTTTTAAATTCAATAACACTCGACGGTGTTCTATTCATTAGGTAAGCTGCCGATCGAACTGCTTCTCCCCCGAATTTATGTGGTACTTTCATGTCAAACAAGAAGGCTCTTACAATTTCGAGTATTTGTCTATTCCTTCTCTCGGCTAAGCCATTTTGCTGAGGTGTTTTTGTACATGAGGTTTGATGTCGGATATTATTTTCTTTACAAAATTGTTGCATCCGGTGGTTTATGTACTCGCCTCCGTTATCCGATTGAAGTACTCAGATTTCTTTTTGGTATAGGGCTTTCACAGTATGATGCAATTCTTGAAAAGCTTGATAAACCTCATCTTTAGTATTTAGAATAGATACCCAAATCATTCTTGTGCATTCGTCAATAAAAGTAACAAAGTATTGGGCACCATTTGGTGTAAGAACTTTAGCGGGTCCCCATACATCAGAGTGGATTACCATAAATGGAATAGATGATTTATTATCACTAGAAACATACGAGATCTGTTTGCTTTTGGCTAGCTCACACACACCACACTTAAACTCATGATCCATTACATTTAAAAATAAACTAGGTTTCAACTTCCTAAGATAAGTAAAGGACAAATGCCCTAATCTCCTATGCCACAACCATGTCACAGATTTATTTGCTTGCTTCACTCCGGTATTCAAAGCTTGACCTTCATGGTACTCTTCAACATAGTACAACCGTCCACATCTAGTACCAAAGCCAAGAATCCGATGAGTCGCTATATCTTGAAATACACATTCATTCGGCCAAAAAATCACATAACAATTCAAAGCTTTTGTAATCTGACTAACTGATAATAAATTCGAGGATAAGGATGGAACCACAAGGAATTTATCGAGATCCATAGACCTCGTCAATCTCACTGGGCCTTCACCAGTTACCTGTGCCACATCACCATTTGAAGTATGTATTCTTTGTTGTTTTGGAACATGTGAAGTGGCTAACTTAGACGAATCATTAACCATGTGATCAGTGGCTCCTGTATCTATAATCCAAGTATCATTCTTTGTAAAATTATGTGGGTACATACCAGTGGATGTGTGAGCAGCAACTGGGATATTCGTTTCGTTGGCAGAGGTTGTAGTGGCTATCGTGGCTTGACTGATTTTCTTCCTTGGCTTCTTTGTAAAGTCCCACCAATCTGGGTAACCGATAATATCGTAGCATTTGAGTTTAGAATGTCCATCTTCGCCACAGTGGGTACACGAGAGTGTGTTTTTTTTGTTCGAGGTTCTTCCTTTTTGAGTCCGATTTCGAGTAGCCAGATGAACCATACCATCAGGCTCACGTACCTTTTCTTCCATGGTTTGTCTCTGATTCTGATCCTTTCGTATGTAGGCATAACATGCTTCCAAAATCAGTGGTGGATCCTTTCTTAGTACTTCACTTCTGCCTGGTTGAATTCTAAGTCCAATCCTGCCAGAAAAATATGGACCCGGAATCGTGACATGGCTTTGTTTGCAGATACAGCTTCACCCACAGTTCTTCCTGAGTAGTTAAACGAGCATCAATTTCTTGAAAGATGCTTATGAGTTCGTTGTAGTATGTTGCCAGAGGACGTCCCGTTTGTCGTGTGTTGAATGATCTCATGTTCAATTCAAACAATTGAGTCTCATCAGACCCATCGTAGAAGGTTTGGGATACAACTTCCCAGATTTCAGCTGCAGTCTGAAGACGTATGAACCGGTGAATGAGCGATGGGGACATCGAATCAATCAACCAGCTTTTGACTTTGTTATTTTCGAGCAGCCAGGTTTCAATCTCCTTTTCTCCTTCTGTGGGTTTCGTCGTTTTGCCCGTGATGTAGCCAGATTTGTTTCGAGCTCCGATTCTCTTCTCCATTAGTTGCGACCATAGGGGAAAATTCGAGTCATCGAGAATGACTCCTCTAGTGGGAAACGGTACATCTGTGTGAACGATGACTTGAGAAGGGTTTGAAGTGCTTCCTTTGTCACCCATGTTCTACGAATTCGGTATGGCTTCGATAGACTATTCGAATGGATTAGGTATGCTCTGATACCATGTGAAAACGAATACAAGAGATTGGTGGAAGAGTCTTCCGTTTTTCATATATTAATTAGGTTACAAGAGACACATATTTATACAAGAGATTTCTACCAACCTACCAATTGCCTAGCCGTAACTCTAGGATCTGAAAAACTACAACAATTATCTGTTGGATTAGGTGTCTAAGCCCATAACTATAATTGGTATGTACTTGAATTGATAGCAGCACAGTCCTTTTGGGTTGCCCTCAACCTAGCAAGTGGACAAAGAAATTATGAAAGGAGAGATATTAATTTATAAGATTAATAAATTAATATAAATGATTTATTAATATGTTAAAAGATTAATATATTAATTAGAAATCATTATGTTTAATTAATAGTTAGCCAGAAATAAATCAGAATTAATTTTGGGGTTAAAAGTATTAATTATAAAGTGCAGGGACTAGTTTGCAATTATCAGATAGTTGACTGGAAGGCTCCAGAACCTCCTTGGAAGGAGGTGGACGAAATCTATAGGGGAAACCCTAAGGATTTCGTCCAAGGGGGCTTTGGATAAGGCCCTTGGGTTTGCTTAGGCCCTAAGCAAAGGAGCATTAGGGTTTTCCCAAAACCCTAGATCCCTCAGCTATATAAGGAGCCTCCCAGCTCTCAAAATCGGTCACCACTTCTGGGAAGAAACCCTAGGCCGAAATTGCATACTCTCTCTACCCTCTCTCCTCCAAGTTTCCTTCTTGCTAGTTCTTGGGTGTGATTCCATTAGAGGCATTACACTTGTGGTGCTAAGCTTCCAAGAAGATCAAGATCAAGATCAAGGGAATTATCAATTGTTTGCTATAACAATTGAAAGGTATGTAACTCCTAAACCCTAGTTTACTATTTTCGAAAATAGCCTCCTCCTCTAGGGTTCTTGTTTTGCAATTCAAAGTTGTATGTTCAATAGTTAAAACATAGATCCAAAGTAGGTTGCATGTGAACTTAGGAATTGTTTTCTGGTTTATTTGTTTTACCTAAAACCCATCAGTGGTATCAGAGCGATTGTTTTGTTTTAAATTGAATTGCTATAGTTGTTGAATTGCAAATTAGGGTTTATAGCTATTAAACCCTAAAGGCCAAATTTTCGTTTTAGGGTTTTGGATCAAAGGGTTTTCGAAAACCCTAGCCTCCAAAGAACCCTAATCGAAATTAGGGTTAGGGTTTTGGAAACCCTAGCCTCCTCCCCTTAAATTTCGAAATATGCTAGCCTTTTTTTTAGGGTTTCCTTGTTTTGGATAATAGTTGCCTTATTGGATAACTGAGATAAATAAGGAAATTATCCTATCCCCATATTTTCGAAATCTAGAAGGGGTATGGATTAGGATTAAATTAATTGTTTAATTTAATTAGATAATCCTTAAAAGATTTAATAAATTAATTAAAAGTTAATTAATAGATAAATATTAAATCTAGTTATTTGGTTTATTTAAATTTAAATTAATAGTTTAAATTTCGAAATTTATATAAACCTTAAAGTTTTAAAAAGTTTAAAACACACCTTATATATGTATTATAATTAAAAGTTAAATATTATATATGTATAAGAATATGGTCAGTCAAATCGCTAGTATGCCTCATTCACGAAGCTAGTCTATAAGGGGGGTATAAGGAAACTGCCTATAAAATGGTAGTTGAATGGGTGTCCACTCTCATCCACCGCTTCCTTGATTAGTGGAGGGTCGTTAGCAGAACGGATTTGATAGGACAACTACTTCTCATTAAAGGTATAATGCTATTAAAGAAAGTACTAGAACATTATTTTTCAAAATCCCAACTCTAGTTACTTTAGGAAAAATGTGAAAAGTATGCTAATCCATGAAATTGCACATTATGCTTTATTGGTCGTTAGTGGAGCGTGTGTGGTTAACCAGCATGCTAAAAGGCACTAATAAAGAGTAGTAATGGGTATCTCATAATTGTCATTTTGATGGAGCGTGTGTGGTTTACCAGCACATCAATAGTTAATGATAAAGACAATGAGGTTACCAAGCACATTTGCATGGTTATTCACATCTTGTTTGTGATCCTCGGCATCCCAGTCACAAATAGAAGAGCATAATCTGAGATTAAAACATGCCATTGAATAGTTTCAATGTATCTCAAAAGAATTAGGAATTTCACTTCATTTGTTTCGTCTAATGGTGGAATTGGTGAATCGTCATTCACCTACCTTTATGAAATCTACTCTTGGATCTCGGCATCCCATTTCTAAGTTGTGAATCTTCATAGTTGGATCCTAACCTTGATATTATATCTTTGGGTTATTTTATTAAGGTATCTTGAAATCTAACTAAAACTTTCCTTCTTTTCGGATGTCTACTCCTGGAAACACTTCTGCTTCATCCTCCTCCAACCAAAACTTCTCTTTGCTCAATATTTGCTCCAAAGTCGTTATGGATGGCTCTAACTATAACGATTGGATGCGCAACATCAAGATGGCTCTTCGTTTTGAGAACAAAGAATATGTTCTTGAAAAGGAGCTCAAAGAACTTGATGAGTCTGAAGCTACTCCTGAAGAACTTGCTGCCTACAAGAAACATTACGATGATGCTACCAAAGTGGCATGCATCATGGTAGCAACTATGTCCCCAGAACTGCAGAGGTACTATGAGGACTACTGGCCTTTCGAGATGAACAAGGACCTTATGGATAAGTACCATAAGCGAGCTCGTCAAGAAAAGTTTGAAGTAGTCAAGTCACTCATGGCTTGCAAGATGAAAGAAGTGGAATCGGTTGTGTCACATGTGCAAAGAATGCAATGCTACATAGAGCATTTGGTCAAGCTCAACATTCACTTTGATGAGGAATTGGCCATTGACATGGTCTTGAACTCACTACCTGATTGTTATGGTCAGTTTATTCTAACTTACCATTTGAACAATACTGAGCAGACTCTGGCCCAATTGCACAACTTGTTGCAGACAGCTGAAGCAGGGATGAAGGGTAAAAGTATACCCTCCACACCTGCAAGTGCCCCTGTCTTGGCTATTGGACAGGGAAAGGGGAAAAAGAGGAAAGGTCCTCCCAAGCAAAACTGGAAGAGCAAGGCTCAAGCTGGGTCATCTAGCAATGGCCCAAAGGCTAAGCCCAATGGTTCCACTCCCCATGTTTCTGATCCAAAAGAGGCCGTTTGCTTTTACTGCAATCAAAAGGGGCACTGGAAGAGATCTTGCCCACAATATCTGCAAGATATCAAGGATGGCAAAGTGAAGCCATCTTCGGCAGGTATTTACAATATTTCTGCTAATAACTCATTATCTTCTCGTTCATGGGTCCTTGATACAGGATGTG
Organism: Lactuca virosa; assembly: GCF_052849685.1. Taxonomy (NCBI): domain Eukaryota; kingdom Viridiplantae; phylum Streptophyta; class Magnoliopsida; order Asterales; family Asteraceae; genus Lactuca; species Lactuca virosa. The sequence goes on along the minus strand of NC_136432.1, from coordinate 4,412,621 downwards.
GTTTTCATATCTGTTCTGATATGCAGGGGCTAAAGGAAAGTGAGGAGATAGAGCGAGGAAGGATAAACTTGATCATGGGAAACAGAAAGTCTTCACCAGTAACCAAGATCGGAGTTTATCAGCTTTTGCTTAGTAATGATGTTAGATTAGATTTGATAAATTGTTGCTATTCGTCTGAGATGACGAGAAACATTATTTCATTTCATGCATTGTTCAGACAAGGTTTTAGATATTCTTTTGATGATTTGAATGGTTCAATTTCTTTTTATAAGAATAGTGTTTTTATGTTTGAAGCTTTACCTTGTGATGGTGTGTATGAAACAGTGACTTGTGTTGATAGCTTAGGAAATAGTGTACTTAATATTGACTTGTCTAATAGTGTAGGCAAGGCATGCTTGTGGCATTATCGTCTTGGACACATTAACAAGAAACGCATAGCCCAACTCCAAAAGGATGGAGTGTTGGAATCATTTGACCTAAAATCAGATGATATGTGTGAATCTTGTCTTGTGGGAAAGATGACAAAATCACCATTCACAGGGTCTTATGAAAGAGGTGAAGGTCTGTTGGATCTCATACACACAGATGTGTGTGGGCCCTTCAGATCAACTACAAGAGATGCTAATTGATTCTATGTGACTTTCACTGACGATTATAGCAGATATGGTTATATCTACTTGATCAAGCATAAGTCAGAAACCTTTGAAAAGTTCAAAGAGTTTAAGCATGAGGTCGAAAATAAATTGGGCAGGAAGATAAAGATACTTAGATCCGATAGAGGCGGGGAGTATCTTAGTATCGAGTTCAACGACTATCTGAAAGAATGTGGGATAGTCTCACAATTGACTCCTCCTAGGACACCTCAGTTAAATGGTGTAGCTGAGAGGCGTAATCGAACCTTGTTAGACATGGTTTGTTCTATGATGAGTCGTGCTTCGCTTCCTATTCACTTCTGGGGGTATGCCTTAGAGACAGCCGCCCACATCCTCAATCTTGTCCCTACAAAGAAGGTTGCTAAAACACCTCACGAAATGTGGACGGGGAAAGTTCCCTCGTTGGCACATATTAAAGTCTGGGGTTGTGAAGCTTTCGTAAGACGAGAGACTCACGACAAGCTAGCAGCTAGAAGTGAGAAATGTGTTTTCATTGGTTACCCAAAGCAGTCTTTTGGATATTTGTTCTACAGGCCTAGTGAAAACGTGGTCTTTGTAGCACGAAGAGGATTCTTTCTAGAAAGGGAGCTCATATTCAAAGAGGACAGTGGGAGCACCATTGAACTTGAAGAAATTCAAGAGTTAGCCAATGAAGGAACCTTAGATGACACTAGCACTCAACCAGAGGAAACAGTTCCTGTTGAACCAGTTGATAACTCATTACCTCTTCGAAGGTCCACTAGGGCGAGTGTGCCACCTGAGTTGTATGGTTTTCATATTACTTCAGATGGTGACACATTCATAAGTGACAGAACACTGGTTAACTTAGATGAACCAGTCACTTATAAGGAAGCAATGGCAGGCCCAGAGGCTTCCAAGTGGAAAGAGGCAATGGACAGCGAGATTAAGTCCATGTATGACAACCAAGTTTGGAATTTGGTTGATAGTGCACCAGGTCGTAAGACAGTTGGGTGCAAATGGATCTTCAAGAAGAAGACAGACATGGATGGGAATGTGCATACATTCAAGGCTCGACTGGTTGCAAAAGGTTTCACTCAAACCCCAGGGGTTGACTATGATGAGACCTTTTCGCCAGTAGCTAAGATTAAATCTATTAGGATATTGCTCGCCATAGCTGCCTTTCATGACTATGAAATCTGGCAGATGGATGTCAAGACTGCTTTCCTTAACGGGAAGTTGGCTGAGGATGTTTACATGAATCAGCCAGAGGGTTTTGTTGATGCAAAGTTTCCTAATAGGGTGTGCAAGCTTGAGAAATCCATTTATGGATTGAAACAAGCATCTCGCAGCTGGAATCTTTGCTTCCATGAGAAAGTCAAAGAGTTTGGTTTCTCTAGAAGTGAAGATGAGTTTTGTGTGTATATCAAGGCTAGTGGGAGTATAGTAACTTTTCTGGTGTTATATGTCGATGACATATTACTCATTGGTAACGACGTTCCAACCTTGAAAGAAGTTAAGTCTTGGCTTGGAAAGTGTTTTGCCATGAAAGACCTTGGAGAAGCTGCCTATATTCTTGGGATTAGAATATTGAGAGATAGAAAGAAGAGACTAATTGGACTTAGTCAGAGCACATACTTGGATAAGGTACTAAAGAGGTTTAGTATGGAAAATTCCAAGAAGGGAGAGCTACCTATCCAGAGCAATACCAAATTGAGTAAGACTCAATGCCCGAGTACAGATGAGGAAATAGATGACATGAGTCGTGTACCTTATGCTTCCGCTGTCGGATCGATCATGTACGCTATGACATGTACTCGCCCTGATGTGGCATTTGCTTTGAGCATGGTCAGTTGTTATCAGGGAAACCCAGGTAGAGCTCATGGGATAGCGGTTAAGAATATACTCAAGTATTTGCGAAGGACAAAGGACTGGGTCCTTGTGCTTGGTGGCAATGATACTTTGAGAGTAGATGGTTACAGTGACGTCAGCTTTCAGACGGATAGAGATAACTTCCGTTCTTAGTCAGGCTGGGTATTTTTACTGAATGGAGGAGCAGTTACTTGGAAGAGTTCCAAGCAAGATACGGTGGCTGATTCTACTTGTGAATCAGAGTACATAGCAGCGAGTGAAGCGTCGAAAGAAGCAGCTTGGTTGAGGAACTTCATCGGAGATCTCGGAGTTGTTCCAACCATCCAGGAGCCTATGGAACTGTTCTGCGATAATGAAGGAGCGGTTGCCTTGACAAAGGAACCGAGAGATCATGGTAAAACCAGACATATCGACAGAAAGTACCATTTCATCAGACATAGAGTAGAAGAAGGCCATCTTATAGTAAAGAGGGTGTCATCTGAAGATAACCCAGCAGATCCCCTCACAAAGGGTCTGAGTAGGGCTAAGCATATTCAGCATGCTCGGAGCATAGGACTGAAAGATGATATTAGTTTTAGTAGTTAGATTAGTTTTGTTCTGAAATTGTAACAAAGTAAATGTAATTGACTTTTGGTGATTAAATAATAAAGTATTATTTATAAGTTTGGTTACTGCCTTTTGTCGATTGGTTGTTATTGTGTTTCATATTTTGCATGTTTTACTTCCCGAATAATTTAATTATTCAAACTCCACAGTCGCTCGTACTTTTGGAAGTAAGTAGTGAATTAAGACTGTCATGAACTAGATTGTAGATTGTCTGAGGATAGACATGGCAATAGAATTGCTGCAATGTTCATGAGTACTCAGAAATTGAGATTTGAGTATTGGATAAACCCTCGCTTAGAGTATCACTTCATGGAATTCATCACAAGTAATACTGAGACGATAATATCTTATAATCTTGAAACGAAGATATATGAGTTGTAATTTACAAAGTCGGTTATACATTGGTGATACGAAACCGCATCAGTAACTTGGTGTTATAAAACGTATTGTCATGTATAATTTGATGAGTAAAAGATACAAGCATATGAGTCAACGTTTATTCGTTCCTTTTGCCCTAACCGGAAAAGCGATATCTGTGGGCCCCTCGATGATTTGGTGTTGACTTATGTGCTGGGCCCAGCCAGGACTAAATTGATGTGTTCAATTAGAAGTCCTACATCATCACAAATCAGAAATCGGGAAACATAGATTCTGGACAAAGAGATTGATTACATTCCATGTCTTATGTCTAGGGATATCTAGCAGAACGAAGGATTATATGATCACTTATCTTAGGACACGTAACTGACTGGGTCAGAGTTCGGCAGCAGCTTTTGGAAGCTACAATTTGCTGGTCAAATTTAGAAGGCATACTAGCAATTATAGTTACAGACTTATCCAAGTGGGAGACTATTAGATTAGGTGTCTAAGCCCATAACTATAATTGGTATGTACTTGAATTGATAGCAGCACAGTCCTTTTGGGTTGCCCTCAACCTAGCAACTGGACAAGGAAATTATGAAAGGAGAGATATTAATTTATAAGATTAATAAATTAATATAAATGATTTATTAATATGTTAAAAGATTAATATATTAATTAGAAATCATTATGTTTAATTAATAGTTAGCCAGAAATAAATCAGAATTAATTTTGGGGTTAAAAGTATTAAATATAAAGTGTAGGGACTAGTTTGCAATTATCAGATAGTTGACTGGAAGGCTCCAGAACCTCCTTGGAAGGAGGTGGACGAAATCTATAGGGGAAACCCTAAGGATTTCGTCCAAGGGGGCTTTGGATAAGGCCCTTGGGTTTGCTTAGGCCCTAAGCAAAGGAGCATTAGGGTTTTCCCAAAACCCTAGATCCCTCAGCTATATAAGGAGCCTCCCAGCTCTCAAAATCGGTCACCACTTCTGGGAAGAAACCCTAGGCCGAAATTGCATACTCTCTCTACCCTCTCTCCTCCAAGTTTCCTTCTTGCTAGTTCTTGGGTGTGATTCCATTAGAGGCATTACACTTGTGGTGCTAAGCTTCCAAGAAGATCAAGATCAAGATCAAGGGAATTATCAATTGTTTGCTATAACAATTGAAAGGTATGTAACTCCTAAACCCTAGTTTACTATTTTCGAAAATAGCCTCCTCCTCTAGGGTTCTTGTTTTGCAATTCAAAGTTGTATGTTCAATAGTTAAAACATAGATCCAAAGTAGGTTGCATGTGAACTTAGGAATTGTTTTCTGGTTTATTTGTTTTACCTAAAACCCATCATTATCTACACAAAATATTAAATATGTAAGGCTTATCTTCTCCTAGTATAGCTCTCGCCAACAATGACTTGAGTGATATGGATGATGGATCCGTTTACCCAGCTTGGACAGAGTGTGATACAGTATAATTTTGTTTGGATTACATTACCTGAGTATTTATATACTAATTAATTATTTCTAACTTTTTTTTGTAGCTGTACATCCCAATCACCATTTGACTTCTTGATTGTTTGACTATTTTAGTTTGACCTTCTAGAATATTATAGGAAACTCATCATATACATTTATAGGCGGTAAAGGATATACGGTATCTTGAATGAATTCGAAGTTCGGGATCATGTATTAAATAGGATAGGGAGAGCTGACTGGCTACCAAAATAGTGACTACGATTGTGATATGGATGATAGGAAAAGTATATATGGATATGTCTTTATGATAAGTGATGACGTTGTGCCATTGTTGTCCAAAAAACAACCACTTGTAACATTAAATTATAAGTGATGGTGTCGTGTCATGGCTGTCCAAAAAACAACCACTTGTAACATTAAATGCAACTAACTTTTTTTTTTTTGCATGTTGTGCAATTGAAGAAAGTTGGTTGAAAATAATCATTAAGAAGCTAGGTTACACAACGAAGAAGGGATCACAATCCATTTTGATAATAGCTCGACCATTTAACTCTCCAAGAATCAAGTCATGTATGGTTAGAATAGGCACATTTATGTACTGTTTTATTTTCTCCGTGACATGATGCATAATGAAACAATCTGTTTGATTTATTGTCATTCTATAGATCAGTTAGATGATGTAATGACTAAACCTTTAAAAACATTAAGCGTTTGAGAGGCTTAGAGGTTTGTTGGGAGTTAGAAAGTTTGAAGAGGTAGCTAACTTGTCTTTAACAACTAGCTTGTGGGAGAGAACTATTATTGTTTACCAAGTGTTCATGTATGATATGCAATAAACACCTATTCTTAATGGTGAATATATTTTAGGCTTAGAATATGTCAACTATTTTTACTGTTTTCCGGTGCTATTTATAACCAACATCTCTTCAAATTTGGTTTGTTGCGAATGTAATGACGTGTTAGACACATAACTTTCAGCTTTTAGTTTTTTAAGAAAAAAAAACTCGTAAATAAAAGCTTCTTTTGATAGCAAGAGCTTTTAGTTTATTTTTAACAAAAAACTATGAATCTAAAAGCTACTTCAAGTAGCTTTTGGTAGCTTTTAGTTTTTAGTTTTTAACTAATTTTACATATTTAAAAGTTAACAATTATTTTTATCAAACACTGTTACATAAATAAGAACTACAACTTCCAGCTTCCAACTAATTTTACGAAACACATCCTAAATCATTTCGTGCATATTTTCTTAACAATGTTTACCTCTATTATATATAAGATATAAGAAGAATCTACATGATACATGGATAAGCCACAAAACTATATCGTAATCATTGGAATATCTGACTAACGGTTTCAATCAATAATGTTATATTTGACTCATAAATAACAAAGTAATAAAAATATAATTAACATTACTAAAAGCATTCACGATATCAATTTTTTCAAAAGCTTTTTAAGCTTTTTTTGTTCAATAAACTTTTAAAAAACTTAGCTCTTATGGTAAGAGCTTTTTCATAATAAGTTTATTGGCAATACTTACATGCCCTTAGAGGATTTTTTTTTTAATTAAATGATTGGTCCCATAAACAACAAAAAAGACGATTGTTGTAAAAAGAATAAATTAATAGAAAATCAAAATTGATATGTGACATACATAAGCTCGTGAAAACCCCATCTTAGATGTATTGGTGTTTTTGGGATGTTAAGATATAAAGCTCAACAAAAAAATCTAATTATTGTAGATGATCTAAGATCTAGAAGATGCCCTTTATTCCCATATTAAATTTTTTTGATCGTGATATTTAATCATCTCATTGACCGGTTTGCGGTGCTACCACTAAACATTAACACAAACAAAAGACAACAACAAGAGCAATGCCAAAATCATGTGACAACCACTTTTTAACCATTACTGCTTTTATCTTCACATACCACTACCTAGCAAATTATTTAATGCTTTTGCCACTACCCCTCTTATGATTGATAAACAACTATAGTCTACCTTTTGGATATCATTATTATGAATACTTTTTGTTATATTACAAAATCTAAGATAAAAACTTTTCAAATGTAAAAAAGTATTTACAATGATATCCAAAGTCAAAAGGTCAGGGTATTAGAATAATACCGAGTCTAATTGATATTACAGATCATAAACTGGCTTATCGATCTAAGGTGTAATAAGAACATGATTATAATAGTTAAGTAGATAAACTGGCTTATCGATCTAAGGTGTAATAAGAACATGATTATAACACTTAAGTAGATAAATAAGTTAAAAAAAAAACAAATTATCTGTATTTCCTATTCACAAAGCAGTTAATAAAAAAATGCTACTATATATACATTCTCACTCACATAAATAGTCACTCACATAAATAATCAAATCTTGGAGTATATACATACTATTATACTAAAAAAAGGATGAAACAATTTAAAAATATGTATAGAATTACCCCTTAATAAATTCTTAGGAAAGTTATGGACACCTGCAAATTGTTAAACCATATAAATAAAGTGTTAGATTATTTTATAGTTTTTTTGTTTCTTGCAATTATTAGTTTATGTGCGTGTGCATATTATCGATAAGGCTACTCATTCCTACAAAGTAAAAGTCTGAGTGATGGAAACAGTTTTTCTTGTAAATAATTAAAAAATAAGGGATCTGCTCTTTACTCTACTAATACAAACCAAGACGGGTTTAAGTGATTATGATTTAAGAGCAATAATGGCATATCCACATAGAGATCCACCTTTTTTTTTGCATGTTTATAAGTCAATTACATTATGGATCGAATAAGTCGAATGTTAATTATATTTAAAAATATTCGAATAGATACTTAGATAGACTTATTTAAAATGTTTTTAAGTGTGGAGTTCAACTTGTATTACCGGTTAAAAATAAAATTTGAGTAAATTGTAAAATTGGTTCATATGATATTCTAAAAATTATAGTTTTAGTCTATTGTTCTTTGTATACATGGTTCGTTCAAAATTGAATTTCGATATTCCCTGAAAATTTTGAGACTAAACTTGAATCTAACTGAACTTGAATCGACATTTTTACCCTTAATATTTTTTTTTGTCAATTCTTTTAATTCTTTAACTACTTTTCATTAAAATATATATATATATATATATATATATATATATATATATATATATATATATATATATATATATATATATATATAATAATAACCACACCCCAGCCCACACTCCTCTCTTTATAACACAAACACTCCATTTATCTCTCACACTTCTGCAGGAAATCATCGGCCATCGTTGTGAACTTTTTCAGATGACCCTACTACCCTCTCTTCACTGTCTCGTCGGGCATCACACCAACTTTATCCATCTATCTCTTCATTTAATTGTTGAAAACCTTTGTCATTCTCATTGGAAACCACTGTCACCCTCAGAAACCATCAAAGTTGTCACCTACTCAAACCACCTTCACCGAAACCATCAAGGAGGAGCATTGTCGGATCCGGATCATTGACAAATTGTCGCCACCGCTGACGAATGTTGACAGAACCACCGCTGGAACGTTGACGAATTGTCGCCTTATTTGGGACGATGAAAACCCTAAATTCTAGCGTTATAACTTGACGAACACGAGGGCGCTGTAACTGGTTGAACGTCGGAAACCTAGCATTATCCGGAGCCGACTTCGCTGGAGAAGAAACATAGAACGGAACCCTAACTCTCTTGTAATCCTAACGTTGGCGTGTTGGTAAGATCTAAAACCCTAGCTCGTGTTTTCATATATGAGAGTGAGAGAGAGAAGGGCGGTGTTTCGACGAGGAATGTGACGTTTTATCGAGGGTTTTCAAATCAACAACAAAAGTATGGAATAAATACTTGCTTTCCATCGGTGGTGGTGGTGTTGAAATTCATATTTTTTCGGCATGTGATGGTGATCGTTCATATTTTTTTCGGTAGGCCGTGGTGGTCCGAGGAAAATGATGGTCCAACCAGGGACGGACGCAGGATTTTGTAGTAGTGTTGCTGGTCCGTAATAGGTGTTGCCGATCCATAGTAGGTGTTGCCGGTGGTACATTTTATAGTAGAAAAAAGAAAAAAAATCGAAAATTTTGCACTACGTCGGGAAAAACTAGGTGTTGCGGTGCCACCGTTGGCACCATACTAGATCCGTCATTGGGTCCAACAACGGTGGTGGTCCGACGGCAATGAAGTAAGAGAGAGAGAGAGAGAGAGAGAGATGTAGTCAATGTGTTTAAGAATGATGGGTGAGTAGGTTAGTAAGTGATGTGGTAATGTTTTTTTTTTAATTTATGTAATAAAAGAAGTAGAAAAAGAAAATCTTAAGGGTAAATCAGTATTTTCAAGTGTATTCAACTTTTCGCAAAACCCAAAGTCTTAGAAAGCAGAAACGGTGCAATTACATCACAAAATAAAATTAAAGATAGGCTGCACATTTTACTAATTCATGTCTCTTGCTCATCTCGTTGATTAAAACTAAAGAAATTCATGACCATGATCGAGCAAATTGATTTTTTTTTACAATAATCATATCAATTGTTCAATCCAGATCAAGAAATAGAATCATTAAGTAGAGAATGTTGATCGGATCTACTCTCTATGCTCAATATAAGACATCACTTATATATAGAGAAACATATTAGACTTATTTATCTTCAACACAAATAGGTTTGCTACTTAATTGCGTATAGAACTCGTACTCTTTTAGATCATTCTCGTTTAGAGCAGGTATCATGTGATGCATTGCTAGACCTAATCATATGCTTGTGGTGTCGATGTACTATTACGTGTTAGTGTATACGTGTATAACATGATGATGTTGATTCCACCGGTAGATGAACCTGTTGGGTCGTAAAATTAGGTTTAGTAAAGAATATATTGATTCAAAAACTAATATGAAGTCTTACAAATGTTGTGAAAAAAGCAATGGTCAAAAACTACAATACTACGTCGAAAGGATCGAGGCAGACTAAGTATGAGTTTGCTCTCATTATACTCATTATATGGGCATAATGGCACAGTCTTAACACAAACTAGACCAAGCCTATCAAATAACCCTAATGTTCAACCTTTTAAAGTGTGGTTTTGCCTCAACTTTTCTACACTTGTGCATGCAAATTTCAAAGCATTAGAGGGTTTATAAGGAACTCAAATTCATATTGTGAGTTTGATTGTTTTTTTAGCTAGCACCCAATCGTTGCAACCAATCCTCACAAGTAGAGATGTTTATATGAATGGATATGTTCGATGCTATCCGATCAAGTAAATCCAAATTGATTTTAGTTTTCAAAATAAACATTTAAAATAGTCGGAACTAAATTTGCAGATAAAGATCAACCAAATTATAATTTGGTTAGATCAGCTAGCTTTTACGATTGATATTTTAATTGTGGAAACTTTCTAAAATATATATAATTATAAAATTAACAAACTTTAGTTGTCAAATTTAAATATGAAGTTGTTTGAATATTTGCCAGCAGCTTTGATAAAAGAAATAAATCAAACTCTTTAGTTTTGAACTAAGATTTAAATTAAATATATAACCAAAGACTAATATTGTAAATGTAATAGGTTAAAAAATAATTGTTATTCGGTTCTTATTTTAGTAATCATAGTTAATCCGAAATATAAAATAGTAATTTGGTGTTGGTCTAAATCAATCCAAAAATTCTAATATGAACTCTAGCTTGATACAAAATTTTCAATAGGACAAATTGATTTCAACTTAAAAAATCCTACTCGGAAAGAAGTTACACTAACAGCATCCACCGTATAAGTTTTTGAAGACTTTTTAAAATAAATTTCAAGAAAAAACTTTCAGAATTTAGAAAAACTATAGTTGAAATTTTTTCAAAGCAATTTTTTTTCATAGAACTTATTAATTAACAAGCTCTATGGTTAGAGTTTTTTTATAAAGTAAAACTATATTATTTATTTTTATTAAATGCCTTTATGTTATTGATATTGTGGGACCACGAGAAAAAACTCTCCTATGGTGAGTGTTTGCAAAGCTTTTTTGGGTTGGTGTTGTAGTAACGACAATGGCATCAAATTTTTTTATAAAAAAACATTCAATCATGGTCAATCATGTAAAATTCATATGTAATGTCATTTATAGAATCGTTTTCTATATTTCTCCCTGGAGATATGCATATCATATCGCATACCCCTACTCGACAACTGTAAGATATGAATTTTATTATTGTTCTTGTTGTTTGATTATTAATTTTTTTGTAAATATAATCTAAATAAAAAATTAAATGGAAAAATGTCCCAATGAAGAAAAGTCCTCCAAAATATATTTTATTTTGTTTCTTCTAGATAATTCCACTTGTTTTAGTGACTTTGCAAATTCCGCACCTCTTGTCAACATTTTTCTAGAAGATAAACAGAAAAATACCAAAAGGAAAATGATGCAATAACTAATATTATTAGAAAGAGCGAAAAAAAAGATTATAGCAACAAAGTGATTGGATACTTGGAACTTGGAAGTAGCGTTACTAGTAAGATTTTTTTATATAAAAAAAGATCTTTATAACTCAATCACGAGTGACAAATAATAATATTTTATGATTTTAAATATAAAAATGTCAGAATGATTAAGAATTATAAAAGAAAATACATAAGTAACTTAATTTTATCTTACATTCAGTAAAAATAAAATAATAAATTGCACGTAAAAGACTACATTTAGCTGATATGATTTAAAAAAAAAAAACTGCTTATGAAATTTCTCTTTTAAAAGTTTATGTTATTAATTTATAATTAAATATAAAAACTATATTGTCTAAAATAGGAGCAAAAAATAGAAGATGATATTGTTGGCTACACAACCCTAATTTAGCTATGTTTATTTTATGATATGTTTCTATTTCTAGTATCACGTCAGTTCTTTATAAATTTTATCCTTACAAAAAAAAATTAATTTACTTGTAATTTTTCCAAAATAAAAATCTTAGAAATATATTAAAAATTGTGAAGGGAGATGTCAGTTATGTCATATGTGTAAACAATAAAGTACAGTTCAACCACTCGGTCGTTCTTTTAGCTATTTTGAAGAAAGTAGATTGCCAACTACTAAACCTTGTATAAAATTTTGTAAAAGAAATAGTCGTGAACCGTGTATATTTTTTAAATCGCATCATCCTGTGACAATCAAAAATAGAAACAATTACACAAATGGTCCTTTTCGTTTTCAAAATAGACAACATATGGTCCCTATGGGAATTTTCTTATGAGATTTGAAAACCCTGCATCTTAAGTCCTTATGGCTCACTTGGTTAAAAGGTAAGCTTAAATACACATAAGATTATCAATATTCATTTCTCAACTTTTTCGTTCTTTTTAAATATCTATAATTAAAAAAATAAAACACAAAAGACTCTCTCTCTCTCTCTCTCATGAAAGGAGGGTAAAGAGATATCAAAGGCCTTCTACTATGTAGATCAAACCACGAGGAAGCGAAGGTTGAACGAATAAGATGAGAGTTTGATGGTGTCATGTTATTGTCTCTGCTCTCGACCTCTTGGTGTTCGTATACACTTTGTTTGTTAACGAAGGATCAACCAGTAGTTTTGAATGGAATTTTGAAAAACTATCGATATGTCCCTTGATATTGACATGTTAATTGAGCTTCCCGGTTATAATACACCTCAACATGTCTCGATATCCATTTTGTTGGGTTTTGTTCAATCTAAGAACCCCATTTCTATCATGCTTCCATTTTAAGATAACATTGATAGGGTTTTCTTTAAGAACCCCATTTGCATATTACTTTATTACTAATATTATTATGATGTTTTTGTTTAAATTTAAGAACTCTATTTACAACCTATGTGCATCTACTTAAGAACCATAGTAGGTGCGACGTTGTGATTTTTACCCTGGCTTTTTTTTTAAACACTTTTTAACATAATACGTTAGCAGAAGACTTAGTTATTTATTTTAAAACATTTTCAAAACCGCAACGTTACTTCAAACTAAAACCATAATTTCAAACCATTTAAAAGATAATGAAAGAAAATGTACGGAAACGTAAAAATCAAAACGTGTTCAACTTGGTATTATCTAAATAAACGTACCTATCCAAAAGTAACCCCTATCACAACGAACAATCTCCTAAGCTGCCCGCACCAATAATAAGATATAAAGGGGAAAAGAAACAAGTGTCATCCCCTTCCGATTGAGTTTGATAAGGTTGCATGAATAAACATACAATGATATACAATTTACACATAGCAACATGTATCATCAAATTCATCCAATCATACATAAGCATTAATTATCATAAAATGTCACCAAATTCAATAATTCACCAATCATCAATAGTTCATAGGCAAGGGTCTCTCATAGCATCCTAACCCAAGAGAATTACGATCGTCGATCGCAAGTGTGACAAACATCAAAATAATATACCTAACTTATATTGTTTCATTAATTTGATATCATATATAAAAAAATGAGCGGAATCAACCAATTGAGAAAAATATAGGCGCACAAATTTTGTATAAATAATAACATAATCAGAAAGTACACGTCAACACGATTCCGAAAATATAAAGAACGTCAAAATCTAACTCCGTATGAAGAAGTTATGATTTTTCTAAGTTTCGCGTTCAATACGACAAAAAATGTATGTCATAAAATGTGCATAAGAGATCTATTGGTGTTTAGCCAAAACAATCTAAAAAAGAATTGATGTACTCAACAATACGAATCTGTCAATATAAAGAACGTCGAGCATGAAACCCATATTAAGAAGTTATGAATTTCGCAATACCTTTTATTGTATATTTCTTATAAACTGTAAAATAAAAATAGAATGTGAATTAGCCGTCGAATTATAAATAAAAGTTCGAGGGAGAATACATGTTAAAATAATAATTATTTATTTTATATCGACTGTTATCGTTATGTTATAAATGTTAAGGTATTATTTTTACAAAACTTAGTTTTACCCTGGCATTACACTGTCCGTATAATATGAAATATTTATTATGCCATTTCATTATTCTACCCGTATAATATAGATAATTATTATATCATGTCGTTACTCTGACCGTACAATATAAAATATTTATTATACCATGTCGTTACTCTGCCTGTATAATATGAAATATTTATACATTGTTATTCTGCATGTGTAATATAAATAATTATTATACTCTGTCATAACTCTGCCTAATTAACTGGAATAATATTTATACTATGCGGTTACTCTGCCCGTTTAATTTTTACAAAGTAATTAAACGATATAATTATAAAACATTGTTATAATTATACAACGCAAACATTAGCCTCATAAATTGAACTTATAAAGTTAGGGCTACAACTTTTACAACATTTTAATCAAACGTTATGGTATCGTGAAGCACATTCGTCGCCTAGGTGGTAAAGCTTAGCAAAGATCCCTAGCCTATAACCGTTAATTATAAGTGAGCGTGAGAGTTATGTATAAATCTATATAGATTAACACCCACACCTATTGTAACACTCGAGTTTGGTAAGTTTCACATTTAACCCTTGTTAATCAAAAACTTTGTATTTTTGGTCCTTAAGCTAGTATGTGGGGTGTACTAGGTGGTACGCTTAGCGTACTAGCTTGCTTTCATGATCGCGCATCCCATCCACGTACGCTGGGCGTGCATGGAGTACGCATGGCGTACACGAGCTTTAATGAAACCCTAATTTTTAGGGTTTGCACCCTATTTAAACCTTATGATAGCCCCGTTTTCCCTCTTGTGTTCCTACCTGATGGAGTTCCGAACGACCGCCGCCCGCTGCCTCGCCATCGAGATTCCGTCATAACTTTGTTGTCGGTGACGCCATGCACGGACGAAGAACCACCTTGAGCGACACCAAGGCTGCCGGAGACGACGTCAGGGCAGTGTTGATGGCATTCTTGGACGCTCCTCCTCCTTCTTCTTCTGTTCTGTCTTCAGCCACATCGCCGACTGTGGTGCGAGGTTGCTGCCGCTCCAACCACCGCTGCCACCTCAAGGGCGGCCATGTCAGGTATGTTTCTTGGATTCTAATTGTGTTAGTGTTCGTGTGCTGTTGTAACAAGTCTAATAGTTGTGTGTGGGTGTTTTATTTGGCCGGAAATCCACCGCCACCGCCGTGAGGTGGTGGCTGCCATCGTTTCACCACCACCAGCCGCCGTATGATGGTGACTGTGTGTGTGTGTGTGAGTGTAGTAAGGTGTATGTTGTTTTGCGGATTGTTTTGATGGAGTTGAGTCAAGATTATAAGCTCATTTGGTCATGTATAGCCAGCCTCCACCTTCCTTTGCTCTGAAATCGAAACCCTAGTGTGTTTTTGTGAGTTTTTAGCCTTAAAGAGTGTTTGTTGGTGGTTTGTGAATGAGAAGAAGAAGAAGACCATTTGGAGAAGTGTCTTGAGCTTGAAGATCCAAGGTTAGCTCATCATTTGCAATCTTTTTGAGGTAAAAAGCTCACATCTTGATGATCCATGATGCTAGATCTGGTTATGTTGTTATTTTATGCTTTTTGAGTCCTTGGAGTGATTGATGAGCTTCTTGACTCACTCCAGAAGTTTCGGTGTTAGATATAGGCTTCTTTAGGTCCCTTTATTCATAAAAATGCAAGCTTTATGGTGTATCTTGGACTATTCATGTGTTAAGACCTTTATTAAGCTCTTGAGACCCATTAATCCATGCATGTGTGTAAAGTTTCAACTTTACGTGATAAGTGGTCTTAAAGAATCAGATCTTAGAGTTTGGCTAGAAGTCTTAATGGATTAAGTGCTTAATGAAGTGGGGTGGTCAACTGGGGAGTACGTTGGGCGTACCAAGCTGGTACGTTGTGCGTACTATCCCCAGAGGGTGTACGCTAAGCGTACGAGCTAAGTACGCCCCACCTACTCAGCATGTGGGCTTCAGATTTTGGGCTTCTCGGTTTTGGGCCCATGTTTGGACCTTAGGAGATTAGGGTCTTGTTAGGCCATTAGATTTCTATTTTTGGGTTGATGCCATTATGTTGGGTTCTTTTGGTTAAAGGCCCACGAAGGGATTTGGCCCCAATTTGGAAGATTGGGTCATATTTGGGCTTTAAGTGACCATTTTTAGAATTGGGCCTTTTTGAGTAGTTGGGTTGCGCCTTGGCCTTGGGCCAAGTTAGGTAAAGGGTAAAATGGTCTTTTACCCTAGTTTAGATTCTTAGTTATGGGTCGGGATCCAATTATTAATTGAATGTTATTTTATGTTGATAGCGCGGGGATTTTCAGACCAACAGCCACAGATTTATCAGTGAGACTCAACAACTTGAGGTGAGTTTCCTCACTGTGTTTAGCGGCTCGAAGGCACCAATGCCAACTTATGGTTCATTATGTTAGGATGACTAGATGTTTGCGTGACTCTTGCATGTGTATGCGTTGGTATGTATACCGAGCGGGGCTCGATGTCGGGCGAGGCCCGATGACTGTATTGTATGCTATTATCATTGTGATTATCGCATGTGTTAGTATGGTTATATGTTTATATGTTTATATGTGTTTTGGGCAGGGATCGATGTCAGGCAGGGCCTGATGATTGACAGATCTGTAAACCGAGCGGGGTTCGATGTCAGGCGGGGCCTGATGATTGATAGATCTGTAAACCGAGCGGGGCTCGATGTCAGGCAGGGCCCGAGGCCGGGTGGGACTCGATATCGGGCGGGGCCAGATGAAGGGCGGGGGCCTAGTATGTGTTTATTATGTATGGTATGTGGTATTTTGGGGAACTCACTAAGCTTTGCGCTTACGGTTTTCAGTTTATGTTTCAGGTACTTCTGGTTCAAAAGGGAAGAACCCGGGATGATTGCATAGCACACACTACCTCATTCCGCATTTTGTGATTTACTCTGATATTTTATGATGTAGTGATACACTTTGATCCATCTTAGTTATATGACAATGTTTTGGATTACCGTTTTATTAATTTTAAAATGAAATTTTTAGGTCTTATTTTTAGAATGTTACACCTGTTGTTGCTAGCTACAACCTTGATGGAAGAGTCACACCATGTGATAACAGCCTAAAAAATTACGATGTCCGATGAAGCGTCGTAAGGGGACAATTTTTCATCAGCAGCACAATTATGGGGACTTACACTAACAATTGAATAATTCTAAATACATATAAGTTAAAATAAGACTTATATATATATATATATATATATATATATATATATATATATATATATATATATATATAGTAAAACACTACTTTTGGTATAAAAGTACATTCTTAATGAACACACCTTCGGTCGAGAAAGCCCATATTCATCAAACGCTACTTTTGTTATAAAATTACATTCTTAACGAACACACTTTCAGTCAAGAAAGCACATATACAGTAAAACACTACTTTCGACAGAAAAGTGTTGGATTAAGGTGTCTAAGCTCATAACTAAATTGGTATATTCTTGTAATTAAAAGCAAAGTCCTTTTTAGGTTGTCCTCATAACCGGAAATCGCTAGAAATGATATTAGGAAAAAAAAGATATGATTTGTTAATATATTATATAATTAATATATGAATTTGAAATAGATACTTGATATGTTAATTTATTATGTGATTAATAAATTAATATGAGACCAATAGTTAAATAATTGATTTCTTAATCTATATGATTAATAAATTAATATGAAATCAATTAAAATTAATTTAGAATTAATCAGATTTAACTGGAATTAATTTTTGGACTAATTATAATTTATTAAAGGTCTAAGGGTTGAATTGTAATTGTTCATAATTGAGCAATGAAAGAAAATTCTAGAATCCTAAGAGGGCTGGCTGACTTTGGGAAGTATTATAAGGTTTCTAGAATATTCATAAAGCTGATAAGGATACCATTTTTGAATAGATAAAATAGCATTATTCTATTATTAAAATCTAGGATTTCCCATATGTCATCCACACTATAAATAGAACCCCAACGCTTATAATTTTTGTTCATACTCTTTCAAGAGGGTTACTCTGGGTGAAAATTCTCTCATCTCTCTCTTCTTCATTCAAGGGTTTCTAGAGTTTTGGTGTGAGCCATTAGAGGCATTATACTTTTGGTGCTTGCTTTATGAAGATTCAAAGGAAAAGAATCAAGGAATTATTTACTATAATAATTCAAATTATGTATGAAACACCCATAAAATACGGTCCAAAAATTTCATTTTTAATTATTAAATAAAACCATAGTTATCAAAACATCCGTCAAAATATAAGTCATAGTATCTCAAAACATCATGATCAGAGTATCCATATCAAAACGTATGTCAATATATCAGAGTGAACATCCCAGGCTAAAACATCATGGCGTGTGCAATGCAGTCATCCCGAGCTCTTCCCTTTGCTACCGTAAGTACCTGAAACCAAAACTAAAAACTATAAGAATGAAGCTTAGTGAGTCTCCCCAGACTACCACATACCATACACATAATCACGTATCACATATAAACATATCGTGGGCCCCGTCCCTTCATTGGGCCCCGCCCGACATCGGACAATGTTCGACATCGGGCCCCTCCCGGCATAGAGCAAAGCTCGGTATACACATAACATATCAACAAATATACATAAAATAATCACATAACATAAACATATAAACGTTCCTCGGGCACCGCCTGACATCAGACCCAAATCCGGAAAGCATATAAACATTCATCGGGCACCGCCCAACATCGAACCTTATTTCGGAAAACTTATAAACACAGACACATGCAAGAATCACGAAGACATCAAGCATATAAACATTCCTAGGGCATCGCCCGACATCGACCCGTAGTCCGGAAAGCATATAAACATTCATCGGGCATCGCCCGACATCGGATCGAAATTCGGAACATACAATCATACATACGGGCCGACATTGGTGACTTCGACCCATTCCTACAGGAGGAAAACTCACCAAAAATGTCGGATGCTAGCTAAAACGTCTCTGTCCCGGAATCAGCTCTACTCACTCCCTAAACCAAAACAACCCCTTAGCTGCCATTTCATACTCACAACTCTTAGGGTCAACCATGGTCAAAGTCAAGTCTAGGTCAAATCAAATTCAACGCTCCAAGTTGACTTAACTCGTCGAGTTTACCCTTCAACTCGCCGAGTTCCTATTAATCATAGAATCGTGATTTTGCGATCCAACTCGCCGAGTCCATCCTTGAACTCGCCGAGTTCTTCCTTTCAACAGAAATCGGGACACTTCACTTCAACTCGTCGAGTTCATCCTTGAACTCGTCGAGTTCCTCTGTCTGTTAGTCCATTCTTACTCATTAAGCCATTACTCTTCAGACCTAGACCCTATACTTCATATCTCGACTGGAAATGCCTCTGGAAGGGTAAAGTTTCCAACTTTACCCATTAATACCTTTCCTAAATGGATTAAGCTCAAACCCTAACCCAAAAAGGCCAAAGTCTTAATCCCAACATCATCAAAACTACAAGATAGACCATGAGGTCATAGATCTGGACTCTAGGGACAAGAAGATCACGTAAAGTCCCATCTTTCTCTACATGCATGGCCATTAGATGCTCCTAAAGGCCAAAATGATGGTCTAAAGATTGCATGGGACTTCCATGGCCATAAAGGTGGCACCTTTATGCCATGAAAACCTCTCAAGACCCTAGATCTGAAGTGTTCTGTATTTGGGACGTCTAAATCCCAAGAACCATGTCATTTGGACCAAAAACAAGCAAAATAACCCTAATAGAAGATCTAATCAACTACAAGGCAAGGTTCAAGCTTTATACCAGAAAAGTGACGTGGATGAGGCAAGGATTCTGGATCTATATGCTCCTTCTTGTGTCTCTAAGCTATTCCTTCTTCCAATAGTTTCAAATACACACCAAAACACTCAAAAATAGCTCACAAACACTCAAATGGCTTTCGGGTTTC
This sequence comes from Lactuca virosa, assembly GCF_052849685.1. NCBI lineage: Eukaryota > Viridiplantae > Streptophyta > Magnoliopsida > Asterales > Asteraceae > Lactuca > Lactuca virosa. The sequence goes on along the minus strand of NC_136432.1, from coordinate 4,392,806 downwards.
GAGATTTAGGGTTTGGGACTTGGAGGTTGGAAATGAGGCCAACATGAAAGGCTTAAGACGTTTAAATAGGGTGCAAACACCGGAAATTAGGGTTTCATCTCTGCCAGCCTACTCGTCGAGTTGAGGTCTCCCAACTCGTCGAGTAGGTTTCTCAACCTGCAGTCCTAATAAATCTACTCGACGAGTTTTGGGCTTCCAACTTGTCGAGTTGCTCTGTGAACATGAAAAAATTATAAGTTTAAATGCATACTAGGAACCAGGGGTTACAATTCTCCCCCACTTGTCTCAGACTTCGTCCTCGAAGTCTGCTGTCTCAAATAACTCTGGATAATGCTCTCTCATCTCCTCCTCTGACTTCTAAGTCCACTGTAACCCCTTGCGGTGCATCCACTGCACCTTCACCAACTGTACAACCTTTTTTCTCAAGGTTTTCTTCTTCCGATCAAGAATCGCTACTGGCCTCTAAATGTAGTTCAGGCGATCATCCACCCGAATATCATCTAAAGGCACAACTGGGGAATCGTCTACTAAGCACTTCTACAGCTGGGAGACATGGAATGTACTGTGGATCTGACTAAGCTAGGCTGGAAGATCAAGTCGATAAGCTACGCGGCCCACCCGAGCCAAAACCCTGAACGAGCCGATGTACCTGGGGCCTAACTTGCCCCGTTTCCTGAACCGGATTACACCTTTACAAGGTGACACCTTCAGGAGAACCATATCCCCCACCTGAAACTCCTGGTCCGACCGGCGCTTGTCTGAATAGCTCTTTTGCTGACTCTGAGCACTCTGGAGCCTGCTCCGGACTTTCTGGATCATCTCAGTGGTCCTAAGTACCACTTCGGTACTCCCCATGACTCTATGGCCGACCTCACCCCAACAAACTGGGGTCCTACACTTCCTCCCGTAGAGCATCTCGAATGGGAGGTCGATCTATGCTAACGTGATAACTGTTGTTATACGAAAATTCCACTAACAGAATATACGTATCCCAACTCCCACCAAAATCCAACACGCATGCCCATTCGTCTGGGGCTGAAAAGTTGTACTGAAGTGAAGACGAGTACCCATCTCGTCATGGAACCGCTTTCAAAATCTGGAAGTGAAGCGAACATCTCGGTCTGACACAACCGACACTGGCTCTCCATGATGTGCTACTACCTCGCGGACGTTGATCTCGGCTAACTTCTTAGCCGATATACTCTCCTGGATCGGGATGAAATGTGCAATCTTGGTCAACCGATCCACGATGACCCAAATCGAATCTACTCAACATGCAGTCGTGGGAAGCCTTGTGATGAAATCCATGGTGATGTGTTCCCATTTCCACACGGGAATGTCCAACGACAGTATCTTTCCGTGAGGTCGCTGGTTTTCGGCCTTGACTTTCCTACAAGTCAAGCATCGCTCCATATACAAAGCTATGTCCCGCTTCATGCAGGGCCATCAATAATCAGGGTGAATATCCCTATACATCTTCGTTGCCCCGGGATGAATGGAGAATCTTGACTTGTGAGCCTCCTCCATCAGAACCTGGCGTACATCACCCCAATAAGGAACCCAGACCCTCCGATGCAGGGTCAACAACCCACGGCTGTCATAATCAAATGAGGCCACCTGACCTATGATCCGCTCACAATTACGACGCTCTTCCTGATGGGTTTGAGCCATAAGAACTTTCCTATGTGCACATGCAAACCCTAATGCTTGGATCTAGGTTTCTCTAATTGAACATGCAATTTATCCAAGTCTTGCAAACCCTAGATCTAGTGAGTATAATTCGAGATTAATGAGACAAATCAGATCTAGATGATTACCTCTTGTTACTTGCTTGAATCTTCTTGTTCTTGAAGCTTAGAGTCACAATTGTCACTCCTCTAATGGCTTACAAACACCAACTAGCAAGAGGATGATTTGGAGAGAGGTTGTAGGCACAAAATCGGCTCTAGGAACTCCTTGGGGTTTCTGGTAGCCGATTTCTGTAGCCCTTGGGGTCTTTAAATACTTGAGCTGCTAGGGTTACATCCTGAAACCCTAATTGAATAACTTAGGCCCTAAGCAATCCAAGGATCCCTCTAGAATAAGGCTTGGACGAATTCAAGGAGTCCACACACCCCAATTTCGTCCACTCTATATTCATAAGGATCCATAGCCCAAAACCAACTATCACACAACTGACAGTTCCAGTCCCATTTATTTAATTAATCTCTTTTAGTCACCAAATTAATTCTTAATTAATCTATGACCAATATTAATTAAATAATATGATTATTCCTTTAATATATTATTCTCATAATATATTAATAATTCATAATATCTTCTCTCTCTTCATAAATCACCCTGTCAAGTTGCTATGGTGAAGGCAACCTAAAAGGACCATGCACAACCGGGTCAAGTACTTACCAAATATAGTTACGGGCTTAGACACTAATCCAACAATCTCCCACTTGGATAAGTCTAGTAACTACAAATGCAAGCACAATCCGATTAGCAATCGTAGCTCTCAAAGATGCTGTCGAACTCTGATCTTATCAGTAACCTGTCCTTTAGATAAGGGATCGTATAATCCTATGTTCTAGATATCATGTGGACAATTACATGGAACATAGTCATACTTATTGTCCATCAGTTAGTTTCACGATCTCAGATTCATTTGACATAGAACTTAATTGAACACATCAATTCAGTCCTGACCGAGCCCGACATATAAGTCAAATCAAATCATCGAGGGGCCCTGATATCGCTTTTACCCTCTTAGGATAAAAGGAACAGATAAACTTCGACTTATATGCATTTATTATCCACTAATCAAATCATACACAACAATGCGTTTTATAACATCAAGTTACTGATGCGTTTGCGCATTATCAATGCACAACCAATTAGCAAACAACAAACCATATATCTAGGTTTTAAGACCATATGATATTACCGTCTTGCGATCGCTCGTGATGAATTCCATGAAGCGATTCCAGCAAGCGTGGGTTTATTCCAATGCTCAAATCAAGTTCATAAGCACTCATGAACGTTGTAGCAAACCTTTGCTATGTCTAATACATTTTAGACATTCTACACACCAATTCATGACAGTCTTCATTCATATCTACTTCCAACATATGAACGACTGTGGACCGTTCGAATAATTCGATCATTATCAAATAATTCAATTATTCAGGAAGTCAAAACATGCAAAATGAAACAATAGGTAAATGATTAACATAAGACAGTAACATTACTAATAAATTGTTGGATAAGGTGTCTAAGTCCATAACTATTTCTGGTATATACTTGACCCGACCCGGCATGGTCCATTTGGGTTGCATGGCACCATGCATTGGATAAACTAAATGAGAGAAATAACACTTATGGTTTATTAATATATTATAAGTTCTAATATATTAATAATATTATTTAATTAGTTTGATCAAGAATTAATTTAGAATTAATTAAGTGATCAAAAGATAACTAATTAAATATATGGGTTGATTATGTAAATCATCCATAACTTATATAGTGGGTTAAGAGGCTCTATGGATTATCAAGTTGGGTTCCACCCATAGGATGCTCCATGGATGCTCCATGTAGTAAATCCATGGATCATGGAAATGAAGAGTCATGTTACATTAGGGTTTACCTAATGCAACTCACTATATAAACCATGTGATATCTCCCAAAATCGGCAACACTAAGTAGAACAAGAGGGCTAGAGCCGATTTTAGTGTGTTATACATTCTCTCCAAGTTTACTCCATAGCATTTGGTGTTGTGTGAAGCATTTGAGGCATCACACTTGGGGTGCTAGGCTCATAAGGTTTCAAGGAATCAAAATCAGCAACATGGTATGTTATTCTATCTTACATTTAAGTTTAAATGTTCCCCATGTATGCTAGATAGGATTATGAACCTTGGAAATCATCTTGCATGAATTTTAGACAAACATAGATCCAAGGTTTATTAGGGTTGCATGTACACTTAGGAAGTGTTAGAATGATCAAAACCCTTCAGTGATATCAGAGCCTAGGCTTGTTTGTTTGTTATTTGTGCAAAAATGTGTTAAAAATCGAAACAGCTTGCTGTCTTACGACTGAACTCGCCGAGTCCATGGGGGAATCGACGAGTCCAAGTGAAAATTCATCCTACTAGTCGAGTAGGTTCATTCACTCGACGAGTAGGAGGCCCTGACAGCAGATTTTCGACTTTTGTTGCTGGAAATGGACTAGAAACATTACCCTAAACTGTTTTGGTGTTTTAAAACTTGTTTTAGATGGTGTAATATTTATGCTAATCCATTTACAATGACAATTATCAAAAATTACAAGTTTTAAGAGTAATTTATGATTCTAGAAAATGTTCATATTCATATTCTTGAACTTATGAAGATTAGATGATCATAGGAATTGTTTGTAACCTACTTGGTAGTTTAATTCATGATCATTATGTGTTTTAATGGAGTCCATAACTTGTCCTCAAGTTATGGAAAACCAAAGGTCACACTTTAATAAAAACCATTAAAAGAACACAAGGGTTATAAAAATGAAGAGTCTTCATTTTTAATACTCACATTAATTCATAAGTTATAAGAAATGAAAAGTTTTGAAAGTTTACAAAACTTGCCCTCAAGTTTGGAACAAGTAAAGTCATGATTAAAACTTTAGTTCCAACCCTTAGAATTTTAAAAGTTAAAATTCAACCCTTATACTTTATAATATTATAACTTAATAATATATATGTATAAGATCAAGTCGTCTTACCGCTAGTACGCCTCATTCACGAAGCCGGTCTATAAGAGGGGTATAAGGTTGTTGCCTATAAAATGGCAACTTAATGGGTGTCCACTCTCACCCACCGCTTCCTTGATCGGTGGAGGGTCGTTAGCCGAACGGGTAAGACAAGGACTTATAAATTCTCATTAAAAGTATAATGAAATATTATAAAGTAACTAAATGCTTTATTAAATTCCCAATCTTAGTTACTTTAGGAAAATGTGAATAAGGTGCTAATCCATGAAAATTACACTTTACACTTTGTTTAAGTCGTTAGTGGAGCTCGTGTGGTTAACCGACACACTAACTTGGACTTAACAAGGAAGGTAAAGGGTGACTTAAAGTTTATTATAGGTCGGTGGAGCTCGTGTGGTTAACCGGCACATCGATTGAGTAATAAACATTAAGTGTACCAAGTGATTTGCATAGTTACTTCACACCTCGTTTTGTGATCCTCGGTATCCCAGTCACAAAACTTGGAGGGCACACTCGAGATTGAAACATGCCTTTGAAAAGTTCATTGAATCTCAAAAGAATCTAGGAATTTCTAAGAACCAAATTAAAAACTTAATATATTAATATTTCGTTTTTGGTGGAAATTGGTGAATCGTCATTCACCTACCTTTCAAATATGTTATTACTTAGATTACGTCATACCTCTTCTAAGTATAATATATTGTGATTGGGTCCTAGCCTTAATATCACATTTGGGTGTTTTATTAAGGACTATATTTATATCTAAACTAAGCTTGTTTTTCTTCTTGCTCAGATGTCTTCAAACAATGCTGCTTCTGGCTCTAATCCTAATGGCTCCTTTACCCTTATGAACTTGTGTGGGAAAGTCACTTTTGATGGATCCAACTTCAATGAATGGATCAGAAACATCAGGATGATTACCCGCTACGAGGACAAGGAATATGTCCTCGATAAGGAGCTTAAAGAGATTGATGAGACCACTGCAACTCCTCAGGAGATCGTTGACTTCCAGGCACATGAAAGGGATGCCACCAAAGTGGCATGCATCATGATGGCCACCATGACAACAGAACTCCAAAAGTCCTATGAGGACTTCTACCCTTTTGAAATGCACCAAGACTTGATGGAAAGATACCATCAAAGTGCACGACAAGAGAGGTATGAAATCATCTCCTCCATGATAACAACCCGAATGAAGGATGGTGAACCCATCACGGGCCACATGCAGAAAATGCAAAGATTTGTGGACCGTTTGCTGAAGCTTAATGTGAACTTCCCTGAGGAGCTTGCAATAGATATCATTTTGCACTCCTTACCCTCGTGCTATGATCAATTCCGCATGACATATCACATGAATAAGGAATAAGTCACACTCAGCAAACTTCAAGGACTCCTAAAGACCGCGGAAAGTGGTCTTAAGGGTAAGTCATTGTTACTCCTACTCCTACCAACTCCGCCCCTGTCTTGGCAATTGGGAAAGGGAATAGTAAGAAGAGGAAGAGCCCCTAGAAGGGTACCAAGGGTAAGACCCTTGAAGGCTCCTCTTCAAATGGAACCAAGAAAGGTTTCGTCATTCCTTCTGCTGACCCAAAAGAGGCTGAATGCTTCTATTGCCATGAAAAGGCACATTGGAAGCGGAACTGCCCAAAGTACCAGCAAGATGTAAAGGATGGGAAAGTTAAACCCAACCATGCAGGTATTTACACTATCTTATCTAATAACTCACCCTATTCTAACTCTTGGGTCCTTGATACCAGTTGTGGTATTCATATCTGTTCTGATTTACAGGGACTAAGAAGAAGTGAGAATGTGGAGCATGGAAGAATAAACTTGATCATGGGGAATAGGAAAGCTTCACCTGTCACCAAGATTGGAGTTTATACTTTATCGCTAAGTAGTGGGTTTAGTTTAGATTTGAATAAATGTTGTTACTCGCTAGAAATGGCAAGAAATATTATTTCCTTTCATGCATTGTATAAACAAGGTTTTACCTTTTCATTTGGTAATGAAGTTGGTTCGATTAATGCTTTCTTTAATAATGTTCTTTATTTTAAAGCATTACCTTGTGATGGTGTGTATGAAACTGTATCTGTTGTAGATAACTTAGGAAATAATGTATTGTGTATTGATTCTGTTAATGATAATAACTTGGATAAAGCATCATTATGGCATTGTCGTCTTGGACATATAAGCAAGAAACGCATAGGCCAACTCTAAAAGGATGGAGTCTTGGAATCATTTGACCTAAAGTCAGATGATAGTTGCGAATCATGCTTACTTGGAAAAATGACAAAGTCTCCCATCACTGGTTCTTGTGAGAGGGGTGAAGGTTTGTTGGATCTTGTACACACGGATGTGTGTGGACCCTTCAAACATGCCACAAGGGATGCTAATCGTTATTATTTGACTTTTACTGATGATTACAGTAGATATGGATATGTCTACTTAATCAAGCATAAGTCAGAGACTTTTGAAAGGTTTAAAGAGTTTAAACAGGAAGTCGAGAATCAATTGGGCAGGAACATTAAGATGCTTCGATCCGATCGAGGTGGTGAGTATCTTAGTTCAGAGTTCCTCGACTATCTCAGGGAATGTGGGATTGTCTCACAATTGACACCTCCCAGGACACCGCAGTTGAATGGTGTGGCTGAGAGGCGTAATCGAACCTTGTTGGATATGGTTCGTTCCATGATGAGTCGAGCTTTGCTACCAATCTCATTTTGGGGGTATGCCTTAGAGACTGTCGCCCATATCCTTAATCTAGTCCCTACAAAGAAAGTTGCCAAAACTCCTCATGAGATGTGGACTGGTAAGTACCCAAACTAGACCACATCAAGATTTGGGGTTGCGAGGCTTTCGTGAGACACGAGACTCATGATAAGCTCGAACCTCGAAGTGAGAGGTGTATTTTCATCGGCTACCCACAGAAATCCTTTGGTTACCTCTTCTACAGACCTAGTGAGAATGTGGTCTTTGTAGCTAGGAGGGATTTCTTTCGAGAAAGAGATTTCATAAGCCAAGGAAACAGTGGGAGGCAAGTTGACCTTGAAGAAATTCAAGAGTCAAGTGGTGAAGGAACTTCAAACCCTAGCACTCAACTTGAGGATGAAACTCCTGTTGAGCCAATTGACGAGTCTGTACCTCTGAGGCGTTCCACAAGAGTAAGGAATGCACCTGAGCATTACTATGGATTCCATATTACTGCGGAAGGTGATACACTTATTAGTGATGAGACACTAGTAGGGCTGGATGAACCTAACAGTTACGCGGAAGCCATGGCAGGCCCTGAGTCAGCCAAGTGAAAAGAGGCAATGGACAGCGAGATACAGTCCATGTATGACAATCAAGTTTGGAACTTGGTTGAGAATGTACCAGGTCGTAAGACTGTAGGGTGCAAATGGATCTTCAAGAAGAAGACCGACATGGATGGTAATGTACACACTTATAAGGCACGATTGGTTGCAAAGGGCTTCTCTCAAACTCCGGGAGTTGATTATGATGAGACCTTTTCTCCAGTAGCCAAGATTAAGTCTATTAGGGTTATGTTAGCCATAGCTGCATTTCATGACTATGAAATATGGCAAATGGATGTCAAAACCGCTTTCCTTAATGGAAAGTTGGCTGAGGATGTTTTCATGAGTCAGCCAGAGGGTTTTGTCAATACAGAGTACCCTAATAGAGTGTGTAAGCTTGAGAAATCCATTTATGGATTAAAGCAAGCACCTCGCAGATGGAATCTTTGCTTTGATGAGAAAGTCAAAGAGTTTGGCTTTTCTAGGAGTGAAGATGAATCTTATGCTTATGTCAAGGCTAGTGGGAGTATAGTTAGCTTTTTGGTATTGTATGTGGATGACATACTACTCATAGGAAATTACATCCCAACTCTGCAGGAAGTTAAGTCCTGGCTTGGGAAGTGTTTCTCTATGAAGGACCTAGGAGAAGCTGCCTATATTCTAGGGATAAGGATCTTGAGAGACCGGAGTAAAAGACTAATTGGACTTAGTCAGAGTACCTACTTGGATAAGGTGCTGAAGAGATTCAGCATGCAGGACTCTAAAAAGGGAGAGTTACCTATTCAGTGTAACGCCAGATTGAGTAAGGCTCAAAGCCTGAGTACTGAGGCTGAGATAGCAGAAATGAGCCAAGTACCTTATGCTTCGGCTGTAGGATCGATCATGTATGCTATGACTTATACTCGACCTGATGTAGCCTTTGCTTTGAGCATGGTTAGAAGGTATCAGGGGAACCGTGGCAAGGCACACTGGACTGCGGTAAACAATATCCTCAAGTACCTACGGAGGACTAAGGACTGGGTCCTTACCCTCGGTGGGAGTGATGACTTGAGAGTTATAGGGTATAGTGATGCTGGCTTCCAGACTGATAAGGATAATTTCCGCTCTCAGTCGGGCTGGGTCTTTACCCTAAACAGAGGAGGAATTACTTGGAAGAGTTCTAAGCAGGAGACAGTAGCTGATTCCACTTGTGAATCAGAGTATATAGCAGCGAGCGAGGCAGCAAAGGAGGCAATATGGCTGAAAAACTTCATTGGAGACCTTGGAGTTGTACCAGCTATAAAGGAGCCTATGGAAATTTTCTGTGATAGTGAAAGTGTTGTTGCCTTAGCCAAGGAACCAAGGGATCACGTGAGATCCATACACATCGACAAGAAATATCACTTTATCAGACATCGCATAGAAGAAGGAATCCTCGTGGCAAAGAGGGTATCATCAGATGAGAACCCAGCAGATCCCCTCACGAAGGGACTGACTCGGGTTAAGCATCTTCAGCATGCTCGGAGCATAGGGCTAAAGGATGATATTAGTTTTAGTAGTTAGATAATTTTGGAAATTTGTAAAGTGTAATTGACATTTGATGATAAATAAAAGTTGTGTTTATTTATGAGTAAAGTGTTGCTATCTTCTGTCAATCGTTTACTATGATTTCTTTTGCATGTTTTGACTTCCAGAATATTATGTTTTGTTTTACATATTATTCAAATTTTCCACAGTAGGTCATATGTTGGAAGTAGATATGAATTAAGACTGTCGTGAAGTTGGTTGTAGGTGTCAAGTTTTAGGACAACACTTCATGAGTACTCATAAGTTCTGAGTATTGGAATCAACCCACGCTCACTGGTATCACTTCATGGAATTTATTTCGAGTGATCGTGAGACGGTAACATCATATAAGTCTTCAAACCTAGAGATATGATTTGTTGCCTATGAGTTGGTTATGCATTGATTGTACGAAAATGCATTGGTAACTCGATGTTATAAAACGTGCTTTTGTGATTCACCAAGTAGTAGAGCAAACATATGAGTCGAAGTTTATCTGTTCCTTCTTGGATTAGAAGCTGATATCTGGGCCCCTCGATGATTTTGTTTTGACCTATGTACCGGGCCCGGTCAGAACTAAGTTGATGTGTTCAATTAAGTTCTTTGTCAAACAAATCGGAAATCGGGAAACAAACTGCTGGACAATAAGCAAGACATTGTTCCATGTATTTGTCTAGCTGATATCTAGAACAGAGGATTATATGATCAGTTATCTTAAATGGAGTATCATCATCTTCTCAGTTCCGAGAGACCTTGAAAGAGCTACGATTGCCGATCGGTTCCTGAAGTCATACTTGCAGTTATAGTTATTAGACTTATCCAAGTGGGAGACTGTTGGATAAGGTGTCTAAGTCCATAACTATTTCTGGTATATACTTGACCCAACCCGGCATGGTCCATTTGGGTTGCATGACACCATGCATTGGATAAACTAAATGAGAGAAATAACACTTATGGTTTATTAATATATTATAAGTTCTAATATATTAATAATATTATTTAATTAGTTTGATCAAGAATTAATTTAGAATTAATGAAGTGATCAAAAGATAACTAATTAAATATATGGGTTGATTATGTAAATCATCCATAACTTATATAGTGGGCTAAGAGGCTCCATGGATTATTAAGTTGGGTTCCACCCATAAGATGCTCCATGGATGCTCCATGGAGTTAATCCATGGATCATGGAAATGAAGAGTCATGTTACATTAGGGTTTACCTAATGCAACACACTATAAAAACCATGTGATATCTCCCAAAATCGGCAACACTAAGTAGAACAAGAGGGCTAGAGCCGATTTTAGTGTGTTATACATTCTCTCCAAGTTTACTCCATAGCATTTGGTGTTGTGTGAAGCATTTGAGGCATCACACTTGGGGTGCTAGGCTCACAAGGTTTCAAGGAATCAAAATCAGCAACAAGGTATGTTATTCTATCTTACATTTAAGTTTAAATGTTCCCCATGTATGCTAGATAGGATTATGAACCTTGGAAATCATCTTGCATGAATTTTAGACAAACATAGATCCAAGGTTTATTAGGGTTGCATGTACACTTAGGAAGTGTTAGAATGCTCAAAACCCTTCATAAATAATACACCTTTATTTAATCATCGAATGTTAATTACAATTTATCTATTACACGTTTCTAAACTATCTAATCCAAACTAATATCGTCCATCAGCCCAATGCTCATAGCATGCTGCAAGTGCTTAACCCTGCTCAGTCCCTTCGTAAGCGGATCTGCTAGGTTATCCTCTGACGATACCCTCTTCACTACGAGGAGCCCTTCTTCCACCCGATGTGGAATAAAGTGATATTTTCTGTCGATATGTTGAGATCTACCGTGATCCCTTGGTTCCTTGGTCAAGGCAACCGCTCCTTCATTATCACAGAAAATTTCCATAGGCTCTTGTATGGCCGGCACAACTCCAAGGTCTCCAATGAAGTTCTTCAACCATATTGCCTCATTTGATGCTTCGCTTGCCGCTATATATTCTGATTCGCACGTTGATCAACTACGGTCTCCTATTTGGAACTTTTCCAAGTCACTGCTCCTCCATTAAGGGTAAAGACCCAGCCCGACTGTGAACGGTAGTTGTCCCTGTCAGTCTGAAAACTAGCGTCACTGTACCCTCGCACTTTTAAGTCATCACTCCCACCGAAGACTAGAAACCATTCCTTGGTCCTCCGAAGGTACTTAAGAATATTCTTGACTGCGATCCAATGCGCTCTGCCAGGGTTCCCTTGATATCTGTTGACCGTGCTCAAAGCGAAGGCCACATCAGGGCGAGTACAAGTCATAGCATACATGATTGAGCCAACTGTGGAAGCGTAAGGTACTCGGCTCATCTCTGCTATCTCGACTTCCGTACTCGGACTTTGAGTCTTACTCAACTTGGCATTACTTTGGATTGGTAACTCCCCTTTCTTTGAATTCTCCATACTAAAACGTTTTAGTACTTTGTCCAAGTAAGTATTCTGACTAAGTCGTATTAGTCTCTTACTTCTGTTTCTCACTATCCTTATTCCTAAAATATAGGAAGCTTCTCCGAGGTCCTTCATAGCGAAGCACTTCCCGAGCCAGGACTTAACCTCCTGCAGTGTCGGGATGTCGTTTCCTATGAGCAGTATGTCGTCGACATATAATATGAGGAAGCTTACTATACTCCCACTGGCTTTGACATATACACATGATTCATCCTCGCTTCGCAGAAAACCAAACTCTTTGACCTTCTCATCAAAACAAAGATTCCACCTGTGAGACGCTTTCTTAAGTCCATAAATGGACTTCTCAAGCTTACACACTCTATTGGGATGCTTCGCATTGACAAAACCCTCTGGCTAAGCCATGTAAACATCCTCAGCCAACTTTCCATTAAGGAAAGCGGTTTTGACATCCATCTGCCATATTTCATAGTCATGAAATGCAGAAATGGCCAGCATCACCCTGATAGACTTTATCTTCGCAACTGGTGAGAAGGTTTCGTCGTAGTCAACTCCAGGAGTTTGAGTGAAACCCTTCGCAACCAATCGTGCCTTATAAGTGTGCACATTTCCATCCACATCAGTATTCTTCTTGAAGATCCACTTACACCCGACCGTCTTACGACCTGGTACATTGTCAACCAAATTCCAAACTTGGTTGTCATACATGGACTGAATCTCGCTGTCCATAGCCTCTTCCATTTTGCAGACTCCGGGCCTGCCATGGCTTCCTTATAGCTGTTAGGTTCGTCCAGATTCACTAGTGTACCATCCCTAATGAACGTATCCCCTTCTTTAGTAATATGAAAACCATAAAACTGGGGTGGAATACTAACCCTTTCGGAACGTCTAAGAGGTAAGGACTCGTCAATCGGTTCAACCGGAGTTTCCTCCTCGGGTTGAGCGCCAGTGTTAGAGGTTCCTTCATCGCTCGACTCTTGAAGCTCTTCAAGATCGATTTGCCTCCTACTGTATCCTTGGCTTATGCGTTCTCGCTCTCGGTAAACCCCTCTCCTCGCAACAAAGACAACATTGTCACTCGGTCTGTAGAAGAGATATCCAAAGGATTTCTGCGGGTAGCTGATGAAAATACATCGCTCACTATGAGGTTCGAGCTTGTCGTGAGTCTCTCGTCTTACGAAAACCTCACAACCCCAAACCTTGATATGTGCCAACGAGGGAGCCTTCCCTGTCCACATTTTGTGAGGTGTTTTGGCAACCTTTTTCGTAGGGACTAAGTTAAGGATATGGGCGGCAGTCTCTAAGGCATACTCCCAGAATGAGATAGGTAGTGAAGCACGACTCATCATGGAACGAACCACGTCTAGAAAGGTTCGATTACGCCTCACAGCCACACCATTCAACTGTGGTGTCCTAGGTGGCGTCAATTGCGAAACAATTCCGCATTCCTTGAGATATTCGTGGAATTCAAGACTTAGGTACTCTCCACCTCGATCAGATCGAAGCATCTTGATTTTCCTGCCCAACTGATTCTCCACTTCTTGTTTGAACTCTTTGAACTTTTCAAAGGTTTCTGACTTATGCTTGATTAAGTAGATATACCCATATCTGCTATAATCGTTTGTGAAAGTCACATAGAAGCGATTCACATCCCTTGTGGTGGACCTAAAGGGTCCACATACATCTGTATGTATGAGATCCAATAAACCCTCACCCCTCGCACAAGTGCCAGTGAAGGGTGACTTTGTCATCTTTCCAAGTAAACAAGACTCGCACACGTCATCGTCCCTAAGGTCGAATGACTCCAACACTCCATCCTTTTGGAGTTGGGCTATGCGTTTCTTGTTGACATGTCCAAGACGACAATGTCACAAGCATGCTTTATCCATACTATTGGAAGAATCCACACACAACACATCATTTCCTAAGTTATATATAACCATCACAGTTTCATATATTCCATTACAAGGCAATGCTTCAAAATACAAAACATTATTAAGATAAGCATAAATAGAACCCTTTTCATTATCAAATGAATATCTAAAACCTTGTCTATATAAACCATGAAATGAAATGATGTTTCTTGCCATATCTGGCGAATAGCAACAATTATTCAAATCCAAATCTAATCCATTACTAAGCACTAAGGAGTATACTCCAATCTTGGTGACAGGCGACGTTCTTCTGTTTCCCATGATCAGATTCATCCTTCCATGCTCCACATCCCTATTTCTTCTTAGTCCCTACAAATCAGAACATATGTGAAAACCACATCCTGTATCAAGAACCCAAGAAGTAGCATGTGATAAACCATTAGATTTAATTGTGTAAATACCTGAAAAAGATGGCTTGATCTTCCCATCCTTGATGGCCTGCAGATATTCTGGGCAGCTTCTCTTCCAATGCCCTATCTTGTGGCAGTAGTGGCACTCTGCCTCCTTAGGGTTAGAGTTGGGTTTAGCAGAACCAACTTTGGTTCCACTAGAAGAGGTGCCATCTTGGGACTTTCCCTTGTGGTGGCCGCTTGAGGGAGCCTTCCTCTTCTTACCCTTCCCTTGCCCTATTGCCAAGACAGGGGCAGCAGCAGGCGTTGGAGTTGATGCAACAGATTTATCCTTGAGGTTGCTCTCAGCAGTCCTCAACAAGCCCTGAAGCTTGCTCAAGGAGACCTCTTCCTTATTCATGTGGTAGGTCATGCGGAACTGGCTATAGTAGGAAGGCAATGAGTGAAGGATGATGTCAATTGTCAGCTCTTCATCGAATTTCACATTCAACTTCAGCAGGCGATCGACATATCTCTGCATCTTTTGCAGATGAGCGGTAAGGGACTCTCCATTACCCATTTTGGTAGTGATCATCGAAGTGATGATCTCATACCTTTCTTGCCTAGCGCTCTGGTGGTAGCATTCCAGCAGATCTTGATGCATCTCATAGGGGTACTTGTCCTCATAGGACTTCTGGAGTTCTGCAGTCATAGTCACTAGCATGATGCAATGGACTTTCGTGGCATCACACTCGTGGGCCTCATAGGCCGCGATCTCTTCAGCGGTGGCAGTGTCGATGTCAATCTCCTTTAGCTTCTCATTGAGGACATATTCTTTGTCCTCGTAGCGAGTGACCATGCGAATGTTGCGGATCCAATTACTGAAATTGGTCCCATCAAAGATCACTTTCCCACACAAGTTCATGAGTGAGAACGAACGAGAGGAGTTTGAACCAGAAGCGTTGTTGTTTGCGTTCGACATCTGAAAAGGAAAAAGAACAAAGTTGATTAGAAATGAATTTCCCCAATTAATCACCCAAATGAAAAATTAGGGCTAGGAACCAACAACATTATTCACAAATTAGAAAAGGGATGCCGTAATCTAACAAGTAAATAATTTGAAGGCAAGTGAATGTCGATTCACTAATTCTCCACCATGAAAAACGAAAAAGAGATTAAGTTTTAAATGTATTGAAAAACTCCTAGATCTTTTGAGATTCATTGAACTTTTCAATGACATGTTTAAATCTCGATATGCCCCTCTAGTTTGTGACTGGGATGCCGAGGATCACAAAGCGGGTGTGAATAACCATGCAAATGTACATGGTGCCCTCATTGTTACAGTCACCTATTCGATGTGCCGGTTAGCCACACACGCTCCATCGAACTATGAAAAACAATGAGTCGCCCTTTGCCACCTTTGCTTAGAACCCAATTAATGTGCCGGTTAACCACACACGCTCCATTAACGTCTTAGCAAGGGTACAAAGTGTAATTTCATGGAATTGCATCAAATTCACTTTTGCCTAAAGTAACTAAGATTGGGAATTTTGTAAGAACATTTAGTTACTTTATATAGATACATTATACTTTTAAATGAGGAAATTTGTCCTATCCTACCCGTTCGGCTAACGACCCTCCACCAATCAAGGAAGCGGTGGGTGAGAATGGACACCCATTAAACGGCCATTTTATAGGCCATAACGTTATACCCCTCTTATAGTTTGGCTTCGTGAATGAGACCTACTAACGGTAAGACTAGCATTTAAGTTATATATATATATATATATATATATATATATATATATATATATATTAATCTTACAATATTATAAGTATAATGTTGAATTTTAAAACTTGTAAAATTTTAAGGTTTGAAATTTAAATAGTTCAAATTAAAACTTTTAATCACAAAACTTGAGGACAAGTTTTGAACTTTTCAAAACATAAAGGATCAAATAGAAAATAATATGAATTAAACAATTAATTTAATGATTATCTAAATTTGACCTAGTCAATATAACTTGCAAGATAATTCAACAATTAATTCAAATAATCAATTATTATCAAATAAGGAAATTATTATTTAAACAATTGGTAAATATCTTTTGTTTTGTTGAGGATATTGACAAAAAGATGATAAAATTCGGATTTTATTGAACCAAAACGATTTAGGTAAGTATCCTCAAGCAAAACAGCAAGAAATCCCGAAAATCACTCTGACAGACGCTCCGACTCGCCGAGTCCCCTTATGGACTCGTCGAGTTCATCCTACTCGTCGAGTCCTCAATGGGACTCGCCGAGTCTGTCAGTCAGGGGGCAGAAAAATGATTTTTCCAAAGCTTGAACAAATAAACAATGCATCAATTCAATAGAAATCAATCAAAGCTCTGATACCACTGATGGGTTTGAGCCATAAGAACTTTCCTATGTGCACATGCAAACCCTAATGCTTGGATCTAGGTTTCTCTAATTGAACATGCAATTTATCCATGTCTTGCAAACCCTAGATCTAGTGACTATAATTCGAGATTAATGAGACAAATCAGATCTAGATGATTACCTCTTGTTATTTGCTTGAATCTTCTTGTTCTTGGAGCTTAGAGTCACAATTGTCACTCCTCTAATGGCTTACAAACACCAACTAGCAAGATGATGATTTGGAGAGAGGTTGTAGGCACAAAATCGGCTCTAGGAACTCCTTGGGGTTTCTGTTAGCCGATTTCTGTAGCCCTTGGGGTCTTTAAATACTTGAGCTGCTAGGGTTACATCCTGAAACCCTAATTGAATAACTTAGGCCCTAAGCAATCCAAGGATCCCTCTAGAATAAGGCTTGGACGAATTCAAGGAGTCCATACACCCTAATTTCATCCACTCTATATTCATAAGGATCCATAGCCCAAAACCAACTATCACACAACTGACAGTTCCAGTCCCCTTTATTTAATTAATCTCTTTTAGTCACCAAATTAATTCTTAATTAATCTATGACCAATATTAATTAAATAATATGATTATTCTTTTAATATATTATTCTCATAATATATTAATAAATCATAATATCTCCTCTCTCTTCATAAATCACCCTGTCAAGTTGCTATGGTGAAGGCAACCCAAAAGGACCATGTACAACCGGGTCAAGTACTTACCAAATATAGTTACGGGCTTAGACACCAATCCAACACTTCCTTCATACCCTCAACCCGATCCTCCCGAATCCATCCCAGCTACGGAGTAATCACTGTCATCCTCAAGCATATATCTCGTATCGTAGCTGCAGCCGCCTTACGGCTGAGAGCATCGGCCACCACATTGGCCTTCCCCGGGTGGTAGAGGATCTCATAATCATAGTCATTCACCACATATAACCACCGACACTGGCTCATGTTCATATTTGGCTGGTTCATCAGATACCTCAAGCTCGTGTGGTCCGTGTAAATGGTGCAACGAACCCCATAGAGGTAGTGTCACCAAATCTTGAGGGCAAAAACCACAGTCCCCAGCTCCAAATCGTGCGTCGGGTAATTCGCCTCATGAGGCTTCAACTGCCTCAAAGCGTACGCTATAATTTGACCCCAATTCTTCAGCACTGCACCCATGCCCATGATCGAAGCGTCACTGTAAACATGAAATCATCGACGCCCTCCGCCAAGGTCATAATCGGTGCCTCGCACAACCGCTGTCTGAGAGTCTCGAAAGTTGCCTGCTGATTAGGCCCCCAGCGGAATGTCACCGACTTCTTGGTCAATCGAGTCAATGGAATAACAATCTTGAAGAAATCCTGGATGAATCTCCGATAATAACCCGCTAAACTAAGGAAACTCCGAATCTCAGATGGAGACCTCGGAATCTCCCACTGCATCACGACATCTACCTTGGCCGGATCGACCGGTATACCATTCTGGTTGACGAGGTGTCCCAGAAACTGCACCTCGCGCAACTAAAACTCGCACTTGGAGAACTTTACGAAAAGCCTCTCTCTCCCCAGTGTCTCCAACACCTCTCTCAAGTGCTCCTCGTGCTGCTCCTGAGTCTTGGAGTAAACCAAGATATCATCGATGAAAACTATCATAGAACAGTCCAGCATCTGTCTGCACATGCGGTTCATGAGATCCATGAACGCGGCAGGAGCATTGGTGAGCCCAAACGACATCACCACGAACTCATAGTGACCATAGCGATTACGAAAGGCTGTCTTCTGCACATCGTCGTCCCTGACTCATATCTAGTGGTAGCCTGATCGCAGATCAATCTTGGAAAACCAAGATGCTCCCTGAAGCTGGTCAATTAGGTCATCAATCATCGGGAGTGAATAACGGTTCTTCACCGTTACCTTATTCAAATCTCGATAATCTATACACATCCGATGTGACCCGTCCTTCTTCTTTACAAATAGGATCGGGGATCCCCATGGCGAACTGCTCGGCCTGATAAATCCCTTGTCTAACAGCTCCTGCAGCTGTGTAGACTACTCCTGCATCTCGGGAGGAGCCAACCGATATGGTGCCTTGGCTATCGGAACCGCACCAGGAACTAGGTCAATTCTGAACTCTACCTCCCTCTCTGTAGGTAACCTAGGCAAATCCTCTGGGAACACGTCCGGATACTCTCGTACAATCAGTACATCATGCACTGTTGCCTTACCCTTATCCCGGGTAACCATAACATAGGTGACATAACATGCACACCCCTGCTGAAGGTAGTGCCTAGCTCTCGCTGCTGAACACAAAGTCTGCCCATGCTGCAGCATCTCGCCCTGAATCATCAAGTCTACCCCACTTGGGGTCCAAACTCGAACTAGCAGTTTCTCGCAGTCAATCACTTCCCCGTTGGGAATCAGCTAGTCCATACCCACGATAACCTTATTCCATCGCAGGGGAATAGGGACTAAATCCATGAAAAACTGCTCATCAAATAACTGCAGTGTACATCCCCGATGAACCCTCGCAACCCGAACGACCCTATCATCTGCTATCTCTACATCAAGAGGAAAGTCCAGCTCTCCTGGAGCTCCAATAAATCACTTGCTAAGCGCGAGCTATAGAAAAGATCGGGTAGCCCTCGAATCTGTAACATCCGTCACTTGAGGTATTATTTATTTTAAACATCTATTGTTTGTTGTTGGGCTATGAATTGGAAAAGTGGATTATTGAATTGGACTTTAGCAAGTGGGCCATGTAGTTGGGCTGCCCAGAAGACATATGCTGGGCGTAAGCTTGGCATACGCGGGGCATAGAGGAGCTTTGGATTCGGGAGGCGCATGCACGTATGTGCAACGTACAAAGGAGTACGCGCAACGTACGTGAGCAGATTTCAAACCCTAATTTTTACGGTTTAAACCATATAAATAGAACATTATAACTCAAACCCTAGTCTCCTTACCAGCCTCTCAACCTCAGAAACCGTAGATACCCTCTCTTACTCCATTCTTGTGTATGTTTGGCCTTTTGAAGCTTGTTTTGGTGAATTGGAGCTTGGAAGAAGAGAAGAGAAGTTAGAGAAGAAGAACTTGAGTATCTTGAGCTCAAGGATCTGAGATTACCTCACCATTTGGTACTCATTGGAGGTATAAAGCTTTCAACTTTCCTCATGTGTGCTTAGATCTAGTGTACATATGTTTTGGGATCTTTTTAGTCCCAAGAATGGATCTTTATGACTCCAACTCGTTTCTAGGTCTAGGGTTGCCACCCTTAGTGACATATGAGTCCCATAAGTAGTAAAGTTTCAATCTTTAACGTCCATTTGTGACCATGCATGAGATCTAGCCATTTCCATGGATGTTAGTTGCTATATTCCAAGTTTGGGTTCATTTGGTGGGTTGCAAGCTACCAAGTAGTCGACTTTATGAGTTAAGAGATACTAAGGGACTCAGATCTGTAATTTGGACTTAATGTCTTAATGGAATAAGTACTTTTGAAGTTTATGGCTTAACAGGGTGGTATGCTGGGCGTACAAGCCAGTACTCGCAGCGTACAAGCCATGCAGTAGTACGCTTAGCGCATAGAGGAGTACGCCCCGCGCACTCTCAAATTTTGGGCTTGCGATGTTTGGGCCTCGGTTTGGGCAAATCTTTGGACGTAGCAGTTATTGGGCCTTATTGGGCCATCAGAAGTAAGATAATGGACCAAGGACATGTTTGGGCTTAAAGGGATGCCCATTTGAGGAGTTGGGCCCAATTTAGAAAATTGGGTCATTAGTGGGCTTTTAGTGGGCCATTAGTGAGCCTGGAAGGATTAGATGGAATTGGGCCTAGGTTATCGTCCAAATTAGACCAAGGGGTAAAACGGTCATTTTACCCTAAGAAGGATTATGGATTTTTGACTAAGTGTTGTTATGACTATGATAGTCGAAGAGTCGTTGGAGCAGCCACTAGAGATTTCTCATTGTGAGATTCCGCTGTCAGCTTTGCGAGGTGAGTTTCCTCCTAGGAACGGGTCTAAGGCACCAATGTCGGCCCGTTTATGTATGTTAGCATGTTCAGGACTACGGTCTGATGTCGGGCAATGCCCGATGTAGGTTCATGTGTTTATATGTTGCCGGACTTCGGTCCGATGCTGGGGAAATCCCTAGGAATGTTTGTATGCTCGATGTCTTCGTGATTCTTACATGTGTATGTTTATATGTTTCGGGTTTCGTTCCGATGCCGGGGCAAGCCCGAGGAATGTTTAGCTTATATGTTATGTTATACATTACTGGATTTCGGTCCGATGTCGGGGCAAGCCCGATGAATGTTTATATGTTTATGTTATGTGTCTATGTTATATGCTTTGTTGATATGTTTATATGTATACCGGACTTCGGTCCGATGCCGGGCGGGGCCCGATATAGCGGGCAAGGCCCAATGTATGTGATTACGTGTATGGTATGTTGTAGTTTGGGGAGACTCACTAAGCTTCGTGCTTACAGTTTTCAGTTTTGGTTTCAGGTACTTCCGGTAGCAAGGGGAAGAGCTCGGGATAATTGTAGTGTACACACCATATGTTCAGCCTGGGATATTTATACTCTGATATGTTTTGACAGATGTTTTACGAGATTTTGAGATACGCTACTTATAATTTTTATATGATGTTTGATAACTATGGATTTCTTAATGATTTAAAACGAAAATTTTGGATTGTATTTTTGGGATGTTTCAGAATCGAACAATACCAGAGCAGATATGTCGTTCACTAAGAACGATCCTATAACAAAACACATAAACATAAGCAGTAATCAATATAAACAAAGAGATAAGGAGAAGATACATACCCGTCACAACATCGGGAGCTGCACATGCATCCTCTACAGTCAGCTGCAAAGCCCTGCCCCTCGCTGTAGGCGCCTCAGTCTGGCCCTGACGGCCATCGGTAATCCTCAGTGTTGCAGGAGCGAGTGCTGCCACATGTACTGCTGCTACTAAACTCGGACACCGGGACCTCTTGTGGCCTCTCTGATTGCACTGGAAGCAAATTAGATCAAATACTGCAGTGGTGGTGGTGGTAGCATTATAATCCCTGCTAATATGACCAGTTCGGCCGCACTTGAAGCAACCCAAACTACCCGCCCTGCATGACCCCTCGTGCATCTTTCCGCACTTGCCACAGCGGCTGCGAGCATATTGGCTCCTCGATCTGTGATATGATACCTTGGGCTTCTTGCCCAAACTCCCTGTCTGAACCCCATCTGGTTTCCTCTTCTTCTCCATCTCTAAATCCAGCTCTCTCTCCCGAGCCCTTGCAATCATATCTTCCAGCGTCTTGCAGCTGGATCGGATCATAAACTGGCGGATATCACTCCGCAGAATCTCATAATACCGGGCCTTTTTCACCTCCTTGTTCGCCACATACTGCAGAACAAGAAGGGCCCTCTCCCTGAACATGGCGGTGATCTCAGTCACCGTCTCAGTAGTGTGCTGGAGATACTGGAACTCCCGTGCTAGCTACTGCACCTCAATCACTAGTGCAAACTCGGCCCTGAACCTGGTCAAGAAATCACTCCAATTCATCGCATCAATAGCGGCATCATCTCCAATAGCATGTCCGACCTCCTCCCACCAGTCACGTGCTCTGTCCTTCAGGAGAAAGGAAGCAAGTCGGACCTTGTCCCCCTCGGGACATCGGCTAGTACGAAAGGCATTGGCGATGTCAGCAAACCACCTGCTACTAGCAATGGGGTCCCTCGCCCCTTGATAGTCTGGAGCTCCACAAGCTCGGAACTCCCAGAATCTCATCGTGCGCGCCCCCATCATGGCCTCCATCTCGGTACGAAATAAACCCAAACTCTCATCAAGAATCTCCAAAATGCCCTCCTTGACCGTGCTGAAGATCACAGGAGTCTGTTCAATGTTACTGCGCGTGACCTTAGAAGAAATTAACTCCCTCATCTGATCATCGAGCTGCCCGACTCTAGAGCCCGAGCCTGATCCCTCGCCTGCGCCAGAACTGCCAATTGGTCTAGTGCGTAGCGTCACCATACTGAAAATGCACCATAACAATCATCAGAATACTCATCATAACTCGAGGGATTACACACACAAGTTCCCTGGGTTCATCTCTGCCTTCCTTGACTCGACTATGGATCCTATGCTTTCAGTAGTACGGGCCCATACTACCTTCCACATCTATCCATACTTTCCTCAAGAATTGCCTTGACTCCACCAAGTACCTTCTTCTACTACTGCTCTTCGCGCTAATCTCATCCTAGGCTTTCCCTAGGGTAATCTCCGACCCACTCTCCGCCATCAGCTGCATAAAAAGACCCTGCTATCTCTCCCTAACTAGCTCTCGAATACCATTACATATCACTAAGACTAGATAATTCTTCGAATGAGAGGTCCTACCCTACAACGGTTGGACTCAGACAAGAGCTGCGAAATAAGGCTAGACCTAACCTTATGAAATTATTTAGTCCTCGTAATATGTAAATTAACGTATTCGTTTACTAGTTAATTAAAGATAACTAGAACACCTATAAGCACGAAGCAAGCAGCATTCGAGCATTGAGTAACCAAAACCAAGCATATCCTAATCAGGCCAACATATGACTGACTAATCAGTACTAGCATGCAGTTCAATAAGCACATACGGTAGGCATACAAGGCATCCTTCCTAGATCCTTAGCCCTAATCTAGCATGCAGTTCTCATACAAATACAGCAGGCATACAAGACATCCTTCCTAGATCCTTATCCCTAATCTAGCTTGTAGTTCTCATAATCATATCATATCATAACAAACATGTATGGGTAATTTGGGAGAACTTACTTGAGCTCGGCTGATTGCATGCACCACACCCTTTTCTCTTTTTGAAATGCCTTTTATAAAAATGATTTTGTTATGAAAATGTTCATACCAAGTCCTCAGTTTGAGTTCAGACACACCTGGAAGTATGCCCGAATCCCTCAAACCAAGGCTCTGATACCAACTTGAAACACCTATAAAATACGGTCCAAAAATTTCATTTTTAATTATTAAATAAAACCATAGTTATCAAAACATACGTCAAACTATAAGTCATAGTATCTCAAAACATCATGATCAGAGTATCCATCTCAAAACGTATGTCAATATATTAGAGTGAACATCCCAGGCTAAAACATCATGGTGTGTGCAAGGCAGTCATCCCGAGCTCTTCCCTTTGCTACCGGAAATACTTGAAACCAAAACTGAAAACTGTAAGCACGGAGCTTAGTGAGTCTCCTCAAACTACCACATACCATATACATAATCACGTATCACATATAAACATATCGTGGACCCCTCCCCTTCATCGGGCCCCGCCCGACATCGGACAATGTCCGACATCGTGCCCCGCCCGGCATCGAGCAAAGCTCGGTATACACATAACATATCAAAAATACACATAAAATAATCACATACCATAAACATGTTGGAACCTGAAAGTGAACCTCTAGCAATCTCTGTCCTTGTATGTTTCGTGGTAAGCCAGTTCCGAAGTCAGAAGAGGTTCCGGAGGCAATCAGTGTTCTGGAGTGAAATTGGTGTCCAGAACAAAGTTTATGTTTCGGAGTTGTTGTTTTTGAACTAGTGTTATCCAAGTGTACTTTTATCAGTCTTAATTAATTGTATTTGTCATTTATATTGATTTAACATGTCATAGGACTTAGTCTCTTTTGTCAAACGTAGATAATCAGAGTATCAGAAACAACTCTATTATCTGGTCCTTTGTTTGTATTTTGGTCAGTACGATGTAATATTTTATCCTATTTAAAGGAGCTTTCTATCTTAAATCAAGTGACGGATTGTTCAAACAAATATAGCAATATTCTAGTTTACTTCACCTTTCAAGTTATTCTCTCAAACATTCTTCTTGTTCCTCATTTATTATCTTTACTTTGATTATTATCTTCACTCTTCATTAATATCTTGAATACCTTGTTGAATGCATTAACTCAGACTTGACTGGTCTTGCCAGACTTGACTGGAACATTCCTTAGTTAGCAGACATTGATCTTAAGCATTAACTCAAGGTTTGAGTTTTCAAACCTTGTCCCTGCGCATCATATTTCTTGTTCTCACAATTGGTATCAGAGCTTGAGTGGTTGTCCTTTGAATCCATAAGATCATATTATAGTTGATTCGAGATTACCTTGGTATTTCGATCATTTTTGTGTTCAGGATAAAAGTTCTTCTATATACCACTTTTGCTCAAGATATCTTAACCTCAATGGCTGCTTCTAATACTCAACAAATGTACTCAATGCAAATAGCAAATAACGTGGGTTGCCCTACACGTGCCCCACTGCTAGTTGTTGAAGAATATGATCACTGGAAAGTTAGAATGGAAATATTTTTACTTGGAAAGGAGAAAGGTGAATCTATCTAGAGATCCGTTAAAGAAGGTCCTCATGTTCCAGTTCAAACCGTGGTTAGAGATGCTGCTGCAACTCTCTTGGGACAGGATCAACAATGACAAGCACCTCTCACTGCTGATGATCTCGAAAAGTTGCATGCTGATCAAGTTGCCTTTTCGGAAATGGTGTTTGGTGTTCCACCTTCTCTCTTTGAGCACATCAAACTATGCAAGTCCGCAAAAGAGATTTGGGACATGCTTCAAGACTTATTTGAAGGGTCAGAGAACATGAAGGATAAGCGCTTGACTGCGGTTGTCAATGAGTTTGACACCTTCACTACAACACCTGGTGAATCTGTTGCCTCAGCTTCAAATAGATACCGAATCGTTGGCAACAACTTGACAGCTCATGGGATAGTCCGAACTCCACTTGAGTACAATCTCAAGTTCATCAACAGTCTTGGAAAGGGATGGGGAAACGTGAAATCATGTCTTCAGAGCAATGGGTCTCTGAAAAATCTCAAACTCTATCAACTTTTTGACGAGCTTCAAGGTCATGAGTCAAATGTTGCTCAAACTCTACGAGAACTCACTGGAGGTCCTTTAGCTCTAGTTAGTTCCTATGATCCACAAACCTCAAACCCAACCATTTCGAACCCTCTCACCGTTGTTGTTCCATACACTCCTCCTGTTCAACCCTCACCTCCAAGCGTTCCTGTTCATACAAACTCTAACTTTCAATCTATGGAAACTCTTAACCCTGATGAAATAGACTCCGAACTACGTTTTCAACAAGAGTTTGCTCTACTATCCATGAAATAAAACCGTCCTTTCAACAAGCCTCACAATAATCGATTCGAAAATTCTCACCAAAACAATCTTTTTCAAGCTCCTCACCAAAATAATCATCAACCATTCAACAAACCTTCCGAAAACCCACCAGCCTACAAGCCTAATCTTCCTACTCCGAATCACACCTCGGAACCTCCACAGCTTCCGAAGTCTGAAAAACCTAAGATTGTGTGTCACAAATGTGGACATGCAAATCACTTTGCTAAATATTGCTTGGTTTAAGTCCCATAAAAACCGAAGATCAATGACTCTGCTTACTATGCACGCCGAGCTCAAGAATTGGCTGAAAGTGAAAAGGCTTTTGTTACAACTGTATCAAGGGATGTGGAAGGGTATTGGTTATCTGGAGATGATGATGACGTAACCACTGGCAGAAACATGTGTCTTATGGATCGACAAGAAATTGAATGTGATGAAGGCTATTGGTCTTCTGGGTCGGAAAGAGATGATGAAGATGCAGAACCAAACTACTGCTACATGGCTACCAATGATCCACCCGAATGAAGCATCATTCAACATGTAAAATCTATGATTACTAATAATAATTTTGATTTGTCTCTTTGTGAACCATATCTAACCCAGATCTAATCAGATATGAACATCATTTACAAAGCCTATGAGTCAGCCATAGAAGCCAGTGAGAAGAAGGACAGTGAATTGAGTCGTCTTAGGTTACGTTTCGAGGATAAGAAGTTAAAAATAGAGTCTTTAGAACATGAGCTTGTAATGTCAAAAGATGAATGTATCATTCTTAGAGAGAAATGTGAAATCACTTATTCGGAAAGAAATGTTTTAATTACTGACAACAAACGTCTTAATGCTAAGATTGATGTCATGCACCATGCCATAGACATTCTTGAAGCAAATGAACGGATGACTCACAATTTTCGTCATCCTTGGTCAAAAGCTCCTGGTCTCGGAAGCGAGTTTCCGAAACTAGTTGTTCGTCCCTTGAAGGAGTTATAAAATCTGACTTTTATGGGAGATGTTCCGAACATTAAACATTCGGATACACCCGTTTCTCCTTTGTCACCCCTTCATTAGACCCATGACCATTTTGCATCTTTGATTCCTGAGTTTAAGCCTATTGTTGTCAAGTGTCCTAATTCCACGCAATTTCCGCCTCTGACAAACCTGGACCTGAATCGAACATTCGTACCTAACTCTAGTACTCCAAATTCTGTTGTTTAAATTCCGAACCACAACCCTCCTAACAACTGTGTTGTTGAGGAAATGTTTCCAGAATCAACTCAACCAGAAACCTCAGACTGTGTCTGGGCATCTTTAGATAGTGATGTTGATGAATCAATCTCATGTGATTCTGAACCTCAAGTGATTTCCAAAACAAGTCTAGTTCCCATTAAGCCTGTGTTCAGCAATCCCTTAGTAGTACAAACTTCAAAATCTTCGTCTCATTCCAAAACAAAGCCAATGTTGAATAGGAAAGATATTGTAGATCCTAAGGTTGAAGCTCGGAAAGCTCACAAAAAGGAAGTTAAGACAAGACAAAATTCAAGATTCCTTGAGAACTCCAAAAAGAGTGAATCTCGGAATTCTCATTCATCAATTCATAGTTAAAACACATTCACACCCACTAAGATCCTCAAGAGGCCTTCCCATCCTCCCAGTCTTGTAGAACAAAAGAAAGTGGTCAGTCCCACTCCGAAAAAGCCAAGTGTAATCACCAAATCTGTCCAAAACAACTCTCCTCGGACTGTTTCATCTGTTTTCATTGCAAAAACCGATGGCACAATTTTTAAACCTCAACCTTCAAAATCAAATGTGCCATCAACCAAAACAAAAAGTGTTAAGAAAACAAATTCTTCAAAATATTCAAAACAAAACCTTGTTTGGAAAGTCAAAACACACATTAATGAAACAACTCTGGTAGACAAAGTAGTTCCCACTACTCCGGAAGTTAAATGTCCGAAGAAAGATGTTCCGCACTCTCATGTCATTGAATATGACTACTGGATAGATGAAAGAACCATGGCCTTCTGTTTGTTTCCTAAGGAATCTCGGAACAAACCTTTCAAACCATCTGTTGCTCAAAAGTCACTACCGAAGCCTAAGACTCGTACCTTTGTCCCAAAACCTAACTCGGAGCCTAAAAACTACACCACTCACTAAGCAAGAGACAATATGGTATATTGATAATGCTTGCTCCATGCACATGACGGGGCAGAAGGACTTTCTGCGAGATCTCAAACTTGCACCAAATGCTGGCTATGTGACGTATGGCAACAATTCCAATTCTCAGATCCGAGGTTATGGCATCCTTACCAATGGCAACTTCTCCATTTCAAACGTGGCATATGTAGCTGACTTGAAGCATAATTTAATAAGTGTGGCTCAACTCACTGATGCAAATTGCCGAGTTGAATTCTGCAAGAAACATAGCTACGTCATGTCCGAAGATCGAAAGGAATGCTTGATCAAGTTAAATCGTAATAAGAACATGTATCCTCTTGATATCAACATGATCATAGGCAAGCCCCAACTATGCCTACTCTTAAAAGCTATTCCTAACGTCAATTGGTTATAGCATAGGAGGCTTGCTCACTTGAATTTTAGATATATGAATGATCTTGTTTCGGGTGAAATGGTTAGAGGTTTGCCACTCCTCAAGTTCGAAAATGATCATTTATGTGATGCATGTGAGTGTGGAAAGCAATCAAAGAAGGGTCATCCCGTCATCATTGAGAAATCAATCTCGGAACCATTAGAACTTCTACACAATGATCTGTGTGGACCATCAACGGTAGAGAGTTTGCATCACAAAAATCACATTCTTGTGATTGTGGATGACTTTACTAGGTTCACTTGGTTCTTCTTCCTAAGGCTGAAATCAGAAACAACCTCTGAGCTCATCAACTTTATCAAAGGAATTGAAGTTCTTATCAAACTCCCTGTAAAGAGAATCCAAAGTTATAATGGTTCAGAATTCACCAATTCTACCATTGAAAACTTCCTTACCGAGAAGGGCATCGACCACAATTTTTCTGCTCCATACACTCCTCAACAAAACGGTGTAAACGAACGACGAAACAGAACACTTGTTAAAGCTGCTCGATCCATGCTCAACTTTGAAAATCTTCCACTCTATCTTTGGGTTGAAGCTGTTTCTACAACATGCTTTACTCAGAATAGAAGTATCATTAATCGACGCCTCAACAAAACACCATATGAAGCCATCAACGGTCGGAAGCCAACTATCTCGTTTCTTCATGTTTTCGGATGCAAATGCTTCATCAAGAACAACCATGATCAGCTTACCAAGTTCCAACCTAAAGCTGATGAAGTCATCTTCCTTGTAAACTCTGCTAAATCAAAGGCTTATCGAGTTCTTAATCAGAGAACTCGTATTCTAGAAGAAAGTTTTGACGTTACCTTTGATGACAATTTCTTTCGAAATTATGGCCCAACCCATGTTACAACTCACATCATAGAGTCCGATGCTCCAGCGCCAGGATGTCCGAACCAGCAAACAATCTTTGAAGTTGACTTTGAGACCTTATTCGGACCCTCATAAACGGCTCTTGATTCGGAATCTCGAACAAGACCAACCATGTCTGAAGCTCCAGTCTCCCAAAATGTCTCCGGTCCAACTCCTAGTCTTCCTCCATTTGATTCCGATTCGTTTCAACCTTCTCAGGTTGAGGGGGAGAATGGTCACTCTTCCCTTGAATCAAATATGGATGAATTTCAAGATGCAGCTGCTGAATTTGATTCCAATCCTATCAACGTCGATGATGATGCAAATTTCTTTGAATTTCCACCTGAAGATGAAGTCAACCTATCCGGTTCAGAAGTTCATGGGGAGCATCATCCACACGTTCAAACTATTCAGGGGGAGCAACACAACCCCATTGTTGATATTGGATCATCTGCTGCACAAGAACTTCCAAGGTTACATGTTTGGACCAAGTTATTGGAAACCCAAACGCTGGTGTACAAACCCGCTCTGCCACAAGTGTTCAAAATTAATGTCACTTCTCGACATTTATCTCGATGGTTGAACCCAAATCTATCAAAGAAGCACTTGAACATGCTGATTGGATTACAAAAATGCAAGAAGAACTGGCAGAATTTGATAGAAATGAAGCTTGGTCTCTTGTCCCTCCCCCTCAGAACCATCCCTTTGTTGGTACTAGATGGGTGTTTCGGAACAAATTAGATGATGCAGGAGTTATCATTCGAAACAAAGCAAGATTGGTGGCCAAAGGATTTACACATATTGAAGGGCTTGACTATGATGAGACCTTGCTCCTGTTGCACGTCTTGAAGCTATCAGAATCTTTCTTGCTTATGCTGCTCATAAGGGCTTCTAGGTTTACCAGATGGATGTCAAAAGTGCTTTTCTAAATGGTGAACTTGATACTGAAGTATATCTTCAACAGCCTCCTGGTTTTGTCAATCTATCATATCCAAACTATTGCTATAAACTCCGAAAAGATGTCTATGGCCTTAAGCAAGCTCCTCACGCATGGTACGAGACCCTCACTGATTTTCTCAAGCGTTGAGGATTTCAAAGAGCAATTCTAGATCCTACTCTGTTCCGAAGGTCAGACGGAAAGCATCTCATGCTGGTCCAAATTTATGTTGACGACATCATTTTCGGATCCACCGATTCTTCAATGGTTGCTGACTTTGCTAAGTTAATGGTCAGTAGATTTCAAATGAGTATGAATCGAGAATTAAGCTTCTTTCTTGGTCTCCAAGTAAAACACACTAACAGAGGAATTTTCATTCACCAAGAGAAGTATATTTCGGAACTCCTCAAAAAGTACTCAATGGACACCTGTGCCTCAGCCAAGGTACCAATGGGTTTTGGACACAAGATATTTTCAGACCCTTCAGGTGTAGCAGTTGATGAAAAGAAGTACATAGGAATGATTGGATCCCTACTCTATCTCACAGCAAGTCGTCCGGACATCATGTTTTCAACATGTTTGTGTGCCAGATTTCAAGTCAACCCAAAGATGTCTCATCTTTTGGCTGTTAAGAAAATATTTCGATACCTCAAAGGTACAAAGAATCTCAGAATCCGGTACCCAGCAAATGAGAGTTTCCTACTTCAAGCATATTCAGATTCAAACTATGGTGGTCTACAATTGGATAGAAAAAGCGCATCTGGTGGCTGTCAATTTTTAGGTGGTCGATTGGTTAGTTGGTCATCCAAGAAGCAGAATTACATTGCACTCTACAGCCGAAGCAGAATACATTCCTGCTGCCAGCTGTACCTCTCAAGTTCTCTGGATGAAATCTCAACTCTTGGATTATGGTTACCGTTTTCAACGCATTTTGATCTATTGTGATTCTCAAAGTGCCATTGCGATTTTGCACAATCCTATTCAGCACTCCATGACGAAGCACATTGACATACGATACCATTTCATTAAAGATCATGTCTTAAATGGCAACATTGAACTCATTTTTGTTCCATCTGACGATGAAATTGCTGATGTCTTTACTAAGGCATTAGACGAAACCAAATTCAATGGTTTTCTGAACAAAATGGGTATGATGATGCCTGATCCTCAGTTCTTTCAAGAGACTTACTCCCTCTGATGGAAACGTCACAAAGTATATTGGTTCCGAATTCAAAATTATTTTTCATCTCGGAACTATTGTCTCTCGGAATACATAGGATCATTTTACTTGTCTTTCTCTATAACCACCACTTGAGTTTTAAGTTGTATAGTTCATCTTATCATATGATGTCCATAGCCCACATAGTTACATTGGTACACATTTCACCTAGGAACTTACTTCATAAGGTCATCCCATAATTCAAATCCGGAAAGGTATTGTATTCTAAACTTCGAAAATTTTGAAATCTCATTCCGAAAGTTTTTCAATTTATGCTCCGGAAATTCTTTAAAATGCACCCTGGAACAGTTAAATGATCATTTCGGAATCTCAAACTTTGCTCCGAAAATCTTTTTCAAATTATCATTCCGGACATCTTTCTCAAACCTTATTCCGGAATCATCTCAGATTTTTTTTGGAATTTTTTTTTGATTTTTGCTCCGGAACCTTTTAAATAAAAAAACTTCCCCGGAATTTCTAAGATCTCATTCCGGAATTTCAATTCAAAGTTTCACTTCAGACTTTTTTCAATCCTGTGTTCCGTTACCTTTTCAAAATCTTGTTCCAGAATTTTTTCAAGTTCTTCAAACTTGTTTTTCAAACTTACTTCACTCCGGAATATGCTTCATACCATCCAGAACTCACAGGTTCCGAAATCAAACGTGTTGAAGTCCAAAGGTCTATAAGGTGAATCGTTTTCCAACGGTTACTCTTTTCGATACATATCCTTCTCCTCGAAATCCGCACCATGAACGCACGTCTCCGAAAAAGCAAACATCCCATCACTCAAACGACGGTTTCTAATTCTTGCATAGAGCCAATAAGAACTTTCTTTATCACAGGTCAACTCACCCTCAAATTTGTAAAACATTAAATGTGACCCGTTTCTAATTCCGGATTTCATCATTACCTTTCTTAACCCGACCGATTTCCATCACCTATATATACTCTCTTAAATCCCCATTTCACACTTTACGCACACAAAACCCTCAACTGTTATTCTCTTCTTCCGTGTTCTTGAGTTCTTCAAGCTATCATCCTCCTGCAACAATGGCTTCTTCTTGTGCCACAAAAATCGATCAAGCCACTCCCAAAATCACGAAAGCTGCTGCCAAGAAGAAATCATTGAAGGGATCTTCATCATCACAGTCGTCTGAACCTTTCCTTAGGGATACGACGCAACTTTTCTCACTAAATCCTATAGAATTTGATGAACCCATTCGAGTAATGATCGAGTTCATTGCCAATCATCCCATCTCCATTCCCCTCACTAAAATCCCAGAACCTCCACTCCCACTCTCTCTTCTTCTTACAGCCTTTGAAAGGGTTTGAATCTTCAATGCTGTTTTGGAAACTAAAATCACCGGTGATCGCATCGTGCCAATCCACAATTCTACCTTCCTAAATGCGATCGGAGTTAAGGAATATCCCAAGGGAATCAAAGTTCAAGAACCAACTACCGAGGAATTTCAACAGTTCTTAAACCACATTGGATACGATCAAAAGTACAAGGCGAAAGAGTTCAAGAAATCAGTCGTGTCTGGTCTTTGGACCGTTCTGATGCACTTCATCATCTGTGGGTTGTCCGGAAAGCATGGGGGTACGGACACCCTTCGTAAAGACTGGTTATACATCGTTTACAACATCTTCTCCGGAAAAGAAAACGCTGTGGATCTTCCTGAAGTTCTGTGGCAAGACTTCCGAAAATTCGCCATCAAAAGGAAGCCTAACGAAATCTCAAGCCCTAGGTTTTGGGCACTGACGATCCAACAACTCTACAAAACGAGGTCTGAACCAATTCCGGTGGCAACCATTCCGAAAGAGGTATATGTTGTTTTCAAAACTATTAAACATTATCGCATTCCAGACCAATCTTCCTTTAGACCTATTCTACGTTTTCCTGAACATATGTTGGCCATTATTCCTTCCGGATCTATTAATTTGAAACAACACATGGAGACTTCGGTTGTGTATGACCCAACACAACCTGCCCCTGTCTCCATTGAGCCCACTCCGGAAGTGGCCAAACCTACTTTGTCCGGAGGCAAGAAAAAGAAGTCCGCTAAAAGGAAGACTTCTCCCTCAAAGCCAAAAGCCAAAAAGAGATCCAAAGTCGACCCCTCCACTCAATAGGAAGGAGTCAAGGACATTCAGGCTGACTCTGGCCATCCGTCTACCCCACATGTCCACTCATCCGAGGTACCCCTCGATGTTTCAAAATCACAAGCACACACTTACGGGGAGTCTGCGCATAACCCAGCCTCTCCTTCCCAAAAAGGTGATGACGGTGTTGATGATAGTTCCTTGCCCCTGGAACAACCCCACATGTCTCATTTTCAATCCCCCATTCTTCTACACAAGCACGACCCGGAACCCTGTTCCGGACCCCAAGCATTCTGAAGCGGGAGCTGTCCCTCCTGTTTCTGATGCCTCAACTGGTCTGATACCCGGAAGGAGTACATGACGACCAGGCGTTAACGACCCGCTATGGGAAGATTTTGTTGACAGGGCCAAATCTCGACATCCGGAACTCACAAGATCCCAGGTGAAAGCAACCCTCATCTCCATGAGGAATAGGGCAATTCCAAGCAACATGCCCTTCGTTTTTCCTACAGATGACGTTACTGACTTGGAATTTGCTTTCGGAGAAACTCCCACAAATCCACTTCATAATGCCATGCATTCCGATCCCAATGAAGAATTATCTGATGAAGTGATGTTTGATGATGAAGGTGCCTCAATTGCTCCTCCCAAGATGTTTTCCTCATTTCCATTTCCTTCGAAGCCTTCCTCATCTAGGCCAAATTTGGATTTCAGACTCTCCTCCTCTTCATCGGAACCTGCTAATGAACAACAAAATAAGGAGGATCATGTCCAAGACACTCTTGAAGGTGAAACTGAGTCCACCCATAAGAACATCAATGTTGTTCCCTCTCCTCCTGACTCTCCTCAACAGCCACCTAATCAAGAAGGTGACAAGAACAGGTCCCGGAATTCCACTTCAGACACCGGATCTACCGCAGGAAACCACGTTAATCCATTTGCCCTCCTTGAAATTTGAGACTATGTTTCTGAGACCATGAAGAAGGTAAACTCAATCGAAACTTCAGTGGCCGGACTCAACACCAGGCTTGACGTCAAGGTTTCCGGACTGGACTCCAAACTGAATGCAATCCTGAACTCCTTGTCCACAATCAACACATCCGGACCCACCACTGCGGAACGCGAAGCCAGTTAGATCAAATCATTTCCTTACAGCTCAAGCACACCATTGAGGAAGTTGAGAAGAAATATGATGAAATTGTTGATCACTACTTTGACACTATTACCAAGATGTTGAAGGTCCATGACGATATGTTGAATGCTTCCAACGAACTCATTAAGCAAACTCATATTCGTCATGAAAAGAAGATTTAGCACTTGGAAAAGGAGATCCAGAAGATGGATGAGATGAATCTCATCATGCAACAGGTCCTAATCAAGCTTCTGAGAGCATGTTGGAATATTGTGGATGTTCCGAACAACAAGTTCGATGAGATGCTCTCTATTCTCTCCCAACTATTCAATCTCCTCCAAGCTCAAGCTCCCACTGCTGAAGCCTATGATGCTCTCACTCTTCAGCTCAACACCAGCTTTCAGAAGGTGTTTGAGAAATTTTCTGAGATGAAGGAGTCTCTTGTACTTGGTCCAGTTTTCAGGCCCACCATTGCAAGAGGGGGAGAAGGCACAAGTCAACCCTAGAAATCTGCCTCGGAATATCAGCTCTAAGATGAAAATGAAAATTTTGATGCCAGTATTCAAGTTCTCTCAGGTATCCTATGTGTTGATGATGATGATGATAGTGAAGATGAAGATGTGTTTGTAACAAATGGAGTGTTAGCCTTGCAAGCTCCAACGAAGTTCCCCGCCAAGATCCTTACGGAGGACGAACAACAAATATGGTCAGCAATATCATGGACATCCACTGTGGATGAAGTAAGGCCAAAAAAGAACTGACTCCCGATGCCTTCCGAGCCACTACCTCGATGCTGCCTCCTATTCCGGCTCCAAAAATTACTCCTATCGATGAAGGCTCTCCACTCCAGAAGCCAGATGACATTCCAGAAGAGCCTCTGCCTTCCTCTCCTCCGTAGCTCACAATCGATGAAAATATGCAACACATCCTCTCCACTCTTCAGAAGCAAAAAGATAAAGGCAAGAAGCCCATTTCGGACCACCCATTCAATACTCCTCACATAACTGAAAGGAGTGGCTGGT
This sequence comes from Lactuca virosa, assembly GCF_052849685.1. Taxonomy (NCBI): domain Eukaryota; kingdom Viridiplantae; phylum Streptophyta; class Magnoliopsida; order Asterales; family Asteraceae; genus Lactuca; species Lactuca virosa. The sequence continues at coordinate 4,357,028 of NC_136432.1, read as the reverse complement.
GTCAAGAAGAGATCCTTCAAGCCCTTGAAGAAAACATCCAGATTCAATCTTTTAACGATGACAATCCGCATCCGATGCTAGGGTCTCTCCACTCTATAGAGATGGAATCCTAAAGGATGTCGACATAGTGCCCTTCATGTACCATGACATCCCCAGCAATGATTCGGAACAACTTGATCTTCCTCTCTCTCTCCCTTCAGTAAGTTCTACACCAAATTTCCTCCTCACCATCCGGAGGATGATCCTCAAATGATCATTCGGACTGAACGTGAAAGACTGAAGACCTTTTATGAAAAGAACGCACTTCCTCTCAAAGAAGTATGGTCTCGGAAAAGGATCACTAAGATTTCCGGATTCGGAAGGAAATTTATGACAAAGTTTGAACTCAACTGCATTCTATTCCGATATCACATCTTCCGGAACAAACCAACCTGCAAGACCATTACTGATGCTAATTTCCCTGCTCTTAATCCAAATGATATCCTGACTATTGCTGCTCACTTTCGAAGCATCCAGCAGATGATCTCAATATGGGAGCTTACCATTCTACATTAAGCTTTCTTAAGGATTACGTTGCTGAGTTCTGTAGATGCAATTATGAATTGGACCACCTGTTCGGAACAGATAAATTTTTGGCCAAAATTGACTTCAAACTTCCTTAAGCTGAAATCCTTGCGGATGGACCCATCGATGAACCGGTGTTAGGCTTTGTCTACCTTCAAAGAAAAATAAATCAGAAGGATTTTTTATGAGTTCAAGACAAGCACTTGGTTCCCACTAAGGCTCTTCAGAAGTTCATTAGTCGAGCATCCAAGTCCTAAGCTCCAGAGCATGTGAAGACGAAGTTCATAAGCCAGCTTCAATGGTACATTGCGGTTAGAGAATGGTTGTACACGGCATACGTTTTCATTAAGGAAGATTCAAGCTAGATTTACCAGATTGCTAAGTTCACTTAGGGGGAGATTGTTGGAACCTAAAAGTGAACCTCTAGCAATCTCTTTCCTTGTATGTTCCGTGGTAAGCCAGTTCCGAAGTCAGAAGAGGTTCCAGAGTCAATCAGTGTTCCAGAGTGAAATTGGTGTTCAGAACAAAGTCTATGTTCCGGAGTTGTTGTTTTTGAACTAGTGTAATCCGAATGTACTTTTGTCCGTCTGAATTAATTGTATTTTTCATTTAGCTTGATTTATCATGTCATAGGACTTAGTCTCTTTTGTCAAACCTAGATAATCAGAGTATCAGAAACAACTTTATTATCCGGTCCTATGTTTGTATTTGGTCAGTACGACGTAATATGTTCTCCTATTTAAAGGAGCTTTCTATATTAAATCATGTGACGAATTGTTCAAACAAATATAGTAATATTCTAGTTTACTTCACCTTTCAAGTTATTCTCTCAAACATTCTTCTTGTTCCTCATTTATTATCTTTACTTTGATCATTATCTTCACTCTTCATTAATATCTTGAATACTTTGTTGAATGCATTAACTCAGACTTGACTGGTCTTGGCATACTTGACTGGAACATTCCTTAGTTAACAGACATTGATATTAAGCATTAATTCAAGGTTTGAGTTTTCAAACCTTGTCCCTGCGCATCAGATTTCTTGTTCTTACAAAACATATAAACATTCCTCGGGCACTGCCCGACATCGGACCGAAATCCGGAAAGCGTATAAACATTCTTCAGGCACCGCCCGAAATCAAACCTTGGTCCAGAAAACATATAAACACAGACACATGCAAGAATCACGAAGACATCAAACATACAAACATTCCTTGGGCATCGCCCGACATCGAACCATAGTCCGGAAAGCATATAAACATTCATCGAGCATCGCCCGACATCGGATCGAAATCCGGAACATACAATCATTCATACGGGTCGTCATTGGTGCCTTCGACCCGTTCCTACAGGAGGATAACTCACCTCAAATGTCGGATGCTAGCTGAAACGTCTCTGTCCCGGAATCAGCTCTACTCACTCCATGAACCAAAACAACCCCTTAGCTGTCATTTCATACCCACAACTCTTAGGGCCAACCATGGTCAAAGTCAAGTCTAGGTCAAATCAAAGTCAACACTCCGAGTTGACTCAACTCGTCAAGTTTACCCTTTAACTCGCCGAGTTCCTATTAATCATAGAATCGTGATTTTGCGATCCAACTCGCCGAGTCCATCCTTGAACTCGCCGAGTTCTTCCTTTCAACAGAAATCGGGACACTTCACTTCAACTCGTCGAGTTCATCCTTGAACTCATCGAGTTCCTCTGTCTGTTAGTCCATTCTTACTCATTAAGCCATTACTCTTCAGACCTAGACCCTATACTTCAGATCTCGACTGGAAATGCCTCTGGAAGGGTAAAGTTTCCAACTTTACCCATTCATACCTTTCCTAAATGGATTAAGCTCAAACCCTAACCCAAAAAGGCCAAAGTCTTAATCCCAACATTACCAAAACTACAAGATAGACCATGAAGTCATAGATCTGGACTCTAGTGACAAGAAGATCACGTAAAGTCCCAACTTTCTCTACATGCATGGCCATTAGATGCTCCAATAGGCCAAAATGATGATCAAAAGATCTAGGACTTTCATGTGATTGAAATTGGTGAAATGTTTCTACCTACTTAAAATAGTTTTGTGATATGACTATGGCATCCCTCTTCATATTATAAAATGAAAATATGGATCCTAGCCTTAATTTAAATTTGGGTTAATAAATAAGTATTAAAATCAGCTAAGTTGAATTCTCTTTTTCCTTCTTTTAGATGTATTATGAAGATAAAATTGGTCTTCCTCGTTCTTTTGGAAATGATTTTCCTTAATCATCTGGAGATGGTCTTCCATATTCGAGTCCAGGTGAAATAGTCTTCTTTCCTTGGGTGATGGTGGAACTGGACGTCGTCTCTCTTCTACCTCCTCCTATTGTGACTCTCCCAACGTCACGTTTCCCTCGAGTTGAAAGATATGAAACTACTCAAGCCCTATTGGCTTGTAAACACCAAAATGGAAATTTTATGTGTGCGCATGTTCTGAAAATGATCGTACATTGACAAGTTGGGAAGAATGGGTGTCGTATTCATGAAGGAGCAAGCCAATAATTTTATTCTTCGTTAGCTTCCAAATACATATGGTTAGTTTGTATAAATGTACCCTTTTTAAATGTATGTGTTATGTAATGTATCATAAACTATACCTATTATAGTTTATTAACCAAGGGTAGTACGTGGTAATGTATGCAAACTATATTCAAAATAGTTTATTTAATGTTTGAATGTATCTATTGTACTTTGATTATAATCAGTTGTTATTCTTTATATTTTATATGACCAAATCCATTTGTAAACTGATGTGTGTCTAAATATTAAGACAAAATGTCATATATTGCAGTAACATATAATCACATAAAGATATACACCTTGCTCAACATGTTACAAGGTGATATGAAATTAACAGCAACTTTTCGTTAAAAACAGTTTCTGTTACCGTTCTTAGAAAATTTATAGAAAAATCATCAAAGCTCTAAATCCAAATCCGCAAATTTTGAGAGTTTGGAATATGAGTCTAGTTTGTTCGTAAATTTTATCATGATTTTTAGTGATCTCTAACAGAGGTGAAAATGTTCATAATCACAGACTGGTCCGGGTTTGCCTCTGAAATGACAGGCAGTTTTGTAAAAATCACCATAAATTGTAAAAAAATCATATGGAGATGTGCAAGTAGCCATTTTAAAGCTAAGAGTTTGAACTACTTGCACCTGAAACAGTTTTGAAAACTAAAATATTTAAGTTGACCAAAACAGTCCGTGATTAACGTCCATCTTTTCTGATGTAATCTGTTAGAAAAAGTTTAATTGTGTTCTTGATGATTTTACTTGTATTCCCCCCTTAAAACTTAAGAAAAACATGTAAGTGTACGGGTATGAACTCACCTTATGTGGTTTCAGTAGATGAAAGTGAGAGAGAGGAAGTGTTCAACTCAAGAACACTAAGAAGATGTCTTGATGATTCGAGAATCTAACACCGAATAAGATGGAACTTGTGTAAGATATCAATGATTTGAGTAGAATGGAGTTTAATAATTATGTGAATGATGAAGATACTTACTAATTGAAGAAAGAAATCCCTGGAGAAAGCCTTGAAGTTCTTGAAGTTAAGAGAAAAGATGAGAGAATTTTGGAGAGTGTTCTTGGTTGCTAAGTGTAGAATGAAAGAGTTTTATGGAGAATGAGGAGAGAGGATCAATCCTCCAGCTCTTAGAACATGGGAAGAGCTGGAGATTGGCTGTAAAGGTCCACTAAGGAGACAAGGGGTAGTGGGAAAGAGTGGCTAATCATAGAGTGAGGTGGTAGTGGTTTGCTTTTGCCATAAATTAAGGAAAAGCAAATATCCCCTCAATAATTAGTTCAATCACCAATTCTTTTAATATATTTTATAAAAACCCTGGAGATTTATATATTTTGGGGCCTTAGTTTATAAAATAAAGTTTTGGGTGAAAATCCCACGTTAAAATAATGAAAAACGGAGTTAAAACGAAGTCGTAGTCGAAAAACCGGTAAATCGCTTCGGACTTCGGACCCTCGGACCTTCGCTTCGGACCTTCGGACCTTCGGACCCTCGCTTCGGACCTTCGGACCCTCGCTTCGGACCTTCGGACCCTCGCTTCGGATCAGAGGCCTCGGATGCGAGGCTTCGGATGCGAGGCTTCGGTCCAGAAGCTTCTGTTTCGGATCCTTAAAGCTATTTTACTCGTTTTTACCCCGTTTCAAGCGATTTTTGACCCGGTCAAGTGTCGAGATGACCCAAATGATTACAAAAAGTTAAAGTAACTTTTGAGAGAGATTTGGGAGAGATTTGGGAGAGATTTCAAATAGAAAGAGATAGAGTGAAAACGATTTAGAGAGGTTTCGTTTGTGATTAATTTGAGTGTCCGGCTTCACAACGCAAGGTTCGTAAACCCCATTAAACCGTGTTTTAGTGTCTTACACAATCCCGATGATTGTGTAATAGTGTTTTATCGCTTTGGTTCATTGTTTAGCACTTGTTAAGGCTAAGGAAAATCAAACACATGAACTTTCCAAATGATGATTTCTCATTAAAATAGCGAATTGTATAGTGATTACATAACGTAAACCCTAGCATACAAGGGTTATTGGAGTTGAGCGGTTTGACTTGTTGACTTTGAATTGACCGAAATTTGACGGTTGTCACAAGTTTAATTGAGATTTGATGAACTATCTTTTCTTAGTTGGCTTGAATCTTATGATTTTGTGGGTAACAAGGATATAAGACCAGTATTTTGACCAAAAACCTAGGGTTAATTAGAAAAGTTGGTAAATTGATATGAAAGTTAATATATGAAGAACAATCATATATTGTATGGATTAATATCTTGAATTAAAATCTATTTTCTTGTTTCTTCTTTAGTCTAAAATATTTCTTTGCTACTTGCTTTTAATTTTCTAGAATTGCAAAACTAGAAAAAAACCCTATTTAATTGCTTAATTTTACTTAGATAACTTTCGTAGATAATTTTTAGTTCTTATTTATGTTCCTTGTGTTCGATACCCGACTTAACTGAACTGTCCTATTAATCGATTACGTACATTCCCTGTTCGTGTTGGTTAGTCTAGATTAGTTGGTTAAAACTAGTACTTATTTTACACATCATGTTTTTGGCGTCGTCACCGGGGAACGGCTTAATTTTAGTTAATTTTATCTGCTATTTGTTCTCGATCCTTTGTGTGGAATTTATTTCACATAAAGTTACATTTGTTTTGTTTTAATTTTTATCTTTTTTTATTTTTTTCCCTACAGTGCCCACGTCGTGGCCAACGTTCTGACACTTTAGTTTTTAATTATTTTTGTTCTTTTTACGCGTTTGTTTTCTATTTTGTTGAAGTTAGTTAATGACCCGAGCATCGTTGTCCTCTACAGTACCTGGTGCTGAAGATCCCGAGTCGATTCTTCGCAAGAACAACAAGGAAAGAAGAAAATAAAAAGACAATCCTAAAGAAGAAGTAAAACTGAACGAAGTAGAGAGCGAGTACGTGACTGATTCATAATCTAAAAAAGAACTCAAACCAAAAGACGAGATTGACGACATTGCGGGCATATCATAAGGAATACAAGAAGCGAAAGAGAGATAACGGGTCGGGTCTTGTGCAACCAGAAATTCCGAACATTACCAATTTCGAGCTACAGGGGCACATACTTGCTATGTTGAAGGATATCTCATTCTATGGGAAGGATCATGAAGATGCCTACAATCACATCAACAAGGTGAATGACATTGCAAACTACTTCAATGTTCCCAATGTTTCTCGTGAAACGGTTTTGTTGCGGATGCTTCCGGTTACTTTTAGAGGGGCGGTCAAGGATTGGCTCAAGGCACTTCCAGCTGGAGCCACCACAACTTGGGCAAAACTTTGTAAAGAATTCATCCAACAATTCATCCCACCACCAAAGTTGTAAAATTGAAGAAAAACATTGCAAACTTCGAACAACAAGGAGGAGAGTCTTTGTATGAAGCCTGGGAGAGGTACAAGCGGTTACTTAGAAATTATCCACAACATGACCTCAATGTGCAACAAGATGTCTTGATATTTTATGATGGGGTGAACGTGATGACTAGAAAACTCCTAGACTCTCAAGGACCGTTAACAATGAATGCTCCAACAACAACAAAAGAAGTTAATTGAAGAGTTTTCCAAGCACTTGAGGGAGTATCACAACCCTCAAGATGACAAGATAAGAGGCTACAAGGATGGAAGTGGAGGTTCTAAATACATAGTTGTGGTCATGGCAAAGTTAGAGTCAATCGACCAGAGGATGACCAAGATGGATCAATCCATCCATGCAATTCGGGTTGGATGTGATAATTATAGCGGACCACATTTGAAAAAGGAGCGTGACCTTGATGAGAACGGGAATCGGAAGGTTCAAGCTTGTTATTCAAGTGGATATAGGTATGATGAAAATTGGAAGAAACCCAAGAAATAGTGGCTACCCTATGATAAGTATCAAAGGGAGAAAGAGGAGAAGTATAGGCAACAAGGTCGAGCGTTTTATCAAAAGGAGCAACCGACTCCCGAAAAGAAGAATGAATTTGAAGCTATGCTTTCCCGATTTGTAGCTGCATCGGAAAAGAGACACGATGAAACTTATATTGTCCTTCATAATCAGCAAGCCTCGATCCGTAATATTGAGCAAAAAATAGGTCAACTCTCGAGGCAATTCAACGAACGGTTATCGAGTACACATCCGAGTAACATGCAACGAAATCTGAAGGCACATATCAAGGTCGTGACTACACAGAGTGGTAAAATCATCAACCCTTTAGTTCCTTTATCTAACAAAAATTCAAATGAAGTGCAAGAAACTAAAGAATAAAAAACAAGGAAGGAAACTGATCAGCAGCCACTGCGTGGCGAGGATGCCATAGAATGGCTGACTGCTGAAAAGAAAAACGACCCTCCTGTTAAGGCTTATAAACCACCGATATCGTTTCCTATCCGAGAAAAACAAGATAAGCAAGCTGAAGACTACAAAAATTTCCTGGAGCATATCAAATCCCTTCAAATCAATATCCTTTTTATTGAAGCGGTGGCTCAAATGCCAAAATATGCAAAGTTCTTGAAGGATTTACTCACCAATAGAAAGAATATGAAAGAGGCATCTAATATGGTTCTTAATGAAAATTGTGCAGCCGCCATGCTAAACAAGCTTCTAAAGAAGATGGGTGATCTGGGGAGTTTGACACTTCCGTGCCAATTTGGGAATTTAGCTACAAGTCATCCCCTTGTCGATTTGGGAGATAGTGTGAATCTTATGTCCTATTCCTTCTTCAAGAAATTGAATCTTCCGGAGCCAAGGCCAAATCACATGGCTATTCACCAAGATAACAAGACGGTGACTTTTCCATGAGGTATATATGAGGACTTGTTAGTTAAAATTGACAAGTTTGTTTTTCCCGCATATATTGTCGTTTTAGATATGAAAGAAGACAACCAAGTTCCAATCATTATCGGAAGGCATTTCCTAAGCACCGTATGGGCCTTGGTGGATATTGGAGAGTCGAAGCTCACTGTTCATGGTGGAGAAGATGCCATAACGTTTGGAGTTGATAGAGAAATGAAACATTCAACGATAAGTGACGAATCGATTTTCTCAGTGGACATTTTTGATACATTGTTGGAGAAAGAATTGGAAGGATGGAAGAATAATGATTCGGAAGGATACATGCCTTTGAAAGAAAGTGGGTTTGATGCAGAAAATGATCTTGCAGAACTGGAGAGGCTTTCGGAGGAAAGTAAGTTTGAAGAAGTTAGAAAACACTCTAAAGACCCACCACGGCATGGCCATTCGAAAAAACGCAATCAGACATCAAGGAAGAAAGCACTACGATCTGTTGATTAGATACCCACATTGTGGCAACTGATCAGAACCCGAAACAAGAATTGAAAGCCTTGACCGCACATTGGAGTATGCATTTTTGGAAGAGAACGAACATAAACCCTTCATAATTGCATATGATCTAGAGCCAAAGGACAAAGAAAGCTTGGTTGAGGTCTTGAAAAAAAACGCAAAAATGCTATTTCTTGGAAGATCACCGACATTAAGGCCAATAGTCCCTCGTTTTGCTCGTACAAGATTAACCTGGAAGAAGGGGTCGAACTAGTAGTACTGTAACATCCATAAAAATTCAAGCCAATTTAAAACTTTTTAAGTCATTCAAAAACCAATAATTATTACAAACATGTTTTCAAAATGGTTTAATGTCAGAGTTTCCCATAATCAAATCATAAAAACATAAGGAGGTGCACGATCACGCCTTCGCCTTCCCGCGATCATCAGAAGTACCTGAAACAATAATCGATAAATGTAAGCTCGAAGGCTTAGTGAGTTATGTTGGATTAGGTGTCTAAGCCCATAACTATAATTAGTCTGTACTTGACCCGATAGCAGCATGGTCCATTTCGGGTTGCCTTCATCAGGACAATTTGATAGGATGGATATTTGAGAAAGATGTTATTTGTGATTTATTAATATATTATAAGTATAATATATTAATTGAGAAATCATATTATTTAATTAGTATTGATCAAGAATTAATTTGGAAATAATTTAGTGATCAAAAGAGACTAATTAAATTAATGGGGACTGATTAAGTCAATCAGTAATATTTATAGTTTGGACCAATGATCCATATTGATTAGGATGGACTAATTCTATGTGGAAGTGAATGAAGAGTTAGTCCATAAGGCCTATCATATGGATTTTTGGATTGCTTAAAGGCTTAAGTAAATGGACTAGGGTTTACAAGTTAAACCTTAGGAAGCCCACACTATAAATGTAGCCCTCCTTTAGCCAAAATTGTACACATGAGTGAAATGACATGAGATGGACAATTTTGTGCTTCATAACTTCTCACTCAATATTCTCCAATTGTTCATGATGTTTGTGACTTGTTTGAGGCACAACACTTAGGGTGCTAAGCTCTTGAGAGTCCAATGTCTACAAGCTACAACAAAGAGGTAACTATTCTAACTAGTTTTATGTTTCAATTACCAATATTGTATGCTAGTTGTAGGTTTCAAGCTTTGGAAATTTTGTTGCATGTATAACTAGAGAAAACTTAGATCCAAAGCTATTACGGTTGTATGTGCACCATAGGAGTTTTATAGTACCTAAAACCCAACAAGTTACCCCCAAAATACCAACACCATACGATCATAATCATATCATATAAACAAACACAACATGTATATTGAGCCTTCAGCCTGACTGGACCGCCCGCACCGGGCCTTCAGTCTATCTGGACTGCTCTCCGAGCCTTCTGCACATCTGGACTGCCTCTCAGGGCCTTCAGCCTATCCAACCACTCGTCGGGCCTTCGGCCTGACTAGTATACCCTCCCGGGTCTCCAGTATATCCGGTCCGCCCTGGGTATCTTGGCCTACAGTACAAAGCAGGACCTGCCTCAACCCAATCCCTCAAACCAACAATCATGTGCATATAAATATCATACGCTAGCATGCAAGTACAGATAGTCATACAGATCTAACATATCACTAATCATGGCAACCATCCTATAACCAGGATACCGATCTAACCGATCAATAACATAACAACCGTCCTATAACCAGGATACCAATCTAACCGATCTCTAATATAGAAGTCATCCTATAACCAGGATACCGACCTACCAGGTCACTAAGCATATCACCATCCTAACTACCAGGATGAAAATCAATAAGCATATCATGCAATAAACCCGGATACAAATGTGATAAGGGTCGGCATTGGTGCCATAGACCCTGTTGATATAGTGAGGAGAACTCACCTCACAAGTAGCTCGAAGTGATAAAGTCAAACTCCACCAATTGCAGCTCCAAGTCCAACACCTACATCCACCGATGATCCACTTCCATAAATTCCTAAATTACCAAAATACCCCAGAAGTCAAATTGGTCGACGCTTGGTCAAAGTCAAAGTCAATCGGTCAAAGTCAACACTCCATGTTGACCCAACTCATCGAGTGCAGCTAGCAACTCATCGAGTTCCTTAAGAACTCAGAAAGTCATAAAACCCTAACTGACTCGCCGAGTTTCCAACCAACCCGTCGAGTCCATGCGTGTCCAGATGTTGGGGAAAACCCTAACTGACTCGTCGAGTCCTCTTACTGACTCGCCGAGTTCATGTAGAAACAGACACGGCCAACCTTCATCCGAATCGCCGAGTCAGCTAAGCGACTCATTGAGTTCATGCAGTCCATTTCTTATACAAATGCTTTTAAGCCACCCCAAAGCTACATATTGCAGATCCAACCTCTTAGAGCATGGTTTCCATGTAAAGTTGCAAACTTTACGTACATGCATGGTCCTAAATGCCAATACTAGACTAAGGGAAAGGTTAAATCAAAGGGAAGGGCCCAAGCTTGCCAAATTTCATAACTTTTTAGTTGTAGAGACCAAGGGGAGTCCATATCTGAAGTTACAACTTCAGATCATGGCTAATACCCGAAATGACTCCCAAATATACTAAAGATGGCCCTAAACCTAAGCATGAAGAGATCTAGTTAAAGATAAGCCAAGGTAACGACTTGTTACCTTCAAAATGGTGCCAAGATGAAGTATAGTCAGATCCACAAGCTCCTCTTTGCTCCAAGCTTGTTATGCTTCACACCTTCTTCACAAAATGCACCAAAATCACTCTTTAAGTGTAACGCCCGTAGATCCGGGCTAGTTAATTTAGAGATAATAGGGGTCGAAAACGACTTTTCGACAAAATATTATTTATAATAAATAATCTTAACCAAGTTGTAGAATATGTCTCAAGGTTTCCATACATATAAAGAACGCCGGAATCCGAGTTATAACGAAGAAGTTATGACCCGCCGAAGTTTTACGGCAAAACCGGCATGGCATCGGGAGACGTAAATAGTGAATTTACGATAGAGCGATTTTTAGCCTTAGCGATCTAAATGAAAGTCGTAGAAAACGTTAAACCGAGAGCGTCCATAAAAAGAACGCCCAAATCTGACTTCGTATGAGGAAGTTATGATTTTTCGAAGTTTCGGCTTAGCAGTGTACAACCCGAAGTTCGAATATTAGATCGAGCGGTTTTTAGCCGACACAACCTAAATGAGAATCGAAGATCTCATTAATAGTAGTGTAACGATAAAAAGACAGACGAAAACGGACGTCGGATGAAGAAGTTATGGATTTTTAACGGACCAATCCTTTCCCGGCCTGTTAAAAATGTAAAATTTAAAATAAACTCAAAATTAGTCGACGGAGTCCAAACAAAAGTTGTAGAGTATGTTCCCGCCTTCGCGTGGATATAAAGAACGTCAAAAACGGAGCTCGTATGCAAAAGTTATGATTTTTAGAAGTCGGAGTAGAAAATCACGAAATCTGATGCGAGATAGATGATGTGGCTCGATCTGAGCCGTCCGATGAAGGCCAGCCTCGCATCCGATGAACGCCACGTCGCTTAGCACTACGCCCCGCGTACGAGGTCCGGTATGCCCTGCGTACGAGGTCCGGTACGCCTCGCGTACGAGGTCTTATTCGGGTCTTGTCCGAGTGCGAGCCAGCTGGAACACGCCTAGCAACCCTATCCGAGACTACGCCCAACGTAGCTGCTGGACGCGCAACGTAGTCCGAGGCTGCTGGAGGCTATAAATAGCATGCGAGCCTTTCCTAAATTTTCACACCTTTGTTCATTTCTTCTCACACTACTTTCTCTCTCTAGGGTTTTCAACCCCCCCCCTAAACCCTAGATAAAACCCCTAGCACCCAAAGGAAGCCCCGAGGCTTCCGGAGTCCCGAGAAAAAGGGTCTTTCGGTTCGGAAACGCTGCTCCGAGCAAAGCCCGGTTTTTAATAAAACCCGCTGTAAGTGAGCTACGCCTATGCAATTTTTAATATAAGTTTTAAATAATTATAATAATGTTATTAGGTCCTTAAAATAATTATTTGGGCTATTATATTGAGTGTTATTTAACGCTTATATAATAATAATAATAGCTAAACTATTAATTAGTCGCGGTTAACGTTAGACTAAACCCTAGTGGTATTGATACTAGGTTTTGTCAAGAGAAATTGTTTTAAGAAGTAACGAAGCGTTGTTCGAGTGCAGAGTCACCACCTTCCAGGTGAGTGCATAGTTACTTTCATCTTACACATAGATATGAAGTATTTTATATAAACTACGTGCTACGTGTGCATATTATCTGTATACTTGCTATATATGCTGGATGAACGATTTTATACAAGTTTTATATGATTTAAACTGTATATGTATTTTATATCTACAAATATGTTGGGTGAAACATGGGTAGATGAATGATGAGGGATGAAAGATGATGTGAATGAACATTGGCAGCTATAGTCTTAGTGCCTAAATAATATCGGCAGTTATGGACTTAGTACCTGATAGACAAACACTGGTAGCTATGGACTTAGTACCTGATAGATAAACGTTGGTAGCTATGGAATTAGTACCTGATGGATAAACGTTGGTAGCTATGGACTTAGTACCTGATAAACGTTGGTAGCTATGGACTTAGTACCTATTAGATGAACACCGGTAGCTATGGATTTAGTACCCAATGAATAAACTATAGCAGCTATGGAATTAGTGCTTTACGAACGAGCGTTGGCAGCTATGGATTTAGGGCCAGTCCTATAACCCTGGAAGCAAGGGACTACGGAATGAACGAATGCAGGATATATGACTCTTAGGGTATATCCTTAAGAGTAAAGAAGATAATGGGGATGGGAAATTGGGTTGATTGTTTGATTGTTTAAACATAATAATTATATTATTGTGGGTTGAAAACCCTATGTACTCACCAGGTTTCCCAACCTGACCCACTCAGTTTATTTATATCACAGGTGCCGATATGAAGTTACATTACACTGAGAGATTAAGGAGATGTAAATTACTAGTGATAATGAATGTAAGTTCTGTTGATGCTTATGTTTCTGTTTTGACGATGACACCCCAAATGTTTTAAAAACGAATAAAAATACATTTCTTCCGAAATGCTTTGATAACGTATTTATCATTTTTTTCTGGGAACAAATTCCGCAAGATTTTTATTAAAAGAAGTACTCTGATTTTTATAAAGCATAAACAAAAAATCGGTCTTTTCTGGCCGTGAAAATGGGGATGTCACATTAAGCCTCACAATCACTCAAGAACAAGGTTAATAGCGATTAGGGTTCTTTTGGCCGCCACAAGGGTAGTAAGGGGCTGGAGGAAAGGACTTAAGGTCCTTTAAATAGGGTGTAAACCCTAAAAATTAGGGTTTCCATGCACAACCCCTACTCGTCGAGTCGGGGTCCACTGACTCATCGAGTAGGAGTCAAAACCCACGCGGGATGACTAGGTTCTACATGACGAGTTGGGGCCTCCCACATCTCTGCCTCCGGCTCCCACGTCCACTCAGATCCCCTCTTGTGCTCCCATTGTACCTTTACCAGAGGTACATCCTTGTTCCGTAGAACCATTACCTTCCTCTCAAGAACAACCACCGACTCTCCACGTAACTCAGGCGCTCATCGATCTGAATATCCTCTAATGACACTAATCCCTTCTCGTCCAGAATGCACTTCCACAACTGTGAAACATGGAAAGTGTTGTGGATCTGACTAAGCTCCTTAGGGAGATCTAATCTATACGCCACCTTGCCAACCCTGGCAGCGATCTTGAATGGCCTAATATATCGGGTGCCCAATTCCCCCCTCTTCCTGAAGCGAATCACACCCTTCTAAGGTGAGACCTTCAGGAGTACCATATCACCAACATGAAATTCTAACTCAGATCGGCGCCGGTCGGCGTAACTCTTTTGCCGACTCTGTGCGGTCTGCAACCGCTGTCTGATCTGCTGAATCATCTTGGTAGTCTGCAGAACTAACTCGGTTCGACCCATCACCCTGTGACCAAGCTCGCCCCAAGAGACTGGGAGTGGAATCTTCGTCCATACAACAACTCATAAGGTAGAGCACCAATGCTGATGTCAAAGCTGTTGTTATAGGAGAACTTTGCAAGGGGTAGGTAGGATTCCCAGCTCCCTCCGAAATCAATAACGCAGGCTCTCAGCATATCCTCAAAAATCTGTATGGTCCGCTCACTCTGACCGTCCGTCTGCGGATGATAGGCTGTACTGAAGTGCAGCCGCGTGCCCAGCTCCTCGTGGAACTTCTGCCAGAAACGGGAGGTGAACTGTACATCACCGTCTGAAACAATAGAGACCGGAACCACATGGCAAGCGACAATATCGTGTATATACATCGGCCAGTTTCTCGGCCGATGAGCTCTCCCGAATGAGCAGAAAGTCAGCATTCTAGGTCAATCAATCCACGATGACCCATATGGCGTCAAACCCCTTTGTCGTCCTCGGCAATTTGGTCATGAAGTCCATCGTGATCTGATCCCATTTCCACATGGGAATCTCTATAGGCTGCAGCTTGCCATGCGGCCTCTGGTGCTCGGCCTTGACCATCCTGCAGGTCAAGCACCTCTCAACGTACCAAGCGATCTCCGGTAATACCCTGCCATTCCCAAGAAGCTCCTGATGTCTGAGGGAGATTTCAGAACCTCCCACTGCATGACCGCCTCGATTTTGGCTGGATCAACCAAAATCCCCTCCTGGTTAACGAGGTGTCCAAGGAACTGAACCTATCGTAACCAAAACTCGCACTTCGAGAACTTAGCATACAGCCGCTCTCGCCTCAAAACTCCCAATAGCTCCCGAAGATGCTCCTTATGCTGCTCTCGGGTCTTGGAGTACACCAAGATAACGTCTATGAACACGATGACCGAGCGATCAAGCATCGGTCTGCAGACCCGATTCATCAGGTCCATAAATATTGCTGGCACGTTGGTGAGCCCAAACGACATCACCACAAACTTGTAATGTCCATAGCGAGTTCGGAACACGGTCTTCTCCACGTCCTCCTCCCTAACCCCGACCTGATGGTACACAGACCTCAGGTCTATCTTGGAGAACCAAGATGATCCCTGTAACTGATCAAAAAGATCATCTATCCTCGGGAGGGGATAACGGTTCTTCACCGTCAACTTGTTCAACTCCCGGTAGTCAATGCACATCCGGTGTGAACCATCCTTCTTCTTCACGAAGAGAATTGACGCTCCCCACGGAGAACTACTCGGACGAATGAACTGCTTGACCAATAGTTCCTGTAACTATGAAGATAGTTCATGCATCTCTGGTGGCGCCAACCGGTACGGCGGCTTGGCGATAGGGGCCGCACCTGTCACTAGGTCGATCCTAAAATCGACCTGCCTCTCCGGAGGTACTCCGGGTAACTCCTCCGGAAACACGTCAGCAAACTCTCTGACCACTGGAACCTCTGATACTGAAACCTGATCCCTGACCCGCATATCCACAACATACGCTAGATAACCCGCACACCTGTGCTGAATGTATTGCCGAGCCCTGTCAGCCGAACAAAACCCTGATCCCAATATGGTGCCCTCGCCGTAAACAATCAGTTCTCCCCCACTTGGGGTTCGAACTACCACTTGCTGACCCTCGCAGTTGATCATGGCACCGAAGCGACTATGCTAATCCATACCCACAATCACACATACATCCCCCATGGGAATCAGGATCAGGTCTATCGGGAAAGATACCCCGAAGATCTCCAATATGCAACCCTGATAGACCGAAGAAGCGGAAATCTCATGTTCGTTGGCGATAGAGACTTGCAACAGACACTCTAGCTCTCCCACTGGCAACCCGAACTCCCTATTGAAAGACTGAGAAACAAACAACCGACTCGCCCCCGAGTCGAATAATACCAAAGCAGGTAAGGAGTTCATTAAAAACGTACCTAATCACAGGTACAACATATAAGCATAAAACATATATAATCAGTAAAATAAGGGATAGAAACATGCCAACAACCACTTCTAGTGCTACCCTAGCCTCCTCTGTTGTAAGCTGGAAGGCACGTCCCTGAGCCCTCAGGGGTGCTACTCGTCCCCGACTCCCGTCAGTAATCCTTAGTGTAGCCGGTGCTGGAGCCTGCGCTGGCCTGGCAGCGAGCTGTGGACAGTTGGTCTTCACGTGACCAACCAGATGACAACGGTAGCAAATCCTCATATCCTGAACTGGAGCTTGCTAGCAACAATCCCTCGCAAAGTGCCCCTCCTTTCCGCATTTACGGCACGCGCTACCCAACCTACAAACCCCCGAGTGACTCTTCCCGCACTTACCACAAGTGCGGCCATACTTTCCTCCTGACCTGGAATCAACGGTCTTAGACCGCTTTGGCACCAGCTGTGACTGTTCCGGGGCGTGCCGCTGATCCCTCAACTGCAGCTCAATCTCCAACTCACGCCGCCTAGCGGCCTCCTGTAACTCTAGCAAAGTGTCACATCGTTGGGTAGCAAAAAACTGACGAATGTCAGTCTTGAGCATGCTCAGATAACGTGTCTTATGAGCCTGCTCTGAAGCAAACTTCGGGCATAACATCGCTCTCTCTGTGAACATACGAGTGATCTCTGTCACCGTCTCACCATCCTGTCTCAAATCCAGAAACTCCTGAGATAACCGTTCCCACTCGACTCGTGGAATGTAGCGAGCGCGGAACATATCCCCGAACTGCTCCCAAGTAACCGCAGCTCTCTGATCATCAGAATACGATCCAGTCATCAGCCTCCACCAGTCCTTTGCCCCGGACCTCAGCAGGTTCAGGGCACATCTGACCTTCTGGTGAGTAGGACATTAACACGTGAAGAAACACCCCTCCACATCAGATAGCCACCTCATGGATTTGATGGTGTCCTGAGTCCCATCAAAAGTAGGGGGCTTCGTGTTGTCGAAGTCCCGATACTGAAAAGCCCGACTGGCTCCTACCCCTGCCGCCGTTACAGCTGTTGTAGTTGCTGCGGCAGCCGCCTCAGTGAGGGCTGCATAGCGGTTATCGAAATACTCCACCATGGCGGTCTTGATAGACCCAAACATCTCCGGTAATTGAGCCCGGAACATAGAAGTAACCTCATCATGCAGGATCTCCCGGATCCTGGCGTCCATCTCGTCTGGCCCCATCTGGCCGATAGTCTTGGACACTGTTGGTGCCTCCTGTCCGCCGCCTCCTGATCCTGACCCAAATCCAGTCACAAATCGTCGAGTAACCACCATGCTGAAAAATATACCAGGAAGATATCAGATATTCCATATAACAATCCGGGAACCAACCCCCAACAAAACTCTAGGGGTTGTGACTTCCTTGCTACGTGTATGGGTCCTGTGCTTTCAGTAGTACGGGCTCATACTACCTTCCACACCTACCCATATTTGTCTCAAATATCATCACAACGCCCTAAAACTATACGTAAGCATGGCATGCGCTCAATCCTCACTCCCACAGGAAGGCTAAATATCTCATAACTGGCAGACTGACCCCCAAATAACTCACCCACCCATGCAACTTCCACCAACCCTGCAGCACTCGTGTGTGCTAGCCATACATAACGTTGGACCCTATAGACTTTCAAATACCTGATCCTACCCTAAGCCCTTCATTTAACAAGAACAGGAAATAAGGCCAAACCAAACATTCTCAGGCTATAAGATCTTAATTATGTACGGTCGTGATGCATACACTAAGCAAGTACAGTAATGATGTCAATCTCATATACGGAAAAAACCTAGGCTATCAGGCATCATATAATCAGGAAATTCTATCATGCAATTCCTGAAGATCCCTAGCCTAGTACTAGCATGTTGTTCTAACATATCACATAAATCAAATAATCCGTAAGGTATTTTGGGGTCTATCCGCGAGCTCTGGCTGATCGTACATTTCCATCCTCCTTTATTATTTTGAAAACATTTTAAAAAAATTGTTTTAAAATCTTGTCCTCAGTTTGAGACTGGAGACATGCGAGTGTTTCCTCCAATTCATTCAAACCAAGGCTCTGATACCAACTTGTAACATCCATAAAAATTCAAGCGAATTTAAAACTTTTTAAGTCATTCAAATACCAATAATTATTACAAACATGTTTTCAAAATGGTTTAATGTTAGAGTTTCTCAGAATCAAATCATAAAAACATAAGGAGGTGCGCAATCACGCCTTCGTCTTCCCGCGATCATCAGAAGTACCTGAAACAATAATCGATAAATGTAAGCTCGAAGACTTAGTGAGTTACCCCCAAAATACCAACGCCATACGATCATAATCATATCCTATTAACAAACATATCATGTATATTGAGCCTTCAGCCTGACTGGACCGCCCGCACCGGGCCTTTAGTCTATCTGGACCGCTCTCCGCGCCTTTGGCACGTCTGGACCGCCTCTCAAGGCCTTCAGCCTATCTAGACTGCTCGTCGAGCCTTCGGCCTAAATAATATGCCCTCCTAGGTCTGTAGTCTATCCGGTCCGCCCTGGGTATCTTAGCCTACAGCACAAAGCAGGACCTGCCTCAACCCAATACCTCAAACCAAAAATCATGTGCACATAAATATCATATGCTAGCATGCAAGTACAAATAGTCATACAGATCTAACATATCACTAATCATGGCAACCATCCTATAACCAGGATACCGATCTAACCGATCAATAACATAGCAATCATCCAATAACTAGGATACCGATCTAACTTATCTCTAATATAGCAATCATCCTATAACCAGGATACCGACCTACCAGGTCACTAAACATTTCACCATCCTAACTACCAGCATGCAAATCAATAAGCATATCATGCAATAAACTCGGATACAAATCTGATAAGGGCCGGCATTGGTGCCTTAGACCCTATTGATATAGTGAGGAGAACTCACCTCACAAGTAGCTTGAAGTTATAAAGTCAAACTCCACCAATTTAGCTCCAAGTCCAACACCTACATCCACTGATGATCCACTTCCATAAATTCCCAAATTACCAAAATACCCCCAGAAGTCAAACTGGTCAACCATTGGTCAAAGTCAAATTCAATCAGTCAAAGTTAACACTCCATGTTGACCCAACTCGTCGAGTGCAGCTAGCAACTCGTCGAGTTCCTTAAGAACTCAGAAAGTCATAAAACCCTAACTGACTCGCCGAGTTTCCAACCAACTCGTCGAGTCCATGCGTGTCCAGATGTCGGGGAAACCCTATCTGACTCGTCGAGTCCTCTTACTGACTCGCTGAGTTCATGCAGAAACAGACACAAACAACTTTCATCCGACTCGCCGAGTCAGATAAGCGACTCGTCGAATTCATGCAGTCCATTTCTTATATAGATGTTTTTAAGCCACCCCAAAGCTACATATTGCAGATCCAACCTCCTAGGGCATGGTTTCCACGTAAAGTTGCAAACTTTATGTACATGCATGGTCCTAAATGCCAAAACTAGACTAAGGGAAAGGTTAACTCAAATGGATTGGCCCAAGCTTGCAAAATCTCATAACTTTATAGTTGTAGGGACCAAGTGGAGTCCAGATCTGAAGTTACAACTTCAAATCATGGCTAATACCCGAAATGTCTCCCAAATATACTAAAGATGGCCCTAAACCTAAGCATGAAGAGATCTAGCTAAAGATAAGCCAAGGTAACGACTTGTTACCTTCAAAATGGTGCCAAGATGAAGTAGAGTCAGATCCACAAGCTCCTCTTTGCTCCAAGCTTCTTATGCTTCGCACCTTCTTCACAAAATGCACCAAAATCACAAGAGTAGTAAGGGGCTAGAGGAAAGGACTTAAGGTCCTTTAAATAGGGTGCAAACCCTAAAAATTAGGGTTTCCATGCACAGCCCCTACTCGTCGAGTCGGGGTCCACTGACTCGTCGAGTAGGAGTCAAAACTCACGCGGCACGACTAGGTTCTACACGACGAGTTGGGGCCTCCAACTCGTTGAGTTCCTTCATTAAAATGAATAGAAAGTTTTTAAAAATATACCTAGGATTCGGGGTGTTACAAGTGCAACCGTAGAGAAGATTGAACCGCAACATGCAAGAGGTGGCCAAAAGGAGATAATGAAGTTGATGGACGCAGGAATCATATACTCCATTTCGGATAGTCCATGGGTGAGTCCAATTCACGTGGTGCCAAAGAAAAAAGGAATCACGGTGGTGGTGAACGAGAAAGACGAGCTCATTCCAACTTGAACGGTAACCGGTTGGCGAGTGTTCATTGATTATCACAAGTTAATCGATTAAATTTTCAAAGACCACTTTCCTTTACCAATTATTCATCAAACGCTTGAGCATTTATCTGGTCACCTCTATTACTGTTTTCTGGATGGCTTTTCAGGATATTTCCAGATTCCGATAGATCCACGAGACCAAGAAAAGACGACATTCACATGTCCTAGCAGAGCATTCACATATAGAAGAATGTCATTTGGATTGTGCAACGCACCAACCTCGTTTCAGAGATGCGTGACCCCTATTTTTCACGATATGGTGGGAAAGTTCATAGAAGTTTTCATGGATGATTTTTATGTCTTTGGTTCTTCTTTTGATGATAGTTTGGCTAACCTATATTTGATGGTTTCCAGGTGTGAAAAGACCAGTTTGGTCTTGAATTGGGAGAAGTGCCACTTTATGGTAAAAGAGGGAGTTGTGTTATGTCACAAAGTTACCAAGGCCGGGATTAAGGTTGATCGTGCAAAGATTGACACCCTTTCCAAATTACCACCTCCGACAAACGTCAAAGGGGTGCGAAGCTTTTAAGGTCACGCGGGATTTTACCGTCGTTTCAACTAAGAATTCTAAAAAATATCGAGACTCTTGACCCAATTGCTTTTAAAGGATGCGGAATTTAATTTTTCTAATGATTGCTTAGAAGCTTTTGAAACTTTAAAAGAGAAATTGACAAAGCCTCTATCATGTTTTCCCCCGAATTGGAACCTCCCTTTTGAACTCATGTGTGATGCAGGTGATTTTGCTTTAGGTGCTGTTTTAGGTCAAAGGGTTGAAAAACATTTTCAACCAATTTATTATGAAAGCAAAACACTTAACCCAGCCCAAGAAAACTATACCACTATTAAGAAAGAGCTTTTGGATGTGGGTTATGCATTTGACAAAATTTGTCCCTATTTGATTTTGTTCAATATAATTGTTTTTACTGACCATTCTGCTCTTAAATATTTGTTTAGTAAGCAGGATGTGAAGCCTAGATTGATTCGATGGGTGCTCTTACTTCAAAAGTTTAAAGGCTAGATTGATTCGATGGGTGCTCTTACTTCAACAATTTAACATCGATATCAGGGACAAAAATGGGATGGAGAATGTGGCGGCTGATCATCTCTCATGTTTGGAAAACTGAAACTTGAAGAATTAAAGGAAGACGAGATCGATGATAACTCCCCCGAAGAATACATGATGGTGGAAGCGGGTGAGAACCATGGTACGCAGACATAGTCAACTATTTGGCAAGTAGTTATCTTCCAAAGGGTTTATCTCATCAGTAAAAGAAGAAACTCTCCTAAAAATCAAATATTATTTCTGGGATGAGTCATAATTATTCAGAAGTTGCCCTGATGGAATAATAAGGAGATTTGTGTTCAGGGAAGAGGCCAATGACATTATTGACTGTCATAGTTGTAACACCTCAAATTTTTCAAAACTTTTTCATGTTATGGTTTTAAAAACATTCGGGTCTTAACCCATATTTAACAAAAACCGGTTCCACAAAAAAAACCTTTACAAATTTAAAGCAATGGGTGTTACCATTAAGCATCAATACAACCATAGCAAGCCAATAAGAATTACATCAATATAATTAACAATGAACTTAACAAGTTCCACTCCATACTCTATCACTTGACTTCTAACTTCCATCTATCATCATCTCTCCTTAAAGCTAACCTGAAATACATGGCATTAAAAAGAGATACGTAAGACAATAATGTCTCGTGCTCTACGTGGGTTAGTGACCCGAAACATTTATCACATTTGTACCAAAAACATTTCGTCTTTGCAAAACATAGTTTTAGACCATAAAACATTTTCAAAGGATTTTCAAGGAAAACTAATTTGATACATGTCATAAATATAATTTCATATCTTATCATTTCATTTCATTTCAAAAGCCATATTTCCATATTTCATTTTCTTTTATCATTAAGGGCTAATTCTGATATTAAACAGTTGCCATTTTTATACTTAGGGTCTACGTCCAGAAAAGGAACCACTCCCAAGTCTAGACCAAGGTGGAAAGAAAAAATCAATCCACCAAGGCATCATTTCCATTAGGACATCTATCTCGCGAAGGGGAGGCGCCACCCCAATAGATTTCTCTAGTGCCTCTTACGAGGTATCATGGCTCGGGCAGTTTTCATTTCATTACTTTCCAATTCCTTTCCTTACATTCCATTCCTTTTCATTACTACATTTCTTTTCATTAATTTCCATGCTTTACACATTTCATACATTAGTATCATAAACTCGTTTCAAAAGTAAAGCATCTATATTTCAAAACGTTTCAAAGACATTTTCAAAACATTCGAACTTCCCAAACATTATTTACTTTCAAAAATATTATTGCCTTCAAGGAATTCTTTCAAAACATTCTTTTCAAAAGCATTTAATACTTTCATTTAAAAAACATTTAGTATATTAAATAATTAATATTTCTTTATCATTTTTGTCATGTACCCCAAAGTGGGGAAAATGCCAACACGTACTCACCTCAATCACGAGAAGGCTTGCTAGTCCTCTTCTAGTTCCTTTCCTTAGAGAAACACTCTTAATCACCTCCTATATAACATTGATGAACATAAGTCATTAAAATGACCAAAATACCCCTCATGGATTTTTATCATTTAGATATCCCCCATAAGCTTATTTACTTCACATTAGCTTATATATAAAGTTTGAGGGCAATTAGAGGTCATTTACTAGGTTTTCCATGAAAATAATACATTTAACAGACTGTTTGACACGCCCCGTGTCATTTTGACAAGCCCCCTTGTCAAAACTGCAGGTCACATTTTTGTGCAGAATTTTACAAAAATCTTTGTAACTTAATCCCTATACCTCCAATGGCTACCAAACTTTACCAAACAATTATTAAGGACTAAATAAAGGTTAGAAAATTCTCAAATACTCAATTAACCCTTACCCACATGATGACTTAATCATTAAAACCTTAATTCTTACAATCACTCAAATGAAAGGTTTAACAGCTCAAGTTGATCAAGAATATTCTTTAACCAATATGACTTATTCCCAAATCATTTAATACATAATTGGGTGTTTTTAAGTGCATAGAACCACAATTTATCTCATTGCAAGTACTTCCTCCAACTATGGAATCCTCAATTCCATTCCATGTTCCCAAATTACCCTTGGGTCAAAACAATCATTAGAGCAAGAACTTCACTAGAGATCCTTCATGTTAATGCTCCAATAACATATCTAGAATGTTAATTCATGTTCATGAATGTCATTTACTTCTAATATGTCAAAATCAATGTAATAATCCATATATTTCCCAAAATTCCCTTTTGGCCAATTATTCCATAAATTCAACTATAGACCACTAAATCCTTCATGTTATTGCATTCAAATCATATTGTTAGTATCAAATCATGATTATGAGTGTCATATACTCATCAAATGCTCACATTCCAAGAATTTCATTGTATTCATCACAATTTTTCACATAACCATCTAAAACCCATCTTTATGCTTGATTCTACCATCATGGATAAATTTCAGCATTCCAATTGGTTTTATTGCTATCAAATATCATCTAGGTCATAGAATCCAATCTCATTTCATCATCAATTGCAATATTCCCAAATTTTGGTTTTCTAGGGTTCATGGAGCTTTTACCAAAATAATCAAATCCACCAATACGATGATTGGATTGAGATTAGAACCATGGAAACCACTCAAGGGAGGTTAGAAAACCAAACTCTCATCATCTATTGAGGCAAAAATCAACATTGGGGGTTCAATCCCCGATGATGAACTCAAAAAATAGAGGTAGTTGAGAAGGATTTATACCTTCTTAGCCTTTAATTGCTTCCCTTCTTGCTTGGATGCTTCAAAACTCCACTTGAATCAAACCCTAGATGTCAAGGAGTAAAGAATCGCCATTTCACAGCCTTCTACTTCCTCTCATCGATCTAATTTTCTGAAAATGAAGAGTGTTCATTCTTATTTTTGGATTTTACACATTTAGTCCCTCTAGTTTGCAACTTTTCTATAATTTGCCATTTCTTCATTTCTTTTCACATTTGTCTAAAATAGTTTGACATAATGAGTCCTTGGCCATCCCATTCTTAACATTCCTCATCCATTTAACCTTGGTGAGTCAACCCTTGGTCAAACATACTGTTCCAAATTGACACTTTGGGTCCCTTAACTTTGAAATGTTAACATATTAACCTTTAACTTTGCAAGCTTCATATCGTCTAATGATATGATTATCATTTAAATGATTTAATTATGTAAATCCTCATTTATTTAATATTCTAATAAATTTAAGAACCTTATCTTAAATTTTAGGATGTTACAGTAGTGACCCAACTAGAGGACAGCATAGGGCCTAATACACATCCAATAAGGTTTTTGACGTTGGATTCTATTGGCCTTTGATCTTCAAGGATGCTACTAAGTTTGTGAAGGAGTCCGATTCGTGCCAAAGATTGGGTAATATTTCCTCTCGAATTGAGATGCCCCAAAATAGCATGGAAATTTGTGAAGTCTTCGATATTTGGGGTATCCATTTCATGGGTCCATTTATGGCATCTGGAGGTAACAGTTATAAGTTAGTTTCGGTTGATTATGTGTCGAAGTGGGTGGAAGCACAAGCTTTACCCACTAATGACGCACGTGTAGTCGTTAAATTTCTTAAAAGATTGTTTTCTCGTTTTGGTATGCCTAGAGCTTTAATAAGTGATCGTGGTACCCACTTTTGTAATGATCAACTTGCAAAGGTGTTACAAAAATAAGGTGTACACCATAGGTTTGTAACACCTTATCACCCTCAAACAAGTTGGCAAACCGAAGTCACTAATCATGCTTTAAAAAATAATTTTAGAAAGATCGGTTGGAACAAATAAAAAAGAATGGTCCGAAAAACTCGATAACGCTTTGTGGGAATTTCGAACCGATTTCAAAACACCCATTGGTACTACGCTTTATAGGCTAGTTTTTGGAAAAATTGCCATTTACCATTCGAAATTGAACACAAGGCTTATTGGTCTTTGAGGAATTGTAGCTTTGAAATAGCATAATTGTGTTCTAATTGTTTGATGCAGCTTAATGCCTTGAATAAGTTGAGAAATTAATCATACACCAACTCACAGATTTATAAGGACAAAACAAAGAGGTGGCATGATGCTAGGATAAAAGGGAACAAAGACTTTGAAGCGGGTCAAAAAGTCTTACTTTTCAATTCACGAATGAAGCGTTTTCCTGGGAAATTGAAGACAAGGTGGTATGGGCCCTTTGTAGTGAAAAAAGTATTCCCTCATGGATCCATAGAGATGATTAAGGATGATAGCATGACGTTCAAATTAAATGGGCATCGAGTCAAGCACTATGAGGAAGGGATGCGAAGGGAGGAAAAGGAAGGTGACCATGTGACATTGGGGATTGCCACTGCAGCGTAGAACGGGAAGGAGTCCAGCTAATGACTACACAAAAAGAAGTGCTTACGGGAGGCAACCTGCAGTTTGTGTTTTCGTTTCATGTTACTTTTTGTTTTAATTTTTGCGTTAGTTTGTTATTTTTATTTTATTTAAGTTAGGATTTTCTGTCTTTTATCATCATCTTCTGATTATTATTGTGAGGGCAAGCAACACATAAGTGTGGGGTCTGAGATTTTACGAAAAAAAATTGAGAAATTTTTTTCGAATTGCCTAGTGGCCATGGCATGGAGGAGATGATCCCACGACGTGGGCCTAAGTAAAATCGCGTATTTTCAAGTCAACAATAGTATCGTACATTTTTGAAACACCACGGTGTGGCGAGGGTTTTTACGGAGTAACTACTTTTTAACCCTGAAAGGCAAAATTGAAACACTTTCTTTTTACCAAAGCAACACACCCCACACCGTTTCTCTCAACCTCACGACGAACATTCCCTCAATTTCATCGATTTTTTGTGAATTCTTTGACTTAAGGTATGTCTTTTCTACTTGAAATCACTTAGTTGTTGGTAGATTACTGAGTATTAAGAATCAATTTGGTGTATTGGTTCAATTTCTAGATATTTTTCCAACTTAGGGTTTGTGAATGTTTGAACAAATTAAAGGAAAATTATGGTTATTTTGGTACGAATTAGTTATCAAATGATGATATGTTATGGCATGAACAAAGCCCATGTGTTAGATTTAGAAAAATTTGAACGAAACGGCCCGATTCAAGAACTGATTTTCGCACCTGTTCATACACCACAGTGTGGCTGTCTAGCCACGACGTGGGGGCTTTTCAGTGGGCAAATTTTTTTTATGTTTTTTTGAGTTTAATATTGTGAAGTGATGGGACCAAGGAGATCTAACAACCCACCATAGTTCGCGTGGTATAGATTTCCTGAAGTGATGGAGCCCGAGGTATTGGTTGAATGGAGAAACAATTTGGCATGGTTACGGGTAAAAGAAATTTACGTGCCTCCGGTTAATAACTGGAATTGGTTTCGAGAAACCAAACTTGAAGAGGGTGTGGCACAATATCTCACTAAAGTATTTGATGATGGTGTGGTTAGAGTAACATGCACGAGTTGGAGAAGATTGTTCCATCTTCAAGATCTGATGTACAAAGAGTTATGTGTTGAGTTCTTTGCCACAAGCATGTTTAGGAAGAGAGATGAAGTGGATGACACTGGGAAATTTACATTTTGTTTTGGAGGATGGAGGCGTGAATGCAGATTGGTAGAGCTTTCCTGGAGGTTGGACCTCTACAATCAATCCGATGCAATGAGTGAAGGGTCCCTAAGTTTTCTAGATAACTGACATAAGCATCTACCTCAAGGCATTGACAAATCTGAGTGGTGGACCACATTTGAAAATGGATGTTATACACCTGTTTCTGCTGCAGAGGGGCGCATCAGATCTCCTATTCATAGGTTCATCCATCGGTTGATCACATTCTCAATAAACCAGAATAAGGAGGGAGACCTCATTCCCATGCTTGATATTTTCTCCTTATGGTGTATAATCACACCAAACACTTTTTGACACTTACCATATGGTGTGGCTGATTTCCTTACTGACAGAGTTAGGAAAAACGGGCTGGGAGCTCCAATTTATGGAGGAATGTTGGTGACCAGGTTGGCTTGATCTTATGGAGTATTTGATGCCCCCGAGGCAATTTTTCTTACACAAGTGCATGGACGCTAGTCATAACCTCAATTATTCAAGACTGCACGGATTGTTATGGATTTGGGTGGTGGAATCTATGCAATTCCCGATGATGATCCGGTTCAGACACCACAAGGATGTTGGAACTTGAGGCTAAGAGTTGAGGGAAAAGAGCCCATTAGAGATGAGCCCATGGCTTATGAGCTTCCTATGGACCCCTATCATGTCATGTCTAGGAGATATGATGATGATATGGGACGGGGGCTAAATTATGTGGGATATAGCTTGGAGGCGATCATGCATCATCTTGCCATTACACTTTCTATGGGAGCGCCAGATCATTATACTTACATTCCTACTTGGGAGGAATGTTGGGCTGACCATAGAGGTAGAGTAGGCACTAGCAGGGCAGGAGATGGAGATGATGGTGAGGAAGATTGATTATCCTTGCTTTTGTTTTTATTTGTTAGTTTTTTTAAGACTATTTTATTTTGTGTGTTTAATTTCTAGGATTTAAGTAATCTAGGACTCGAGTAATGTTATGTTTTGAACTTGTTTTTCCTTTTTATTACTCTTTTGTTTGTGTTTTTAGATCAGGAAGAGTTTGGGTTGATCAGAGAGTATGGTAGAAATTCCCGAGAACATGGCTAAAAGAACAAGTGTGGGGTGAGATTTGACAATTTGAAAAGAGATTGTGAGCAAAAAATGAGCTTTAGAAGTCATATTAACTACAATACATGATTTTACGTCATTATGAGGGGGTATACCACCTTGGTATTACTTTTTCCTACCAGAATTGCAATTAGATAGAAGAGAATTTATTTTTGAAGAAACAACAGCCAAGGTGTGGCCACTCTAGCCACGACGTGGCGAATGCAAAAATCGCGATCATCCTTCAGTTTTATTGAAGCCCACATTGTGACATTCTCTAGCCACGGTGTAGTGAATGCTTAGATTGATTTTCGAGTTCTTTTTTCATCACCATATTGGAAGTCTGTTGTCTTAGCGTGTCAGAGATCATACCTGTAGTAGTCTAAAGTCTTGCTTTCCAGCTATTTCACGAGATGTCAACCACACAAGATTCGAGTTCAAACTTGCCACTTCTATCCTATGGGAGTCTGTTCCATTTTCTCTCTTTACTTTTATGTTCTTTCATTGTTAAACCATGAATTGAGGACATTGCTTGAATTAAGTGTGGGGTACGGGGTTGAATGTAGGAATAACAAGCATGATGGATATATATATATATATATATATATATATATATATATATATATATATATATATATATATATAATGAAATTACTAGTACAAAATTTTTTTAGAGAGACTTGAAACAATGGTCTAAAATTGAATTTAGTTAAAAATTGTTGTATCGTTGTGTTGAGACCTAGGTTTCTAATGTTTTGTGGGACGATCTGATGCGAGCTTCAAGGTTTTTTTGAGCCAACATATGTTCTATTATATTTGTGGCTTCCCTATCCTAGTGAAATCATGAGACAAAAACACGACATTGCCCAATTTGAGGGATGTAAAAAGTTTTGCTTTTGGAAAACCTAGACCTAATAAAAAAACCTACCAGTGACTGTTTCTATCAAAACAAAGGAAGTCAATTTATCAAGTTTATCTGTTTATTTTCATGTATTGTTGAGTTTAGTTATTATAAAAACAAAGTAATAGTTCAGGAGTGGAGTCAATCTGTGACCTTTAGGACTTGGCCAATATTCCCCACGAGATATTTTATATCTGTCCACCTGCTGTACATTAATGCGGATCGGAACGGGAAGAAAGCCACTACATGAGTTTCATCTGAAGTCATGGCCTCCATTAGTGAGCTAAGGGATTCTGAGAACTCAAATGAATCTTTTAAAAAGTCACGAACTAAAGTATTAGTAAAGTTTTAACTAAGATAAAAGTTTAAGTGATTATTTGCTATTGTGTGATAATGGGAAGTTGAATCATTAGGAAAAGATAAAAAAATAATAAAATAAAATAAAGTGAAAAGCTAGAAAAAAGTGCTCCACAAAAAGAAAAAGTTGCAACAAAAGAAATACTTATATTTTTGGATAAATATATTATATAGTATTTTTCATTTTTGGTGAGTCACTTGGCATTTGACAATAACTTTTAAGACGAAAGGGGGTAAATAAAAGGGCATACGAGGTAAGAATGCCAAAAATGAACGTTGTTCAAATTGACTGGGAAGTGTTTATGAGGATCATAAGTATTTAGGATTGGGGAAGTTCTTAGGAAAATTAGACACAAATATATGCATTGCGGTCTTGATGTAATGGATGATCTCAAAATGGATTGTCATGTGCGATGTTGGTGGCCAGGGTTTTGATGTGTTGATATGATAATAAAATTCGTTTTGCTTGGGGGCAAACAAAAGTCAAGTGTGAGGTATTTTGATATGTGCATATTTAATCATATAAATTATGCATTTTCTTATTACTTTTTACTACATTTATGCTCATTATAGGACAAAAGGTACTTCATTTGTTTAAATTTTGTTTTGTAGCAGCGAAGACATGCTCGGGATGAAAAGGAAACAATTGTGGAGCTAGAAGCTGGAAATTTAGACCAAGTCAATCAAAGTCAAAAGACATCAAGAAATCTGAAGGCCACTGCGTGGGATCCATAGCCACGCCGTGGGGTGTTGATTTTTCCCAATCTGATGATGTGTAACGCCCTGATTTTTCTACCAAGGTGCACCCAAATTTATCAAAAATCATTTAAAAGTTTTACAAATAAAACTTGGTGTACAGTGGCACTCTGGCATAGAAGAAGTTATCACAAGGATCGTGCTGGCAGCAAGCACAAGATCGAGCCGGGCGTCACAATAAATCTACCTGCAAAATAGATTATCACAAAAACATAATCCTCACAGCTTAGTGAATAACAACTACTATAACATAATAAGATAAAATCAGATAAAGCATACAATCATACAATTCATGCAAATTATATAAATTTCACATAATTGTCACATATCCAACATAATCATTTCATCAAGGGATCTATCTCTCAGTAATGATCTATCTCTCAAATAGCTATCTTATCAATAATCAATACCTCCCTCATATTCAATATCTCGATCCATGACCAATCTATCAAATAAGTTCTATCTTTCAATTATAGTATATTCATCAATCAAATATCAATATATTAACATAATCTAATCCATCAATAATTATCTATTTCTCAATATCTCAATCATCAATTAAGTATTGTCGATAATTATCAACCATATAATAATTATAACACTTATCACAACAATAGATGTTAGAGTAGTGTTACTCACCTGGTTTGTCGATAGACTTATTTCAGTCTCATCTTTCCTCCTCCACTATCTATCAGCTCGTTACATGATAACACCTATTTATCAAATAACAAGTTCCTCAGAACCTGTCCAGAATCACTAATAATTATACCCTATGACCTCTTATATTAACAATAACCAAATATCATAATATTATCATAATAGGCTAAACTCGTAAGCCCATGGCTAAATCTCTCATATCGGGTATTTCTCATACAATAGGGTTTATAGCCCTTGTCAACCAAACTCAATATCTAATCATGAGATTTTCTCACTAGTCTTACCAACGGGTTCATAATATCTTTATTTCACGAATACCCATAACCCTTACATGGGTCTAATAAATCTAATAATAATTATATATCACAATTACTAATTAACGGGGTAAAATATACCTCAACAAATCTCATATCACGGCCCGCATCCCCCGTATGACGGTATAACATCTCCGGTATAGACTCCCGAGAACGGCTCCCGAGCAGCATCTCCCCCCCGACGAGCCAAAATCCTTCAAAATAACACAAAGAACTCGTTTTTATAGTCCGAGCTTGCTCACGTCGTGAGCATTTACTTCTCACGTCGTGAGAAGTGTTTAGACCGAATTCTGCCATGTGTCCTGCTCTTTTGCCACATGTTTTCGTCGATTCATGTTGCTCACGTCGTGAGACAACATTCCTCACATCGTGAGAGTCAAAGGTTTGACCGTTGACTTGACTTTCATTGACTTTCTCAAAATAACATCGTACTTTCATCAAATCTTCAAATGATCATAAGTTTCTCATACAGACTCCGTTTTAGATGATCTTTATATCTACGGAATCCTCTCAACAAGCTCTATAACATTCTTTAATCATCTTTTTTAAAACATCATTTCTCAAAATAAAGCAACTCAAGGCTTTATCTTATTTACTCAACTCATAATATCAATATTCCGTAAAATAACACATGTTACGAAAAACCGGGTGTTACAATACTTCCTCCCTTCAAAAGATTCCGTCCTCGGAATCTCTTAAAATATCGTGCTACTAATCTAGGGTAAGCTAAATATTCATATCACATATATCTCATTATATTATCTTACGCTACTCTTATATTATCTTATCTCATACTTTTATTTTTATATGAATCTCAGATTTTCTCATCCCATCTCATAATTGTTCAAGACTGATACGTTTCTCATCTCATTTTCATTTTTTTCTACTCTTTTACAGATTCTAAATAGAATTATTATATAACTCTCATTGTCTCATGTCTTCTGTAAGTTTAAACAACTTACATAATTTCTCATATATATCTAGACACTTTATGTGGCTTTAATTAATATTCTTTTCATCTACCTTCTCAATGGTG
Source organism: Lactuca virosa (assembly GCF_052849685.1). Taxonomy (NCBI): domain Eukaryota; kingdom Viridiplantae; phylum Streptophyta; class Magnoliopsida; order Asterales; family Asteraceae; genus Lactuca; species Lactuca virosa. The sequence goes on along the minus strand of NC_136432.1, from coordinate 4,324,568 downwards.
ATCGACTTTACTTGGTAGGGAAAAAGGTCCCGAAAATTACAAATCGATACTTATTATTATTATTATTATTATTATTATTATTATTATTATTATTATTATTGCCAAATATTAAAATCAATATCTCCGATTACTCAGATCGGTGATTAACAACTCATATCAATAATATTTGTTCGATATTAATATACAAAAATGTTTCTCTATTACTCTTCTCGTATCTTATGTTTATCTCAATTCATTATCATAACTCCAGCCAACATTTCTCTTAGTCTTCCTCAATAATCATTTGGCACTTGACTTACGACTCATCTTGAAGTCACAAGTGTAAATACTCATAGCAATTATCATCATTAAATATAAACTAGACACTTCGCAAGTCAATCTTATTATAATTTATATTTTGAATATGATCACTCATTCACAAATCGCTCAAATCAATTTCAATATCATTAATCTCTATGATACACACAATGTGATTAATTTATTTAATATTCACAACCTCTAAGATCACTCAGATCAATCACTAAGTTTACTCAGATCAAATTCTCAAATAAATCTCTCGAATTACTCAAATTATTATTTAATTACTCAATTTACTCAGATCAATCAATTTAATCACTTAGATCAATATTACTCATTCAAATCAATTACTAAATTTGCTCGGATTAACATTATTTACCCATGTCAATTACTCCACTCAATATCAATCACTTTGATCAAAATCAATTACTAAATTTAATCTGAATCATTCAGATCAATCAATCGAATTGGTTACTTTGATCAATTGATGTAATTGCCAATTATATTCATCATAATCGTACATAAAGTTGGATCCGATAGACATTCGAATAATTGATTCCACCCTAAGCCCACAACCAAACAAGGAACAGGAAATAAGGTTGAATCAAATATTCTCAGGCTATAAAATCCTATCATTCTTAATCTACTCAAATATTCATAAATTACTTAGATCAAAATCAATCACTTATATTAATATCAAATTCTCTTATCAATCATTCAGATTACTCTAATCAATCACTCTGATCGATCACTATAATTAAATTAATCACTTGAATCAATCTTAATTATTTAGGTAAATATCTCAGATCAGTATCAATCGCTCAATTTAATCACTCAGATCGCTCAAATAAATTGGAACGACTCCCCACATTAATCACCCTTACTACCCTCGACTCAGGATAATATCCCAACAAAATTTATGGTTTTTCTCAATCCTTCCAGCCTTGTAACGCAATCATACGGACTCCGATTTGAACAGAATTTATATCGTTGGAAATCCTGTTAGGAGTACTACAAATTTCATATAACTCGCTCCATCTGAATATGTCTAAAACTGGAATTATTCAGCTATGAACATGAAGGTCTTGAACATTTCATCAATTTCACATATTTGAACAACCAACTTTCAATAATCATATCTTATTCACTTTGTCTGATTTTTCATCCTGTGTATTTATTTATTTATTTATTTTAAACACTCAAATTATACAATCAACCAAATTACTCACTCTAATCAATCGCTCAGGTTAATCACTCAAATCAGTTACTTTGATCAATTTATGTAGTTGCTAATTATATACATCATAATCGTACATAATGCCACAATCATAATATCTTATTTTTCCTTGTAATCAAACCTTGTCGTTTATTAACTCGTAACATTTAACCCAATATCACATCATAATATCAGCATGTGACTTTCCAATAAATATCGAATAATAATGTCAGCCCGTGACAAATCAACGAATAACAACGGTGTCATCCCGTGACATAACAAATAGCACAGTCTCATTCCCAAGGAATGTCAATCTCATATCTCAATCTCATTCCCGAAGGAATATCAATCTTATATCTGATATAATCATTTCTCATCTCGATCAATAGTTCTTACTGTAATTTCTCACTTCATATCAACTTTAGGAGTTATATCTTTACTCCAAATCATACTCTCATACTTCATCTTATTTCTATCTCGTTATTTTCTAAATTATCGTAATTAATATTAAGAAATATGCTTTTATTCCATGATTATCATCCTTGTCATTACCAATAAGCCTTCCACATAATGGATATCAACTACACACTTAGCAAATCGGTATATTATAAATCATATCTTCGAATATTATTACGGGTTCATAACTCATCCAAATTAATCACTCAGGTCGTTCAAACCATTTTCTCAATTTAATCTCTCATATTACTTAAATCAGTGATTAATAAATCATTCAAATTTATCACTCAGATCGCTTAAAATCGATCATTCATATTAATTACTCTAATTGATATTAACCATTCTGATCAAAAAATTAATTGCTCAGATTAGTCACTCAAATCTATTGATTAACTACTCTAATCAACATTGATTTATCTGATCAATCACTTGGATCGCTCACCCAGTTTAATCAAATCAACCACTTAAATTATTTGGATCGATCGCTCATATTAATATTTTTCACTCAAATCAATTTCTCGAATCACTCAATTTAATACTGTCTACTCGGATCAATATCATTTACTCAAATCAATAACTCAAGTCGATCATGATATATCTCATATTAGGATTAGGTTTCGTCACCTCTCAGAGACTCAATCACAAAATATCCTCTACATGTAACTCAAATCGTCTACATGTATGTCAAATCGTCTACATGTATGTCAAATCGTCTACATGATATAATCATGTAAGTCTTATGATTTCAATTAAAGTTCTCATTTTGTAAGATCCAATCACCACTCATTGATCTTTGTGTAAATCATATGATCTCGAGTAAAAGTCTTCATTTCTCAAATCCTATTTCATCTATATTCCTTGTCTCTTTCTCTTTCTTTCTCTCGATCTCTCTCTTCTTCTCTTTTTGTCTCTTTCTATATCTATCCTAACTCATTCATCATCCCTCTCTCTCATGAATCTCAAAATCTCTATCAAAAGTTTTCTACATCTTTATCTCTTATTTAATATAAGTCTTGATCACATTATCTCGTTTTAAGAGTAATACTATCACTCCATCTCACACTCTCATACTCTATCTAATCTCATGCTCTAACATCTCTTTTAATATGAGCTCTTTGATTCAGAACTCTTTATTATAACTCTCATATTATCTCAGCTTTAAAAGCTATAGAATCACTCTAGTTTTATAATCTCGTTTTCTATACACTCTTGACTTTATGAATATAATTAAATCTAGTTTAACTCATCTTCATCACATATCCCGTCATGATAAATTCTTCATCGTCTCGCAATTCATCATCACAAATCATCATTTAGTAATCTAATTTAAATCTTTGTTGTGGGAAACTCTCGCCTCGTCGCGGCTACTCAAAGTACATCATCTACTAAATCTTCATGGCTACGTCGTGTCGTGATCTCCACCTCGCTACGTCGTGATCTTCACCTCAGCACGTCGTGATCTCCGTCTCGCCACGTCGTGATCTCCGCCTTGCCACGTTGTGGTCTCCGCCTCGCCACATCGTGAGCTTTACACCTGTCACGTCGTGATATTACACATCTCACGTCGTGAGCTTCACAAATCAACTATAGCATCATACTTTAATGCTTACGTCGTGATCACACATACTCACGTCGTGAGGGTCAAAGTATATTGCTATTTCTTGATCTAGCTGCATCGCGTATTTCCAATCATTGCGTCGTGTATGTTGAATTGCCAAACCTCGTATTTTGTTGTGAATCTCGCAGTTATATATCACAACTCCCTCCAACGTGCTCCACGACATTATTTATTTATTTTTTAAGAATAATTATATATATATATATATATATATATATATATATATATATATATATATATAGAGAGAGAGAGAGAGAGAGAAAGAAAGAGAGAGAGAGAGAGAGAGAGACAAAATTGCAAAAATGGTCCCTGTGGTATGCAAAATTTGGGGTTTTAGTCCAAACCCTGTGTTTTTTGGATCCTTGGTCATTTTGGAGTGGTTTGTATGAGGAATTGGTCCCTGGACTTAACTCCCGTTAAATAGGATCTGTTAACCCCCCTCATGTGCCTCACACGTGAGGGTAAATTCGTCATTTCATATGTAAGGGACCATTTTTGCATAACCTGTTTTTTTGGCTTATTTGACATTTACCCCTCTCTATCTCTCTCTCTCTCTCTCTCTCTCCCTCTCCCTCTCTCTCCCCCCCTCTCTCTTGTTTGTTCATGAACTCAAGTTTCTTTGATTAACCAGTTGAAGATACGTTCTTCATTCATCTATTCATCTTTTAGAAACAAAAATTCAAGGTCCAATTTTAAAAGACACACACATACACCCGAAAAACATATTCAACGCACAACACATCGATTCAACAAACTGCACACACTGATTCAACTTGTTATGAATTTTCACACACTGATGAACTTGATTCAACACACACACACACACACACACACACGTTGATGAACTCAAATATCAAACACCATACCGACCTGTTGCACCTACGATCATACACATCACCCCATTCTTTCACCTTCATCTCCCAACAGTTCCCCACCCCTATACAAACCACTTTTGCAAACGATTTTTTCAGATACAAAAAGGGAAAACATCACCGGTATGACCTAAAATCAAAATCAAACCTATAATAAAACCTATTGCAGAGTCGGTGATTTCCCCACCCACATTAGTCAGTCTCCAGTTATAGAAGCACAATGCTCCAGCACATGCACCAGTAATGGCATCATTACCTGATCCTCTATAAAATGTCCTGAGCCGAGCATCGTTTCCCCTTCTCTGTTCAAGTTCTAAAAAACGTAATCAAAAACTTCTCCAATGAACACAAACTGGGTCGTAGTGGATTTGGGGTTTGTTTACAAGAGTCAAGAACACGAGAGAAAATACTGAGTTCATGTGAGGATTTAGGGCAATGAAGGGAAGGAGCAGGTGTATTGGTGACGATGAGAGGGAAAATGGGTTAGGGCAAAGAAGGGAAGGAGCATACAATGATGGTGCGAGACGAGGAAACAAACGATAGTACGCACGTCCATTCCTCGCTTTGCAATCAATACAAAAATCGATACTTGGAAAATGAGGATAGTTCGATTGAGTAACGGAGGATTTCTTATTTGAACTGGATGTAGAAATCATGAATTTCTTTTTTGTGTGCTTCTGATCACCAAATTCTTTATGAAAGAAGGGGAATATTGGTTATTGTTTAATTGGGTTTGTGTTTAGAGAGAGAGAGAGAGAGAGAGAGAGGTAAATGTCAAATAAGCCAAAAAACAGGTTATGCAAAAATGGTCCCTTACATATGAAATGACGAATTTACCCTCACGTGTGAGGCACATGAGGGGGGTTAACAGATCCTATTTAACGGGAGTTAAGTCCAGGGACCAATTCCACATACAAACCACTCCAAAAGGACCAAGGATCCAAAAAACACGGGGTTTGGACTTAAACCCCAAAAATTTGCATACCACAGGAACCATTTTTGCAATTTTGTCATATATATATATATATATATATATATATATATAATTATTTAGTTATCTCCAAATTCCTTAGGTATCAATTTATTTATCTAACTCATACACACCAGATCAATTAAATTATCATATCTAAATATTACATAATTAAATCAGATCGGTTATCATAATTATCGCAACTCTCTCGGCAATGCTCTGCCACATTATTTTTATTTATAAGAAAATAATAAAATACATATAAATATAATTATTTTCCTCAAGATTCTCTAAATGTCTAATAGCCAATTAACTCATAATCATCAAATCAAATCAATTTATCAAACACATTTATCAAATCAATTAAGTATCATCTCTACTCTTAAGGTTTAAGTTTAGGAATCTACTATAAGAACCTAATTCACTTAAAACTCAGCTCTGATTCCAACTTGTAACGTCCAAAATTTTCTTCCAAGGTGCACCCAAATATATCAAAATTCATTTAAAAGTTTTACAAATAAAACTTGGTGTACAGTGGCACTCTCGCATACAAGAAGTTATCACAAGGATCGTGTTGGCAGCAAGCACAAGATCGAGCCGGGCGTCACAATAAATCTACCTACAAAATAGATTATCACAAAAACATAAGCCTCACGGCTTAGTGAATAACAACTACTATAACATAATAAGATAAATCAGATAAAGCATACAATCATACAATTCATGCAAATTATAAAAATTTCACATAATTGTCACATATCCAATATAATCATTTCATCAAGGGATCTATCTCTCAGTAATGATCTATCTCTCAAATATCTATCTCATCAATAATCAAAACGTCCTTCATATTCAATATCTCGATCCATGACCAATCTATCAAATAAGTTCTATCTTTCAATTATAGTATATTCATCAATCAAATATCAATCTATTAACATAATCTAATCCGTCAATAATTATCTATTTCTCAATATCTCAATCATCAATTAAGTATTGTCAATAATTATCAATCATATAATAATTATAACAATTATCACAACAATAGATGTTAGAGTAGTGTTACTCACCTAGTTTGTCGATAGACTTATTACAGTCTCATCTTTCCTCTTCCACTATCTATCAAATCGTTACATGATAACACCTATTTATCAAATAACAAGGACCTTAGAACCTGTCCTGTTGGAGCATGTAAATGCTCTACAATTTATGAGTGATAATTAGGTTGTATTATTTCCCTTTATTGTATTGTGTGTAAGGGATCTCTCTCTATAAATAGAGAGAGTTGGTCATTGTAAAAGTAAGAGTGCACTCACAATGTAGTTTCTAGAGAGAGAAAGTGTGGTGGGATCTCTCCCACCAAGAGAGAGTTATCTCTCCCCAACCATGTTCTTGTACTGTAATATTATTTCTCTCTTTCTAGTGATTATGGAACTACTCGTCTTCATGTTCTTCATTTATATTTTTATGATCATTAAATCTCAAGATATTATTATTTCGCATCCACCGATCGTCAAAATGGGTTTCAACAATTGGTACTAGATGTTTCCTGGTTCCAGATTATTTATTATTTAGACTCTACCACAGGATGATTCTTTTGTGTTTGCATCCGTTTCAGATCTTATGATTTCTCGAGTTTGGATTTGTAATTTTTGAAAGCGAGGATTATTTTGGCGATGTGACGTGGCATTTACTTTTAATCTCCCGATCAAATTTTTGGCATTGCTAGACCATATTTTTGGATTCACATTATTTATTATTCGGACTTCACTTTTGGATGCTTCACATTTTTAGCAGGTTCTTCTTTTGAAGAATTTGGGTGTATTATGATTCGAGAATTAGAGATGTTTTTCAGACTTTTTGAAGCCGAAATGTTTTTCTTTTTGGATCTTCTACTTGATCATGGGGCTTATGACCAGTTTGAAGAATTGGATCTTATTTTTCTGCTTCATTGGTGGTGCTTTGAAGTCGAAGACCTTTACTGTTTAGAGATTCATGGCCAACATCAGAGATCACAGGCACTTAAGAGTTTCAGAGACATTTCGGCATTTGGTTCTCATTATGTTTCATTTTTATTACCACACTTGCTAGTCGGTTACTGTATTTTAGCCTTTTATCACTTATTTGTATCCCTCATAATCTGCGAGCATTTAGGGAGAGAATGTTGGAGGATGTAAATGATCAACAAATTATGAGTTATAAATAGGTTGTATTATTTCTCTTTATTCTATTGTGTGTAAGGGATCTCTCTCTATAAATAGAGAGAGTTGGTCATTATAAAAGTAAGAGTGCACTCACAATGTAGTTTCTAGAGAGAGAAAGTATGGTGGGATCTCTCCCACCAAGGGAGTGTTATCTCTCCCAACCATGTTCTTGTATTGTAATATTATTTCTCTCTTTCTAGTGATTATGGAACTACTCATCTTCATGTTCTTCATTTATATTTTTATGATAGTTAAATCTCGAGATATTATTATTCCGCATCCATCGATTGTCAAAATGGGTTTCAACAATTAGTGTCCAACAAAAAAGTTACAAAACACTGAGGGCAATTATCTTAAATGCGTGTAAACTAAAGGTGTCGTTTTATAATTTTTTTCATGAACGCGTGTTATAGCCAAGGGGGGAAATGAAATCCCAAAAAATTAAAAACCCTGCCTTGTTATGTCTCCCTTTTCCCCGTATGGAAGCAGCCCCTCTACCCTCTACCGATCCCTCCACCTTCAAGGCCTTTAATCTTCCCCCACCTCTGTTGGGTTTTGAACACTATAACACTCCTATGGTGCACATGCAACCCTAAATGCTTTGGATCTATGTTTTCTCTAATTATACATGCACTTTGTTTTTCCAAAGCATTCACCCTAGCTAGCATACAATTGAAGTTATATAATAAAAACTTAGTTTGGATGCTTACCTCTTGAGTAGGGTAGAGTTCTTGACCTCTAAAAGCTTGACCACCTCAAGTGTGATGCCTCTAATGGTTCACAAACACCAATATGCAAGAGGAGGCTTAATAGAATAAGTTACTTATCTCAAAAAGATGGTGTAACCGATTTTGGCTCATGAGGGTTCTATTTATAGTGTGGAAAATGCTAGGGTTACACTTTGTAAACCCTATTACTCCATGACTTTCCACATTCTTATTCTCCATGGGTTTAACCTCCATGGACTATCCATGGATTAACTTATTGGTTTAGCCCATCTAAATAATCATGGATCATTAGCCCACACTACAAGAATCATTGATTTACATAGTCAATCCCCATATATTTAATTAGTCTCTTTTGACCACAAAATTAATTCCAAATTAATTCTTGATCAATACTAATTAAATAATATGATTCCATATATTAATATATTATACTTGTAATATATTAATAAATCATAAATAACCTTATTCTCGAAAGTCCATCCTATCAAATTGCACTGGTGAAGGAAACCTAAAAGAACCATGCTACTATCGGGTCAAGTACATCCCAGTTATAGTTATGAGCTTAGACACCAAATCCAACAGTCTCCCACTTGGATAAGTCTAATAACTATAGCTGCCAATGTAACTTCAGGACCCGACTTAGCAATCGTAAGCTTTCAAAAGCCGTTGCCAACTCTGATCTAGTCAGTGACGCATCCTTTAGATAAGTGATCATATAATCCTTTGTTCTCAAGATATCAGCTGGACAAATACATGGAACAATGTCATACTTATTTTCCAGCAGTTTGTTTCCCGATTTCCGATTCTTCTGACATAGAACATAACTGAACACATCAATTTAGTTCTGACCGGGCCCGATACATAAGTCAACACAGAATCATCGAGGGGCCCAAGATATCGTTTTTAATCCTCTTAGTATAAAAGGGAACAGATAAACTTCGACATTATATGCTTGTACTAACTACTCATTAAATCATGCACAACGATATGTTTTATAACATCAAGTTACTGATGCGTTTTCGTATCATCAATGAACAACTAGTTCATAGTCAACAACTCATATATCTAGGTTTGAAGACTTATATGATATTATCGTCTCACGATCACTCGTGATAAATTCCACGAAGTGATTCAAGTGAGCGTGGGTTGATCCAATACTCAAATCTTATTTCAGAAGTACTCATGAATGGTGTAGCAAACTGTTGCTATGCCCAACGCCTTAGACAATCTACAAGCCAACTCATGACAGTCTTCTTTCATACTTACTTCCAACATATGATCGACTGTGGATAGTTTGAATAAATCTTATTATTCTGGAAGTCAAAACATGCAAAGTGAAACAATAGTAAACAATTGACACAAGGCAGTAACTTTACTTATAAATAAAACTCCTTTTATTCAATCATCAAATGTCAATTACTATTTAGCTATTACAAGTTTTGGTTTATCTAATCACTAAAACTAATATCGTCCGTTAGCCCAATGCCCCTTGCATGCTGCAAGTGCTTAACCCTGGTCAGTCCCTTTGTAAGGGGATCTGCTGGGTTGTCCTCTTACGATATCCTCTTCACCACGAGGTGTCCTTCTTCTACTTGATGTCTTATGAAGTGGTATTTTCTGTCGATATGCCTAGATCATCCATGATCTCTCGGTTCCTTGGTTAAGGCAACCGCCCCTTCATTATCGCAGAAAATCTCCATAGGCTCCTTTATGGATGGAATGACTCCAAGGTCTCCGATGAAGTTTTTCAACCATATTGCCTCCTTCGATGCTTCGCTTGCTGCTATGTACTCTGATTCGCACGTTGAATCTGCTACAGTCTCTTGCTTGGAACTTTTCCATGTCACTGCTCCTCCATTCAGGGTAAATATCCAGCCCGACTGAGAGCGGAAATTATCTCTGTCGGTTTGGAAGCTTGCATCGCTATACCCTGTTACTCTCAAGTCATCACTCCCACCGAGAGTAAGGACCCAGTCCTTAGTCCTCCGCATGTACTTAAGAATTTTCTTAACCTTAGTCCAATGAGCTTTACCAGGGTTCCCTTGATATCTGCTGACCATGCTCAAAGCAAAGGCCACATCAGGGCGAGTACAAGTCATAGCATACATGATCGAACCAACTGCGGAAGCATATAGTATATGACTCATTTATGCTATTTCAGCCTCTGTACTCGGACTCTGAGTCTTACTCAGTTTGGTATTGCTTTGGATAGGTAAGTCACCTTTCTTGGAGTTCTCCATGCTGAAACGTTTCCACACCTTGTCCAAGTAGGTACTTTGACTACGTCCTATTAGTCTTTTACTTCTGTTTCTCAATATCCTTATCCCTAGGATATAGGCAGCTTCTCCGAGGTCCTTCATAGTGAAACACTTCCCAAGTCAGGACTTGACCTCCTGCAAGGTTGGGATGTCATTTCCAATGAGCAGTATGTCATCTACATATAATACCATAAAGCTGACTATACTCCCACTAGCTTTGACATATACGCATGACTCATCCTCGCTTCTCGAAAATCCAAACTCTTTGACTTTCTCATCAAAACAAAGATTCTGTCTACGAGATGCTTGTTTTAAACCATATATGTATTTCTCAAGCTTACACACTTTATTAGGGTACTTTGCATTGACAAAACCCCCTGGTTGAATCATGTAAACATCTTCAGCCAACTTTCCATTAAGGAAAGCGGTTTTGACATCCATTTGCCATATTTCATAGTCATGAAATGCAGCTATGGCTAGCATAAGCCTTATAGATTTAATCTTCGCTACTGGTGAGAAGGTCTCATTATAGTCAACTCCCGGAGTTTGAGTAAAGCCCTTCGCAACAAGTCGTGCCTTATATGTGTGTACTTTCCCATCCATGTAGGTCTTCTTCTTGAAGATCCATTTGCACCCGACTGTGTTACGACCCGGTACATTGTCAACCAAGTTCCAAACTTGATTGTCATACATGGACTGAATCTCGTTGTCCATAGCCTCTTTCCATTTTGCAGACTCGGGGCCTGCCATGGCTTCCCTGTAGTTATTAGGTTCATCCAAATTTACCAGTGTGCTATCACTGATAAATGCATCACCTTCAGCTGTTATATGAAAACCATATAACACAGGCGGAACACTAACTCTATTGGAACGCCTGAGAGGTACGGACTCGTCAATTGGCTCAACCAGAGTTTCCTCCTCAGGTTGATTGCTAGTGTTTGAGGTTCCGTCACCGCTTGACTCTTGAAGCTCTTCAAGGTCAATTTGCCTCCCACTGTCCCCTTGGCATATGAGTTTTCTCTCACGAAAGACTCATCTCCTTGCAATGAAGACAACATTGTCACTCGGTCTATAGAAGAGATATCCAAAGGACTTCTGCAGGTAGCCGATGAAAATACATCGCTCACTCCGAGGTTTGAGCTTGTCATGAGTCTCGCGTCTCACGAAAGCCTCGCAACCCCAAACTTTGATGTGGTCTAACGAGGGAACCTTCCATGTCCACATCTCGTGAGGATTTTTGGAAACCTCTTTGGTAGGGACTAGATTAAGGATATGGGCGGCAGTCTCTAAGGCATACCCCTAAAATGAGATAGGTAATGAAGCTCGACTCATCATGGAACGAACCATGTCTAGCAAGGTTCTATTGCGCCTCTCAGCCACACCATTAAGTTGTGGCGTCCTAGGTGGCGTCAATTGTGAAATAATTCTACATTCCTTAAGATAGTCAAGGAAATCGATACTAAGATACTCTCATCCTCGATCGGTTCACAACATCTTTATCTTCCTGCCCAATTGATTCTCCACTTCTTGCTTAAACTCTTTGAACTTTTCAAAGGTTTCTGACTTATGCTTGATTAAGTAGATATAGCCATATCTACTGTAATCATCAGTAAAAGTCACATAGAAGCGCTAAGCATCCCTTGTGGTGGTTCTGAATGGTCCACACACATCAGTGTGTATGAGATCCAACAGACCTTCACCCCTTTCACAAGTACCAGTGAAGGGTGACTTGGTCATCTTTCCAAGTAAACAAGACTCGCAAGTGTCATCCGACTTTAAGTCGAATGACTCCAAGACTCCATCCTTTTGGAGTTGGGCTATGTGCTTCTTGTTGACATGTCCAAGACGACAATGCTACAAGCATGCCTTATCCAAATCATTGGAAGAATCAATGTGTAACACATTATTTCCTAGGTTATCTACAATATTCACAGTTTCATATACACCATTGCAACCCTAAATGCTTTGGATCTATGTTTTCTCTAATTGTACATGCACTTTGTTTTTCCAAAGCATTCACCCTAGCTAACATACAATTGAAGTTATATAATAAAAACTTAGTTTGGATGCTTACCTCTTGAGTAGGGTAGAGTTTTTGACCTCTGAAAGCTTGACCACCTCAAGTGTGATGCCTCTAATGGTTCACAAACACCAATATGCAAGAGGAGGCTTAAGAGAATAAGTTACTTATCTCAAAAAGATGGTGTAACTGATTTTGGCTCATGAGGGTTCTATTTATAGTGTGGAAGATGCTAGGGTTACACTTTGTAAACCCTAATACTCCATGACTTTCCACATTCTTATGCTCCATGGGTTTAACCTCCATGGACTATCCATGGATTAACTTATTGGTTTAGCCCATCTAAATAATCATGGATCATTAGCCCACACTACAAGAATCATTGATTTACATAATCAATCCCCATATATTTAATTAGTCTCTTTTGACCACAAAATTAATTACAAATTAATTCTTGATCAATACTAATTAAATAATATGATTCCATATATTAATATATTATACTTGTAATATATTAATAAATCATAAATAACCTTATTCGGTGAAGGCAACCCAAAGGGACCATGCTACTATCGGGTCAAGTACATCTCGGTTATAGTTATGGGCTTAGACACCAAATCCAACAACCTCCATCCCTCATAAACCCTAGAAAAACTTCATCAGATGTTTCACAAATCATTCCACACGAGCTCCACACAAAAACTTTGCAATGTAGGTTACTTGAGGCTCATACACACCTCTTCTTCTCTTTATCTATGTTTACTTATATCTCCCGCTTCAAATGCATCCTCCTAAATTCTAGGGCTTTTTGTTCAGAACCTCACAAAAGCAAACCAAACAAGAGCACGGGCGGGCGATTCATAACCTAGATATGTCGACTTCACCATTATCATCTGGCTACCCCACCATCATCGATATACTAGGGTTGGTCGTCCTTGAGTCACCATCTCCATCTGACATGACCCTATAAAAATTTGATATCCTAGCTTCCCCAACACTTGCTGCATCAAAATCGATCCCTCCATAAAAACTTTCACTACTGGTCACAACCTCCATCTCCACACCACTAACAACGCATCCCATCATGGTCTCTCTTCCAATAATTTTCCATGGAAGTTTCTAAATTTGAATCAGGCAATTAGGTTTTGGTTGAAAATTATTGTTACATAATTATATAGAAGAATAGGATGTTTCAGAGGGAGTTGATGGCTACGATTACAATCAAATTAAAGGATGGAAGCATAAAGATCGGTCTCGTCCCTTTGATAGAATTTAGGGCGACATCTCCGTCAACATGGTGTACCACACTGTAATCTTCTTTCATCGTGGAACTTCTCTTTCTACTTTAACAAGGTGTTATTTCAGTTTTTTATCATATGTGCATCCCCCTTTGCGAAAAAGTATTTTTTTTATTAACTTTTAAACGCTTTAACATACTTCTAAACGCCGAAGATTTATCATATGTTCATCCCCCTTTGTGAAAAAACTTTGAAGTTCAACAAGTTTTAGGGGATCTATACTTTTAAACGCTTTAACGTACTTCTGCAATCTTCATGGACATTGCTCTGTTTTCTTTATCTTCGCTCCTCCATGATGGGGATGCTACAACCTCCGGTGATGTATCTTTCTCTCTTTTTCAAATACACATACACCGATACACAAATGTAATCATTTATCTTAACAAACAACTATTGACGCTGCTTGTAGATGATGAATCAACAAAGAACTATCAGAACTATGTTGAGAGAAGTCATCAGTTTCATAGAATGGTGAGTTTTGCAACATGAAATTCTTAAGTTAAAATTGTTCACCGATGGGAAATAATGTGTTTCATTTTGCAGATTTATTATTTAGGGATTTCATGTATATGCGTGTATAGCTCTTTATAATCAAATTCAGTAACTCGCTATAGAAAGCATATCATATCTTGAATACCAGATCTAGGGTTGTAATCGTATGCGTGTTCAAATATGATTCATGATTCCACTAATTTTAGGATTTTTCTTATTTGTGAATGGAATCTATAAGCCTCTAGTCATGTGTCATTGCATATGCAGGAATTGGTGATTCTGGAATTTTCGTTTCACTAGATGAATGCAAATCTACTATGGCCATGAACATTTACATTTGTTGAATGGTTAGTTCAAAACAAGTCAAGAACAGAATCAAAGCACATCAATGATTTAGGCAGGCAAGTCCCTTTCTTCAATATAATGTCACATCATGTTCTTTTTATGAAATGATTGTTATAATAAATTGTTTTGTGGTATATATTTGACTTTGAATCTTGATATTATATCTTTTAAATGATGTCAGTGGAACACGTCCATTGGCCATTTTTTTTAAAAAGTTGTGTCAAGTATACGTTACAACTTCTGACTATGATGATAAGGAGATTGAAGAGAATATAGCTCATAATTGCAGGATTAATGGAGTAGTTCTTGTGGTTCCTCATATCAAGTGTTCATTCTCTAATCTATATTCATGATTACTTTGGTTTTGATATCAGTATAAAATACATAAAACCACAACATGTTATTTGATGTTTTATATTTTTATTTATCTACCAGATTCATGGGGTGATCCTTTCCCAAATCCTCATCCACAGTGGGACCTCATTATTTCTAGTGACATCTTGTTGTGTAAGCACTTCATTCTTATATATATATATATATATATATATATATATATATATATATATATATATATATATATATATATATATATATATATATATAACTCTACTATATGCATCATTTACTTATTGATTAATGAATTTTTTTATTTACAAAACAAAAACTAAATAAAAAAATACTTTTTCATGTTTTTGGTGGTGCTGCTGTTAATGGCGGTGGCACTGGAAATGGTGGTACGAGTTTGCATAACTTCATATTGAGCTGACAAATGGAGCAGGATCAGGTTGCAACATTCGTGAATGACCAGTTCTTTCTAACATTAAGCTGGAACAAATCAAAGCATGGTTACAGAATCGAAGGTACGCGTTACACATTCACAATATGGTAAATTAGACAAATTTAGTTCCTTGGAGCTTTTTTGTTGTAATGGTTGGTGGGTTTTCGTCTTTTTGGTCGGTTTATAGATGTAGATAAAAATAAAGCTTCTGGTAGGTGACCCTGTTTGAAATTTTAAGAAACAATGGTCATAGTGGCACTTTTACAAGTGTCAAGTCGGCCTTGGATGGATGCACATTGTTGTCGTCTTCAAGAATTCTGAAGTTGAGTTATGGGAATCTTCTATCAATCAAACTCTTTACAATGAGAGGCACTCCTCTATTCCAACTGTAGGTTTCAATATGGATATATATGTGTGTATGTATATCCACACTTCCTTTTATTCTAAATGACTTATAAATGACAAAATTTACAGTTAAAAAGCTTTAATGGAAGGTCAGGCTTTAGAGGCATTAGGTGAGTAACATGAGCTTCCTGTTCATAGTTCCCTTATCTTCCCTAGAAGAAAACATAGAAAAACACTTTTACTTTTAAATTATATTTTAAAAATCTACCAAATCGCCCTCCTTCACTTCTTTTGGTGAGTAATTCGAGTAATACTCACCCCAATTCCTATTAATCAACCTTGTTGTTGTAGAAGGCATTGTCTTTCTTTTTGAAACTATGGGACCCATGGCTGCTCTTGGATTTATGTTTTCTTCTTTTGTTAAAATCGCCTTTTTCTTCACTAACTGTTTGGTGTGATGTCTTTGTTCCATTTTGTCTTCAAGTCCAAACATAAAAACACACCGTCTGATTGTGTCATCAAGGAACTCTGCAAATTGTTGTACAATAATTTGGCCATGAACAACTACATATCTTTATACAATTACAGGGTTTGATGATATGTGAGAAGGGTTATTTTTGTCAAATTCTTATAATATTTTTATGACTTCAAAAAATGATAACATTGATGCACAAGTTTGTTCTTTTAACAATGTGATAATGGAAATGGCAAGTCTTGTTGTCTTGAGAACTGTTTGATACAATGGAGCAAATTTCTTTGATGGCTTTCCTAGTCTATACCTAAAACAAACAAAAAGATTAAGGCATTAGCAAGCCTTCAAAATAGGAGACTATGTTTTGCACAGAAATGAAGCAAGTTATGCCTTACCAAGAGGAAAGCTAGGACCAGCATGGGAGGGACCTTACAGGGTCATCGAGGCATATCGAAACAGGTCATATTCACTCGAAACAATGGACGGAAGAGCAATTCCAAGAATATGGACTGCTAGAAACCTCAATCGTTTCTTCTTCTAGAAACGAATATAACCCCTACATAGAAGGGATGGTTGTAAGGAAATCCCTATTGAGAATGGACATTTGTAAGATACCCCCTATTAGAAGGGAGGATTATAAGTTAACCCCTACTTAGAAGGGATGATTGTAAGTTAAAACCCCTACCCAGAATGGACGGTTGCAGCCTTGTAACGCCTTATGTCTACATTACCAGTTGGGCTGATCACCCAGACTAAAGATTAATACTTAGTGTATCTTTTCTTTTACAATACTCGGTGTATTTATTCGGGAACAATACATTAAGGCAGACTCGAAAGGGTCATAACCTTAGTCTCAAAAGACACCTGGCAGTCAAGCCCGTCTTACAAATTGGCCAACAAGCCCGAACATAGGGATATAGTGAAAAAAAGATGTAGGGAAGCTAAGCCCATGTCATGAATACTGAGGAAAAAAATCCTAGGGCATCAACCCCAAAGACAAAATAGCAAAATCCATACAACAAAAGAGGAAAAAAGAGCAAATACAAAGCAAACCATTCCCATACCTACATCAAGCACCATCCAAAAACAATAAAAGGCAAAGAAAAAAACAAACAACAAGTTCATGCTATGTAGGGCTTACAACCATCAAACAGACCGCATAGGGCCTACAACTACCAACAAAGCTTCATAAAAAATCCACCCGAAGGGTAGCACAATGAGATAACAAATCAAACTCCACCGATAACCTGCCCACCAACTCCATTACCACCACCGCCTCTTACAGCACCATCATCATCTCCACGACCACCCCCATAGCTCCATCATTAACAATTGCAACAATAACACCCCAAACCTCATTACCCCCCTCATTAACCATCTCGTCTGCATCATCAAATGCACATAATTTCCTTAAGTATGTGATGTCAAGGCGGCCTAAACCAAGCAGATACATGTAGTCAAGCGTGGAGAAACTGAAAAGTGCATCGTCCAACCCAGTAGTATGACTGGAACAAGAGTCGCTCGCTTCTGGGTCATAGGTCCCATCATCAATCTCAGCCTTAAACCCAGCCAGCCCAGCCTCTTCACCGACAACAAACATTGCATGGAAGATACGGTGGACACCACTTGCAAACTCAGGATGCTCAATTAACTTATCCATAACACATACAACACCCACATGAAGCAGCCAGTCCAGATCCCTGCTCACCACCTCTAATTTCTCCCTGACATCCTCAACGAGTTTGTCTCGTTCAACAACATCACACTCTAGGCTTTCATTTTGAATCATCAAACCTTCATTATATTGAGTAAGGGAATCCACCTTGCCCTGCAAAGTTGAGTGAAAATCATCCAAGGACATTCTCTTCCCCATCAGAAGATCATACCTTTGCTCAAAGCCACGGGCCTCACACTCAAGCTCTACAACCTGCCGCTTGAGCTCAGTTTCGCTCGCCAATAAAGCAGCATCTCACTCATACGATGGATGCGACAAGAACCAGTAGCTAGATAAAATATAGTCTGAGCTGTGGCATAAGACATGTTTTGAGAAAGGGGCTACTACCCATAACATCCATGTCAGCAATAGAAACAAGAGAGAGAGCGTGGCAAGAAAACAGAATAGCGTTCGCATGCACAAACAAACGAGAACCATTGTTAAGAGTTCACCCAAGAACAAAGGGAACCACACTTGGGCCTATAAGACCATGTGAAATCCCTACCAAAGGAGTTTCTCGGTATGGTCCCCCAAATCCGCCCTCCGAAGAAGCATAGCTAGGGTTTGTATGAGGAGAAACATTCCCACCACTCGGCTCATGAATAACCTTCGCCGGAAACATGCGGTACTCAAGCGCCCATTGATGCCATTTCAGACCGTTGAACGTCATCATTAGGGATCACCATAATTCCATCTAGATCAGAGGAAATTAAACTAAGCAGATGGGAAAGACTGCATCGTTGATGTACGCACCTCCCAATGTGGGCACCCTCAACATTAGAAGAGGACTCCCCTACGGCCAAGATAGCTTTTCTTTTCGCCATAACACGTTGGACGTTGGAAATAATACCGTCTTTTCTATCTTTTATCACTTTAGATCAAGGAGGATCAGTAGGTGTAGAGGAAGCCACCGCAGAAATTGGCCGAACATTCACAGGATGGTGGCCGCTGATTGCAGAAGAGTCTTCCAGGGGTTGTGTTGTCAAATCAGGAGACATAACCAAGCGATCGAGTCTGCATGGTGGAGGGAGAGTTTCGTGAAGGTCACCCTTGTGATACTCAAGTTTCCCCTAGTATTGCTTCCTAAGGACGAAGTACAGCGACAACGGAGACTTAACACCTACAAATATAAGACGACACCTTCAGTTTCACCCAAAAATTTAAAAAACAATGGGGGGAGGAAGAAGGGAATATGAAAAGCAAAAGTATCGTCCACTACGGTATAGAAGACCGGCATCTTCCCTCAAGCATGCCAACGAGAGCTCATACCAACGCTGGCAAGGATGTACTCTGTGTACTCATCGGGAACGACTTGAAGAGCTTTCAAAAGATCGACGACGGGCCGGTTATGGGTAAACAACTTAAGGGTAACATCCGAAAATTTGTTTCCCTGATAGTACCCTTGGTCGACTCGGTCCTGGTTAGACCACAACCACTTTTCTTGCCAATCCTTTGGAGTTTTTCCTTCCTGTACAAGAACGTGGCCACCTCGACGGATAGAAAATGTGTACTTATCTCCGGTAGCACTGAACTGGAAGAAGAATTTGAAGACAAAGTAATCGGGAATGACGTTGTTAGCACGACAGATCATCTCGAATGCCACCATATTGTTCACAGCATTTGGTGTGAGCATTTGGATACTACAACCATGCTTTTGGAGAAGCTCATCTTGAAAATCAGTAATGTAACATCCCGAAATTAAGACCAAAATTTTTTGTTTTTAAATTAAGAAAATTGTAACCCAAACATCATCATAAAATCAAGGTAGAGTGTGATAAATACATCATGAAACATCAAAGTAATCAAAAAATGTGGAACGAGGTGGTGTGTGCACTACATTCATCCCGGGCTCTTCCCTTTTGAACCAGAAGTACCTGAAACATAAACTGAAAACCGTAAGAACAAAGCTTAGTGAGTTCCCCTAAATACCACATACCATACTTAACAATCACATAATGGGCCCCGCCCGATATATAGATCTGTCAGTCATTAGGCCCTGCCCGAAATACATAAAAACATGTAAACACATAAACACATAACACATGCAATAATCACAAAGATACATAGCATACAGAATGGACATCGGGCCCCACCCGGCATCGGGCCCTGCCCGGTAAGCATATAAGCACATAACACATGCAAGAGCCACGTAGACATCTAGTATCCTAACATAACAACCATGGGCAGGCATTGGTGCCTTCGAACCGCTAAAACAAGGTGAAGAAAATCACCTCTAGCTACTGAAACACTGAAACGAATCTCTGTCTGCTGGTCCAAAAAAATCCACGCGCTATCATTACAAAACAATATCCAATTAATAACTGGATCTTGACCCGAAATCAAGAGTCTAAGCTGATTAGCCCATAAAAGGGTAAAAGACCATTTTAACCCTTTTCTAACTTGGCACAAAGAAAAGGCGCAACCCAACTACTCAAAAGGCCCAAATCCTAAATGGCAACCTAAAGTCCAATCATGGCCCAATCTGCCAAATTGGGCCCAAAACCCATCATGGGCCTAAATCCAAGGAAGCCCAATATGCTACACAAAAAGCCCAAACAAGAAATCTTATGGCCCAAAGTCAACGGCCCAAACTCCAACAGTTGGTCCTTACGTCGTGACCAGCCCATGGTGACGTCGTGAGCACCAACTCGACCCAGTTCTGACTCAGCGAGTCAACTCACCCCATCAAGAAGGTTCCAGTCCCTACCACGTCGCGACCTCACCATGTGTCACGTCGTGATCTAATCCGGACAAAATAGTCGGGATGGCCAACATCCTAACAATGCGACAATCTTAATCCTCACGTCGTGAGATCTGCACTTACCAGCTTAAAGCATTAAGCTCTTATTCCTTACATCCATGACTTGGGACTTTCCAGAGGGTCTTCCTTTACCCAAAGGATGATAAGATCGTAGCTTTTCAGTCATGCATGTCCAATTCATGACTCAAACTCTAACTAGGCCAAGAATGGGGAAAATGAGATCTAGACTCAAACTTGGAGTCTCAAACTACACCAAAACTCAGATCCAAAGACTATATTATAGAGAAAGACTCAATGATCCATAAAGTTGCCAACTTTATGGATCCCATGCAAGCAATCCCACCCAATCATGCAAAAAGGATTTTATAACTTAGATCTAGAATGAAAAAGGTAGAAAGGTCCAAGCTTTAAGACTTACAATGGTCCAAAACTCCAAGCGATTGCAAGGTAGGAGCCAAAAAGCCAAGAGGTTACTCAACCAAGGTCTTCTTCCACTTCAAAGAGCCAAAAACCACCAAAGAATGCTTCAAATATCTCAAAATTGCCTAAGGACTTCAAGAGAGTCAAGATTAGGGTTTTCCAGAGGCTTAGAGGGTGAGAGAGGCTGAGGATGGGTAACCCTAGCCTCTCATTCTCTTAAATACTTGAAAATTAAGGTTTGGGGTCATTAAGCCACGCTCACACTATGAGACCTTATGCCTCATGTTGTGAGTCTCCAAAATGCGGCTCAACATGTCAATGGTCCCTCACGTTGTGATCCCCAAGATCTCACGTTGTGAGGACCCTCATAATGAAAAATAAATGAATGAATGAATTTTAGTACCTTAGGGTTCTGGATGTTACAATTCTCCCCTACTTGAATCAAACTTCATCCTTGAAGTCCGCTGACCCAAATAACTCCGGATAGTGCTCCCTCATCTCATCCTCTGGCTCCCACGTCCATTCTGAACCCTTGCGATGTTGCCACTGGACTTTCACCAACTCAACAACCTTGTTCCTCAAGGTTTTCGTCTTCTAGTCAAGAATCGTCATCGGTCTCTCAATATAATCCAGGCGGTTATCCACCTGAATATTCTCCAATGGAACCACTGTAGAATCATCCACTAGACACTTCTGCAACTGAGAGACGTGGAACATGTTATGGATCTGGTTGAGCTCCTCAGGACAATCCAAGCGATAAGCAACCCGTCCCACCCGAGCCAAAACCCTGAAAGGACCGATATATCTAAGGCCCAATTTGCCCCTCTTCCTGAATCGGATGACACCTTTCCAAGGTGACACCTTCAGGAGAACCATATCACCAACCTGGAACTCTATATATGATCGGTGTCTGTCGGCATAACTCTTCTGCCAACTCTGAGCTGTCTGGAGTCTACTCCGAACTTGCTATATCAGCTCAGTGGTCTTGAGTACCACCTCGGTACTCCCCATGACTCGTTGGCCGACCTCACCGCAACAAATCAGGGACCTGCATTTCCTCCCATAAAGCATCTCAAAAGGAGCCCGATCGATGCTGGCGTGATAGCTGCTGTTATATGAAAATTTTGCTAACGAAAGATACGTATCCCAACTCCCACCGAAATCCAAGACACACGCCCGCAACATATCCTCCAAGGTATGGATAGTCCACTCGCTCTGCCCATCAGTCTGCGGATGGAATGGCGTGTTGAAATGGAGACGAGTACCCAACTTGTTGTGGAACCTTTGGACGTCCCTGTCTGAAACCACCAAATATGGCACCTCATGTCGTGCTACAACCTCCCTGATGTATAGCCTCAGCCAACTTCTCTGCAAAGATACTCTCCTGAATCGGAATAAAATGAGCGCTCTTGGTAAATAGATCTACGACGGCCCAAATCGAATCCACTCCGCGCAGTCTGAGGCAACTTCGTAATAAAATCCATTGTAATCTCCTCCCATTTCCAAACGGGAATACCCAACAGCTGCATCTTGCCATGAGGTCGCTGATGCTCGCCCTTGACTTTCTTGCAAGTCAATCACCTCTCCACATACCAAGCTACATCCCGCTTCATGAAGGGCCACCAATAATCAGGACAAAGATCTCTATCCATCTTCGTTGCCCCGGGATGAATGGAGAACCTCGATTTGTGCGCCTCCTCCATTAGAACCTAACACACACCGCCCCAATACGGAACCCATACCCTCCGATGAAGAGTCAATAACCCACGGCTATCATAATCAAAGGAAGTCACCTTACCCACAATACGCTCACTCTTTCGGTGCTCTTCCTTCATAGCCTCGATCTGAGCCTCACGAATCCGCTCCAATAATGGAGTAATCACAGTCATCCTCAAACAAATATCCCTGATCGAAGCCGCGACCGACTTACAGTTGAGATCATCAGCCACCACATTGGGCTTCCCCGGGTGATAAAGGATCTCACAATCATAATCCTTCACCACATCCAACCACTGGCGCTGCCTCATATTTAGATTCGGATGATCCATCAGATACCTCAGGCTCTTGTGATCCGTGTAAATAGTACAGCGAACCCCATATAGGTAATGTCGCTAAATCTTGAGGGCGAAAACCATAGCCCCCAGCTCCAAATCATGTATCGGATAGTTCGCCTCATGACGCTTCAGCTGCCTCGAAGCGTAAGCAATCATGCGATCCCTACGCATCAGAACTGCACCCAGACCTGTGATCAATGCATCACAATCAACTACAAAATCCTCGACACCCTCCAACAGTGTCAAAATCGGCGCCTCACACAATATCTGTCTCAGCGTCTCATAAGATGCCTGCTGCTCAAGCCCATAGCGGAAAGTGACAATCTTCTTTGTCAATCGAGTCAGAGGAATCACTATCTTGGAGAAATCCTGAATGATTCTCCAATAGTAACCTTTTAAACCAAGGAAACTCCGAATCTCAGATGGAGACCTTGGAACCTCCCATCTCATCACGACCTCAACCTTGGCCGGATCGACTAGAATATCGTTCTGGTTGACAAGGTGCCCCAAAAACTGAACCTTGTGCAACCATAACTCACACTTGTAGAACTTCGCAAAAAGTCTCATCCTCCTCAAATTCTCCAAAACCTCTCTCATGTGATCCTCGTGCAGCTCCTGGGTCTTCAAATAGACCAGGATATCATCAATGAATACAATTACAGACCGATCCAGCATCGGCCTGCACACGCAGTTCATGAGATCCATGAACGTGGCTGGAGCATTGGTGAGCCCGAAGGGCATCACCACGAACTCGTAATGACCATAACGAATCCGTAAGGTCGTCTTCTGCACATCCTCCTCTCTGACCCTCATCTGATGCTAACCCGATCGCAAATCAATCTTGGAAAACCAAGATGCACCTTGAAGTTGGTCAAAAAAATCATCAATCCTTGGGAGTGGATAACGGTTCTTAATCGTTAGCTTATTCAGCTCCCGATAATGAATACACATGCGATGTGACTCATCCTTCTTTTTCACAAATAGGATCGGTGCTCCGCATGGCGAACTGCTCCGTCGAATGAACCCCTTATCTAACAGCTCCTGCAGCTGTGTAGACAACTCCTGTATCTCTGGAGGAGATAACCGATATGGTACCTTAGCTATCGGAGCCACACCAGGAACCAGGTCAATCCTAAACTCCACCTGCTTCTCCGGAGGCACCCAAGACAAATCCTCTGGAAACACATCCGGGCACTCCCACATAATCGGCACATCATCAACGGTCGCCTTAACCTTATCCCAGGTACCCACAACATAGGCGACGAATCTGGAACAACCCTAATGAATATAGCGTCTAGCCATCGCTGCTGAACACAAAATCGGCCCACGCTGAGCTCTCTCTCCCTGAACAACTAACTTTCCCCCACTTGGGGTTCAAATCCGAACTAACTGGTCCTCATAATCGATCACCACCCCATTGGGGCTAAACCAATCCATACCATGATAACCTTGTTCCCGTGCAAAGGAATGAGAACCAAATCAATCGGATATTGCTCGTTGAGCATCTGAAGAATGCAACCCCGATGAACCCTTGCTACCTGATATGGTACAGACTATACCTTATCTAGCCTTAAATATAAAACCTAACTACTTATCTATTATTGCATCTATAGGCAGTGTACCTAGTCAATGTATAGCATAATAAAGTAAATTGGGGTCGAACGCAGGGAACGGATTTAATTAATTAACCTAATCGCTAAAAATTAACCTAAAACAAGCAAAAGTTAAACTGGTTTTTATCCGATTTTGCAAGTGCAGACAAGCTTAAACTCTTTAACTACGATTTCAATCAATTACTAAGAACACTTCTGTTTAGTTCGAATCCATTTCTCCTCTATGGTTAACTACTAATTATGTATTATTAATGTTGGTTATCAAATATTATATCATTAGTAATTCAAGTCCAAATTTACTAATGTTTTCACTAATTCATGTAAAACTATGCATGGTCACACACTAGCAAACACAGAATCAGTTATAAAATATAGATAAGCTATGTAAGATTGATCTAAATAAACATAATTATGGTCACAATTTATGTTCTCCAGCACAGCTAATTTAGTTACTTTTATCACTTATCTAAGATTTGGTCGATCCTAGCTCTAGTAATTTAATAGTCACTAAACTACTAGGTAACAAGTTCATGTAATTTAATGGTCACTAAGCTACACAGAACCTGAATTCAAGGAATTAAAGTATCAAATATTAACATTCTAGGTAAAGATAATCAAACACAAGCTCATAACCAACTATTAAAATCCATAATTTAATAAACTAAACCATAAAGTAAAAGCATCATCTAGCTAAACAGAAGCAGCTAAATTCAGCTAGTCATGGC
The DNA here is from genome assembly GCF_052849685.1 of Lactuca virosa. Lineage (NCBI taxonomy): Eukaryota > Viridiplantae > Streptophyta > Magnoliopsida > Asterales > Asteraceae > Lactuca > Lactuca virosa. The sequence continues at coordinate 4,298,912 of NC_136432.1, read as the reverse complement.
TGAAAACATGAACAAAATCTCAACAATAAAAGACATGATTAAAGTGTACCAAATTAATGTAATGAATATATTCTTAATCTCTCGATCTTCAAATAAATCTCCTTACTAGAACGCTTAATTTCGGTTTCTGTGAATAATTCTTCTCCTGAAATCTCTCTGAAAATCCTCTCAGCTTCTCTAAGCCTCCTCAAACAATGGAAGTGAATGAGTATTTATAGGTTTGGTAAATTTTTTCACTTCACGACATGAACAAGGATTTCACGTCATGAATTTGAGACAAATCCTTATCGGGCAAGGACTCTGACTTCCCGTGCACTTATCTTCTAGAACACTCACTCCACGTCGTGAATGTGATGGCCACATCGTGATTTGGGTTTTTCACTGGGATTTTTCTTCTTTTAAGCTTCCATCCTCCAAAGTTCCAATTCTTGTCCATTTTGGTCCTTTATCTTCAAGAGTGTCCCTTTTGGCTGCAAAATACAACTTAATTTTAATAAGTACCAAATATTTTTGCAAATAACCAAAATATTAAATAAAATGTATTAAAATATTGCCTAAAATGTGTATAAATATGGAAATATCAAATACCTCACACTTATCTTTTGCTTGCCCTCAAGCAAAACTAACTTATTTTAAGTCGAACTTCCATCACCAACATCACATATGACAATCCTTTTTGAACTCAGCCATTTTACCAAGACCTCAATGCGTATATTTGTGTCTAAAATCCTAATAACTTCCCCAATCCTAGCTACTCACAATCATTATGAACCTTCACCCCTTAGTTTATACAACACTCATTTTTGTAACCCTCTGAATCCATCCTCAGAAATCTTTCTTAACCTCAATGTATTTTTGGTCAAGCTACCCAAGCATACATAATCTAGAAAAATTACAACTTTGATACCACAATGGAGCTCTTGTAATTCTTCACTTCTTTGAATAATTGATATTTGATTTCTTTGAATTCACCACCTTTATTGTTTGATTTTTGGTATGTTCACTTTTTGATTCCTCAGAATTTTGACTCTTTTGATCTTCGTACTTTATAGCTCCATGATTCTTGCAACTTTTTGGTAATTTCTCTTTCTTTTTTATATATAACTCACTTTTTTCGCTCAATTCCTACATGCTTAGGCAATGAAGCTCAACTTCAACCTTTATTGGTTAGAGGCATTAGTCTAAGTACAATGACTACATAAGCTCTCCTGGATAGATTTCAGGTACAGGCTGCAAAACTTATTATACCATATAAACTACCAGATTACCTTTTATATCTCATGACTTTTCACTAGGAAATGGGAAGCCACAAATATACTATAACATATGTTGGCTCAATTAAACATTTGAGCTCGCATCGGACCATCCCACATAACACTAGCAACTTAAGTTTAAACTATTACTAGATTCAGTTTTTAGATTATTATTTCAAATCTATTTCTAAATTTTAAATTAGCAATTTACTTTTCGACCCCCTAATACCCACAGTTATTACATACAATGCCCTCATTGTATGCATAAAATAATTTAAAAGCAATAAAATGGAGAAAAATAAACAGACTCTCCTGGGGTAGCAGTGGTGAGATCTATTCTGAACGTCTGTGGACAAATTTGAACATCTTGAATATGTGATTGGAACTTGGATCTTTTGAAATACGCGAATATTCTGGCAAAATGCGAATCAGAAACTTTCATCTTCAACAAGTGTAGAGCATAAAATCTTCAAAGCATATCATCTCAATGTGGGAAGGTATATGCCACATTGTATCGTTGGAATAGGAAAAATAAAAATGCCATTTTTGCTAGCCACGACGTGAAAATTGAATTCAGGCCGTGTTGTCGATGTAAATTGAAATTTAAATCGCGATGGCTTCAAAGTCACGACGTGGAAAGAAGGGCCACATCGTGAAAACTGGGAGTTCTAGAAAATTGTTTTTGCAAGACTTCTTCCATTGAAAGTGATATTAATTTTGACTTTCTTAATGAATTAAGACTCTTCTCAAAACTCAATATTTCTAGACTCTCTCTTCCTCTAATCTCTTTGCTCTCATGAAATTGACCCCACACTTAATAAAAATTATGGGCTTCGACTCATAACTTCAAATGACACGGCTTTTCTCATATGTTCTAATCTCTATTCTCTCATTTTTCCGCTCATGATAGCTTACCAAATCTACAACATAGCAAATAAATTGTGGAAAGAAGAAAAACATCGATCACATAGTGTGGTTACAAGTTTTAAACAAAACAAATAAAAACTTAAAAACTAAAACAAAACACACTAAAACAAAATAAAAACTTAATACAAGATAGAATAAATAATCATCTTCGTCCTCTCGTACCCCACTCGTCCTGACTCCATCTCCTTGCCTTGTCCACAACTCCTCCCAAGTCGGAATGTACGGGTAATGAGGCGGCATGGTCGGCGGTCGCTCCACATTAAAATATGTAAATAAAACATCGATAGCTTGATTGTTATAATTAACGCCACCACGGAGTTTATCCAAATAAGTACCAACCCGACTTTAGAATGGATCGGTTGGTACCCCACCCTCAAATTATTGAGATAGTTGTTGTTGTTGGCCTCTCTCCCAGCGAGCTCTAACATTTCGCATACCCCTTTGTCTTGGTTGTTCCGCTTGGTGACCAATCGGTTGCTCATCATCTTCCAGGGGTATGACATATCCCCCACCAGTGTTCACCACCACTCGCATAACACTCAAGAATTGAGTCGTCAAATCATTATCTTTAAAACGTGTAAGATTTCGAATAAAGTTGGGACTTAAAATCCCATAAGAGCGAGTTAGGCCGGTGACCAAATGTCCACCCATAATGGGACTACCAGGCCGAAAACTTTCCGCCTTCTTCCCCAAAAAACTTGAAAGCATGTATGGTAGGTCACAGAAAACTCCTGGCGTGATGATGCTCCAAAGATAAAACAAATTCTTTGTAGGCACCTTGTCGCCATGATGTTTATGGTTAATAGAGAAAGTGATCAGACGATGTAAGAACCGATAAATAGGAGACTAAATTTGTCCTTCACAAGCATCACGTGAATTATACTCTTGATTGGAAATGCTTCTCCAAAACTGTACGTCAAGCAATCCCGAGGTAAAGTCCCGAACACAACCTTGTAGGAATAAGATAAAATTGGGTGATTGAGTTTCTTCTTCAGTATATAACCCCATTCTCCAAGCAAATTCACGAAGGCTGCATTCACAATAAACACCCCCCAATCGGAATGCAAGAGCTCGGTTGTATGTTGGGTCGGTCATCTTTTCTTCAAAATTTACCGTTGCAAAGAATTTAACCGATAGTTCTTTATAAAAGGGCTCTTGAATAGAAAACAAATTTCGCCACACGTTGCATGGAAATGTGAAACCTTCCCCAACAAATAATTCCGTCCAATATCTTTCCACTTCAGCAACCATACCAACCCCACGTAGCCATGCCCAATCGACCAATGGAGCTAATGCAAACTCTCAATTGTAAAACCATCCTAACATGTTCGCATAGTTGTTGAGCATTGTGTGTGAAATTTTTTGCAGAAATCGATAAAGTGGATGGATACTTGGTACATCGATGTGTTCTTGCTCCTCCGGAATCGCACGTCATGGCCCCATAGTACCTGAAAAATGAACAACAAGAAAAACCAACAAACCACCAAACAATTAATTCATTAACAGAAAAATGAAAACTGCCAGTTTTCATGTCGTGGTCACGAAGAGCACGTCGTGAAGTCGGTTCGTGACGTGAATTTTTGTCGGTCATTCCTAGGTCAAAACGAACTTTATGCTTGGGGTTTGTGTAATCTGCTATTCTAAGGCTTTTTAACACACATGCATCTGAAATTTACTGACAAATCGACTCAATTTTGACATTCAAGCTTAAAGAACAAACCCTAATTCAAAATGCCTAAAATTAGAAGAAATTAATACAACTAAAGAATGGAGATCTTACCAAAATAGGAGATTAAGCACGAAATCAAGAAAAAGATGAAGAAATATGACACAAAATCGAAGTGTGGGGCTGCTACTACGTGTGCACGAGAATGGGAGTTTTGAAAGTGATAGTCAACAGTTGAGGTCATCTAAGTTTAACTGGTCCCCCCCTGTGAACTTTCAAGCTATGTTGTGAAATCGAAACTTCACGTCGTGAGTTTTAAAACATTTGAACAATTATCGGGAAAGATTACGTGACCACGACGTGGGGGTGAATCTCACGTCGTGATGTCTAGGATTTTTTTCTTGACTAAAAATTCATTTTTCCTCTAAAAATTTCTCCACTATAACAATTCCAAACCCCACACTTGATTTTAACTTTTTTTTTAAAAAAAAAAAACTTAAGATGACTATGATGATTATTCATCCTAAAACTCAACTAGAAATGCAAAAATTAAAAATATGCAAAAACGAAAAGAAAAACGCAAACCGAGCTCGGGTTGCCTCCTGAGAAGCGCTTCTTTTCATAGGAGCCATGAGCCGGAATCCGTGCCCCATCACGTTGAATCGTTCGGAGTTTCAATCACCAAATGCACCTTCTGTTCCCTCCATCTTCTCTTGTATGCTTACACTCTCCTTAAGTAGGCCTTCTTGGAGTTTTCCTTTTTCAATTTGGAATTACCTTCTTCGAGATTTCGTTTAACTCCTTTATTCATAACAAGTTTAGGACCTTCTCTTTCTTCACTTTGTAGCTCCTTAGCCTTAACATTCTCCTTGTCAAAAGTTGGTTGTCTCAAGACTTGGGTAACATCTTATTCTTCATCATTTGACACCAAACTTACTTCACTCTAGGCTTTGTACGCATGACTTCTTTAATGGCTAATTCCTCAAGCTCGCTTTCTTCATCAATATTGAACACTTCATTTCAAGCATAATCTTCTTTGAATCCATCTTCCACTGTAAAAGTCATTTCTTCATCTCCCACTCGCAATGTAAGTTTTGAATCGCATATATCCACCAAGGCTCGAGCGGTATTGAGCAAAGGACGACCAAGGATAATAGGGACATTTTTATCCTCTTTCATATCAAGCAATACAAAGTCTATTGGAATAATAAATTTTCCAATTTTCACCAAAATATCCTCCACTATGCCACGAGGATGAGTCGCTAAATGGTTGGCCATATGAATTGTCATTCGAGTAGCCTTCAAATCTGGAAGATTGAGCTTTTGATAGAACGTATAAGGCATTAAATTTATGCTTGCTCCAGAATCGGCTAAAGCGTAAGTCTTCATGTTATTTCCGAATTCACATGGAATTGTAAGGCATCCATGATCTCCCATCTTCTTTGGTATTTCTCCCATAATCACCATGGAACTTTGCTCACTAAGGACAACCTTGGAAGTTTTCTCTAGTTGTTGGCGAGTGTCGAGTAAGTCTTGAAGAAACTTTGCATATTCGGGCACTTGAGCCAAGGATTCAATGAAAGGAGTATTAATAGGAATACCCTTAACTTGATTCATAAACTTCATATGCTCTTGCTCCAGTGGATGAATTTTGGCTCGAGAAGGAAACGGTAGCGGAGGACGAAAACCTTGAGTGCAAGAAGAATTTTTCTGCTCAGACCTTACCCACGTCGTGGAGATTGAATCTCCACGTCGTGATGTCGATGTTTCAGCAACAATTTTATCTTCAACTTTCAACTTCTTTGGCTGTGGTTCAGGATCCTTCGGCTCTTCTTCTAGGGCTTCTAAAAACTCAAAAATAGTATATTCTTCAATGTCAATGGCCATGACATGTGGTTGTAGTTTTTTATTGGGAATTTGTGGAGATAGTCGTTCATTAACCAATGTAGTTAATTGACCAAGTTGAGCTTCAATGTTTTGGATTGATGCTTTCTAAGTAAAGCTTGTTGATCTCTCATTAGAGCTTGATGGTCTCTTATTGCTACATCGGTTTCATCATGACGTTTTTCCGAAGCCTCCATGAATCTAGTAAGCATGGACTCAAAATCTACTTTCTTTTCAGGTTGTGGTTGCTCTTTTTGGTAGAAGCCTCGGCCTGTTTGCCTATATTTCTCTTCTTTTTGCTTTTTGTGTTCATCATAAGGCAACCATTATTTCTTTGGCTTCTTCCAATCTTCATTTTAACGGTCTCCACTTGAGTAGCATACTTGAGCTTTCTTATTCCCATTTTCATCTAAATGGCAATCTTTTGTTAAATGTGGACCATTGTATTTTTCACAACCCACACGTATAGCATGTATGGATTGGTCCATCTTCGTCATTCTTCGATCCATATTATTCAACATAGCCAAAATAGTCGCCATGTCTTCCGAAGTGCCACTCCTAATTCCTTTTGTTGCATCATTTCGATGATTGTGATACTCACGCGAATGCTTAGAAAACTCTTCAATTAGCTCCTTAATTTCAGCGGGATTTTTCTTCGTTAAAGGTCCTTGAGAATCATGGAGTTGCCTTGTCATCATATTTACCCCGTCGTAGAAGATTGAAACTTCTTGTTGCACATTGAGATCATTTTAGGGACAATTTCGAAGTAAACCCTTGTAACTCTCCCATGCCTCGTAAAGTGATTCACCCGGTTGTTACTCAAAATTAGCTATTGCCTTCTTGAGTTTGTATACTTTAGATGGTGGGCAAAATTGCTCTGAGAATTGTTCACGCATTTGCGCCCATGTAGTAATTGCACCGGGTAGAAGTGCCTTTAACCAATCTGTAGCAACTCCTTTGAAAGTGTCTGGAAGCATTCTCAATAACACTGTCTCGCGTGGAATATTTGGAATGTTGAAGTAATCAGCGATGTCATTGACTTCATCAAGGTGTTTGTAAGCATCCTCATGATCTTTCCTGGAAAATGCAACATCCTTAAGTGCGGAAAGAATATGTCCTTTAAGCTCGAATGTTGCGGTAGCGGGAATTGTGGGTTGCACTAAGCTTGGACCGGTGTCCTCTCGAGTTCTCTTCTTGTATGTTTCCATTGAAATGTCGGTAATGTCCGCCATGTTGTTTCCTTGCTCGCTTTCGGGTTCGCTACTTTCGTCTGTTTCGTAACCAGCCTCCTTAGGATTGTTCTTAATGCCTTCTAAAGTGCCTTTGTCCTTTGAAGGGTTGCTTGATTCTCCTACACGCTTTCCTTTCTTCTTACCAAAAACCGATTTACGATCTTTGAACGGTGATTTATTTGGTGGTTTGTTTCTCCTACATTCTTGTCCGTCTTTTTACAAAGGGCTGACTCTGGATCTTCAAGTGGTGGTATCAAAGGTGTATTGGATCCACGGGTCATGTACTACTGCAACAAAAACAAAAATAAAAATGTAAAAATGAAAAAAAAAGCAATTAAAAAGTCCTACTTATCGTTCACCACGACGTGATAATGATGTCACATCGTGTTGAAGCAAATAAACTAAACAGAAGCTAAAAAACGAAAAAAAAACGTAAAAGAGTTGAACCCACGTCGTGATCTTTAAGAGTTCACCTCGTGACTTCAGTAAAACTAATGCTAGAAAATTAACCTTTTGCAGGTTTAACACCACAAAAAGGATCGATTAACCTAAAGAAATTAAATCAAAAACTAAAATAGTCGTTTCCCGACAACGGCGCCAAAACTTGATGTGGTGCAGACTATACCTTATCTAGCTTTAAATTTATAACCTAACTACTTATCTATTATTGAACCTATAGGCAGTGTACCTAGTTAGTGTATAGCATAGTAAAGTAAGTTGGGGTCGAACCCAGGGAATGGATTTAATTAATTAACCTAATCACTAAAAATTAACGTAAAACAAGCAAAAGTTAAACTGGCTTTTATCTAATTTTGCAAGTGCAGACAAACTTAAACTCTTTAACTACGATTTCAATCAATTACTAAGAACACTTTCATTTAGTTCGAATCCACTTCTCCTCTATGGTTAACTACTAATTATGGATTATTAATGTTGGTTATCAAATATTATATTATTAGTAATTCAAGTCCAAATTTACTAATGTTTTCACTAATTCATGTAAAACTATGCATGGTCATACACTACCAAACACATAATCAGTTATAAAATGTAGATAAGTTATGTAAGATTGATCTAAATAAACACAATTATGGTCATAATTAATGTTCTCCAGCACAGCTAATTTAGTTACTTTTATCACTTATCTAAGATTTGGTCGATCCTAGCTCTAGCAATTTAATAGTCACTAACCTACTAGGTAACAAGTTCATATAATTTAATGGTCACTAAGCTACACAAAATCTGAATTCAAGAAATCAAAGTATCAAATATTACCATGCTAGATAAAGATAATCAAACACAAGCTCATAACCAACTATTAAAATCCATAATTTAATAAACTAAACCATAGAGTTAAAGCTTCATCTAGCTAAACATAAGTAGCTAAATTCAGCTACTCATGGCTGAAAACATGAACAAAATCTCAACAATAGAATACATGATTAAAGTGTACCAAACTAATGTAATGAATATATTCTTCAATCTCTCGATCTTCAAATAAATCTCCTTACTAGAATGCTTAATTTCGATTTCTCTGAATAATTCTTCTCCAGAATTCTCTCTGATAATCCGCTCAGCTTCTCTAAGCCTCCTCAAATCGTGGAAGTGAATGAGTATTTATAGTTTTGGGAATTTTCGCGCTTCACGACGTGAACAAGGAATTCACGTCGTGAATTTGAGACAAGTCCATATCGGGCAAGGACTCTGACTTCCCGTTCACTTATCTTCTAGAACACTCACTCCACGTTGTGAATGCGATGGCCACGTCGTGATTTGGGTTTTTCGCTGGGATTTTTCTTCTTTTAAGCTTCCATCCTCCAAAGTTCCAATTATTGTCCATTTTGGTCCTTTATCTTCAAGAGTGTCCCTTTTGGCTGCAAAATACAATTTAATCTTAATAAGTACCAAATATCTTTGCAAATAACCAAAATATTAAATAAAATGTATTAAAATATTGCCTAAAATATGTATAAATATGGAAATATCACTACCTGGACAGATCGATCATCTGCAATCTCGACAACTAAAGGACAATCCAGCTCCCCAGAGCTCCGGCAAACCTCTTGCTAAGCGCAAGGGATACTAAGGATCGGGTAGCCCCCGAATCAAACAATACCAATGCATAAATACCGTTCACGAGGAACGATCCTAAAATAAAACACATAAATATAAGCAGGCAATTCAATATAAATAAAGAGATGAGGAGAAGATACATACTCGTCACCACATCAGGTGTCGTGCAAGCCTCCTCGACCGTCAATGGAAAAGCCCTACTCTTCACCACAAGCGCATCCGCCTTTCCTTGGCGGCCATCGGTGATCCTCAGCGTCGCTGGAGTGGGTGCTACCACTGGTCCTGCTGCTGCCAAACTCGGACAATGGACCTTTTTGTGGCCCTTCTGATTGCAATGGAAGAAAATCAAATCAAATATTGGGGTGGTGGTGGGAGTAGGAGTACAATCCCTGCTAATATGACCCGTCCGGCCGCACTTGAAGTAGCCAAAACCACCCACCTTGCACGCCCCATCGTGCGTCTTGCCGCACTTGCCACAGCGGCTCCGACCCTACTGGTCTCTTGATCTAGAATCAAATACCTTGGGCCTCTTGCCCGAACTCCATGAAACATGAGCCTGATCTGGCTTCCTCTTCCTCTCCATCTCAAGATCAAACTCCCTCTCCCTAGCCCTCGCTATCATATCCTCCAGTTTCCTACAACTGGATCGTTTCACAAACTGTCGAATGTCACTCCTCGGCATCTCATGGTACCTCGCCTTCCTCATCTCCTCATTCGCCACATATTGAGGAACCAATAGCGCCCTCTCACGGAACATCGCGGTGATTAATGCCACTGTCTCAGTAGTCTGGCGAAGGTCCTGAAACTCCCTCGCCAGCTGTTGCACCTCAATCACTGGTGCGAACTCATCTCGAAATTTGGTTCTAAAATCATCCCATGTCATCGAATCAACAACCTCATCACCAACGGAGCGCTTAACCTCCTCCCACCAGTCTCGAGCTCTGTATTTCAGAAGACAGGAAGCAAGTCTGACCTTTGCTACATCGGGACAACTGCTGGTATGGTAGGTGATGTGTGTTGAACTAACTAGTTTTATCCTAATTTTCACTTACGAATTAGACACACAAAGGCAGTGGACCTATCAATTGTGGTATAGTTAAATAAGTAGGGTATCGAACTTAGGGAACGGAAATTAAACTAATTACTAATATTATCTAAAACAAATAATAAAATAGGAGGGGTTTTCTCTAGTTTTGCAAGACTAGAAACTTAACTAAAACTTAACTAATCAACTAATGGCTGAAAACACGTAAAAACCAACTAAATTCAATGATCAAAAGGGTTTCTGTTTAGGTTCAACTCATTTACTCCTATGGTTAATTTTTATAGTAATGTAATGGATTAATTGTTATTTGGCTACTGAGTAAGGTGATTAGATTCACATTTGTTATTACCAATCCTTAGAAAATAGATTAATTTAAGCAGTGATCAAGTGGTTAAACTAATAAATTCCCTAGTTTAATTATTCGGGTTAAATAAGACTTGTAGTTAGCTAATTAAATTGGTGATTCAATTAACCTCTTGTTGATGGTGTATCACACAAGCTCACACATTAATTTACCCATTCTCTAGTTAATCCTACTTTCATATTCAGTAATCCTAGGCATATAGCAATGTGTTCACATAAATCATATGAGATAAGCAATTAAAAGATGTTCATGCAGCTTAATTACTTAGCAATTAACAGAAAATAGTTATGGTTAATGCATAAGGGTCTTTAACAAGCTTAAATTAACAATATTCACCAATAACAATTAATCAAAATAGTAAATTAATCCATAGGAGCAAACTTGTCTGTCCTAAACAGAAACTAATGAAATTAGTTCATAATTGCAGTATATAACAAACTAAAATCGAATTCAAACAAGCTAGACATAGTTCTATTCAAAGGTGAAGTGGAAAATTAAACCTAAGTTGCCTTAGTCTTCTTAGAATTGAGGATTAGGGTTCTTCTCACGTTCTTCAGATCTCTAGCAATCTCCTTAGTCACCAAGTAAGCTTCCCAAAAGCCAGAGAGAGAGTCAATTCGGGTTTGTGGCTTCTATTTATAGATTTCTCAAAACAGGGGCTACTCGTCGAGTAGACAAACGACTCGTCGAGTCCCCTTGAGGAATTCGTATACGGCAAGGACTTTACGTGTTGCTTCGAGAATCTTCGTATGTACTCGTCAAGTAGACGTCCCTACTCGTCGAGTAGCTTCAGGATTTAGCAATTTTCTTCTTTCTTCAGTTCCCGAGCTTTCGATCGTACCTCCTGCTTCCTTTTACCTCCGAGCTTTTCTTTTGAGCTGAAAATACAATTTGAACACTATTAAGTACCTTTTTTCCATAATATGTAAATAATTAGCTAATAAATAATGAAAATCTATACTAAATATATAGCTAAATATGCACATATCAAAATACCCCACACTTGACTTTTGCTTGCCCCCAAGCAAAACTGAATTTTTGTACACTAATATTACATAAGACAATCCCAATCAAACCCAACCATTATGCCAAGACCGCAACGCATGCATTTGTGTCTAAAGTTTTTCCTAAGGACCCCCCTCAATTCTAAATACTCACAATCCTCATAAACACTCACCCACTTCTTTTGAACAATGCTCATTTTATGCATCCCTCCGAATCCATCCGTAAAAAACCTCCTAACCTCAAGGTATTTTTAGTTGAGCAACCCAAGCATACATAACTAGAAAATTATAAATTTTCGATACCACTATGGAGCTATTTTTGGAATTCTTCACTCTTTGATAACTTGATCTTTATTTCTTTGAATTCACCAACTTTTGGTTTTTGGTATCTTTAACTTTTGATCCTTCGGAATTTTGTTCTTTTGATCTTTACTTTAATTGCTCCAAAATTCTTCAAACTTTTCTTGTAATTCTCTTTTTTTTTCTTTTCACATGTAACTCACTCTCTCTTTTTTTCTTTCACTCAAAACCCTACATGCTTAAGCAGGGGCGCTCAACTTCAACCTTTATTGGTTAAAGATAAAAATTTTCCTAGATACATTTCAAGTACACGATGTTAAACGTGTTGCATCCCTCAAACTAAGCGAGGTTATGTTTTTGTCCCATGATTTCACTAGAACAAAGGGGGACACAAATGCACTATAACGTGTATAGGCTCAACTAAACATTTGGGTCTTCATGCAATCATCAAACATAACACTTAGCATGATTCCTAATTTCTTTTTACCAAAATTTTCTAACTTAAATCCTATCAATTTTAATGCAAAAATTTCAAAATTTTCAATTTTAACTAAAATTTCAACTAATATAAAAAATTTCAACTAATATAACCAACCCCCTACCCCACACTTAATTTATGCAATGTCCCCATTGCATGTTATGCATGAAAAAAAACAATAAAGTAAAGAGGGAATTGGAACAAACTCCCCTGGGATAGTAGTGGCGAGGTTGATCTTCTTTAAGCTCCATCTTCAATTGACTTTAGACATGGGAACAGCTCATCCATGTCTTGGGTGTCGAATCTCGTGTGGCACAGCTCCAAATATGCAGGAAAATAGTCTCGAAAAATCTTCGGGAATTAGCCTTTAAAGAATATGAGTAAACCTGTATCATATGTGGTCAGAATCCAAGGTTTGATAGTGGAATATTGAGAGAATCGCCGAGTAATTATGGCTGCTCGACGAGCACAAGGGCGTTAAGTAGAAAAACGTGGATTCCTAAGCGGACTCGCCGAGCCCAAGTTATGCACTCGGCGAGTACATCGCTGAGTGATAAATAAACCTTCTGCTTCTGAATCCGTTTCTGTTGTGGTTAGGTATGACAATTTAGTGTCTTTCCTTCATCTCTACTTCATAAGCAACACTCTTAAACCCTCTTTGACAACGGACTCGATCTTAAACTCAAAATTTTCACATTCTCATCTAGACCCGACCCTTACTCTTAAATTTTGAGACTCTTGACTCTTGCATGCTTGCTAGCCTCAATCTGAAAAATAAGAGCAACCACAAGTGATAAAAAAAAACAAATTCCTACTTAATCGTCCTACAAAGCAAATAAAAATTCAAACACACAAAACAAAAAAAAATTGTCTTCAAACAACCAAAAAAAACATAAAAATATCAATCTTCATCTTCCTCCTCATTTTCTCCTGCCCCACTCCCACTTGCTTGGTTTCTCCTTGCTTGCACTCGTTCCTCCCAGCTTGGCACATAAGGGAATCCGGGTCCGGGCCTTGGCGCGATGTTCATTTGTTCAAATAGATAAACAAATGACTCGTTGTTATAATTCATACTTCTACCAAGGTCGTCTTGGTACCTTCTTGCTTCAACGTTGTACCAATCCATGGGTAACACATCATCCACCGGAATGACCGGTGGGTCTTCCCGAACTTGCTCCCTCCTTTACCTTACCCTTCTTCCCGGCTCCTCCGGCACTAACACCTCATCCGCATGAGGGATGCTAAAATGTCCTCCACCAAAATCTTCCACGATTCTTGCCCTCCTAATTAATGTAGTGCTGAAAGGAAGAGTAGGAATCATGGTCAACATTCGAGCGGCCCCTTGTTCCAAAATACCATATGTCCTTGCTAATCTTGTGACAAACATGCCCCCATTAATCTTGGAGGTGATCCGTTCCTTGACGGCACCCTCTGCTAAATACTTTGCCAAACAATAAGGCAAGTTGCAGAAAATATCGGGAGTAATAGTACTCCACATGTAGAAAATGTCAAGGGTGGGCACCTTATCATCATCCTTGCGCATATTAATGGTACTTGCGACAAGACGATGAATTAGGCGATGGATTGGGGAACGGATACTCCCCTCTTGAGCAGATGATAGAATATAGACCCGGTTGGCGATTGTGTTCCACCAGGTCGAGGCAACCACTTCCTTGGGCAAGTCTTTGTGACAATGTTCTAAAAATGTTTCAAAACTTTCAGTCATTATCACTTCTTGATCATAGATCCCCATCCTCCATGCAAGCTCTGCAATGCTGCATTGGCGCAGCTCCCCTCCAAGATAGAAAGATATAACGTTTGGGTTGTAATAGTCACTACCACCTCGGAAGGAAATGGTAGCAAAGAACTCCCAGCACAACTCTTGATAAACGGGCTCTTGAATCTTAAAGAGTCGGCTCCAGCCATCGCAAACTATAGTCATCCCCTCATTGTTGAAAGACTTGACCAAATAAGGGGTCAACTCTTCCTCCAACCCAACTTCACCAATCCAGTGCCAGTCAATATCATTAGGGACATATATTTCCTTGCGCTTTAACGCTTCCAGTCTGTTTTTTGCACGAGCAAGGGAAGATTTTGAGGTAATGCTTGGAAAGTTTAACCATGGAATATCCCCATAGCCACCTCCCCTGGAACTCTACCCTCTTCTAGACATTCTTCCTGCAAAACACAACCAAACAAACCAAAAACAAAACACAGAAAGATTAAAAACATAAAAATTTCTAGCTTCTGCAACCTGGACTCGCCGAGTCCACGAACCGACTCGGCGAGCAGGACGAACTGTGCGAGTCCAGTTCTGTTAGATGGAATTATCCGGCCAAATCTATAAATTACTCCAGGGGTTTGCTTCGATATGTTCCAGGAGCATAAATATGTAAGAAATTTTGTCTAAAACGTCCTAATTTAACAAGCACTAAAAACCCTAAAATCCAAGTTTAGTCAAAATCGGGATTTTGCAGAAATTAAGGGTGTAACTTCACCAAAGATTGAAACTTTTAACAGATTAAGGGTGAAAATAGTTACCTTTGAGTTGGAATTGCAAGAAAATGAAAGAAATCAAGATGAGAGCTTGAGAGGATCTTGCTCGTCGTGTAGGCCGGCTGCAATGTGAAATGTTTGAAGTGTTTTACAATTAGGGTTAAAAACCCCTTTTACTGAATGTGAAAAAAAAAATTTCGGGTAAATGCGTGGACTCGCCGAGTAGGTGTACCTACTCGCCGAGTAGTTTCGCGATTCCGCGTTTGATCGGGATTTCTTAAATGGACTCGCCGAGCAGGTTTAGGGACTCGACGAGTCTTTTATTCAGAAAGCTAAAAACATCGAGTTTTTAAATTGTATGCCACACCCCACACTTGAACATTTCTTGCCCTCAAGCAATCATCAGAAGCTTAGAAGAAGAATGATAAAAGCAGATCCTAAGAAAAACTTAAAATAAAAATGAAAAATAAAGGAAAAAGAAAGCAAACTCTAAACGCGGGTTGCCTCCCGGAAGCGCTTCTTTTTAAGGAGTCATTAGTTGGACTCCTTCCCGCTTTAAGTTTCTGTAGTTCCTCCTAGAATCAGCCCTTCTTCAAGACCTTCATCTCTTGGAATTCCTTCTTCATATTTCTTCACTCTATGTCCATTCACCTTGAAAGGAGTTCCGTCTCTCGATATAAGTTCAACAGCTCCATGTGGAAAAACTTGCTTCACTATAAATGGACCATCCTATCGTGTCTTCAGCTTGCCCGGGAAAAGTTCGAACCTTGAATTGAAGAGTAGCACCTTTTGTCCTTCATGAAAGTCCTTATTACCCTTTAATCTTTTGTCATGCCAACTCTTTGTGTTTTCTTTGTATATCAAGGAACTAGTGTAGGCCTCATTTCTAAGCTCTTCAAGGGCATTCATTTGCATCAACCGGTTGGTTCGAAGTTCAGCCAACTCAAAATTGCACATCTTTAGAGCCCAAAAAGCTTTATGCTCAATTTCTACCGGTAAGTGGCAATTCTTTCCATAAACTAGCCTATATGGTGTAGTACCAATAGGTGTCTTGAAAGCTGTTCGGAAGGCCCAAAGTGCATCATCTAATTTATCCGACCATTCCTTTCGATTTCCTCCAACCGATCTCTCTAAAATCCTCTTTAACGCCCTATTTGTCACTTCAGTTTGGCCACTAGTTTGTGGATGAAAAGATGTGGA
Organism: Lactuca virosa; assembly: GCF_052849685.1. Classification (NCBI taxonomy): domain Eukaryota; kingdom Viridiplantae; phylum Streptophyta; class Magnoliopsida; order Asterales; family Asteraceae; genus Lactuca; species Lactuca virosa. Next base: position 4,282,990 of record NC_136432.1, on the reverse strand, counting down.
GAACCTATGATGTACCCCATATTTTTTCAATACTTTGGCTAATTGATCGTTTGCAAAGTGAGTGCCTCGGTCACTAATAAGAGCTTTAGGAACTCCAAATCTTGAGAATAACTTCTTTAGAAATCGCACCACCACCCGAGCATCATTAGTTGGTAATGCTTGTGCCTCCGCCCATTTAGACACGTAATCGACCGCCACCAAGTTGTATTTATTCCCTTTGGACATTGGGAAAGGTCCCATAAAATCAATACCCCACACATCAAATATCTCACAAATTTAAATACTATGTTGGGGCATCTCATTTTGGGATGATATATTTCCCGCTCGTTGGCACGAATCACATTCTTTGACGAATTTAGCAGCATCTTTAAAAATTGTGGGCCAATAAAACCCAATATCAAAAATCTTCCTAGCTGTGTAGTGTGCTCCATGATGTCCTCCGGCGGGCCCACTATGACAGTGTGCCAAAATTTCTCGACTTTCTTTCCCGAATACACATCTTCTTATCATTCCGTCTGCGTAGCTTCGGAAAAGATACGGCTCATCCCAAAAGTAGTACTTAATTTCTGAAAAGAATTTCTTTTTTTGTTGGCGGGTCAAGTCTTTTGGAATGTAATTGGTTGCTAAGTAGTTAGCTATATCCGCAAACCATGGCATTTCTCTGGATACTACTAAAAGATATTCGTCGGGAAAATCGTCTCCAATCTTGTTTTCTTCCAACTCCTCCAAATGCGGGTTCTCTAATCTTGACAAATGGTCGACAGCTACGTTTTCCATTCCCTTTTTATCGCGTATTTCAATGTCAAACTCTTGCAAAAGTAAGACCCAACGTATCAATCGGGGCTTAGCATCTTGTTTAGTAAAAAGATACTTTAGGGCTGAATGATCAGTAAAAACTATGGTCTTGGACAATACTAAATAAGGGCGGAACTTATCAAAAGTGTATACCACAGCAAGTAGCTCCTTCTTGGTAGTAGTGTAGTTCTCTTGAGTTGAGTTCAAGGTTTTGCTTGCATAGTAGATCGGCTGAAAATGCTTGTCAACTCTTTGTCCCAAAACAGCTCCCACCGCATAGTCACTAGCATCACACATTAGCTCGAAAGGTAGATTCCAATTTGGTGCTATCATGATAGGAGTAGTGGTTAATGCTTCATGACATTCCTTAGAAAAATCAAATGGGGCATCCTTTAAGAGTAATTGAGTCAACGGCCTAGTAATCTTCGAAAAATCTTTAATGAAGCGACGATAAAATCCCGCATGGCCAAGAAAACTCCTTACCCCTTTCACATTAGTTGGAGGGGGTAGCTTAGCTATTGTGTCCACCTTTGCTTTATCCACTTCTATCCCTTTCCTTGAAACTTTGTGACCCAATATTATTCCTTCTTTCACCATGAAGTGGCACTTTTCCCAATTAAGGACAAGGTTTGTCTTCTCACATCTAGCTAGCATCAAGTCCAAATTAGATAAGCAATCTTCAAAAGATGACCCGAATACCGAGAAATCATCCATGAAGACTTCCATAAACTTCTCGATCATATCATGAAAAATGGCCATCATGCACCTTTGGAAAGTAGCTGGTGCATTGCATAACCTAAAGGGCATTCGTCTATACGCAAATGTTCCACTTGGACATGTAAAAGTGGTATTCTCTTGGTCTTGTGGGTCTATTGGAATTTGGAAATACCCCGAAAACCCATCAAGAAAACAATAATATAAATGGTCGGAGAGTCTTTCGAGCATTTGATCGATGAATGGCAATGGAAAGTGATCCTTGCATGTGGCGTCATTCAATTTCCTGTAGTCAATGCAAACGCGCCACCCGGTTACTGTTCTTGTTGGAATTAACTCGTTATTTTCATTGGCCACCACCGCCATTCCTCCTTTCTTTTGGTACCACTTGCACCGGACTCACCCATGGGCTATCGGAGATTGAGTAAATGATTCCGGCATCTAGTAGTTTAACCACCTCCTTCTTCACAACTTCTTGCATGTTCGGGTTAAGTCTTCTTTGGCGTTGAACTACAGGTTTAGCTCCATCTTCTAAGTTAATCTTATGAGAACAATAAGCTGGACTAATTCCTTTAATGTCAGTGATCTTCCATGCTATAGCACCTTGCCTCTTCCTCAATACACCCACAAGACTTTCTTTCTCATGTTTGGCCAAATCAGCAGCTATAATTACAGGTTTTTGTTGGCCATCTTCAAGAAACGCGTACTCCAAGTGACCCGGTAGTGCCTTAAGTTCAGTTTTTGTGTTCTGAATGTTGAACACGTCGAGTCCAGTGAGGGGACTCGTCGAGCCCTTCGTAAAATTCGCGACTGATCGGGATTCTTCGGCTGGACTCGTCGAGTCTGTCGAGGCGACTCGGCGAGTCGGGTGTTCTGCACTTCTGATTAGATCATTATACTCAGCTTCCTCGAGCAGTCTTTCTAATTCCAGCAGGTCTCTTTCCGCATCAAATTCTTCTTCATATGCGACGGTGGACTTGTTCGGCTCATCTACGTTCCATTCCTCCATCAATTCTTCCAACATGTCAACCGAAAATGCTGTGTCATCGCTATTCCTTGGATGCTTCATGGCTTGATCGACTCCAAAAGTGACTGATTCGTCTCCTACCCGAAGGGTAAGTTTAGAATCACGCATGTCAACTATAGCACTTGCGGTGTTAAGAAAAGGTCTTCCAAGTATTATCGAGACTTGAGGATCCGCTTCCATGTCTAAAACTATAAAGTCCGCGGGAAATACGAACTTATCAACCTTCACCAATAGATCTTCACATATTCCTCTCGGAAATGTGACCGTTTTATTTGCTAGGTGAATCGCCATTCGAATTGGCCTTGGCTCCGGAAGATCTAACTTCTTGAAAAAAGAGTATGACATGAGATTTACGCTTGCTCCTGAATCAGCCAATGCATAAATGGTGGCTAAGTTTCCAAATTGGCAAGGCAATGTTAAGCTTCCCAGATTACCCTTCTTCTTAGGTAGTATATTCAACATGGCAGCTGAACAATTCTCGTTTAGGACCACTTTCTTCACCTCTTCCATCTTCTTCCTATTAGTTAGAAGCTCCTTGAGGAATTTGGCATATTTCGGCATTTGTGCAACCGCTTCTATGAATGGCATATTAATTTGGAGAGCCTTTATGTGTTCCAGAAACTTCTGGTAGTCAACTTCATTTTTTTCTTGTCTAGCTCGAGCCGGAAAGGGAAGTGGAGGCTGATATGGCTTGACAGGAGGCTGGCTTTTCTGTTCAGGTGGGGGACTCGTCGAGTCCGTAACGTCGATTCGGCGAGTCGAGTCGGGATTCTTCGATTCTTCATGTTCTTCTTTATCCTCTTGCACCAGTTTAGGATCTTCTTGCTGAATAGGGGCCAGAGGAGTTATAATCTTCCCACTCCTAGTTGTCATAATATTTATATGTGCACCTTTCGGGTTACTTTCGGTATTACTAGGAAGTCCACCCGGTCTTCTCTCATTCACTTGTTGTGCAAGTTGCCCCAGCTGCTTTTCTATGTTGAGAATAGATGCTTGCTGATTCCTAAGCAAGGCTTGTTGATCTTTCATCATAAGTTGGTGTTCTCTCAACATATTTTGTTGATCTTTGAGTGTAGCATCGGCATCATTGTGTCTTTTTTCGGATGCGGCCACAAATCTTGTAAGCATGTCTTCCAAATCTGATTTCTTTTCATGCACCGGTTCCTCCTTTTGATAAAAGTCTCTCTCCTTTTGCTTATACTTTTCTTCCCTTGTCTTTTTGTACTCATCATAAGGTAGTCATTCCTTCTTTGGTTTTCGCCAATTGTCATCAAACCGATCACCACTTGAATAGCAGAAAGAAGAAAAAAGAAATAGAAGAGGCAGCAGTCGAAATAAAACGTTCTACTTCTCACATAACTACAAAAAAAAGGTTAAATTTAGCTGGAAAAAATCAATAACAACATTATCAAGTGTTATTACATGCATCTATCTATTGATGATGTTTTTAACTTCCTGTAATCAAATGACTTGCTATTCTCCTCAAACTGGATGCATATGTGTCGCCATTCTCCTCGATTTGAAAATTTAAATATGAAGCTAAAACTTGAAACGAATTTTGAAATCATTCAATCATTCAATTAGACATAAATGTGTGCGTAAATTGGAGGATATTCATGGAAACTGTAATCGGAAGAGGGGTGATATTCGTGGGATAAAATGGAGTCTTTTCGGATTTATAGGGTATGATGGTCAAATACAGCAATTAGCAATTGGGCGGGAAAATCAGTGAGTAAAATGCCAGAAGATTGACATGTGGCAAGGTAGTAGTGTATAATCGCGACACGTGGCAGTTTTAGGAGTGTTTTAATATATATATATATATATATATATATATATATATATATATATATATATATATATATATATATATATATATATATATATATATATATATATATATATATATATATATATACTAATCCATTTATTTGTTTTGGTGGGTGGTCCTATGATTACCTTCTCATAAAGAGGTAGTCAACTACATATGAATATGCATGAGTTCAAAGACAGAGTATATCTCTTCTGAACAGTAATAATCATCTCAAGAAAGATGCATGGTTCCAACTTATTACATCTTAAAGGATATATTGTGGCTACTTAGTGCCCTGGCCCGGAACTCCAATTATTTGAAAAACCTCCAAATAAAATAGAACAACATTCTTGATTCTTCTATAAACCCACTAGAATAAAAGGCAAGACAAAATTATAAAAATGGTCCCTATGGTTTGCCAAAATTCACAAAGTCAGTCTCTGTTAATTTTTTTTTGATGCAAATGATCATTGTGGTTTGCAAAACTGGCCATTTTTACTAACACCGTTAGGGACTGAATCTGTAAGGGTATTTTCGTCTTTTCAAGTATAAAGGGACTGAATTCGTGACATTTGATAAACCACAGAGACCATTTTTGAAATTTCTTTGAAAAAGACAATTAAATTGCTAGGGGGAGGGATCGAACTCATGACCTTCACCATTCTATTTTGCCCAGCGACTTAACCACTTGAGATAAAGGCTTACTTGGTTTTACCTTCTAAAACTCATTTATATAATAATAAATCCATAAAATATAAACAATAAATAAATTTAAAAAAAATTACATATTTTTTGTTAATAAAACAAAATGTATTTTAGCGTATTATAAAAAAATGCGTTTAGAAAAAGTATTTATTTTACATAAAATATTTTTTTTAATAAAACATAAACAATAAATAAATTACAAAAAATATTTTTCACATAATTTTTTTTAAATAAAATAAAACGTGTTTTCCGTATTATAAAAAAAATTAGTAAATTACAAAAAAAAAACATTTTAAATAAAACAAAACGTATTTTTTTTCTAAAACTCATATATACAATAATAAAATCGATAAAACATAAATAATAAATAAAACGTATTTTTATGTATTTGTTTTACGTAAAATATGTTGTTTTATGTATTTCTAAAAATCGTTTTTCGGTTATATGTATTTAAAAACACTTATAAAACCTATTCGGTTATATGTCTTATTTAAAATACGTATTTCAACTTAACCGCTAGTTCTAAATCGTATGGTTAAATTGACGATGAAAAGAAATAAAGATATATTTTTTTAAAATAACAATAATTAACACTACTTGTGACATAAAAAAAATATTAATTGTTTAAATACATATAACAAAATTGTTGTTAAGTTTTTTTTTAACCGAAAAAAGGTTTTTAGAAAACCAATTGGGCCAAAAAAAAACTAATTTTGCCGATTTTGCCTTTCATTACAACGTAATAACATTTTATATGAAAACATATTTTTTAAAGACATAAAAAAAACATTTTATGTAAAATAAATACATAAAAATAAATATGTAAAAAAATGTTTTATTAAAAAAAACATTTTATGTAAAATAAATACATAAAAATAAATACTTTTTCTAAACGTATTTTTTTATAATACGCTAAAATACATTTTGTTTTATTAAAAAAAATTATATAAAAAAAATGTTTTTTTTAATTTATTTATTGTTTATGTTTTATCGATTTATTATTATATAAATGAGTTTTAGAATGTAAAAAACAAGTGAGCCTTTAGCTCTGTTAAGTCGTTGGACAAAATAGAAAGTAGAGGTCACGAGTTTGATCCCTCCCCTTAGCAATTTAATTGTCTTTTTGAAAGAAATTTCAAAAATGGTCCCTGTGGTTTTTCAAATGTAATGAATTTAGTCCTTTTATATTTGAAAAGACGAAAATACTCTTACAGATTCAGTCTCTAACGGCGTTTTACTAATGGTGTTAGTAAAAATGGCCAACTTTGCAAGTTTTGCAAACCATAATGACCATTTGCATAAAAAAAATTAGAAGAGACTGATTTTATGACTTTTGGCAAACCACAGTGACCATTTTTGTAATTTTGTCCAACAATAACTCCCCATAATCAAATTAATAAATAATTACCTCACAGTATATGCTAGAAACTACTCCTCAAACATTATGAATAATGAAATACTATAATTAAGAAACGCTAAGAATAGGTAAACACACACATAAACTGAAATTTAAGTTTTTTCCATCGTCAAAACGTAAATCATCTTCACAAAAGTTATTATTGTCGACGAGACACAATTGGACTTGCTCGCTATATATACCCATCTCCCCCCTTTATAATGCATTTTATTGAACCTAAAACCAAAAAACTTGCAACAAAAAAATCAATAAGTATCATTTTATTTTTACATAACGCATTGATGGATGCGGTGTCGATGGACGAGCCAAACTGCAACAAAAAATCAATACATGTAATTTTAGTTTTTAGTTTTTTATATGATGAAACCAAACTGAAAAAAAGTCATTATATTTTGTATAATTATCATAAAAATCATTATATTTTAGTTTTTGGTTTCTTAATGTTTTCTAGGAAATCAATTGCATCTTTATGCCAATTTTCGTTTTTTGGTTTTCCGTTCAATAAGATTGGTTTTTCAATTTTTTATCTAGTTTTTTATATTTAAATTTATATTTTAACTCTGTCCGGTTGGCATTCAATAGTTAAATTCAATCATAGTAGATAACACATTGGAGTTCAATGGTCATAAATTGAACTTTTAAATTCAATCATAGTAGATAACACCTTGGAGTTTTCAATGGGCAAAATGAAACTTTTTAATCCTTAAATAAATGTCATCATTTTTTTTGTTTTTATATGTTTCTTTTAAACTCTATATAAATAAATACATTACGAGAAAAAATGATAGCTGTATGAAAAATATAATGATGATTTGATAATCCATTAAATTGTATAGTAATCAATGCTTCCCGAATGCCCTAAAAAAGAATGCAAATTTAGTACATAACTATTATAATTAAAAAAACAAATAAATAAAAATAAAAATAAGCAACATTCTTCAATTAATGACCCATATAATGTTTGTTTTTTGCTGACGACATAGTTTAGACAAGCTGAATGCTAGGACATCTTTAGAAGAAAAAGAACTACATATCAGCACTGCTAAGACGGAATTTCTGTGTTGCAATTTTAGTGGGAATCAAACATGTGAAAGAACAGAAGTATGCATCAATGACCATAGAATTACGACTTACTAGCTCCATTCTTTTAGTGATGGTGTGGATCCAAATGACTATAAAATGGACAACTTATACAAAAATTAATTAAATAATATAAATAAAATTGGTTGATCACAAAAACAAATTGATAGAAAAGAAATATTTTATCGTCAAAATTGTATTTAAATTGTCAAATTGATGAGTTGAAGTTTATTCGTCATAAAAAGGGTCAACAAATATGCTTACTACTGCCATGCCGATGAAGTGATGATCAAGCTGGAGATTTGGAACTCCAAGTGTGAAACAAAGTTGTGAGTTGTGACTGAAGATCTTTTCCATTCATTTAAGCCAATTTAACTCATTTGGTGATTTTGTTTCGATTGTATCTATAGATAGAGAAAAGTCAGAAAACCAGAGTTTGAATGCATGGCATTAATACTTGGAGGTAATATTTTAAGAAATAAAAATTAATTGATTAATGCATAGATGGGTTGTTATGAGTTACATGCTATAAGTGATAAGACAACATTAAGTAACAGGATTAATTTAATTAATAATATATGACCAATTAGTAAATTTGAAACGATAACACGAATTCAAGATTTTCTTGGAGTGCAACAATTGAAATTCCATAAATCCGTTGTTAAGCCATCATTTTCGGGGGTTTCATCCCAAATCCATGCTTTTTGTTCTCAACTCTGTCAACACAAAGATAATTTTGACTTTTGACTTATTTTATGCCAAGGGTAAAATGGGAATATATGTATTAATGTACGAGAACTTACGTAGGGGCAAGTTTTCCGAGACATTGAAGCTCGCTACCGGATCCTTCCTGAAGCACTCTCCCAGAGATCTCAATTATGTAGGATCGATCTCTATCGGTTGGCAGCCCTCTGCTTGCAAGCAAATCCAAGTCTTTTTCATGCAACTCCCGCCCATTCACAAAAACACCTGTATGCCCATCAGCACACTTTTCAGGCATCATGTAATTGAATTCTTCGATATATGGCTGCCAAAACAAAATGAACAACTAAGTTGCAATTTTGGTCCTTATTTATCTTCTGTTCCAAAAAATGACTATATTTTTTAGACAAAAATTGCAAAAATCAGCGTATACTCGGGACCAAAAATAGTCATTTTACTTGAAACCGGAACCAAAAACATTACAAGAAACTCAAATGTAGACCAAAATTGCAAGAGAACATTTTGGAACCTAAGCAAAAGTCCGCTACACTCATGGACCAAAAATGTAATTTACTTAAAAACAAAATTTTCAATATTTATAAAATTTAACGTGTGAGGAGTTGGGATGGAAAGAAGAGAAAATGGGTAAAGGGTTAGTGTCTTAAAACAATAAGCCGTTATTTTTTTGGGGGGTTTAACCCATTAAGTCATTATGTACGGGTCAAGTCAAAAAGACATAGCCAATGTATAGCTATCAAGATTAATTGATTATTAACCCTTAAGCTAATATTTAAGTTTCCTTTTGACTTAATGCAGAAAGAACGCTTTAATAAATAAAGTCAGATAAATGACACTTTAAATTTTTATCCATGCATTAAGTCCTAACTCCTCTTACAAATTTGCAAAAAATGAGTCACAAAAGAAATTACCGGAATTATGCCACGACATGGGCCACCCATCATGCCCCAGAATCCAGCTCTGGAATCATACCTGGTGCAACAAAACAAACAAGAACTCCATCAAAACATGATGAACATTTGTGTGTTTTAATTTCATGCAGGACTTACCAGTAATCCCCTGGTTGTATTGGTCCAGAAATCTTTTCAGCTTTCTTGACCACCCGATCAGGCAACGGATGCCCGTTGACCATAACGTTGACTTTTCCATGGTCAACATCATCATTAGATCTTGAAAGCTTGAAGCTTTTCTTGATCATACCCAACAAGAAAGATTCATGTCCTCCTGTATCATCTTGTTGATCCAAAGATTCTTGAGATGTACCAGTGTTAACACAATACTCGTTTGACAAAATCTTGATCTCAGTGGCAACATCTTTCATGGAGCTTTGGCGGGAAATCGATGTTGAATAATCAAAATGATCTTGAAGTGAAGATAAACTTCTATCTAACCATTTGAAATCAAAATCACCCGAAACATCAAAATCATTGGAAGAAAACTCCATGGTATTGACACGCCATTTATGCATATTTTCATTGTTAATTTTACCACCGATCTTCTCAGGGTTGCTAACGAGCTTCTTGTCGACAACAGAAATCAAGGTCACTTGAGAGCACGTTGCACATCTCAATTTCTTTAGAGTTTTTCCATAGCTTTTCGTGGGTATTTGAAGCAATTCAAAACAATTGCAACAAGCTATAAACGGAGAGCCGCCAGCTACCAGGCGGCACCGCCTCCCTCCGGCAGCTAAAATCCGTCTCCGGGGACGATGAAGGTTGCCTGACCACTGTGTGTAGGGTTTTCGATAGTCATGGCAGTAGTGAAGTGGTGGTGGAGGGCGGGGACGGTGGTGATTGGTGTAGCAAATCAGACAAGAACATAAAGGATGGTGAAATTGCATACGAGTATCCGAATCTTTACTAACATATTGACTGGAAAAGTAAGGATGTTGATATGGGGATGGAATTGGAGGTCGTGATCTAATAAGATTGTTAGAAAATGAAGTTTTTTCTTTAGCCTGGACAATTTGATCCTTAAGTTCGTCTAATTTCCGTAAGATTTCATCTTGGTTAATCGAGGAGTGAAAAGGTCTTCGTGAAGTGTTTATTTGGGGTCCCAAGTTTCCCGATTCACCATTTATGTTCAAATTCTCCATCTTTTGATCAATCTGCATGCTCTCCTTACATCTAAGATCATCTTGATTGAAGTCTGAACTTAAATTCTTTGTTTTCTGACTCGAGAAATTGACATTTTGTAATTCTTTAGACTTATTGTTTGAAATCCCATCGTTTTCTTCATTAGAAACTTTTGCTGAGTGGATGGGTTTACGGCTTGCTGTTAATATTAATAATAAAAACAATATAACCCAATACGATTAGTTTGCTGGGAAACTAAAAAAACTCAGATCATGCAAAATTCCATATACAATATGAAAACGCAACTGAAAAAAAACTAAAAAGATCAAAATTTTCACAGAAACATACAATTTTCGCCCAAAATCACCTATGCATAAAGCAATCATCAAGAACACATAGTGTAAATCAAAGTTCGTATATTATGAAACCCTATCTGTAAAAAAACCTAATATACTTTCCACAGAAAACATGTACGTTACATCCTAATCACATCTATGAACGAAAAATAACATGTCATTAAACCCCATTCCAGTTTCTTTATTGAAAAAAAAAAAGAAAAAAAAAAAGAGAGAGAGAGAGAGAGAGAGAGAGAGAGAGAGAGAGAGAGAGAGAGATGGGGAGGGGTGAAGAAATTATACCACGAAGAATAGCGCCACAACCACCACACTGATAAACAGAGTAATCAGTAACTTCAGGCAGCAGACTTTCACATTTAGGGCAGCGAACCAGGCAAACCTCCGCTGGGGTTTCAGACATTTTCTTGCTCAAAGATCAAATATTTCTGTAGAAAGATTGCGATACACGCATTTGCGTGTGCTTATGTTTGAACAAAGAGTGAATAAAGATTCTGTTCTGAGAGTGAATAAAGATTCTGTTCTGAGAATTTGCAGATGAAAAGAAAAGAAGCCCATGAAAGACACAAAATTATATTTCCAAGGGAGGGAGAAAAAGTAAAAACGATAAAAAATAAAATAAAAAATAAACGTAAAAGAGACAGAGCTAAAATGTTATGCTTTTCAGCTGGAAGTGGGGGAGTGTGGTACACAATTACTAAAAATGATCCTCAACTTTGAAAACATTACAAAATCTGGGTATTTGACCATTCTTTATTTACAAGGGCATCAAAGTAAAACTTTTCCAAACAAATTTAGAAAAAGTTATCTACATAAATGGTCCTTTGCTTGTATGATTGTTCACTTTCAGTCCAGTTATTTTAACTATGTCTGCCTTGTGGTTCTATTTTGTTATGATGATGGTCGGCAACCATACAAAATGATTAAGGTCGCGTTAAGTTATAGTAAAACAGCTGTCATTTTTCATTTTTCGTTTTCACTTTTCACTTTTCGTTTTTCATTTTCAGTTTTCATTGGAAAATTTAGATTCAATGTAATATGTTTTTAACCCTTCCTAAGTCAATCTTATATGTCCAACCTCACAAGTCATAAAGTCATAAAATGAGAAGTGTCTCACATCGTCACTATAAGAGAGTGTCCAAGCAAAAAAGGCCCGACTTCCAACCATATCAAGGAACCCATAAGTGATAGTTAGGGTAAAGTGCATACTTACAAATCCACATAAAAGGTAGTTAGTCTTACATGCAAGTGCGACATTACCTTACATCGTCACTTTTATCGCTTATAACTCTCGTTGTTGCCTACACCTCCCCTATCTATTCTTCTCATTCTTACGTCATCGATCTTGCCTATAGCGCTGGTGGTAGCTCGACGGAGACAGAGAGGGTAAGGGGAAAGGGTTGGTGTTTTTTGGCATGTAGTGGTTGTAGTAGCTAACTGGAGACGAAAAAGGTGAGGGGGATGGGTTGGCTTATTTATAGATTGTGGTGGAGGCAATACTTTTCCGGAGACAATGATTGATGACAGAGAACGGGTGTTATCGAGAAGTTCCACGGTAAGGGTGAGGTGTGGTAGGTGGGTCTAATTATTTGTTTATTAATTAAAAGAAAATCTAAAAATAAGAAAGAGAAAAAATGCATAATTTTGTCTTTTTATGTGTATCTAACATAGTGGCTAGGGCTGTAAACGAACTGAACGTTCAGTAAACCGTTCGGCGGGAAGTTCGTTTATGCTTGTTTATTTAATAAATGAACGAATATGAACAAAAATTCTCGTTCGTTTAGTTAAATGAACGAAAATGAACAATGATCTTGTTCGTTCAATTATGTTCGTGAATGTTCGTTTATGTTGTTCGTATATGTTCGTTCATATAAACTCCTTTTATGTTCATATATGTTTAATTGTGTTTGATTACATTACTATATTATATGTTCATTCATGTTCATATATGTTTGTTTATCTTTGTTTGTTTATGTTCGTTTAGCATGTTCACGAACATAAACGAATGAACATGAACAATACAATTTGTTAAACAAACGAACATGAACAATGAAACTCGTTCGTTTAACCGTTCGTGTTCGTTTATTTGTTCGGGTTAACTTAAACGAACGAACATGAACAAACCATGTTTGGTTCGTTTACAGCCCTAATAGTGGCTTATGCTATAACCGAGAAAGGGACCAAAGTTGATGGATTTGCTAACTATGAGGATTAATACTGTCAAATTTCAAAAATTAGAACCAAATTTGCAGACTAATGTATACCGTAGGGATTTAAAACGTAATTTACTCTTTAGAAAATCACCGTATGCTAAGTTAGAATAGAAAAGGACTAACTTGGCAATTTATGTAAAAATAAGTGATTGTATGTAAAAAAGTGGAAAGTAAAAGGGAAAATGTAATGTGTAACCTGACACAAATTTTCTTGACTGACGTTTTGAGCCTTTCCTTTTTAAATCCAACATCACGTAAAAAGCTGTGAACGTAACTTTTCTTAGATTACAAATCTTAGAAAATTTAAATATATTTACATTTATAGGGATAATTCAAAATGACAACATACCATTTTCAAAATCCCTTTGGATTCGCGTGGCCCCGTTTAATGTTATTTGATTCCTTTGGAGAGCTTGTTTCCCAACGGCTGAGACCCTTGTTAAAAGAAAGGTTAATATTTCAAGAGAAATTAAATTTTCTCGTAAAAAATCTTTTTTATGTCTATAAATATTCTTACCCATTAATATTATGACACATGTCATCATTTCACCAATCAATTTAATTTGATTTGATATATTTCTAATATACTTTTAATGAAATAGTTAAAAAAAATATAGAATACAGACATTTATAATAATATTAGTGGGTAGGAATATTTATAGGCATAAAAGGTAGGAAACAATTTAATTTCTCATATTTCAAATACTTCTTGTCATCATTGCGATGGTGGCTTGGACGATTTTGATCACTCCTTTCTTTTGTGCCCTTTCTCTAATGGTGCTCTAGCCTTGATCTTTAACTGGTGCAACATTCCAATCCAACAATTCGATTCGCTCAGTGGTCTCGTGGAGTTTGCTGCCCAATGGGGGAGATGTCCTAAAAAACGGAAAAAAAATTATTGCCATCATTTATGGTTTCTTATGGTGCGGATGGAAGGCTAGGAATGGTCAAGTATTCAATAAAGTTCGATCGTCTCAGCAGTATTTGGTGAATAGCATCATTACTTTGGTGTTCAATTGGGTGAAATATAGGGGCTGTTACGGCAACTGTAATTGAGATGTTTGGTGTTGTAAACCTTTTGACGTTTTGTAATTTTGTTCCGACCCTGACTTTCTTCTTTTAGACAGGTGTTTTTTAATAAAATTTTCACCGGTTCCAAAAAAAACCATATTTGTACATAAAAAAAAGTCTAAATTTCAGAAGTGATCTATATGGTTTGTATAATATTACACTCCATATTTTAATAAAAAAAATATGTTTATTTTCCTTTTGATATGTGTAAATCTTATTAGGTTTTCTAATTAATATCATGCCACTTGTCAATATATTGATTTTCCATTTTAAATTTTAAATTTTAAATTTCTCACTCTAGTTATATTAAATTAATAATATTATAATAAAAATTAAAATAAAATTAATACAGATTATAAGGTTTAGTATTTATTTAAATCAACGATTACAATTTCATATAACTAAAAAAATATCTTTTGATTAATAATTTATTTAAAATAATTGATTAATAGTTTTGAGTTTTTACTATGAAAATTTAATTAATTTTGCAACCATGGTTCCCACGGGTTATAAACTAGATATTCTAATATTTTAATTTGAATGAATTTAGTTGTTTTGGTTTTCAATTTTTGTTCAATCACTTGGTTAACATAATCAAAAGGACATCACCTATGATTCTAGTGGTGTTGAATCTGACTCCGACTTCGTAGTTTGAAAACGAAAGGGGTTTTATTTCCCATGGGAGCGACGAGTTTCAACATTTAATTGGATGGGCTTATTAGTTCATTTCTGTTACTAATGGCCCTGATGCTTGGTCTTCAAAGATTTCGACAGATGGCTCCTTTTATGTGTGTGATTTAAGAGCTTTAATAGATTTAAAAATAACAAAGCAGGTTGACAATCCAACTATTTGGTTTAATCTAGTGCCTTTGAAAGTTATTGTGTTTGTGTGGCGCGCCTCTATGGATATAATTCCTTCTTTTGGAGCTCTCTCGAGGAGGGGTATTTCGGTCCACAACTCTCATTGTCGTTTTTGCAATGTTGGGAGTGATGAAGTCGATCATCTTCTTATTAGATGCCCTTTGGCGCGTGAGGTTTTAAATTGGATTCTGAATTGGTGTAACCTCACTCCTACTCAGTTTCATTCGGTTAGAGAGCTCTTGGAGTACGTTGCGGTCTGGGGTATTTGTCCTAAAAAACGAAAAATCCTATTGGCTATTCTTTATGGTTATCTTTGGTGCACTAGGAAGACGAGAAATGATATGGTGTTCAACAACGTGAGAACTAATGTTCCCAAACTGGCGAATAATATTAGTTGGTTAGTTTTTAATTGGGTGAAACATAGAGGAAGGAAAAAGAAGTGTAAATGGGTGGATTGAGTGTATTATCCTTTTAATGTTTTGTAAAACTTTGTATTTTGTTGTTTGATTGCCTGCCTTGTTTCTTCTTAGGCTGGGGTGTTTTAATATATCTTCCGTCAGATCTAAAAAAAGAAGGGGGAGGGCGCCGACTTTTATCATTTAAGGGGAACAAACTAAATTTGCATTGAGGGAAAAAATGTCAATTCATCAATATTTAACATAAAGTTCTAACTTCTAACAGATTTAAAGGTGGATTGATTGAGCAAAAACTAAAACCATGGGTACGAAATTAATACAAACTAGCAGGAATTACTTGCGCTGTTGGCGCTGAGTTAGTTCAAGTTTACTTAAATGTTCATAAATTTCTATTTTGTCACTTTTGACTGACAACACGGTTTCCTTGACTTGAGTTTAAAAACAGCGGTGTGTTAAAACTTAAAACATTATAATTTAAAAAATATACTCAATTATAGCATTATACTTATAGTACAATGAAATGAGCATACCATTATAGAAATTGTCTAGTGCTGCAACTTGAGCCGGTGTGTTGACAATTTTCTTCTGTTTCTTCTCAGAAAGAGCTCTATTCTCATCAGTATGAACATAATTGATTTTACTTTTGGCCCAATACTACAAGTGAGTCAGATCTTAAATAGTTTAATGGCTTTATAACCCTAAACATATATATGTATTTTCTTAGGTACTTTCACTACTCCCACCTTATGAAGGTAACAAATACAGCTTTCCAGAGTGAAGTTTTTGCATACATTTTTTACCACACATTCAATGAAATCCAAGGCTATGACTTTCCCAGCTTTTTTTACTAATGCACCAGTAAAACGACTAATTCTAGCTGCTAATTCAAGAACAATTTTCCCTTCATAAGGTGTGAGTAGTGAAAGTACCTAAGAAAAGAGCAGCAATTATAAAACTTTTATAAAAATATATGGATACATTTTATAAAATAATGGAAATAAAAAATAAAAAAAATATACGGTGATAAATTATAAGTGGCTCTGAATGAAATACAGTTCCCACACCATGTCCCACAAAACGCTCCACAACACCATAGCCAAATTTTTCTACATGATTCACTGTAAAAATAAATTTTATAAAAAAATGTATACTTTTTTATACGCCATTAAAGTGATGACCTAATTCTTTTCGCAATTTTTCTAAAAAGAGCACCATCTTTGCAAACAAAAATGTCTTTCTCCAGGCACTCTTCAGTAAATTGTCATCAATGGAGAAATGGCATTGAAACATAAAAAATTAAAAAAAAAACAAAACAAAACAACTGAAGGAAAAGAATATAATTCATCATTTCCAATAATCTTCATCAATTATAATGTGAGGTGTACCTTCACAAGTCGTTTTGTGGCATCATCAACATTTCCACATAAAAATGTCTTCTAGGTGTAACATCCGGAATTTCGGGTATGATAGTTCGTGTTTCAATTTTGAGGATTTAGGAGGGGCTCGACGAGTCGTAGGTCTGACTCGCCGAGTCACGACGAGTTGATCACGTGGATTTAGTGAGCGGACTCGACGAGTCCAAGTATGGACTCGACGAGTCCAAGTATGGACTCGCCGAGTAGGTACTGGGTAGAGAAAACCCTAAGTTCCGGGGTTGGAGCCTATTTAAAGGAACCTATGACCTTGGGTGCGCCTCATATCTCCTGTGAGAAACCCTAAATCGCCATTGGAGCCAAGGAAGAGTTCTTGTGATGAAATCAAGTAATTTTGGTGTGATTTTGCAAAGGAAGTGAAGGGATTCAGCTAGAAGGACCAAAGGAGGTTGTTATTCTGAGACATCCAAGCAAGGATCTCCATTCTGAGGTAGTATTTCGCCCCTTCCTTCTGTTTTGTGTAGAATCCTTAAATCTAGGGTTTTCTTTACCCTTTCTTGGATAGTATATGATGCATATGCGGTCCTAATGTGGAGAAAGTCTTAGATCTGGACCTTAAGAGGTCCAGAGAGTCCCAACCATTCTGCTTTATGCTGTTCCTTTGGAGATATGAGCCTAGGTTGCCATTTTAGAAGCTATTTCACCAAAAGAAGCCTTATGTGTGTTGCATGAGTGTAAAGATTGGACCTTTACATGATTATTGAGCATTAGGAAGTCAGATCTATAGGTTAGAGAAACAGATCTGACCTCAGAAGGTCTTTTGAGTGTTGCCAGGGAGGAAACTCGCCGAGTCCATAAGGGGACTCGACGAGTCGAGTCGGGTTGCCCCGCAATTCGTGACCAGTGGTAACCTGTCGAGTGAAAGGTTAACTCGACGAGTCGGGTGAGGATTTATGAGGATTAAGAGGACACGCATGGACTCGCCGAGTCACACGAGTGCACTCGACGAGTTTGGTCAAAGTTTGACCGTTGACTAGAGCTGACTTCAGTTGACCTTAGGGTTTTGGTCAAGCTGGTTCAAGAGAGGTCAGGGAGTGGTAGAATGGTCTTCTACCCATTCTTTAGAAATGAGGACAAGAGAAAGTATTGATTAGAGATGTTATTATGTTGATAGGAGGAGGCTAGGTCGGGTTATCGAGCACGAGAGGTTATCCGACATTGTACGAGGTGAGTCTTCTCACTATACTTTACCTAGAGTGGTAATTATGTGTGACCGGAAGGTCTTATGTGCTATGAGTAGAATGCGATGTATGCTGTTATATGATATGTATGTGCTATGTATGTTTTGAATAGTATGGTATGGACCGGAAGGTCAATATGATATGGACCGGAAGGTCAACAGTGTATGGACCGGAAGGTCAAGATGACGAGGACCGGAAGGTCAAGATGACGAGGAACGGAAGGTCATCAGGGTAGGGCCGGAAGGTCTACCCGAGTTGTGGAGCCGGAAGGTCCACTGAGACACATTGGCCGGAAGGCATCATAGACCTATAGCCTCGAGTGGCTAATCGATATGAATGTGGTATTTTGGGGAACTCACTAAGCATGCGTGCTTACCGTTTATGTGATATGTGTTTCAGGTACTTCAGAGGACCGCGGGAAGGCACAGGCATGATTGTACACACACACTATGTTTTAGGAGGAGCTACTGTGGATCCTGGATTTTATGTGAAGATTTTGAAAACTTTGTTAAGTGAATAATTGGTGTTGAACAATATGATATATGTTTTATGAACTAAGAATGAAAAAAATTGGTTTGAATTTTCTCGACGTTACAAGTTGGTATCAGAGCCTTGGTTTAAGGGATTCGGATACACCTTCGGGCATATCTGAACTCAAACTGAGGATTTAAGAAAAGTTTTCAAAAGAAACAATTTTCTAAGATAAGTAAAAGATTTTCAAGAAAGCGGAGAAGAGCAGTGTGTACAATCAGCCAGCGCCCGAACGGTGATTTCCCAAAATACCCTTACGTTATATGTTATGATATATTATGTGATATGTTATGCATGCTAGAGAGTAGGCTAGGTATTCATATCTAGGACTAGAGTGGCCTGATTTATGATACCTTAGCCTAGGAGTTACTGCTACTATGAGTTACTACGAGAGTGAGTAGGTAGCAGAGAGGAGCTTACGAGAGGTCTACTGGAAAGTGGCATGTGTGTGATAAGATGTAGAGTACTTGTGATCTGGAATCCTAGGAGGAGGACTTGGAGTGAATACTGATGTGGTGTGGAAGGTAGTATAGGGCCTGTACTACTGGAAACACCGGATCAGTGAGCAGTCCAAGTAAGAATCCTTAGGATTCCCAGGAACAAGTAGGATTGGGTGATCGAGTACGAGTATACTCGAACGAGTCTCTGATTTCGTTTATGTTGTGAGACATCATGGTGGGTACACGTCACACACCAGAGAGCAGCGAAGTCAGCGATGACGAGATTCGCAGGATGATTCATGATGAGGTGGCCGCAGCTATACGAGAGGCCATACCGGAGATGTTTGGGTCTATTAAGACCACGTTGATTGAGAAGTTCGATGAGCGATACGCTGCTGTTACGGAGGCTGCTGCTGCTGCAGCCACCGCAGCTGTCGCAGCTGCTAGGCCACAGGGGGGGGGGGGGTGACTCGTTGCTGTACCGAGAGTTCAGCAACACGAAGCCACCAGAGTTTGATGGGACTCAGGATCCGATAGCCGCGATGAGATGGATCTCTGACATTGAGGGATGCTTCTACACTTGTTCTTGGCCGAAGCATCTGAGAGTACGGTTCGTACTGAACCAGCTTCGCTTGGGAGCGAAGGACGGGTGGAAGTTTGTGAAGGCAGACTTCACTCCTGCAGAGATTACAGCGGTGACCTGGGAGAGGTTCACCACCATGTTCCGAGATGAGTATGTTCCCCCGGTGGAGAGGGAACGGTTGGCGCAGGAGTTCTTGTCCCTCAAGTCGGGGACGGAGTCTGTGACGGTGATCACACGGATGTTTAATGAGAGGGCGTGGTTTTGCCCTGAGCACGTGTCTAACGAGCAGGCACACATGAGTCGATATTTGAGCGTACTGAGGAGAGACATTCGGGAGTTCATGGCGAACTCGACGTACCGAACATTTGCCGAGCTCCAAGCAAATGCTCGGAAGAGGGAGATTGAGCTAGAGACTCAGGCCAGGGAGGAGGCCGAGTCTCAGAGGAGGGACAGGCGGCCGGTGCAGTCTCAGCCGGCAGCCAAGCGGGCAAAGCCCGCCGATACGAGATCTGGAGGCCAGAAGGGCCGCACTTGTGGGAAGTGCGGTAAGGGACATGATGGAGTTTGTCGAGCAGGTGCTTGCTACAAATGTGGCAAGGAGGGGCATATAGCCAAGGATTTCCCCAAGGGATTCATGGTTCGCTTTCATTGCAACCAGTCTGGCCACCGGAGGGCCGAGTGTCCGCAGCTGTTACAGGGATCTGCCCCTGCTGCTACACGAGCTACTGAGGGTCGGCCAGCGAAGGCCGAGGCGCCGAAGGCACGAGGGAGAGCCTTCCAGATGACAGCGGAGGAGGTCCGCACATCACATAATGTTGTGGCTGGTACTTTTCTTGGGAATTCTGTACCTGCTTTGGTGTTATTTGACTCGGGTGCGAGTCGATATTTCGTGTCACTAGCGTTTAGCCAGCACATCAGTATCCGAAGAGAGGCGATGAGTCGACCTCTATGAGTTTTTATAGCCGACGAGCGAGCGGTGTATGCTACTGAGGTGACTCGAGGATGTGTACTCGAGATCTTCGGTGTTGATTTCCCGATAGATCTGGTCCCGATTGCAATGGGGGACGTTTGTGTCATTGAGGGCATGGATTGGTTGAGCCGATTTGGAGCTGTTATAGACTGCGAGCGTCAGATGGTGACGATACGAGACCCTAGTGGGGGAGTACTGACAATATATGGCGAGGGTACCCGATGTGGGTCAACATTTTGCTCGGCTGCCAGAGCGAGACAGAGTTTACAGCAGGGCTGTAAAGGGTTTGTAGCATATGGGATGGAACGATGGTTTGGGAGTCGAGGATTAGGAGTATGATGATTCATTATTTCCGAACTAAGAGTCAGGATTTTTACTGGACAGTCGAGATGTCTGGTAATGAATTGGTATGAGATTCGGAATGATTAGAGGCAGTCATGATGAGAAGTTTCTGAGGATTTCATCAGAAATCCGGGATATTGGACTTGCTTAATCTCCATCGGGGAGATTATCGCACAACACCTTCCAAGGGTAAGTGTGATGTTTCCGGCAGAAACGGTCTGTGAGATAGATTGTTAGTGCGCCAATTGGTGATGGTCCGAGCCCTGAGTGGGGGAGAACCGGGTACTTTATTGAGGGGATCTGAGATTTGTTCAAAAGCGGTTAGAGATCTAGATATAGAGATCTGTGGTTCAGGTTCATGAGATCATGGGTATTGGTGGTCAAGGCGAGACGTAGAGCGAGATAATGCATGTAGTGCATGTTGAGAACGGATGAGTGTCCCCACGACAAGTAGCCGTTGGTCGGAGACCTTGAGGTGGTTAGGAAATTCTTCGAGATTACTATGGTGAACTCGAGATGGTTGGCTCGTAAGATTAGTCCGGCAGTGGAGAGAATTCTGGTTCATTGTATGGGTTGTTATGCGGTTTAGGAAAGGGCAGGAACTGATTAAGCAACAACTTCGAGGTCATTATGAGTATTCTTGCATGAGTTTTGAGTTATATAGAAGGAAGTTTCGGATTGTCGTCAACATGTTCTGAGTCATTGGCGATTCCTTCATGTTTCAATTGAGAGTTGGGATACTCCATAATGGCGTGTGATGAAAGGAAAATTTGTTGTGAGATTTTAAGGGAATGCGTGGGTGTATCTGTGAATGATGAAGGAGATCAGGGGTTGAGGCAGTACATCATGAGGTTCTGAGGTAATTTGTCGAGATATCCGAGTATGATGACCTGAAGTTCGGATTAGTTTTGAGTCTTGGATTGAGACTGCAAGTGGCGTATTGAGTATCTACGGTACCAGTGGGAGCCCTTGGGTATTGACATCAGGAGGGATTATTTAAGAATGAGGATTTCAGTGGAGAGAGGTTGTTGTGATGCTACGGGAAGCCGTAGTACTCACTAGTCAGAGGTTATTATGATGCTACGGGAAGCCGTAGTACTCACTAGTCAGAGGTTGTTATGATGCTACGGGAAGCCGTAGTACTCACTAGTCAGAGGTTGTTGTGATGCTACGGGAAGTCGTAGTACTCACTAGTCAGAGGTTGTTGTGATGCTACGGGGAGCTGTAGTACTCACTAGTCAGAGGTTGTCGTGATTACTACGGGGAGCCGCAGTACTCACTAGTCAGAGGGAGGTTGTTGCGATGCCACGGGGAGCTGTAGTACTCTTGAGTCAGCAAGAGGTGGTTATGAGGAAGTACTATTTGATCAAAGCACGACGCAGAAGAGTTTTGGGCGAGGGTAGCCCTAATAGTTGAGTTTTTGGGAGCCTGGCGGTCGAACCAGGAAAGAGACTGGGGTCCCCATAATTGTCGGGAATCGTTAACTTCTGACTTGAGTGGTGGTTGTCGCATCATGAGGGAATTGGAAAAAAAATGGTATTCGCATGGATTACAGGTTGAGTCATGAGATGATTGTTTCATTGGGACAAGTGGTTCCAACTTTGGGTCGGACCAGACTCTCGAGTTTGAGTTTGGCTTTGGTAGTACGTTGGGTAGGCGAGAGGAGATTCTGGATTCTGAGGTGGATTATTGGTTGAGGGGTATTGTTGTCACCCGATATCTTAGACCCGAGTGAGGTCAGTTTGTTAGTACGGGAGATACCATGAGGTGCATGAGGCAAATGATTATTATTTCGGCTGAGGTCGAGGGTGAGACGATTTCAGTTGGGAGTATAGTATTCGTTGGGGTAAAGAGAACTTCGTGACTTGTGTGTCACTGGGCCGAGATAGTTGATGTGAGAAGGAAGTCAGTGAGACACTTGGAATATGTTATGAGTAACCTTTGGAAGTTAATGGCTGGTTGAGAGATGACCTAGTACCCAGTGTGGAGTAGGGATCTTTGAGAGTAAGTGGGGGCTTATGATTATAGATGTTAGAAGACATTGTGAGGAAGCATGATCACTTTCTTATATCTGAAGGCAGGAGACGATTCTCTGGTGTAATGTGCCCTTTTCGTCTATGGAAGTGTATTCAAGATTGTTGGGTATGTATGACATGGGTGATCGGTAACCGATTGTTGGGTTTATATTTGGAAGTCAGAAGGGATATCTTAGTGGCAGAGGGGCTGGTTTTGTTTCGAATTCAGGAGTTCCTGGTCGGGTTCAGGTATTCATGGAGGAAGATATCGTTTTGGTGTGAGACCCTTTGAGTGGTGCTTTTTGGGTGTTCGGTTTCTATCTATGTGGTTTGAGGAGCGATTTCGAGGACGAAATCAAATTAAGTGGGGGAGAATTGTAACATCCGGAATTTCGGGTATGATAGTTCGTGTTTCAATTTTGAGGATTTAGGAGGGGCTCGACGAGTCGTAGGTCTGACTCGCCGAGTCACGACGAGTTGATCACGTGGATTTAATGAGCGGACTCGACGAGTCCAAGTATGGACTCGCCGAGTAGGTACTGGGCAGAGAAAACCCTAAGTTCCGGGGTTGGAGCCTATTTAAAGGAACCTATGACCTTGGGTGCGCCTCATATCTCCTGTGAGAAACCCTAAATCGCCATTGGAGCCAAGGAAGAGTTCTTGTGATGAAATCAAGTAATTTTGGTGTGATTTTGCAAAGGAAGTGAAGGGATTCAGCTAGAAGGACCAAAGGAGGTTGTTATTCTGAGACATCCAAGCAAGGATCTCCATTCTGAGGTAGTATTTCGCCCCTTCCTTCTGTTTTGTGTAGAATCCTTGAATCTAGGGTTTTCTTTACCCTTTCTTGGATAGTATATGATGCATATGCGGTCCCAATGTGGAGAAAGTCTTAGATCTGGACCTTAAGAGGTCCAGAGAGTCCCAACCATTCTGCTTTATGCTGTTCCTTTGGAGATATGAGCCTAGGTTGCCATTTTCGAAGCTATTTCACCAAAAGAAGCCTTATGTGTGTTGCATGAGTGTAAAGATTGGACCTTTACGTGATTATTGAGCATTAGGAAGTCAGATCTATAGGTTAGAGAAACAGATCTGACCTCAGAAGGTCTTTTGAGTGTTGCCATGGAGGAAACTCGCCGAGTCCATAAGGGGACTCGACGAGTCGAGTCGGGTTGCCCCGCGATTCGTGACCAGTGGTAACCCGTCGAGTGAAAGGTTAACTCGACGAGTCGGGTGAAGATTTATGAGGATTAAGAGGCCACGCATGGACTCGCCGAGTCACACGAGTGCACTCAACGAGTTTGGTCAAAGTTTGACCGTTGACTAGAGCTGACTTCAGTTGACCTTAGGGTTTTGGTCAAGCTGGTTCAAGAGAGGTCAGGGAGTGGTAGAATGGTCTTCTACCCATTCTTTAGAAATGAGGACAAGAGAAAGTATTGATTAGAGATGTTATTATGTTGATAGGAGGAGGCTAGGTCGAGTTATCGAGCACGAGAGGTTATCCGACATTGTACGAGGTGAGTCTTCTCACTATACTTTACCTAGAGTGGTAATTATGTGTGACCGGAAGGTCTTATGTGCTATGAGTAGAATGCGATGTATGTTGTTATATGATATGTATGTGCTATGTATGTTTTGAATAGTATAATATTTGTAGAACAAAAAAAAAAGAATATGGTAAATTGGTAATCTTACATTCAAGTAGACTGTGACATCACTATTTATTGTATCTCCATCCTGAAAAAAAGAGACAATAACTATAACTATAAGCCAATGCAGTTGTATTCTGAAGAACAATATGTGGTAAAAGCCTAAAAGGATGGAATGGAACCTGTAATTGACCGGAATCAGGTATCCCATGACACATACACTCGTTAACTGACGTGCACACGCTTTTTGGAAATCCACCATAGCCAAGAGTTGAAGGGTAAGCACAATTCTCGATAATCAATTGGTGAACTACTTTATCAATCTCAGTAGTTGTCACTGATGGCTGGTAGATTTACAGAATTCCATTAATTTGCAGATTATTTGAAGTGGATATGAAGATTAGGTTTAGTTCACGTTCTTACCCCAACTAAAGCTCCTGACTGCTCAAGAGCAATATATACGAGCGAGCTCACAAGAAGCTCTCATGCGAGCATGCCTTCTTCATCGTGAATTTGGAAGTCGCTTGAAGTCTCTGATAACAATTTTGTGCTTACGCAAGGAAGCTTATGTATGTGATCAGGAACAGGAAGACGTGGTGATACCTTTAGACACCTTTAAGGCGTTCTTCGTTTAATTGATGTTGAAGTTTGTTGCTCATATTCCCTTCGTATTCTCATGGCTTCCTCCAATCCTGATAATCTCTTCGCTAAAAGCCGACGAAGCACCTCCGGGATACCGTTCTCTGCTACGAAGCGACTCAGAACAACAATGTTCGTTAAAGGCACCAACAACGATCGTCGACCTCTATTTCCTTCTCCTCATGCGTCGCTGCCATCGGCGACTTGATCCAAACCACCACCAGCCAACCACTGGTCTCCGACTGCTGCACCTTCACAAGTCGTCGATGGCCAGCAACAGCTAACGTCAGTCACCATCATGACCGTCGACCGTCTTCAATATGGGCGTCGTAACAGATCTGCGCCGGATGAGAATTGAAGGGTTTCGAGGGAGAGAGACGGTGGAGAATGGATTTAATCCATATGTATGGCGGTGAAGCAGACGATTGGCTGAGAAAAACGGTGGAGGAAGCAGATGTAAAAGACGTGTGGTATAGGGACGAAAATGGTAATTTTTAAAATACGTCTGCCCAAAGTCTGAAGCTGGAAAAGAATAGAAAAAGATGTTAAGGGAGGTAAGTGTGAAATACAAAAATACCGTGGCAATTATGTTAAACCGGCAGAACGGTGTGGCCAAGTTTCAAATTACAATACATTCCTGTTCACCAACTTCACCAACCTCATAAGAATTAATATGTATATAATTGAAAACTTTGACTAAAATTGTAATATTAAACTATAAAGACCTTAATAAAGACCATTTCTGATATTCAGTTTAAAAATAAATTGGGTTTTTGAAAAATTTGGATTTTGCCATCTTATTCTAAAATTTGAACACTTATGTGATTCAAGCTTTTTTAAGACAAAAAAAAAAAAACAAAAACAAAAAACAAAATTTTCGAAAGAACTTACGATGAAAAAATATTTATGTCAATTTAAAAAAATGTGTCACCAACTTCAAATTTCAAAATTGAGATGTTTGCATTCTATATTCCTGTTTCTAGGATTTATGGTTTTTCTTAGTGTCGAATTGTCCATATCGTTTAAAGAAGTTTTTAAACCAACATAAAATTTGGGGTGCCAAATCAAGCAATCGTGTCGTTTTTGTCTAACACGACACAACACGACAATGTTTTACGTAAAACGAACACGATTCGATGTCATATTTTTTTTATCTAACATGAAAACGAACCAATTAAAAAACGATCAACACGACAAAGATGACATAAATAACAATTAGTTTATTTGATTAATACTTAACCATACATAACACGATAAACACGAAAAACAAATGTTAAATCGTGACAAATTTGTGTCGAAATTTGAACATGAATACGACAAGACACGACATCATGTTTTTTTAACTTTACACAAACACGACACGAACATAAATTCGAATTCCAGTTTCGTCTCAATTTCGTTTCATATCGTGCATTTTTGTCGTTTCGTATCATCAACTGTTACCGCTACATAAAATCAATCCATAATGCAATAGATTTATAAATATTTTCCATACCATACAGCATAGAAGAGAAAGGCTGGTGTTATGCACTACAAAACATTATAATGGAAGTTGTAACATCAAAAAAAACATTGTAACATCCCAAAAATCAACGGTAAAATTTTCAGAGTATCCTGAAATCCAATATCATAAAATCTGAAGGATGTGCACGATCACTCCTTCGCCTTGTCCCGATCATCTGAAGTAACTGAAACCATAACCAAAAACTGTAAGCCAAAGCTTAGTGATTTCTCCCAAAGTATATACCGGGTCCACAACCTCCTGGTTTGATTACCCCTGACCCACAACCTTCTGTTTAGAATGCCCCAGCCCACAACCTACTGGTTGGCTTGCCTGGGTTTGTTGACTAACAACACAAAGCAGTACAGTCTCAACCCCACCATACCATGTCGACATATACATAACAAATAACATATATCCAACAACATATAAACATATGACCAGTCAATAGACAAACAGGCAAATCTACAGATCATTACCACAAAGCAACATCCTATATACCAGGACACAGATCTAATAGATCACTGCAACATAGAAACATCCTCTATACTAGGATACATAATTTAGTGGGTCGGCATTGGTGCCTTGGACCCATAAGTACAGTGAGAAAAACTCACCTCTCAGTCTGAACATATAGTTGAATAGGTCACTACTCCGAATATCAGCTCTAACAGTCACTTATACATCAGATAGTGACAAATCTCAACTACAACCCAAAATACCCTTAGGTCAAACTTGGTCAAATCCTAGTCAAATTCAAAAATTCAACCAAGTCAACTCAGCTGAGTATGTCATCGTAGTCAGCTTGTACGCTTAGCGTATACAGATCTTGACCAAAAACGCATTGGTTGACCACATACGCGCAGCATACCACAAGTACACCCAACGTACGCTGCTACCACATATTCCTTCTATTAATAGCTTAATCCTTAAGCTCTTTTGTCCAAAATCCAGATCTAGTCCTCAAATGATGTCCTTAACCATAAAGTTTCCAACTTTATGGTCTTGCAAGGCTAATAAGTACTCAATACCAAAACCCCTAACCTCTTAACTCATTAAGACATCAATTCATTAAGACATCCTAGATCATGCATGGAAGGAAACTAATGACCAAGATTACATTTTTATTCTTCTAAGCACTCCAAAAACGTCTGAAAGGATAACTCATATGAATTAGAGTAACCCATACTCATAATACCAAGCTTATGGGACCAAAATGCACACTCAAGGTCAAGATTGCTTCACTCAAGAGATTAGGGTTTGAAAGGGGTTGAAATGGGGTTGGAGGTTGATGAAAAAAAGGAGTCTTGAGAGTTAAGGATGAATAAATAGTACACAAACCCTAAATATTAGGGTTTGGTCAAGGCCACGTACGCCTAACATACTCAAGCTGTGTGTGTTTTCCACTTAAGTCTCGTCTTTGACCAATTTGCAAACATTTCTCATATCAAGGGTCAAAAGGTAAAATACTTGGAAATCGAGGTGTTACAATTCTACCCCACTTGGCTCAGACTTGGTCCTCGAAGTTCGTTGTCGCGATTAACTCGGGGTAGTGCTCTCGCATCTCTGACTCGGGTTCCCAAGTTCATTCGGAACCTCTCCGATGCTGCCACTGAACCTTGACCAAAGACACTACCTTCTCGTGCAAGGCCTTCGTCTTCCAATCCAAGATCGTCACTGGTCTCTCAACATAATTCAAGCGATCATCAGCCTGAATATCATCCAAAGGAACAAACGTTGAATCATCAGACACACACTTCCGAAGCTGAGACACATGGAAGGTGTTGTGAACTTGACTGAGCTCCTCAGATGAATCCAGTCTGTAAGCTACCTTGCCAATCCTGGATATTACTCGAAATGGCTCAATATACCGGGGCTCCTACCTGCCCCTCTTCCTGAAGTGTATTACACCCTCCAGGGTAATACCTTCAGCAAAACCATGTTGCCGACTTGGAACTCCAACTCAGATCGGCGCTTGTCGACATAACTCTTCTACCGACCCTGAGTGGTCTGCAACTTCTGTCTGGTCTGCTGAATCAGCTCTGTCATCTGAAGGACTACCTCAGTCCTTCTCATGAGTCTGTGACCGGCCTATTTCCCACAAAAAAGTGGGGTACGACACTTCCTCCCATAGAGAAGCTCAAATAGCGATGCACCGATACTAGAGTGATAGATTTTGTTGTGAATCACAACAACGTCAATATATTCCACAAATCCCTTTAACCACTTCAAGTCAAAGCATCTTATACATAAAACTCGAGAGACTACACGGAGACCCACAACTTCCAACCACCCAATAACTTGGAATTACTCAATTGCCATATATATATATATATATATATATATATATATATATATATATATATATATATATATATATATATATATATATATATATATATATAACTGAAGACCCAACTTCTATTGAGAACCAAACAATCGGGAATTCTCGAACTACACTTACAACTAACTCCATCAATATACTTCCCGGAACCAGGAACCCATCAGTCCTAAACTTCAGAAACCGTACTCTAAGACTGGTGATCATCCGTTTTCCGTACCTACCCCTAGTCCCTGACTAGGAACACCACCAAAATACTCAACATATAATTTTGTTGACGATACCTAAACGAAAGTTAAGTGGTTGCATACTAGACTAACCCAAGCACGCATTCAGCTCAGCAGCCCGCTCATCCTCTAACCACACTCGAGCTTACCCTTGATCCGCTTAACCAATTACCACACTCGAGCTTACCCACGATCTGACAACCGATATAACCAAAAACTGCACTCGGGCTTACCCCCCGATCTGATAGCCAATACCTACACTCGGGATTAGCCCCTCCCGATCTGATAACCAATAACTGCACTCGGGCTTACCCCCTAATCTGATAACCAATAACTGCACTCGGGCTTACCCCCGATCTGATAACCAATAACTCGATCCAAGTACTCTCATGTTATCATACTCAGCCTACATACATCCCTTATGACAATATCTAATGAACTTATCACCATGCACACCCTCAAGAGAATCCCATAACCAACCCTAGATCTACTTTATGTCTTCTTCCTCACAAACCTACCCATAGGGTGTGGTACCAGTAGATCTAACCGAAATGACAAACCTCAACTGCTAACAGAAACATTCTTGTGGATGGCCGAACTAAGATCCCACAATTGAAACCGAATAGATCCTACCATCACGCAACTAGCTCGATAAAACTTCCAAAGAACCTTTGATATCGACGGTAAATAAATGATCAACGATTGAGAATGCATTGACGACTAATCCAATGATACAATATACTACGGAACGAAGCCCATGCGGAACTATACATACCAAACTCTAAAGCTGATCGACCAATCAGTAACTGTCCATCCCAGACTTTAGATAACAATCTATACAACAAACTGACAAATACCTAAATAACCGATACTCAAACAGAGCGACCCAAACGCCTATTGACCTATTCATCAACGCTCTAAAAGAAACCACTAGCTACAACAAGATCCTTTTCCAACAACTTCTTTCCGCGAAGATGACTCTTGCATTCCTGAACACATGAATCTGATGGCAACTTGCTCCACACCCCGATCTTGACCATATCATGAACCAAATTTCCGCATACCCGAAATGCAAATCCCTTTGACCCATTCATCTGAACCCATAACTCGAACAGTTCGATGATCCTTTATTCATAATATTCAGCTTTCCCCCACTTAGGGTTTGAACTACCACTAAATGACATTGCAAACAGACAAAATTCCAAACCGACACATCCTAAACCCTCTAAACACCGCTCTTGGCATACAAAATGGCATATGACAATCCCTTGAATAATAATAATAACAAAGCAATTTTTATGAAACTCTTATTCTTAGGTGGAGACTTAAGTAAACCGATCATAACGTCTCACACACACAATCATATGATCATAAACATGAACAGTAGAAGCATGAAGGGTAAGGGTTCAAATATGCTACATACCTGTGAGGTCTTGAGGTCCTGACTCCGTTTCTTGGAAAACCGTGAATGATGGAGTCTGAGCTACTCCGATCGTCAAATGTGGTCAATTCGCCCTAATGTGACCAGGATGATGACAACAATGACATAATTATACGTCCAGGGTGCAATCTTGGAGAACATGGTGTTGGATTAATTTCTAAGTCCATAACTATATTTGGTATGTACTTGACCCGACCCGGCATGGTCCATTTGGGTTGCACTTCACCGGCACAATTTATATGGATAGTCTTTTGAGAATAGTATATTTATGATTTATATTAATATATTATAAGTTCTAATATATTAATATGGAATCATATTATTTAATTAGTATTGATCAAGAATTAATTTAGAATTAATTAAGTGATCAAAAAGAACTAATTAAATATGGACTCTTATATATATGGAATGGGCCAAGTTCATTTAGGTTGGGCTAAGCTTTCATGGATGGTCCATGGAGCTTTTAACCCATGGATCCTATGTAAATGAAAGGTCATGGGTATTAGGGTTTACATGGATGTAACCCTAATCCTCCATAATATATAAAGGGGTCCTTGGCTCACAAAATTGGCACAAGTGTGTGAAAATAAGAGTGAGCCGATTTTAGTGTGCATACATATTCTCTCAAGTTCTTCCAAGGTGTTTTGGTGATTTGTGATTCCATTTGAGGCTTCCACACTATTGGGGCTAAGCTCTTAAAGCTTGAAGACATCAAGCTACATGAAAAGGTATGTCATCTAACTAGAACTTTGTAGTATAGGTGCTTCATAATATGCTAGTTAGGATGAAACCTTGGAATAGTTAATATTTGCATGTATAATAGAGAACATAGATCCAAGGTTTATAGGGTTGCATGTACACCATAGGAGTGTTAGAATGCTCAAAACCCAATAGTGGTATCAGAGCCATGGGTTGTTTTCTGTTATATTGATGCAAATGTTTTATTTTCAAGTTGGGAAAAAAAAGGAAAAAAAAACATGACGTTTGTCAAATTTTAAGATAATTACTTGTTTTGTGAAAAACGAATTATTTGTAAAATTTGAATCATTTGTTATATGAGTTGAATTAGGTCAAATTTAGTAAAAGATAAAATGATATGATTATTTTATTAGTTTTAAAAGTTTGATCTAAATGTTTGATTCAAAGTTTTTATGGAGTTACAAAATTTGGTGTTAATGTTTTAAAAAATTCCATAACTTGTTCTTAAGTTATGGAACATGGAAAGTGTCATCATAAAACACCATTAATTCCATAAGTTATGGAATCCAAAGGTTTTCAAGAATTACAAAACTTGCCCTCAAGTTTTGGAATTTGAGAAAAGTTTTTTATGAAAAAAAAATTGAATTCTAAAACTCTTGGGTTCATAACTTAAACAATTAATTAAATGGTTTTAATTTTGAGTTTAATAATTGGAATTATGATGTTTTGTTGAATAGTTCAAATTAACTCTTATGGACTTTATTAATAGTTAATTAAAGTGTTTAATTAAAAGAGTATTATTAATCCATAAATATATGGTTTGAGTTTAATTAAATTAAAAGTCTAGTTTAATTAATAGATTAAACCACCAAGTATTTTAAATATCTAAAATACACCCTTATACTATTATAATATTAAAAGTTTAATATATTATATGTATAAGAGCAAGTCGTCTTACCATTAGTAGGCCTCATTCACGAAGCCGGTCTATAAGGGGGGTATAAGGTTACTGCCTATAAAATGGCAGTTTAATGGGTGTCCACTCTCACTCACCGCTTCCTTGACCGGTGGAGGGTCGTTAGCCGAACAGGTAGGACAAGGACTATAATTATCCCTTCATTATAAGTATAATGATAAATACTAAGTAACTAAACACTTATAAATTCCCAATCTTAGTTACTTAGGAAAATGTGAATAAGGTGCTAATCCATGAAATTACACTTTGCACTTTGTTTAAGTTGTTAGTGGAGCGTGTGTGGTTAACCGGCACACTAACCTGGACTTAACAAGGTCGGCAAAGGGTAACTTAATGTTTATCATAGTATCGTTGGAGCGTGTGTGGTTAACCGGCACATCGATTGAGGGGTAAATATTAAGGGTACCAAGTATATTTGTATGGTTACTTCACACCTTGTTTTGTGACCTCGGCATCCCAGTCACAAAACCTGAAGGGCACACTCGAGATTGAAACATGCTATTGAAAAGTTCAATGAATCTCAAAAGAATCTAGGAGTTTCAAAACCAATTAAAACCTAATAATACATTTCGTTTATCTTGGTGGAAATTGGTGAATCGTCATTCACCTACCTTCAAATATTTTATAGCTTGGATTACGGCATCCCTCTTCCAAGTTATAAAATAGTTTGTTGGGTCCTAGCCTTAATATATCATATTGGGTGTTATATTAAGGACTTAAATCAACTTTACGTGAATTTCTCCCATTGTTGATGTCTGGTTTAGACAACAATGATCTTCCCAAACCAAGCTTTCCTAATGAATATGACTTCCCGAGTTTGGCTCATGGAAGTCATACTTCTCTTCCTCCACCTCCTCCAATTATTCTCCCTAACCCACAAGTTCAAGGTCACTCAAGCCCTAATGGCAAGCAAGGTCTATGTGTGATCACATCTTAGAGATGAAGTCACATATTGACAAGTCGGGAGAGTTGGGTGTCAAAGTCTTGAAAAGTTGGATGTTCAATCACTTTCTAAGTCACATAGTGAGTTCCTTTGGGACTACTATGAAACAGACTATGACATGAACCTTAATGATCATATCTATTTGCTTGGTGCTGCTGAATCAGCAATGATTTGGAACGATAGTAAAGCAAATTTGATTAGAAGATCAACTTCCCAAAAACTTTATGGACAGTGACAATGGTGACACTGGAAATCTAGAAAAAGCATTCTCTTCCCAATGGAAAGGGATTGGCCATAGTCAACCCGGTTGACCAAATGGTAAAGAGAAAGGCTAAGTCTGAGATAGTCCCATTACCAAAGGGTCCATATGTTTATTTTGCCAAAGGAAGGGGCGTTGATTGCAAAGCTGCCAAATTTACCTAAGGATGTTAAAGTCAATAAGTTTGACTCTACATCAGGTAGAGCCCATTATCTAACTCTGTTAAGTTCTATTCTGAGATCCTCATTACATGATGTGACTGGGTCACATGTTGATGTTTTAAGAATCAAAGAATAGAGAGAAATCTTAAAGGAAGTATATGCTGATTCTGATCGCGAAGGTGGATTTCGATCGCATCAGAATTTTGAGTAGTTGCTTAAGAAGTTATGATATATTGCTAAGGAATAGATAACAATAATTTTCCATGTGGATTGTAAGGATAAGTTTTTCCGCAAAGTTTTAAAATAAAAGAAAATTGTTTAATTTTATTTATTTGAAGTATCCTTACAATGGCATTTGTGGAAAATTGTTGCTTATATGATTCCACTGACAACAATATTGGAAAATGGATTTGATTCTTTCATTTATGGTAGTGTCTAAATTTACCAAATCAGGAAAGTTCCTCATCACCCAAGTTTCAATTGGACCGAAACTTGGAATCATGCAAGTTGAATAGTATGATGAATGAGAACTTTCAAGCATTGGAAAATCAAGACTAATTACTTGTTCACATGGATGTGTGAGTCAAGTGAAGGACTAAAGGGATCGAGTACACATTCTTGTGCACTGGTCATGTCCACCACAAAGCTCGTTAAGACTATTTGATTTACTAAAGTTTAGTAAATATGGTTATACTTACAAGTTTAAGTATAATTCTGAAACATTGGAAAAGTCTCAATGTATGGCAGAACGAATGGGAAGAATCAAATTAGGCAGAAAGATAAAAGTTTCTCAAATCTGAAAAGATGGGAGAGTACTTTAGTATCATGTTTGTGATCATCTTAATGATTTAGAAATCATATCACAATTAGTCCTCTAAAGGTCATCTTAGTGCATTCTTATGACTAAGAAGAGGAGTCATGAATTGTTGAAATGGTTAGATCAGGAAGATGAGTCATACTTCGTTCCAAAACAATTCTTAGAGTCATACTCCAAGATTGTAACTTGAGTGACATATCTTAAAGAAAGGTTTAAAACACTTGTCAACTGTAAGAGTAAAAGTGTCCTACTCTTGTACATTTGAAATTGGTAAGTTGTGATGTTTTGGATAAAACAAAGACCAACTTAGGCCAATTGTGTGAAGTGTTTGTCTTGATAAAGAATCCGCACTATCTCTTGAATATTTGGCAAGATAGTCTTATATGTCAAGAGGATAGTGGGAGTCTTAAAGATCCTAAAAAGAATTTTAAGAACTAATCAAGAATAAAACCTGAGGTTCTTCACTAGCACACGACTTGAGGTTTATAACCTATCGTGTTGACATATTCTTTGCCCATTCCAGTTAAAGTTGGCTTTGCATAGGAGTTCTGAAAGTTCTCAATTGGTTGCATAACAACTTGGAAGCAATGGCAGGCCCTGTACTGCCAGGTGGCAAGAAGTTAAGATTGAATAAGTTCAGTCCATATGAGTTTGGATTTGTCATTATCATTGTCTTGTGACTATGGTTTGGACGATTCACATGGATAAGAACACATACACCATAAAATTTAAGGGTCATAAGGTTTCTCTCCGATTCATGAAAATGATGGTGAGGAAACACTTCCACCAAGTAGATTTGAAGCAGATGGCAAAAGGTCTAAACAATTGAGACTATGATTACGGCATCCCTTTTCATAGTTCTGAAATTGTTTAGACACACATGCATGCTATCTAAGGAAAGGTGTATGATTTTGATAAAGTTTTATCAAAGCATCTCGTATCAGAAATCTGAACTTTGGTAAGAAAGTCAATAAAGTATTGATTTCTAGAAGTCCAGCTGATTTCTGAGTACATGTCAAAGCTAGTGGGAGCATAAGTGTTATGCTAATAATCATCATGTTAGTGGGAGCATGATAATTATTGTTAGTGTTGCAAGTTAGCAATGTTAATTATAGAAAACAAAAGTTTCAATTCGCGAGACTGCAGGGATTGAAAAAATTGTTTTGCTATAATTAAGGGAGAAGATATACTTCATTTCAGTTCTAAAGGCTTAGATTGAGACCTTAATCATCTTTAGTCAAGAATATATATATGAATTTCATGTTGGATTGGTTCAACTTAAGGAAATTCTATATATTGTGTTCTCAAAATTCGATTATGATTACGGCATCCCTCTTCATAGTCAAATTTTGAAAACATGGCAAATAAAAATATTGTAGCAAAAGACTGGTCTAGAATCATGTCTTTATGTGAGACATCATGAATCGTGTACCATTTGCTTTGGGTACAGGATCGATTGCATGTGCTATAATATTTGTCATTTCTAAATTTTTCCAAATGCCCAGAGGCATTAAGAAGGGAAAAGGTCTAGAATTGGATATGACTAAAATGATTAAGCAATTGTCGAGGACAATCTGAGGTTTACCAAAGATTGGTTGCTCAGGGACAGTTGGAAGTATAGTGCTAATTTTGGAAGGACCATATTGACATATTCTGAAAAGAGGCATCTCTTATTCAGAAGTGATAGTCAAAATGAGAATATGGAGTTGTCTCCATAGGTGGAAGTTATCTGTGTAAGATTAGAAAACTTAATGCAAGAAGCATGTCCAAAGCAATGTACTTTGAATATGAGAGTTAGTTTCCATGGAGTTGATCTCCATTGGAATACCTTATAATGATTGTTGACAAGTCTTTGTGACTTTGTACATATTCATTACAGGAGGGTCAGTGCATATAAGTTTAAAATCTAAACAGATTTCGATAAATGATAGGAATTTGAAATTCTCACATTTTTCGATAAGGATTTGGGAGTGTGAAATTAGAATCATTGAAATTATGTTCAGTTGGTTTATTTCACAAAGTAAGGATCATAGACAAACATAGAGTGCATACTTGGTGTATGGCAAAGCTATTGTTTAAGAAAAACATAGTGTACATGCTTGGAGCATGGGACAACTAGTGTTTTTAATTCAAGTATAAAGTTGATAAAACCGAAACAATGAATAATGAGTAATCAGTATGGTGATAAATAAAAGTGTTTATTTATATTCATAGGGTTTGATACCATATTTGATTCATTTATTCTTGTGTTCCACTTTGCATGTTTTGACTTCCAGAATAACTAAATCGCTCTTCCTGAATGATTAAGTTATTCAAACCATCCACAGTCGGTCATATGTTGGAAGTAGATATGAATCAAGACTGTCATGGGTTGGTTTGTAGAGGTCCAAGTTGGTGGACAAAGTGGTGCTACAACACTCATGAGTGCTCATAAGTTCTGAGTATTGGATTCAACCCGCGCTCATTTGAATCACTTCATGGATTTTATCACGAGTGATCATGAGACGATAATATCTTATATTCTTCAAACCTAGAGATATGAGTTGTTACTATGAGTTGGTTATACATTGATTGCACGAAAACGCATTTGGTAACTCGATGTTATAAAACGTGCCTTTGTGTATGATTCAACAAGTAGTAGAACAAGCCATATGAGTCGAAGTTTATCCATTCCTTTTACCTTCGGGATAAAAGCGATATCTGTGGGCCCCTCAATGATTTAGCGATGACACATGTGAGTGCTTGGCCAAGCCAGGACTGATTTGATTTGTTCAATCAGTCAGTCATCATAAATCGAAAATCAGGAAACAACAAATGGACAGAGAGAATGATTATAATCCATGTCTCGGTCCATATGATATCTAGAATGGAGGAATATATGATCCCTTATCTAATGGACAAGTCATTGACAAGGTCAGAGTTCGACAGCGGCTTTAAGAGCTACGATTGCCAGTTAGGTTTTGAAGTCATACTCAATAATAGTTTTAGACTTATCCAAGTGGGAGACTGTTGGATTAATATCTAAGTCCATAACTATATTTGGTATGTACTTGACCCGACCCGACATGGTCCATTTGGGTTGCACTTCACCGGCACAATTTATATGGATAGTCTTTTGAGAATAGTATATTTATGATTTATATTAATATATTATAAGTTCTAATATATTAATATGGAATCATATTATTTAATTAGTATTGATCAACAATTAATTTAGAATTAATTAAGTGATCAAAAAGAACTAATTAAATATGGACTCTTATATATATGGAATGGGCCAAGTTCATTTAGGTTGGGCTAAGCTTTCATGGATGGTCCATGGAGCTTTTAACCCATGGATCCTATGTAAATGAAAGGTCATGGGTATTAGGGTTTACATGGATGTAACCCTAATCCTCCATAATATATAAAGGGGTCCTTGGCTCACAAAATTGGCACAAGTGTGTGAAAATAAGAGTGGGCCGATTTTAGTGTGCATACATATTCTCTCAAGTTCTTCCAAGGTGTTTTGGTGATTTGTGATTCCATTTGAGGCTTCCACACTATTGGGGATAAGCTCTTAAAGCTTGAAGACATCAAGCTACATCAAAAGGTATGTCATCTAACTAGAACTTTGTAGTATAGGTGCTTCATAATATGCTAGTTAGGATGAAACCTTGGAATAGTTAATATTTGCATGTATAATAGAGAAAACATAGATCCAAGGTTTATAGGGTTGCATGTACACCATAGGAGTGTTAGAATGCTCAAAACCCAACACATGGCCCTTCCGTCCGCACCAGTCACATTTGCACTTACAACGCACAGGCTCAAGGGTTCATCCTTCCTTAATGTGCATGACATGGTCCCTCTGGCCTCCAATACTCAGGTTAGCAACATCAAACTCTTCGCCCATCACTGAAATTGGCGGATCATGTGCTCACTTCCTCTTACCTTGACGCGCTCCCACATCAAGATCTCTCTCTCTCTCTCTCTCTCTCTCTCTAGTCGTCCCAACAGTCTCTTCCACAGCCTGAAAGGCTGCAGGTCACTCCACAAATTTGACAATCAGCCTGTCAGTGATTCGACCAACCATACCAGACAATTCTTCCAATAAAATCGGTGAAACCTTAGTGGTAATCCAATCATTCAACCCTGTGTCATCTGCATCAATCTTGAAGGGCTCTGCTTCTCGCTCGGGCACTGACATCTAATTAAATAAAACCAAATTGTTATCACATAACCAAAATTTCATCACTAATTCATCATACTTTACCCTACTAACAAAATATGCACATAAATCCTCTACTGGCTTCTTTGAATCCTCGTGACTTTCCTCAATTCGAGTACGGATCCTATGCTTCCAGTAGTACGGGCCCAATACTACCTTCTACACTTATCCATACTTTCCTTAAGAATCGTCCTGAATCTTCTAAATCACCTCCTCATAATGGTACACCCAAAACCCGCTAAACAGTGTCGCAACCGCACTAAGGCACTTGCTAGGCTCTCCTATGATCCCCACCTCACCCTGCTATCAGCTGCTGAAAACCCCCTATTAATGTCAGCTAACCACTTCATGAATACAATTACATGCAACAAAGCTTAAATAATCTTTAGACTAAAAGACCCAACCCTATAATGGTTAGACTCAAACGAGAGCTGCACAATAGGGTCGAATCAATCATTCTAAAATTATTTAACCTTTGCAGCTTGAAACCGACTAACACTAAGACATCATAAGAATCAGGAAGATCCTTACACGCAATTCCTGACCACTAGACCCAAACATCTAGGATACATATACATCCTGCATCCAATCTCTCAATAGTGGCTAATCATTCTTCACGCTGTCCTGCTATAACTGTACACATTCCACCAATCCTGCAGCCACTCGCGCATGCTAATAATATATAACTTTGGATTCTATAGACAGTTGAACACTTGATTCTACTCTAAGCCCACAACCAGACGAGGAACAAGAAATAAAGCTAAATCAAACATTCTCAGGATATAAAATCTTAGATATGTATAACTATGATGCACACACTAAGAAACTACAATAATGATGTCAATTCCATCTAACATACAAGAGATTCTCCTAGGCTATCATCCATCATAACACTGTCATTTCTAACATGAAATTCCTAAAGATCTTTAGCCTATAAACAAGCATGCAGTTCTATCAAAATCATCATAAACAAATAATAGTGTAGGTATCTTGGGGCACACTTTCTTGCTCCGGTTGATCGTACACATCTCATCCATTTATGGTTGCCTTTGTAAGCAATTTGGAAAACTTTTTTGAAAAACAAATTGAAACAAATTTTTTTTAAAAACAATTTTGAAAAATTTTACATATCTTTAGCTTGAGACTGGATTCACACGAATGCTCATCCAATTCACTCAAACCAGGGCTCTGACACTAACTTGTAACATCCCAAAAATCCACGGTAAAATTTTCATTTTTAAAACCAAGTCAAAACCATATTGTTTACAAAACATTGTTCCTAAAGTATAAATCATAAATCAGAGTATCCCAAAATCCAATATCATAAAATCTGAAGGATTTGCACGATCACGCCTTCGCCTTGTCCCGGTAACCTGAAGTAGGGATGTTATTCGGGTCGGAACCGAACCGAACCCGAATAAACCGAAAACTGAATAAGGGTAATTGTATGAACCGAAAACCGAACCAAATAAGCAATACGGGTTCGGTTCGATTCGGGTATTATTCGGTTCGGTTCGGTTCCGACCCGAATAACCCAAATAAGATGTACAAGATAATTAAGGAGCCGAATAACCCGAATAACCCGGATAACCCAAATAACCCAAATAACATTTACAATGTGATTATAAATATTGTATTTTGTATGACTTTTGTAGCTTATGATAAACACGAATAACACCGATTAACTATTCTTGATATATAAAATGTAAAATCTAACCACCACAATCTTAAGATATAGTTATTAAGCAACATATTAAACACTAAACATTAAACATCCAAAACACCAAAAAATCTATCTATAAGTATATAAGTTAAACATTAAACATTCCACACCCAAATTAAAATATGAATCTTAAGTTTTTATCCATATCCAAAATAATATTTTTCAAACACGAATTAACTATTCGGGAATATTAATTGGTTGTTTTCACTTTCCATCTCCGTTCTTTATCGCCTCTTCTAAAGCTTTCGCGACCCCATCGTCTTTCAAAATTTCATCAATGTTGTTCACAATTGGCTTTCTTGATTTCCTTACCCAATCTTGAGTGCAAACCAAAGCCTCTACTATATTTGCAGACAAATTTGTTCGATATGGATCCAATATACGCCCGCTTGTACTAAACGCGGCCTCTGACGCCACAGTAGTGATTTGCAGTCCCAAAATATCTATCAACATAAACATAGAAAATGTTAAAATATAATTATAAAAAAAAGTATACAAATAATAAAGTTATCCCTTTTACCATACGGGATACAATAGGGTAATGTCGTCGATTTGGTGTAATACGCTACTCTCAATCGATTTCGTTGATTTTTTTTGGTGTATTACGTGGGTATTTTGGGTAACGATCGATAGAACACAAGACCGATTAAGCAATTGTGCAAGGGGAAAAAATGTGACTTTTCATATTCGGTTCGGTCCTTTTGGACCGAATAAGCCCTTATTCGGGTAACCCGGACCGAATAACCCGAAACCCGAATAAGCCTTATATAGATACCCGAAAACCGAATCGAATTGCTTATTCGGGTATAATTCGGTTCGGTTCGGGTTTTCGGGCCAAATTCTCATCCCTAATCTGAAGTACCCGAAACCATAACCAAAATCTGTAAGCCAAAGCTTAGCGAGTTCCCCCAAAGTACCACCACACAAACATACAACCAAACATATATTGGGTCCACAACCTTCCTGGTTGGATTACCCCTGACCCACAACCTTCCGGTTGGAATCCCCCAGCCCACAACCTTCCGACTAGCTTTCCCAATATATACTAGGTCCACAACCTCTTGGTTGGATGTAACGCCCGTGTTTTTGGGCTAAGCATTAAAAACGATGTAATAGTCCAGGTCAACTATTGTAACTCGTTTGAAGTAATAAAAATGAATTAATTGAGTATTATGTGTTTTATATTTAATTATGATGATATAATAAATTAAGGATAAAAATAAGCGTCGAAAATAAATGTTAGATAAACCCGATATCTATGAAAAACGTTGTAGTGGTCGAAACAAGGATTCCGGAGATATAATGAATACCGAAATCCGAGTTATAACGAAGAAGTTATGACTTGTCGAAGTTTCGCGACAGAACCGGCACGACGCTGTGTGACGTAAAAAGTAAATTTACGATAAAGTGCTTTTTCGCATTAGTGATCTAAACGAAAGTCGTAGTGTTCGTTAAACCGAGAGCGTGCATAAAAAGAACGCCCAAATCTGACTTCGTATGAGGAAGTTATGATTTTTCTAAGTTTCGGCTTAGCTGTATGCACCCCGGAACTCGAATTTTAGATCGAGTGATTTTTAGCCGAAACAACCTAAACGAGAATCGAAGATCTTGTTGATAGTAGTTCAACGGTAAAAAGACAGACAAAAACGGACGTCGGATGAAGAAGTTATGAATTTTTAACGAACTTTTCCTATCACGACCTGTTAAAAATATAACTTTAAAAATAACGTCAAAATTAGCCGACAGAGTCTAAACGAAAGTTGTAGAGCATAATCTCACCTACACGTGGATATAAAGAACGTCAAAAACGGAGCTAGTATGCGAAATATATGAATTTTTGAAGTTCTGGGCACAAACTTCGAGGCTGGTCAGAAGGAGTACGACCAGTGTACATAAAGATTACGCCCAGTGTACTTCGCACGTATTCGATCCGGAGTCAGCCATGTCGCTTTCCTTTGCATGCGACACGTAGCTCGCACAGTTGACACGTCCGGAGCCACGTATCACGGTACGCCCAGCGTACCGAAGTACGCCCAACGTAGTGGCTCGCAAGGCAGTACGCCCCGCGTACCGAAGAATTACGCCTAGCGTAATGCCAGGCTTCGGTTACTATAAATAGAAAGCGAGGCTTCCCGATTTTTTTTACAAAATTTTACTCTCTAAACTCTCTCAAACTATCCTAACACCCCCCGAAGCCTCGTGAACACCCCTAACACCCGAAGCAAACCCGGAGTCCCGAAGTCTCCAAGAAAAAGAGTTTTTCGAGCCGAAACTCTGCCCGTGTGAAGCCCGGTTTTTTAGAAAACATCCCGGTTTCATCGAAAAAGATTGTTTTAAGGGACGAAGTGTTGTCCAACCGTCGTCTTATCATGTGAGTGTATAATCACTTTCATCTTACACATAGATATGAAGTATTTTCTATAAAATACGTGCTATGTGTAATTATATTGTTTGTTTATTTGAGATGGGTGTTGAATAGATGTTTTATACAAGTTTTAAACTGTATATGTATTTTTATCT
The DNA here is from genome assembly GCF_052849685.1 of Lactuca virosa. Lineage (NCBI taxonomy): Eukaryota > Viridiplantae > Streptophyta > Magnoliopsida > Asterales > Asteraceae > Lactuca > Lactuca virosa. The sequence continues at coordinate 4,240,132 of NC_136432.1, read as the reverse complement.
ACAAATATGTTGGGTAAAACATGAGTAGATGAAATAGTTGATGTGTGATGAAATAAAATGATGAGAGGTCTCGATGTTGACGATGTTCCAGTCATCTAGCGAAATATAGATGACGACCACAGACTTTTCTAGACAGTCCAGTGGAACGTTAACAGGCTCGTAAACTGTAGATGTTTTTCGAAAGTACGGATTAGACTTAGTCAATTGTCCTTAGTCCGAGAGTATGGATAGGACGTAGTTATTTGTTATTAATCTGGGAGTATGGATTAAGACATGGTTATTTGTTATTAATCGGGGAGTATGGATTAAGACATGGTTATTTGTTATTAATCCGAGAGTATGGATTAAGACATAGATATTTGTTATTAATCTGGGAGTATGGATTAAGACATAAGTTATTTATTATTAATCCGGGAGTATGGATTAAGACATAGTTAATTTTCCCTAGTCCGATAGTATGAAATGGGCACAGTTATTGATTCGGGAGTATGGATCAGACATACCCGATCCGGGAGTATGGATTAGGTAAAGAGGTTAATTTTAGATCCGGGAGTATGGATTAGGTAAAGAGGTTAATTTTAGATCCGGGAGTATGGATTAGGTAAAGAGGTTGATTTTAGATCTGAGAGTATAGATCGTGTCGTTGTGAGAATCGATAAGGTAGGATAATAAAGAGGATAATGGGGATGGGGAATTGGGTTGATTGTTTGATGTTTAAACATAATAAATTTATTTATTGTGGGTTGAAAACCCTATATGCTCACCACGCTCCCAAGCCTGAGCCACTCAGCTTTTATTATTACAGGTAGTGGAACAATAGCATAGTTGGATGATGACGAGGGACTTTGGATTATAGGCCGGTAGATGTAAATAACTGTTGTAAAGCCTATATCGTACTGTTTATGCTTTTGGTCTATATCGGAACATGACATCCCGAGGTTTTGTAATATAATGAAAATACATTTCTTTAAGAAATGCTTTGATAAATTTTTATCATATTTTGTTTTGGGAACAAATTCCGCAACACCTTTTGAAAGATTACTCTGATTTTATTTTAAAAGCATAAACGAAATCGGTCTTTTCTGACCGTGAAAAATGGGGATGTCACAGTTGGTATCAGAGCATTAGTTTAAGCGAACTAGGAATTTGTAGGATTTCTGGACTTAAACTTAGAATGCTAAGTGATGAATCGTGGGATAAGTGTCTATCATATTTTAGACACGAGCACTAGTATCTTTTAGGAAAGATGCCTAAAATGATTTTATGTGCTAAATGCTATATGATTTCCTTATATGCTATTATTTGTTTGGATCTATGGTCTACTGCCGACCGGATCTGGAAACCTTATGTGTTCAGGATTCTAAGCGTACGACTACGATATTAGAACTAGCATGTAACGTTTCAGAGAATTTAAACGTATATCGTGAATAAAGATCTAAATTCGCCTAATTTTGTGTATAGATCAAATGGCAAGAACCCGAAGCGGAGCTGGAAACGCGAATAAAAACAGGAATCAACAGTCTCGTCCCCAAGTGATTGAGCAGGTTCCTGTGGTAGAAGTTGCACCAGAGCCAGTCACAATGGCTGGTGTTCAAGCCATGATTCGGGCTATGATGGCTGAACAGAGGGAAGGAATGAAACAATTGTTGAATAACAGGGATGAACCTTCAATACCTGTTGAACAACCTGAATTAAATGACAGTCAGTCAGAGGAAGGAAATTACAGCCGTATTGTCAGTCAAGTGGAACCCACAATGGCAGAAAGGAATAATCCGGAGAGGGAAATCAGCAGAGATGGGCGTATGTATAAGAATTTCTTGGGCGCCAAACCGCCAAGTCTTTCCGGAAGCCCAAAACCTATAGAGATTATGGACTGGATCTCCGAAATGGAGATGGTATTTGAAAGTTGCAACTGTAGCGATAAGCAGAAAACCATCTTTGCGTTCAGACAACTAAAGACCGGAGTTTTAAGTTGGTGGAAGTTATTGGCAGATACGATGCCACGAGGAGAAGCCTTGAAGATGTCTTGGGAAGCATTTATGGAGCAGTTGAAAATGCAATACTGCTCCGAAATAGATCTGATAGACCTAAACAATGAGTTTCAAAACCCGAGGAAAGGGAAGATGAGTGTAGATGAGTATGCCACAGCATTCACTGAGAAGATGAAGCTATTTCCCTACTTAATGCCGATGGAACTCTCCAAGATAGATAGGTTTGCTAACGGATTTCCAGCGGACTTTAGTGCAACAGTGAAAATGGCAACTACCTTGAAGACAACCATTAGAGCAGCCAAGAATGTGGAGATCCAACTTAGGGAAAAGGGTTTGGAAAGAGCCGAGGTAGGCGAGAAGAGGAAGTTTGAGGGATCCTCAAGATCCAAAAATAAAAATAGGTTCCTGAAGTCTGACCCCAACAACAAGAAGTATGGGGATAGTAATGAAGAAAGGTGGTGTGACAAATGCAAAAGGAAACACACTGAAAGATGTCCTAAAGAGGTGACATGCTTCAAATGCGGGAGGACTGGTCACTATGCCCATGAATGCATAACCCAGAGAGAAGTCTGCTTTAAGTGTGGTGAAGAAGGACATTTCAAGCAACACTGCCCGAATAGGGAAAGGACAATAAATCCAAATGAGCCGCCAAAGCCAAAGCCAAGGGCATTCCAAATGATCCTCGATGAAGCAGGTGACGATGCGAGGAATCAAGGATGAGGACTTCATATCCGAAAATCAAGTTATGAAGTAGCAATATGAATAGTAACATGTGGTGTAGCCTATTAGAGGCATAGTATAGGGTAAACTTGAATCTCTGTGTAATCGTTTCAAGAAATAATATAAACCCTGGTTTTGTTATCTGATGTATTAAATGATTATATGAAATTTTTGAATGGTGACTTGGAAAACTGCGAGACCATACATGGGACGAGTATGAGTAGGTGTGAATAGTAGTAGAGGCCTATACTACTGGAAGCATAGGACTCACACTTGGATCAGGGAAAGTCACAAGGTTACCAAGAAGCTAGTAATTGATTTCGTTTTTATTCAAGTGTGTCGTTACCATCGTTTCAGTAATGACTAAGAAGATGATTGATATTCCGACCCTAGAGGTCATATTGAATTGAGTCCGACTAAGATGAGTATGTTACGTGGTTCGGGGAAAGTTGAGTCCAAGGTTTATTGGACCGTTTGAAGTTCTTCAGAGGATTGGGAACCAAGCTTACAAGCTAGAACTACCAGAAGAACTGGATGGTATTCATAACACTTTCCACGTGTGTCATTTGAGGAAGTTCACGGGAGAAGTTCCCGACATAATTCCAATTTTTGAATTAAGGTTGGATGAAAGCAAGAGGTTAATTGAAGAACCTGAGGCAATTGTTGACCGTAAGACTAAGAAGTTGCGACGCAATATGGTCGATTTAGTGCTTGTGCGATGGAAACATACGAATGGGCCAAATCTCACCTAGGAAACGGAGAGTGACATGATGAGTCGCTATCCGCATTTATTTGCTGATGTATGATTCCGAGGATGGAATCATTCTAATGGGGAGAGAATTGTAACGCCCGTGTTTCTGGGCTAAACATTAAAAACGATGTAATAGTCCAGGTCAACTATTGTAACTCGTTTGAAGTAATAATAATGAATTAATTAAGTATTATGTGTTTTATATTTAATTATGATGATATAATAAATTAAGGATAAAAATAAGCGTCGAAAATAAACGTTAGATAAACCCGATATTCTATGAAGAAATTTGTAGTGGTCGAAACAAGGATTCCGTAGATATAAAGAATACCGAAATCCGAGTCATAACGAAGAAGTTATGACATGTCGAAGTTTCGCGACAGAACCGATACGACGCTGTGTGACGTAAAAATTAAATTTACGATAAAGTGCTTTTTAGAATTAGTGATCTAAACGAAAGTCTTAGTGTTCGTTAAACCGAGAGCGTGCATAAAAAGAACGCCCAAATCTGACTTCGTATTAGGAAGTTATGATTTTTCTAAGTTTCGGCTTAGCTGTATGCAGCCCGAAACTCGAAAAAAAAAAATTAGATCGAGTGATTTTTAGCCGAAACAACCTAAACGAGAATCGAAGATCTTGTTGATAGTAGTTCAACGGTAAAAAGACAAATGAAAACGGACGTCGGATGAAGAAGTTATGAATTTTTAACGAACTTTTCCTCTCCCGGCTTGTTAAAAATATAAATTTAAAAATAAAGTCAAAATTAGCCGACGGAACATAAACAAACGTTGTAGAGCATAATCTCGCCTATGCGTGGATATAAATAACGTCAAAAACGGAGCTCGTATGCGAAAGATATGAATTTTTGAAGTTCTGGGCACAAACTTCGAGGCTGGTCCGAAGGAGTACGCCCAACGTACATAAAGATTACGCCCATCGTACTTCGCACGTATTCGATCCGGAGTCAGCCACGTCGCCTTTCCTTCGCATGCAACAAGTAGCTCGCACAGTTGACACGTCCGGAGCCACGTATCACGGTACGCCCAACGTAGTGGCTCACAAGGCAGTACGCCCAACGTAATGCCAAGCTTCGGTTACTATAAATAGAAAGCGAGGCTTCCCGATTTTGTTTACAAAATTATACTCTCTAAACTCTCTTCAACTATCCTAACACCCCCCGAAGCCTCGTGAACAACCCTAACACCCGAAGCAAACCCGGAGTCCCGAAGTCTCCAAGAAAAAGAGTTTTTCGAGCCGAAAGTCTGCCCGCGTGAAGCCCGGTTTTTGAGAAAACATCCCGGTTTCATCGAAAAAGATTGTTTTAAGGGACGACGTGCTGTCCAACCGCCGTCTTATCATGTGAGTGTATAGTCACTTTCATCTTACACATAGATATGAAATATTTTCTATAAAATACGTGCTATGTGTAATTATATTGTTTGTTTATTTGAGATGAGTGTTGAATAGGTGTTTTATACAAGTTTTAAACTGTATATGTATTTTTATCTACAAATATGTTGGGTAAAACATGGGTAGATGAAATAGTTGATGTGTGATGAAATAAAATGATGAAAGTTCTCGATGTTGACGATGTTCCAGTCATCTAGCGGAATATAGATGACGACCACAGACTTTTCTAGACAGTCCAGTGGAACGTTAACAGGCTCGTAAACTGTAGATGTTTTTCGAAAGTACGGATTAGACTTAGTCAATTGTCCTTAGTCCGAGAGTATGGATAGGACGTAGTTATTTTTTATTAATCCAGGAGTATAGATTAAGACATGGTTATTTGTTATTAATCTGGGAGTATGGATTAAGACATAGTTATTTGTTATTAATCCGAGAGTATGGATTAAGACATAGATATCTGTTATTAATCCGGGAGTATGGATTAAGACATAAGTTATTTATTATTAATCCGGGAGTATGGATTAAGACATAGTTAATTGTCCCTAGTCCGAGAGTATGGAATGGGCATAGTTATTGATTCGGGAGTATGGATCAGACATACCCGATCCTGGAGTATGGATTAGGTAAAGTGGTTAATTTTAGATCCAGGAGTATGGATTAGGTAAAGAGGTTAATTTTAGATCCAAGAGTATGGATTAGGTAAAAAGGTTGATTTTAGATCTGAGAGTATACATCGTGTCGTTGTGAGAATCGATAAGGTAGGATAATAAAGAGGATAATGGGGATGGGGAATTGGGTTGATTGTTTGATGTTAAAACATAATAAATTTATTTATTGTGGGTTGAAAACATTATATGCTCACCAGGCTCCCAAGCCTGACCCACTCAGCTTTTATTATTACAGGTAGTGGAACAAGAGCATAGTTGGATGATGATGAGGGACTTTGGATTATAGGCCGGTAGATGTAAATAACTGTTGTAAAGCCTATATCGTACTGTTTATGCTTTTGGTCTGTATCGGAACAAGACATCCCGAGGTTTTGTAATATAATGAAAATACATTTCTTTAATAAATGCTTTGATAAAATTTTATCATATTTTGTTTTGGGAACAAATTTCGCAACACCTTTTGAAAGATTACTCTGATTTTATTTTAATAGCATAAACGAAATTGGTCTTTTCTGACCGTGAAAAATGGGGATGTCACATTGGATTACCCCTAGCCCACAACCTTCTGGTTAGAATGCCTCGGCCCACAACCTTCTGGTTGGCTTGCCCGGGTTTGTTGACTGACAACACAAAGAAGTACAATCTCAACCCTACCATACCATGTTGACATATACATAACAAATAACATATATCCAACAATATATAAACATATGACCAGTCAACAGACAAACAGGAAGATCTACAGATCACTAGCACAAAGAAATATCCTATATACCAAGACACAGATCTAACAAATCACTACAATATAGCAACATCCTCTATACCAGGATACATAATCTAGTAGGCCGACATTGGTGTCTTCGACCCATAAGTACAGTGAGGAAAACTCACCTCTCAATCTGAAAATATAGTTGAATAGGTCACTACTCGAAATATCAGCTCTACCACTCACCTATGCACTAGACAATGACAAATCTCAACTACAACTCAAAATACCCAAAATACCCTTAAGTCAAACTTAGTCAAATCCTAGTCAAAGTCAAAAAGTCAACCGATTCAACTCAGCTGAGTACACCCATCGTACTCAACTTGTACGCTTAGCGTACACGAGTCTTGACCAAAAACGTGTTGGTTGACCACGTACGTGCAACGTACTACAGGTACGCTCAGTGTACGCTGCTACCACCTATTCCTTCTATTAAGAGCTTAATCCTTAAGCTCTTTTGTCCAAAATCCAGATCTAGTCCTCAAATGATGTTCTTAACCATAAAGTTTCCAACTTTATGGTCTTACATGGCTAATAAGTACTCAATACTAAAAACCATAACGTCTTAACTCATTAAGACATCCTAGATCATGCATGGAAGGAAATTAATGACCAAGATTATATTTTTATGCTTATAAACACTCCAAAATGTCTAAAAGGGAAGATCATATGAATTAGAGTAACCCATACTTATAATATCAAGCTTTATGGGACGAAAATGAACACGAAGCCTTGGCTAATCAAGATCTAAGCAATACTTCATTAAGTTCAGAGCTTTTTACCTTCAAATGGTGTCAAATGATGATGTGATTTTGGATCCAAAGTGCTCCACTCTTCTAAGATGCTTTCCTCTTCCTTCTTCCCCCCTTAAGAACTCCAAAATGCACACTCAAGGTCAAGACTGCTTCACTCAAGAGATTAGGGTTTGAAAGGGGTCGAAATGGGGCTGGAGGCTGATGAAAGAAAGGAGTCTTGAGAGTTAAGGATGAATAAATAGTGCACAAACCCTAAATATTAGGGTTTAGTCCAGCCCACGTATGCCCAACGTACTCAAGTTGTGTGCGTTTTCCACTTAAGTCTCATTTTTGACCAATTTTCAAACATTTCTCATACCAAGGGTCGAAAGGTAAAATACTTGGAAATCGAGGTGTTATAGAAGTAGTATGATATTGATTTACATGTAAATTTGGAGTATTATTGTTTTGTTAATTAGTGATTACCAAGGTGAGTGTAGCAAAAGTGGATATCTAGTTATATTACCAACCTCTTGGGATGCATAATGTAATTAAGATGGTTGACAACAATTATGTAAGATGCCTACAGGTTGTTTGATATGTAGTAGTTCTTATGAAGAATTTGGAGATGTATATGTTAAGTGGCTTCCAATGAATAAAGTTAAGTCATTTTTACCTACATATGGAAGTGATGGAATATGTGATTTCATTTATAAATACTCATTTGTTGATGCTTAATAATTAGTTAGGACGTGTGGAAACAATATATAGGAGAATATTATGTTTCCTGTAAGAAATTTTGACAACGGAAATTGGTGGGAACATTAGACAAGGTGGAGAAACTTAAAGGAAGAATTAAGGAAAAATACATTATATTAGGAACCATGGTAGAATTGGAATGTTTGGAAAGGACAATCCCAATATTATATACTCCTATGATTGGACACCAAGTGAAACTACAATTTTATTTTTTAAGGGAGTACATGTAAGTTATACCGAGAAAATAATCTCATTCCTTAGAATTCAATTATGACAACACCTTTATGTTGGTCATTTTTGTAACAATGAAGACCACCAAAGATAATGATATTGATGAAGGGATCATATGTATGACATTGAAAGACTTAGTAATGATGGTGAACATGTTGGTCCTTTGATAATGTGTTCAGATGGCCAATATCTTAAATAATATAAAATTATGATCAGTAGATGATGAGAAAGGGTACATATTAAGGAACATTTGATATATACTTAAATCATAGAATAAATGTAATGAAAAGACTTATAAGAAGTAAATCCTTAGATTTGGAATGATGTATGACAAGAACGTGTAACTGTTATTTGGGTCTTGATGCTTCAAGATATTTTTGGATGATTATGGTAAATTTTTTGAAGAAGTATAACTCTTTGTTGAGTTAGTTGGAAAAGTATTGAATTTATGAGATGGAGTCAATTTTTTTTTATCTAAAACGATGATATGATTCAAACTTGTTACATCACCCAAGTACATTCTAAATATGTAAAAGTGATTGAAAATGTTCATTATATTAAGAATGCATGTATTCCCGAAGTTGCCTTGGGAGCTAGTGAAATTTTAATAATCATCCAATTTGATTCTAATTGGATAGGTCATGCATTATTCAACTTTCATATAAGCCTTAGTTATGTTACCTGATGTGTTAAGTTGCTATATGATTTTTCTTATATGGTGACTTGGAGAACTACGAGACAATACTTGGGACGAGTATGAATAAGTGTTAAAGGTAGTAGAGGACTATACTACCGGAAGCACATGACTCGCACTGGGATTAGGGAAAGTCACAAGGTTACTAAAGCGCTAGTAATTGATTCCGTTTTGTTTATGTCTGTCGTTACCATCGTTTCGGTAATGACTAAGAAGATGACTATTATTCTGACCCTAGTGGTTATATCAAATCGAGTTCGGGTAAGATAAGTATTGTACGTGGTTCAGAGAACCAAGTTTGATGTAGCATCTGACTTAAGCCAAAAGATTGAAGTAAAAGATAATAGAAGCGATCAATAGAAGTATCGCGATCGCCGTTAAAGTAAGGAGCTTCTAGCTAGAAGTGCTACATGCTAGAATGTGATTATATCACATTAGAACATGAAGGAAGGTATCTTCCATTCTGGAATCTGACTTAAAATACTTGAGTCTAAGCGTTGCATCATACGATGAGAGGTCATTAGAACATGGCCTATCGGTATGTTACGGTAATCGAAGTAAAGACCTTATCTTAAGTTAAGTATGTTTAAGAAGAAGCAGGTGTAACACCGTAATTTTTCAAACAAAATTTTCATTTTAAAATCGCATACTTTTCATAACATATTGTATAGAAATCTCGTTTATTCAAATTACAAAACACAACTCCATTAATAATCCAGGATCCTCAAAACATAACTCTTTCTCTGGTGTGTACAATCAAGCCGGTGCCTTCCCGCGATCCTCTGAGATACCTGAAACATATAACACATAACACGGTAAGCACGAAGCTTAGTGAGTTCCCCAAAATACTACATACAGCACATAAACCACTCGAGGCTGTAGCTCTACGAGACCTTCCGGTCAATGTGTCTCAGGGGCCTTCCGGTCCCACAATCCGAGTAGACCTTCCGGTCCTACTCTGTTGACCTTCCGGTCCATACCATGTTGACAGAAAGAACCCCTTTCTATACTTTCATATTTCTGAAAGACCCAAACTTTCATACTTGACAATATAGTTACTCCAAACATTGCTACATGCATATTTATAAAACAATATCTTACATTGATAAAGTGATTACAAAGGATTGGATACAAACCAACTATGTTTTAATATTTTACATAACTACCCAGGATATTGTAATTTTACACATACATAAACCGAAGTACAAAAGTAATAGCAAAAATCTATTCTACATCTTCCGATAGTATATAACCATACTGGTTACTTATCTCCTGCAAATTTGTTAAACATTGAGAGGGGTAAGCGGTGACGCTTAGTGAGTTCAATAATAGATACAATATAACGTTATGCCATATATATACTTCAATATGGCAGAAGCAAAGAAGAACAAGGAACAACAAAGGCATATGTGAATCATGTGACCAACTTTCCATATCAATCAACGATTTGATTCAAAGATATACAATCAACGAGACATAACAATTTCCATACTTGATAATCATCAATAACACTTTGGCCAAAATGGCACAGAAGACATACACTTTCCGATTTAAACATTTTTTTATTACGGGTTTTCACGCCCTGTCTAACCATCTGCCAATGCCATAAAATAGAATTCATTCTCTTACGGAGACATGCTCTACATGGCCAGAGGCTACGTACGCCCTGTTTAACCTTATGCCAATGCCATAGAATAGAGTCATTCACTTATTAGGGGACATGCTCTACATGGCCAGAGGCTACATACCAGTACCACCATGAATCTGAGTTCTTAAACTGATCACATGGTCAAAGGTATAGCTTTGCTATCATAAATAGCAGAAATAAAAATAACACGGGAAAATAACCCAGAATAATAACACTGAAAAGCACATAGAACATATAACACATAACATACAATTGTTCCTATATATTAAACTCACCTTGAATTAACCGGGGGTCAAAATAATAATTTGTGCAACATTTCGGCTCTAAATATGACTTTCGTCGTTGAAAACCGGGCCCTGCGAGGGTTGGGCTTCGAAACCGAAAAGATAAATTTTTTGGGCTTCTCGGGAATTTCGGGGCGTGTTTCGGGTGCTAAAGTTGATACCGGGGCTTCGGGGGATGTCGAGATAGTAAAAATATTGAAAAGGGGGGTGAAAGTGGCAAATTTCCCATTTTTCTCGGGTAATCTCGCAAGGCTCCTATTTATAGGAGAGGAGATCCGGAGCTTCGGACGAGAAGGGACACGCGGCAGCGAGGGGGCGAAGCGCGTGGCAGCAGCGAGGGCAGGTGGCTTCGGATGAGGAGGCTACGTGCCGGCTTCGGATTGGGCCAGAACCTCGGACGCGGGGCAGCTCCTGCGAAGTACCAGCTCATCGATTTCGGACAGATGGAAGCCTCTAAGTGGACCGAGCTTCAGTCCAATGGGGAAAGAGGGTGACGAATTCGGACCAATCAGAGGGTGCCACGCGAGGCAGCGATCCAATCAGAAGACGCCATGTGGATCGAACACTATTCATGCGAAAATTATTGAAAAATGTGCCCAATCTTGTAAAATCCATAACTTTCTCATACGGGCTCCGTTTTTGACGTTCTTTATATGCACGCTTAGAGAAAATTATGCTCTACAACTTTCGTTTAGACTTCGTCGGAAAATTTTGACTTTATTTTTATATTATTATTTTTAACAGACCGGGACTGGTAAATCCGATAAAAATTCATAACTTCTTAATCCGACGTCCGTTTTCGTCAGACTTTTTACCGTTGTACTACTAATGACGAGACCTTCGATTCTTGTTTAGGTTGTGTCGGCTAAAAATCACTCGATCTAAAATTCGAGTTTTTAGCTGTCTACTGCTAAGCTGAAACTTAGAAAAATCATAACTTCCTCATGCGAAGTCAGATTTTGGCGTTCTTTTTATCAAAATTCTCGGTTTAATGAATACTACGACTTTCATTTAGATCACTAAGGCTAAAAAGTAGTTTATCAAAAACTCACTTTTTACGTCATTCGGCACCGTGCCGGTTTTATCGCGGATCTTCGATTGGTCATAACTTCTTCGTTATAACTCGGATTTCGACGAGGTTTTCGCCTACATGTTTCTAACGAGATTATCTACAACTTTTAATAATAAAATTTTACTTATTTCAAATTTTATATTTTCGCTAAATTCCACTATTTGGCATTTGATTGGAATCTCATAAGACTTCCAATACTTTCCGAGTGATTCTAAACATAGTTTTACTTCATTTCTAGTAAAAACTATCTGTTAGAACTCAACACTCGATATAACATAATATTATTTACTTTAAAACACGATTTCAAAACGTGTATGTTACATTGACCTTCCGGTCCATGCACAACTGACCTTCCGGTCCATACCCTGTTGCTCAAAACATACATAACATATACATATCACATAGCAACCTATATCACATACTCGCCATAGCACATAAGAACTTCCGGTCACACATAATTACCACCTTAGGTAAGGTATAGTGAGAAGACTCACCTCGGCTAGCAGGTGAGTAAATAGCCTCGTGCTCGGATCTCGAACTAGCCTCCTCCTAACACAAGGATGAATATCTCTAATTAATACTCTTTTCACGACTCAGATAACCGGAGGCGATTCCTTCTCTTTCTAACTCTTTGAAGTGGGTAAAAGACTATTTTACCCCTCCAAGGTCTCTATCACTTATGTTGACCAAAACCCCAAAGTCAACAGAAGTCAAACTCGAGTCAACAGTCCAAGTTTGACCCGACTCGTCGAGTGCACTCCTGCGACTCGTCGAGTCCCCTCGTATCCTTAGAAGTCTCAAAAGTCCAGCTCAACTCGTCGAGTTGACCCCCAACTCGCCGAGTTATCGCACAATCAATCCATCGGGACAAACCCTCGCCGACTCGTCGAGTCAGTTCATGGACTCGGCGAGTCCCTTTGATCTGATTTCTCATTCAGATGATTTAATGCAGATCTATCACTCCAATCACTAGATCTACTATTCTAAGGCTCGATTAGCACGTAAAGCTGCAAGCTTTATGGTCATGCATGGCATGTAAGGCTCATAATTCCAAAACATGCTCCAATAAGGGTTAGATGTACAAGAGCTTGCTTCCAACTCAATAAAGCTCGGGTTTCTGGACTCACAAGGCCACTCATAGCCCAGATCTGAGGTCCCAACCTCAAACCATACACAAATCACTCCATGACACAAGATAAATGGAAGAAAGCCCTAAAAGTTCCCTTAGAACAAGATCTTATAAGGAAATGATCAAGATAGCATCTTTTTACCTTCAACTGAAGCAGAACTATGAAGAATCTCTGGATCCAAAGCCTTCTCTTGATCCAAGCCAAGATGCTCTCCAAATCCCCTCTCAAAATTACACAAGAACACCCAATTTAGCCACTCTCTCTCTCTCACAATGGATGGAACTGATCTAGGGTTTCCCACAGGGCTCTCTGGAGATAAGGGATGCGGAAATAAGGGCTTAAGGCCATTTAAATAGGGCACAAGTCCGGAAAATTAGGGTTTCTCTGCCCAGCGCCTACTCGGCGAGTCCCTTCTTTGACTCGTCGAGTCCCCTCATTAAATCCTCGCGACAATCTCGACTCGACTCGACGAGTTGGACCCTTAACTCGTCGAGTCTTTGTTCAACCTCAAGGTTAACATATACAATAATATTCCTGAAAATACGGATGTTACAGCATGAGTCTCCAATAAGGACCGAGTTTGTAACTCGAAGTCTACGATTGAAAGTTCAACATAGGATAAAGAGTGGGTGCAAGATTGTGCACCGCCAGCAGTGAAGGAGTCCTAGAGTTAGATACTCATTTAAAAGGACATAAGAGTTACGATTACCACCTAGGATGGAAAGGAAACATACAGAGTACAAAATAAACCTAAATTAGTTGAGATGAATATCTGATAATATATGATAATTTAGGGTACAGAATAAACCTAAATTAGTTGAGATGAATATCGGGTAGTATCTCCTTATGAGTACAGGTGAGATATACACGGAGGGTCGAACTTTAAAATTGTCGTTGATCCGAGAGCATAGATTAGATAAACCTAATCCGGGAGTATGGATTAGGTAAAGCTGTTAATTTTAGATCCAGGAGTATGGATTGTGTCGTTGTGAGGATCGACAGGATGGGGTAAAATTGCTTATATGAGGCGAAATTGTATATATTATGAGTTCTAAAGTATATATATATATATATATATATATATATATATGGTATAACATTGTTGGGATTGAAATCCCTATGTACTCACCAGGTTTCCCAACCTGACCCACTCAGTTTATTTGGATAACAGGTATCGATGCGAAGATACATTACATTGAGAGATTAAAGGAGATGTAAATCATTTGTGTAAATGAATGTAAGGTCTGTCTATGCTTATGTTTTTGTATTGGCGATGACATCCCAATGTTTTAAATAAAAATAAATTTCTACGAAAATGCTTTGATAACATCATTATCATGTTTTATGGGAACAAATTCCGCAATACTACTTTTCAAAAAAGATACTCTGATTTTAAAATAAGCATAAATAAAATTTTTAAAATGACTGTGAATTTGGGGATGTCACAAACATGGCCCTTGGTTTGAGAATAAGTTTGCAACCACTATTATGTAGAATTAGGACTTGAAAATATGGATGTGATTTATGTATCACACTTGGTTAGTTGATGAATCAAATGTGTTATCACTATATATATATATATATATATATATATATATATATATATATATATATATATATATATAGTTGAATAATGAGGTAAAATATGTAGAAGAATTGAAAATTTCTTGATCGAAAGAATAATAAACTTCTAAATAAATAAGTGGGATGGGTTAAAGTTTAGAAAATATCATTATGGGAGAGATGTGATTTAGGAATCAAAAGACATGTTCAATGCCAATTATTCCCCATCATTTACATGAGTGATTTAGGGACAAAATTCCCATTTAGTTATGAGTGAATTTGAACACTTAAGTTTTTATAGAATTATGGTTTGAATAATATTGATGAGTACTAAACATATATATTGTATCAAAAAAATTCATGTTAATACAATATGTTACTTTAATACATGAACATACTTGTATGTATTTATGTATGTTGAAGTACTCGATGATATCATTCTTAATTGAAAATACAATTTCTAAATAGAAAGATAAAGATATGCACTTTTGTTGTATATCATCATATTTTGAATTAAGTATATTTTATGTGAGTTACTTGTTTTTATACTTGAAGGATTGCACATATGGTTTGTGGTTTTATGTGACGTGACATGTAATTTGAAATACATTGCCTTAACTGGTTCAAGAGGTGAAAAAAATAATTTTCCAATATTATTTTATGGTTTTGGGGCTTAAAGAACATTATAAAATGTTGTATAAAGAGTTCTTAGTGATTTCATAAGAAATTAAGAAGTTATGCACCCGACACCAACACAATGACATGTTGAAAAAATGCAAGGGTTGGTATTTTGGGTGTAGCCCTACGACCAAGACCAATGATCATTACGATAAGTGTATTGCTGATAAATACATATGATTATAGTTAAATTCTATATATCCATTATTTCATTCAAGGGGAAAATATGAGAGTCCTCATTGGAGAGAGTTCTCAAAGGTTTACAGTGAGTCAAAACATATCTTGAAGAATATTTACATACCATGGATGAAGATTCAAACAAAATCAAGATAATCTTCATGATTCTCTTACAAATTGTTTGTTGTGAGTTGGAGTTTTTTTTATAGTTGGGAGTTAGGTTCTTTAACCCTTGTGAGTTGAACATCATATTGGAGGTATAAATAAATATAGTTTGATAATATATGTTTTATTCTTATTAGTAATGAGATTATTGAGTAAATTATACCTCATATTTCAATTGAACATATAAAAATCATCACCTTGATAGCCTGATGGTAAGATGACATGGGAAATCACTCTCCAAAGGAGTTGAACCAGGTTGGATCATCGTTGGCTTCAATTAAGGGGTAGCCAGGAGAAGGCATGAAATGGCGGTTGTGAAAACATGTTTGGTAGTATCCAAATCTTTCACCAAAGGTGAACCTTCTCTGGGGAACCACCATAAACATAAATACTCATTTGAGAAAAAAATCCAATTGGACATACAAAGCAATATACTCTAATTGTAAGTGATTACATAAAAGATGCACTAAGCGTGTTATCGTTGTTGGCGAACTTCTGAGAACCGGGTGTGGCTGTAAGCATTTCTTAGTCCAGAAGTCAATGACTTGGAGTGGTGTCCAAGTAACTTGGTATGTGTGTCCAAGTCTTCCACATATTTCCTTAAGCAATAAGGAATGTGTTTAATAGGAAAGTATAGTTGTCTTCCTATTTAGAATCCTAGTTTAATACTAATATGTTTGTTTAGTATAAAACCGATTGATTGGCTCCTGTAATCTACAGTTGAGTGTATTGGAGTTTTGAGATCGTTTCTTCAATAATAAAAGGTGTGCGAGTTTATGCAATCATCTTTGTTTTTTTTTTCTGTTTTCATTTTAATTGGTATCTAGCTAACAAACTCGTGTCCTTACAATAAGACATATGTGGTGTACCTGCGACAATAAGAGATTTCGTGTGGAGAACTTGAGCAGAAAACCTGCTCAAAATTCTCGTGTGGAGAACCTGTGCAACAAGAGAAATCACGACAGCAAATGAAGAATTCATGCATATTTTTATGTTCAGATTGTGATAGATTGCGATAGAAGTAGCAGTCCTCGAACAGATTTCCAATTCAGAAAATGTTTCAGACTTGGATCAATCGACAACAGTAGCCTGCAATCAGCAAAGAAAAGGATCAGAAATCGTTTTTCAAAGCAAAGCAGAAAATCTTGGAACTGTGTATCAGAGATGGTGATCGATCGTGAGATCGTGTTTTTCCCTAAAGAAAAAACGTATTTTTCTTTTCTTTTGGGCCCTTGTTCAGATTAGAAAATGTAGATCGAGTTTTAACCTTTTATTCACTATTTGGTCCAAATCTGATTAGTTTTGATTTGTCAATTGTTCAGACTTGAAAAATTAAATCAGTTTTTTCTGATTCGTATGGAGGGTTATGATATTTTTTGATCAATCAACACCTAAGGAGGGATCAGAAATCAAACTCTGATGTCGGGAGGAGAATCATCACAACGACCGGCTAAGGAACACACTTCGTTAACATTCCAATGTCCGGCTTTGACATCGATGAACTGCACAACTTGGAGGATGCGCATGGAGGTGTTACTCGGGATTCATGGCGTCTGGGATATTATCGATCCCGGACTAGATGACTTGAAGAAGAACAACATCGTGAAAGGATTGTTGTTTCAATCGATTCATCGATTCTGGAAGACTTAATTCTTTAAATCGGTATTCTGAAAATGGGAAAAGAGATGTGGGATGCGATTAAAACTCGCAACCTCAGAGTCGATCGAGTGAAGGAAGCGAGACTCCAAACCCTAATCACAGTTTTTGAAAATTTGAAGATTAGTGACACAAGCACCATAGATGACTTCGCATCAAAATTATCCGGGATTGCTTCAAAATCCGCCTCACTAGGAGAGGTCATGACTGAACATAAACTTGCGAAGAAGTTTCTTACGAGCCTACCTAGACGATTTGTTCACATTGTTGCAGCCCTTGAACAAGTTTTGGACCTCAAGAAAATAGGCTTTGAAGACATGGTTGGTCGCCTAAAAACCTATGAAAAGAGGATAAAAGGTGAAGACAAAGTAATCGAGACACATAATAAATTACTTTATTCCAAAACTGAATTGTCCAACAGAAACACCGAATCATCAAAAGGTAGACGTCAGGGTTCAAATAATCAAGGAAGAGGACATGGTGGTGGACGTGGCGGTCGACGTGGTCGGGGTAACACCCAAAATCATAGTCACTCGGAATCCACTAAGACTCATGAAGATCAAAAGAAAAAGGGAAAACAACGTGAACAAAGGGATCTCTCAAATATTCAATGTTATCAGTGTAACAAGTATGATCACTTTGCTTTGAGATACCCAGATCGAATAAAAAATCATGAGGCTAACCTCAATGAGACATATGCAGGAGGTACGAATCATGAAAAGGGTCGTTCTTTATGATGAATACTATTCAAGAAACGGGGTTCTTGAACGAAGACAAATACATCCCTCCAAAAATTGATGCAAATACCGATGAAGACGTAGTTTGGTATTTAGACAATGGTGCGAGCAATCACATGACCAGAAACTACTCTTATTTTTCTGAATTAAATAAGAACATATAGGGTTGGGTAAGATTTTGAGATGGGTCATATGTTAGCATTAAAGGAAAAGGGTCAATTTTGTTCGAAGGGAAAAGTGGCAAGCAAAAACTAATGAAGCATATTTATTATATCTTGTCACTTCGTAGCAATGTTATTAGTCGCAGGCAATCTACAATAGCCGGTTGTGATATTCGCATGCGAGGTGATTTTCTAAGCATGCAAGATGGATATGGAAGATTGCTTATGAAAGTTCCGAGAAGTGCAAACCGACTCTACAAAATAAAGTTAAAAGTTGGTATACCACATTCAGTGGCGGACCCTTGTTAGGGGCCAAGGGGCCATGGCCTCCCCGATTTTGCTCTCCTAATAAGTGTATATGTATTATCAAAGTTGAAAAAATACCACAATCACAAGTTTGCCTCCTACTTTTCAGATTATTGTATATACATAATATGTTAAATTTATGCAATTTAGATATTAACTAAAACAATAAATAATAGGTAACAACATTTTCGAAAGATAGCTAACCAAATCAAAACCAATCTTATTTCTTTAGCAATGTGTACATATTGAAACAATATCCCTATTAAAATCTATAAAAAAAACCCAAATATCTAATTTACACCAATTTAACTCAAACTTTAAAGAAAAATACAAAAGTATAAACCTAAAACCCCAAATTTATACCGGCCGCCGGGAAAAGCCTTCTCGAAACTCACCGGAAAAACAACGCCGTCCATTAAGATCGTTTCCGTCTTGTACTCTTTTATGGTCGTCAGATTTCCCCCGCCTTCTTGCCGCATGCTCTCTCTCTCGTCTCTCTTCATTGGTCGCTGAAGCCTGGACTGCTGAGACTTGACCTTCATCATACGCTTGTGTGCTCAGTCGGCTGTCGATTCATACAACACTCCAGGTAAATAAGATAAAACTTTTCTCTCACTATTCAAACACTCCAAATAAATAAGATAAAAGAAGAGAAGAAAATGTGACCTAATTATTATGACTACACCCTATACAGTTATAAAGCTGATAGGTAATACTCATTGAATTAAGATACATTATATATATATATATATATATATATATATATATATATATATATATATATATATATATATACATTTTGCTTACTAGTTAAAGTTTACTATTTACTGTAGAATCGATCATATATACCTTTTACTTACCAGAATCTATTGAATATAAATTTTATATGCTTATTAACTATTATTTGTTGATTTATTAGCAAAATGTAAACAGAAATCTTAAAATAATATTTAAAACTTGTATATATATATATTTATTATGATATGAAAGTAATTAAAATCTCTATACATCCCTTAGTTTAGATAGTTTAGCGACAATTTTACAAGATTTTAAAAATATAAAGATTGTCGCGTTCCATTTTGATAAACGATGTAACAACAATTTTTATATTATTTTTCTTGTTTACAGATTTGATATGTCATAATTTTGAACCGAATAGAACTTGTTTATATAATTTCGTTTCGAAGTTTTGATACCGCCCCCTAGTTCTAATGCTTGTGTTTTGCCCCTGACCACATTACTGGCAAGCCAAGTTTAATGAGGAAGCTTGGTTATGGCACACACGACTTGGCCACATTAACTTTGGCACGGTAAACTTGATACACAAGTTAGCCAAAGAGGTATCAGCAATCAAACATCAAGACCAACTGTATGAATATTGCATAATTGGAAAGCAAACGAAGCAATCATTTCCAAAGAAAGACGAGTATAAAGCTACAAATATCCTCGAGATGATACATGGAGATATTTGTGGACAAGTTAATCCCCCCACTCAAGCAGGTAACGTTTACATTTTGGTACTTATTGATGATTTTTCTGGATATATGTGGTATTTTCTTTTGAAGCATAAAAGTGATGCATTCGAAATTATTAAAAGATTCAAGACATCGATTGAAAAACGAACCGGTATAGAGATTAATACATTCCATACAGAGAGAGGTGGAAAATCCACATCGCATTAGTTGAACCGTTTTTGTGACAAAGAAGGGATTTCACGTATGTTGACGACTCCTTATGCACCTCAACGAAACGGTATAGTCGAACGGAGAAATCAGACTCTACTCTAGATGACACGGTTCCTAATGTAAACGAAAGATATTCCAAACCACTTTTGGGACGAAGCGGTACGACATGCAACGTTCATCATAAATCATACACCTACTCAAGCATTGATAGGTGCTACACCATTCGAGAAATGTTATGGTGAAAAACAAAACCTTGAAGACTTGAGAGTATTTGGTTGTGTTGCATATGAAAGAGAAGTCTCAAAACATTTAAAGAAGCTTGATGATAGGTCCCGACCGTTGGTATATTTTGGAAAGGAACTCAATTCGGAAGGATTTCGGTTATATGATCCTCTAGAAAATAAAATTATTATTAGTGCCGATGCATTTTTTGATGAAAATATGACATGAAAATGGAGTAATGAACCCGAAAATCAAGATGGAAATGGACCGGTTACATTTTCGGTCTTGTGGAGTAATGATCAAGCAACCCAAGATAATGGTGGTTCGGGCCCAACTGCAACCGAAACCGAACAACTCACGGATCCGGCCCAAACCGACCAAACCGATGACACTTCTCACGATGATAGTAGCCCATTGCAACCCATTGATGATCATAATAATTATGCAAGTTCTGACCCACCTCGCCGCTCAACTCGAAATTCAGTGTTGCCAAGAAGATTAAATGACTACGAGCTAGATGTGGATCATTTAATGTTGACATTCGATGAAGAACCAAAGAATTATAAGGAAGCCAAAATGAACAAGAATTGGCTCGATGCAATGAAGGCTGAAATTGACTCCATTGAAAAGAACAACACTTGGAAAGTAGGTACTCCATCTTTTGGGATAGTGTATAAACAAAGTAATGATTTGAGATTGCTACATTACAGTGATAAAAATCACAATGTTGATGCTGATGATGGTAGAAGTACAACATGACATGTTTTCTACCTTGGTGACTCACCTATCACTTGGTGCTCCAAAAAACAAGATACAATAGCATTATCCTCATGTGAAGTTGAGTTCATGGCAGCTACTGCAGCTGCATGTCAGACAGTGTGGTTAAGGGAGTTATTAGTTGAGCTGACAAGAATGAAGAAACTGAAGGTGTTGATTCACATAGACAACAAGATACATTAGCATTATCCTCATGTGAAGCTGAGTTTATGGTAGCTACTACAGCTGCATGTTAGGCAATGTGGTTAAGGGAGTTATTAGCTTAGCTGACAGGAATGAAGAAACAGAAGGTGCTGATTTGCATAGATAACAAATCAACAATTACACCGTCAAAGAATCATGTCTTTCATGGAAGAAGCAAACACATGTACACTTGATTTCACTTCATTCGAGAGCGTGTGGAAAACGATCAAGTGATTGTTGAGCATGTTTTGGGAGACAAGCAACAAGCAGATCCACTTACGAAGGCCTTAGCTCGAATAACGTTCGCAGAAATGAGAGTGTTGCTTGGCGTGCAAGAACTACTCTCGACTTAGAAATTCTGGGGGTGATTGTTGGCGAACTTCTGACAATCGGGTGTGGCTGTAAGGCGTGTCTTGGTCCAGAAGTCAATGACTTGGAGTGGTGTCCAAGTAACTTGGTGTGTGTGTCCAAGTCTTCCACAT
Organism: Lactuca virosa; assembly: GCF_052849685.1. Taxonomy (NCBI): domain Eukaryota; kingdom Viridiplantae; phylum Streptophyta; class Magnoliopsida; order Asterales; family Asteraceae; genus Lactuca; species Lactuca virosa. The sequence continues at coordinate 4,218,482 of NC_136432.1, read as the reverse complement.
ATTTCCTTAAGCAATAAGGAACGTGTTTAATAGGAAAGTATAGTTGTCTTCCTATTTAGAATCCTAGTTTATTACTAAGATGTTTGTTTAGTATAAAACCGATTGATTGGCTCCTGTAATCTGCAGTCGAGTGTATTGGAGTTTATCATCTTTGTTTTGTTTTTTTTTTCACTTTAATCGTTGTGCTACAAATTTTAAAAAGTTGGTTATTTAGTATAAGTATTCCAATGTATTTGGTCATTTAGTGACTAATCTTCGTTTTTATGCAATTTGCTACAATTGAGTATAGAAAAAACCTCATAGACAAATTTCTATATAATTGTAGGATTTTACCATGCCTAACTATGAACTTACGAACCACATATGTGTCATAGCATGAAAACAAACAAATCGTCTAACACCATATGACCCACCCACCCCCCCCGACACACACACACAAATTGAATATGATATCCATCGAACACTATAATCTACTTGATTATATCAATCTGTTGAAAACTTATATGCATTAGAAGTTTGCAATTCTATACATACGAACATACATGAACAAAGAAACTATGAAAGGAGATATAACCGAAATGATGTGAACAATCATTTCCTCCATGAAACAATTATGTGGCTTATTTTCGAAATCCCGACTTTCACCTTATTGCCAATGGTAATCCTCATCTTCCATGGCTTGAAGGAGGGCATGAATGAACAATTGTTCATCCTTCTTGATGAATGAGACATCGTTAATGACTGTGGCACCGATGAAGATGGTGAGTAAGATGATGGATGAATAACTGACCTTGTTGATCTGTTGATTACATATGGAAAAATCATTTGATGCATATCTAAAACATGTGCAATTGACACCAATTCATATGAATCATACAAAGGACTACCACAGTCCCATATCTTTGAAGCTAATCCATCTTCTTTTTGTTCTTCTTCTGCCTTTTTCTCTTCATCAAATTCTTGTATGTCGCCCATCTAAGTATCTAACCGAGAATTTCCTTGTCAATAAGAAAGACTCCCTTTTAAAGGTGTTTGTAGGTGAATTTCCAAAGTTACCCTTTTCCTAAAAAAGTTTGGATGTATTGTAGACAGAAAATTGTCATTTAGCATATTAAGAAGCCATGTGTTCGTTCAACAAAAAATAGAAGGATTCCTTCATCCTGACTGGATCATTGGGCTACATGTAGTTGAATTTCCGTAATTGCCCTTTTTAAGAAGCTTGGATCTTTAGTTAGTAAGGAGAAAATTATCATTTTGTAATAAAAAGAAACATGTGTTTATCAACAATAGACAAGAAGATTCATTGATGTTGGCTTGATCATTGGGGTATGTAGTCGAATTTCCCTGATTGCCCTGTTTAGGGAAGTTTGGATCTTTAGTTAGTAGGGAGAATTTTGTCATTTTGGCAATTTAAAAGCCATATGTCTGTCTACAGTAAGACAAAAAGATTCCTTGATCTTGGCTAGGTCAGTGGGCTTGTGTGTTTTTTGCTCATGAGAAATTTGTCATATTCTAATTCTAATTCTAATAATATATATAAGGGCATGTGTTTGCCAACAAAGAAACACATAAAATTATTGGCATGTTGTAGGGGGCTTCCGGCTTCCGTGACTGCCATTCTTCTATGGGGGTTGGATCTTCATTTGTAGTGCCGTGATTGGCTTTCTTATGGGGAAAACTTGCATCTTTTTCCAAACCAAGAGGGAGAAAATTGTCATTTCACACATATAAGTTATTGCCATATGATTTTGTTGAAAGAAAATGATACGTGATTTTGTTGAAATAAAATGATACATTTAAAAAAACATATTTTCAATTGCTTTTGTTTCAAAACTATATTCGAAATCAATGTTTAAAATCATGTCAAAAATTAGGGATCAAGTTATCCATAAGTTATCAAACATTAATTGTAATGTAAATGTCACTTAAAAATAACAATAATGGACAAAAATCTAAGCATTATTATTTATTTGTAAAATGCAAATTCGGTTGATAAAAGATGTAGAATTACATGATTGAGAAGCTCCACCTGCTAAACAATTATTTGAAATTGTCTCTTTTGGTTATTTGGGATTTAATTCGCTAGAAGTAAACTTATATGACCAAAACCAATAATGTTTATTAGGAATTAAAAAATCAACATAAATTTGTTATTTGTCATTACAAAATGTAGTTATAATGATTATAAATAATTTATTTCGATATTTAAACATTATTTAAATAAATCTCATTGAATCTGAAAAATTCAAAAACCTTGTTTACCACCAACGAGTTAATTAATACTATTAATAAAAACGAAATAAGTGGAAAGAAACAATGTGAATTTATATAACGTTAAATCTCACACCTTTTTCTTTTAGAAAAAGGAGATGTTTGAAATTTAATATTAGATAATAGATTGCAACCGAAATAAACGAACTTTATGTTTCTTACTATATATGTGAGTATGTGACATAATACAATCTTATGTGTTTTTGACAGTATATGTTATATAAGTAAATACCACCTTAACGCTACAAGAATCAAATTTGCAAACTCAGTTTTATACCGGAGAAGAAAACCGATCAACTATAGGAAATCAACATACTTTCATAACAGTTAAAAAATAAAAATAAAATAAAATAAAAAAATCAAAGTCTATGTTAATATAATTTCATAAAATAACAAAATAACATAAAAATTAACTTGCAATATGATAATAATCATAATCAAGATCAGATTTATCACTTTTGTAGAACAATATAACAAAGAGAAATCTGAAATCTTTTCAACATGTTTGCCATTCTTATTTAATTATTTGTTTTCTTTTTCACCCTTATCTTTCTCTCCACAATATGAACTATAGAGCAAGCTATGAAAGAAAATCCTTTTCTCAATTTTCGAAGTTTACCCCTCATTTCTGAACGAGTTGATGAAGATGCTGATGTTGCTGATGATGATGTCATGACATGGTATGGGAGATCATATGGAAGCTTGACAAGATGTTTATCGATGATATAATGAATTGCTACCACTTCAAATGAATCATACAAAGGGCTACCACAATCCCACAACATTGTGCAAGAACATTCTGTTTCCTCGTTTGCCCTTGGGTTCCCATCATCATTCATCCTTTACTTTTGCTTGGAAAGAGTATTACAGATAGATTATTCACAAATACCTATTTATGCAAGAGCGTTAAGGTGGAAATATTATATAGATGGATTTTTACCATAAATAAATGAGGAAAAGAGTTGATGAAAAATTTCCATTTTGCTCTTTACCAAGTAAAAATCAAATCTTTGTAGATCAAAGGGTAGACATGCCTTTTCTGGTGTATAGTTGATATTGCACATGATGACAATTAATCTATTTGATTATCTGTTAGCTAGAAATAGAATTTGTCTTTTTTTCAAATTAAAATCAAACTGATCTCAAACTCCCTCCAAAACAATTTAAATCAACCCAATAAATACCTTCATTGCTAAATCAAACGGTCAAGAAAGGTAAGCCATTGATACTACAAGGGCCTAAATTGATAAATTTGGAAAATTGATGATTGCAAGAATTAGAAGCATATTTAAAAAAAAAAACCATTTAAGTCTTAAAAAAGCCTCCCCTTATCACTTCACCATCAACTATCTAATTACTTAACATATTTTATATTTTCTTTTTAATTTTTAGAGTAAATTACATGAGTCGTCTCTTGTTCTCGTACAGATGTCAAAAGACATGTTCAGTCTATATTTTTAATTTTTAACTCAGATTGTCCCTGATATGTTTAAACGTTGCACATTTAGTCCCTGTCGTTAATGGTGTTAAGTTTCTGATGTTAAACCATGGTAAAATAACATTTACCCTTATTTTTAAATTATAATTATTTAAAAAATACAAACTAATTTGAACTTAACACCCCACCCCACAACCAAGGCAACATATCTTGTTCCTCTTGACCACATATCCTAACTCATCCTCTCCTCGTTTTGAATATACTTTTCTCTTCGAATCCACAACTACTGTATATTATACATTGAAGAACTACATGAAGTCGAACAAGTTGTTATAGATTGGAAAAGGTCTTTCAATGATAGAAGTTGATCTAAGATATCATCTTTTGGAGAAATTTTTTGATGAAAAGTTAAACCAACAAAACCCAGATACTTTCGAGAAGTGGGTTAGGTTTAGCTTGCATTAATTCGAGAAATGACGAAATAAATGCAGATAAACTAGGGCTAGGGGTTTGAAGTGAGTCTAAGAGGCTCTAAATAGATTGCTTAACTGCTAGTTCACATTAATTGCTTGTGATAAACTTCAAGGTCTGTGGCTTGATGAGGTTTTGAGGATCAATTAGAGCCATGGTGTGAATTTGTAGAAGAAGTTAACGAAAACCCACCCCAGCTTAGTGTAATCTACACAAAAATCTGGCCAAATGCAACTATCCCAACCATTGCCGCCTCCGACAACCCTGCTCTACCACACTTGTAACACCCGGTATGTCAGGTAAATTCTTTAGCTGTTTATTTCTCTTTTATTTTGGCTTAAGGACCTCATACGTTGGGGTACTTCGAAGAGTGCTAGACACGAGGTTACCCCCCTGATACGATGGGCGTATATGGATCAGGGGCAACCCTAATTATTAGGGTTTGCACCCTATTTAAACACCTTATGTCCTAAGGCTCTCTCCTTATCAACCTCCATTGCCCTTTTTGAGCACTATCTCGAAACCCTAACCCATTTCTAAAGAGAGTTGATCTTTGTGTGTGTTTTGGTGTGTGTTTGGTGTATCTTGAAGAAGAAGAAGCTTGGTTAGGAGCATTGATCAAGTAGGAGCTTGTAGATCCAGGGTTCGTCCATCCTTTTTAGCTTCATAGAGGTATAAAGTCTTGACCTTGACTATTTCATTCTTAGATCTAGGACTAGTTAAGTTTTGAGCACATTTTGGTCCCATGAGTGAGTTCTTATGAGTAAATGTTACTCAAGAAGATTTGAGTTGTTCCCTTGATGTTCCTGAGGTTCCTAGCTTATAAAGTTTTCGTCTTGATGGTTGTAGATCAACCATGTATGAGTTAATGATCATTTGATGGAAGTAGAATGTTAAATCTTGAACTTGAGTCTCTTTGAGCTATGCAAAGGCATCAAGTTGGTGACTTTATTATTTAAGACACCCCCAAGACCTAGATATGCAAATTGGACATCTGGACTTAAAGCATTAAGTGCTTAATAGCATTTTGGGCTGAATGGAGCGTACGCTCGAGTGTTATTTGTTTAAAGAAGTAAGTGCTTAATAGCGTTTAGGGTTTTATTATTTATGATTTAGTTTAGGGATTTTATAGTTCAGCAACCCAAGTGTTATTTGTTTATCAGTTGATCGAGGTGAGTCTTCTCACAATGCTTTAAGCGGGTCGAAGGCACCAATGTCGGCCTATAGATTATTGTTACTAGAATGCTAGTTGTATGTGTGACTCTTGTATGTATTGTATGCGTTTGTTTGTCAGGTGGGGCCTGATGCTAGGCGGGGCTTGATGAGTGTGTTGGGCGGGGAACATCGCATGTCACTGACAGATCTGTATCTGGTGGGGCCCGATGAAGGCCAGGTCGGGCCCATTTTATGTATGGTATGTGGTAATTTGGTGGAAACTAACTAATCTTTGTGCTTACGGTTTTCAATTTATGTTTCAGGTACTTCCGGTTCGAGGGAGAAGAGCTTGGGATGATCGCATCGCACACACCATGATTTTCCGCCTTATTTGACTCTGATGTATTTCTAGATGATTGTTGACATACTTTGATTTCCTTTATGATTTTATAAACATGTTGGTTGATGGTTTTATTAATACAAAAGTGAAATTTTTGGTTATAAATTTTGGGACGTTACAAGTTGGTATCAGAGGCTTGGTTTGAGGGATTCAGGCATACTCTCGAGTGTGTCTGAACTCAAACTGAGGGTTTGGTAGACCTTTTTATAAAAAGAAATGTTTTATTAAAGGATTTTCTAATAAAAAAGGGTGTGGTGCATGAAATCGACCGAGCTCAAGTAAGTTTTCCTAAAAATACCCATACATCTTCTATGTGATATGTTGTGAATTGGGAATTTGTGAATCCCATGCTAGATTAAGGCTAAGGATCTGCTCAGGATTGCATGATAGAATGCTTGGAGAGATGCCTTTATATGCCTACTGTATGAGCTTGTAGACATGCATGCTAGATTTGGATCAGTTATTTGATATGATGGGTTGTTTAGGTTATGCTTTGATTCAGATTACTCAATGCTTGAATGTTGTTTGCTTTGTGCTTTTAGGAGTTCTCATTAATATCAGCTAACTGTTAAGCGAATGTGTCAAGTTACATATTACTGAGATTAGATAATTTGATAAGGTTAGGTTTAACTTTATTACGTAGCTCTTGTTTGAGTCCAACCGTTATAGTGTGAGACTTTTCACTCAAAGAATTATTTGATGTCGGTAATATGTAATTGTGTTCATGAGCTAGTTAGATGTTGTTAAAAGGATTTCTTTCTGCAACTGATAGTGGAGAGTGGTGTGATGGTAGCCCTAGGAGAACCTAGGAGGTGTTTTGGTGCAGTGAGCCTTGCTTTGCGAGAGATCATCTGGATTAATAAGGAAGTAACTTGGAGGACTGAGGGAGATCTTTGAGGAACATACAGATTGATGTGGACGGTAGTATTGGGCCCGTATTATTGGATGCAGGTGATCTGTACTCAAGTCAAGGAAGTCACGATGATACCAGGGAGCTTGTAGAATGTGGGTTCATTTGTGTGTGTTCTGATGGTTTGTATGGTTTATTTTTAGCATGGTGATTGCTCGAGGAGGTTTTGGTGGTGGTACGAGTGTCGGTGATGGTTTTGGTGCCTGCAGTGGTTCGGGTTCTGTCTTTGGGGTCAGATACATGGATGATCAAATGCGAGAGTTCATTTCGTCAGAGATTACCCGTAGTATTCTTGAGCAGAATCATGTGATCTTCGGTACCATCAAGGAGGGTATCATGGAGATTTTGGATGAGCGTGTGGGCGCTTTTCGTTATGGTATTGTGGCAATGGTAGGAGCTCTCTTTTTGACTTTTAGAGAGTTTTGGGCATGTGGGGCTCCAAAGTTCTTCGGGAAGAAGGACCCTATTGCGAGCAGGTGTTGGTTAGCGGATATCACAAATGCCTTTCGTACTAGCTTCTGCCCCAAGGGGTCGAAGTTTATATTTGCATCCTGTCTTCTCACTACTGAGACGGTGGCGAAGATCACCGCCATGTTTCGCGAGAGGGACTTGTTGGTTCTACAGTATACAGTAGACGAGGAGATGAAGAAGGCGAGATATCATGACATGTTGATGAGCAATATCAGACAGTTTATGAGCATATTCAGTTTCAGGACACTGGACGACATCGTAACGAGAGCCAGAGAGAGGGAGATTGATCTGGAGATAAAGAATAAGAGGAAGCCAGATCAGGTTCAGAGTTTAGAGGGTTTGGGAAAGAGGCCTAATGTTTTGATTCAAGATTGAAGGGCCAACAAGGTCAGGGCAGCTGTGGTAAGTGCGGGAAGATGCACGATGGGTTTTGTAGGGAGGGTGGTTTTGGCTACTTCACGTGCGGCAGGACGGGTCACTTCAGCAGGGATTTCACTAACAACACCACCGCCCATGTATCTGATCTGATTTTCTTTCATTGCAATTAGAGGGGCCATAAGAATGCTAACTACCTAAGTTTAGCAGCAGTAGGACCAATAGCAACACCTGCTCCGGTGACTCTGAGGATCACTGATGGCTGCCAGGGCAAGGCAGAGGCGCCATTTGTGAGGAGCAGAGCATTTCAGATGATAGTCGAGGAGGCTCGTGCAACAATTGATGTGGTTATAGGTATGTATCTTCTCCTTAAATTTTTATTTATGTTGCTTATCATGCTTATATATATATATCTATGTTGGTGTTTAGGGTCGTTGCTTGTGAACGGTATTCCTGCGTTGGTTTTATTTGATTCAGGGGATACCAGATCCTTTGTATCTCTTGCGCTTAGAATGAGGTTTGACGATGTTCCGGGGGAGCTGGATTATCCGTTAGAGGTAGAGATTGCTGACGACCGTCTGATGAGAGTGTTGAGGGTTCACCGAGGATGTACTTTGGAGTTATTCAACGAGCAGTACGTGATTGCTCTGGTTCCTATTCCCCTGCGCGAGAGTAAGGTCATTATGGGGATGGATTGGTTGAGCTCCAATGGGGTGATGATTGATTGTGGGCTTTAGTTGGTGCGTGTTTGAACCCCAAGTGGGGGAGAGTTGGTGATACACGGTGAGGGTGCTCAACGTGGGCCGACTCTCTTTTCGGCAGCGAGAGCCAGGCGTTATCTTCAGCAGGGTTGTTCCGGGTTTGTGGCCTATGTGATGGATACACGGGAGAAGGATAAGGTGACTGTTTGGATTGCCTTGGTTCTAGGTGCGACTCCGATAGCCAAATCACCTTATTAGTTAGCACCTCCAGAGATGCAGGAGTTGTCCATTCAGCTATAGTTTCGGGGTTCATTCGGCCGAGTTGTTCACCACGGGGAGCGTTGATCTTATTTGTGAAGATGAAGGATGGGTCGTGTCGGATGTTTATTGAATACCCGGACCTAAATAAGCTAAAGGTGAAGAACCGTTATCCACTCCTGAGGATCAACGATTTGTTTGACCAGCTTCACGACGCATCTTGGTTTTCCAAGATTGATCTGCTTTCAGGTTATCATCAGATGAGAGTTAGAGAGGAGTATATGGAGAAGACGGCCTTCCGAACTCGTTATAGTCATTACGAGTTCGTGGTGATGCCCTTCGGGCTCACCAATGCCCCAACATCGTTCATGGATCTCATGAACCGTGTGTGCAGACTTATGTTGGATCAGTATGTGATTGTGTTTATTGATGACATCCTTGTCTATTCCAAGACTCAAGAACAACATAAGGAGCATCTAGAGAGGTGTTAGAGACTTTGAAGAGGGAGAAGTTGTATGCGAAGTTCTTCAAGTGAGAGTTTTGGTGGCGCGAGGTTCAGTTTCTAGGTCGCCTTGTCATTCAGAACGGTATCCTGGTCGATCCGTCCAAGGTTGAGGCAGTGATGAGGTGGGAGGTTTCGAGGTCTCCATCTGAGATTCGTAGTTTCCTTGGGTTGGCAGGTTACTATCAGAGATTCATTCATGATTTCTCCAAAATAGTGGTTCCTTTGACCCAGTTGATGAATAAGACCGCCACCTTTCATTGGGGGCCTGAGCAGCATGTAGCTTTTAAGACTCTGAGGCAGAAGTTGTGTGATACATCGATTCTGACCTTTCCAGAGGCTGTTGAGGACTTTGTGGTATACTATGATGCGTTGATCACAGGTTTGGGTGTAGTCTTGATGTAGCGAGGTCATGTGATTGCATACGCTTCGAGGCAGCTGAAGCCTCATGAGGCGAACTACCCTACGCATGATTTGGAGTTAGGGGTTGTGGTTTTCGCCCTCAAGGTTTGGAGACATTGCCTCTATTAGGGTCTATTGTACCATCACAAAAGTTTGAGGTACCTGATGGATCAGTCGAATCTGAATACGAGGCAGCGTAGGTGGTTGGATGTGGTGAAGGATTATGATTGTGAGATCCTTTATCACCCAGGGAAGGCTAATGTGGTGGCCGATGCTTTCATCTGCAAAGCAGCTGCCACCCCGATCAGAGACGTGTGTATGAGGATGACCGTGATTACTCTGCTTCTGGAGCAGATTCGGGAAGCACAAATTGAGGCTATGAAGGAAGAGCACCGAAAGAGCGAGTGTATAGTGGGTCAGGTGTCCTCATTTGATTATGGTATCTGAGGTTTACTGACTCTTCATCGGAGGGTGTAGGTTCCATATTGGGGTGTTGTACGTCAGATTTTGATGGAGGATGCGCACAAGTCGAGGTTCTCTATTCATCCTGGAGCGACGAAAATGTATAGAGATCTTCGTCCTGATTATTGGTGGCCCTGCATGAAGCGGGATGTAGCCTGGTACGTGGAGAGGTGTTTGACTTATAGGAAAGTTAAGGATGAGCACTAGCATCCTCACGACAAAATGGAGCCGTTAGGTATTCCCGTTTGGAAATGGGAAGAGATCATAATGGACTTCATTACGAAGTTACCATGGACGGCGCGCGAAGTGGATTTGATATGGGTCATCGTGGTTTGATTGACCAAGAGCGTGCATTTTATCCCGTTTCAGGGGAGTATCTCTGCGAAGAAGATGGAAGACATCTACATTCAGGAGGTTGTGGCACGACATTGGGTTCCGGTTTCAGTTGTTTCCGATAGGGATGTTCGGTTTAGTTCTAGATTCTGGAAGAGATTTCATGAGGAGTTGGGTACTTGTCTGCATTTCAGCACATATTTCCACCCGCAGACTGATGGTTAGAGTGAGCGGACTATCCAGACCTTGGAGGACATGCTTCGGGCATGTGTACTAGATTTTGGCGGGAGTTGGGATACGTATCTCCCTTCGGTGGAGTTTTCATATAACAACAATTATCATGCCAGCATTGATCGACCTCCTTTTTAGATGCTCTATGGGAGGAAGTGTAGGACCCCGATATGTTGGGGTGAGTTCTGTCAGCGGGTTATGGGGAGTACGGAAGTGGTACTCAAGACGACGAAATTGATTCAGCAGGTCCACGACAGACTTCAGACAACACATAGTCTGCATTTCAGCATAGATTTCCACCCGCAGACTGATGGTTAGAGTGAGCGGACTATCCAGACTTTGGAGGACATGCTTCGGGCATGTGTACTAGATTTTGGCGGGAGTTGGGATACGTATCTCCCTTCGGTGGAGTTTTCATATCACAACAATTATCATGCCAGCATTGATCGACCTCCTTTTTAGATGCTCTATGGGAGGAAGTGTAGGACCCCGATATGTTGGGGTGAGTTCTGTCAGCGGGTTATGGGGAGTACGGAAGTGGTACTCAAGACGACGAAATTGATTCAGCAGGTCCACGACAGACTTCAGACAACACATAGTCGACAGAAGAGCTATGTCGATAGATACCGGTCGAACTTAGAGTTCCAAGTTGGGGACATGGTGCTCCAGAAGGTGTCACCTTGGAAAGGTGTCATCCGATTCAGGAAGTGGGGCAAGCTATGCCCCATATATATTGGTCCTTTCAGGGTTTTAGCCCGGGTAGGCAGGGTTGCGTATCGTTTGCATCTTCCCGAGGAGCTCAATCATATTCACAACACATTTTACTTCTCTCAACTACGGAAATGTTTGTTCGACAATACCGCAGTGGTTTCGTTGGAGTATATTCAGGTGGACGGGCGTTTAAATTATATAGAGATACTAGTGGTGATCCTCGACAGGAAGATGAAGACTCTTTGAAACATGGTTGTGGAGTTGGTAAAGGTGCAGTGGCAGCACCGAAAGGGGTCAGAATGGACATGGGAGCCTGAGGAGGAGATGAGAGAGCATTATCCAGAGTTATTTGTGGCAGTGGACTTCAAGGACGAAGTATGATTCAAGTGGGGGAGAGTTGTAACGCTCAATATGTCAGGTAAATTCTTTAGCTATTTATTTCTCCTTTAATTTGGCTTAAGGACCTCATACGTTGGGCGTACATAAGCTACGTTGAGCGTACTTCGAAGAGTGCTTGTCACGAGGTTAACCCCCTGGTACGATGGGCGTATCTCTGGTACGTTGGGTGTACGTGGGTCAGGGGCAACCCTCTTTTTTAGGGTTTGCATCCTATTTAAACACCTCATCTTTCTATGTGTTTTGCTGTGTGTTTGGTGTATCTTCAAGAAGAGGAAGCTTGGTTGAGGAGTATTGATCAAGTAGGAGCTTGTAGATCCAGGGTCCATCCATCCCTTTTAGCTTCATAGAGGTATAAAGTCTTGACCTTGACTATTGCATGCTTAGATCTAGGACTAGTTAAGTTTTGAGCACATTTTGGTCCCATGAGCGAGTTCTTGTGAGTAAATGTTACTCCATAAGATTTGAGTTGTTCCTTTTATGTTCATGAGGTTCCTAGCTCATAAAGTTTGCATCTTGATGGCTATAGATCTACCATGCATGAGTTAATGATCATTTGATGGAAGTAGAATGCTAAATCTTGAACTTGAGTCTCTTTGATCCATGCAAAGGCGGCAAGTTGGTGACTTTATCGTTTAAGACACTCCCCAAGACTTAGATATGCAAATTGGACGTCAGGACTTAAAGCATTAAGTGCTTACAGGTTTTTGGGCTGACTGGAGCGTATGTCAGGCGTACGCAAAGCGTACACGTCTGGGTTCCTGATTCGTGTGTCGTGATCTAGTACGTCGGGCGTACTGGTGGTATGCTTAGTGTACTCACCATGGAGCCTTTTTAGGTTTTAGGTTGTTGGACCATTATTCGATCGTATGCCTTTTTAGGCCATGGTGGGCATTATGTCTCTTGGGCCTTTTTGGACTTTGGGCTAGTTTGGGTTTGGACCTTGATAAGTTAGGCCCAATAAGGGAAAGGGTAAAACAATCTTTTACCCTAGGATTCAGGATTAAGGATTTGGACTCTCAGTTTGGGTTAATGACCTAATTACTAATTAGGGTTTTATTATTTGTGATTTAGTGTGGGGATTTTACAGTTTAGCAGTCCGAGTGTTATTTGTTTATCAGATGATCGAGGTTAGTCTTCTCACAGTGTTTTAAGTGGGTCGAAGGCACCAATGTCGGCCCATAGATTATTGTTACTATAATGCTAGTTGTCTGTGTGACTCTTGCACGTATTATATGCCAGACGGGGCCCGATGCCAGGCGGAGCCCATCGCATGTTACTGGCAGATCTGTACCGGGTGGGGACTAATGGAGGTCGGGCGGGACCCATTGTATGTATGGTATGTGGTAATTTAGGGGAAATTCACTAAGCTTTGTGGTTACGGTTTTTAGTTTATGTTTCAGGTAATTCCGGTTCGAAGGGGAAGAGCTCGTGATGATCGCATCACACATACCATGATTTTCCGCCTTATTTGATTTTGATGTATTTTTGGATGATTGTTGACATACTTTGATTTCCTTTTTGATTTTATAAACATGTTGATTGATGGTTTTATTAATACAAAAGTGAAATTTTTGGTTATAAATTTTGGGACGTTACAACACTACCGTTGCCAAATTAGCGTCGACAGCAGCGGCGAAGCTGCTGCTTCTCCTCTTCATCCCTACTGTAACGTCCCAAAACTACAAGGTAAAAATTTCATTTTTCCAACATCAAGGTATATTGATAAAATAGATAGTGCGGTAAACTCCACGGTATGCATTGCGATCAAGTCTGGCCCCTCCGTTTGGAACTAGAAGTACCTGAAATAATAAACTTAAAACTGTAAGCACAAAGCTTAGTGAGTTCACCAAAATACCACACACCATACATAAAATCACGGGTCTATTTTGTAACATCCAAAAAAAATCATAAAAAATTAAACTTTTTCAATCAACCAAAAATCATCGTTGTTTACATTGTAATTTTCAAAAAAAGTTTAACATCAAAGTTTCTCCCAAAATCACAAAACACAACATGAGGAGGTGCACGATCAAGCCTTTGCCTTCCCACGATCATCTGAGGTACCTGAAACATAACCCAAAATTGTAAGCCCAAAGCTTAGTAAGTTCCCCCAAAATACCAACACAACAAATAACACGTATACAATAACAACATAATATGGGTCCAATCAACCATCTGGTTGGAATACCTCAGGCCCCTCAACGATCTGGTTGGAATGCCAACATACTATAGGTCCAATCAACTATCGAGTTGGAATACCCCATGCCCCTCAACCATCGGGTTGGAATGTCAACATACTACGGTTCCAATCATCCTCGGGACGGGATACCCTAGGCCCTCAACCATCGGGTTGGAATGCCCCAGCCTGTTGTCTTCCACACAAAGCAGTGAAGCCTCATCCACCGACCAAACATGTGCACATAATATAGATAAGCATACTATTAACCAGCCAACAACAAATAAACAGATCTTATAGATCACTAAGCATAACATCATCCTATCTACCAGGATACTGATCTAACAGATCACAACAGTACACAATCATGCGTAACAGGATATCAATCCAAGGGCCGACATTGATGCCTTCGACCCGCAAGTACAGTGAGGAAAACTCACCTCACACTGCCGAATCACACTGAAAGTCTCCGGCTGCTAGTTCACTAAAATCCCCGCACTAACACAACAGAATAAACATCAAATTAATAATTGGATTACAATCCTTGACTAACACGCCACACTTAGGGTAACTGGCCACCTTTACCCTTTCCCTAGATGGGCTAAGATCTAGGCCCAAATCATAATCCAAAAAGGCCCAACAATAAATAATCACACAAAGCCCATAATTAGCCCAATTTTCCAAATTGGGCCCAACTCCTATTTGGGCCTTACTCCAAGGTTCAACACTTCACTTGGCCCAAAATACTCAAAATTAGATGGACTAATAAGGGCCCAAGCATCCAAGCCCAAAAGGTCGCCCAAAGCTTAAAGCCTAAACTCAAAAACCCAATAGGCTGAGTACGCAGGGCGTACCTAGCTGTACGCTCAGCGTACTCTGCATTGACCGAAAACGCACCGCTGACCACCTATGCCTAGCGTACGCCTCGGTATGCCCAAAGTATGTGGTGGCCATGCAAAACTTGATTAAGAACTTATCCCATTCAATCCAACGTCCAACTTTCAGATCTAGGCCCAAAAAGGTGTTCCAAACCATAACGTTTCTAACTATATGGTCATGCATGTCTTAATAAGGCCCAACATCAAGATTCTAGCTTGTCTTAACCACTAAAGACCTCATGCATGCACCAAAAGAGCCAAGATAGCATTTTTATAACTTATTGCACCTCATTTCTTCAGAAAGGAAGGATCATTTGGTCTTAGAGTAGCATATACTCATTAACACCAATAAAAGGGACTAAAAACACATAAATTTACCTCATGGCAAGATCTAATGGAAAACAATGCAATATTGAAGCTTTATACCTTCTGGAGCTTTTCAAGAAGGTAGGAATCCCAGATCCATAAGTTGCTCCTTCACTAAAGCTTCTCCAAGAATCTTCTTCTTCTTCTAACACACCAAGAAAACACCACAAAGCACACACTTGAGCTAAAAAAGGCACACTCAAAGATTAGGGATTGCAAAAACGTCCTAAGGGAGTGGAGGCTGAAAGGTGGAAAGGAAATGAGCCAATATGATGCTTAAATACCCATCAAACCATAAAATTTAGGGTTTCCTTCTGATGTGAGTACGCCCAGCGTACTAGGGCACGCCCTAGTATGCTCAGCGTACACACATGTACGCTTAGCGTACTCCTCCAACTCATTTTACCAAAATGCCACTAGGGCTTCGAGGCATAATTCTTGGACTTAGGGATCAAATTGACTTATAATTTAAACCAAGGGATGAATTTGAAAATACTTGAAAACCTGGGTGTTGCATATCTCCCCCACTTGAACTAGAGTTCGTCCTCGAAGTCTGCTGCAGAGAACAACTCAGGATAATGCTCCCGTATTTCAGCCTCCGGCTCCCAGGTCCACTCGGAGCCGCTTCGATGCTGCCATCGTACCTTTACCAAAGGTACTTCCTTGCCACACAAAACCTTTACTTTCCTCTCCAGAATAGCTACGGGCCTCTCGACATAATTCAGGTGCTCATCAACCTGAATATCATCCAAGGACACCACTACATCCTCATCCAATACGCACTTTTGCAGCTGCGAAACATGGAAAGTGCTATGAATCTGACTGAGCTCCTCAGGAAGATCCAATCTGTACGCCACCTTGCCAACCCTGGAAATAATCCGAAATGGCCTAATATATCAGGGACCCAATTTCCCCTCTTCCTAAAGCGAATCACACCTTTCCAAGGTGAGACCTTCAGCAACACCATATCTCCGACCTGAAATTCCAACTCGGATCGGCGCCGATCGGCATAGCTCTTCTGCCGACTCTGAGCAGTCTGCAATATCTGTCTGATCTGTTGAATCATCTCCGTAGTCTGAAGGACCACCTCGGTCAGCCCCATAACTCTGTGGCTAACCTTGCCCCAGCAAACCAGGGTATGACATCTCCGCCCATACAAGAGCTCAAAAGGCGGAGCACCAATGCTGGAGTGAAAATTGTTGTTGTAGGAGAACTCCGCCAGAGGTAAGTAGGAGTCCCAACTCCCACCAAAATCGATGACACAGGCCCACAACATATCCTTAAGGGTCTATATCGTCCGCTCACTCTGGTCATCAATATGCGGATGATAAGTTGTGCTGAAGTGCAACCTCGTGCCCATTTCCTCATGGAACTTCTGCAAAAAAAGGAGGTAAAGCGAACATCACGGTCTGAAACAATGGAGACCGGAACCCCATGATGAGCAACGATCTCGCGAATATACACATCGGCCAACTTCACGGCCGAAGAACTCTCCCAAATTGCTAGGAAGTGGGCACTCTTGGTCAATCGATCCACGATGACCCAAATAACATCAAAACCCTTTGTTGTCTTCGGCAACTTGGTGATGAAGTCCATCGAAATCTACTCCCATTTCCACATGGGAACCTCCAGAGGCTGTAGCTTTCCATGCGGCCTATGATGCTCAGCCTTGACCATCCTGCAAGTCATACACCTCTCCACATACCAGGCGATCTCCCTCTTCAGACACGGTCACCAATAGCTCAATCTCAGATCCCGATACATCTTGGTGGCCCCCGGATGGATAAAAAACTGAGACTTATGAGCCTCTTCCAACACAATCTGTCTGACCCCACCAGACATAGGAACTCATACCCGACCACAACGGGTCAACAATCCACGACTATCCAGAACAAATCTGGTGATCTCACCTATGATCCTCTCTATCTTCCAGTTATCTTCCCGTACACCCTTGGTATGAGCCTCCCTAATCAAATCTATAAGTGGAGAATCCACTGATATCCTCCTACACGATACCCCATCTGAAGACCCAGCCGACTTGTGGCTCAAAGCATCCGCTACCACATTCGCTTTACCCGGATAGTAATGGATATCGCCGTCATAATCCTCGACTACGTCCAACCACCTTCACTGCCTCATGTTCAGGTTCGGCTAATCCATAATGTGCCTCAAACTGTTGTGATCCGTGTAGACAATACATCGAACCCCATAAAGATAATGCCTCCAAATCTTGAGGGCAAAAACCACAGTCCCCAACTCAAGATCATGTGTGGGATATCTCGTCTCGTGCGGCTTCAGCTGCTGCAAAGCATAAGCTATCATCCGTCCTCTCTGCATGAGGACCGCCCCCAAACCAGGGATGGATGCATCACAGAATACCACAAAATCCTCATGTCCCTCTGGGAGGGTTAAAACCGGGGCCTCACATAGTCTTTGTCGAAGGGCCTCAAATGCTGTCTATTGCTCAGGGCCCCATCAGAAATCCAACCCCTTCCTCCTCAGACGAGTAAGAGGTACTGCAATCTTGGAGAAATCCTGAATGAATCTCCGATACTACCCTGCCAATCCCAAGAAACTCCTGATATCCGAGGGAGATTTCGGAACCTCCCACTGCATCACAACCTCGATCTTGGCCGGATCGACCAATATCCCATCCTGGTTAACGAGGTTTCCAAGGAACTGAACCTCTCGTAACCAAAACTCACACTTCAAGAACTTAGCATAAAGCCGTTCTCGCCTCAAAACCCCCAGAAGCTCGCGAAGATGCTCCTCATGCTGCTCTCTGGTCTTGGAATATACCAAAATATCATCAATAAATACGATAACCGAACGATTGAGCATCGGCCTGCATACTCGATTCATCAAATCCATAAATACCACAGGCACATTGGTGAGCCCAAATGGCATCACCACGAACTCGTAATGCCCATCACGAGTCCGGAATGCAGTCTTCTCCACGTCCTCCTCTCTCACCCTGACCTGATGGTACCCGGACCTCAGATCTATTTTGGAGAACCAAGATGCACCCTACAACTGATCAAATAGGTCATCAATCAGCGGAAGGGGATAACGGTTCTTCACCGTTAACTTGTTCAACTCCCCGTAATCAATACACATCCGGTGTGAACCATCCTTCTTCTTAACGAACAAAAGCGGCGCTCCCCACAAAGAACTGCTCGGTCTGATGAACTGCTTGCCTAGAAGCTCCTACACCTGAGATGACAACTCCTGCATCTCAGATGGTGCCAAGCACTATGGCGCCTTGGCAATCAGGGCCGTACCTGGAATGATGTCAATCTTGAACTCGACCTGCCTCACATGAGGTACACCGAGTAACTCCTCCGGAAATACATCGGTAAACTCCCTGAAAACCGGGACCTCTGAATCTAAAATGTGATCCCTAACACGCATATCCACCACATAAGCCAAATAACCCGCATACCCGTGCTGAATATACTATCGAGCTCTGGCTGCAGAACAAAACCCTAAACCCATCCTGGTGCCCTCTCCATAGATAACCAGTTCTCCCCCACTTGGGGTTCGAACTACCACGCGCTGGCCCTCACAATCAATCATAGCACCGAAACAGCTCAGCGAATCCATACCCACAATCATGTAGACATCCCCATGGGGATAGGGATCAAATCGATCGGATAAGGCACCCCGAAGATCTCCAGAATACAACCCTGATATACCGATGATGCAGAAACCCCATGTTCGTTGGCGATGGAGACTCGCAACGGACACTCTAACTCCCCAATGGGCATGTCAAACTCCCTACTGGATGATCGAGACACAAAAGACCGACTCGCACCTGAGTCAAACAAGACTAGAGCAGGCAAGGAGTTCACGAGGAACGTACCTAACAGAGGTACAACATAAGCAAACCATAAAACATAATCAATAGAATAAGGAATAGAAACATACCAGTCACAACATCTGGAGCTGCTCTGGCCTCCTCGACAATAATCTTGAAAGCACGACCTCGAGCCCTCGGGGGCTCCTTCCTGCCCTGACTCCCATCGGTGATCCTCAAAGTAACTAGCGCTGGAACCTGCGCCGTCCTGGCAGCAAGCAAGGGACATTGGGCCTTCATATGGCCCACCTGATCACAATGGTAACAAAGTCTGACGCCAGAAGCTGGAGTCTGCTGCCGATAATCCCTCGAAATATGGCTCTGCTTGCCACATTTGTGGCATCCCAAAGAAGATCGACAAGCTCCATCATGCACCTTATCGCACTTCCCACAAGTTCGGCCCCTTTGACTCCCTGACCTAGAATCAGCCGCCCTAAACCGCTTCGATGCAGGCTGCGACTGCGTTGGGGCCGGTCTCAACTCCCTTGTCTGCAAATCAATCTCAATCGCACGCCATCAGGAGGCCTCCTACATCTCCACTAATAAACCATAGCGCTAAGTAGAAACAAACTCTCTGATCTCCGTCTTGAGCATGCTCAAGTAACGGGTCATCTGAGCCTGCTCAAATTCAGCAAACTCAGGGCAAAACATAGCCCTCTCCGTAAACATCTTGGTGATCTCCGTCACCGTCTCAGAAACCTGTCTCAAATCCAGGTACTCTTGGGCCAAACTCTCACGCTTCACCAGCGACACATATCGGGAGCGGAACATCCAAGAGAACTGCTCCCAAGACACAACAACTCTCTTCTCAGCATAATAAGAACTAGTAAAAAGCCTCCACCAATCCTTCTCTCCGGTCCTCAGAAGGTTCAGAGCGCACTTGAACTTCTGTTCAGCTGGACAAGAACAAGTGAAGAAACACCCCTCCACATTAGATAGCCACCTGATGGCGATGATCGGGTCCTGCACCCAATCGAAATTTGGGGGCTTCGTATTGTCGAAGTCCCGATACTGAAAAGCCCGACCCGATCCAACCCCTGCAGCCACAACACTTGCAGTGGCTACAACAGCAGCAACATTAGACAAAACAACATAATGCTCATCAAAGTACTCAACCATGGCGGTCTTGATAGACCCAAACATCTCTGGCAACTGAGCTCAAAAACGAGCAACAACCTCCTCCTTTAGGATCTCCCTAATCCTGTCATCCAACCCAACTGACTCACCATGACGGCCATCTCCTGATCTCGAACCGGACCCTGCCTCAACTTGACGTGTAATCACCACACTGAAAATAAACCAGGAGGATATCAGATAACATGCATATCATACTAGGGGAACCAGCTCCCAACAATGCACTAGGGGTTGTGACTTCCTTGAATGCATACGGGTCATGTGCTTTCAGTAGTACGGGCCCAAACTACCTTCCACACCTACCCGTATTTGTCTTAGAGGATCATCACAACACCCTAACAATACTCACAAGCATAACCATACACTCGATCCTCACTCTCTGGAGGAAAGGCTAAACATCTCAAAACTGGCCGGCTGACCCCATACAACTCATCCATGAAACTTCCACCAACCCTGCAGCACTCGTGTATGCTAGCCATATATAATGTTGGACCCTATAGACATTCGAATATCTGATCCTACCCTAAGCCCTTCATCAAACAAAAAAAAGGAAATAAGGTCAAGCCAAACATTCTTAGGATATAAGATCTTAGTTATGTATAGCCATGATGCATACATTAAGAAACTACAGTAATGATGTTAATTCCATAAAAAGAAGGGTCCTAGGCTATCAGGCATCATATAATCAAGCAATTCTATCATGAAATTCCTAAAGATGCCTAGCCTATCACTAGCATGCTATTCTAACATATCACACTATCAATAACAATGTGGTATTTTGGTGTCTACTTACTGGCCCCGACTGATCGTACACCTTGCTTCCTCCTCGACCATTTTGAAAATTGTTTTGAAAATATTTCTCCTTAGTTTGAGACTGGATTCACACGAGTGTTCCTCCAATTCACTCAAACCAAGACTCTGATACCAACTTGTAACACCCAAAAAAAATCATAAAAATTTAAACTTTTTCAACCAACCAAAAATCATAGTTGTTTACATTGTAATTTTCAAAAACAAGTTTAACATCAGAATTTCTCCCAAAATCACAAAACACAACATGAGGAGGTGCACGATCAAGCCTTTTCCTTCCCACGATCGTATGAGGTACCTGAAACATAACCCAAAACGGTAAGCCCAAAGCTTAGTGAGTTCCCCCAAAATACCAACACAACAAATAACACATATACAATAACAGAATACTATGGGTCCAATCAACCATCAGGTTGGAATACCCCACGCCCCTCAACCATCGGGTTGGACTGCCAACATACTATGGGTCCATTTATCCTCAGGATGGAATACCCTATGGGTTGGACTGCCAACATACTATGGGTTGGACTGGCAACATACTACAGGTCCATTTATCCTCGGGATGGAATACCCTAGGCCCTCAACCATCGGGTTGGAATGCCCCGAACCTGTTGGCTTGCGCACAAAGTATTGAAGCCTCTGCCACCGACCAAACATGTGCACATAATACAAATAAGCATACTATTAACCAGCCAGCAGCAAATAAACAGATCTTACAGATCACTGAGCATAGCATCATCCTATTTATCAGGATACCGATCTAACAGATCACAATAGTATAAAAACAAGCATAATAGGATATCAATCCAAGGGCCGAAATTGGTGCCTACGGTCTGCAAGTACAGTGAGGAAAACTCACCTCACACTGCTGAATCTCACTGAAAGTCTCCGGCTGTTAGCTCACTAAAATCCCCGCACTAACACAACAGAATAAACATCCAAATAATAATTGGATTACAATCCTTGACTATAGACCACACTTAGGGTAAATGGCCACCTTTAACCTTTCCATAGATGCGCTAAGATCCAAGCCCAAATCTTTATCCAAAAAGGCCCAACAATAAATAATCACACAAAGCCCATAATTGGCCCAATTTTCCAAATTGGGCCCAACTCCTATTTGGGCCTTATTCCAAGGTTCAACACTTCACTTGGCCTAAAATACTGATAATCAGATGGACTAATAAGGGCCCAAGCATCCAATCCCAAAAGGTGGCCCAAAGCTTGAAGCCCAAACTTGAAAACCTAACAGGATGAGTACGTGGGGCGTACCTAGCTGTACGTTCAGCGTACTCTACATTGATCGAAAATGCGCCGCTGACCACTTACGCCCAGCGTACGCCTTGGTACGCCCAACGTACCCGGTGGACATGCAAAACTTGATTAAGAACTTATCCCATTCAGTCCAACATCCAACTTTTAGATTTAGGCCCAAAAAGGTGTTCCAAACCATAAAGTTTCCAAGTTTATGGTCATGTATGTCTTAATAAGGCCCAACATCAAGATTCTAGCTTGTCTTAACCACTAAAGACCTCATGCATGCACCAAAAGATCCAAGATAACATTTTTATGACTTATTGCACCTTATTTCTTCAGAAAGGATGGATCATTTGGTCTTAGAGTATCATATGCTCATTAACACCAAGAAAAGGGACTAAAAACACATAGATTTCCTTCATGACAAGATCTAAAAGATAACAAGGCAAGATTGAATCTTTATACCTTCTGTAGCTTCTCAAGAAGGTAGGAATCCCAGATCCACAAGTTGCTCCTTCACCAAAGCTTCTCTAAGAATCTTCTTCTTCCTCTAACACACCAAGAAGACACCACAAAGTACACACTTGAGCTCAAAAAGGCACACCCAAAGATTAGGGTTTTAAAAAACGGCCCTAGGGAGTGGAGGCTGAAAGGTGGAAAGGAAATGAGCCAATATGATGCTTAAATACCCTGCAAACCCTAATTTCCTTCTGAAGTGAGTACGTCCAACGTACTACGGCGCGCCCTAGTATGCTTAGCGTACACACATGTACGCTTAGCGTACTCCGACAACTCATTTTACCAAAATTCCACTAGGGCTTTAGGGCATAATTCTTGGACTTAGGGATCAAATTGACTTATAATTCAAACCAAGGGATAAATTTGAAAATACCTAAAAACCGGGGTGTTACATATTTCAACCCTAAGTGAATTTTATGGGCCAAATCATAGTCTTACAATCACTTCTTGCCATGGGCCAAATCATGGTCTTTCCTTGCAATGCCAGGGTCAGATCCTGTTCTTTCATACAACTGACAGGAGCCAAATCCTGGTCTTTCATACAGTTGTCAGGGGCCAGATCCTTGTCTTTCATGCAAGAGTCACAAAGACAATCTAGTATCCTACATAGTATAGTGAGGAGACTCACCTCAGAGTCAAAGTCTAAATACCAAAGCTCTCACATATGAAAAGTTGGTGCTACATACCACCTAATGAAACATTTAAGGTTAGACCTTAGTCTACCCTCTACCAATTTAACCAAAAGTCAATGAGGTTAAAAAGTCAACGGTCAACGCTCACCATGTTGTGGCCAACTACTGGCCATGTTGTGGCTATTTTCCGACAAGCCTGAAAGGTCTAGTGTGCTCAAGAGTCATATTAAAGTGATATTTCTAATTAAAATATGATACTAATGGGTCACACTAACAACAACTTGATATAAGTGATTATTTAGTAGAAATTGATTTTAATAAATATTCAATAAAACTCTTATAATTAAATTGGAAATTATTTATTTCTTGGAAATAATAAGTTTTATTAGAAAGTAACATATTATTTCATAATGTATGAATTAATAAGTCATGTACAACCTTTTGGACTAGGTAAACTTTTTGTCTTTTAGCAAAAGACACAGTTTATATCTTATAAACTTTGAGTTTATAAAATATAAACTATTTCTTCTCCTTTTACTCATTATGTCCAAAATTAAGTGAGTCAAAAAGAACGATGGCTTTCTTCTTAGTTTAATCAAAAGTAATAAGATGCATGGGGAACAAGATGGTCTAGTGTCATAAGTGCTTAATGGGATAAGGACTCTTGGACACTAACTCTACTTTAAGACCACTTTTAGAGGATTTCATTTTCGTGTTGCTTTTAGTGTACCAAAACCGTAACCTCCTTAGAGGAGGCTACTCTCTCTCTCTCTCTCTCTCTCTCTCTCTCTCTCTCTATTTTGTTCATCTTTTTTTGAAGTTACTTGCATCTTCATGCCCTCTTTAAGTTCATATTCGTTATGAACTTAAAGCTTAAGGGTTTAAGAGTTTATGGACTAGCATCTACATCAAGTTGAATCATTATTGGTGTCTCAAAGGTTTCAAATTCTTCATCAACTTCCAAGCCTCCCAAGAGGATCCAAAGAAAAAAAGGTTGTTATTTCTTCATCCTTTCTATGGTTGGTATTTTAATCTTTCTATAACTTACAAGATGATCATTGGTGGGTATAAAATGTTTATGTTATTTCGAAAATTTAAGGGGGTGTTTGGGATTGCTTTTGAATATCAAAAGTTCTTTTGGTAGAAGGACTTTTTGTAGAAGGACTTTTTGCAAAAGATGATATTTAAAATGTGTTTGGATTAATAAAATGACTTCTAGTCTAACTTTTATATGTAAAATCCCAAAAAGTCACAAAAAGTCACAAAATGTGACTTTTTGAAGCCTCTCTTTTTCCTCTTTGCAAAAAGTCATTCCAAAAAGAACTTTTTTACTATCCAAACATCTTTTGTCTTTTTTTGACTTTTTAAAAAAGTTAAAAGTTAAAAAGCTATTCTAAAAGCAATGCCAAACACCCTCTAAGTCTTTCGTTTGCCATATTTTTTTTAGTTTATGAAACTATTTTTGAACTAAAACCCAACAATTGGTATCAGAGCCACCTTGCAAGTTTGGTTAGATTTTTAGATTTTTGGAAATCTTAGTTTTTGGACAAATATGGATAACTTGTTTTTGTATAAAATTAAGTTCATATATATTTTCTATGACAACTTTATATTCGTTATTTTTTGTGACTAAAGTTTCATGCATCTTTTGTCATTTAAAAGTTGTCTTAGAAAAACAAAGGTTGTTTTATATGTATATTATGTGCATAAACTAGCCAAGGACCATTATGATTGTTGTGTTGTTGTGTTTGTTGTTTTTATTATAAAAATGGTTGTAATAATTCATTTATTCATATGGTATGTAATAATTAAATAGATTAGTTTTTCTTGTTTATTTTTGTAAAGTAATAGATTAGTTTTTAGAAATAATTTATTTGTACAAAGATGTAACAAGAAATGAAGTTGGAACCATTTTTTGAAGACAAAAAGGCAATTTTCGAGTTCATCATGTGCTGGGCAGAAAGATGACAGTTTCTGAAAAGTGTCATGAATGCTACACATGTGCTGAACATGTGCTGAACAGGAAGATGACACTTTCTGAAAAGTGTCATCAATGCAGCAGATTTTTCCTTAAAGAAGGTCTTCAAATCTTTTGCAAGCAATGGGTGTTTACTCAAGTGGGAGCTTCTACAACAACATTACAAGAAGATTTTTGGTCCCCTTAAATGTTCCTTTAAGAATGGGCTTGGCATATTTTGTGTTGGATCACAAAAATGTTATTAGTTGGTTATGTTTATGCACATATCTTTTTATGCATGTTTGTGTTGTTTATTTTATGCAATTATTATGTGTGGTTGATAAATTAGTTTTTCACATGCTAAATTAGGAATGGGCTTGGCATCTTTTGTGTTGGATCACAAAAATGTCATTAGTTGTTATGTTTATGCACATATCTTTTTATGCATGTTTGTGTTGTTTATTTTATGCAATTATTATGTGTGGTTGATAAATTAGTTTTTTACATGCTAAAATAATTTTAGACAAAAATAAACATCACATGGAGTTTGGTTTTCAAAATTGGACATAAGATATAACAAGTTATTATTTAAAAAAAAATAAAAAATAAAAGCCGGTTTTATAAAATCGTTAATAACGGCAAATTTTGAAATACCCCATTATAAGTTTTAAAATGGTGATTTTTGTAACTTATAAAAACTCCAAATATATAAGTAATAAAATAAAGTTTTATTAAAGATGCAAAAGGTTCAAATGCACTCAAACTTAATACCAGTTATTAAAATTGAATTGGGTCAAATTATATAAAAATATTAGCTTATTATATAGAACCTTTAAAAGTGATTTTCTTTTGAAAATTGATACCATGGTTTATTATATGCATGTAATAACCATGATATCATAGGTTTTTTTTTGTTGGATTAGTGTCTAAGCCCGTAACTATGTTTGGTAAGTATTTGACCCGGTTATGCATGGTCCTTGTGGGTTGCCTTCACAAAAGCAACATGGTAGGATGATTTATAAATAAAGAGGTTATTATGATTTATTAATATGTTATATGAATAATATATTAAAGGAGAAATCATATAGTTTAATTAATATTAGACAAGAATTAATTAGGAATTAATTTTGTGGCTAAAAGAGATTAATTAAATAAAGGGGACTGGAACTGTCAATTGTGTGACAGTTGATTTGGGCTGAGAATACTTATGGAATTAAGGGGTGGACGAAATTAGAGTGGGAGCCCATCTAAATTTCGTCCAAGCCTTTTATTCTGGAAGGTTCTTTGGACTGCTTAAGGCCTAAGCTATCCAATTAGGGTTTTGACTGAAACACTAGCAGCACAAGTATAAATAGACCCCTTAGGCTTAAGAAATCAGCTAACCCTATTCCTAAGAGTACTAGAGCCGAATTCTATAGCCTCCAACCTCTCTACAAGATTATCCTCTTGCTTGTGGTGTTTGTAAGCCATTAGAGGAGTGACATTTGTGACTCTAAGCTCCAAGGACAAGAACATTCAAGCTTTGAAGAAGAGGTAATTATCTAGATCTGTTTTCTTATGTCAATTTCGAATCATGTATGCTAGATCCGGGGTTAGAAAGTCTTGGATGAATAACATGTACAATAGAGAAGCCTAGATCCAAGCTTTAGGGTTTGCATGAGCACATAGGATGTTATTTTGTGTAAACCCCATCAGTGGGCTCCTGACTGACAGACTCGGCGAGTCCCATAGTGGGCTCGACGAGTCCATAAGGGGACTCGGCGAGTCGAGACGTCAAACAGAGGGATTTTCGGAATTTCTTGCTATTTTGCTGAAGGATAATTACCAAAATCGTTTTTGACTAATAAAATCCGAATTTTATTGCTGTTATATGTTTATCCTTTCCAAAAACAAAAGATAATTACCATTTATTTGAATAATAAATTCCTTATGTGATAATATTGATTATTTAAATTATTTGATGAATTATCTTGTAAATAAAATTGATTATGTCAACTTTAGATAATCATTAAATTAAATGTTTAATTTTAAATTATTTGTTATTTGATCCTATGTGTTTTGAAAAGTTCAAAACTTGCCCTCAAGTTTTGAAATATAAATTTTTGATCAAAAGTTTAATTTGAACTATTTAAATTTCAAACCCTAGAATTTTACAAGTTTAAAATTCAACTTTATACTTTAAAATATTATAAGATTAATATATATATATATATATATATATATATATATATATATATATATATATATGTGTGTGTGTGTGTGTGTATAACTTAAATGCTAGTCTTACCATTAGTAGGCCTCATTCACGAAGTCGATCTATAAGGGGAGTAGAAGGTTAAGGCCTATAAAATGTCCGTTTAATGGGTGTCCACTCTCACCCACCGCTTCCTTGATTGGTGGAGGGTCGTTAGCCGAACGGGTAGGATAGGGCAACCCTTTCCTCATTAAAAGTATAATGAAATTATAAAAGTAACTAAATGTTTTTACAAAATTCCCAATCTTAGTTACTTTAGGCAAAAGTGAATTGATGCAATTCCATGAAATTACAATTTGTACCCTTTCTAAGACGTTAGTGGAGCGTGTGTGGTTAACCGGCACACTAATTGGGTTCTAAGCAAAGGTGGCAAAGGGTGACTCATTGTTTGTCATAGTTCTATGGAGCGTGTGTGGTTTATTGGCACATCGAATAAGTGACTGTAACAATGAGGGCACCATGTACATTTGCATGGTTATTCACACCCGCTTTGTGATCCTCGGCATCCCGGTCACAAACTTGAGGGGCATATCGAGATTTAAACATGCCATTGAAATGTCAATGAATCCTCGGCATCGTCATTCACTTACCTTCAAATTATTTACTTGTTAGATTACGACATCCCTCTTCTAATTTGTAAATAATGTTGTTGGATCCTAGCCCTAATTTCTCATTTGGGTGTTTAATTGGGGATTCATTTCTAATCAAACTTTGTTCTTTTTCCTTTTCAGATGTCGAACGTCAACAACAATGCTTCTGGTTCAACTTCCTCTGGCTCGTTCTCACTCATGAACTTGTGTGGGAGAGTGATCTTTGACGGGTCCAATTTCAATGATTAGATCCGCAACATTCGAATGGTCACTTGTTATGAGGACAAAGAGTATGTCCTCGATGAAAAGCTGAAGGAAATCAACATCAACACTGCCTCTGCTGAAGAGATCGCAACCTTTGAGGCCCATCAGCGTGATGCCACGAAAGTCCATTGCATCATGCTAGCGACTATGACTGCAGAACTCTAGAAGTCCTATGAGGACATGCACCCCTATGAAATGCATCGGGATCTGCTGGACCAGTACCACCAAAGCGCTAGGCAAGAAAGGTACGAGATCATCACTTCGATGATCACTACCAAAATGGGTAATGGAGAGTCCCTTACCGCTCATCTGCAAAAGATGCAGAGATATGTCGATCGCCTGCTAAAGCTAAATGTTAACTTTGATGAAGAGTTGGCAATTGACATCATCCTTCATTCCTTGCCTCCCTGCTATAGCTAGTTCCGCATGACCTACCACATGAACAAGGAGGAGGTCACCTTGAGCAAGCTTCAAGGATTGTTGAGGACAGCTGAGAGTAACCTCAAAGATAAATATGTTGCATCATCTCTAACTCCTACTGCTGCCCCAGTCTTGGAAATTGCGCAAGGGAAGGGTAAGAAGAGGAAGTCTCCCTCAAAGAGCCACCATAAGGGAAAGTCCCAAAATGGCTCCTCTTCTAGTGGAACCAAGGTTGGTTCTGCTAAACCCAACTCCAACCCCAAGGAGACAGAGTGCCACCACTGCCACGAAATAGGGCATTGGAAACGAAGCTGCCCGAAATATCTGTAAGATATCAAGGATGGAAAGATCAAGCCATCCTACACAAGTATTTACAATATTAAATCTAATGATTCATCACATGCTATTTCTTGGGTTCTTGATACAGGATGTGGTTTTCACATTTGTTCATTAGTGATAGTACACTAGTGAATCTGGACGACCCTAACAACTATAAGGAAGCCATGGCAGACCCGAAGTCTGCAAAATGGAAAGAGGCTATGGACAGCGAGATTCAGTCCATGTATGACAACCAAGTTTGGAATTTGGGATACAATGTGCCAGGTCGTAAGATGGTCGGGTGAGTGTGGATCTTCAAGAAGAAGACCGACATGGATGGGAATGTACACACCTATAAGGCGCGATTGGTTGTGAAGGGTTTCACTCAAACTCCCGGAGTTAATTATGATGAAACTTTCTCACCAGTTGCGAAGATAAAGTCTATCAGGGTGATGCTGGCCATTGCTGCATTTCATGACTATGAAATATGGCAGATGGATGTCAAAATTGCTTTCCTTAACGGGAAATTGGCTGAGGATGTTTACATGGCTCAGCCAGAGGGTTTTGTCAATGTGAAGCATCCCAATAGAGTGTGTAAGCTTGAGAAGTCCATCTATGGACTAAAACAAGCATCTCGTAGATGGAATCTTTGTTTTGATGAGAAAGTCAAAGAGTTTGGTTTTCTACAAAGCGAGGATGAATCATGTGTATATGTCAAAGCCAGTAGGAGTATAGTAAGCTTCCTCGTATTGTATGTCGATGACATACTACTCATAGGAAACGACATCCCAACCCTGAAGGAAGTTAAATCCTGGGTTGGGAAGTGCTTCGCTATGAAGGACCTCGGAGAGGCTGCCTATATTTTGGGTATAAGGATAGTGAGAAACAAAAGTAAGAGACTAATAGGACTTAGTCATAATACTTACTTGGACAAGGTACTAAAACGTTTTAGTATGGAGAATTCAAAGAAGGGGGAGTTACCAATCCAAAGTAATGCCAAGTTGAGTAAGACTCAAAGCCCGAGTACCGAAGTCGAGATAGCATAAATGAGCCGAGTACCATACGCTTCTGCAGTTGGCTCGATTATGTATGATATGACTTGTACTCGCCCTGATGTGGCCTTCTCTTTGAGCATGGTCAACAGATATCAAGGGAACCCTGGCAAAGCACATTGGACCGCAGTCAAGAATATTCTTAAGTACCTTCGGAGAACCAAGGAATGGTTTCTAGTCCTTGGTGGGAGTGATGACTTAAGGGTGCGAGGGTATAGTGACGCCAGTTTTCAAATCGACTGGGACAACTACCGTTCGCAGTCAGGCTGGGTCTTTACCCTAAATGGAGGAGCAGTGACTTGGAAAAGTTCCAAGCAGGAGACCGTAGCTGATTCAACGTGCGAATCATAGTATATAGCGGCAAGCGAAGCGTCAAAGGAGGAAATATGGTTGAAGAACTTCATTGGAGACTTTGGAGTTGTGCCATCCATAAAGGATCCCATGGAAATTTTCTGTGATAATGAAGGAGCGGTTGCCTTGAGCAAGGAACCCAGGGATCATGGCAGATCTCGACATATCGACAGAAAATATCATTTTATTCGAAATCGGGTGGAAGAAGGACTCCTCGTAGTGAAGAGGTTATCGTCGGAGGATAACCCAGCAGATCCCCTTACGAAGGGACTGAGTAGGGTTAAGCACTTGCAGCACGCTAGGAGCATCGGGCTGAAGGACGATATTAGTTTAGATTAGATAGTTTAGAAACATGTAATAGATAAATGTAATTGACATTTGATGATTAAATAAAAGGGTATTATTTATAAGTAAAGTTGTTGTCTTATGTTAATTATTTACCTATTGTTTCATTTTGCATGTTTTGACTTCCTGAATAATAAGATTGTTCAAATGTTCCACAGTCGCTCATACTTTGGGAGTAGGTATGAAAGAAGATTGTCATGAATTGGTATGTAGATTGTCTAAAGTGTATTAGACATAGCAAAGGTTTGCTGCAACGTTCATTAGTGCTTATGAGTTTGATTTGAGCATTGGATTAGACCCGCGCTTGTTGGTATCACTTCATGGAATTTATCACGAGTGATCGCAAGACGATAATATCATATGGTCTTAAAACCTAGATATATGGTTTATTGTTTGCTAATTGGTTGTGCATTGATAATGCGTAAACGCATCAGTAAGTTGATGTTATAAAACACATTGTTGTGTACG
Source organism: Lactuca virosa (assembly GCF_052849685.1). Lineage (NCBI taxonomy): Eukaryota > Viridiplantae > Streptophyta > Magnoliopsida > Asterales > Asteraceae > Lactuca > Lactuca virosa. The sequence continues at coordinate 4,187,345 of NC_136432.1, read as the reverse complement.
ATTTGATGAGTGAATAGTAAATGCATATAAGTCAAAGTTTATCTGTTCCTTTTATCCTAAGAGGGTAAAAGCGATATCAGGGCCCCTCGATGATTTTGTTTGACTTATGTGTCGGGACCGGTCAGGATTGAATTGATGTGTTCAATTAAGTACTATGTTAGAAGAATCAGAGACGAGAAACAACTGCTGGACAATAAGTATGACTATGTTCCATGTATTTGTCCGCACGATATCTAGAATGGAGGACCATACGATCCTTTATCTGGAGGACAGGTTACTGATAAGATCAGAGTTTGACAGCGTCTTTGAGAGCTACGATTGCTAATCGGATTGTGCTTGCATTTATAGTTACTAGACTTATCCAAGTGGGAGACTGTTGGATTAGTGCCTAAGCCCGTAACTATATTTGGTAAGTATATGACCCGGTTGTGCATGGTCCTTTTAGGTTGCCTTCACCAAAGCAACATGGTAGGATGATTTATGAATAAAGAGGTTATTATGATTTATTAATATGTTATATGAATAATATATTAAAGGAGAAATCATATAGTTTAATTAATATTAGACAAGAATTAATTAGGAATTAATTCTGTGGCTAAAAGAGATTAATTAAATAAAGGGTACTGAAACTGTCAATTGTGTGATAGTTGATTTGGGCTAAGAATCCTTATGGGATTAAGGGGTGGACGAAATTAGAGTGGGATCCCATCTAAATTTCGTCCAAGCCTTTTATTCTGGAAGGTTCTTTGGACTGCTTAAGGCCTAAGCTATCCAATTAGGGTTTTGACTGAAACCCTAGCAGCACAAGTATAAATAGACCCCTTAGGCTTCAGAAATCGGCTAACCCTATTCCTAAGAGTACTAGAGCCAAATTCTATAGCCTCCAACCTCTCTCCAAGATTATCCTCTTGCTTATGGTGTTTGTAAGCCATTAGAGGAGTGACATTTGTGACTCTAAGCTCCAAGGACAAGAAGATTCAAGATTTAAAGAAGAGGTAATTATCTAGATCTGTTTTCTTATGTCAATTTCGAACCATGTATGCTAGATCTAGGGTTAGAAAGTCTTGGATGAATTGCATGTACAATAGAGAAGCCTAGATCCAAGCTTTAGGGTTTGCATGAGCACATAGGATGTTATTTTGTGTAAAACCAATCATTTTTAACCTAGAATTATAAAACATATAAAGACCTTTTTACAAACCTCAAATCTATGCAATCATTTTGAAGAACACTCGCACATCTCTTGTATGCATTAGTGTGATAAAGGATACCTAACCGCGTAGTGTTATCTTTTCATGGCCGGGGTGTCTTCGCGATTTCTATAACCAAGTTATTGGTCGATTACACAAGTTTTTCAAATGCGATGATTTGATCGGAAATCTTTTGTGATAAAGGATACCTAAGCAAGAGCGTTATGATGCATAGATGGGATCAAACATGTCTAATTAAATTTGTTATTAGAGATCCCATAAATCTAGTAATTATATAGAAAGCTATAATTGATAATCGATATCTACCGGGTTGAATTCAAATGGATGGGATAAAGGATGCCTAACCATTTTTTTTGCAACTTGGATCCTATACTTTGATAATTAATGTGTTTGGAAACTAAAAGGGTGTTAATTATTGAAGATTAAATATTGAAAATACTAAATGAATTTTGTTAAAATTTTATAGTTAAATAATTCATTCTCATTATCAAGAATTGTTATTTTCTTTAATGGCTTAATGACACAATAACATTCAATAGATACAAATTCAATGAATGGGTTCATGTCTTAAGAGACAATCTTGTGAGAGATATGAAATTGTATACACTTAAAGGTCCTAGTCCTAAACTATTTTCTTTGAGCAATAAACCTGAACATGATACCTAGTAAAGGCATCACTATGATGCTAAAGACGCTTCTAACATCAAGCTAGGAATAGTTATTCATGACTTCTAAGAAGTCTTGGATAATTTAAACATATATCTAATGATATAAAAGGTCAATCAATATTCCAATAAATAAAATGATAGTTTATTTAAAGTTAGTTTAAACATTGGAATAATGCAAGGCTAAAAGAATCACCTTGTGTGATCCAGGAGGCCCATGTTTTATGGACTGAACACCTTTAAGCCCAAGAAATCTACTAAATCGTACATAGATAGATCTTGTTTCTTTTATGAAGAAACTGGACACTGGAAGAGGATTTACCCCTCTTATTTGGAAAGAAAGTCTAGAAGACTAGTGATGTGAATTATGAGCATTGATTTGGCATGCAGAATTAAAGAAAACACAAAGAATATGGTGATTTGGGTGTTTAAGAGATGCATTCGATCATGAAAGGTGTTACAAAAAAGTATAAGCTAGATTTAGACAAATAAATATCTCACACTAACACTCTCAATGTTACAACTCTCAAGCACACCTCTACATGTGGTATGAACCCACCTTATATAGAGGTGTTTAAATATATATCTCTATCTATCTATCTATCTATCTATCTATCTCTCATGTCACAAGGCTACTTTACCACATGCAAGTGGGTCTATAAAATTCAAACCATTTACAAAGTCATACATGGGTAACTTTGTACCCAACATTCTACCCCTCAAAGTTAGGAATGGATGACCCGCTTCAAATCTTCCAAACTCGAGCAACTTCAGGAACCGAGCCTCAAACGTGACACATGTAGAGATGAACATCAAATCTTCAATTCTTCCATGACTTTTCAATCTGGGTTCTAGAATGTGATACCATACAAACCGAGCATCAACGGATAATTAGGAGTATCCAAATCTCCAAAAAATTACCCAAAAGTTGAGCATAAATGCACACTACAAAAATCTTCAATAAGTCCAAACCCTTCATGAACCGAAATCACTTCCGAATCTCCAATTGAATCATTTCATAAACTTCAAATACTCGAGGTCACTTCGATCTTCAAGTGACAAAATTTCACAAATTTAGGTAGAAATTGTCAATTTCAAAATTTTGCAGTGATCCAGTGCGCCAAAACAGCCAAAAATGCGAAACTCTCCCCCATTTGTGAAACTGGGTAGAAAGCGTCAATTCGCATTAACTGCAGGGGCTGAACATGAAACTTCTGCACAATTCTTTAAAATGTCGAAATTATACCCCAATGTCGAATATAGGTATAAACTGCAAATTTCGACTAAAGTGCAGAGACTTATTGCGAAAATCCTGCCTCTTTTCTTCCCAACTGTCGAAAATCAGTCCTAATTTCGAAATGGGTTTAAACTGCCACGTCTTCGAAACTTTAAGGACCAATTTCGAAACATTCCATTTTCTTCTTCAATTCATTACCCAATTCGTGAATAAGGTGACGAAGGCTTCCTTTCTCCTTCCCAACTCGTTATCAAACTTTCGAAAGTGAGCCATAAAAATCTTTGTTAGTCGATACCCGATTCTCACAACAAAACTTTCGAAACTTTTTAACCCAATTCATCAAAACCTTCGATATTGAGATATCGCTTCTTAGTCTCGAGTCCAAAATCTTCTAAAGTATGTACTCAAGCAATAACCAAACTCATTCATCGACCATTGACCATTGAGCCTTCACTGTTGACTCCCAAAATCAACATCACTTCCCAAATGAATTCAAAACCTTCGAAATCAGACCCAAAGTCATCGACATTAACAACCATTCAATTCACGATTCCGATCTCGTTTTAGTGATGTCGAGTGTCGAGAAGGCATCGCAAAACCTTCGACAGTAAATCAAACCCAGTGGACTATCGACTTCAAAATCTTCGATATCAGTTAACATCCCAAATCAACAATCGCTATCACATATACGAACTCAAGAACACTGCGATGTCTAGCACAGTCGACCAATATCGACCATATCAACATCAAAAGCAAATTCCAGTCTTTCTCAAACCTATCGAATCATCACTTTCATTCCGTTAACACAAAGAGCGAACTCATCTACCCTCGAACAGTGAACAATCGACATACAAATTTTTGATGGTGATTCGATTTTGACTTTTTCTCTTATTTGACTTTTCGATATCGACAGTCGACAAACATGAAATTGATGATTCTATCATCCAATTTCAGATCAAAACACATTCACTCAACAATACTTCACCATATTCATGTGTTCTTGATCCAATTCATCAAAATCAAGACCCAAATGTCGATTTCTTAAGATATGACATGAAGTAAATCAATTTCATCATATATTTAATCATATGAAATTGAATCTCAGTTTTAGATAAACATTCAGCATCAAATGATCATTAGAAACGAAGAGATAAAATCGGGACTCAAGAACGATCGATTAATGAACAAACGATCAACCGATGAAAAACTTAGAAATTTGGAACAGATTGTACAACTAAGTAAAGCACATGCGTACAGATTGACTTATCAACAAGCAAATGATGTCAGATCAATACATATGTGAAGGGGCTTGAGATAAACTGATTCCAAATAACATTCGATTGCAAATTGGGCTTAACTTCATTTGTGAACAGGAACGAATTCTTGATTTGGGCTCAAACAATCTCGTGAACAATAAAAGATTGACAATATTGGACTCAAAACTTGTTTTCAAGAAAAATGGTTAATCAAATGATTTTGAATTTGGTTTGGGCTTGATCAAAGTAAGAAAATAGATTGGATCTACAATTGGGCTTGAAACAAATTCGACCCAACCGAGACAAACTGATCAAAAATTCAAGAACGCAACGCACTAATCAAAGAGATTTAGAGAGATCATCGAGAGACTCACCATAAACGTTCCAATTGTGATGATTGTTGCCAAATCTAGAACCGTTTATTCAAAAATTACTTCAATCTTCGAAGACTCGCTCTGATACCAATTGATGTGAATTATGAGCATTGATTTGGCATGCAAAATTAAAGAACACACAAAGAACATGGTGATTTGGGTGTTTAAGAGATGCATTCGATCATGAAAGGTGTTACAAAAAAGTATAAGCTAGATCTAGACAAATAAACAGCTCACACTAACACTCTCAATGTTACATCTCTCAAGCACACCTCTACATGTGGTATGAACCCACCTTATATAGAGGTGTTTACATCTCTCTCTCTCTCTCTCTCTCTATCTATCTCTCATGTCACAAGGCTACTTTATGACATGCAAGTGGGTCTACAAATGTCAAAATATTTACAAAGTCATACATGGATAACTTTGTACCCAACAACTAGTACTTCTAGTATCTACTAGATATAACTCATACTTTTCATATAACACTTAGCTACTTGGTACTTAAATTTTAATCTAATATTTGTAAATGGATTGCAGATATTTACTGAAGAGTACCAGCTGAGCACAATCAAGTTAGAACTACACTCTCGGAGTTTAGTTTATTATTTATGCTTAGAACATAAAATACTTGTAATGTAAAACAATACTTTTTTTGAAACAATGTATGTTTTAATTTTGCATGTCTAAATTTATGTCTCAGTTATTTTATTCAAATGTTTGATCATTTACTGAATCGTTTTTCAAAACGATAATATTCATATTCTGAAATGATTAACTTCTATTTATGAGACTAGATCTCTTAATAGAATTGTAAAGTAAATATCAACATTTTTATAAATAAAACTAAGTTCTATATTTAATCATTTTTTGACTTAAACTTGTTTTAAATCAAACTCATCTTTGACATTGTTATCTTGTAACACCGTAAATTTTCAAAACAAAATTTTCATTTAAAATCACATAATTCTCATAATGTATTTCACAAAAATCTCATTTATTAAGGTTACAACTCAAACTTCATAAATACTCGGTTAAAATCCAGGATCCTCAAAAACGTAACTCTCTCACTGGTGTGTACAATCAAGTCGGTGCCTTCCCACGATCCTGAGAACAACCTGAAACACATAACACATAACACGGTAAGCACGAAGCTTAGTGAGTTTCCCAAAATACCACATACAACAATTCGCCACTCGAGGCTATACTCTGTAAGACCCTCCGGTCTATGTGTCTCAGCGGGACCCTCCAGTTACGTAGCTCATTGGACCCTCTGGTCCGGTATAGCTCGTTGGACCCTCTGATCCGGTCTGATTGAGAACCCTCTGGCCTCATAGTTCGTTGGACCCTCCGGTCCGGTCTAAACAACAAACAATATAGCATACAATACATATCACACAATCATGCATAACTCAAGCAAGCACATAAGACCCTCTGGTCACACATAATTACCACTCTAGGTAAAGTATAGTGAGAAGACTCACCTCGACTAGCAGGTAACCGACAAGCACTCGGAAATCTTGGACTAGCCTCCGCCTAACACATAAGACAAGCATTTCAATCATTATCCGCTTTATTACTCATTTACTCCTTAAGTCCTCTTTTCCCCTTTCTTACCCTCGGGATGGGTAAAAGTCTATTTTACCCCTCTTTGGCCCTTACCGCCTCTTATTGACCCACCCAGGAAGTCAACAGAAAGCAGACTGAGTCAACAGTCAAGGTTGACCTGACTCGCCGAGTGCACACCTGTGACTCGTCGAGTCCACTCGTATTCTCCACGTTCATCCTAGGGTTCACTCAGCTCACTGAGTTGACTCCCAACTCGATGAGTTAACACTGGGTCCAAGCTACTAGGTCACACCCGCTACGACTCGTCGAGTCATCCCATGTACTCGGTGAGTTGGCTCCTGTGACATCCCCAATTTCACGGCCAGAAAAGACCGATTTTTTTTATGCTTTATAAAAATCAGAGTACTTCTTTTAATAAAAATGTTGCGGAATTTGTTCCCAGAAAAACATGATAAATATATTATCAAAGCATTTCCGAAGAAATGTATTTTATTCATATTAAAACTTTGGGATGTCATCGTCAATACTGAAACATAAGCATAAACAGACCTTACATTTATTTACACTAGTGATATACATCTCCTTTAATCTCTCAGTGTAAAGTAGCTTCGTATCGACACCTGTGATACAAATAAGTTTGAGTGGGCCAGGTTGGGAAACCTGGTGAGTACATAGGGTTTTCAACCCACAATAATATAATTATTATATTTAATCATCAAACAATCAACCCAATTACCCAATTACCCATCCCCATTATCTTATTTATTCTTCAGGATCTACCCTAAGAATCATCTAACCTTCATTTATTCATTCCTAAGGATTGACCTAAGGAATAGGCACGAAGTCCATCGCTGATCGAGGTTTATACTACAAGCACTAATGAACGTCGATCCCCACGTACTGATCCTATACAATAATCGTACAAGATCTAGCCTAAAGGATCGATATGAACAACAAACTGACAAAGCTGCTTCAGAAATTCCCTAGCAGTAAACGAGGATCGATAAAGACATCAAATGAGGGGAATGGAATAAGTTTCACCACGAACCTTCGTTCGTAAAAGAAAGAACCACAAGACAATTAAGTCAGGGGTAGTTATCTAGATAACAATGCCTAACCGTGGTCCGAATATCATGATGTATTTTACCCCCAGACTCACCCTATCCAGCATCGAACTTTTCCTAGCAGTGGTTTGAATATCGTGAGGTATTTTACCCCCAGACTCACCCTATCCAGCATCAAACTTTGCCTAGCAGTGTTTTGACATCGTGAGTTATTTTACCCCCAGACTCACCCTATCCGACATCATAACACCAGACATACCTAATAGTGGTCTATTACCGACACACTTCATTAGGCAGTCTACGAAGTTCCCTCAATCACTTCGTGAAAGGAAACGCTGACACATGAAGATCGTCCGATCACTTCATAAAAGAAACGAAGACTCCAAAGCTCTTCAAAATAAAAAGTATAGGGAAAATACTAATAAAGTACTCCTGTACGCTCCCGTACCCCGATACGTAATAGTGTCAAAAAGAAGAACTTTGAATATGATACTTATCGGATGAACACATAGTTCAAAAATACCTAATCCATACTCCCGGATTAATAACAAATAACTATGGCTATACTCTGCTAAATGACTAGATCATCTTAAACATCGATACCTCTCATCAATTTTTATTTCATCACACATCATCTAATTCATCTACCCATGTTTTACCCAACATATTTGTAGATATAAAATACATATACAGTTTAAATCAATTAAAACATGTATAAAATTGTTCATCCATCATAGATAGCAAGTATACAGATAATATGCACACATAGCACGTAATTTATATAAAATACTTCATATCTATGTGTAAGATGAAAATAATATGCACTCACCTTAGTAGCGTGAGTTGATAGAATCTAACTAGAAACGGTCAGCGGTTCGTGATCGTCGGGCTCGGGACGCGGAACGACTTCAACAAACGAATGAGAGAGAAAGGAATTTGTGTAAGAAGATCAAGGGCTGAACTTGCTATTTATAGGGTGATTTTTGGCCCCTCACGTCGTGAGAATTCATTGCTCACGTCGTGAGCCATGCCTGATCACCTCGTAGCTTCGCCACCTGCGTTCTAGGCTTGCATAGTGTCCATTTGAGCCTTGAAAAGTGAGCCCGTTCCGTAGACTTTCCATCTGCATTCTAGCCTTGAAAAGTGGCGTTTTGACTCCTCACGTCGTGAGAAATAGTGCTCACGTCGTGAGCCCAGTTAGATTAGGGTTTCTGACACGTGTCATGCTCTCAGACAGCTACAACTTCGGAAGGCCATAACTTTTGCATACGAGCTCCGATTTTGACGTTCTTTATATCCACGTGAAGGTGGAGACGTACTCTACAAGTTTCATTTAGTATCCTAAGGCTAAAAAGTATTCTATCATAAACTCACTTTTTATGATTCCCGGTGTCGTGCCGGTTTTGTCGCGAAACTTCGACAGGTCATAACTTCTTCGTTATAACTCGAATTTCAGTGTTCTTTATGTGTACGGAAACGTTGTGACATATACTACAACTTAGTTAAGATTATTTATTATAAATAACCTTCTATCAAAAATTCATTTTTGACGCTTATTGTCTCAAAACTGACTAGCCCGAATCTGCGGACGTTACAGCTCCATCGAATTTCTCATTCAACCACCTGAGGTCAGATCTGTAACTCTAACTCATAGATCTGACCTCCTAATACCCAAAAGTCACATAAAGGTCCGATCTTGATGTCCATGCATAACATATTTTGCTCTTATGCCATTTAGACTCCATTAAAGCTTCCTAACTTCAAAACCTCATGTTTGCACAACAATGGCTTCCTACTTTCTAATTCTCTGGATCATACAAGATCCAGATCTATGGCATACTCAGAAGAGGGGGGTTTGATGCACCCAAAACCCCACCAAAAGTGATATGAGCCCTAATTTCTCATACTCAAAGGATCTATTAAATAAAACAGGAAAGGTAAGGGCTTCATACCTTGATCTGAAGCTGAAGATGGGGATGAAATAGATCCATAAGCTCTCTTCTTGATCCTTGCAACACCCTTGATCTTCTCCCCAAGGAATGACCTCCAATGAGTCCCTTTCCCTCTCTTGCTCACCAATGACTCTAGGGTTTCTCTCAAGTGACGAATGATACTGATGGGGGGTGTCAAGGAGGCTATAAGTGCCTTTAAATAGGCCCAGGCCCGAGAGAATTAGGGTTTCTGCCAACAGCGCTGACTCGGCGAGTCATCTCTCCGACTCGTCGAGTCCATTCATTAACCACGTCGCCAAGTCACGACCCTACTCGACAAGTTAAGGCACCAACTCGTCGAGTCCCTCCAAAATCCTTGAATTAAATACTCAAAACAATATACCTGGTAAACCGGATGTTTCAATTCTCCCCCACTTGAATTAGATTTTGCCCTCGAAATCACTCCTTAACCACACATAGATTGAATCCAGCAACCCGAAAGCACTACCGAAATGATCTCCTACCACACTGATAGCTTTTTCCATGGACACCTGAATCCACACAGAAATTCCCAAGTCCAGAACCAAACCAACCCTTCTGCCGCTAAGTTACCCCTTTCTGACATTCCCAAACTCTGGAAACTCTAGTGGCCTGGCCCGCAGCCAGACCGCCCCTTCAAGCTATCACCATGATATATGCTCCTCGAACACCAACCCTGATAACTCACTGCTCCACTGATTCACAAAAGACAAAGTCCAAAAATCGGCGACCGATCACTCATACCAAACGATCCGAATCACGCGCCAAGGAACGAAAGGGTTCACCTCCCACCAGGGCTCATCCACCGAACTACCATCCGAACCCATCCGAACAATAAACTTTCAACACCCTGTTATCCGACACAAGAACAAAATGATCATGCTCGATCAGAAGTCCTCAAACATCTAAAAATGGTAATCCTTCACTTTCCCCCAGATATCTATTTTTAACCTTTAGCACCTGGTCTACTCTCGACCTCACAGTTGGGCCTCCAAAGGTTACCCACTACATGCCCAACACGTCTCGCCGCCTTCCTTCCCACAACACTATCTCGGTCCATTGTGACGCACAAGTCACAAGGTTATCTTTACTCCAAACGAACACTAAAATCCCAACTGAAGATCGACTCAAACCCGACCTCTGTCGTCTACTGCTCATAGTTCCATGCATCTTGCGGTATCTCCCATACCAATGACTGACCTACACTGGTCTAAGACACTAGATGACAACCAATACCCTTCAACATGGAACTCATCTCTGAATCTGGAATCTCATCTCGCCTACCCGACGCACTACCAGAGCCAAACTCAAACTCGAGAGTTTGGTCTGACCCAGAGTTGGAACCACTCACCCCAATGAACCACTCAACTCATGACTCATGACCCGCAACCCATGCGTACCCCACTTATCCACTTCTTTTTGGTTGCGACAACCACTACTCAATTCAGAATATAACGACTCCCGAAAAATATGGAGACCCCAGTCTCGCCCCTGGTTCGACCACCAGGCTTCCACAAACTCAAATATTAGGGCTACCCAAGCCTAAAACCCTTCTGCGTCATGCTCTGATCAGAGAGTACTTCATCACAACATTCTCTCGCTGACTAGTGGGTACTACGGCTCCCCGCAGTATCACAACGACCTCTCACTGAATAGTGAGTACTACGGCTCCCCGCAGCATTTACAACAACCTCTCACTGAATAGTGAGTACTACAGCTCCCCGCAACATCACAACAACCTCTCACTGAATAGTGAGTACTACGGCTCCCCGTAGCATCACCACAACCTCTCACTGAATAGTGAGTACTACGGCTCCCCGTAGCATCACCACAACCTCTCACTGAATAGTGAGTACTACGGCTCCCTGTTGCATCACCACAATCTCTCACTGAATAGTGAGTACTACGACTCCCCGGAGCATCACCACAACCTCTCACTAACTCATTGAAACTGCAGCTCCCCGCAGTCTTACCGCACTTGCTCTTACCACTTCACAATCTCATCCTCAGGTCGACGCCACACTACGATCATTAACTCATGCCCTGCGGACCAACCATAGATAGGTGTACACACTTACCCAAATTATGCATTGCTATTTCTTACGACATCTGTCATAACAAAACACCTTTCCATGCTGCAATCCACATTCTCGAATAATCTCGCTTGATGTCAATTGGCCGAAGGGCCCCCACTGGAACCGTAGATACTTGATACACCACTTGCCATCTCAAAACTCAAAATAATCCGAGATTTAGGACATTAACTCGGATACCCCGGTACACCATCACATCGCCTCGCAGTGTCTTGACTCTACTACTGATCTCATACTTATGGCATCATACTCACATACTGCAATGCTTCCTCAGAATCTCGCAACCGATCTTTCTCTCGTGCCACTTGTAATCCCGGAATACTCCATCTCCTAAATTGAAACACGGAGAAATCGCCAACGACTCAGAACACGAAGGTGACCCTCCGAAACTCTTTCCTCTGTTGCTCAAAACCAAGCGAGATTACGCACGCCGACCCAGAAATTGGATGCCTGATCATCTCTTACCCTTTCCAAAGAGCATAGAATAATCCATTCATCGAACCAAAATTTCCCAACTGTCGAAGTATCCCTACGAACCAACCACCTCGAAAAATTCTTATCTACCACAAGGCCTCAGACCAACGGCTACCCGTCGTGCAGACACTCATCCTTTCTTGAACGCGTACAACATGCATTAACTCCCTCTGCAACTCGCCTCGACCACCAATAACACTGGTCTCATGAATCCATAGTGCATGTCTCTATCCAGCTCCCTAATCGCTCTTGAACAAATCTATGATCCTCTCGGTAGAATACCCGGTTCTCCCCCACTCAGGGTGCGAACCATCACCAATTGGCATACCAATATTCTATTCCACAGACTGTTTCCACCAGGAACGTCACTCTTACTCTTGGAAGGTACTATGCAATGCTCGGTAGTCTCCCCGATAGAGACCCCGCGACTCCAAATACACCGAATCTCTGATGAAATCCTCAGAAAATTCTCATCATGATTGCCTCTAATCATACAGAACCTCATACCATCCCATTACCGGACATCTCAACTGTCCAGTAGTAACTCTGACTCTTAATCTGAAAATAATGAACTATCATACTCCTCATCCTCGACTCCTCAACCAACTTTCCATCACGTGGGTTGTAATAAGAGCGGAGACCTCATTACCACACTCGATACTCATCATAGACAATAAGAGCCACCGCCCCAATATCCTCTTCTTGATCGTCCGACGCTGCAGCTAATACATGCCCTACTATACTCAAATAGGGTGTATCCTTGTCCTTGACCATCTCAGTCCCCACTGACAACCTACTCATGCCATATCATTACCTCGCGGCATACATACTACCTAAATATTCTGGTGGAAGATCGCCATCAATGCTACCCCACAGGTTTTACCCCCAAGTTCAGAAACCGAAATCTCAACACCTCTTATGTTTCCCACAGGAAACGGAAATAATACCACCCAGGTCACAGAAGGTGACATCCCCACCATCGGCTGATTGCTCAACTCATGCCGCAATCCTCCATAAACGCCACCTCTACTCATCCTTGAGCCTTGCGACTTCATCTAACATCTCACCAAAAATACCTTGGAATCATCTCGACTTCCCTCATAAGGGATGCTTCACTGGAACTTGTTCCACATGACCCTCTGACCTCATACTCTATCACATCCGATCTCGGTCTAACCAATCACAACGGAATAACTGGTAGCACCAGTAACACTAACCACCACGGGTCATGGTACTCGAACCATGTGGCCACCTCTTGATCTGCTATAAACCATGGTACTCGATCCATGTTATCTCCTCTTAATCTGCTACGGATCATGGTACTCGAACCATGTTCTCTCTTCTCAGTCCGCTACAAAGCATGGTACTCGAACCACGACATCACTACTCAATCTGCTACTTATCATGGTACTTGAACCATGACATCACCTCTCGATCTGCTACAAATCATGGTACCCGAACCATGACATCACCTCTCAAACTGCTACTTAGCATGGTACTCGAACCATGACATCACTACTCAATCTGCTACTTATCATGGTACTCGAACCATGACATCACTACTCAATCTGCTACTTATCATGGTACTCGAACCATGACATCACCTCTCGATCTGCTAAAAATATGGTACCCGAACCATGACATCACCTCTCAAGCTGCTACTTAGCATGGTACTCGAACCATGACATCACCTCTCGATCTGCTACAAATCATGGTACCCGAACCATGACATCACCTCTCAAACTACTACTTAGATCCTCCGGAATACTCCCTGCATCGAGTATGGGTCCTCTGCTTTCATAGTACGGGCCCATACTACCTGCCACATCTACCCATACTTTCTACACGGACCATCCTAGAGTTCCTAAGTAGCTGCTCAACCTTCTCAATCACCAATCCCATCGCGCGTGCTCGCTCCCCAGCGAAATGCTCTACTCTGTCAGCGCACTCATTTGACCATGGTCACTCCCTAGGTTCTCACTCTTTCCCGCCATCAGCTGCTGAAGAACTCCTTATGATTCCAGCCATCTACCTCCTGAATATCGTCACATTCACTTGGTAGCTGACTCTCATCATCGGGAGTTCCACAAGCACGAAGCAAGCATCATTCGGGCATCGACTAAACACGTAAAACCCACTCTAGGTTACAACTCTATTGCTCTGCTCATACTCAACAGGTGTCACCGAACTCAGGCAACTCTACCCCACACGGGCATCTAGCTACTCTCTCAGTAGGTTCCTCTAATGCTCATCTAGGTGTCTCTCCTAGATTACTCCTCTACTCGAAAATCTATCTCTGTAATATTCCTGCTGGATACTCTTACTTCGCACATACTCGAAAGCACATCACAGATAACAGCAACTCCTAGGCTAAGGCATCTCAAATCAGGCCACTCTAGTCCTAAAATATGAAATACCTAGCCTATCCTCTAGCATGTAGAATATCACAAAATATCTCATAACACAAATAGGGTATTTTGGGAAATCACCGTTCGGGCTCTGGCTGATTGTACACACTGCTCCTTCTCGTATTCTTTTAGAAACTCTTGCTCATTTTAGAAAAATCATTTCCTTGAAAATTTTTCTCAAATCCTCAGTTTGAGTCCAGATTTACCCGAAGGTGCATCCGAATCCCTCAAACCAAGGCTCTGATACCAACGTGTAACACGGTAAATTTTCAAAACAAAATTTTCATTTAAAATCACATAATTCTCATAATGTATTTCACAAAAATCTCATTTATTAAGTTTACAACTCAAACTTCATAAATACTCGGTTAAAATCCAGGATCCTCAAAAACGTAACTCTCTCACTGGTGTGTACCATCAAGCCGGTGCCTTCCCGCGATCCTGAGAACAACCTGAAACACATAACACATAACACGGTAAGCACGAAGCTTAATGAGTTCCCCAAAATACCACATACAACAATTCGCCACTCGAGGCTATACTCTGTAAGACCCTCCGGTCTATGTGTCTCAGCGGGACCCTCCAGTCCCGTAGCTCATTGGACCCTCTGGTCCGGTCTAGCTCGTTGGACCCTCCGGTCCGGTCTGATTGAGAACCCTCTGGCCTCATAGTTCGTTGGACCCTCCGGTCCGGTCTAAGCAACAAACAATATAGCATACAATACATATCACACAATCATGCATAACTCAAGCAAGCACATAAGACCCTCTGGTCACACATAATTACCACTCTAGGTAAAGTATAGTGAGAAGACTCACCTCGACTAGCAGGTAACCGACAAGCACTCGGAAATCTTGGACTAGCCTCCGCCTAACACATAAGACAAGCATTTCAATCATTATCCGCTTTATTACTCATTTACTCCTTAAGTCCTCTTTTCCCCTTTCTTACCCTCGGGATGGGTAAAAGTCTATTTTACCCCTCCTTGGCCCTTCCTGCTTCTTATTGACCCACCCAGGAAGTCAACAGAAAACCAGACTGAGTCAACAGTCAAGGTTTCCCTGAATCGCCGAGCGCACACCTGTGACTCGCCGAGTCCACTCGTATTCTCCACGTTCATCCTAGGGTTCACTCAGCTCACTGAGTTGACTCCGAACTCGATGAGTTAACACTGGGTCCAGGCTACTAGGTCACACCCGCTACGACTCGTCGAGTCATCCCATGTACTCGGCAAGTTGTCTCCATCGGATTTCTCATTCAACCACCTGAGGTCAGATCTGTAACTCTAACTCATAGATCTGACCTCCTAATACCCAAAAGTTACATAAAGATCCGATCTTGATATCCATGCATAGCATATTTTGCTCTATATGCCATTTAGACTCCATTAAAGCTTCCTAACTTCAAAACCTCATGTTTGCACAACAATGGCTTCCTACTTTCTGACTCTCTGGATCATACAAGATCCAGACCTATGACATACTCAGAAGAGGGGGGTTTGATGCACCCAAAACCCCACCAAAAGTGATATGAGCCCTAATTTCTCATACTCAAAGGATCTATTAAATAAAACAGGAAAGGTAAGGGCTTCATACCTTGATCTGAAGCTGAAGATGGGGATGAAATAGATCCATAAGCTCTCTTCTTGATCCTTGCAACACCCTTGATCTTCTCCCCAAGGAATGACCTGCAATGAGTCCCTTTCCCTCTCTTGCTCACCAATGACTCTAGGGTTTCTCTCAAGTGACGAATGATACTGATGGGGGGTGTCAAGGAGGCTATAAGTGCCTTTAAATAGGCCCAGGCCTAGGAGAATTAGGGTTTCTGCCAACAGCGTTGACTCGGCGAGTCATCTCTCCGACTCGTCGAGTCCATTCATTAACCACGTCGCCAAGTCACGACCCTAATCGACGAGTTGAGGCACCAACTCGTCGAGTCCCTCCAAAATCCCTGAATTAAATACTCAAAACAATATACCTGGTAAACCGGATGTTACATATCTTTATTATATAAATGGCATTCACATATTCGAACTTCAAGAAAGGGATTTTTGAAGGCAAATAATGTAGTTTATTTGACATATGTGAACCTTATTTATATGTAATGGATTCCTAATGATATTTTCACTAAGGTGTAGAGAAAATAATTAAGGAACTATACACTTTGGTGTATGACTTCCTTTCTAATGAATGTATGAGATTAAGCACAAGATACCAAATCAACTTTATTAACAACTATAGTAGTTTTAATTATATTTTACGTGGTAAAGCATAATTGTGAAATCTTTGTTGAAGGTTTCAAAAGTTGAGATACAAACAGGTAAGAACCATCTAACGCCTTAATGATAATAAAGGATGAATTAAATCTTACTTGGTATGATTTACTTTCTAATCAGTAAAATATCCTCCTTTAATCTTTTTGGGATAATACTTTAATCACTATTAATTGTATCTTGAATACAAATACCAACTAATAAGTAGATTAAACACTTTATAAGATTTAGTATGGAAGGGCTCCATCTTCATCTTACTTAATGTTTTGTGGATTTGAATCTGATGTTAGACTAAATCTTCTAAACCTAAAAACTACTAAATACATATTTGTATAATACTCTAAATGTGGCCTAGATTATTATATGCAAACCTGCCAAGAATAAGTTCTCTTATTCTTGTGAAAGCTAAGTTAGTAGAAAGCAAGCTTCTAATGACAAAACAAGTGGGAGGTACATGGAACTTGAAGCAGCTCAAGAACCATAACCTTATGTACTAATAGTTGGCACTAGTTTTAACAATGATTGTTAAACTTGAATAATGGCTATTCACAAACACAAATTGTTCGCATTAGTGGTAGAAATCATCTATGACTTGAGAAATGTGGAATCTCTCATTGATGAGCTTTTATTGATGGTTTCTGGAAAATCTATCAAATAGCAAGATGTTATGTTAGATCTCGAATCTGATAAATGACTTAGAGTCATGAACATGAGATGTAATCCATATATGAGAATCAAGTATGGGCTTGATTAAAATTTATCCCTATAGCAAGGCTACAAGGAGAAAATGATTCTTCTAGAACGAATAAATTACATGGATAACCATACACATTTAAAGCAAGACTTGTAGTAAAAGGATTCTTTCATACTCATGTCATTTACTATGGTCCTCATCATACTCATGACATTGACTGTGATCAAACCTTTTTCACAAGTTGATATGATCAGATAAAAAAAGATATTAAGTACTATACATTCATATTCTTAATATGAGATATAGTAAATAGATTTCAAGAAAGAACGCTTTTTCTAATAGACATCTACTAGAAGATATCTATATAGATTAGCCTGGAGGTTTTCTTAATCCATGTTATCCTAACAAAATGTGTAGAGCTTGAGATCCACTTGTGGATATAAAGCAAACATCTCAATGTTTTTATATCAAAATGAATAGAATATGTGTGTTTACTAGGAACTAGTGGGAGCATAGTGAAATTCCTAATCTTGTATGAATGAGACATATTTAATCATTTGAAATCACATTCTGACTAAGCAAGGCCGTTTTCACCTTGACTCGGAAAGTGTTTCTAAAATAAAAGACTTAGGAAGGAGAAGATACATTCTTGGAATGTAAAATCTATAAGGGATAGATAAAATGAATGTTAAAAGTTTCATGTCCTTATACATATATTAACAATATCTTGAAAGGGATCAAGACACAAGATTCTTTTGGAGAATTCTTGGCATTGTCGTATGGCACGATTTTGAGCTAGCCTCAAAAGTACATAGCTCAGAGGCTTGAACTAGATGAAATCATTTATATTCTATTTGCTTGGCAAATGAATTCATCATTTACGCCATATTATGCATAGGACATGGTATTTGATCTTGTTGTAAGCATGTCATAAGATACTAATTGAATACATGGTTAAGTCACTGGATGATTAAGAGAGCATTCTTAGAGTACTTTAGAAGAACTACGGGAATGTATATGAGACAATCAGTTTAGAAAGGATCGTTATGGAAAGAGCTGCACAAGATGTTAATTTCTAAACAAATATAAATAATTATGAATTATAATTGGATTTTGACTTCATTATGGAATGAAGGGTAAGTCTTGTTGGAATGAGGTCCAACCAAAACATAATGACACAATCTACTACAAATTAAGAATACACTACTTTAACTATACTTAGAGTAAAGTTAATTGTAACACTCCAATTCATGTATTACCACAAAAGCCCTTGAAGTTATTTAATGTTGCATAAGAAGTCCTTTAAGTACGTTGGTCGTACTCATGAGTACACTTAGCGTACTACGTATTAATGATCGTGGACGGGCAGCACGTACGCGGGGCATACCAAAAGTACGTTGGGCGTACATGAAGGATGTCCAAACCCTAATTTCCGGACTTGAGCCCTATATAAACATCCTTATCTCATTTGAGCCTCACCCTAATCAGCCTCTTTCACCTTCAAACGTCCCTAAAAACCCTAGAATCATTTGTGCATGTGTTTTGAGCTTAAGGAGTGCATTTGTGACCATTTTAGTGTCCATTCAAGAAGGAGGAGTTACTAAAGCAAGCTTGGAGTGGCTTTGGGCTTCAAGAATCTACATCTAGTTCACCTTGTGGAGCTTCTGGAGGTATAAAGCTCTTAACTTGCCTTCTTATTCTTTAGATCTAGTTAGGGTTTTGTTTATGGTCCCTTTTGTTGGTTTTGGACCTCCTCTTTAGAGTTGAGCAACTCCAGAGGCTGAAATGGTTAGATCTGAGCCTTGTGAGCATTCTAGATGCATAAAGGTGCTAGCTTGGGGAGTATCTAGACTCCATGCAAGAGTTTGGAGCCTTATATGAAGTCCTAATGTGAAGAATGAAGTTTTTAAGTCCCATAGAGCATGCAAGGGCATAAAGTTGCCAACTTTATGCCCTAGGATGTCTTAATGAGCTCAGATCTAGTTTTGGTCGTAAGAACATCGAGTATTAAGCACTTAATGGAAGGAAGTGCTTAATCTGTTTGTATGTTGGGCGTAAGTTAGTATACGCCGCACGTACTGCTCAAGGACTCAGTACGCTGCGCGTACCAGGGTGGTACGCCAAGCGTACGCACAGCAGTTGGACCTGGATTCGTTTTGGGCCTTTGAGCCATTGGGCCTGGTCACGTTTTGGGGTTAGTGGGTCATTTTATCTGTTTTGGGCCATGGATGTTATGGTTGGGCTTTATTGGGCCATGAGACCCATTAATGATTTTAGATATGGACTTTGGGCCCATTAATTAAGGAAGACTTTTGGGCCATTGTGGAGGGACTTGGGGATTTGGGTTCTCCACTTAAATGATCCTAACATTAAATAATGCTAACATTGTTCAGTGCGGGTGGTTACAGACTGTTAGGAGAGCAGATTTCGGATTCTTTGGACAGAGGTGAGTCTCCTCACCATACCAATGGGTCTAAGGCACCAAGGCCGACCCATTTTATGATGTGTAGTATCCTAGATGATATGGTATTATGTGACATGTTAGTTGGTAGGAGCTAGGAAGTATGCTATTGGTATATGTGGTATGTTGTATGAAAGACCATGGGAGAGCCCATGACACTTGAATGTAAGACCATGTGGAGAGCCCATGGCTTTCCTATCAAAGACCATGGGAGAGCCCATGGAACTTAGGTGTAAGACCATGTGGGGAGCCCATGGCATCCTGGAGTAAGACCCTGGGGACGAGCCCACGACATCCCTATATGTTGTATGCATGGCTTATGTGATATGTGTAGTTGTTATATCTAGTATGATATGTTTTATGTGGTTTGTGTATGGTATGCTCTGGGGAACTCACTAAGCATTAACTTACAGTTTGTAGATTTGTTTCAGCTACCTCTAAGCCCAAGGGCAAGGGCAAGGCTTAATGGCGTGACATGCACTCTTACTTGGACATTTTATGGGACACTATGATATTTTGAAATAAAGTTGTATTTGACATGGTTTTGAAAACAATTGTAACTGGTTTTTGTGGATGATGAACATGTATTTTGGATAATTAAAAATGAAAAATTTCTTTTGAAAATTGGGTCGTTACAAGTTGGTATCAGAGCCTTGGTTTGATGGAGTCGGGCACACTCTCGAGTGTGCCGGGAATCAAACTAAGGAGATGGTGAAATTGTTATAAAAAAGGTTAAAAACTTTTGAGACTGGAAAAGAAGAGAGTGCAACGCACGTGATCAGCCGAGCCAAGTAAGTAGTTCCCCCAATATGTTAGCCATGTAATACTGATATTTGAGCTGTGATAATCGTATGGAACTTTCTATGTGTATGCTTATAAAATTGTATACGGTTAGGAGCTTATAGCCTTAGAATTATTGATTTGGCCTTATTTCCTGTTCCTTGTCTAGTTGTGGTCCTAGGGTAGAATCTTTTATTCGAAAGTCTATTTGATCCTTTTCTGTGTATAATTTGCATGCATAAAGGCAACCTGTTATGATTGGTCTGTTTAATATGGGTAGAGCAGATCTTAGGACAACCTGGGGTTTGGGTCATGTGGTGGTTTTGGTGTACGGTTTATTTTGGGACGAATTGGAGTTATTAGGTAGAGTGTCGGGGAAGGTACGGGTAGGTGTGGAAGGTAGTATTGGGCCCATACTACTGAAAGCACATGACCTGTACCCTTACCAACGCTAGATCTGACAGCTCTAAGGAGGATCGGTGTGGGAAGATCCCCTATATAGATGTCCTGATTATTATGGTTTATGACTTTTTAGTTTAGCATGGTGATGACACAATTTGGGACAGGGGGATCAGGATCAGGATCAGGATCGGGATCTGGATCTGGATCGGGCAGCGGCACTGAGCCCATTGATGAGAGGCTGCGCAAGATCATCGCAGCCGAGGTTACGAAGGGCATCCTTGACGCTACCCCAGTGATCTTTGGGACGGTCAAAGAGGGGATTATGGAGATTATGGAGGAGAGGCTCAGGTCATTCAGAGACGAGATTGCTGCGGGCCAGGTCGGGGCCCGAACTCCCTCGTTCCGAGAGTTCAAGGCGTGTGGAGCGCCGGAGTTTTTCGGGGTCAGGGACCCCATTGTTATCCGACGATGGGTGGCGGATATTGAGAACGCCCAGCGCATGAGTTCTTGCCCTGATGCGGCAAAGGTGGGTTTTGCTTCATGTATGCTACGAGACAGAGCTCGAGATTGGTGGGGAGAGGTGACCAGCCAGGTGGGAGCAGCCAGTGTGGCTGAGATGACGTGGGTCGTGTTCGTTCGACGATTCGATTCGGAGTTTGCACCACCTATTGATGTGCAACGACTTGTGAGGGAGTTTCATGACCTTCAACAGACCACCGAGACTATGGCAGAGATCACCACCAAATTTCGGGAACGAGCTTTGTTGATCCCACAGTACGCTACGGATGAGGATATGAGGCGGATGAGATATCATTCCATGTTGAGGGATGATATCCGGGAGTTTGTGAGCTTTACAAGGTGGAAAACCCTGAATGAGATGGTGGAGAAGGCCCGTGAGAGGGAATGAAGTTGGACTTCCGCACCAAGCGGAAGCTTGAGCAGGCACATGCGGCGGTGGGTCAGGCTAAAAAGCCTAAGTCCTCAGACACTTCTAGCAGGGTCGTGGCCGGTGTGCCAAGTACGGTAAACCACACAGTGGTGCTTGTCAGTCGGCAGGCTCGGGATGTTATGCTTGTGGCCAATCGGGCCACGTGATCAGGGATTGCCCCGAGAAGGGCTTGATTTTTTTTCACTGCAAACAGACCGACCATAAAAAGGCTGACTATCCGAAGTTGCAAGGAGGGGGAGGAGTAGTGGTGGCGCCTGCGCCCGCCACGATGAGGATCACAGATGGCCGCCCTGCTAAGGTGGATGCTCCAGTAGTGAGGAGTCGCGCCTTCCAGCTGACTACCGAGGAGGCTCGGGCAGAGCCAGATGTCGTGGCTGGTATGTATTTATTCTTCTATGCTCTCTATTTATTTGTATTGCTTATATGTGCTATGTGCTTATGTATAGGGACCTTTTTGGCCAATGGTATGTCGGCTCATGTTTTGTTCGATTCGGGAGCTACCCGATCATTCGTGTCTCTTGCTCTTAGCAAGAAGTTTCGGGATGCACCGGGAACTTTGGATTCCCTGCTTGAGGTAGAGATTGCTGACGACCGCACTGTGGGTGTTGCGAAGGTGTATCAGGACTGTGTCCTGAATGTGCTTGGAGAGAGGTTTCGTGTCGACTTGGTTCCGATACCGTTGCGAGGGCCGAAAGTGATTGTCGGAATGGATTGGTTGGGGGCCAATGGGGCCATGATTAATTGCAAGCACCAGTTAGTGAGGGTTCGAACCCCAAGTGGAGGAGAACTGGTTATACATGGTGAGAGGGCCACGCAGGGGCCGACCCTCTGTTTGGCTGCGAGGGCAAGGAGATTTCTGCAGCAGGGATGTACGGGATTTCTGGCTTATATCTTGGATACGAGGGTTGAGACTACGACAGATGTGGGCAATGTGCCGGTTGTATAGGAATTTCGGGATGTTTTTCCCGAAGAGTTACCAGGAGTGCCTCCGGAGAGGCAAGTGGAGTATCATATTGATTTGGTGTCGGGTGCCGCTCCGATAGCGAAGGCACCATACCGACTAGCACCGCCCGATATGTAGAACCTATCTACGCAGCTTCAAGAGCTGCTAGACCAGGGATTTATCCGTCCAAGCAGTTCCCCGTGGGGAGCTCCGATTCTTTTTGTGAAAAAGAAGGATGGAGACCCTGAGGACGGAGAGGTTGTATGCCAAGTTCTCCAAGTGTGATTTTTAGTTGCGGGAGGTACAGTTTTTGGGGCACATCATCAACCAGGAGGGAATTTCGGTTGATCCAGCTAAGGTTGATGCAGTGATGCAGTGGGAAGTACCAAGGAATGCTTTCGAGATTCATAGCTTCTTGGGTCTAGCGGGCTATTATCGGAGATTCATCCAGGATTTCTCCAAGATTGCTATGCCCTTGACCCGCTTGACCAAGAAGAATGTGACATTTCGATGGGGTACGGATCAGCAGTTGGCTTTTGAGACCCTAAGACGGAGGTTATGCGAGGCTCCGATTCTAGTGCTACCCGAGGGGTTAGAGGATTTGATGGTATGCCGTTACATATAGATTTCAGGGTTAGGTGCGGTATTGATGCAAAAGGGGCATGTGATAGCTTACGCCTTGAGGCGGTTGAAGCCTCATGAGACGAATTACCCCATTCACGACCTGGAAATGGGGGCAGTGGTGTTTGCCCTCAAGATGTGGAGGCATTACTTGTATGGAGTGAGGTACACCATCTATACTAATCACAAGAGTTTGAAGTATTTGATGGATCAACAGAACCTCAGCATGCGACATAGGAGGTAGTTAGATGTGCTGAAGGACTATGATTGTGAGATGTTATACCATCGTGGGAAGGCCAACGTGTTGGCTGATGCTTTGAGCCGCAAGAAGGCAGTTTCCCCGATTGGGAACGTTTGTTTGAGGATGATCGTGATCTCTCCATTGTTGGATATGATCAAGGAGGCTCAGGTCGAGGGGGTGAAGAAGGAGAACTGGAAGATAGAGCGGATTCGGGGGCAGTATTCTTTGTTTGTTAAGGATAGTCACGGTCTTTCGACACAGTGTGGCCGAGTATGGGTACCGGTGACTGGAGGAGTGAGGCAGAAGATATTGGAGGAGGCGCACAAGTCCAAATTCTCTATACATCCAGGGGCTACTAAATGTATAGAGATTTGAGGCTGAGTTACTGGTGGCCCTGCATGAAGCGGGAGATCGCCTAGTTTGTGGAACGGTGCTTGACCTGCAGGAAGGTCAAGGCCGAGTATCAGCGGCCTCATGGCAAGGTTCAGCCGCTACCTATTCCCATGTGGAAGTGGGAAGAGATCACTATGGACTTCATTACGAAGTTACCGAGGACGGCAAGGGGTGTGGACGCCATATGGGTGATCATAGACAGACTGACGAAGAGTGCCCACTTTATTCCGATCTCTAAGAGTATATCCACCGAGAAGTTGGAGGATATTTATGTGCGAGAGGTGGTGGCTAGACACGGGGTACCAGTATCGGTAGTCTCTGACAGGGATGTTCAGTTTACATCCAGGTTCTGGAAGACGTTCCATGAGGAACTGGGCACTCAACTGCATTTTAGTACAACGTACCACCCTCAAATAGATGGCCAGAGTGAGAGGACGATCCGGACACTGGAGAATATGCTGTGAGCATGTGTGTTGGATTTTGGAGGAAGTTGGGATACATATCTTCCACAGGTAGAGTTTTCATACAATAACAGTTACCATGCCAGTATCGACCGACCTCTATTTGAGATGTTGTATGGCAGGAGTTGTAGGACTCTGGTTTGCTAGGACGAGGTTGGACACCGAGTCATGGGGAGCACTTAGGTGGTGCTCAAGACTACCAGACTGATTCAACAGGTGCGCTACCGGCTGCGAGTCGCGCAGAGCCGTTAGAATAGTTATGCCGACAGGCGGCGATCAGATCTTGAGTTCCAGGTGAGGGATTTCGTGCTATTGAAAGTGTCTCCTTGGAAGGGGGTCATCAGGTTTCGAAAGAGGGGCAAGTTAGGGCCACGGTATATAGGCCCTTTTAGGATTACGACATGGGTGGGCAAGGTAGCATATCGCTTGGAGCTGCAGGGTGAGCTTAGCCAGATTCACAACACTTTCCATGTGTCACCGCTCCGGAAGTGTGTCACAGACGAGGCCGCGGTCGTTTCTCTGGACGACATTCAGGTGGACGAGAGCCTGAACTACATTGAGAGGCCAGTTGCGATTTTGGATAGGAAGACCAAGATTCATTGGAACAAGGACGTGAAGCTTGTAAAGGTACAATGGCCGCACCGAAGGGGCTCCGAATGGACATGGGAGCCGGAGGATGAGATGTGGGAGCATTACCCCGATCTATTTGCACCTACGGACTTTGAGGACGAAGTCTAGTTTAAGTGGGAGAGAGTTGTAACACTCCAATTCAGGTATTACCACAAAAGCCCTTGAAGTTAATTAATGTTGCATAAGAATTCCCTTAAGTACGCTGGGCGTACTCATGAGTACGCTTAGCGTACTACGTATTAATGATCGCGGAGGAGCATCACGTACGTTGGGCGTACGTGACGTATGTCCAAACCCTAATTTCCGGACTTGAGCCCTATCTAAACATCCTTATCTCATTTGTGACTCACCCTAATCAGCCTCTTTCACCTTCAATCGTCCCTAAAAACCCTAGAATCATTTGTGAGTGTGTTTTGAGCTTAAGGAGTGCATTTGTGACCATTTTAGTGTCCATTCAAGAAGTAGGAGTTGCTAAAGCAAGCTTGGAGTGGCTTTGGGCTTCAAGAATCTGCATCTAGTTCACCTTGAGGAGCTTCTGGAGGTATAAAGCTCTTAACTTGCCTTCTTATTCTTTAGATCTAGTTAGGGTTTTCTTTATGGTCCCTTTTGTTGGTTTTGGACCTCCTCATGAGAGTTGAGCAACTCCAGAGGCTGAAATGGTTAGATATGATCCTTGTGAGCATTCTAGATGCATAAAGGAGCTAGCTTGGGGAGTATCTAGACTCAATGCAAGAGTTTGGAGCCTTATATGAAGTCCTAATGTGAAGAATGAAGTGTTTAAGTCCCATAGATCATGCAAGGGCATAAAGTTGTCAAATTTATGCCCTAGGACGTCTTAATGAGCTCAGATCTGGTTTTGGACGTAAAAACATCGAGTATTAAGCACTTAATTGAAGGAAGTGCTTAATCTCTTTGTACGGTGGGCGTAAGTTAGTGTATGCCGCATGTACTGCTCAAGGACTCAGTACGTTGCGCGTACCAGGGTGGTACGCGAAGCGTACACACAACAGTTGGACTTGGATTCGTTTTGGGCCTTTGAGCCTTTGGGCCTCAATTAGTCATTGGTCCTGGTCACGTTTTGGGGTTAGTGGGTCAGTTTATCTGTTTTGGGCCATGGATGTTATGGTTGGGCTTTCTTGGGCCATGATGCCCATTAATGATTTTAGATATGGACTTTGGTCCCATTAATTAAGGAAGACTTTTGGGCCATTGTGGAGGGACTTGGGGATTTGGGTTCTCCACTTAAATGAGGTTTGATCCTAACATTAAATAATGTTGTCATTGTTCAGTGCAGGTGGTTACGGACTGTTAGGAGAGCAGCTTTCAGATTCTTTGGACAGAGGTGAGTCTCCTCACCATACCAATGGGTCTAAGGCACCAAGGTCGGCCTATTTTATGATGTGTAGTATCCTAGATGAGATTGTATTATGTGACATGTTAGTTGGTATGAGCTACGAAGTATGCTGTTGGTATATGTGGTATGTTGTATGGAAGACCATGGGAGAGCCCATGACACTTGGATGTAAGACCATTTTGAGAGCCCATGGCTTTCCTATCAAAGACCATGGGAGAGCCCATGGAACTTAGGTGTAAGTCCATGTGGGGAGCCCATGGCATCCTTGAGTAACACCCTGGGGACGAGCCCACTGCATCCCTATCTGTTGTATGCATGGCTTATGTGATATGTGTAGCTGTTATAGCTAGTATGATATGTTGTATGTGGTTTGCGTGTGGTATTCTCTGGGGAACTCACTAAGAATTAGCTTACAGTTTGTGGATTTGTTTCAGGTACCTCTGAGCCCAAGGGCAAGGGCAAGGCTTGATGGTGTGGCGTGCACTCTCACTCGGACATTTTATGGGACACTCTGATATTTTGAAATAAAGTTGTATTTGACATGGTTTTGAAAACAATTGTAACTGGTTTTTCTGGATGATGAACATGTATTTTGGATAATTAAAAATGAAAATTTTCTTTTGAAAATTGGGTCATTACATTGAGTATGGAGATGATAGTATTCACATAATTCACACAAATTAAATTTTGTCAGATCCACTGATAAAGTTATTCTTTTGAGCTAAGTATGAATGGTCACACTTCAGCTATGAGACTTTATTATTCTAGAAATGGGATTTTGATTTGGATTTGGTATTTGGATATTGGAACATTATAACAACAACTATTAGATAATGTTATGATATATTGGGATATACTTATCACATTAATACTTGTTGTGTTCTATATTAACATGTTTAATCCATGAATAATGTTATTATTCTAAAAGTTCATAGTCGGTTATAATTGTAGGAGCAATTTTAAAATAAGACTAATACGAATTGGATTGGTTGATTCTCACTAGATGAAAGTGGGCAAGT
The DNA here is from genome assembly GCF_052849685.1 of Lactuca virosa. Lineage (NCBI taxonomy): Eukaryota > Viridiplantae > Streptophyta > Magnoliopsida > Asterales > Asteraceae > Lactuca > Lactuca virosa. Next base: position 4,159,804 of record NC_136432.1, on the reverse strand, counting down.
GGTTGTAACCAAGTTTCATAGATACTTGTCAGAGAACTAATATTGAACTGACCCGCATCAAGATCATCTCATGGATCGGTATCATGAATGATACTTGATTAAAAGGTGCTACCTTTGTATCCTTAACACCTGAGATACATAGTGGGACTTATGTGTAGGGAGTACTATGCTTTGATATGGTCAAATGTTGTTCCTTAACCGGGCAGTTATAAAAGCCATTTTCAGGTATGGTGTGAACTATGCAATAGGTTTATGTAGTCAAGATGGGATATGTTCCTCTTATGTGTTGAGAGTTAGACATCTAAGGCGCCTTACCAAAAGTTGAACAACTAGTGAGATTGATCGTGATCCATATATCATGTTCAACATGATGTTTGTAGCAAAGGGATAACTGATAAACTTACCTTATACACCAATTGTAGCTTTGAGCTTTTTGAGAATTGGGCGTTGATAGAATGGCATAAAGTCGTATGTTGTTGGGGGCAGTGAAATGTTGCTAAACGTTCACAACTGTCTATATCAGTCTAATATGAGTCTTGCGCAAGTGGGAGATTAAAAGGTCTAGTATGCTCAAGAGCCATATTAAAGTGATATGATAATTAACATATGATACTAATGGGTCACACTAACAACAACTTGATATAACTGAGTTTTTATTAGAAATTGATTTTAATAAATATTCAATAAAACTCTTATAAATAAATTGGAAATTATTTATTTCATGGAAATAATAATTTTTATTAGCAAGTAACATATCATTTCATAATGTATGAATTAATAAGTCATGTACAACTTTTAGGACTAGGTAAGCTTTTGTCTTTTAGCAAAAGACAAAGTTTATATCTTATAAACTTTGAGTTTATAAAATATAAACTATTTCTTCTCCTTTTACTCATTCTGGCCTAAATTAAGTGAGTCAAAAGAAGAGATGGCTTTCTTCTTAGTTTAATCAAAAGTAATAAGATGCATGGGGAACAAGATGGTCTAGTGTCATAAGTGCTTAATGGGATAAGGAATCTTGGACACTAATTCTACTTTAAGACCACCTTTAGAGGCTTTCATTTTCGTGTTGCTTTTGGTGTACCAAAACCGTAACCTCCTTAGATGAGGTTACTCTCTCTCTCTCTCTCTCTCTCTCTCTTGAAGTTACTTGCATCTTCATTCCCTCTTTAAGTTCATATTGGTTATGAACTTAAAGCTTAAAGGTTTAATAGTTTATGGACTAGCATCTACATCAAGTTGAATCATTATTGGTGTCTCAAAGGTTTCAAATTCTTCATCAACTTCCAAGCCTCCCAAGGGGATCCAAAGAACAACAAAGGTTGTTATTTCTTCATCCTTTTAATGGTTGGTATTTTAATCTTTGTATAACTTGAAAGATGATCCTTGGTGTGTACAAAATGTTTATGTTATTTCGAAAATTTAAGTCTTCCGTTTGCCAGATTTTTCTAGTTTATAAAACTATTTTTAAACTAAAACCCAACAAAACCACGTTGTGGTAGCAACTCGACAAAACAGTCGTGAAACTGTCATCGCCACGTCGTAGCGAGCAACATGTCAGGTCGTGGTTTCTGGCTGAAGAACACTTAATTGATTAAGCTCTAAATTTGTTAAGTCCTTTGCTCAAACTTCCCATAAGGCTTATTGGGATTCTAAAGGTTCAGAAAAATCTAAACTTTATGGACATGCAAGACCCCTTGTAACCCCTGGTTCCTGGTATGCATTTAACTTATTTATTTATTCATTTTAAGAGAGGGACTCGACGAGTTGGTGGCCCTAACTCGTCGAGTAGAAGGCAGATTATGCGCGGGGTTTAAGCTATCTACTCGACGAGTCAAGACCCTCGACTCGGCGAGTAGATCGGCTAGAATGAAACCCAAATTTCGGGGTTTTGCACCCCTATTTAAGCTCCTTAACCCCCACCCCTTAGCCTCATATATAGCCTCCTTGTCCCAAACCCTAATCTACGAAACCCTAGAGCATCTTGTGAGTGTGTGAGCCATTTGTGAGCAATCACTTGTGTTCTTGAAGCTTGAAGAAGAAGAAGGAGTTAGAAGGCTCAAGAGGAAGAGAGTAGATCCAGAAACTACACTTCTTTGGCTACATCTTCTGGTAATCAAGTTTCTACCTTGATCTCTAGTTCATTAGATCTCTTCCTTCCCCTTTTATGAAGGTTTTGGCCCAAGTATGATAACCTTTGGAGAATGGATGACCCAAGTGGATAATCTTCCAGATCTGGGACCTAGAGGGGCTGTTATGACATAAAGGTGCAAACTTTATGCCATTGGAGCCCCCATGCAAGCCATAGAGTATCATATTGGCCTTTTTAGCCCAAAAGGCCATGCATATGGAGAAAAGGTGGGAACTTTATGTGCCTAAGTAGTGTTAGGGTTTTAGATCTGAGGTTGTAAGCTTTAGTTTAGTGTAAGGAGGGCTTAAGGACCAAGTCTAGGTCCCAATTAATTAGGGTTTGAGCTAAACCCTTTAAGAAGTGGTATTAATGGGTAAAGTCAGAAACTTTACCCTTAAAAGGACATTTTCAGAATTATTATGGAGTATGAAGCTTTGATCTGAAGTGTAGGGGCTTAATCCTTTAAGATAGCCCAAACAGACAGGGGAACTCGGCGAGTCTAGAAACGGACTCGACGAGTATGTGAAGGGACTCGACGAGTTGACTCGGTTGCCCACGAGTCTGCGTAGTACAGGAACTCGCCGAGTTAGTAGATAACTCGACCGGTTGGGTTGACTGGGAGTTGACATTGACTTTGACTTTAACCAGGATGTTGAATTTGACCAGGGGTAAAATGGTTATTTTACCCTAAGAAGAATTATCATATTTTGATTCAGTGTGATTGTGAAATTGTTCGTCGGGGAGTCGTTGGAGCAGCCATCAGAGATTCCTCACACGAGATTTCAGCAGACAGCTTGAGAGGTGAGTTTTCGTCCACTAGGAACGGGTCTAAGGCCACAATGTCGGCCCATTTAGATGTTAGTAGATCTGGGCTACGGTCCGATGCTGGGCTGGGCCCGATGTAGGTTATATGCTTTCCGGATTACGATTCGATGCCGGGGCGGTCCTGAGGAACGTTTATGTATGCTTGATGTCTTTGTGATTCTTGCATGTTATGTGTTATGTGTTCCGAGCTTCGGTCCGATACCGGGGCAAGCCCGATGTATGTTAGCTTATATGTTATGTGTTATGTGTTCCGGGCTTCGGTTCGATGTCGGGGAAAGCCCGATGTATGTTAGCTTATATGTTATGTGTTATGTGTTCCGGGCTTCGGTCCGATGTCGGGGTAAGCCCGATGAATGTTTATATGCTTATGTTGTAACATCCCGAAAATACCAGCTAAAAATTTCATTTTTAAATTAGGTTAATTCATAAAACATCGTTACAAAACATTCATAATATTAATTTATGTCTGAGAACCGGTAACGTCATAGTAAAATATTCAGAGTACATCCCAGAAAATCCATAGTGCGGAAAACATGAGAGTGTGTGATATGCCGCTACCGCGCCGGCTCCTTTCCTCTAGCTGAAGAGGTACCTGAAAACAAAACTATAAAACGTAAGCACGAAGCTTAGTGAGTTCCCCCATAATGCCACATACCATGCAATCATATAATGAATAGCTAAGGGATACGGGCCTCGCCCACACCCATAGAGATACGGGCCTCGCCCACACTCTACTAGCTAGGAGATACGGGCCTCGCCCACACTCTACTTTCTGAGAGATACGGGCCTCGCCCACGCTCTGCTATCCATGGAGATACCGGCCTCGCCCACACTCCGCTATCCATGGAGATACGGGCCTCGCCCACACTCCGCTACTAAACCATAACATACAAGTATCACACAGACAACAAGTATAAGCAATTCTATCATACTGGCATATAACACAATCAAACTCAGCTATGAGATACGGGCTCCGCCCACACTCCGATACTAACATATCGTCTATACGGGCCGGCCTTGGTGCCTTAGACCCGTCCCTACTGGAAGGAAACTCACCTCGAGAGTAGCTGCCGAAAACCTACTCAGACTACGCCTTGGTTGCCGCACCGGTAATCCCTCCAGCTATAAATCCGTAAACATGTATTAGGTACTCATAAATACCCCTAAGGTCAAATGACTGGTCAAAGTCAACTCCTTGGTCAAAGTCAACCTTCTGATTGACTGGACTCGCCGAGTCCATATGGCGACTCGCCGAGTCCTTCTATGTCTAGCCCGACTCTGACTCATCGGGTCCCTGTTCCCACTCACTGAGTCAGCCTGACTCGCTAGACGGGGACAACTAACAAACCCGCGACTGGACTCGCCGAGTCCAAGGGGGTGACTCGCCGAGTCCGACGAACAGATCTCACAAATCGCTCCAATCTTCCATCAGAACATCAACCTTGGAGATTTGGAGATTCTGGGACTATAGCTACACGTTAAATTGCTAATTCCACGTGCGACTTCGGAGGGTTGGACCTCCTACACTTAAACCCTTCTTATCCTAGTGACTGATCATATGACTCGCCGAGTTGGAAGAACAACTCGTCGAGTTCAAGGCTATAATCAAGGGACTCTCCGAGTTTGAGGAACGACTCGCCGAGTACCAGACAATCTTCATAGGACTCGCCGAGTTGTTTATCCAACTCGCCGAGTCTAAGGCCATCTTCATGGAACTCGCCGAGTGCACTTTGGCACTCGCCGAGTACCCTTCGACTCTTCACCCATTCTGGCCAAAACTAAGACATGCAATGGTTCCAAACCATAAATCTAAGCTCCTAGGGCATAAACACACGGAGTTTGGGAGGTTTAAGGGCTTGCAATCCACATATAAGGGACACAAAGGGAAGCTATTTTACTAAGGATCAAGAAGGAGCTTTCTTACCTGGTTAGGAGCTTCTCCTAGGGTAGATTTCGGATCTATCACACTTCCTTGCACCCTCCAACTTCCTCCTTCTTCTTCTAAGCTTCAAACTTCCTTCACCAAGCCAAAATCACTCACAAGGATCCAAATGGACTAGGGTTTCGCTCTACAGTTCTTCTGGAAGAGAATGGGACGAAATGGGTGTTTTAGAATGGGAAAAATAGGGTGCAATGTCTGAAAATAGAGTTTCATCCAGACAGGTGGACTCGCCGAGTCCATGCATCGACTCGCCGAGTTCACCGCTCAAATCCCGTGTCCACCCTGCTGCTACTCGGCGAGTCGGGACGCAGACTCGCCGAGTTCGTGGCAAAATTAAGATAAAAACTTAAATAAAATCATACCATGAACCCGGTGTTACAAATCTCCCCCACTTATTTTAGACTTCGTCCTCGAAGTCTGCCGTTCCCTTCCGGAACAGCTCCGGATAATGCTCCATCATCTCATCCGCGGGCTCCCAAGTCCATTCCGAGCCCTTCCGATGCTGCCATTGCACCTTCACCAGCTCCACCCTTTTGTTCCTCAGTTCCTTCGACTTTCGGTCTAGGATAGCCACAGGCCGCTCGATATAATTCAGGCTGTCATCAACCTGGATGTCCTCCAAAGGTAGCACTGCTGAATCGTCCACCATGCACTTCCGCAGTTGGGAGACGTGGAAAGTGCTGTGGATCTGACTGAGTTCGGCTTGCACGTCCAACTGATATGCCACCTTGCCCACTCGGGCTGCAACCCTAAACGGTCCAATATACCTGGGACCCAACTTGCCCCGTTTCCTGAATCGGATGACGCCCTTCCACGGCGACACTTTCAGGAGAACCATATCCCCGACCTGGAACTCCAGGTCTGATCGGCGCTTATCGGCATAACTCTTCTGCCGACTCTGAGCAGTCTGAAGCCTGATCCGGACCTGCTGAATCTTCTCTGTCGTCTTGAGCACTACTTCGGTGCTCCCCATGACTCTCTGTCCAACCTCGCCCCAACATATCGGGGTCCTGCACTTCCTCCCGTACAACATCTCGAAGGGAGAACGGTCAATACTCGCGTGATAGCTGTTGTTATATGAAAACTCGGCTAAAGGAAGATAGGTATCCCAGCTACCACCGAAGTCTAAAACACACGCCCGCAGCATGTCCTCCAGAGTCCGGATGGTCCGCTCGCTCTGGCCATCCGTCTGCGGGTGAAAGGCTGTACTAAAATGCAGACGAGTACCCAGCTCGTCATGAAACTTCTTCCAGAACCTGGAAGTGAACCGCACATCCCTATCCGAAATCACTGAAACTGGCACCCCGTGCCGTGCCACCACCTCTCTGATGTAGATATCGGCCAATTTCTCGGCCGAGATGCTCTCCTGAATCGGGATAAAGTGGGCGCTCTTGGTCAATCGATCGACGATGACCCATATCGAATCCACTCCCCGCGCGGTCCTGGGAAGCTTGGTGATGAAATCCATCGTGATGTCTTCCCATTTCCACAGCGGGATATCCAACGGTTGCATCTTGCCGTGCGGTCTCTGGTGTTCGGCCTTGACCTTCCTGCAGGTCAGGCACCGCTCAACGTACCATGCTACATCCCGCTTCATGCAGGGCCACCAATAGTCCAGACGAAGATCCCTATACATCTTCGTTGCCCCTGGATGAATGGAGAATCGGGATTTGTGCGCCTCCTCCATCAGAACCTGGCGCACGCCTCCGAGGTATGGAACCCACACCCTGCGGTGTAATGTCAATAATCCTCTGCTGTCATAGTCGAAGGAGGAAACCTGTCCCACAATCAGCTCACCCTTCCGATGTTCCTCCTTTATAGCCTCCTGCTGAGCCTCCCGGATCCGCTCCAAAAGCGGAGTCACCACTGTCATCCGCATGTAAATATCCCCGATCGGCGCCGCCTTGCGGCTAAGCGCATCGGCCACCACGTTGGCCTTCCCCGGGTGATAAAGGATTTCACAATCATAATCCTTTACCACATCAAGCCACCGACGCTGCCTCATATTCAGATTCGGCTGGTCCATGAGGTACCTCAGACTCTTGTGGTCCGTGTAAATCGTACAGCGAACCCCATAGAGGTAATGACGCCAAATCTTGAGGGCGAACACAACAGCCCCCAACTCCAAATCATGCGTCGGGTAGTTCGCCTCGTGAGGCTTCAGCTGCCTCGACGCGTAGGCGATGACATGCCCTCTCTGCATCAATACCGCGCCCAAACCTGAGATGGACGCATCGCAGTATACAACAAAATCCTCCATGCCCTCTGGCAAGGCTAAGATTGGCGCCTCGCACAATCTCTGTCTCAGTGTCTCGAATGCTGCCTGCTGCTCAGGCCCCCAACGAAAGACCACATCCTTCCTCGTTAACCTGGTCAGGGGTAATGCTATCTTGGAGAAATCCTGGATGAATCTCCGATAGTAGCCAGCTAATCCCAGGAAACTCCGAATCTCAGATGGAGACTTCGGAATTTCCCATCTCATCACGGCCTCCACCTTGGCCGGATCCACCGAAATCCCGTTCTGGTTGACAAGGTGCCCTAGAAACTGCACCTCACGCAACCAGAACTCACACTTGGAGAACTTAGCATACAAGTTCTCCCTTCTCAAGGTCTCCAAAACCTCCCGCAAATGCTCCTCATGCTGCTCTCGCGTCTTGGAGTAAACCAAGATATCATCAATAAATACTATCACCGACTGGTCTAACATCGGTCTACACACGCGGTTCATGAGGTCCATGAACGCGGCAGGAGCATTGGTGAGCCCGAAAGGCATCACCACGAACTCATAGTGGCCATAACGTGTCCGAAATGCCGTCTTCTGCACATCCTCCTCTCTGACCCTCACCTGGTGATACCTTGAACGCAAATCTATCTTGGAGAACCAAGATGCTCCCTGAAGCTGGTCAAAGAGGTCGTCAATCCTCGGGAGTGGGTAGCGGTTCTTCACCGTTACCTTATTCAGCTCCCTATAATCGATACACATCCGATGCGACCCGTCCTTCTTCTTCACAAACAGAATCGGGGCTCCCCAGGGTGAACTGCTCGGTCTAATGAAACCCTTGTCTAACAGCTCCTGAAGCTGTGTAGACAACTCCTGCATCTCAGGAGGAGCCAACCGATACGGTGCCTTGGCTATCGGAGCCGCACCAGGGACTAGGTCGATCCTGAACTCCACCTGTCGCTCTGGAGGTATCCCAGGCAGCTCCTCGGGGAATACATCCGCGAACTCTCGTACTACGGGCACATCGCCCACCGTCGCCTTACCCGCCTCCCGGGTGTCCATGACATATGCGACATATCCTGCGCAACCCTGCTGAAGGTAACGCCTTGCCCTCGTTGCCGAACAGAAGGCTGGCCCTCGCTGTGATCTCTCACCCTGAATTACTAACTCTCCCCCACTTGGGGCTCTGACTCGTACTAACTGTTACGCGCAATCTATCACTGCCCCATTGGGACTCAGCCAATCCATACCAATGATGACCTTGTTTCCCCGCAATGGAATGGGAACTAGATCAACCAAATACCGCTCTTCGAACAACCTTATCACACAATCTCGGAAGACCTCTGATGCTCGTACCGACTGGTCGTCCGCAATCTCGACCTCTAAAGGGCAGTCCAACATGCCCGCGGACTCAGGAAACTTCTTGCTAAGTGCAAAAGAAACAAAGGATCGGGTAGCCCCCGAATCAAACAACACCTGGACTGGAATACCGTTCACATGGAACGATCCCGTCACCACATCGGGTGCAGCGCGTGCCTCCTCGGCTGTCAGCTGAAATTCCCGGCTCCTCACCACCGGAGCCTCTGCCTTGCCCTGCCGGCCATCTGTAATCCGCAGGGTCGCTGGAGCTGGCGCCTGTACTGGCGTTACTGCTGTCAACTGGGGGCAGTTGGCCCTCTTGTGGCCCCTCTGGTTGCAGTGGAAACACAGCAACTCAGATGTCTGAATAACCGGAGCAGGGGCAGTACAATCCCTGCTGAAGTGTCCCGTCTTGCCGCACCTGTAGCAGCCTGTCGATCCTAATCTACACGCTCCCTCGTGCGACCTGCCGCACTTCCTGCAGCGGCCCGGTCCTGAATGGCCTTTCGGCCTACCATCTTATCCCTTGGGCTTCTTTCCCGAAGCCCCTATCGTCTGTCCCTCCTCTGCCTTCCTCTTCCGGATGTGCTCCAGATCTATCTCCCTCTCCCTCGCCCTAGCAATCATAGAATCCAGGGTAGGGCAAGCTGAAAAACTGACATGCTCCCGAATGTCGGCTCGCAGCATGTCATGGTAGCGGGTCCTCCTCATATCCTCATCACCTGCATACTGGGGCACCAGTAACGCCCTCTCCCGGAACTTGGCGGTGATCTCCGCCACAGTCTCCGTCGTCTGTCTCATATCCAAAAACTCTCTGGCTAACTGCTGGAGTTCCACTGCAGGTGCGAACTCCGCTCTGAACCGGGTCACAAAGTCCGGCCACGTCATAGCCTCAACAGCCGATACTCCCAATGAGTCACCAACAGACTCCCACCAATCCCTAGCTCGGTCCCTCAAACATCCTGCTGCATACCTCACCTTCGACCCCTCGGGGCAGAAGCTGGTCAGCTGCGCAGACTCCATGTCTGCGATCCATCGTCTGGCAGCAATGGGGTCCTTCGTCCCATGGAAATCTGATGCACCACTGCCCCTGAAGTCCTTAAAGGACAGTGTGCGTGGTCCTGACTGGCTAGCCGCCATATCACTCCTGAACGACCTGAGACGACCCTCCATCAACTCTACAATACCCTCCTTGATCGACCCGAAGATGATGGGAGTCGACTCAAGGATGCCCCTGGTAATATCTGACGCAATGAACTCGCGTAAACCCTCATCAACTGGTTCGGACCCTGAACCCGAACCCGATCCCGATCCTGATCCTGAGCCTCCCGCTCCCTGTCGTGTGGTCACCATACTGAAAAAAAAAACATAGCATAACCACCACTAAACGATATTCCACTAACGAGGCTCACATACATACCACTAGTCCCCGGTCTCGCCTCGGCCCTTTTTGAATCGAGTACGGATCCTCCGCTTTCAGTAGTACGGGCCCATACTACCTTCCACGTCTATCCGTACTTTCCTCAAGAATTGCCTCAACTCAACCAAGTCCTTTCTACTAATACTGCGGTTCTCGTGCTACTCTCGCCCTAGGCTTGCCCTAGGGAAATCTCTGACTCTACCCAAACCAGTCCTCAGCTGCTGAAGGCCTCCTTGTAATGCCAATTAGCCATCACCTGAATACCATCACATGTGACGAGGCTCAGATAATCCTTCGAGTAAGAGACTCGTCCCTATAACGGTTAGACTCAAACGAGAGCTGCGCAATAGGTCCAAATCCAGCATTCTTAGATTATTCAACCCTGATCACATGTGACGTGACGTATTCACATAATGGCTAACTCCCATCACTCCGAGCCCCACTAAGCACGAAGCAAGCAGCATTCGGACACAGGAAACTACTCAAGCAAATCTATCCTCATAACGAGAAATCTCGTGCTACTCTCGCCCTAAGTAATCGCCATCCCACTCTCTGCCATCAGCTGCACAAGAAGTCCCTGTTTTCTTTCCCTAACTAGCTCGCGAATACTATTACATATTACTCAGACTAGATAATTATTCAAATGAGAGGTCCTACCCTACAACGGTTGGACTCAAATGAGAGCTGCGAAATAGGGCTAGACCCAACCTTCTGAAATTATTTAATCCTTGCAATATGTAACTTAGCATATTCGTTCACTAGTTAGTGAAAGACGACTAGAACTCCTAATAGCACAAAGCAAGCAGCATTCGGGCATTGAGTACACATAATCAAGTATATACTACTCTGGCTATCATACTGACTGATCTGTACTAGCATGCAATTCTCAAAAAGCCGAAACACATAAAGCAGGCACATAAGGCATCATTCCTAGATCCTTAGTCCTATTCTAGCATGCTGTTCTACTGAAACTGAAGCTGATAATCATAACGTAAACTTGTATGGGTACTTTGGGGAAAACTTACTTGAGCTCGGCCGGTCGCGCACATCACACACCTTTTTCTTTTTAGAAACCCCCTTTTACTTAGTCTTTAGAAAATCATTTCTTTTTTAAAAAAAAATCTTTTAATCCCTCGATTTGAGTCCAGACACCCCCGAAGGTGTGTACGAATCCCTCAAACCAGGGCTCTGATACCAACTTGTAACATCCCGAAAATACCAGCTAAAAATTTCATTTTTAAATTAGGTTAATTCATAAAACATCGTTACAAAACATTCATAATATTAATTTATGTCTGAGAACCGGTAACGTCATAGTAAAATATTCAGAGTACATCCCATAAAATCCATAGTGCGGAAAACATGAGAGTGTGTGATATGCCGCTACCGCGCCGGCTCCTTTCCTCTAGCTGAAGAGGTACCTGAAAACAAAACTATAAAACGTAAGCACGAAGCTTAGTGAGTTCCCCCATAATGCCACATACCATGCAATTATATAATGAATAGCTAAGGGATACGGGCCTCGCCCACACCCATAGAGATACGGGCCTCGCCCACACTCTACTAGCTAGGAGATACGGGCCTCGCCCACACTCTACTTTCTGAGAGATACGGGCCTCGCCCACGCTCTGCTATCCATGGAGATACGGGCCTCGCCCACACTCCGCTATCCATGGAGATACGGGCCTCGCCCACACTCCGCTACTAAACCATAACATACAAGTATCACACAGACAACAAGTATAAGCAATTCTATCATACTGGCATATAACACAATCAAACTCAGCTATGAGATACGGGCTCCGCCCACACTCCGATACTAATATATCGTCTATACGGGCCGGCCTTGGTGCCTTAGACCCGTCCCTACTGGAAGGAAACTCACCTCGAGAGTAGCTGCCGAAAACCTGCTCAGACTACGCCTGGCTGCCGCACCGGTAATCCCTCCGGCTATAAATCCGTAAACATGGATTAGGTACTCATAAATACCCCTAAGGTCAAATGACTGGTCAAAGTCAACTCCTTGGTCAAAGTCAGCCTTCTGATTGACTGGACTCGCCGAGTCCATATGGCGACTCGCCGAGTCCTTCTATGTCTAGCCCGACTCTGACTCATCGGGTCCCTGTTCCCACTCACTGAGTCAGCCTGACTCGATAGACGGGGACAACTAACAAACCCGCGACTGGACTCGCCGAGTCCAAGGGGGTGACTCGCCGAGTCCGACGAACAGATCTCACAAATCGCTCCAATCTTCCATCAGAACATCAACCTTGGAGATTTGGAGATTCTGGGACTATAGCTACACGTTAAATTGCTAATTCCACGTGCGACTTCGGAGGGTTGGACCTCCTACACTTAAACCCTTCTTATCCTAGTGACTGATCATATGACTCGCCGAGTTGGAAGAACAACTCGTCGAGTTCAAGGCTATAATCAAGGGACTCGCCGAGTTTGAGGAACGACTCGCCGAGTACCAGACAATCTTCATAGGACTCGCCGAGTTGTTTATCCAACTCGCCGAGTCTAAGGCCATCTTCATGGAACTCGCCGAGTGCACTTTGGCACTCGCCGAGTACCCTTCGACTCTTCACCCATTCTGGCCAAAACTGAGACATGCAATGGTTCCAAACCATAAATCTAAGCTCCTAGGGCATAAACACACGGAGTTTGGGAGGTTTAAGGGCTTGCAATCCACATATAAGGGACAAAAAGGGAAGCTATTTTACTAAGGATCAAGAAGGAGCTTTCTTACCTGGTTAGGAGCTTCTCCCAGGGTAGATTTCGGATCTATCACACTTCCTTGCACCCTCCAACTTCCTCCTTCTTCTCCTAAGCTTCAAACTTCCTTCACCAAGCCAAAATCACTCACAAGGATCCAAATGGACTAGGGTTTCGCTCTACAGTTCTTCTAGAAGAGAATGGGACGAAATGGGTGTTTTAGAATGGGAAAAATAGGGTGCAATGTCTGAAAATAGAGTTTCATCCAGACAGGTGGACTCGCCGAGTCCATGCATCGACTCGCCGAGTTCACCGCTCAAATCCCGTGTCCACCCTGCTGCTACTCGGCGAGTCGGGACGCAGACTCGCCGAGTTCGTGGCAAAATTAAGATAAAAACTTAAATAAAATCATACCATGAACCCGGTGTTACATATGTTATGTGTTTATGTTATATGATATGTTGTACCTATGTCGGGGCAAGCCCGATGCCGGACGAGGTCCGATGCCAGACGCGGTCTGATGCCGGGGTAAGCCCGATGCCGGGTAAGCCGATGTCGAGTTCGTCCCGATGCAGCTGGGCGGAGTCCCAAAGTTATGTTATATGTTATGTGTATGGTATGTGGTAGTTTGGGGAGACTCACTAAGCTTCGTGCTTACAATTTCAGTTTTGGTTTCAGGTACTTCCGCTAGTAAGGGGAAGAGCTCAGGTTGACTGCATGGCACACACCACTGTTTTTAGCCTGGGAGGATTCACTCTGATTTATGATATATGGTTTTTATACATTGACAGATTTGATGATGTTTTTGAGATACATGACTATGATTTTTATGTGATTGATGATATTGATGGTTTTATTACTGATTTTAAAACGAAATTGTTGGTCTATACTTTTGGGATGTTATAAGTTGGTATCGGAGCCTTGGTTTGAGGGATTTGGGCACACTCTTGAGTGTGTATGAACTCAAACTAAGGACATGATATGAAATTTTTCAAAAGAAAATTATTTTTACAAAAAGGATTTTGAAAAGAGAAAAGAACTTTGAAAAGACAAAAAGAGTGTGGTGCATGCAATCAGCCGAGCTCAAGTAAGTACTCCCAAATTACCCATACAATTTTATGTTATGATATGTTTATGAGAACTTCATGCTAGATTAGGACTAAGGATCTAGGAAGGATGCCTTATATGCCTATTATATATGTATCAGCTTTATGAGAACTGCATGCTAGTTTAGGGCTAAGGATCTTGGAAGGATGCCTTATGTACCTGTTATATGTGTATCAGCTTTATGAACTGCATGCTAGTACAGATTGGTCGGTATATTGGCCTGATTAGTATATGTTTGGTTATGTCTACTCAATGCTTGAATGCTGCTTGTTTTGTGCTTTTAGGAGTTCTAGTTGTCTTTTACTAACTAGTAAACGAATATGTTTAGTTACATATTGTGAGGACTAAATAATTTCAGAAGGTTAGGTTTTGCTCTATTTTGCGGCTCTCGTCTGAGTCTAACCGTTGTAGAGTAGGACCTCTCATTCGAAGAATTATCTAGTCTTAGTGATATGTAATGGTATTCGCGAGCTAGTTAGGGGAGATAGCAGGGACTTCTTATGCAGCTGATGGCGAAGAGTGGGTTGGAGAGTACCCTAGGGCAAGCCTAGGATGATGTTAGCATGAGATCAGCAGTAGTAGTAGTAGTAGTAGTAGAAGGGACTTGGTGGAGTCGAAGCGGTTGTTGAGGAAAGTACAGATAGATGTGGAAGGTAGTATGGGCCCGTACTACTAAAAGCAGAGGATCCGTACTCGAACCAAGGAAGGCTGAGATGAAACCAGGAAACTTGTAGTATGTGAGATCCCTCGAGATATGATGAGTATACTGATGTTTATTATGGTGTATTTTCAGTATGGTGACGCTACGCACTAGGCCGGTTGGCACCTCAGGCGTTGGTGAGGGATCAGGCTCGGGCTCTGGAGCCGAGCAGATGGATGAGCAGACGAGGGAGTTTATCTCATCTGAGATCACGTGCAACATTTTAGAGCCGACTCCTATGATCTTTGGTTCGGTCAAGGAGGGTATTTTGGAGCTTCTGGATGAGAATCTGAGTGCTTTCCGGACTGAGATGGCGGCCATGATAGGGTCGCGCACACTTACATTCAAGGAGTTCAGGTCATGTGGAGCTCCCAAATATCATGGGTATCGGGACCCAATTGTGAGTACTAAATGGTTGGCTGATGTTGCCAACGTATTCCGCACGAGCAGATGTCCTGAGGGGGACAAGGTCCCACTTGCATCCTGTCTTCTGAAGGATAGGGCACGTGATTAGTGGGAGGAGGTCGGACGAGCCATTGGAGATGATGTGGTTCTTGATGCCATGAACTGGAGTGATTTTACAGCCAAGTTCAGGGCCGAGTTTGTACTTGTGATTGAGGTGCAGCAGCTTGCTAGGGAGTTTCAGGATCTCCAGCAGACGACTGAGATGGTGACCGAGATCGCCACTATGTTCAGGGAGAGGGCACTTATCGTTCCGCAGTACGCAGCGGACGAGTAGATGAAAAAGGCCATGTATCATGAGATGTTGCAGAGTGATATCCGCCAATTTGTGAGCCGATCCAGCTGCAAGACGCTGGAAGACATGGTTGCTAGGGCTCGAGAGAGGGAGTTGGATTTAGAGATGGAGAAGAAGAGGAAACTTGAGGGAGTTCAGTCAGGGAATGTGGGCAAGAAGCCCAAAGTATCAGATCATAGATCTAGGAGCCAGTAGAGCCGCGACCGTTGTGGCAAGTGCGACAAGATGCACGAGGGAACGTGAAAGGCGGGGAATTCGGGCTGCTACAAATGCGGCCGAACTGGTCATTTGGGCAAAGATTGCACAGCTACCACCACCACCACGACAACATCATATCTGATTTGCTTTCAGTGCAATCAGAGGGGACACAAGCGGTCCGAGTGCCCAAGCTTAGCAACAACGGGAAAGGTGGCAGCACCTTCTCCTGCTACATTGAGGACTACGGATGGCCGACAGGGCTGGGATGAGGTGCCCACGATGCGGAGCAGGGCTTTTCAGATTACCGCAGAGGAGGCACGAGCAGCTCCTAACGTGTGACAGGTATGTATCTTTTCCTTATCTCTTTGTGTTATTGGTTATTGCTTATGTTTATGTGTTTTATTATAGGATCGTTCCTGGTGAACAGTATCTCTGCTCTCGTATTGTTTGATTCGAATGCTACCCGATCGTTTGTATCGCTCGCACTTAGCAAGCGATTTAGTAGCGATCCGGGGGAGCTGGACTGTCCACTAGATCTTGAGATATCGGATGACAGGACCGTCAGGGTCGCGAGGGTTCATCAGGGATGTACACTGCAGTTGTTCGATGAGCAGTTTTTAGTAGACTTGGTTCCTATTCCCCTGCGAGGGAATAAGGTTATAGTGGGTATGGATTGGTTAAGCCCAAATGGGGCAGTGATCATCTGCGAGCAGCAGCTAGTGAGGGTTCGGACTCCTAGTGGGGCAGGGTTAGTGATCCAGGACGAGAGGCCACAACGCGGACCGATCTTATGTTCAGCAGCGAGGGTGAGGCGTTACCTTCAGTAGGGTTGCACAGGTTACGTCGCTTATGTTATGGATACCCGAGATAAGGGTAAGGCAATAGTAGATGATGTACCGGTCGTGCGAGAGTACTCCGCTGTATACCCGGAGGATTTGCCTGGGATACTTCCGGAGAGGCAGGTTGAGTACAAGATTGACTTAGTCTCTGGTGCGGCTCCGATAGCCAAGGCACCATATCGGTTGGCTCCTCCGAAAATGTAGAAGTTGTCTATGCAGCTGCAATAGCTGCTAGACAAGGGATTTATCAGACCGAGTAATTCGCCATGGGGAGCCCCGATCCTATTTGTGAAGAAGAAGGATGGGTCACATCGGATGTGTATAGACTACCGGGAGCTCAATAAGGTAACGGTGAAGAACCGTTATCCCATCCTGAGGATCGATGATTTATTTGACCAGTTACAGGGTGCATCTTGGTTCTCCAAGATTGATCTAAGGTCGGGTTATCACCAGATGCGATTTAGGGATGAGGATGTGCAGAAGACAGCTTTCAGGACTCGCTATGGTCATTATGAGTTTGTGGTGATGCTGTTTAGGCTCACCAATGCTCCAGTCGCGTTAATGGACCTCATGAACCACGTGTGCAGACCGATGCTGGATCGGTCTGTAATAGTCTTCATAGATGAAATCTTGGTTTACTCCAAGACTCACGAGCAGCATGAGGAGCACCTGAGGGAGGTGCTAGAAACACTGAGGAGGGAGAGACTTTTCGCAAAGCTCTCCAAGTGTGAGTTCTGGTTGCGCGAGGTGCAGTTTCTTGGGCATCTCGTCAAACAGAAGGGTATTCTGGTCGATCTGGCCAAGATGGAGGCCGTGATGTAGTGGGAGGTTCCGAGTTCTCCAACTGAGATTCGAAGTTTTCTTGGTCTAGCGGGTTACTATCGGAGATTTATCCAGAACTTCTCCAAGATCATTGTACCCCTCACCCGACTAAGCAAGAAGTCGGCGACATTCCGCTGGGGGCCTAAGAAGCAGGCAGCCTTCGAGACCCTTAGACAGCGATTATGCGAGGCACCGATTTTGACTCTGCCCGAGGGAGTTGATGACTTCGTGGTTTACTATGACACGTCGATTACGGGCATGGGTGCATTGATGCAACAGGGTCATGTGATAGCTTACGCGTCAAGGCAGCTAAAGCCTCACAAGGCTAACTATCCGACACATGATTTAGAGTTGGGGGCTGTGGTTTTTGCCCTCAAGATTTGGCGGCATTACCTCTATGGAGTCCGTTGTAGCATTTACACAGACCACAAGAGTTTGAGGTACCTCATGGATCAGCCGAATCTGAACATGAGGCAGCGTCGGTGGTTAGATGTGGTGAAGGATTATGACTGTGAGATCCTTTACCTCCCGAGCAAAGCCAATGTGGTGGCCGACGCCCTAAGCCACAAGGCGGTGGCGGCTCTGATTAGAGATATATGTTTGAGGATGACAGTGATTACTCCACTGCTGGAGCAGATTAGAGAGGCGCAGGTTGAGGGCCTAAAGGAAGAGCGCCAGAAGTGTGTGCGGATCGTAGGTCGGGTGGCCTCGTTTGATTATGACAGCTGAGGGTTGTTGAGCCTGCATGGGAGGGTCTGGGTTCCGTATTGGGGCGGAGTACGGCAGGTTCTGATGGATGAGTCCCATAAGTCGAGGTTCTCCATCCATCCCGGGGCGACGAAGATGTACCAGGATCTTCGCCCTGATTACTGGTGGCCCTGCATGAAGCGGGATGTTGCTTGGTACGTGGAGCGGTGCTTGACCTGCAGGAAGGTCAAGGCTGAGAACCAGAGACCACACGGAAAGATGCAGCCGCTGGACATTACTATGTGGAAATGGGAGGATATCACCATGGATTTCATTACCAAGCTTTCTAGGACCGCACGTGGAGTAGATTCGATATGGTTCATCGTGGATCGGTTGACCAAGAGCGCTCATTTTATCCCGATCCAGGAGAGCATATCGTCCGAGAAGCTGGCTGAGATATACGTGCGTGAGATAGTGGCACGACATGGAGTTCCTGTCTCGGTGGTGTCAGACCGAGATGTCCATTTCACTTCTAGATTTTGGAAGCGGTTTCACGAGGAGATGGGTACTCATCTCCACTTCAGCACCACTTTCCACCATCAGACAGACGAACAGAGCGAGAGGACGATACAAAATCTTGAGTACATGTTGCGCGCATGTGTTTTGGATTTCGGTGGCTGTTGGGATACGTATCTTCCGTTAGCGGAATTTTCGTATAACAACAGTTACCACGCCAGCATAGACCGACCTCCCTTCGAGATGCTCTACGGGAGGAAGTGTGGGACCCCAATCTGTTGGGGTGAGGTCGGTCAGAGAGTTATGGGGAGTACTGAGGTAGTACTCAAGACTACAGAGCAGATCCAGCAGGTCCGGAGCAGGCTTCAGACTGCTCAGAGTCGGCAGAAGAGCTACACCGACAAACGACGGTCAGACTTAGAGTTTCAGGTGGGCGATATGGTCCTCCTGAAGGTGTCACCTTGGAAAGGTGTCATCCGGTTCCGGAAACAAGGCAAGTTGGGACCCAGGTACATTGGTCCTTTCAGGGTTATAGCCCGGGTGGGCAGGGTGGCATATCGGTTGGACCTACCAGCAGAGCTCAGTCAGATCCACAACACTTTCCATGCTTCCCAGTTGCGGAAGTGCTTAATGGATGATTCAGCGATTGTGACCTTGGAGGATATTCAGGTTGACGACAGTCTGAGCTATATCGAGAGACCGGTGACGATTCTGTATCGCAAGACGAAAACCTTGAGGAACAAGGTTGTTCAGTTAGTGAAGGTGCAGTGACAGCACCGCAAGGATTCGGAGTAGACATGAGAGCCCGAGGAGGAGATGGAGGAGCACTACCCAGAGTTGTTTTCAGATACAGCAGACTTCGAGGACGAAGTCTAATACAAGTGGGGGAAAATTGTAACGTCTGGTTCTTGGTATGCATTTAACTTATTTATTTATTCATTTTAATAGAGGGACTCGACGAGTTGGTGGCCCAAACTCGACGAGTAGAAGGCAGATTATGCGCGGGGTTTAATATATCTACTCGACGATTCAAGAGCCCTCGACTCGACGAGTAGATCGGCCAGAATGAAACCGCAATTTCGGGGTTTTGCACCCTATTTAAGCTCCTTAACCCCCACCCCTTAGCCTCATTTACAGCCTCCTTGTCCCAAACCCTAGTCCACGAAACCCTAAAGAATCTTGTGAGTGTGTGAACCATTTGTGAGCAATATTTTGTGTTCTTTAAGCTTAAGGAAAAAGAAGAAAAAGTTAGAAGGCTCAAGAGGAAGAGAGTAGATCCAGAAACTACACTTCTTTGGCTACATCTTCTGGTAATCAAGTTTCTACCTTGATCTCTAGTTCATTAGATCTCTTCCTTCCCCTTTTATGTAGGTTTTGGCCCAAGAATGATAACCTTTAGAGAATGGACGACCCAAGTGGATAATCTTCCAGATCTAGGACCTAGAGGGGCTGTTATGACATAAAGGTGCAAACTTTATGCCATTGGAGCCCCCATGCAAGCCATAGAGTATCATATTGGCCTTTTTAGCCCAAAAGGCCATGCATGTGGAGAAAAGGTGGGAACTTTACGAGACCAAGTAGTGTTAGGGATTTATATCTAAGGTTGTAAGCTTTAGTTTGGTGTAAGGAGGGCTTAAGGACCAAGTTTTAGGTCCCAAGGAATTAGGGTTTGAGCTAAACCCTTTAAGAAGTGGTATTAATGGGTAAAGTCAGAAACTTTACCCTTAAAATGACATTTTCTGAATTATTGTGGAGTATGAAGCTTGGATCTGAAGCGTAGGGGCTTAATCCTTTAAGATAGCCCAAATAGACAGGGGAACTCGGCGAGTCTAGTAAGGGACTCGACGAGTTGAAGCCAGGTTGTCACGATTATATGACAATAAAAACTCGACGAGTCTGTGAAGGGACTCGACGAGTTGACTCGGTTGACCACGAGTCTGCGTAGTACAGAAACTCGCCGAGTTAGGAGATAACTCGACGAGTTGGGTTGACTGGGAGTTGACCTTGACTTTGACTTTGACAAGGATGTTGACTTTGACCAGGGGTAAAATGGTCATTTTACCCTAAGAAGAATTATCAGATTTTGATTCATTGTTATTGTAAAATTGTTAGCCGGGGAGTCGTTGGAGCAGCCATCAGAGATTCCTCACACGAGATTTCAATAGACAGCTTGAGAGGTGAGTTTTCCTCCAGTAGGAACGGGTCTAAGGCCACAATGTCGTCCCGTTTAGATGTTAGTAATTCCGGGCTACGGTCCGATGTCGGGCAGGGCCCGATGTAGGTTATATGCTTTCCGGATTACGATCCGATGTCGGGGCGGTCTCGAGGAACGTTTATGTTTGCTTGATGTCTTTGTGATTCTTGCATGTTATGTGTTATGTGTTCCGGGCTTCGGTCCGATGTCGGGGCAAGCCCGATGTATGTTAGCTTATGTGTTATGTGTTATGTATTCCGGGCTTCGGTCCGATGCCGGGGCAAGCCCGATCTATGTTAGATTATATGTTATGTGTCATGTGTTTCGGGCTTCGGTCCGATGTCGGGGCAAGACCGATGAATGTTTATATGCTTATGTTATATGTTTATGTTATATGATATGTTGTATGTATGCCAGGGCAAGCCCGATGCGAGACGAGGTCTGATGCTGGGGTAAGCTCGATGCCCGGTAAGCCGATGGCGGGTTCGTCCTGATGCAGCTGGGCGGAGTCCCAAAGTTATGTTATATGTTATGTGTATGGTATGTGGTAGTTTGGGGAGACTCACTAAGCTTCATGCTTATAGTTTTCAATTTTGGTTTTAGGTACTTCCGCTAGTAAGGGGAAGAGCTCGGGATGACTGCATGGCACACACCACTGTTTTTAGCCTGGGAGGATTCACTCTGATTTATGATATATGGTTTTGATACATTGAAAAATTTGATAATGTTTTTGATATACATGACTATGATTTTTATGTGATTGATGATATTTATGGTTTTATTACTGATTTTAAAATGAAATTTTTGGTCTATACTTTTGGGATGTTACACCCCTGCATGTCCTTCACTCAAACTAGGACAAAAGGTAAAAAAAATAACCTAAATCTCATCCATGGTTTTCAAAACACTCTCAAATTCTAGATCCAAAATATGTAATACTGTACGGGACCTTGGTGAGTCATAAATTTGCTAACTTTATCACACCCATTCATTCAAACTTCAATAATGGATCATAATATGCTAACTTACTTAGATCTACAAAAAAATATTCCATAAAAATCAAGCCTAGAAGACTTTCAATGGTCTAGAAGATGATAAAAAGGTGGAGATGAGATTCTTGATGGATCCTTGCACTAGAAATCACCTTCTTCTTCCTTCAAAGTTCATAAAGACACCAAAATAAGCTCAAAAGCTTGAAAGTAGGCTAGGGTTTGATCTTATGCAGTTAGAGGAGTGATGGAGGCTGGGGTGCACAAACCCTAGCCATCACATCCCTTAAATAGGACATTAATCCCTAAAAATTAGTGTTTAAGCATGGGACATCGCTACGTCGTAGCCAATACATGACCACATCCTGGCCACTTAAAATATAACACCCTGTTTTGGGCCATTCTGTGATTCAGGGTCGTGGGCCGGAAATCGATTCCATAAAAGCTTTGATGCCTTAAGGAGGTGATTTTTAGATCTTTTGGAATATGGCAATGAAGGTTATGAGACCTAAATCCTCTAGATTGTGCCTTGGGCGGATGGGTAGCGTGGGAAAACTCATAGGTCGGTTTCTTGCATGAGAAATGGATTTTTTTTTCGAGGAGTTCTCAGTCTAAGATATATAGATATTACTGTGGGGCTTTTCAATACCTTTCTGTGGATATAAAGAACGTCAAAATCGGAGTTAGAACGAAGAAGTTATGGACATTCGAAGTTGGAGAGTTTTTAGGTTGAACCTAGTACGATGGGCATATAAGGTGTATGCCGGGCGTACTAGGCAAGAGATGATCGCAGAATTAAACCTAGTATGTTGGGAGTACTTGGAGTACACGGGGCGTACGTAGGCTGATGCCAAACCCTAATTTTAAGGGTATCACCCCTATTTAAAGGCATTAACTCACCCTTGGGCCTCCCATAATCAGCCTCCACTCCTTCCAAACCCTAATATCGAGTGTATCCTTTGTGAGTGAAGATATGGAAGCTTGGTGGTGATTTTGGGGGCCATTTGTTGAAGAAGAAGACCAGTGAAGAAGGAGGGGTTTCTTGCAATCTTTTAGATCCAGAAACTACTCGATTTGGTGTATCTTCTAAAGGTATAAAGTTCATACCTTGACGAGTTTCCTTCTAGATCTCCATAGATGGGTTTTTCATGAACTTTTGTCCCAAATCTTGGACCTTTGTGAGTATGGAGTACTCCAGAGCTTATTAGTTGTCCTTTCAAGCATTCTAGGTCTTGTGGATTCATGAAAATGGTTAATTGATGGTCCCTTTCTAGCCATGCAAGATCTTGGTAGTGTTGAATGTGGATTAATTTAGAGTTTCAAGGTTTAAACTCTTTCCAACCATGCAAAGGCTTAAATTCTTTGACTTTATGGGTTAAGACGTTATTTGGGATCAGATATGTGAAGTGGACTTAGTGGCTTAACCATTTAAGTCCTTAATTATGAGTTTGGGCTGTTGTGGAGTATGTTGGGCGTACCCAGCTCGTATGCAGCGCGTACTGACCTAAGGTGCCATACGCTGGGTGTAGATCGAGTACGCATGGCGTACTCAGATTGTTGACCGCCGTTGACTTTTGTTGACTTTTGGGTTTTGGGCCCATAGTGGGCTTTGGGCTCCATGTAGAATTTCGGGCCATTGTAGTCTTTTGGGTGTCTTTGGGCAGGGCCCGATTTGAGGTTTATGACCTGATTGTTAATTAGGATATTGCCTGATGATATTTAGTGCGGAGGTTTCCCGTATCAACAGTTCGAGCATTTATCTGGTTGTTTCAGCAGTTTGAGGTGAGTCTTCTCCCAGTGCTCATGAGTCGAAGGCACCAATGTCGGCTCACTAAATTATGTATGTATGATGTTAGCTGTCTTTGTGACTCTCGCATGTTTGTATGAGTCTGTGTGGTAGGATAGTTGTATCTGTGATGACCAGCTGGGTAGTTGTTATTATTTTGTTATGCTATTTATGTGTGTCTGAGGCTGCCGATAGTCTCCTGAGTTGTTGATAACCCACTGGGCATGCTGTTAGCCTACTGGGATTGCTAATAGTCTCCAGGGTTGCTGATAACCCATCGGGCGTGGTGTTAGCCCACTGGGACTGCTGATAGTCCCCATGGTTGTTGATAACCCATAGTTGTTTATTTGCGATATGTTGTGTGTGGTATTTTGGGGAAACTCACTAAGCTTTGTGCTTATGATTTGTGGTTTGCATGTTTCAGGTTTTCTTATTTTAAATGAGGGGCATGGCTCGATTACATCGCATCAATCGGGGACTTGTGTACTTGATAACTTTTAATGACACTTTGATAAATATGTTTTAAGATCTTGCAGTTATGATTACAATAAATACTTAAAGTTTTAATCAAAAAATTTGGGTTGAATTTTGGGGCATTACAAGTTGGTATCAGAGCCTTGGTTTGAGGGATTCAGGCATACTCTCGGGTGTGCTTGAACTCAAACTGAGGATTTGGTAAAATTTTCTAAAAGAAATTGATTTTCTAAGAATGTTTTTTTTATAAAAATGGATGTGATGCGTGCAATCAACCGAGCTCAAGTAAGTATTTCCCAAAATACCCATGTGTGTTATATGATTGATGTTTGATATGATTATATGAGAATTTCATGCTAGATTAAGGCTAAGGATCTACTCAGTGTTGCATGGTAGGATGTCGGATCAGGAGAGATGCATTTATGCCTGTTGCGTGAGTTGGTAGGGATGCATGCTAGTGATCAGAGATCTTCAGGAGCTTCTGAGGTGGTACTGCCTGTTTATGTGATGCGTTTAGTTCTAGATGCTCAAATGTTGCTTGCTTTGTTCTTTGTAGGACTCATATCGATGTAAGTTAGCTATCGCATGAATATGTTAAGTTACATGTAGTGAGTGTTAAATGATCTTAGAGTGGTTGACTTGGCCTTATTGCGCAGCTCTTGTTTGAATCTAACCGTTGTAGGGTTGAGTCTTTTAGTCGAAGGATTATTTAAGCCTTGTTGCATGTAATTGTATTCGTGAACTAGTTGACCGACATTGGTAGGGGTCCTTCAGCATCTGATGACAGGGTGAGGAGGTAATCCTAGGAGAGCCTAGGAAGCGATTTAGTGCTAGTGATGCTCTGTTTAGCAGATTTTAGGAGAGTATCATTATGCGGAAGTGACTTAGAGGATTCGGATGATTATGAGGAAAGTACGAATAGGTGTGGAAGGTAGTATTGGGCCCGTAATACTGGAAGCACATGATCCATATTCGAATCAAGGAAAGTCCCAAAAATTCTAAGGAACTATTTGAGGGCAGGAACATGGTTTGGCACCATGAATCGGTTGCAGCATTTTGGGTATTATCTGCTTTTCGGTTCTGGTTGTCCGGGAAGAAGACGGGTCGGGTGATTGTTTGGGCCTTAGTGGCCATGTCAGTTGGGGTTGAATGGTGCAGACCTAGATGAGTAGTTGATTTTAAGGTCTTGGGGGCCCTACCTGAGTTCTGTCAATCTGAGTCGTGGAACTCAATGGCGGGGGGGGGGGGGGGGGGGATGAGCAGCTTGTGGATTGTAGTATTGAGATTGAGTGATCGGCCGATGGCTTATGATATCATTCTCTATGAACAGGGTTCTTTCCTTCCAAATTTTTATATGTGGAAAGAGTGTCATTTTCGTGGAGATTGTACAAGATGAGGACCGGGGGTATGCTTTCCTTGAGTTCAGTTAGAGCGTGTTCTGGTAGGTTGTTCCAGATTATCGGGAAAACTGAATCGGGAACGATAACTTTTTTTGTGTCTCGACTATGAGGATGATGGATCATGTTGCATGATTGCGTCTCGCGATGGAGTGAAGGTCAGGGAATCAAAGGTGAAGTTTGTGGTAGTCCAATTGTTCTTAGATAGAGAATCGAATATATGAATGGGCTATTAGAGTTATTACTTGTGCATTTGGATGGGATTCATGATGATAGAGGTGGTCAGGTCTGGGAACGAGGTCTCCATCTGAGATTCAGAATGTCTTTGAGTTGCTGGATCTTTATCTGGGAGATTATATTGCTTTGTGTTATATATTCCAAGAGCCAGGGATCGTATGTATCAGTCTGAGTTGGTTTGAGTGGGGTTTGTATGCAACGTCAGTTGGTGATAGTTCGAACCCAAGTAGGGGAGAACTGGGCATGTTATTTGAAAAATCTTCGATCTGTTTGAGTTCGCGGTTTCAGAAGAATAGGTTCTAGGGATTTGTGGTCCGGATATGCGAGGCTTTAGTTCAAGATGTGGTCAAGACATGGTGTAAAGAAAGTTAATCTTTGTTGTATGAGCTCAGGAATGCACGAGTCGTTTTCGAAGTAGGAAGTTGTTGGTTAGGGAGTTCGTTGTAGTCAGTAGTTCTTTTGGGTTCGCTGATGTTTAGGTCATGAGCCATTTGGGTCGCTCGGTTTGAAAATCGGTGTTTGAAGTATTCTTCAGCAGGGTGTAGATTGCTACCTATTGTCTAGGATAAGCAGTGGTTGATCTGTTTATCGACTTTAGGGTTGGGTATATGTAGTTCTGCATGAGTTTAGTTCAGTGGAAAACTACGGATCAGCGGGTTGTTGTCAGTGCATTTCTCGATCCCTGGCTGTTCTCGTTCGTCGTCATGTTCTGTTATGGTATATCATGGATTCTGGCTACGTTACCCTAAATTTTTGGATTATGGAATTATGGTCTATAGCAAAATCGGGTTTGTTTTGGTAGTAGGAAGAACATTGAAGTGATTATCTATTTGTTCCAATTACGGTTCTTTTGGGTTCCTTGTCAACCGTTGGTATATTATGTGGATTTGAAATTGTATCAATGGATGGTACTTTGGATAGGCAATCATTGTCGAGATTAGTAAAGTGTTTCATCTGGTATGGGGTGTGAGCAGTCGATATTGTTTGATCATGAGATCTTAGTCTAGTGAGCGTAATGTGGTGGTGTTTGGTAAGAAGATTGTGGGATGGCTAGGTTATCCAGTGTTTATGAAGTTGTCATAATGTGGATGGATCCAAATGATGGATGGTCACTTGGGACTACCGGGGATAGTTCCAAGTGCAAGCCACTTTAGTGCTTGCGCCCATGATAGTGTTTTGGATCGGTATATCTGGAGGGAGCACCAGGGTTCCTTGAGGTTGGGAAGAATCCAATATAGGTCAGGATTATGAGTGTAGAGCAGACTACCGTTTGGCCGGCGGGGCCTTGAACAGCTAATCGGGAGGTGCAGATAAGATATTGCTTGACTAAGGATTAACTGGGAAGGCCAGTCAACTAGAGAGCCAGTTCTGGTTGTGAGAGGGTTCAGAGTAAAGAAAGAAATAGTGTTCTTTGATCAGTGATGAGAAATAGTGCAATTGTAGATTCATTGTTAGGTTCAGGTCAAGGGTTGCGTTAGGACCTCTCTGCCTATTCTTGTCTGATGAAGGCTTAGGGGTCTGAAGCACGACCCGAACACCTGATAGAGTCCAGTAGGCATGGTTTTGGCTCGTAATGTTCTTGGTTAGTGTGCAGTTGCGGGGGTCATGTAAGACTGCAGAGTAGCCGTAGCATTTCCCAAGTTAGTGTGCAGTTGTAGGAGTGATGTAAGACTGCGGAGCAACCATAGCATTCACCAGGTTAGAGTATAGTTGTGGGAGTGATGTAAGATTGTGGAGTAGTCGTAACATTCACTAGGTTAGTGTGCGATTGTAGGAGTGATGTAAGACTGCGGAGCAGCCGTAGCATTCACCAAGTTAGTGTGCGGTTGTGGAGGTGTTATAAGACTACGGAGCAGTTGTAGCATTCACTAGGATGGCAGACGATGGTAGCAGTGATGGAAGTCTATGACTTGGCACATGGCATTCTATAGGAGGATTTAGATCATCACAGGGTTGTGAGTGGGCCTCAATATTTGTAATACTTGGGAAATCATAGGATGGGTTGGGGCGAATGTGATGTGAGAACTCGGTTGAGTTTGTAGCCATCTCTTGGGGTTAAGTGAACTTAGTGATCATTCGAGCATTGGTTAAATTGTCTTCATTGGGAGTGATTGATTGATGGAGTTGGGTTGGCGGATGGACTAGGACCACCACTCTTGAAGAACCTTGGGAGAAACTCCAAATTTAGTATATTTTTGGGGAGGATCCCAAATCATATGATAACATAAACATGTTATAAATTTTATTTATTTTATGGGGAAGATCCCAACTTGAGATAACATGAAAATGTTATAAACCCTGTGTATTATCTAGGGAAGATCCCAACTTGAGATAACATGAAAATGTTATAAACCTTGTATATTATCTGGGGAAGATCCCAACTTGAGATAACATGAAAATGTTATAAACCTTGGATTTCAACTTTAGGATCTTAACTTATGTTCAGAAATAAGAGGGTTGCCAAGTCACTGAAACGTGAAATGATCCCCTTATTCACATACCATAGTTAGATAACGTGCATCTAAACGAGGTGTATAAACCTTAATTCATGTGAAAAAGCTAATTAACTCTTTAAAACTTAGAGGGGATTAAGTACCCTTATTCGTAGGAGAGATGATCGGTCTCTATTCTTAGGGAATTTATATTGTGGATGGAACTCTTTTATGACTGTGGTGAACGTCAGGATCCTCGAATATTTATCTATCAAGATCCAAAGAGGTCATGATCCTTAAGTGTCAGGATCCTTGAGTGTCAGCATCCTTGAGTATCAACATCCTTGAGTCCCTGCATGCAACAAGAATTAGCTAGGGGTGGGTGTTAGCCTAGATAATACCCCTCCGATGCTTAAGTTAGTAATGATATTCGAAGAGAATAAATAGTAAGAAAAACAAAGGGTAAAAGGTAAATAGCATGTGTACCTTAAGTGTGCTGGGAAATGACTAACCTTACTTACATAAAACAGGATTTGAGATGTATAGCATTTCAGGATATTGGCAAAATATTTCCATCTAGGGTGGCTAACCAATATGCCCCCTTTCCTGCTTCGGCATCTATGAGATATGGCCCTTTCCATTTAGGTGCCAGTTTGCCTGCACTAGGATCCTTGGTATTTTGGAATGTTTTCCTTAGTACCAAGTCTCCTATTTGGAATCTTCTGACTTTTATATTTTTATTGTACGACTTGATGATTCGGATCTTGCCAAGATCCCTAAGTTCATCTATAGTGTCAAGATCCTGGGTCGGGATCCCGTTGTTGTCTTCTTGGTTTTCAAGTAGGTATCTTGTTGTTGGGATCACCACTTCAGTGGGAATCATTTCTTCCGTTCCAAACACCAATGAGTATGGCGTTTGGGCTGTAGCTACCTTGGGAGTGGTCCTATCTGCCCATAATACGAAAGGAAGTTCTTCTACCCATTTTCCTTTCTTTTCATTCATCATTTTCTTCAAGTTGTTGACTATAATTTTATTGTTGGATTCTGCTTGGCCGTTAGATTGAGGGTGGACAGGAGTAGACATCACCATCTTGATTCCCCAACTTGTGCAAAAGTCCCTTGTTCTTTTGCTTATGAATTGGGATCCATTACCGCATATAATTTTGGCAGGGATCCCGAACTTGGTCAAGATGTTACGTTTGATGAAGGAAACTACCTCTTTGTCTCTTACTTGGACGGAGGCTTTGTCTTCTATCCATTTTGGGAAGTAGCCAGCCATCACTAGCATGTATACCTTTCCTCCAGGGGCTACTGGTAATTTACCCACTATATGCATTCCCCATTTCATGAATGGCCAAAGGGAGATGATAGGATGTAGAGGTTCTGCTAGTTGATGCAGGATGTTGTTATGTCTTTGGCAGGCATCACATTTCTAGGCATGAAGGAAGGAATCTTTCTTCATGGTTGGCCAGTAGTATGTTCTTAGTACTTTGGAGCATAAGGATCTACCCTACTGTGGTTACCGCGGTCTCCTTCATGTATATCCTTTAGGACCTCTGCAGCTTCATGATCCTCAAAGCACCTAAGGTATTGACCTGCCATAGATTTTTTGTATAACTTACCTTGGATTATAAAAAACCTTGAGATCCTTGTTTTGAATACCCTTTCGCTTTTCTCTTCCATAAGGATCGTGCCATTTTGAAGGTATTCCATAATGGGTCGGATCCAGGATCTTGAAGTTGGAGAGGGATCCAGGATCTTGGGATCCTGATGATGAATAATCGAATCGAGATCTTCAATTGTAGCGACGTCAGTTGTTTCCACGTGACCGTCGATATCCTTCAGTCTCTTGTCAGGATCCTCAATTGTCGGGATCAACACGTGGGTTATAAGGACCCTGGTTTATGGCAGGATCCTTAGGGAAGATCCATTGTCTTCTCTAGGAACCCGGTTTAGGCTAAAGGTTTCGAATTCTGAGGCCAGGTTTTTGAGGATCTGGAGATATAGTGCTAACTTCTCTCCTTTCACTGCATAGGTTCCATTAAAATGGTTAGCTAGTAGTAAAGAATCGACAAATACCTGAAGATCCTTGATTTGAAGATCTTTGGTTAGTCGTAGTCCCATGATTAGTGCCTCCTATTCTGCTTCGTTGTAGGTTGCATTGAACTCACAACTGATTGCTTGGGGTAAGATGTCCCCCTGTGGCGATTTTAGTATGATCCTCAATCCAGTTCCTCTTTGGTTTGATTCTCCATCTGTGAATAGAATCTATCTTCCCATGTTTTCCTCTTCTAGAAGTTGTTTGGCTTCTATTCTAACTTCGGCTCTTAGATCATCACTAAAGTCAGCCACAAAATCTGCAAATGCTTGAGATTTTAAGATGGGTCTTGGTTCGTACTTTATGTCATATGTGCTAAACTTCACGGAACATTTTGCCATTCTTCCTGACATTTCTAGTTTTCTCATAACATTCTCTATTGGATAGTTAGTTCTTACATTTATAGGGTGTGTTTCAAAATAATGTCTTAATTTAGTAGAAGCTGTTACTAATATAAGTATAAGTTTTTCAAGGTGGGAATACCTAGTCTGAGGATCCAGGGGACTTATACTTACATAGTAGATGGGATGTTGGTCCCCATTGGGATCCTTGGCTAACACTACGCTCATCGCGTTTGAGGATACTGAGAGATAAACAGTGGTTCCCCATCTAATGGTTTTACCAATAGGGGTGGTGAACTTAAATATCTTTTAAGTTGCTGGAAGGCATCTTCATGTTCCTGGGTCCACTCGAATCTTTTGTTCTTTTTTAAGATGTCGTAGAAAGGCTTGCATCTTTCTGAGGATCTTAAGATGAACCTGTTTAGGGCTGCCACTCTTCCTGTTAGTCTCTGAATATCTTTTGTCGAGGATGGTTATCTTAGATCAAGGATGGGCTTGATTTGCTCTGGGCTTGCTTCGATTCCTCTTTTGGTCACCATATATCCCAGGAGCTTACCCGATCTCATCCCAAAGTGGCACTTGGAGGGATTCAACTTCATGTTATATTGGTCCAGGATGTCGAAGGCTTCTTCGAGATCCTTGAGGTGATCCTCAGCTTTTTTGGACTTAACCACCATGTCACCGATGTAGACTTCCATGGTGTCCCCTAGTTTCTCTTTGAACATCTTGTTGACTAGTCTTTGGTATGTTGCACCTGCATTTTTAAGACCAAATGTCATGGCAGTGTAACAATAGATACATGTTGGAGTTATAAACGTCGTGTCTTCTTGGTCAGAGGGTTCCATCTGGATCTGTTGGAATCCTTCTGACGCGTCCATGAATGTTAGTAATTCATGACCCGCTATTGTGTCTATCATGGACTCGATGTGTGGTAGAGGGAAAGGATCATTGGGACAAGCCTTGTTAAGATCTGCGTAATCTACACACACTCTCCATTTACCGTTCGTCTTTTGTACTACGACCACATTAGCTAGCCATCTTGGGAATTTCACCTACTTGATCATGCCAATTTTGACAAGTTTTTCTACTTCTTCTTGTATAACTTGGTTTCTTTCCGGTGCAAATTTCCTTCTCTTTTGGTGTATCGGCCTGAAAGATCGGTCGATGTTAAGTTTATGGGTTATTATGCTTTTATCAATACATGTCATGTCCTCATGCTTCCATGCAAATGTCTTGCTTCTAGCCTTGAGTAACTTTACGAGATCATGTTCGACTTGTTCAGGCATTGAGGATCATATGAGAACTTTGGCTTCGGGATCCTCAAGGTTCAGGGGCACTTCTTTTATATCTTGCTCTCTTTCTTCTAGCACATCTCATGCCCCTTCCTTAAATGCTATGCTTGTCGTGGTATTGTTGAAGATTTCATCGAAGTCTTATAGCATTCCTTGGATTCTTGTTGGTATCCACTATCTTCACTGTCCCCCATGGGGTGGGCATTTTTACGCATTGATGATGTTGGATAAGGTGTCTAAGTCCATAACTATTTCTGGTATGTACTTGACCCGACCCGGCATGGTCCATTTGGGTTGCATGGCACCATGCAATTGGATAAACTAAAATGAGAGAAATAACACTTATGGTTTATTAATATATTATAAGTTCTAATATATTAATAATATTATTTAATTAGTTTGATCAAGAATTAATTTAGAATTAATTAAGTGATCAAAAGATAACTAATTAAATATATGGGTAGATTATGTAAATCTTCCATATCTTATATAGTGGGCTAAGAGGCTCCATGGATTATCAAGTTGGGTTCCACCCATAGGATGCTCCATGGATGCTCCATGGGAGTTACAAACCCATGGGTCATAGAAATGAAGAGTCATGACACATTAGGGTTTACATGGTGTAACCCTAGATGTGTAAACACTATATAAGAAACCCATTCTCCACCAAAATAGGCTACACATAAGAAACAAGAGGGCTAGAGCCGATTTTGCAAGTGTAAGATTCTCTCAAAGTTTACTCCTTTGCATTTGGTGTTGTGTGAAGCATTTGAGGCATCACACTTGGGGTGCTAGGCTCACAAGGTTTCAAGGATCATAATCAACAACAAGGTAAGTTATTCTATCTTTCATTCAAGTTAAAAATGTTCCCCATGTATGCTAGATAGGAATATAACCTTGGAATTCAACTTTGCATGATTATTAGACAAACATAGATCCAAGGTTATTAGGGTTGCATGTACACTTAGGAAGTGTTAGAATGCTCAAAACCCATCAGTGGTATCAGAGCCTAGGTTTGTTTGTTGTTTTTTTTTTGTGTGCAAACAGCTTGAAAAAAAATCGTTTTTCTGTTTTCTGCTCGTATGAAAGTTTGCACATTTGTTGCTGGAAATGGACTAGAAACATTACCCTAAACTGTTTTGATGTTTTAAAGCTTGTTTTAGATGGTGTAATATTTATGCTAATCCATTTACAATGACAATTATTAAAATTACAAGTTTTTTTTAAGTGTAATTTTTGATTCTTGAAAGTGTTCATATTCATGTTCTTGAACTTATGAAGATTAGATGATCATATGAATTGTTTGTAACCTTCATGGTAGTTTAATTCATGATCATAATGTGTTTTAATGGAGTCCATAACTTGTCCTCAAGTTATGGAAAACCAAAAGTCTCACTTTTATTAAAGCCATTAAAAGAACACAAGAGTTATAAAAATGAAGAGTCTTCATTTTTATTACTCAATTAATTCATAAGTTATAAGAAATGAAAAGTTTTGGAAGTTTACAAAACTTGCCCTCAAGTTTTGGAACATGTAAAGTCTTGATTAAAACTTTAGTTCCAACCCTTAGAATTTTAAAAGTTAAAATTCAACCCTTATACTTTATAATATTATAATTTACTAATATATATATATGTATAACGTCAAGTCGTCTTACCGCTAGTACGCCTCATTCACGAAGCCGGTCTATAAGGGGGTATAAGGTTGTTGCCTATAAAATGGCAACTTAATGGGTGTCCACTATCACCCACCGCTTCCTTGATCGGTGGAGGGTCGTTAGCCGAACGGGTAGGACAAGGACTTATAAATTCTCATTAAAAGTATGATGAATATTATAAAGTAACTAAATGCTTTTATTAAATTCCCAATCTTAGTTACTTTAGGAAAATTTGAATAAGGTGCTAATCCATGAAATTACACTTTACACTTTGTTTAAGTCGTTAGTGGAGCTCGTGTGGTTAACCGGCACACTAACTTGGACTTAACAAGGTAGGTAAAGGGTGACTTAAAGTTTATTATAGGTCGGTGGAGCTCGTGTGGTTAACCGGCACATCGATTGAGTAATAAACATTGAGTGTACCAAGTGATTTGCATGGTTACTTCACACCTCGTTTTGTGATCCTCGGTATCCCAGTCACAAAACTTGGAGGGCACACTCGAGATTGAAACATGCCTTTGAAAAGTTCATTGAATCTCAAAAGAATCTAGGAATTTCTAAGAACCAATTAAAAACCTAATATTTATATTTCGTTTTTCATGGTGGAAATTGATGAATCGTCATTCACCTACCTTTCAAATATGTTATAGCTTGGATTACGGCATACCTCTTCTAAGTTATAATATATTGTGATTGGATCCTAGCCTTAATATTACATTTGGGTGTTTTATTAAGGACTCTCTTAATATCTAAACTAATCTTGTTCTCTTCTTTCAGATGTCTTCAAACAATGCTGCTTCTGGCTCTAATCTTAATGGCTCCTTTACCCTTATGAACTTGTGTGGGAAAGTCACTTTTGATGGATCCAACTTCAATGAATGGATCAGAAACATCAGGATGATTACCCGCTACGAGGACAAAGAATATGTCTTTGACAAGGAGCTTAAGGAGATTGATGAGACCACTACAACCCCCCAGGAGATCGCTGACTTCCGGGCACATGAAAGGGATGCTACAAAAGTGGCATGCATCATGTTGGCCACCATGACAGCGGAACTCCAAAAGTCCTATGAGGACTTCTACCCTTTTGAAATGCACCAAGATCTGATGGAAAGATACCATCAAAGTGCACGACAAGAGAGGTATGAAATCATATGCTCTATCATAACAACCATGATGAAGGACGGGGAATCCGTTACGAGCCACATGCAGAAAATGCAAAGGTATGTGGATCGGTTGTTGAAGCTTAATGTGAACTTCCCTGAGGAGCTTGCAATAGATATCATTTTGCACTCCTTACCATCGTGTTATGATCAATTCCGCATGACATATCACATGAATAAGGAAGAGGTCACACTCAGCAAACTTCAGGGACTCCTCAAGACCGCAGAAACAGGTCTTAAGGGTAAGTCGGTTGTTAACACTCCTACTCCAAACTCCGCCCCGGTTTTGGCAATCGGGAAAGGTAGAGGGAAGAAGAGGAAGAGCTCTTCGAAGGGTACCAAGGCTAGGACCCTTGATGGCTCTTCTTCAAGTGGAACCAAGAAAGGTTTTGTCACTCCTTCTTCTGACCCTAAAGAGGCTGAATGCTTCTATTGCCATGAAAAGTCACATTGGAAGCGGAACTGCCCAAAGTACCAGCAAGATGTGAAGGATGGGAAAGTTAAACCCAACCATGCAGGTATTTACACTATCTTATCTAATAACTCACCCCATTCTAACTCTTGGGTCCTTGATACCGGTTGTGGTATTCATATCTGTTCTGATTTGCAGGGACTAAGAAGAAGTGAGAATGTGGAGCATGGAAGAATAAACTTAATCATGGGGAATAGGAAAGCTTTACCTGTCACCAAGATTGGAGTTTATACTTTATCGCTAAGTAGTGGGTTTAGTTTAGATTTGAATAAATGTTGTTATTCGCCAGAAATGGCAAGCAATATTATTTCCTTTCATGCATTGTATAAACAAGGTTTCACCTTTTCATTTGATAATGAAGTTGGTTCGATTAATGCTTTCTTTAATAATGTTCTTTATTTTAAAGCATTACCTTGTGATGGTGTGTATGAAACTGTATCTGTGGTTGATAAATTAGGAAATAATGTATTGTGTATTGATTCTGTTAATGATAATAACTTAGATAAAGCATCATTATGGCATTGTCGTCTTGGACATATAAGCAAGAAACGCATAGGCCAACTCCAAAAGGATAGAGTATTGGAGTCATTTGACCTAAAGTCAGATGATAGTTGCGAATCATGCTTACTTGAAAAAATAACAAAGTCACCCTTCACAGGCTCTTGTGAGAGGGGTGAAGGTTTGTTGGATCTTATACACACGGATGTGTGTGGGCCCTTCAAACATGCCACAAGGGATGCTAATCGTTATTATTTGACTTTTACTGATGATTACAGTAGATATGGATATGTCTACTTAATCAAGCATAAGTCAGAGACTTTTGAGAGGTTTAAAGAGTTTAAACAGGAAGTCGAGAATCAATTGGGCAGGAACATTAATATGCTTCGATCCGATCGAGGTGGTGAGTATCTTAGTTCAGAGTTCCTCAACTATCTTAGGGAATGTGGGATTGTCTCACAATTGACACCTCCCAGGACACCACAGTTGAATGGTGTAGCTGAGAGGCGTAATCAAACCTTGTTGGATATGGTTCGTTCCATGATGAGTCGAGCTTCGCTACCAATCTCATTTTGGGGGTATGCCTTAGAGACTGCCGCCCATATCCTTAATCTAGTTCCCACAAAGAAAGTTGCCAAAACTCCTCATGGGATGTGGACTGGTAAAGTACCCAAACTAGACCACATTAAGATTTGGGGTTGCGAGGCTTTCGTGAGACGCGAGACTCATGATAAGCTCGAACTTCGAAGTGAGAGGTGTATTTTCATCGGCTACCCACAGAAATCCTTTGGTTACCTCTTCTACAGACCTAGTGAGAATGTGGTCTTTGTAGCTAGGAGGGCTTTCTTTCGAGAGAGAGAGTTCATAAGCCAAGGAGACAGTGGGAGGCAAGTTGACCTTGAAGAAATTCAAGAGTCAAGTGGTGAAGGAACTTCAAACCCTAGCACTCAACTTGAGGAGGAAACTTCTGTTGAGCCAATTGACAAGTCTGTACCTCTGAGGCGTTCCACAAGGGTTAGGAATGCACCTGAGCATTACTATGGATTCCATATTACTGCGGAAGGTGATACACTTATCAGTGATGAGACACTGATAGGTCTGGATGAACCTAACAGTTACGCGGAAGCCATGGCAGGCCCTGAGTCAGCCAAGTGGAAAGAGGCAATGGACAGCGAGATACAGTCCATGTATGACAATCAAGTTTGGAACTTGGTTGAGAATATACCAGGTCGTAAGACTATAGGGTGCAAATGGATCTTCAAGAAGAAGACCGACATGGATGGTAATGTACACACTTATAAGGCACGACTGGTTGCAAAGGGTTTCTCACAAACTCCGGGAGTTGATTATGATGAGACCTTTTCTCCAGGGCCAAGATTAAGTCTATTAGGGTTCTGTTAGCCATAGCTGCATTTCATGACTATGAAATATGGCAAATGGATGTCAAAACCGCTTTCCTTAATGGAAAGTTGGCTGAGGATGTTTACATGAGTCAGCCAGAGGGTTTTGTCAATACAGAGTACCCTAATAAAGTGTGTAAGCTTGGGAAATCCATTTATGGGTTAAAGCAAGCATCTCACAGATGGAAACTTTGCTTTGATGAGAAAGTCAAAGAATTTGGCTTTTCTAGGAGTGAAGATGAATCTTGTGTATATGTCAAGGCTAGTGGGAGTATAGTTAGCTTTTTGGTATTGTATGTGGATGACATACTACTCATAGGAAATGACATCCCAACTCTGTAGGAAGTTAAGTCCTGGCTTGGGAAGTGTTTCTCTATAAAGGACCTAGGAGAAGCTGCCTATATTCTAGGGATAAGGATCTTGAGAGACCGGAGTAAAAGACTAATTGGACTTAGTCAGAGTACTTACTTGGATAAGGTGTTGAAGAGATTCGGCATGCAGGACTCCAAGAAAGGAGAGTTACCCATCCAGAGTAATGCCAGATTGAGTAAGACACAAAGCCCTAGTACTGAGGCTGAGATAGCAAAAATGAGTCGAATACCTTATGCTTCGGCTGTAGGATCGATCATGTATGCTATGACGTGTACTCGACCTGATGTAGCCTTTGCTTTGAGCATGGTTAGCAGGTATCAGGGGAACCCTAGCAAGGCACACTGGACTGCGGTAAAGAATATCCTCAAGTACCTACGGAGGACTAAGGACTGGGTCCTTACCCTCGGTGGGAGTGAAGACTTGAAAGTTGTAGGGTATAGTGATGCTAGCTTTCAGACTGATAGGGATAATTTCCGCTCTCAGTCAGGCTGGGTCTTTACCTTAAATGGAGAAGCAATTTCTTGGAAGAGTTCCAAGCAAGAGACAGTGGCTGATTCAACTTGCGAATCAGAGTATATAGCAGCTAGCGAGGCAGCAAAGGAGGCGATATGGCTGAAGAACTTCATTGGAGACCTTGGAGTTGTACCAGCTATTAAAGAGCCAATGGAAATTTTCTGTGATAGTGAAAGTGCAGTTGCCTTAGCCAAGGAACCAAGGGATCACGGGAGATCCAGACACATCGACAGAAAATACCATTTCATCAGACATCGAATAGAAGAAGGACTCCTCGTGGCAAAGAGGGTATCATCGGATGAGAATCCAGCAGATCCCCTCACGAAAGGACTGACTCGGGTTAAGCATCTCCAGCATGCTCGGAGCATAGGGATGAAGGATGATATTAGATTTAGTAGTTAGATAACCTTGAAATTTGTAAAGTGTAATTGACATTAGATGATGAATAAAAGGTGTTTTATTTATGAGTAAAGTGTTGCTATCTCTTGTCGATCGTTTACTATATTTCTTTTGCATGTTTTGACTTCCAGAATAATTATGTTTGCTATATCATATTATTCGAACCTCCACAGTCGGTCATATGTCGGAAGTAGGTATGAATCAAGACTGTCATGATTGGTTGCAGAGGTCTAAGTTGTTGGACATGGCTACAACACTCATGAGTGCTCATAAGTTCTGAGCATTGGACTCAACCCACGCTCACTGGAATCACTTCATGGAATTTATCTCGAGTGATCGTGAGACGGTAATATCATATAAGTCTTCAAACCTAGATATATGATTTGTTACTTATGAGTTGGTTATGCATTGATTGTACGAAAACGCATTGGTAACTCGATGTTATAAAACGTGCTCTTGTGTATAATTCAATGAGTAGTAGAACAAACATATGAGTCGAAGTTTATATGTTCCTTCTTGGATTAGAAGCTGATATCTGGGCCCCTCGATGATTTTGTTTTGACCTATGTACCGGGCCCGGTCAGAACTAAGTTGATGTGTTCAATTGAGTTCTATGTCAAACAAATCGGAAATCGGGAAATAAACTGTTGGACACAAAGTAAGACACTGTTCCATGTATTTGTCCGGCTGATATCTAGAATAGAGGATTATATGATCACTTATCTTAAATGGCGTATCATCATCTTCTCAGTTCCGAGATACCTTGAAAGAGCTACGATTGCCGATCGGTTCCTGAAGTATTGCAGTTATAGTTATTAGACTTATCCAAGTGGGAGACTGTTGGATAAGGTGTCTAAGTCCATAACTATTTCTGGTATGTACTTGACCCGACCGGCATGGTCCATTTGGGTTGCATGGCACCATGCAATTGGATAAACTAAAAATGAGAGAAATAACACTTATGGTTTATTAATATATTATAAGTTCTAATATATTAATAATATTATTTAATTAGTTTGATCAAGAATTAATTTAGAATTAATTAAGTGATCAAAAGATAACTAATTAAATATATGGGTAGATTATATAGTGGGCTAAGAGGCTCCATGGATTATCAAGTTGGGTTCCACCCATAGGATGCTCCATGGATGCTCCATGGGAGTTACAAACCCATGGGTCATGGAAATGAAGAGTCATGACACATTAGGGTTTACATGGTGTAACCCTAGATGTGTCAACACTATATAAGAAACCCATTCTCCACCAAAATAGGCTACACATAAGAAACAAGAGGGCTAGAGCCGATTTTGCAAGTGTAAGATTCTCTCAAAGTTTACTCCTTTGCATTTGGTGTTGTGTGAAGCATTTGAGGCATCACACTTGGGGTGCTAGGCTCACAAGGTTTCAAGGATCATAATCAACAACAAGGTAAGTTATTCTATCTTTCATTCAAGTTAAAAATGTTCCCCATGTATGCTAGATAGGAATATAACCTTGGAATTCAACTTTGCATGATTATTAGACAAACATAGATCCAAGGTTATTAGGGTTGCATGTACACTTAGGAAGTGTTAGAATGCTCAAAACCCATCAGATGATACGTGGATGGAACGGCCTTCATTTCGCGGATCCATGGTCTACCTAATATGGCATTAAAAGAGGATAATGTATCAATTACACAAAAAAGCTATATAGAGTTTTCCCCCTCTATGTAGATTGGTAGCTTTATCTCCCCAATGGTGTGTTTGGTTTCACCATTGAATCCAATCAGCACTGAGGATCTTGCGACTATCTCGGATTCCAGGATGTTCATTCTCTTTAAAGCGTCCAGGAGTATGATGTTAACCGAGGATCCTCCACCGACAAGGATCCTTCTAACGAAATGGTTGGAGATGTAGAGAGTAATCACTAATCCGTCATGGTGAGGATCCTAAATGTCTTTTCTATCCGTTACGTCGAAGGTGATCCCTTTTTCGTTTGTGATCGATATGTTCTTCAGTGGTCCTTTTTCCTTCTCTGTTTTGGATACCTTGGCATGCCTCGTTGCTGCAGAGTAACAGGTACAACAAATGTCAGATCCTCCAGAGATCACATTGATTACCTTGACGTCAGAAAGGGGGATCCTGGTCTTTCGAGGATCTTCTGAGGATCCTGGTCTTTTTCTTTGGATCTCTCCTTTCTTCTTCCAAGGATTTCTTTGAGGTATTCTTTGCATAGGAGATAGTTGATTTCCTTCCCGAGAGCTATGCAATCCTTTGTGACGTGACCAAAGTCTTCATGGTATGCAAACCATTTGGACTTGTCTTTCCAAGCTGTGGATTTTTCTCCTTTTCTTGGCCATCTCGCTTTGTCTCCAAGATCCTGCATAGCAAATATTACACACGAAATATCCACAGAAAAACAACAGTCAGTAATCTTAGGAAAATCTTCTTCCTTTCCCTCATCTTCAAGGGCATTAACCCTGTGATGGTCAGGTTTGGAATAAGGTTTTGATTTATAGGATCTTTGGGCCGAGGAATCGGCCTTCCTATTGGGGTGATCATAAGAGCTTAGTGGGTTGCTCCTCTTTTGGATCTCCTTGTCTTCTTCGAGCCTGATGAACCTTAGTGCTCTGCTTCTGACTTCGTCCATTCTCTTGCATGGAGTCATTACGAGGTCCTCATAGAAGGGAGAATCCTTCTTTAAGACCATTTTAAAGGCTTCAACTTCAGTTTCCATGTTGATGTTGGGGATACTTAGAGCTTCCCTGCCAAACCTGTTCACAAAAGTCCTAAGGGATTCCT
Organism: Lactuca virosa; assembly: GCF_052849685.1. Lineage (NCBI taxonomy): Eukaryota > Viridiplantae > Streptophyta > Magnoliopsida > Asterales > Asteraceae > Lactuca > Lactuca virosa. Next base: position 4,119,065 of record NC_136432.1, on the reverse strand, counting down.
TAGGATCCTGAACCACCCGATAGAGATTACTAGTGATATTTTCGGATGTTCTGCTACAAGAAAATTGATTGTTATATAAATTAATCAAACGAGTAAATGATGTAATCGAATAAGGATGAACGTTAAGAAGCCATTTTATAGCTGATCCTGTGAGTGTGGAACCAAAACCCTTGCACATGCAAGCTTCCTTCAAGTGAGTTGGGATGGGAATGATAATCATCCTCTATATATATATATATATATATATATATATATATATATATATATATATATATATATATATATATATATATATTATGCCACGTGCTCCTCAGGATCTGTAGTTCCGTCGTAAGGCTTCATGTTAGGGTCTGAAAGTGCTTCGAGACTTCGGTGTCAACTATCGTTGGAACGAATCCGGAGATCCTATGGCTCATGGGGGATACTTCCGGTACAGGCTGAACTACACCGGGTAAGCTTGAGATCATTTGTCTTAGTTGTTGTAGCTCCTTAGCCATGACCGGGCTTAAACATGTATCAAGATCCATTGAGTTAGTAGTAAAGATATTATTATTAACGGGGTTACCAGAATCCTTGTTATTGGGAGTAACAAAGGTTTCGTTGGGATCGTGGGTCGCATGGGCTTGGTTTCTCGGATTCACTCCCCAAGCAAGAACAGAGGTCGGTATTCAAGATCCTATCTCGCGATGAACCGCTGAGGATCCCGGGTTATCAAAGTTCAGGATCTTGGGCTGCAAGATCGAGGGCGCTGCTTCCTGAGTCTTGTGGATTTATGTCCTCATTCTTTCCACTTCCTTGATAATTACCATGTTATCATCCTGCTGTTAGACGACTTGTCCTTCTAGTCTCTTCATCATAACGAAGATTTCATTGTTGGAAATCAGGACAGGAGGATCCTGGAGTCTTGGGGTAACGACCAGAGAGGTATTTTTCTTCGGTGCTTCTGAGGCTTTCTTGGGAGCTCCAGCTGGAGGTGGTGAAAGGTTTTTGGAGGAAATGGGAGGAATGGAGGAAGAGGATAGATTCGATTGTGTAGACATGATTTTTTGAGGGATTTTGAACACCACGGCCTTACGGTGGGCGCCAAATCATTTTGGTCAAAAAATGAACAAGCAAGAATTGACCAAGGTGTTTGAGAGGCTGTGATGTTTAGAATATTTCAAGTATAAAATGTTGATCAAAGTGACAAAAGTTGTCTACAAGGAAATCCCTTGATCCTTGCTAGGATCTCCGGCATAAAACTTTGGGAGGTGATAATGATCACCTTCCTTGATGATTGATTGAAAATGTCCATTACAGAGAAAATGTAAAGAGAGTAAGTACAAGTGTCGTTGTTCTGCTAGGTATCATGTGCAGTGTGATGAATACAAGTGAATTTTCTAGTCTAAAGCTAATAACAAGAACTCCGAGAAATCTGCGATCCTCCAAGATCAACTTCTAGTCGTTGCTTGACTTGGTCCTCCGGGTCTTTTGCATAGTTGTGACAACTATTCAATGAGAATAAGTCTTTGACTGGTTATTTCTGCACATGTGAGAAAGATAATAGAGTATATAACTGTTATAAA